>NC_045764.1:79470118-80940364 GCF_008692025.1 Phocoena sinus
AAAATTCACATAACACATTTTAAAGCATACAATTCTGTGGCATTTAGTACATTCACAATGTTGTGAAACTATCACTTCTGTCGAGTTCCAGGACATTTTCATCACCCCAAAAGGATGATGTACAGTAAACAGTCATTCTCTATTCCTCTTCCCTGCAGCCCTGGCAACCAGTCTGCTTTCTGTCTCTATGGATTTACCTTTTCTGGATGTTTCATTTAAATAGAATCATACAGTATGTGACCTTCTGTGACTGGCTTCTTTTACTTAGTATACTTTCAAGTTTCATTCATGTTGTAACATGTATTAGTGCCTCACTCCTTTTTGTGGCCAAGTAATATTCCATTGTATGGATATACCACAATTTCTTTATCCATTCATCCATTGATGGATGTTTAGATTGTTTCCACCTTTTGGAACCTTTTGGAGTTGTGCTGCTATGAACATTTGTGTACAAGTATTTGTTTGAATACCTGTTTTCAATAATTTTGGCATATTTCTAGGAATAAACTTGTTGGGACATATGACGATTCTCTGTTTAACTTTTTGAAGAACTGTCAAACTGTTTCCCAAAGTGACTACATCATTTTACATTCCCTCCAGCAATGTATAAAGGTTCCAGTTTCTCTATATCTCGCTAACACTTGTTACTTGTCTTGTCTTTTTTTTTTTTTAAAGTTATGGCCTACCTAGTGGGTATGAAGTGGTATCTCATTATGGTTTTGATTTGTGTTTCCCTAATGACTAATGCCATTGAACATATTTTCATGTGGTTGTTGGCCACTTTTATATCCTCTTTGGAGAGATGTCTATTTTAGTCCTTTGCCTGCTTTTTAATTGGATTGTCTTTTTGTGGTTGAGTTGTAAGAGCTCTTTATATATTCTGATACTATATTCTTATCAGATATATGGTTTGCAAATATTTTCTCTCATTCTGTGGATTGTGTTTTCACTCTCTTGAGAGTATCCTTTGATGTAAACAAATTTTAAATTTTGATTGTCTAATACACTTTTCTTTTGTTGCTTCTGCTTATGCTATCACATGTAAGAAACCATTGCCAGATCCAAGGTCATGAAGATTTCTGCCTATGTTTTCTTCTATGAGTTTTATAGTTTTAGTTCTCATGATTTAGGTCTTTGATCTATTTTGAGTTAATTTTTATATATGGTGTGAGGAAAGGGTCCAACTTCACTCTTTTACATGTGAATATCTATTCTCCCAGCACCATTTGTTGAAGAGACTGTTCTTTCCCCATCAAATGGTCTTGGTACTCTTTTTGAAAATCAATTGGCTATAGATTTATGGGCTTATTTCTGGACCCTCAAGTCCATTCCACTCATCTATATCTCTGTCTTTATGCCAATACCACACTGTTTTGATTACTGCAATTTTGTATTAAGTTTTGAAATCAGGACGTATGAGTTAACTTTATTCTTTTTTTTTTTTTTGCGGTACGCGGGCCTCTCACTGTTGTGGCCTCTCCCACCGCAGAGCACAGGCTCCAGACGTGCAGGCCCAGCGGCCATGGCTCATGGGCCCAGCCGCTCCGTGGCACCTGGGATCCCCCCGGACCAGGGCACGAACCCGTGTCCCGTGCATCGGCAGGCGGACTCTCAACCGCTGCACCACAAAGGAATCCCTATCTTTATTCTTTTTCAGGATTTTTTGGGGGGCTATTTGGAGTCCTTTGCAATTTCATGTGAATTTTAGCATCAGCTTTTCCTTTTCTGCAAAAATAGTGTTGAATTCGATAGGGATTGCATTGAATCTACAGATTGCTTTGGGGAGCATTGCCATCTTTACAATATTATGTCTTCCAATCCAACAACATGGTATATCCTTTCATTTATTTAAGTCCTCTTTAATTTCTTGCAGTAGTGTTCTGTAGTTTTTAGTGTATAAATCCTGCATCTCCTAAGTATTTTATTCTTTTTGTTGCTATTATAAATGGGATTTTTAAAAAAAGTTCCTTTTTTGATTGTTCATTCCCAGTGTATAGAAACACAACTGATCTTTGTGTATTGATCTTGCATCCTGCATCTTTGCATATTTCATTTATTAGCGCTAATAGTTTTTTAGTAGATTCTTTAGGATTTTGTATATAAAAGGTTCCTTTTATTGGAAAAGGGTATTTAGAAATCAAGATCTGCGTGCTAAGTGTGTTCATAGCTACTATGATATACTTGCTTCTAGGACCTCTTAGCAGATGGAGCTGGAAAATATATACTTAATACATATCTATACATAACTCTGTTTCTCCGTATTAAAAATCATGAGTTTGTACTGATACCTCCCATTTCAATCCTATTAATGTAACTGGAGCTGGGACTCTGCATGTTTCAAGCAGCAGCCTGCAGTGTCAGAGAAGCTCCAGAGCTGGAAGCAAGAGGTATACTGTGACCAGTTCTGTGGCTGGAGTAAGAAGTGGTGTGGGGAGGATTTTGAACTGGTGCACGAGATGGATTTAATATACTTGGTTTCTGTAATAACTTTCTCTCTCTGTTTTCCTCTGGACACACTTTTCTCAAATTCCTTTTTGGATTTCCTCTGCCAATGCCTTAAATACTGAGTGATCCTCTGGGTTCTGCACCAAGCCCCCTCTTTGCCCTCTCAGCACATTTTCTAGACTAGCTCATTGCCTCTCATGTCTTTGAGTCCCCTTGGTAATAGCTCCAGTTCACGTCTTCTGTGCTTCAGACCAACTTATTCAACTACATACTAAACAGTTTCACTTGGATGTTCTGCTGGTGCTGGTATGTCAGAGTTGAAATGTCCTAAACTTGTTTATTATTGCCTATTTCACTCTCCTTCCCTGTTGCTTTCTTCCTTTTGCTCAAGGGTTTCCTAGTTGGCCAAACCAGAAATCTGGGCGTCTCCATGGATTCCTCCCTCTTCTTCACCCCCTACAACAAAGTCTTCCTCGTTTTTTTTTTAATTGATTAATTTTTATTTTTGGCTGTGCTGGGTCTTCGTTGCTGCACATGGGCTTTCTCTAGTTGCGGCGAGCGGGGGCTACTCTTCGTTGTGGTGCGCGGGCTTCTCAATGCGGTGGCTTCTCTTGCAGCAGAGCACAGGGTCTAGGCGCGCGGGCTTCAGTAGTTGTGGCGCATGGACTTAGTTGCTCCACGGCATGTGGGATCTTCCTGGACCAGAGATTGAACCCGTGTCCCCTGCGTTGGCAGGTGGATTCTTAACCACTGCACCACCAGTCCCTAACAAAGTCTTCTTGATTCACTCTCTTAAGTATCTCAAATCTGTCCATTCATCTTCATCCTCAGAGCCACTGCCTTAAACCAGATATCCCTCACTTGGACTTCAGCATGCTAATTGGCCTTCCCAGCCCATTCTTCGCCTTGTAGCCATTAAGAAAATGGGTTCAGGGCTTCCCTGGTGGCACAGTGGTTGAGAGTCCACCTGCTGATGCAGGGGACACGGGTTCGTGCCCCGGTTCGGGAAGATCCCACATGCCGCAGAGCGGCTGGGCCCGTGAGCCATGGCCGCTGAGCCTGCGCGTCCGGAGCCTGTGCTCCGCAACGGGAGAGGCCACAGCAGTGAGAGGCCTGCGTACCGCAAAAAAAAAAAAAAAAAAAAAAAGAAAGAAAATGTGTTCTAAGTTCTGGTCCTGGCTTTGCCACTTATTAGGTATATGAACTTAGGTTGCTTAATCCCTTTAAGGCTCAGTTTCCTCATCTGTAATATGGGAACAAGAATAGTGCTTATTTTATAGGGCAATTGTGAGACGTAAATGAGGTGATGCATGTAAAGTTCTTAGCATATTGGCTGATTCAGAGTAAATGGTCAATAAATGTTAGCTAATATAAGCATTCCAGGGTTCTTCATGTTCCAGCCTCTGCTCATTTCTGCAGTTTCTTTGATTGCTTCCTTCCACTCAGTTTTTCAGCTTTTCCGAACTTCTTTCAGTTGCTCCAATATCTCATTCTCTCTTTTTGCCTCCAGACCATTCCTCTGCTCTCTTTCCTAAAATTCTCTCCTCTCTCACTTTTCCCCTCTTATTCATCCTTCTGAATCTATACATCACTATCTCTGGGAAGTCTTGACTTGGTGTCACTTATCTGTGTTCCAGTTACACTCTTTAACTTCCCTTATCAAGGATCGTATCTCACTGCACTGGAGTTAACTTGGTTTCTCTGAGGGCAGGATCCCTGAGGGCAGGGACCAATTTACCTCGTTCACTATTGCCTCTCCAGTACCTAACACAGTGCTTGACTCACTGAGTGAAATGAATGAATGGGTGATGACGAATGGGCCACAGCATCGCTATTTTCTGATCTCCTGCCTGGTAAACTCCTGGTGACAGCCCTGCCTGGCTGCAGGAGTGGGGAGGGCTGAAGGGGGAGCTCTCCTTATATGAGCCATTAGCGGTTGCTGCATTGTTGGTCCCCCAGATCTTAGCTGATCAGTGACTCCTAAGACTTCCTCTACACATGAATATCGGGCTACTTTTCCTGTCCTAACCTCCATCAACAACAGTTTGATGGCCTTTCTCTTCCCTGGGAAACATCCCTTGAAAGCATCACCCTATGGTGCAATCTGTTATCCCTAACTTTGAGATCACTTTGTTATATTTAGAACTATTAAATTGAATGTATATTCAATATTTGGCAATTTCATATGGTTCATCCTATATGTGAATCTGAGAAGCTAATTGTACTGTAGTGCGAACTGTAAGTAGTTATAGACTGAAAGAATGATGGAGTTGGGCAGGTCGCCCTGAGACAGCTGGAATTTGTGGTGCAAGAAGAATCAGTGAGATAGAACAGATAGTAAGAGTCAGTAGACTAGGGCTTCCAGTCATTTTCTTTTGCTTAGAAGTAGAATTATTTGGTTCAGAAGTGCTTTCCCGGAAAGCCCACGGGGCAGGCCCAAAAGCCACTGTTCAGACCCCCAGGGCACTGGAGGAGAATTCGGCTCCCTCTCAGTGGGAACCTGGTGGCCCCAACCTGCCTCACAGCCACAGGTCCAAGCGGCCCACACAAAACCGTCGGCACTGAGAGAAGGAAGCCGCTGGGGGGCAGCAAAGGCTCGTAGATTTCTCCGTACAGGGGCTATTCTTTCAAGTACTGTACTTTTTTTTTTTTAACGAATTGCTCAAATACTTGGAAATTTAACTGAGAGCGATTTTATAATCTGAACTGGACTGTACGAGTAGAGACCCCGTTTGTCATTTCCTTCCAGAAATATATTTTTTTCCTGCCAGAATTCTACTACTCTCCCCCCGCCCCCCCCCCCCGCTCCCCCCGGTCATTTTCAAGAATCCCAGAGCTTTTTCTCACTCCAGGAAGGCCATGTCCAGGCCCCCTGAGTGAGGAGCTGGCGGGGCGGGATGGACAGTGGCAGAGCCGGATGCCCAGCGCGGATCCGGTCCCTGGGGAGCCGGACCAAGGGGGCACTGTGAGCTGGAGCGCCCCCGGGCCTCAGGAACCGCGGGCAGAGCTGACTTTGCAGCCGCTCAGCACCTCTGGCTACAAGGTGGACACACCGACCTGATGCCCTGGAAAACACCTTTAGAAAATGGCTTTTAGGGGAGCAGATTTGGCGAGAGGCACCAAACTATACCTTGCAGTGCCCGATCCCGTGGCAGTTTGTGTCACCACTGTGTCTCAGAACGAAAACAACACCCTAAGGTTTCGCGCCTTCTGGGAAGCGGCAGTGGAGACCCAACTTGGAAATAGGCGAATGGGGCCTTTGCGTGGCAGGTGCGGCGGGGCTGGGGGCGGCGCGCAGGGAGGGCGCCCGCAAAGCGCTCTCGCAGAGTTGGGCGGGGGTGCTCGCCGAGGTGACAGGAGGAAGCGGGAGGTGGAGGGTGGAGAGGAGGTCCCGCCCCCACCTCGCTCTCCTTTACGGGAAGTGATGTGCGGCCCGACGGAAAATACCCGCCGAGGACCCGAAAAAGGCCGTCAGCGGGTGGACGCGGCGCGCGCAGAAGGAGCGGCGTGGGGACCGCGGGCGAAGCAGGTGAGGCGGCCGGCGCGGGCGGGGGAGGCGCACTCAGGCCCGGGGCTCCTGGAGGGTCCAGTCATCCCGCGGGGCTGAGCGACGGAGCGGGCGAGCGCAGGGTCTGGCCCTGGGGCGGGGGGGTGGAGCTGCAGCTCCTTCTCTCCCCGCCTGTGGGCGGCTGAGCCCACCAGAAAAGCTGCTTTGCTTCTCCCAGGCCCTCAGCACAGACCCCACGATGACAGAGACGGGGGTGAGGGTCAGCTTGGGCGAGGTGCTGATTAGGTGGAGTCCCAGGTTGGGACGGGGCTGAGGTCACCTCCGGGCGGCATCCAGGTGCGAGGCTCCCCATCTCGGGGTGGGAGGAAGGAAACTTCTCTGGCAGGAGAGGAGGAAGGTCCCAGACCTCCTGCACGCCCCCCCTCCGCTCCCCAACCCCCCGCCGTTCTTTCCTCCCTCCCTTTGTTGTCGGTTGAATGATTTATCATCTTGACACCTTTGCTGGTGAGGGTCTGGAAGGGCAAACTGCACGGGTGGGAGAGGGTTCTCTCTTTCCCTGCCAATCAGACAGAAAACCCTACCAGGCAGCCAGGCTCTCGGGTCTTGACTGGTGGTAGGGCTGGTGTGATGACTCGTTTGGTAACTATTGCCAAAGCTTTTGTCTCTGTCCCAGTAGATCACCGATTAAGCAAAGTCAGGCCTGAAGTGAAGGAAAGCTTGTGAGCCCTTGACTTCACCTTCCCAGCATTTCGGCTCCTGCGGGCCACATGACTTCCTAATCTCCTGCCAGGGGGTCCTCTTTCTTACCTCTATGGGCTAACAGCTATTTTTTCCTACTGGATGGATTATCACTTTTGGGTCAGCTCATCATTCAGATGTTGAGAAGGGGAGTAGTGTTATGCTGTATAAATTTTCTATAATTATTGGTGATATAACTTGGTGCTTCACTGTTCTTGTTCCATTTATTTATTTATTTTAACCTTCTTAGAAACTTGCTTTAGGGGGAAAACACAGTCTGGAAAACAGAATTTCTGCAGATGGTTACAAATGAAGAAAGGTTAATGTAGTGCTGGAAAGACTTGACTGACCATCATTCTCTTCTATATTTTATGTTAGTTTTCATTCCTACTTTCTTCCTTTCCTTTATTCTTTCTTCCTTACTCCCTCACTTCCTTAATTTCCATGGCCTGCCTTGATTTTTAACTTTGATGAAGTACAATTAATTTATTTTTTCTTCTGTTGCTCTGCTTTTGGTGTCAAATCTAAAAAACCATTGCTAAATCCAAAGCCATGAAGATTTATGCCTATGTTTTCTTCTAAGAGTTGTATAGTTTTAGCTCTTACATTTCCATCTTTGACTCACTTTAATTTTTCTATATGGTGTGTGGTACGGGGTCTAACTTAATTTTTTTGCATATGGACATCCAGTTCTCCCAGCACCATTTGTTGAAAAGATTATTTTTTCCCCTTTGAATGCTGTTGGTGCCTGTGTTGAAAATAAATTGACTGTAAATGTGAGGGTTTATTTCTAGACTCTCAGTTCTACTCCACTGATCTGTATGTCTGTCCTTATGCTAGTATCATACTCGCCTCTTTATTAGCTATGTACATGGTGAGTTTTGAGATCGGGAAGTGTGAGTCCTCCCACTTTGCTTTTCTGTTTTGAGACTGTTCTGGCTATTCTGGGTTCCCTGAATTTCCATATGAAATTTAAGATCAGCTTCTCAATTTCTGTTGCCTTGGTTTTAAAAGAGATCTAAGGGTCTTGAAGTGGGCAACAGTCTCTAGGAACCAGACTCTTGATTTTCCTCTTCCAAACCCGCTTTCGCTTAGTCTCACCTGTCTCCGTTAATGGCAACTTCACTCTTCCAGGTGCTCAGGCTAAACACCCCAGGGTCACCCCTGATTCTTTTCTTTCTCTCACACTCCACATCTAGTCCCTCAGCAGATCTCATTGGTTCTATTTTGAGTCTATACCTAGGATAGGAAATTTCCACAGTTTCCCCTGCTTCCACCAAGTTCCTTTCACTTCTGTCGCCTGGATTACTCAAAAGCCTCCTACAGGGCCACTCTGCTTCCACCCTCACCACTCTACAGTCTGTTCTCAACACAGCAGCCAGAGTCAATTATGTCTCACTCCGGTGCTCAAAGCTCTCCAGTGGCTTTTTATCTCAGAAGGAAACCAAAGTCCTTACTGTGGCCTGCAGTCCCCTTACATGGTGTGGGGGGCTTCATCTTCTATCGCTCCCCTCTTTTCACACTCTGCTTCAGCCACGCCTCAGGACCTTTGTATTTGCTGTTTCCTCTGCCTGGAATGTTCTTCCTTCAGATGTCTGCACAGCTTACTCACTCATTTCTTTCAAGTCAAAAGTCATTTCTTTAGAGATGCCTTCTTGTACCATCCCATCTAAAATAGCATCCTTCACCCCCCACCCCCGCCCTGCCCCATCATTTTCTTCCCCTTTCCCTTGCCTTATTTTTCTTTAGAGTATTTATAGCACTTACTGTCATCACACACACACACACACACACACACAGACACACACACACAGAGATGTTGTACACAACATCTATCTCCCATTGGTGGAATACAAGCTCCATGAAGGTCAGGAATTTGTCTTGTTCCCTATGGTGGGCATAGCACCTAGAATGGTTTCTGGCACATATTAAGCCCTAAAAAATCATGTTGAGTGAGTGAAAAGGGAATGAGAGGCTGAGAAATGGGGATCACTCTGCTATTTCTTTCTCACTCTTCTTCCCACTTTATCCGAGAAGCAATGTCCATAGCTATACCACAACTCCTAAATCTCTCCTCTTCTATTCTCCTATTTTCCTCAAGATAATGGCCTTACCCTCCTTGGAAAGGGAAAGGTCAAACAAGCAGAAAGGTGAGGACTTTGGGTCCTTCCCACCGTGGCAGTGGGGAGACCTCTCCTCTGGGTGGGGGCATTCAGCATGTGTCTCCAGTGATTCGGTCTCTTGTTCTGATCTAGGGAGAGAGTGAAATCCCTTGGAAATTTGAGAAAATGGAATTTCATTTCCTAATGAATATTTTGCAGTACAGTGAATTTAATCTTTTTCTGACTTCTAACTGAAATTGCCAGTTCTGAGACTCATTTTGGCCTTTAATGACGTGACGACTTTAGGCTGTCAGCTGATTATGTGTATGTGGCCTTAGACAAAAAAAGAAGTGTTCAATAAACTCTTGCTGAATGTACCCATAAGTTAATGAATAAACTTGGGTTTGTTTTCCTCATTAGAAACCTCGAGCCCATATATTTAATTTTTCTTAGTGTACAGATGTAAGTATCTGGTCTCAGTCCACCTCATCCTGGTGCTCCTGATAGAGCAATATTGGCAACAGCTGAGAGGGGTTTCCCGCGGACCTCTCTCAGTGAGAATTGAATTAACTGGCCCAGACAGCACAGTAATCAATCTTCTGTGTTATTTTGAAAACTGAACTAGCCTTCCATCATTATTTAAACTTATCTTGGAATGTGCCCTGTCTATATCTTCACTACAAACTATGAAAAAGGATTATTTTTACGTACATGGAATATATATATATATTTTTCTCTCTAATAAATTATGATAGGCTTGATACCACCTGAAAAACCAAACAGGGCTCACATATTTAAAGTGTGAGTCCGTAATTAACTGGATGGGTGGGAGAATCCCTCTCACCATGTATATGTATATCAAATCACCATGATGTACACTTTAAACATCTTACAATTTTGTATGTCAATTATGCCTCAGTAAAGCTGGCCCACAATAATAAAAAAGAAAATGTGATCCCCTAGGCAGCAAGATTGTCTTGCCATTGTTAGAACAAGATTGCCTTCTGAAGAGAGGAAGTTTTCCCTTTCACTGCCTTCGCTTTTTATACTGTGTGCAGGTTTTGCTTGGATCTTATTTATTCCTCTGCCTCTTGGTCAGGAAGTTCCAGTTTATGGTCTGGTTTCCCTTAAGCTGATTATCTTGGGAGCAGACTGTGAGCACTGAGTTGGAGGAAGAGATAAAGGGTTTGTAATTAACTTTATGTCCAGAGGGTGAGAGGTGTGGAGCTGTGAGCATCCAGCTCGTTTTGGCCTCCTGTCTGGTGGTGCAGTACACCACATTGTTTTTCTTGTATGATTGAGGTCTATAACACTCATATTTCATTTACTGTTAAAGAAAACTTGATGCCTCACTTACTCAAAAGAAATGTTGAAAGTTATTCTTCCTTGCCTGTTTTTGTTTTGTTTTTTGCCTCTTTGTATGTTACCCACGAGAAGGCCTCCCATTTGGTGCCTCAGCCACGCTTGGCACCACCCACAAATATGAAATCGGACTTTTGAGTCTTGAAATTGAACTTTTAACGTGGGGTCAGAGGTAGGGTGCCAGATTTAGCAAACTGGAAAAAAAAAAAGAAATTTGCATTTTGGATGACCAACAACTGATATTTTACTCTAAGTATGTCCCAGGCAATATTTGGGACGTACTTATGCTAAAAAATTAGTTGTTTTTATGAAAGGCAAAATCAACTGGTGTCTTGAATCTAATCTGGTAACCCTGGTTTGGTAAACCTAGGTTTATGCACAGGGAATGCATTGATCATGATAATGTCCAAAGAACGACTGAGCTATGGCTCACTTTGGTGATTGCACATGTGTCCATCTTAAGGAAGGAGGGGGCTTGTAAACTCAAGGAGTATTAGAACTAGAAGGAAGTAGAAGATTATCTTACTCTAGTGTTTGGCAGTTAAGGAAATTTTTATCCAGAGATGTTAAGTCATTTTCTAAGATCACACAGTTAGTAGCAGAGCCAGAACCGGAACTCTGGGTCCAGTGGTTGGTCTGCTACATAATGTCTTCCCTTAAGAGATCATGTGTAAGTTGCTTATGTTTTCGTGCTGGCCTTTAATCACTTCTTTTGCCACCCTCCCATGATCGCTCCATTCTCCTGCTGTCCTTCCAGTCCCTAGATACGTTATGTGGCAGGCGAAGCCATCCTCACGGATACCCTTGTCTTTTCTCTGAGAACCATAGGACTGTTTAGAGCCACCATAGGTTGTATTTCTGTGGTGATGCCAGAAAGCCAGAAAGCCTGACTTTCCATGTGTTTTTATTCCTTTTAAGGTCTGGTTAATATTTTTGTCACCTTTGAGTGTTCATCGTAAGATGCTTTGATTTAGGAGGACTTGCTGAGAATAATTCCACAGCCACCAAGTACTGTCTCACTGTAAGTCACTTGCTTTGTGTGGCCTATTCCTTTGATACTCCGTATCCTTTTGTATTTTGGTAGAATAAATATGGAAGCTACGTGGTAAGGACCAATGCAGTAGATAGGTATATGTGACTTCCTATTTAGAGATGTGTCCTTTTAAAACACTGGGTTATTTTCTTACTGTTTAAAAGTTATTTGTACTTATTTGAGAAAGCAGTCTTGAAAACGAATATGCTTCCTCTGACTGCCATGAGAATACCCTATTTCAGAGCCACTAATCCTGTTTTTTCATAGCTTTGTTGATTAATTCATATAAAGCCTTACCAGCTGCCAGGTCAAAGCATAACAATAAAATTGGTTGCCAAGAGACTGAAAAATCTGTTTGTTCTTAACTAACTGCTGCTCATCTATCTTGCTCTGATCCCACCTCATGAGCAGCTGGTCAAGTCTTATCTGAGTATGGCTGGTTACTTATCTCCTGTATATTTGTATCATTTGCAACAAAGGCAGGGTCTCAGTCAGCTAATAAAGCTTATGGTAAGGTATTGTTTAAATTCTTGCTGTACTAGCCCTAACACGGGAAGGAAGGAATGAGACATACACCTGAGAATTTTAAAATATAATCCATGGTTGTGGTCGGGATTTCTTTGTTTCCTGCAGTGTGTAAATCATTTTCATAATGAATCTCACCACTGCAAGGGAGCAACCCCAGGCATGAGTAAAAAGGTCTAGCAGCCCTTGAAAAGATAAGGTACCGTCCTTCTAGTCAGATACTGGAGACCAAATGTGGCCAAACAAGCTGCTGGCTGTTCCAGGCTGGGCTTCCTTCGTCAGGGACAAGGTCAGTTCTCCATTGCCCCCACTCTGCTTAGGCCCAGAGGGCCGTGAAGTGGGTTGTGGTATTTCCTCAGGGAGTGACTCATCCCTGTGTTCCACAGCTCCTGCTGGAATGTGGAGGAACCAACACAGGCAGGAATTAGTGGATTGGTTTTTAGCTTCTAACACTGCCAATAATTAACTAAGTGATATTACACCAGCGTTCTCAGCTGGGCTGGTTCCGACTCGCTCCTCCCGCAGAGGGCACTGGGCAATGTCTAGAGACACGTCTGGTTGTCACACCTGGGGAGCTATTGCTGGCATTTAGTGGTTAGAGACCAGGGGCGCCTCTAAACATCCCACAATGCACAGGACAGCCCCTCATGGCAAAGGGTCAGTCCTGCCCACCATGTCAGTAGGGCCAAGGCTGAGAAACCCTGCGTTAGACACATCGTTGAACCTCTCTGGTGTGCGGTTTCCTGAGTTCCACATTCTCTCCATCATGTAAAGTTAACTAAGCCTAACTCTACCACTCTTGCCTTTCTAACCTCTCCCTCACCCCAATTCTAAGTCATTAAATGTGAAGTAGGACCCAGGCATCTATATGTGTACATAGTTTTTAATCCCCACCAGGGATGCTGGTGGGCAGTTGGGACTGAGAACCCTGCCCTCAGGGATCATGGAGTGAGGTCCTCACCAAGGTGCCAGGTGGACCATTTGAGGGGAGTGGATGGTGTAGGGAGAGCCTACCAGTAGGAAGTGAGAGCCGGGTGGCAGGGCCTGGCTGCCGTGTGACTCAGCGCAGGTGGAAGGCTGCCAGAAGGGCCGCAGGGAGTGCTGTGACTGAAGGCTTGGTCCCTGAATTCCTCAGAGATGGGGCCCTCAGTCCCTCGGCCTGACGAGCTCTCAGCTTCCCGGGAGTGTCTGCTTCACAGATTCCCAGCTGGCCACCGTACCCTTGTGCCAGAGGTGCCAGAGACCTCAGAGATTCCCAAGGAAATAGTAGGACTGGCCAGTTTCTTCACTAACACCCCATTTCCTGCTTAGCTAGAGCCTCTCTGAGAGATTAAAAGTCAACAGCAAAAACCCCAACCCTGAGTCAGCAGCCCATTTTGCCCCCCAGATAAGGAAACCTCACTTGTTACACTTATGGCATCGTGTAATTTAAGGGCTGGTAGGCACCTTAGAAACAAGGGGGCCCAGCCTCCCCTCCACCTCAGAGGTTCAGAGCGGTCCCCAAGGTCACATGACAAATTGATGGCAGAGACGGTTCTAGAAGACAGGTCTGCTGGTTCTTTCTATGCCCCTGTGCAAATGTTTCTTAATTGTAACCAGCAGTGTCTCTTCCTTGAACTCTTCTGAAATATCACAGGAATTGAAGCAAGTATATTAATGATTTTCCCCTATGTTAAAGCAGTCCAGAAATATCTGTCTGCTGTGGCTGTGTGCCAGCTGCCAGTTAAAGGCCACCATCATTTTTTTGCCTGTACTATTGCTTTTCTTCTTCTTCTTTTTTTTTTTTTTTTTGGCCACACCATGCAGCATGTGGGATCTTACTTCCCTGGCCCGGTGTCAAACCTGCACCCCCTGCTGTGCAAGCGTGGAGTCTTAACCACTGGACCACCAGGAAAGTCCCTGCTGCTTTTCTGGTCCCGTTCTGTGCCACCCATAACCCATTCCTCACACAAAGCCAGTGATCTTTAAACAATGTAAATCAGATCATATCCTTCTGTTTAAAATTCCTCAGTCGGGGCTTCCCTGGTGGCGCAGTGGTTGAGAGTCTGCCTGCCGATGCAGGGGACACGGGTTCGTGCCCCGGTCCGGGAGGATCCCACATGCCGCGGAGCGGCTGGGCCCGTGAGCCATGGCCGCTGAGCCTGTGCGTCCGGAGCCTGTGCTCTGCAACGGGAGAGGCCACAACAGTGAGAGGCCCGCGTACCGCAAAAAAAAAAAAAAAAAAATTCCTTAGTCACTTCCCATTGCAGTTGGTGTAAAATCCAAATGTTCTAACTGGTCTGGAAGAGTCTCCGTGATCTGAGCCCTGTTGACCTCTTTGACCTCAGTTCATCCCTGTGCCTCCATCTTTCAGCCTTATCTACTTCCTTTCTGTTCCTTAAAAATGCCAAGTTCTTTCCTTCCTCAGAGCCTTTATACTTGCCTATAATTCTTTTCTCTAGATCCTCACCTGGCTGGTCCCTTGCAGCAGAGTAATCCCTGATGACTCTGTTGAAAGTAGTCTCTAGTCAGTCTCTTCCCTATTATTACACTATTGTCTTCACAGGACTTAGTACTCTTTGAAATTATTTTATCTCTGTCTTCACTTATTACTGTCTGTGTCTTCCTACTGAATTGTTCTGTCTATGAGAGCAGGGACTTTTTCTGTTTTGTGAACTCTCTATGCTTAGCACCTAGAATAATGCCTGGCACATGGTAGATGCTAAGGTAATAAATGAATGATAGAGTAACTAGGGAGTTGGTGTTAGAGAAGATTGCCTGACAGATTGTCCTATGTAATTCCTATTTTTTCCTACATTGAGCTTTATTTATTTTTTAAACTTGTTTCTTTTTTTAAAATTAATTCATTAATTAATTGTTGACTGCGTTGGGTCTTCGTTGCTGTGTGCGGGCTTTCTCTAGTTGTGGCGAGTGGGGGCTACTCTTCCTTGCAGTGCGCGGGCTTCTCATTGTGGTGGCTTCTCTTGCTGCAGAGTATGGGCCCTAGGCGCCCAGGCTTCAGTAGTTGTGGCACATGGGCTCTAGAGCACAGGCTCAGTAGTTGTGGTGCACGGGCTTAGTTGCTCCGCAGCATGTGGGATCTTCCTGGACCAGGGCTCGAACCTGTGTCCCCGCATTGACAGGAGGACTCAACCACTGCTCCGCCAGGGAAGTCCTGGACTTTATTTTTTGAACTAAAACTGGAATGCCAGTTTGATACATGAGAAAAGTGCAACTGTTAAGCAGACTAGATTCCTTTCTTTGAAGATGAATGTACTCACTTCCTCTGTTAAAAACTCTGTGGGAAGCAAATATAAAAGGACAAGGGTACTTGGTAAGCACAGACTCAGACACAGGGACTTAGAAATCAGACAGGTCCAAGAGCTTTAGTGCTGGATGAGGCTTGTAAGATCACCATGGGAATGGTTCCTCAAAACTGGCTGCCCATGAAAATCACACAGGGAACTTTTATTTAAAACATACTCACGCAGGGACTTTCTTGGCGGTCCAGTGGCTAACACTCTGTGCTCCCAATGCAGGGGACCTAGGTTTGATCCCTGGTCAGGGAACTAGATCCCACATGCTGCAACTAAAGATCCCGCACACGGCAACAAAGATCCCGTGTGCCACAACTAAGACCCGGTGCAGCCAAATAAATATTAAAAAAAAAAACAAAAAAAAACAAAACCTAAAAAAAATACACATGCAAAACCACACGTTTTTCAGTCTCTCCTTTGGAGATTTTAATTTGCTATTCTTGGCATTAAGGCTGGGGAATCCATGTTTTATCTAAAATGCTGCTGTAGTGATGGATGGTGCACAGCCAGGTTTGGGAACCAGTTACTGAGCCCACTTCTGTTCCCAGGTGAATACACTGAGAGGTTCAAAGAGATCCCCTGTCTCACTCAGGGGCACCCACCTGGGGAGCTGGGAGATGGCACTCAAATCTCCCAGCTTTCTCTGCGCCTTTTGAAAAATGTAGTGAGAAAGAGTCTCAGGGACAGAGGTGGCACAGCCTTGGAAGTTGTGGGTTTATTACTTTTTTCTTTATTGACATGTAACTAACCAGTCTGGTGTCAAACAGGAAATGCATGTAGCATCGTTTTCCTTTTTTATTACAAACTGTCAGAACAATCTGATTTTAGTGGAGCGATGATCAAAGTGTGGTTCTGGGACCAGCAACACCGGCACCATCTGGGAACTTGTTAGAAAGGCAGATTCTCAGCCCCGGCCCAGAACTACTGATTCTGGAACTCTGGAGATGGCCCACCAGTCTGTATTTTCAAGCCATCCAGATAATTCTGATGCCCACTGAAGCTTGAGAACCACCATCACAGGCACTTTTTACAACCCAACCATTGGTTAAAGAAGCTGGCCTCGGCCTTTTAGTTGGTGACTCATTAACATGCAGGACTTAAGCTAGCCATCTGCTTTCCTTGGTGAAGTTTGTTCAAAATAGGGACTTTTGTTATAAATCTTCATTAGACTGCTACACAAGAAAGGGGGGGATGGGTTAATACTTGTTGAACACCTGCTGCATGTGACGCTCTGTGCTGGAAGCTCTTACCTGTTGTCTCATTTAATTCTCACAACCATCCTGCTAGGTAGGTATTATTATCCCTATTTTACAGATTTGGAGTCTTGAGGTTGGTGGAGGTTAAACGTGGTCTTCCCTCTGGGTTATTTGCCCAGAGATGGTTGTGCGTTTTGCTGTCTGTGGTCTCCACTCAAACCTCTTTATGCACAATCAGGAGTCCTCTGGGAATCTTGTTATAAATGCACATTCCCTAGCCATCCTCTCAGAGATCCTCCTTCAGGGGCCTGGGTGGATTTTCTTCAGGTGCTCCAGGTGATTCTGCTGCCAGTGGGCATCAGACCATACTTGGAGAAGTTCTCTCCTGGATCCAATCACTCTTGCTTCAGTAGTTGGACCAGATGTCTCTCAAGGCTCCTCGGAGGTTCTGTGGTTCGCCAGTGTTTTGCTCACAGGCCTTGGGCACTGGGTGGGGACACTGGCAGAAGAAGTATGAACATGGGAGGTGGGAGCTTGGGAGCCTGGACAGAGAAGTCTCTTACATGCCTGGGTGTTCATGCTCTCTGCTGCCTCTTAGAGTGCCCAGGCCATGTCTTGGCTTTGAGTAACTTGTGATCCTTTCAGTTATCTACCCCAAATCGTGCAACTTTTCTTATAGCAACTTCGCCCTTGTGTTGGTGGACTGCCCTGATGTCCACCTTATTTTTTTTTTTTTTTTTTTTTTTTGTGGTACGCGGGCCCCTCACCGCTGTGGCCTCTCCCGCTGCGGAGCAACAGGCTCCGGACGCGCAGGCTCAGCGGCCACGGCCCACGGGCCCAGCCGCTCCGCGGCACGCGAGATCCTCCCACACCGGGGCACGAACCCGCGTCCCCTGCATCGGCAGGCGGACTCTCAACCACTGCGCCACCAGGGAAGCCCCACCTTATTTTTCAGGCATAGAATGGACATATTTAGTGAATGAATTGTTAATCCATTAGGAGACAATGATTTGGTGCCATTCTGAAGGAAAAAAGGGAGATGAAAATTAAAAAAGAATTTCATCATGTCTGATGTCCTTCTTTGCGAGTTGGAATGCTGATTTCTGTCCAGAAGTTTAGAAGCAACTACGAACATAAGTACTAACATAAGAACCCCAGGGCGTCTGTAGTAGAAAAGATGCATGGAGAAGTCAACATTGTTGAAATATTACATTTCTTTAACAAGTCTTAGTCCCTGAAACAAATTGTGTAGGAAAAGGGTGGAAGGAGATTCATGAAAGCAAACATTTCAGCTTCCTGGGATCCACTGTATATAAGGTTAATTATTTTTCCAGTAAGAAAATAACCAAGGTACAGGTTAAGTTTCTAAGGATAATTTATTTTGCCACTGATATCAGAGTTGGTAATAACAACAGGTAACTGAGTCCAGTAGCTAGAGCTATCATTTATTGAGAGCTTACTATGTGTCAGGAATTATATGAACATTCTCTCACTTAATCCTCAATAGACTTTCAAACTAAATATTATCCTTCATTTTACAGCTGATGAAATAGGCTCAGAAGGGTTAAGTAATTTAACCAGTGCTGGGACTGGGGTTTCCAGGTATGCAGGACTTTCGGTGCTAAAACGCAGTCCCAGGTAAACTGGGATGGTTGGTTTCCCTGAGTGTCACCCAGCTCACTGACCTACAGTTGATAGTTAGAAAGTAAGCCCAAAGGGTTCTGAATTGTCAGATAGATGATTCATATATGGAAATGTGCAGATTTGCCCCACAGAGAGACCGTCAGAACATTTTGTGGTGCCCATTTTTCTCTATTTTATACATAATTCTTATCTCGTTTATTTGGTTTCCATGTGCCTTGTCAATTAGAAGCTGCACATTGGCGGGGGAAGGGGTGACCCTAGAAAGGCACACTGATTATTATGGTGAGGGACAGCTGGCTAACAGAGAAGGTGAGGACAGGGAGAATGAAATGTAAACTAATAAAAGACAAAATCAATACAGTGTCAGGAGGCTTTTATTATAGGGGCAAACATACCTTAATAAGAATAGCTACTTTTGAACATTAACTATGTGCCAAACACTGTTTTAAGTACTTTATAGGTATTACATAATTCAATTTTTACAAAATAATCCTGTTATTATCCTGGTTCCACAGATGAGGAAACTGAGGCACAGAGAGGTTAAGTAACTTGCTGAAGGTCACACAGCCAGTGAGTGGTAAAGCCGAGATTCAGAGCCAGGCAGCCTGCCTCCAGGGCCCAGATCCTCAGCATCCTGTTTCCGTGTAGACCCTAGATCCTGAGGATGTAGCACACATCAGAGGTGTTTATTGTGATGGCCTGACTCATCCAAGAAAAAAAAATTTAAGCTTGGGCATTACATTTCATTTTGTATTAATTAATTTTAAAGATTTTATCAGGGCATAGTTCTACAAGGCCTGTTAGGAGAAGCCATCTGAGTCCCCGCCCCCAGTTCATTTCCTGCTCCCCAGAGTCAACTGCTTTCAGTTCTTGCAATGAATTGACTCTTGCTGGTCGTTATATCCCGTCTCTAAATGACGTACTTATATTTCTATGGCCGGTTTTTCAGTTTGAGGCATTATCTGTTGATGCTTTACTATGGAAGAAGAGAGTTTTAGCTTGTTTTTCCACCTATACCCCTACCACACACGTATACCATTTCCATCTCCTCCTTCTCCCGACAGGTACATCAGAGTTTTAGCTAGATTGACATGTCATGGGCTCCTTTGCATCTTTCAGCGTCCCTCCTGGGTTGGGCAGATTCTCCCGAGAAGACCATTTGAACCCACCTGCCTGTGGAGTATGCCTGCCTTCTGGAAGTCCAGTGTGTAGGTGAGGGTGGAGGTGTCTTCATACTTAGCAACTTCTCAGTGCCTCCCCCTGCCTCCACTGAAGTTGGTATGACTCAGAGACCCTCTGAGAGTCTGGTACTCGGTGTTTTACTCTCTCCAGAGAATAAACCTTCGACTACTGCCAGACCTGGAGGAGTCACAAGGCTGGCAAGGGTGGGGCTTGGGGTGTAAACAGACTTCCACCATTTTTAGCCCCACTTTACCCTCTCCCCTCCCTCGGAGGTGTTTGGGGCCCCAACTGCCTAAGCCTTTCTGGAGATTCTGTGATGAGTTGCTTGTTGGCTTTCTCTAATGGCAGGTAAAGAGTCCGCTTTCCTGGGTCTGCTAATCGATTACCTCTTGTTCATCTATTCGATACTTTCTAGCTTCCAACATTTTCTTCCTGTTGTTTCCACTTATGTTCTCTTTGTTTTTGTAAGTTTATGTCTGTAAGAAATAAAATTCTCTTCCTTGTTATACTAGTGAGATTTGGGGAGGTAATAGAACTAAATGTATTTAGTGTGCCATCTGTATCCTGAAGCCTGAAATACATTTGAGAAAGCTTTCACTGCAAAGTGGTCTAAAAAAAGGTTGTATTGCTCTAAGACTTATAGTTCTATGAAAAATGGGGTTGTTGAAGTTTTACTTGCTACTGAAAGTGTCGTTCCAGGACAAGGAGCATCATTGTTACCTGGGTATCACCTGGGTGCTCCTTAGAAATGCAGAATCCTGGGCCCTACCCAGACCTATTGAATCAGAATTAGCATTTTAACAAAACCCTAAGATTCCTAAGAACCCTGAAGGCTGAGAAGTGCTAATATGAAACTTTACTCAGCTTCTACTGTAATTTAGAATAAGCTAACTATAATGAGTTTTAATCTGGGATTTAAACATTTTGGTACTTTCCCTTAATAAATTATTCTCCACATTCTAGAGGTTGCTGTGAGAAAAGAGGAGTATATAAGTTTTCCTTTATAAACCACATAAACCGAAAATTCCGTGTCATTTACCAGATGATGTCAGACTGGTTATGTTCAGGTGTTTTCAGTTGCTCACATTTCAGGTTGGTGATGGGATTGTGTAGATTGTATCGGTGGAGCCTTCAGTCACACTTTGAGTGGTCAAAGTGAGCGGGTGGCTTCCCCTAGAGGCAAGGGATAGAGTGATTCGTTTTACGCCCAGCATCTATCCCAGTGACAGGCTTGTCTTCAGCTAGTGATTTGTGGGACGGGTGAGTCAGATAAGACACAATTCCTGTCTTCAAGATATTCAGGAACTTCCCTGGCGGCCCAGTGGTTAAGACTCCGTGCTTCCACTGCAGGGGAGCACGGGTTTGATCCCTGGTTGGGGAACTAAGACCTCACAGGCCATGCGGCACGGCCAAGAAAAAAAAAAGATATTCACCAACCAGCAAGAAATAAATTGGATAATTACCATACAGGGTTAACCTGTTCTAGGAAGAGTGAGCACAGAGAAGAGGCATCTAATGCAGCATTACTGGCAGAAGAAGGAGCGAAGGACTAAGTCTCTGGGTGAGTTTAGAGCAGGTGCCCTATGGGGAGTGTATCAGAATCACCTGGAGGGCTTGTTGGCCGCCCCCATCCTTAGAATTTCTGATCCCATAGGCCTGGGGTGGACCCACGAATGTGCATTTCTAACAGTTTCCCAGGTGCTGCTGGTGACTCTGCTCTCCCATTTTGAAAATCACTGGTTTAGAGAATTACAACTAGTTGTGGTGGCTGGAGTCAGGAGGCAGGGATGACAAGGAAGGCAGAGGCCTGAGGAGTGGGGATGCCACTGTGGAGGTGGTGGGGAGCCGTTGGCTGGCTTTGCAGAGGACGGTGATGGACACCCACTTACCTTTTGGAAAGATCACTTTGGCTGAGGCGTGGAGGATGGGTCCGTGGGGGGGCCCAGTTGGGGGCCAGAAAACCGAACGTGTGGTTGATTGTAGCCATCCAATGAGAAATGATAAACACTTGGAATAAAAGCAAGAGGAGGGAAGAGCCCTAGAACTTGGTGGCTAATGGAAGTGGGAGGAGCCACTGAGGGCCAGTCAGATGTCTGGCTGGATGTGTGTTCGGATTGTGTTACTCAAGACACAGGAGGAGAGGAGGGTCTGAAGCAGGGTCTGGAGAGGAGAGCACAGGAGGTAAGTGGAGGGCAGGACATGTTGAATTTAAGATGCCGGCAAGATATCTGGGTGGACCGCGCGGTAGAGAGTTTCCCTCGTGAGTCTGGAGGCCGGAGTGAGAGGTGTAGGAAGTCCCGTCACTTCTGCCACTTAACACTGATCTCCCGTGGTGTTTGTTTGGATCAGGCCTTGTGTTTGTAAAGAAACAATATTAATATAAACCTTCAGGGCCTTGAGAACACAGTACCTTTAAAGATGTTTTTTCAAGAAACATCTAATTTTTTGATGGGGGGAAAAAGAAAAAGTTGAAGTGTGAGTCTTCTAACGTTGCAAGGCGGTTAATACAGCCACCTTCTGTCTGAGAGACCAGGAGATTGGGTTTTAGTAAAAACTTGAAAGGGGCAAAGTCACTTGACTGGTTTGCAGGCTATATGACGAACAGCTGAGACTAATTAGCTGGATTGTGGGTTTTTACAGAGATGCCTGATTTTGAAAGTTGATGGAGCAAATTGCTTTTCAAAAGACTCTTTTGAAAAACTTTTACAAGTAGGCGATTCTGACTTTCACATCTTTGTATTAGACAAAAAGTAACTTTTTAGAAGAGGACATGTGATTCCAAGTTGTATAATTGTTGAAGTATTGGGAACGCCAGTCTCTGAAGTTTTAGGAAAATTAACCAGCGATTTATACTTTATCAACGTATGCTTTTGCTTTTTTTGGTGGTGGGGAGGGAGGTAGAGTTCCTCCATGCCAATTTTCAAGTACTTAAAACATGTGCACTTTAACATAAGATGCCACTGCACGTTAATTTTTTTTTTAAACAAAGACTTCAAGACATCTGCTAAATTTCTTGGGTTTAGTTTGAAAAGTGCATTTTCAGTTACCAGAGAGTGAGTATGAATACTGACTGCATTCTTCCTTTCTTTTCTGTGCTTTAACAAAGTAACAGAGGCTTTTATTCTCAGATAATATGTTGAACAAGAGAGCCGATTATGGAATTGAATTGCTCTAAGAGTCTCGCTCATCCTCTGAGCATTTTATCCACAACAATTGAAGCTTATTGGGATTTTGTTTTCAATACTGTTTGTTTTCAATACTGTTAATAGCTCTAGTGGAGAATTATATAAGCATGTGTTTTAGTGTAAGATGTATTTCTTCTGTCAGTTAAATTTGCCTTCAAATTATTAATTTTGTGATGTGTGGAAACAGCATTGTGAGGAAAGGTCCATCTATTTTAGAGGTGCTTAGTGATAGTATGCAGGAATGAAAGATCTGGGTGATGAGTATGATGGGGTATCTTATTATACAATTCTCCCTACTTTTAGATATGTACCAGTTTGCTGGAACTGCCATAACAAAGTGTCACAGACTGTGTAGCTTAAATAACAGAAATTTCTTGTCTCAGTCCTGGAGCCTAGAAGTCTGAGATCAACGTGTTGGCAGGGCTGGCTCCTTCTGGGGGCTCTGAAGGAAGGGTCTGTTCCAGGCCTCTCTCCTTGGCTTGTATATGGCTGTCTTCTCCCTCTGTCTCTTCTTGTCATCTTCCTTTTCTGTGTGTCTCTGTTCAGAAATCTTATTATAGGGACACCAGTCACATTGGATTAGGGCCCACCCT
The DNA here is from genome assembly GCF_008692025.1 of Phocoena sinus. Lineage (NCBI taxonomy): Eukaryota > Metazoa > Chordata > Mammalia > Artiodactyla > Phocoenidae > Phocoena > Phocoena sinus. The sequence continues at coordinate 79,492,928 of NC_045764.1, forward strand.
AATGACCTCTTTTTCATTTGATACCCTCTCTAAGGACCCTCTTCCAAATCAGGTCATGTTATGAAGTACTACGAGTTAGGGCTTCAACATATGAATTTTGGGGGAACACAATTCAACTCATCACAGATAAATTTGAAAGATTTCATTACATCACACTTTGCCTCCACGTGCATGCAATAAATATTTATTAAGCCAGGTGCCTAGACTGTGTTGGCTGTTGAGTGTGTGAAGATAAATAAGACATGGTCTCTGCCCACTAACACTGGTTTAATCATATGTATGGATATAACTTCGTGAGTGTGCATTCCACTTACCTCTTCCATTGAGTCGTGGCCACTTTCACTGTTGGGTGTCCCTGGAGACACAATCAGCATCTTGGCACAAGGGCACCTGGAAGGGCTCCCTTGCTCTGGAACACCCTCAAGATAGGTGAGGAGAGTAGAAGGACCCTTAACATTCATCTAGTCTGACCTCCTCATTTCACAAATGAAGAAACTGAGGCTTCAAAGTGCTCAAGTCATTTGGCTGAGGAGCGTCAGAGCCAAGGCAGTGTCCTGACTTCCACCCCAGTACATCATTTTCTTTTCTTGGTCACAGTTCATGCTTTCACCTGGGAGTGAACCCAAAGTCTCATCAGAAATCAGATGAGAGGGGGACTTCCCTGGTGGGCCAGTGATTAGGGCTCTGCACTTCCACTGCAGGGGACCATCCCTGGTTGGGGAACTTAGATCCTGCATGCTACGTGGTGTGGCAAAAAAAAAAAAAAAAAAAAAAAAAAAATTCCCATGAGAGAGAGACTTGATAAAAAGCCGACATTCTCTGTTGAGATTCTTCTAAGTACCAAAAAAAAAAAAGTTTTGGGGAGGTGTGTTTATTCATGAGGGCATTTCATCTATAGAATGTCCAGGTTGTAGTTAATACATCCCAAAGGAGTTTGCTCCCACCTTGGTTAGTTTCTCTGTCTCTTTCCACTTTCCCTTTATTCTTTCCAGGCACAGTGTTCAGTGACCCAGCAGCCATTAGAGCACAAACAACATTTTTTCTTCTTTCTTGCTGCTGCTGGCGCCCACAAGACAGGAACTGTGGTAGAAAGAGAATGCTGATGCAACCTTACCGGCCAGCAGGATAGCGCCATGGGAACCAGGACCTGCGCCTGTTTGGCAGGGCTGGGAGCCCAGGGCTGCCTCTGCCGCTGGTTCAGCATCTGCCCTTTCCAGTCCCTCAGTACCTGAGCGCTCACGGAGGACATGCTCCCCACTTCCCTCTGTTTCTCATCTCTCTTTTGCTGTCATTCCCTCCTTCCTCCCTAGGAACGTGGTTGATTTATAGCTTGAGCCATGGTGCAGCATATGTGATAGCTGATGAGTCATGGAACAGGCCCATTAAAAACAAAAGCTGATTTTTGCAGAAGCCATCGTTCTCTGGGGCTGTCTTTGCAAGAGGACACCTTCCTGCTTTCTGGGGCGCTCCCGGTGTTGCTGTGGCGTGGCAGGGGCCCTGCCCTCTTGGCAGAGCAGAGGCTGGGTTCGGTGGGGGTTGGAGGGTAGGGAGGTGATGAGATGAGGGCGCTGCGTGAGAGGTGAGCTCGCATTGCTGCTGCTTCTCTGGAGGCAGGAGCCACTTTGCTCAAACACAGATGCAAATCATCCAAGAGCTGAGAGCATCGATGTTGTTGGGCTTCTCTTCTCCCTGATGTCGTCTGTAAAGGGGTCCTTTATTGTAAGTGCTGGATTTATCACTCAGCAAATATTGAATGGATCCTGTGTTTTCACAAGAAGGAGAAAGTCCAGACGGCTTTAAGCTGGCACCTCTGTGCGGTGGTGACTGACCCAGCCTATGGACTGTCGTTTGAAAAATTTCCTTCCTAGCGTCCTTCTTGGATCTCTCTGGTTGAGCCTTCACATTTTGGCTCTTCACTCTAAAAGGCCATCTTATCTCTCCCATTTTCTCAGTAAATCAACTGTGTTGAGGGCTTTAAAATCCGTCGTGTTAACCCTTGTTTTTCTTTTGAGCCCTGTTTCTGTTTTCCACATGCCAATTAAACACAACTCCCTGGATGTCCCTGAGACATGAGGGACATTTAATTGGCCTTGTCCCATACAGTATAACATAGTAGTTGAGAGCGTGTCTGGGTTCAAATCTTGGCTTTGCCTTTTATTGGCTGTGTGACCTTGGAGAACTTACTTAGCCTTTCTATGCATGAGTTTTTTCTCATCTGTAAATTAGAGAATTCATAGGGTTGTGAAGCTCTAATGAGTTAATATTTTAAAGGGCTTAGTAGTCAGTGAGTGTTACTTATAATCATCTCAAACCAGCTTTTCCTCTCTTAGTTAATGATAATACCTTTCATTCAGTTTTGGTTATCTTTAACTCATACCAGTCAGTTAAGAAATTATACTGATTTTCTGCCTCCTAAATCTATCTTGAATTAATCCCTTCTTCTTCATCCCACTGTCACCAACACATGTCACTCACTGTCTCTCCTCATAGCTTCCTGGTCCTCTGTGTATTCCCAGTCTCCATGTGGCTGCCAGAAAGATCTTTCTAAGACACAGACCTTGTATTCCTCCTCTTCGTAAAAGCCTGTAGTGGCTTTCCATTGCCCAGAGGACAACACAAGACTTCCTAGTGCCATATAAGAGTCCTTTCAGGCCCAAGTCCCAACTCTCTCCCATCTTTTCAGCCTGTTGGGACACCTCCTGTCACCTCCCTGTGCAGCCCTATAGCGGCATGCATCTGCTGAGGTCCCCTAAGTGCATCGTAGCCTTTTCCCTCTTAGACCTTTGCAAGTGCAAATGCTCTTTCCCGACTCCCACCCTCCCATTCAGTCACCCCAGCACCTGCTCCCTTCTCATGGCTCTAAACCTGGCCTGTGTTTTGTACTTCGAATGTCAGACAGCCCTTACCTAATTCCATCAAAACTCGGTTACGCCTTTCGGATTGGCATCTGTGATCATTTTGGTTGATGGTTTCCATGATCTTTAAAGGATAATGCTTATTTGACATATGAGGTGAAGTCCTTTACCACATCGTATGTGAACTGTGTAATTCTTGTTCATTCGCATTTGTCACTTGCGTCTCTGTGTGCTGATGTAAGTCCTTGGCTCAGGTGCCCCTCTGTGAGGCGGCATAGTGGGCTCCCCGCCCCTCTGGCGCTCTCTGCCCCAGGCCTCCTGGCTGCCCAGCGTTGTGTGCATATTTCTGTAACGTTCTTGTTCCACTGCATTTTCGTTGTTCATTTCCACGTACAGCGCTTCTGTTAGACGTTGCTTTTCTAGAGCCTTGTGCTAGGTGCTTAACATAGTGGTGAGCGCAGGGCCTGTTCTCAGTGCTAACTTATTACAGGCATGATGTTTGAACTGATCTGCTCATCAGCCACGACCTGAATTTCTGTCATTCATACCAGGCTCTCCCTCCTCAGTGTCTTCAGGCTTTGCTGGTATATCTTTGGATCATTGGTGTAGGACAGTCCACTTGTCAAATTTTATTTAAAATTATTAACGCCTTTTGGATTGATATTTATATATCATTTTGCATTTAGTTCTGGTTATATTTAAGGACATTTGGTGTATGTATATTTCTTGGGAAATACTTCCGTATCTGTCACAGCCATTCTCCACATCATCCTATCCTTTATAATTTTTCTGATTTTGCATTTGCCTTTTTTGTTTTTTTGGTGGTGCCTCATGGCATGCGGGATCTTAGTTCCCTGACCAGGGATCAAACCTGCGCTTCCTGTAGTGGAAGCACGGAGTCTTAACCACTGGACCATCAGGAAAGTCCCTGCATTTGTCTCTTGAGCCAAGTTTTCCTTTATTTATTTATTTATATAAATTTACTTACTTATTTTCTGCTGCGTCGGGTCTTCGTTGCTGCCCGCTGGCTTTCTCTAGTTGCGGCAAGCGGGGGCTACTCTTTGTTGTGGTGCACGGGCTTCTTGTTGCAGTGGCTTCTCTTGTTGCGGAGCATGGGGTCCAGGCGCAAGGGCTTCAGTAGTTGTGGCACGTGGGCTCAGTAGTTATGGCTTGCGGGCTCTAGAGCGCAAGCTCAGTAGTTGTGGTGCACAGGCTTAGTTGCTCCACAGCATGTGGAATCTTCCCGGACCAGGGATTGACCTGTGTCCCCTGCTATGGCAGGCAGATTCTTAACCACTCTGCCACCAGGGAAGTCCCCCAAATTTTTCCTTTAAAGCCACTTAAAAGTGTGTTTAAAAAAAATAGATTGCCATCTAGTCTAGTTTTTATAGTTCTGAAAAGTGTTTAAAAAGTAAAAGTGATTAAGTGTTTATAGAAATCACAGAATGAAGATAGACTGTTTTTTGTTTTGTTTTGTTTTTGTTTTTATGGTGTTAGAAAACTTACTGCTGGCAATGACCCTGGGGCTCCTTGGAGTCAGGTGCGAATTACAATTCTATATAGTCTTGTGATGTTTAATTTACTTTTCTTAGGATGAAAGACTCTAGAAGTTTGTTTGAGAGCTGCTTGCTGATTTCTATTTAACTGCCCTTTTTCATCTAACATCCCTGGTAAAATAGGTGTATTTCATGGAGTTAAATACAGACATTAGTATAATTGTATAGGCCAATTGAAAAACAAAAAAACCTTGGCAGTTTTTTCAAAAGTGCATCCTAAATAATTAGCTAGAGTTTAGAAATGTACCTTCAACTTCTTTAATTTTAAAATGAAGATGTCACCTTTTTAAAAATTTTTTTATTTTTTAAATTTATTTTGGCTGTGCTGGGTCTTTGTTGCTGCGTGGGTTTTCTCTAGTTGCGGTGAATAGGGGTTACTCTTCGTTGCGGTGCCTGGGCTTCTCATTGCAGTGGCTTCTCGTTACGGAGCACAGGCTCTAGGCGCGCGGGCTTCAGTAGTTGGGGCACGTGGGCTCAGTAGTTGTGGCACATGGGCTTAGTTGCTTTGTGGCAAATGGGATCTTCCCGGACCAGGGCTTGAACCTGTGTGCCCTGCATTGGCAGGTGGATTCTTATCTACTGCGCCACCAGGAAAGTCCAAGATATCACCTATTTTTTTTTTTTTTTTAATTTTTTAATGTTTTGCGGTACGTGGGCCTCTCACTGTTGTGGCCTCTCCCGTTGCGGAGCACAGGCTCCGGACGTGCAGGCTCCGGACGCGCAGGCTTCACGGCCATGGCTCACAGGCCTAGCCGCTCCGCGGCATGTGGGATCTTCCCGGACTGGGGCACGAACCCGTGTCCCCAGCATCGGCAGGCAGACTCCCAACCACTGCGCCACCAGGGAAGCCCCAAGATGTCACCTTTTAAAAAGTGATAAGATCACATTTAAAAAACATTTTATTGGATTATAGTTGATTTACAATGTTGTATTAGTTTCAGGTGTACAGCAAAGTGATTCAGTTATATACATATTCATTCTTTTTCAGATTATTTTCTCATATAGGTTTTCATAGAATACTGAGTAGAGTTCTCTGTGCTATACAGTAGGTCCTTGTTGGTTGTCTATCTCATATATAGTAGTGTGTGTATGTTAATCCCAAGCTCCTGATTTATCCCCCACCTTTCCGCTTTGTTAACCATAAGTTTGTTTTTGATATCTGTAAGTCTGTTTCTGTTTTGTAAATAAGTTCATTTGTATCATTTTTAAAAATTAGATTCCACATATGCGTGTTATCATATATTTGTCTTTGAATTACTCCTCTTAGTATGATAATCTCTGGGTCCCTCCATGTTGCTGCAAATGGCATTATTTTGTTCTTTTTTATGGCTGAGTAATATTCCATTGTATATATGTACCACATCTTCTTTATCCATTCCTCTGTCGATGGATATTTAGGTTGCTTCCACATCCTGGCTATTGTAAATAGTGCTTCTATGAACATTGAGGTGCATGTGTCTTTTCGAATTATGGTTTTCTCTGGATGTATGCCCAGGAGTGGGATTACTGTATCATATGGTAGTTCTATATTTAGGTGTTTTGTTTTGTTTTTTTTCTTTTTGCGGTACGCGGGCCTCTCACTGTTGTGGCCTCTCCCATTGCGGAGCACAGGCTCCGGACACGCAGGCTCAGCAGCCATGGCTCACGGGCCTAGCCGCTCCACGGCATGTGGGATCTTCCCAGACCAGGGCACGAACCCATGTCCTCTGCATCGGCAGGTGGACTCTCAACTACTGCGCCACCAGGGAAGCCCCTATTTTTAGTTTTTTAAGGAACCTCCATGCTGTTCTCTGTAGTGGTTGTACCAGTTGACATTCCCACCAACGGTGTAGGAGGGTTCCTTTTTCTCCACACCCTCTCCAGCATTTATTGTTTGTAGACTTTTTGATGATGGCCATTCTGACTGGTGTGAGGTGATAACCTCATTGTAGTTTTGATTTGCATTTCTCTGATAATTAGTGATGTTGAGCATCTTTTTATGTGCTTTTTAGCCATCTATATGAAAAGCACATTTTTTGACTAGTAGAGGGAGATGGCAGATTGGGTAGGATCTAGTGCATAACAAGAGAGGTATAGTAAGGCAAGAAAGATGAGGAACCTGTTTCATACTCACTGTCACAGTCTTTTCTCCAAGTATCTGGGGAATACATTGACTTTTTTTTTTAAACTGTAGCCTTCAGGGTGAGTCACGCAGTTGTGTGTGTGTATGGGCAGTGGGGTGGGATGAGGGGAGAGTATGGATGAGGGTCTTTGGATCTTTCAGCTTTTCTATTCTCTCCTGTTGTACACTGTTGGACTGTAGAATGCTTTCCCCCTAGGGAATCCCAGCTTTAATGTACTATTTAGGGCAAATTACTTAGAGAACTTCTCCATCTCCAGACACCAAACCCTTTGTACACTTCCTCTCAGAACCCACCTCACCTGTATCTAGGTTAGGTGTTAATCTCATGTGCTCCTTCCATTATGCCACCCATAGGTACTAACCACACTTGGAGTCTTGCTTCAGTGGTCAATGTTCTCCGTTAGATGGTAAATTTGGCAGGGGGGGTGGGGGGGTGGGGCAGGTGCTGTATCTGTCTTATTTGCATCTCTATCACCTTGCACAGTGTTTGCCTATGGTGGGCACTCAACTATTAAATGAATGAACAAAACAAACAGATAATAACCCCCTTCAGGTTAAAACAGAACCTGTCCAGTCTTTTCTAGAGGTATAACCTCCCTTGATGCAGCATTCCACAAATCAGATTTGTTCATCCTGTTTTAAGCAAAAGGAAATAACTATATTTCCCCCTCTATCCTCAGATTGTACAAATTAGATGATCATTGTGGCTGGTCTGGTTTAGGTTTGGAACCAAGGTTTTGAGGCATGGGCTGGCCCCTTTGGCTGGTAGTGTTGAATTGCAAAATATATATAAGCATCACTTTTTATCTCTCTTAAGATGCTTACCATTTTTGAAATCTATCACCCTCATTGCTAGGTGTTATAATGGGGGGACGCTTGAACCCCAGTACTTAAAGTCCAACATAGTACTGAAAAGAAATTCAAAAGACAACTAATGATTTTCTGATATTTTTCTGGGGAGTAAAAGACTATTTCAGTTGAAAACTTTCTGTGATAATTACTTCTGTCTCTAACTGACTGCATCTTGAGTAACCTTTTTCTTTTGGCTCCAAGCTAGAGCAACGTATGTACACGTGATGTGTTACATTTGAAGATTGGTTTTGAATAAATCCTCTCAATTATGTGATACTTATTAGGTATTTCATTTTTTTATTCATTCAAATATTTATTAATGATTCTGAGAACTATAGCCTCCTCTCCTCAGGGATGGACATGGAAGAAACAGTGACTTTGAAAGAGAAGTCTTGGGTAGAGAGTATAGGTAAAGAGGAGAAGTCAGGAAAGTTAGAGAAAAAACTAGAAGAAAGGAAAAATAAAGATCAAAGGCAGAATAGTGCTCGCTTCGGCAGCACATATAGTAAAATTGGAACGATACAGAGAAGATTAGCATGGCCCCGGTGCAAGGATGACACGCAAATTCGTGAAGTGTTCCATAATTTTTTGTTATAAAGCAGAAACTAGCACACCATTGTAAAGCAATTATACTCCAATAAATATGTAAAAAAAAAGGCAGAATAATTATAAAAGCTTGTAAATTAACAGATGGAAGAAGAAAAAAAACCCACATAATTTTCCCAATAGATTTAGGAACGAAATTTGATAAAATTGATATGCATTCATAATACTCATTCTTAGAAAACTAGTAATAGATGGTGCACTTCCTTAACCTGATAAGAGTGTGTACCAAAAACCTGTAGCAAATGTTATTCATCACGGTGAAACGTTAGAATCAAGACAAGATTTTTATTCAGTACTTTTGGAGGTCCTAACTGGTACAGTAAGACAAGGAATATAAATAAAAGGTATCAAGATTAGAAAAGAAATATATAGAATGTATATATATATATGTGTGTGTGTATATATATATATACTACATATATATTATATATATTTAAAAGATGTCACTTATAATAGTCACAAAAATATAAAGTACCAGTAAATCTAAAAACGTACAAGGTCTTTATGAAGAGAATTTACTTTGACAACATTTTTAAAGGCGTTAAAGAAGTGTGAAAGGTCAAGGATGTCCACAGTGAGGTAGAGGGGCCTGGTCCTCCCAGATACAAACAATAAATATAAAGCTGTATTATAAAGCCATAGTAGTAGTTAAGACCATATGACATTGGCCCAGGGATAATGAAAATGACCAAAGGAACAGAAGAGAGAGCCATGAAACAGATCTAATCAGATATGGTGACTCACTAGGGAAAGCATAATTTTTCTCAATAAATGGTACTATGATAATTAGGTGTCCTTCTGGGGAAACTAATGAAATTGGATTCCCACATACACCTTAAAAATTCCCACTGGATTGAAGACTTAATGTGAAAGGCAAAATCTTTTAGAAAATAATGTAGAAGAATATCTTTATTACTTTCGGTAAAGAAGGATTTCTTTCATGATATGAAAAGAACTATAAAAGTTTGATAGATATGACTACTTTTTTTTTCACATTAAAAAAGTGAAAAGACAAACAACTAGGTCCTACTGTGTAGCACAGGGAACTATATTCAATATCCTGAGATAAACCATAATGGAAAAGAATATAAAAAAGACTCTTTCGCGCTCTCTCTCTCTCTCTCTCTCTCTCTCTCCATAAACTGAGTCACTTTGCTGTACAGCAGAAATTAACACAAGATTGCAAATCCAACTATACTTCAATTAAAAAAAAAAAGTGAAAAGACAAACCACAAACAGGAAGAAGATATTTGCAACCTCTGTAACTGACAAAGGACGAGTAGCCAGAATATATGAAGAACTCCTGCATGTCCGTAAGAAAAAGACAACCCAACAGAAGGAAAAGGGAAAGGACATGACTATGCTCTTCCACAAGAAGAAATCAAATGGCCAACAAATTAAAAAAAAAAAAAAAAAAAAGAAATTGAATGGCTCAACCACATTAGCAATAAAAGAAATGCTAATTTAGATTACAGTGTGTTACCATTCTGAGAAGTCTGACAATAAAATGTTGGTGAAGATGTGAAGTTGGGAGAGTACAACAATTATGCTGGACAACAATTTGGCATCGTCTTGTACTGAATATTATTGAACGCGCACATACCTATGCCCCAGGAATGTCACTCTTTGGTATCTACCCTTCTCCCCTGGTATGTTCTGAATTGGTTCAGATGTGTTGAGACAGTAAACGCTTCTTCTCTCAGGGTTGTTGGGCAGGGCCTGGCATTGCTGGAATGCCCAGATCTGTGGCCTTCGATTATGAGCATTTGACCCAGTTCGTCAAACAAACAGCATGAAAAAGGTTGCCAAACAATTTCCTGGAGAAGCTCTTGCTGGCATGCGTCAGGAGACGGTGCACATGCATATTTATAGAAGTGTTGCTTTATTTTAAATGAGAACAAAAACATGGCGGACATGGTCTAGTTAGCTAATTCTCTTCGGAAAACCCTCAGCCATTAAGTAATTAGAAAAGGGTTTGGGCTTGTCATTTCTTAATATCAGCGGTAAAAGTGGTAATTATTTCAAGCCGAGTGAGAGAGGCAGAGAATGAGGCTGAAGGAAAATGATATACCCCTGGCCAGTATGTATTTTTATTAACATGTAGTCAGACGGGTGGGATATAGGGTGATGTTTTGAATCTGAATTGGTGCCCTAATAAAGGCTCCCCAAAGGAGACAACAGTCTAGAGGCAAGGAGATATCCAGCTGTCCTCCTTGACATTTCCCTTTTACTTACTGTCAGATACTAGAGGCATGATGTCTGCAAATGAAGTTTCATCACAACAGCAGGGACTTCCCACCATGTCCCATGTAATTTAGTTTGAGTGAGAACACCCTGCTGTGATCCTTGGTCTTGTGTGTTCCCTCTTCTGTGGTTTGTACAGTCATGGCCTTCTTTTTGGACCTTTCACTGTTGGCCCCTCTGCCTCTGTCCCAAGGACAGAGATAAATGTGGGACCATAGTGAAAGGGGATGGTTTTCAAGCACTTCTCTGTCATGTGGCTTTGTTGACCCCTAACTCTCAGTCTGTCCCAATCCAATCTCATCATCTTTTCCCTCCAAAAATCTGGGGGCCACCCACAAGAACCTTCTGCCCACTTCAGCTCTCTCCCTTCCCGAACTTCAAATATCCTGTTTCTGTCAGCAGCCCCATTTTGCCGCCTTGGTCACCCAGTTTCATTCTTGGTAGTACTTTCTCTTTGCTGCTTCCTCCTCTACCCAGTGAGGCACTGCATTTTATTATTATTATTTTTTTTATACTATAACCATTTTATTTACCATCAAGAATCCACAAAATCAATGCAGATGTCTCTTGGATGTTTTCCATCTCATGCTCATGTCTAGGCTCTCGTCTTTAAGGAGTGAGAGGTGACACGAGGGACAGCTGCCACCATGACCCCATTTAAACGTCTCGTGGCTAAACTCTTCAAATGTAGAATGTTTGTGTAGGGAAGAGACCATTGAGTTCAGCCGTCTTATTTCATATTTGAGGAAACAAGGCCTGGAGAAGGGGTGGTGACCCATGCTGGATCACACGCAGATGGTAGCAGAGCTGAAACGAGTACCCAGCACACTGACGGGTTCGTTGTCCAGCCTTCTTCAGCTTGCCACATTGCCTCATAAGCATTCCTTTGAATTTATAGCCAGTTTTGTAGTTATTTGTGGATTTGTCTTATGTTTCTCTGACTAAATTTTGAGGGAAAGAACTATATCGTGTTTACATTCATAGCCTTTGAAGTAGTTAACAGGGCTTCTCAATACTTGTTAAATTGCAGTCAAAACATGTTCTTGCACTAAACATTCCATCTTTCCTACTCACCACCACTGAGCTAAATCCCTTCCGGCTTTGAAGGTGTTCAGCTAAGGCCCTGGTTTCTGCTTGAAGCCTTGGTCAGATTGTGCCCTGTTTCTGACCTCTTGGTGTCTTTAATCCTCCCAGTGATCTTGCTAGATAAATACTCCCATATTGAGGAAACAGGCTGGGAGAGGTTACGAGATCACACAGCTAGGAAGTAAGTTGCAGAATCCAGGTGTTCTGACATCAAGCCCATTTCACTTTTTTTTTTTTTTTGTGGTACGAGGGCCTCTCACTGCTGTGGCCTCTCCCGTTGCGGAGCACAGGCTCCGGACGTGCAGGCTCAGCGGCCATGGCTCACGGGCCCAGCCGCTCCGCGGCATGTGGGATCCTCCCGGACCGGGGCACGAACCCGCGTCCCCTGCATCGGCAGGCAGACTCTCAACCACTGCGCCACCAGGGAAGCCCCCCATTTCACTTTTGATATCCTGGGCTGGGTAACATTTTGCTTCCTGATTATCTTGTCTTATTTGTCCTTTGTTGGAAGTGAGTTCATTTTATTTGCTCATCCCAATTACCAAGTTCTTGAGGGTTCTCATATTTCTCTTGTGTCATTTGTAGTTGCCAACACAGTACTGGGCACATAAACTGCTTATCAAATACTTTTGAGTTGAATGCAAATATGATTTAATTTATCAAAAAAGAGCAGCTAGGGACTTCCCTGGTGGCTCAGTGGTTAAGAATCCGCCTGCCAATGCAGGTGACACAGGTTCGAACCCTGGTCCGGGAAGATCCCACATGCTGCAGAGCAACTAAGCCCGTGCGCCGCAGCTACTGAGCCCTCGTGCCACAACTACTGAAGCCCGTGAGCCTATTGCCCGTGCTGCGCAACAAAGAGAGGACACTGCAATGAGGAAGCCACACATTCTAATGGAGAGTAGCCCCTGCTCGCCAAAACTAGAGAAAGCCTGCGCGCAGCAACGAAGACCCAACACAGCCAAAAATAAATAAATAAATAAACTTATTTAAAAAAAAAAAAGAGCCGCTATCAGTGGAGCTCCAAGACACCTTATGAGTCATTCCTGAATGAAATCAGCAGGGAACAGAGGGAAACAGAGGAAGGAAAAGGCTGTCAGAGAAAGCCAGATGGTAGACACAATTAGCAATTGAGTGACAGCTGGCCTGTTTTAAGTCCAGCGGTGAGGTGTGGAGGGGAAGCGACACACGAGAAGAACAGTCCCGGCAATACGCAAGTTTACTGGGGAGCTGAGGAATGGGAGAGGAGTACTCAGAAGTAGTGTAATACCCGTCCAAGTTAACCAAGATAAAGCACTCATACATATTGAGAAAACATTGGTTAAAGGAATATCCAGAGCATGATGTGGCCTAGGAGGACTGGTTTCCAGGCTGAGAGTGGAATGGGTAGAGAAACTTTTGGCTTAGTTCGTGGTCATAGTGTTAATTACTGAGACTGTGAGAAGAGGAACATAAGTAGGTGAGGACGTTGCCATTGAAACAACTTCCCTTCCCCTTTCTCTACTACGGCGATCAGTAGGGTCTCAGTCCTGAGCCCTGATGGTCAGAAGTGAAGGGAACTCAAATGATTGCACGTGTCCTCTGTGCACAGAGGTGTGCTGTGATGGCCAACTCCATGGCTTTTCCGATACTGCTTCATTTCACTTTCTTCTCTGTGTATTTGCCCTATAAATTAGTGAGGTGCTTTAGAAATTCCAGTACTTTGGTAACTAAACTATATTCCCAATTCTGCCTTTTTCCCAAAACAGTCATGAAGATCCACTGACAGACCTCATGCCTCAGATTTTGGTTTGGAAAATCACACTGCATCTCCTGAGTAAATAAGCATTTTGCATCTTAACAAAATGTAAAACCTCTTGCACTAGAATGTATGTGGTAAATGTCCAGTTTCCTAATAGAAGCTTGTTCTCTTGCTGATTCATAGTTTCCTTGCTAACACAGAATCTTTATTTTGTGTTATATAAATCCACTTCTTACCCATCCCCCCCAAAAAAAAAAGAAAATAGGAGCTTGGTTCCCATAGGTGTCCTTATCCCAGGCTTGGCTGATGACAGAGACAGGTATGGCTTTGGGAACCAAGTTCTAACCTGGATGCTTGACTTTTCCATTTGCCCAGGGCAGCTGGAGGAAACTTAGTGAAGGAACCTGTTTGGGTTGATTAGGGAGCCTTTGAAATTGGATAGGTTAAGCAGGGGAGAGCAAGTAGATGGAATAAATTGTCCTGACTTAGAAAGGAAGAATCTCTCTGGCTTTTGATAAAGTAACAGCTACCTGGGTCTTTTCTAGGTGTTGTTCCTACTGGCTCTGATGATCAAGTAGTCTTCCCAGTCTGTATGGCTAGCTGTCCTCCTGAATTGCTCAAATCCACAAGCCATCTGTCCCCTTTTTGATCTGCTCCTTACTTTTTTGGTGTTTGACTTTGATGTGACTTTGTCCACCTGTCTGGGACCTCCATTTGTATCTCCCCCTTCTGGCCTGAAGTTGGTTCTATGCCATCTTCATATGAGGCTGCCTGCTCTGGTAGGGAACGCTAGGGATTGCTCTGTTCCCGTCTTCCCCATGCCCTTTCCTCCTTCCCTGGAACTTTCTAATGGTTCTAAGTAGCAGTCCTTTCTTTTTTTTTTTTTAAATTAAATTAATTTATTTATTTATTGGCTGCGTTGGGTCTTCGTTGCTGCGTGTGGGCTTTAATTGCGGTGAGCGGGGGCTACTCTTTGTTGCGGTGTGTGGGTTTCTCATTGCGGTGGCTTCTACTGTTGTGGAGCACGGGCTCTAGGCACACGGGCTTTAGTAGTTGCAGCATGTGGGCTCAGGAGTTGTGGCTTGCGGGCTCTAGAGCACAGGCTTAGTGGTTGTGGTGCAAGGGCTTAGTTGCTCCGTGGCATGTGGGACCTTCCTGGACCAGGGCTTGAACCCGTGTCCCCTGCATTGGCAGGTGGATTCTTAACCACTGCGCCACCAGGGAAGTCCCAGTAGCAGTCCTTTCATATGAAACATTCCTCATGACATTGCCATTAGCTGGAACAGGGGGTTCTATGGAGAAAATACAATACTAGCAATTTCTTTTGAATTTATAGAAAAAAGTCGTTAGTGGAGAGAATTTTAAGTTTTTCTCCCATCAGTATTTTTTTTTTAATTTATGCTGCTTTGTGTTATCCTGTGCTGTACTTTAGTACAAAGTGGCTTCTGACGTAGCACAAAATAATATATTCTCAGTTTTTTTAAGTTTGCTATATCAACATTTCATTGTGGTCTTCAAAGCATATCTTGACTTTTGAGGGTTCCACCCAAGCATAGGTTGTTGAGTCCATTGAGACTGACATGGCTATGCTTTATAATGCCCTTTGGGAAAAGATCACCAGTGTAGCTGGTTATAAACATCCTCCCAATAGTTCCCTTTTTCAAGAACACTGGTTTTCTGTCCCAAGGGGGATGCTGCCCCTTGCTTCACTTCTAGCCAGTTTGGTCTAGATTTTCCCTGGACTATTCAGCCTTAGATCCACAGCTCTTCTTTCCCTTTGACTGACCCAGTGATCATTGTCCTTTCCTACAGACTTATTCTGTGAAGCTCCAGGTAGCCCTTCTTGGAATTCTTACCAGGGTCACCCAATACATTCCAGATTTTCAATCCCAGATAAGAAGAGTCCTAAGGTTGTGGTAAGGGGACGAGATTTGAGAGATGGCATTTTTGAGGTGTCAGTTTGAGGTGTTTAGGCAGGCAGGAAGTGTTGGGTACAAAGTTGAAGGTAAAAGAGATGATTCAGAGCCATTTGAGGTCGAGCTTTCCACGTTGATTTTCCACATGTGTACAATGGAGCACTTGTTAGGACTTTGTTGGGTCCACAGGCCTTGGAGGTGGGGTCTTACCTTCACTTCTTTTACCAGAGTGGTTCTACTTTCACCTGTTTTATATGTTAAAGTGCCAGGTAAGATTTCATGTGAAGAACCTTGCTAAAGAAAGTTTGCAACCAGTTGGACCAGAGCAGTTTTCTGAGGGAGCGAAAGGTTTGCTGCAGTGACATTATGTAGCTTTTCTGAGACGCTATGCAAGAGTATTCAGCTGGCTGTGAAAACACTGATCTGCTATGAACAAGAAGTAACCCAAGCTTAGCGTAGCTCTAAGTCAGAGAAGAAGCTCCCCAAACATAAAGTCATGTCTGCAGTGCTCTGTAATAGAATGTTAGGATGCAGCATACTGTGTTCATTCCTTATGGCTCAATTGTCCTGAGTAAAAGCCAACATGTGCTGAACAGATGTGCCTGAGCCTTGCTGTCATTTACTGAGTGTGGCTCACATATGCTTCCTTAAATATTCTCACAAGAGGGGACATGTGAATCCACTCCACACTTTTTTTTTAAAAAGGAAAGAGAATGACAAAAGCCTAGTGCAAATTATAGCCTTCTCAATTAATGACAGATTTATAAGAATTCCAAATAATAGGTATGCACTAAAGGCAGAAGCAAATAACTTAGCCAGGCAGTAAGTGAACAATTTGGAGATCTCTAAATGTGGTATATAACTCGTTTGGCTGTAACTTTTTATTCCAGTTAAAAAAAATAACAATAAAGAGAAAAAGGACATTTGAATAAAAGTTTATAGACTCCTAAAGAACCTCAGTGGGTCCCAGAGTTCCACAGACTTGAGGCCTCTCTAATAAGAACTGCAGTGCCTTATTCTTTTATGATGTGTTATATTCATCTCATTTAAGACATTGTCTTGTGCTTATTTTCTAAAAATAAATACCATCCAGTTTTTTCTCGGAACCTAACAGGTGAAGTAGGAAAACATAAACAAGGATATATCAGATTGAAAAATACAACTAACTAGCTTGAACTAGTACATACGTAATTCTGCATACAACAAACAGGGAATACAGATCCTTTTTACGCAACCAGGGGACATTCGTAAAACTTAACAAATCCCCCCAAATGTGGTATTAGGCAGCACTTACTGATTCAAAGGTAAGAAAATTAGAAAAAACAACAACAATCGCAAAAAAGCCAACTGTGATCTGAGAGGCTGATTTAGAAATAGGCTGGATGGCTGCAAGTACCTCAGTCCTCTTTTGCATAAGTAAACCCAAGGCACGCCCTAGTCTATAAAAAGCTGTTGATAGAAATGCAAACAGTCCCTGCTAAGACTGCCTACTGCATAGGTGGAACGGGGCAAGAATCAATAAGAAGTGTATTAGGTTGGACCTGCACCACAGGTGAGTTTCTCTTCTTTCCTTTTGATTCAGCTATTAAAGAATATGATATTTAGGGAGCAGTTAAACATGTATTGTAAGTATATTAAATGGAGAGAGTGGACCTGATCGAGGACCAGGAAGACCTATAGCTGGCTGTTTAGAGCTTATTGACACCAAACGAGAGAGGCTAAGAATCCTAGTACTGTTGTTTTGTGGTGCTAAAACATCAGGAAATAGTTTGATTTTTCTGAGCCTATTTTACTGTTTTTAAAAGAACTAAGTTAACACATGTGGAATATTTACAGACACTAGTTTTTTTTTTTTTTTTTTTTTTTTTTTTTTTTTTTTCAGACACTAGTTTTTTAAATTTATTTGTTTTTTATCTATTTTTGTCTGCGTTGGGTCTTCGTTGCTACGTGCGGGCTTTCTTTAGTTGCAACAAGCGGGGGCGACTCTTCATTGCAGTGCGCGTGCTTCTCATTGAGGTGGCTTCTCTTGTTGAAGAGCACAGGCTCTAGGCATGCGGGCTTCATTAGTTGTGGCGTGCAGGCTCAGTAGTTGTGGCTTGCGGGCTCTAGAGCACAGGCTCAGTAGTTGTGGTGCACGGGCTTAGTTGCTCTGCAGCATGTGGGATCTTCACAGACCAGGGCTCGAACCCGTGTCCCCTGCATTGGCAGGTGGATTCCTAACCACTGCGCCATCAGGGAAATCCTCAGACACTAGTTTTTTAAACTCATGATTAACGTGTCAGTATGCTGCCTTTTCATCAGTATATGGTAAACCCCAAACTGGCACAGTGGAGAAGCACTTGGGTTTCTGAAATGGTTCTGTTCCCAGACTTAGCTGGGGGAAAACTTTCCTTATTGGAAAAGCAGAAGTTCCTGAAGACAGAGTAGCAAATGAGCTTATGGAGAGTCCAGTACCTTTAAATTGATATAGCAGCTCACTGTTATAAGGAAAGCATCAGTATTCATGGACTGGTGTTGTTGGTGTGAGGTCAGTTTTTGCACACACAAACTGGAGTTTGGGAAGAGTACATGGAGATGAGGGACAAGAAAGAGTAGAGAGGCTCAGGGTAATGAATAGAAGTGGGACTGTTAGAACCCAACATGGGGGTGTTGTAGGGTGGATAGGAGACTATGGAAAGGAAAAGCAGCTGTGCATGGGACTTCCCTGGTGGTGCAGTGGTTAAGAATCTGCCTGCCAATGCAAGGGACAAGGGTTCGAGCCCTGGTTTGGGAAGATCCCACGTGCCGTGGAGCACCTAAGCCCGTGTGCCACAACTGCTGAGCCTGTGCTCTAGAGCCTTCATGCCACAGCTACTGAAGCCCGCGAGCCACAACTACTGAAGCCCGTGTGCCTAGAGCCCGTGCTTCGCATCAAGAGAAGCCACCACAATGAGAAGCCCGCGCACCGCAACGAAGAGTAGCCCCCCCGCCCCCGCCGCAACTAGAGAAAGCCCGTGTGCAGCAACAAAGACCCACACAGCCAAAAATAAAAACAAACAAATAAATAAAGTTATATGTAAAAAAAAGAAAGAAAACCAGCTGTGAAGAGATAGAGTCCTGTGTGCTTTCGTAAGCCAGACTGCACCTGAGAAGCATATCCCTTGGGGTGGAGAACGGTTGTGCCCTGGTGTGGTCAGCGTGGGTGAGGCTGTGGTGTAGGCAGGACGAGGGAGAGGTGAAGCCCTGTCCGGTGCATCTTAGCGGCCTTTGTAAGTATCTGTGTGCCAAACTGATGCTTCATCTTGGCCTTCAGAGTAGGGTGTGTGGGATAGGAGCCCTCACCGTTCACAGTTTCTGCAAGTATACAGTTACAGTATCTCATCACAGAAAAGTTGAGGTATGGTCTATGCCCTTTGTTTAAGAAGTCAGGGAAATGGTTACAGTACACTGTAGAAGTCACCCTTACAAAACAACAGTGAAAATAATATCCTGGTATGCAAATGATTGGGTCTGGAAAGGCAGGGTGGTGGTATATTCTGGACACAGTGTCTCTACGGGGTGAATAAATATAGAGCACTCATTCTAGTTTTTAAAAAAGGCAATGGTAAAGGAATCCCTCTCTTCCCCAGCTACTGCCAACTCAGGGATATTAATCTAATTGTTTTTATTATTTGGACAGTCATCCTCAACAGGTCTAAGATTCTTTTAATTCACAATTGCTTTTCCATCCTAAAATTTTTCTTGGAATGAAAGAAGCATCATTGCCTCATCACAAAGTGAAGTGATTCTTTTCTTGATTTGGTGCATTTCCTCTGACAAATCAACATCTTTCCTGTGTTGCAGCACATGAAAAACTTTGAGAGAGGTGAGATGCAAGAGGGCAGCTAGGCTGTGTTGGTCAGAGGCCTTACAACTCTCGCATATTCCGGGAGGACTAGGCTTGGCAAGAATCCCTGATTCCATTTCTAGGTCATAAATGGAAAGGTGTTCTGTGTTTCGCAACCTTAGAAATGTACTTTTTTTTTTTCTTTTTGAATTTTACTTTATTTTTTTATACAGCAGGGTCTTATTAGTCATCCATTTTATACACATCAGTGTATACATGTCAATCCTAGTCTCCCAGTTCATGGAAATGCACTTTTCAATTTCAAGTCCTTTGAGTGCTACTTAATTTGTAATCCTTCCAGTCCTGGCTGCGGTAGCAGCACAGTCACTCCTAATGTTTCCATCTTTGATTCTTGGGCCCAGGAGTTTGGCATCACTCTGACATAGCCAAAGGCTCTTCACTTCTACCTCTTCAGAACTTAATAGCAGAATTCCCTCTATGAATCAGTTGGTCTTGCAGCTACCTTCCAGGTAGCTTAGGTCACTCCTCCTTTTCCATTTTCGTAAAATGTTTTTTCTCCAGTTTTTAGGAGATTTATTAGGTTCAGTGTCCCTCTTAAGGAATAGTGGAAAAAGCACCAGTCTTAATGCCATAAGGTCAGTGTTCAAACCTTAATCTCTCGTAGTCATAAGAACAGCTACGATATATTGACCTCCATCATGCTTTTTTTTTTTTTTGCGGTTTGCGGTCCTCTCACTCTTGTGGCCTCTCCCATTGGGGAGCACAGGCTCACGGACGTGCAGGCTCAGCAGCCATGGCTCACGGGCCCAGCCGCTCCGCGGCATGTGGGATCCTCCCGGACCGGGACACGAACCCGTGTCCCCTGCGTCGGCAGGCAGACTCCCAACCACTGCGCCACCAGGGAAGCCCCTCCATCATGCATTTTGCTACTCACTTTACACCAGTAGGTGGTGGTCCCCTGTTTGAATTGAGGAGACCCTGATTCCAACACCTATGTCTTACTGTTTTCTATGTGCTCACAAAAAGCAACCACTGAGTGGGAGTAGACTTTACACGTTTTGCACTTCTGTGGACTTCTTGGAGAATTCCAAGAATTTCCTGCTTTACAGTGTCATTAGGAAGCACATTTAGCCATGGGTGGGACATTCCATTGCAGGGACGTGTGGTTGTGGCCATTATAGGGCTACTTTCACCTTATTTGAGATATTACTCGGCAAACCAAACAGCCACTCCTATTGCCACTGTATTGTCTATATTTTACAAAGGACAGTTTCTGTAGTACGCCTTTATTCCTATTACCCTGTGTCTATAAAATAAGATGTACTTGTCACAAACTGTAAGTAAATAACACCCAGTATTTACTTTCCATAAATTTCGGTAAACAGTTATATTCTGATTGTAAAAGAGGCGTGGGCAGCAAATAATGTCTTTTGAGTAAATGAATTGATGATCTCCATATCGTACAAAAACAAAAAAGCCAGTATCTCATTTGAGTCGTTGACAGTGGTCTTCCAGAAGAACATTTTCTACTTTCAAGAATCATTCCAGTGCCCCCTTCTTTCTTAATGTGTAGTTTCTTGTATTATTTGACTACTGGCTTATGTTAGTCACCTACTGAGGTGATAGTAACATTTCAGAAATAGTAGGTCAACTCCTGGATTGAGACTGCTTATTTTTTCTTTATTCTGGTCTTTCTCTTTAATACTCATAAGGAATTGCAAATGGCTGAAGGATGCTTTTACAAATGATATATTTGGATGTCCTGGTAGTATTTGGGAATGTATATTTAATTCAGTAGTGTTTGTAGATGATTTTATTTTTTCTCTGAATAACTTACTATGTTGGAATATCATCGAATACTATAATTTAGTCTTTTCACTTTGTGTAATTGGGGAAAATGGAATATTCCTGTGTAAGAGGCACATTTATAAATATTAAGCCAAATTGAATGTAAATTTAGATTGTCAATTTTTAGCTATGTACCTCTCTTCTCAGTGTTAAGGGTGGATCTATTGTATTACTATGAAACAGATTCCAATTTCTGTCTATTCTTCAATGCCATTACATTTCTACTTACTTCTCTCTACCTAAGATCTTTGCACAAACAAGATAAGCTCTTTGTTTATAATTTCATCTATTCTCCTATCAACCTATTCAGGAGGGTAGAAACCTATCTACTCACACTAGATCAGAAATTGAGAAGAGGAAGGTCACGTGCACAGAGGGCAGAGGCTATCTCCTCTTGTGGAAATGGGGAGCCCCACTCTTGGGCAGTACACATCTTGCTTTTGCAGTGAGAGTAAATGTATGTTACTTCAGGGTATAGCAATTGCAGTGATCTAAGACAGTTGTAGCCAGAGCTCATCTGGTAAACACAAGTTGCCCCTACTCATATCTTGGTACATTACAAAATGCTGCTTTTTTTTTTTTTTTTTTTTGGTTTTTCCTCGTGGCTTGTGAGATCTTAGTTCCCTGACCAGGGATCGAACCCAGGCCCCCTGCAATGGAAGCATGAGGAGACTTAATCACTGGACCACCAGGGAATTTCCCATTATAAAATGCTTTTATAATGAACACTCTAGCTCTGAAATTGCCAAAAATCACCCAGTTAAAACTCATTGTTGGGCTTCCCTGGTGGCGCAGTGGTTGAGAGTCTGCCTGCCGATGCAAGGGACCCAGGTTCGTGCCCCGGTCCAGGAAGATCCCACATGCCGCGGAGCGGCTGGGCCTGTGAGCCATGGCCACTGAGCCTGTGCGTCCGGAGCCTGTGTTCCGCAATGGGAGAGGCCACAACAGTGAGAGGCCCGCGTACCGCAAAAAAAAAAAACCCCTCATTGTTAGAATGGAATGCCAAGGTAGGTTTTGTGATAGAGACCTCATAAATAATTGCACCTAAATTGACTTTCTTTATTTTTTCTAAAGGTTCAGGTACTGGTTACATTAGGAATAGGTTATAAAATTACATGCCTTGCCTAATAAGAACTTGATGAGGCTATACGTTAGTAATAGTATTGCTAAAAAGAAGTTTCAGTTGTTGAACACTTAACACAAACCAAGCAATGTGCTAAAACTTTCTGTGGATTATGTCACTTCATCCTTAAAGTAACCCAGTGAGGTTAGTAGTGTTATCTCCACTTTGTAGTTGAAAGAGAGGAGACTTAGTTTGAAGAACTTAGACCAAGTCACACCAAGAAGAGTCCAGAATTTGAACCCAAGCCTACGTGCCACCACATTAAGAAAACAACGTTCTCTTTATGTCTTACCCAGACATTAAGTTCCACTTAAGGATGATAAAATAGAACCACGTCTACTACCATTCATGACACATAGTAGTTGTTCAGGTAATATTATCCCTCCCTGCTTTTTTACTCTCTGTATTAAATGTGGTTGATAGAGGGAACATTGGGCTTTTAAAAACTGGCTTATCTGGAGTAGATTTTGAATGATTCTGCCTAGTGATTGGGGATCGTAAGGTTGGAATCTTTGACTGAATTTAATAGGAAGTTTCATGGAGAATTTGGACTATTGTGTGTGTGTGTGTGTGTGTGTGTGAGAGAGAGAGAGAGAGAGAGAGAGAGAGAGAGAGCGAGAGAGAGAGCTTTCCCCTTTGCACTTAACTAAAATCAATTTCTTCTATCTTATTTCCTGAAAAGCAATTAAAATATATTTTATTTTTTAAATAAGGAAGAAGATCATTGACTTTCTCTCACCAGGCAATTATCACCACATGGTACACGTTGAGGAAGTAGGTGTTCCTTGCTTTCTGTTGTTAATCTGATGAGAGTGAGGGTGTAGATCACTTTGAAAAAATATTTGTGTAAGGAGGAGATAGATATGAGATGAATAAGAAAATCTTTTGCCTGTCTCAAATTGAGGGCATTCTTGACTTTTTAGAAGACATTTCCTTGAGGTATTTAGATGCTACTTCCTCCAGGAGGTACAGTGTTTAAAGAATTAACCTTAGGTTCAAGTGCTCTCCATAGATTCTTTTTTTTTCTTTTTTTCATAAAATTTATTTTATTTTTTACATTTTTATTGGAGTATAGTTGATTTACAATGTTGTATTAGTTTCAGGTGTATAGCAAAGTGAATCAGTTATACATATACATATATCCACTCTTTTTTTTTTTTTTTAAGATTCTTTTCCCATATAGGCCATTACATCTCCATAGAGTTTTTTTTTTAATCTTATTTTTCAATTAGGGATTCAGTTCTTCCTTCATTTCTAAGAAAGAATATTGCCTTCGTATTGACCCTTCAGAGCTAGACTGCTTGATGATGCTAATAGCAGTTAATACTTATACAGGACTTACTGTGTGCCAGGCACTGTTCTAAACTAAACTTTATATGTATACTCAATCCTCACAACAGCCCTCTGAGATAGGTTTACTGTTGTGCTCCATCGAATCTAAAATGTGTTGATGCTGCCTTCTTGATTTTGCTTAGAAGTTGCTAATGAAAGGTTTCACACAACTGTATTTCCAGTGCCACCTTATTTAATAACAATTGTAAGATGTCATGGGTGGTAAGACTGTGAAATATAAGATGCACCCCACTTTTAAAGAAGTTAAGAAAGCAGATACATGATAGTATTAATAAAATAGGTTATCATTCCCATTGTTAAGATGGGGATCCCGAGGCAAAAGACATTAAATTTTCTAAAGTGACATGACTGGATTCATATCCAGGTGATTCAACTCTAGAGTCCTGGCTCTTAACTTCCACTTTTTTTATGCCTCTCAACAATTCATTGGAATTGAGCGCATGTTAATATGTGGAGAGACTGCCCAAGACCCACTTCCTCATCCTTTCATTGTGGCATTCATGATAGACTGGCACCGAGATTCTTCCGAGGGAGGAAGTGTGTGTGATGTATGTATCACCTGCCTTTAGGGCTGTGATGAGGGCTGTTACACTAATGCCGGTAAAGTGCCTGACATGTGGACATCTTACTTATTTTTAACAACAGCAGTGCAATTGAGAGGCCTTGATGAACTAGCTTCCCAAGCATCAATAGGCTGGAGTGCTTGCTGGAAATTGTGTGCACAAAATGTTGTTTGGGTGCCCCAAATTCTGCACTGTGTATTTTTACTGTTTCCCTGTCTGCTGTAAAATGCCAACATAAAAATAATTTGTTATTTCCATAATTGGGGAGTGGAGTATTTTTTTTTTTTTCTGAAGAACAGGTTCCAGAAACACCACTCAAGACTTGAGTAACAAAAATAAAAAGCCAAAATAATTTTTTTAATTAAAAAAAATGTTTATATTCTTTTTAAAATTTTTTTCTTTTTTAAAAAATATATTTATTTATTATTTATTATTATTTTTGGCTGCGTTGGGTCTTCGTTGCTGTGCGCGGGCTTTCTCTGGTTGCAGCGAGTGGGGGCTACGCTTTGTTGTGGTGCGCGAGCTTCTCATTGCAGTAGCTTCTCTTGTTGTGGAGCACGGGCTCTAGGCACGTGGGCTTCAGTAGTTGTGGCATGTGAGCTCTAGAACGCAGGCTCAGTAGTCGTGGCTCACGGGCTTAGTTGCTCCGCAGCATGTGGGATCTTCCAGGGCCAGGGCTCGAACCCGTGTCCCCTGCATCGGCAAGCGATTCTTAACCACTGTGCCTCCAGGGAAGCCCTGATTTTCTTTTTTTTGTGTGTGGATCATTTTAAAAATCTTTATGGAATTTTTTACAATATTGCTTCTGTTTTATGTTTTGGTTTTTTGGCCCTGAGGCATGTGGGATCTAAGTTCCCTGACCAGGGATCAAACCCTCACGCCCTGCATTGGAAGACGAAGTCTCAACCACTGGACCGCCAGGGAAGTCCCAAAAATAATTTTTAATAATATGAAGATGGTTCTACGTGAAGACGTACCAGAAGCTGAAACTTAACATTTAGTTGTCTTTACCTCGTGGTGGTAAGCGGTGGCAAGACAACCACATATAGGACTGCAGCAGGGGTTTGGGACTGTAGTCTGCTGTGGACTAGAATTATTTTCTCCTGAAAGATGGAATGATTCCATTAACTCTAGGCTTTGACTAACTGACTGTAAGCTCAGATAAGGAACCTGTCACCACCAATACCCTGAAAAATCTCTGTCAGCAATTTGAAGACCTGCCTGTTCCCTGAATACTTTTATTTCCTAGCAGCTTCTTTACTCTTTAGAATTCTGGTCTCTGTTAACCCAGACCAGCCTGGTCACTGTGACCAACGTAGGGCAAACTCTAAATAGCATCCCAATTTGCTAAAGGTTCCCCCCAGCTGAAATCTCTGTTTTATTGTTGGATTACAGATCAGTGTTTTGCTGCCAGGTCCTTGAGATAAGGCAGGAGGTGAGTTCTCAACCAAGGAAGCCTGTGTCACTCATCATACCTTTCCCTGTTGTTTATCGTATTCTCCTCTGCCAGTATCCCTTCTCCCAACCTGTTTTCTGTACTCCAACACGTACAAGCTGTTCAAGTGTAGAAAGAGACTGGACTGTGATGGAGATAAATATTTGAGTACAGATTGTCTACAGCTGGTGTAATTATAAGGAAAATTTTAAGTTTGTTGATTTGGTATAAGTTTAAAAGCACCAAACCATTGCTTTTGGTGCTTCTGAGTATCATTTTACATTTTTAGTCTTGAACTGTTTGAACATCTTATCAGTCAACTTGGACTGTTTTGAGCCAGTTTTTACCTTCAACTACAAGCAGTTTGATAAAATTAGAGCAACTGTGACCCAGTTGGAGATAGATTTAATTGGTCAGCACTAGCTTGATTCAGTAAAATATGCTCTGAACCAATCAAACCTTAGGTGAGCCAGTCAGAACCTACTTGTCCAGGTCAGAGCTTATTTGAGCTAGCTAAAACCAGTGTGAAGCAGTTTGAGCTCTTAAAACCAGACCTAAATGATTTTGGTTAGATACATGTGGTTTTTTTTTTTTTAACATCTTTATTGGGGTATAATTGCTTTACAATGGTGTGTTAGTTTCTGCTTTATAACAAAGTGAATCAGTTATACATATACATATGTTCCCATATCTCTTCCCTCTTGCGTCTGCCTCCCTGCCACCCTCCCTATCCCACCCCTCCAGGTGGTCACAAAGCACCGAGCTGATCTCCCTGTGCTATGCGGCTGCTTCCCACTAGCTATTTACCTTATGTTTGGTAGTGTATATATGTCCATGCCTCTCTCTCGCTTTGTCACAGCTCACCCTTCCCCCTCCCCATATCCTCAAGTCCATTCTCCAGTAGGTCTGTGTCTTTATTCCTGTCTTACCCCTAGGTTCTTCATGACATTTTTTTTTCTTAAATTCCATATATATATGTTAGCATACGGTATTTGTCTTTCTCTTTCTGACTTACTTCACTCTGTATGACAGACGCTAGGTCTATCCACCTCATTACACATAGCTCAGTTTCGTTTCTTTTTATGGCTGAGTAATACACGCGGTTTTAACCACGTGGCTTTAGATCAATCAGAAATGGTTTTGTAGGTAGAATGTCTCTGAACTTAACTCTTTCACTCTGAACCAGAATGAACCTTTGAGATCCTTTTGAACAAGTATGAATTTTTTAGTATGGATTAGAGTGTTTTATACAATTTAAACCCGTTCTTAAGCTGGTCATAACGCTTTTGAAATTGACATATCTACTTAAAATTAATTGAATATGGTTTGAACCAGCCAAAAAAGAAGGTGATGTTTGCTGACTCGGTAAACTACTCTGAGCCAGTCAGCAATCTTTTGTGCCAGAAATACATGTTTTGAGCTGCCCAGAGGCAATTTCAGAAATTATTCTAGGTCTTCAGAGCCTGTCTGATCTGTCCAGAATGGGGAGAAGAAGTGAGCCAACATTTACTGAGTACCCAGCATATGCCAAGCATTGTGCTGGGCACTCCACAAAGAGTATCTCATTCAATCCTTAGAACAATGGTGGGAAGTAGTGTACATTTTCTTTTTCATGGAATGGAAACCTGAAAATCCAAGACTGAAAAACATCTGAGTAGCCAGTATGTGGGAGATATGGAATCCAATCCAGCTCTGCTTGGCTTCAGAAGTCACATGTTTCCTGTTAGGCTACCTTGTATGATATCCTACCTAGTCACTTTTAAATCCAACATCCATTTGTAAAAACTTGGGTAATGGCCACAAAGCTTGAGGTAGAATGGACATTGGACTTGAAGTTGGGAGACACATGTTCTAGACTGTGCAAATGAGTTAAACTCTCTGGGTTCTGTTTCATTCTTTAGCAAACTGAACCCAGAAAATGGAAGGTCTGAGCATTTATTTTCAGATCAGCAAGGCAGATAATTGTCTAAAGGTGCAGTCTGAAGAGTATAAAATATGATTAATTTCAATGGTGGTGTCTATACCTTCAGCTGTGGTATTTTGTTAACACTTCCTTTATGATGGTTTGGTTTGGGAACAAACTGTTATATATTGCGGTCATCACGAATAGAAGACAAAACCCATGAAGATCATTTGTAGACTTACCTGTGTAATTCTTCTCCCATGATAACTAAACATATTAAATTTTGGTGCAGCAGAGATAGGTTCATCAGTCTTTGAATTCCATTGAAGTAGGTTTAAAGAATTCTAGAAGAATATGCCATTGGCGACAACATTTTCTCCTGTATCTGAAATGATACAGAAACTAGTTATAAAAATGACCAACTTTTTTCAAAATAAACGTAAAGAGGAGGGCTTCCCTGGTGGTGCAGTGGTTGAGAGTCCGCCTGCCGATTCAGGGGACACGAGTTTGTGCCCCGGTTCGGGAAGATCCCACATGCTGCGGAGCGGCTGGGCCTGTGAGCCATGGCCGCTGAGCCTGCGCGTCTGGAGCCTGTGCTCCGCAACAGGAGAGGCCACAACAGTGAGAGGCCCGCGTACCACAAAAAAAAAATAATAAAATAAAAAAAATAAACAGGAAATAAGGTAGCCACAGCGACTTCTTGCATCATTCTCCTTGCAGAATTTGGAGTTGCTTTCTGCTTCCTCATTTATTTGGAGGGGAGCCCCCACCAATGATTCAATGTTATCTGGACCTACTTTTCAATTCTTAGCTCTTATTTATGAATAACTTGGAGCCGAGTGAGATGCTGTGATAAAACGTACTAGAATCTTTATTTGTATCCAAGTGGTCATCTTCTGGAGAGGCATTCTGTTACACACCATTAATGCTGGCAACCTGTACCTGTGAGTACAGAAGCTATAATATAGGAAAGCCATCATCTGTACAGTGTCACGCCTTATAGTGTGCAAATAGAATGCCAACTGTTTGTAGAGGCTTTGCCCTTGTCGACTGACCAGCCATATCTGAATGTGAGGCCACAGCTCTGCACTAAGGGACTCTGTGGAAGTCACTGAAGCAGCTCTTGGGGATCAGAATTCAGGATTTTTGAGCATAAGGTGGGTCACCAAATTGAGGATAGGGTGGGGGAGGCAACCTTGAAAATCAATAAATGTCCTTGCCTGAGCTTTTAAGAATTTTATGGATCTATAGAAATAATCCTATAGGAAGCGTTGAGAATTGTGGTAAAGTTTCTGGGCAGGTGATGGCTGGGTGAAAAGCGGACAATGAGAGGAAAATCAGCAGCATCTAATGTAGGGCATATGATGTGTATGTGGATGGGTGAATATGTATGTTGAATGGGCAGGTAGAGTTGTCAGTGGTAACGGAATAGCTGATTGTTTTTCTGATTTTCAGGAGTGTTTATCGGTATTAGAAATGGGAGGATAAAAAGAAGTAAGCCTTCCCTGGAGACAGACTATATTTCTAGTCAGACTGATATTTTGAATAGTTTGAATCTATTTAGAGGATAAAAACAAATCTTGAAAAGTGCTGATTGCAAAGGATAGAAAGTAACCATGGTTAGGTCTTGCTGTAAAACCAAGAATATTTCTTCTCAAAGGTAGACTTCTGGCCAATATTGAAGAGCTGAATTGGTAGCATTTCCTGTAGAATACCAAGGCAAATGTAGATAAATGAGCCCTTCATGGTAGAACTCAGTTCTCAAGTGAGCAGTGATATTCTAGAAAGATCTGATTTAATATGTAGTAACAATAATTTGTAAGGAAGCTGCAAACCAAGTTTTACTTGTGAACTTAACATTATCTTTGAAGGAATGATAATCACATGTGAAAATGCATAGGATAAATGAAATTGCCTCAATGTCCAAGTAAAAAAAAGAAAAGCCAAGGATGCAACACTAGGAGACTTTGAGAAAGGAGGGGCAGTTGGAACCACTTGCACTCTAAGAATTATTGTTATTCCTGTAATATTCTCCTTCCTCCTTTCTTTCTTTGTTTTGTCAACTCTTGTTCTACACCGTCTGCGTATAAGCCTTAGTGACCATTATCTTCTTGACTTTCATTCTCACTTGGAATTTTTGTCTTAACAGTACTATAATATGCACGATAAATTTAAACTGTTACTTATTTACAAGTTCAGTAGCATCTCATCTAGCAAATGATTAAGCCCTTGGGATAGTGAATAATGTCTAACCCTCTCTTCACAGAACCCTTAGGCACATAGGTGTTACGTAGAAGTACTTGATGAACTGGATATTAAAGGAAGTCATTTAATACATGGAAGATTCTAATATTTTCTAATCGGTTTTTGGTAAATATACATTTGTTTGTATTTTTCAGGTGAACCACTGAGTTCTTCATTATGTCTGATGGAGACTATGATTACCTCATCAAGTTTTTAGCTCTGGGAGACTCTGGAGTAGGGAAGACCAGTGTACTTTACCAGTACACAGATGGTAAATTTAACTCCAAATTTATCACGACAGTCGGCATTGATTTCAGGGAAAAGAGAGTGGTAAGTTCTGTATCCTTCTATATAAAAACATAATCTGAGTCAACATTTGCCTGTCTGTTTTGTTTACTTTGTAGGAATTAGGAGGACAAAGGTTGGAATCTAAAATTAAAGGGTACATATGAGAGTGTATTATGTTCAGTCTGGGCAATGTGATTAAAGGCTGTAACTGAGGACACTTCATATAAAACCAAGCAGATAAAATAAAAGTGAAGATTTAAAAAAATTTCCTTGATACTCTTTTGGCTGGTATGTTCCTTCTGATTTCCACAAAGTTATTTGTGGAATTTGCTTCGTACCTTTGTTATGAAGCTTGCAATCTTCTCTGCTCCTCATACCCCTGTTTTGTGGGCTATTTCTTCCATTTTTGATATCATTTTCAATGGATTTTCTCTTAATTAAGGCCTCAGCTATCGCATGTGGAACACTAAGTATCAGAACTCATTGATCCCACCAGGAGTGTGAGGTTGGAGTAGGGATGGGAATGGCGGTAGGGCATATGGATCTGGGAGGTAACCAAGGGAACAGCAAGGTTCTGTAGAATAAGGGAAGAGGATATTTTAAAATATTTTTATTTAATGTATTTTTCAAAGGACAGCAAGACAAGTTATTGTGGGCTAGGGAGGAAGTCAGGAGGTTAGTATGTCCAGGAACTACATTTCTTACTGAAAAAGCAGCTGTTCCCATGAAGCAGGTCAACAAGTAGTCAGGAGATTAATGACAAAAACCCTGCAGTGGAGAGTATTCTACCTGGGAAAAATGAATTGTCTCTGGCTTCTAGGATGGAAATATTCATTCCCTCTGATCCACCCTAAGCCTTCCACTACCAGAGAGTCTGTTTCTTTCTTTTTTTTTTTTAATTATTTTAAAATCGAGGTATAGTTGCTGTACAATATTGTATAAATTTCAGGTGTACAATATAGTGATTCACAATTTTTAAAGGTTATATTCCATTTATAGTTATTATAAAATATTGGCTATATTCCCTGTGTTGTACAATATATCCTTATAGCTTATTTATTTTATATATAGTAGTTTGTAACTCTCAGTTCCCTACCACTATCTTGCCCCTCCCCTATATGCTTGTGATTATATTTATTAACTAATCCCCATTTTATAACTTTGTTTTTAAAAAATAACTTTATTGAGATATAATTTATATAAAATTCACCCATTTAACATGTACAATTGAGTGGTATTTTAGTATATTCACAGTTGTGCAACTGTCACCACTACCAAATTTTAGAACATTTCATCACCCCAAAAGAAACCTCATATCCTTTAGCATTTTTCCATTTTCCCTCCCCCAGCCACTAATCTACTCTCTGGATTTGCTCATTTGGATTTATCATGTAAATGGAATCATACAATATGTGGCCTTTTGCGTCTGGCTTCTTTTACTTAGTGTAATGTTTTCTGCATAATGTTGTATCATGTATCAGAACTTCATTCCTTTTTATGATCAAATAGTATTCCACTGTATCGGTATACCACATTTTGTTTATCCATTCATCCATTGGTGGACATTTCAGTTGTTTCACTTTTTAGCTGTTATGAACCATACTTCTATTAATATTCACATACCTTTTTTGGGTGAACTTATGTTTTCAATATACTTATATAGGCTTGGAGCGGATTTGACTGGCTATATGATAACTCTCTGTTTAACTTTGAGGGACTTTCACATTTTTCGGAAGATGCTGCCCCATTTTACATCCTCACCAACCATGTATGAGGGTTCCAATTTCTCTATATCTTCACCAGCTCTTCTTGTTGTCTATTTGATTGTAGCCATTCTAGTGGGTGTGAAGTGGTACCTCATTGCAAGTTTGACTTTAATTTCCCTAATGATGAATGTTGTGGAACAATCACCTTTTCATATGCTTATCGGCCATTAGTTTATCATCTTTGGAGAAATGTCTGTTCAGATCCTTTGCCTATTTTGAAACTGGTTGTTTTATTGTTGTTAAGTTTTAAGAGGTTTTTTTTGTGTGTGTATTCTGAATAAATGTTCTTATCAGATATATGATATGCAAATAGTTTTAGCTTTTACATTTAGATCTGTGATCCATTTTGAGTTAATTTTGGGGTATAGGGTGAATAGGGGTCCAGCTTCATTCTTCTGCATGTGTATATCTAATTGTCCCAGCACCATTTGTTGAAAAGACTATTCTTTCCCCTGTTGAATGTTCTTGACACTCTTGTTGAAAATCAGTTGACCATAAATGTAAGGGTTTATTTTTGGACTCTCAGTTCTATTCCATTTATCTATATGTCTATCCTTATGCCACTATCTTGATTACTGTAGCTTTGTTGTAAGTTTTGAAATTGGGAAGCACGAGTCCTCCCACTTTGTCTTTTTTCACGATTGTTTTGGGTTCCTTGCAATTTCATATGAATCTTAGGGACAGCTTGTTAATTTCTACAAAGAAGCCGGCTGAGATTCTGTTAGGGTTTGCATTGACTCTGTAGAATAATTTGGTGAGTATTGGTATCTTAACACTATTAAGTCTTCTGATTTGTGAACGTGGAACGTTTTCCTATTTAGATCTTCTTTAATTTCTTTCAACAATATTTTATAGCTTTCAGAATATGTTTTATACTTTTTTATTAAATTTATTAAGTACCTTAATCTCTTTATGCTATTATAAATTAAATTGTTTTCTTTATTTTTGAATTGTTCCTTGCCAGTGTATAAAAATACAATTTATTTTGTAAGTTGAGCTTGTATACTGGAACCTTACTGAACTTGTTTATTAGTTCTAATATAACCTGTACGTGTGTGTAGGGGGTGTATGTATCTGTGTGTGTATTTATTCCTTAGGATTTCCTATATACAAGATAGGAAATAGATGTTCGGAATTCCCATCTTCTGTTATACTTCTTCCTTTCCAACTTGGGTATGTTTTGTTTCTTTTTCTTGCCTAATCGCCCTGATGAGAACCTCCAGTAAAAAGTTGAATAGAAGTGTCCAGAGAGAACATCTTTGTCTTGTCTTTTAGGGAGAAAGCATTCAGTCACCATTAAGTGTAATATAAGCTGTGCATTTTTCATAGATGCTGTTCTTCAGGTCAAGGATGTTCCCTTCTATTCCTAATTTGTTGAGCATTTTTATCATGAAAGGTGTTGGACTTTTTCAAATGCTTTTTCTGCATCTTTTGAAATGGTCGTGTGGTTTTAGTCCTTTATTCTATAATCGTTCTATTCCATTACAAATCAATATTGGTTGATTTTTGTATGTTAAACCAATCTTGTTGTTCTCGTGATAACTTCTACTCAGTCATGGTATATAATCCTTTATATATTTTTCTGGATTCTTTTTGCTAGTATTTTGGTGTCTGTATTCAGAGAGGATATTGGTCTGTAGTTTTTCTTCCCCTCGTATCTTTGATTTTGGTGTCAGGATAGTATAGGCCTCATAAAATGAGGTGGGAGGTATTTCCTTCTTTTCTATATTTTGGAGGAGTTTGAGAAGGATTGGTGTTAACTTTTCTGTAAACATTTGATCAGATTCATCATTGAAGACATTTGGGCCTGGCCTTTTCTTTGTGGGAAGTTATTTTTATTATGAATTCAGTCTTCTTATTGGTTATATATTTCTTTAGATTTTTTATTTTTTCTTGAGTCGGTTTCAATTGTTTGGGTCTAGGAATTTCTCCATTTCTTCTAAGCTATCTAATATTTTGGCATACAATTGTTCATACTATTCCTTTATAATCTTTTTACATGTGTAAGGTTGGTAGTGTTGTCCTTTCTTTCATTTCTGATTTTAAGAGTTTGAGTCTTCTATTTTTAT
Source organism: Phocoena sinus (assembly GCF_008692025.1). Classification (NCBI taxonomy): domain Eukaryota; kingdom Metazoa; phylum Chordata; class Mammalia; order Artiodactyla; family Phocoenidae; genus Phocoena; species Phocoena sinus. The sequence goes on from NC_045764.1 coordinate 79,526,324, forward strand.
CCTTGATTAGTCTAACTAAAGGTTTATCAATTTTCTTGATTTGTTTTCAAAGAAAAGTTCATTTATTTCTACTCTAATCTATTTCTTTCCTTCTGCTTGCTTTGGAATTAGTTTACTCTTATTTTTCTAGTTTTTTGAGGTTGAAGTTTAAGTTATTGATTTGAGATCTTTCTTGTTTTTTAATATAGGTGTTTACTGCTAGAAATTTCCCTCTGAGCACTGTTTTAAGTTCACTTGGTATTTTTTGTATGTTGTGCTTTTCATTCATCTATAAGTATTTTCTAGTTTCCCTTGTGTTTCTTCTTTGACCCATTGGTTATTTAAGACTGTATTGTTTAATTTCCACATATTCATGAATTTTCCAAATTTCTTTCTGTTAATGATTTCTAATTTTACCACATTGTGGTTAGAAAACATACTTTGTATGACTTCAGTTTTTTAAATTTATTGAGGCTTGTTTGATGACCTAACATATGGTCTGTCCTTGAGAATGTTTCATGTGTACCTGAGAAGAATGTGTATTTTGCAGTTGTTGGGTGAAATCTTCTGTAGATGTCTATTGTGTCTAATTGGCTTACAGTGTTCTGCAGGTCTTCTGTTTCATTGTTCATCTGTCTGCTTGTTTTATCCTTTTTTTTTTTGCGGTACGCGGGCCTCTCACTGCTGTGGCCTCTCCCGTTGCGGAGCACAGGCTCCGGACGCGCAGGCTCAGCGGCCATGGCTCACGGGTCCAGCCGCTCCGCGGCATGTGGGATCTTCCCGGACCGGGGCACGAACCCCCGTCCTCTGCATCAGCAGGCGGACTCTCAACCACTGCGCCACCAGGGAAGCCCCTGTTTTATCCATTATTGAAAGTAGTATTGAAGTCTCTAAATATTATTGTCAAATTGTTCATTTCTCTTTTTATCCCTATGCATCCTTAATAAATCAGCCCTTTTATCATTATAAAATATCCTTCTTTGTCTCTAATAACTCTTTTTGTCTTCAAGTCTATTTTGTCTCATATTAGTATAGCCACTCCAGCTCTCTCTTTGTTATTGTTTGTATGGTATATATTTTTTTCATCCTTTTCCCTACACCTTTTTGAATCTAAAGTGTGTCTTTTGTGGATAGCATAGTTGGATCATGTTTTTAAATCCATTCTACCAACCCCTGCCTTTCACTTGGAGTCTTTAATACATTTACATTCAGTATAATTACTGATAAAGTAGGATTTATATCTGCCATTTTGCTACTTGTTTTCTGTGTATCTTTTTTCTGCTGTTTTGTTATTTCTTTGCAACTGTGTTACATAGATATTTTCTAGTATACTATTTAAATTCCCTTCTCATTTTTTACTATATATTTTTTGAATTATTTTCTTAATAGTTCCCCTAGGGATTACAGTTGTCATCTTAATTTTTAACAATCTAGTTTGGATTAGTACCAATTTAATTTCAATGCCATACTCTGCTCTTATGTGGCTCCATTTCCTACCCCTTACTTTGCACTGTTATTGTCATACAAATTGTATCTTTATACACTGTGTGCCCATCAACACAGGTTTATGATTATTAATTTATGCAATTGTATTTTAATCAGATGGAAGAAAAGAGTTGCAAAAAACCATTTATACTGTCTTTTATATTGACCCACGTAGTTATCTTTACTGGTGCTCTTTATTTCTTTGTATGGATTCAAATTACTGGCTAGGGTCCTTTCATCTCAGCCTAAAGCTCTGTCTTTATTATTTCTTGCTGGGCAGTTCTGTTAGCAATGAATTTTCTGTTTTTGTTTATCTGAGGATGTCTTAATTTCTCTTTTAATTTTAAAGGATAGCTTTGCTGGATATAGGATTCTTGGTTGACAGTCTTTTTTCTTTCAACACTTTTTGGCATCCTACTGCCTTTTGGCCTTCATTTTTTTTGATGATAAATCAGCTCTTAGTCTTATTGGGATCCCTTGCATGTGCTGAATCACTTTTCTCTTGCTGCTTTTAAAATTCTCTCTGTCTTTTGATTTTGACAGTTTGGTGGTGATATGTCTAGTCAGTATCAGCAAGCTTATCCTTCTTGGAGTTTACTGAGTTTCTTGAATGTGGAGATGAATGTTTTTCATCAGATTTGGAAAGTTTTGGGCTATTATTTCCTCAGATATTTTTTCTGCCTCTTTCTATCTCTCCCTTTTTTTATTTTTATTTTTTTACGGATTGCTAGTATGCATATATTGTTTGAAATATATGTTTGAAACATTGTTTGAAACCATATGTTTCATGGTGTTTCATAGGTCTCCAAGACTCTCTTCACTTTTTTTTTTTTTAAATTAATTTATTTTTGGCTGTGTTGGGTCTTTGTTGCTGTGCGTAGGCTTTTTTTAGTTGCAGCAGGCAGGGGCTACTCTTCGTTGCCGTGCGCAGGCTTCTCACTGCGGTGGCTTCTCTTGCTGCGGAGCACGGGCTCTAGGCGCATGGGCTTCAGTAGCTGTGGCGCACAGGCTCAGTAGTGTGGCTCGCGGGCTTCAGAGTGTAGGCTCAGCAGTTGTGGCACGCAGGCCCAGCTGCTCCACAGCATGTGAGATCCTCCTGGATCAGGGCTCGAACCCATATTCCCTGCAATGGCAGGTGGATTCCCAACCACTGTGCCACCAGGGAATTCCCTCTCTTCACTTTTATTCATTCTTTTTTTTTTCTTTTGTGAGTAGACTAGGTGATCTCAATTGAGCTATCTTTAGATTCAGTGATTATTTCTTCTGCCAGTTCAAATCTCCTCTTGAGCCCCTCTAGTGAATATTGCACTTCAGTTACAATTTTTAACTCCAGAATGTCTGTTTACTACTTTTTATAGTATCTATCTCTTTATTGACATTCTCTATTCAGTGAGGCATTATTCTCATACTTTCCTTTGATTCCTTAGACATGATTTCCTTTAGTTCTTTGAACATATTTATAATAGCTGATTTAAAGTCTTGTAAGTTCAACATCTGAGCTTCCTTAGGAGTGGTTTCTTTTGGTTGCTTTATCTGTGTGTGTGTTCCTATTTCTTTGTGTGTCTTATAAATTTTGTTGAGAGCTGAACATTTAAATTGATAGAATGTAGCAACTCTGGAAATCAGATTCCTCCCCATTCCCAAGGGTTTCTTGTTTTTCCCCTTTATTTTTGTCATCACTGTTTGTTTAGTGATGTTCTTGGGCTAATTCTGTGAAGTCTGTATTTCTTGTTACATGCAGCTACTGAAGTCTCTGCTTAGTTAACTTAGTGGTCAGCTAATGAGTGGACAGAAAGTTTCTTAAATTCTTGAGCCAGTATATCTCTCAGCTTTCTCTGAGGGACTCTGTGTGTGTGTGTGCTGGGATGTTTGCTTAATACTCCTGCAGGCAGTTCACAACTCTGCCTTAGCCTTCACTTCTGCTTGAGAAGAGTCTCAAGGTCAGCCAAAGGTGAGAGATTAGGGCATTTTTAGGTCTTTCCTGGACATATGTACAACCATGTACATGAACCTGGCCTAGTAGGTTCCAAGGAATATTTTGAAACTTTTCAAATCTCTCTGTGGACATCTCATATCTTATCTTTAAGATTTTGGGTTAGATTAGGTCCAACTGGTCTTGCTGCCTTTGGTAGCTGTGATGTTAAATAATTGCTGCTGATTGCTTTCAATAAATGGTCTAAGGATAGGGTTTTCTCATAGAGCAAGTTAAGTCAGATAAAATAAAGACAAGACTTGGGAATGGAGCTTTACAGGGAGATTTCAGACACTACTCTGGGGATGAGACTTTTGGGGAACTCCAAACCTGTTCTGCCTCTCCTTCCTACAGTGGTTGCTGCACTGATGGTTTTCACAGCTACTGTAGTTGTGTGTCTGTTGGTTTTCAAGGCTACAGTGGAGCTGGGGAGGGGGAATGGGAATAGGACTAGTTAAAAAGGCACAAAATTTACAATTTTTTACTGATATTCAGCTGTTTTTCTTGAATAGGTGCTCCTTGGAATGTTGCAAGCCTTTGTTAATTTTAAGGGTTTGGAAAAAGTTGATTTTGACTATTTTTGCCAGTGTTTTTATTGCTTTGATGGAGGAAGAGATTTTCAGAGGCCCTTCCTATAAAATTATTTTAAGAGTACTTTTTAAAGATAGGATGGGGAGAAGGTAATATTTCCTGAAACTAGTGACCTGAGGGGACTTTGAGGAAAGGTGAGCTGATTATTATTTTTTAATACAAATTATGTATTACTTGTATATTTTGTAATATATTTATAAAGATATATAATGTACATACATCATTTAATACAAATTATTGTGTTACCCAAAGACGATTATTTGGAATAAAATACAAATAAGATTGTATTCCAGATGGGATTTCCTTTAGAAGTTTAGATGCTTAGGGGAGTTGTACTGAATAGGAAAGTGAGAAGAAGTTCTCTCAGAAGTTCTCTTTTTCTCTTTCATTTTTCCATTTTAGGTGTACAGAGCCAATGGACCAGATGGAGCCATTGGCAGAGGCCAGAGAATCCACCTGCAGTTATGGGACACAGCAGGGCAGGAGAGGTATGAGATCTTCAGTTACGTGCTCCTTACTGGAGGAAAGGGGAAAAACAGCTGCGCTCTTCACACAGTGACCTGAGCAGGAAAAGGCCAGCTGATTAGTTGATTTGCACCTGGATAAGACATGCTTCCAAATTAGCAGGAAATGTATCAGTCTGAGCTGATAATGGTGGCTTTATTTCATACAAGGTCAAAGGAAAAATGAATCCTTTTCAAAATGGACCCTTTTACTTATGGACTTCTTTCTTTTTCTCCCACCCTTTTTTTAGACCTGTATACTTTTCTCCATTTGCTTTTGCTGTTTACTCAACCACAAAGAAAGCTGTAGAGTTGTATACATTATTCTTACCTGATTGTTGAAACCTAGTAGAAAATCTCATTGGAATTAATTTATATAGTCAGAGGTTGCTTGACAAAAATGTCACATGAAATCTTCATATGAAGTTACTTTTTAAAAATTGCAGTATAGATGATTTACAGTGTTGTGTTAATTTCTGCTGTATGGTAAAGTGATTCAGCTATACAAATATATACATCCTCTTTTATGTTCTTTTCCATTATGGTTTATCACAGGATATTGAATATAGTTCTCTGTGCTATATAATAGAACCTTGTTGTTTATAATAGTTTGCATCTGCTAATCCCAAACTCCCAATTCATCCCTCCCCCACCCCTCTCCCCCCTTGTCAACCACAAGTCTGTTTCAAGTTGCTTTTAGTTAGCTATAGCTATGTTATCTCTCACAATTTCCTTGAAGGATTTTGTTTGTTTAACTTTTTATCATGGGAAACTCCGAGTATATGCAGAAGTAGAGAGGAGAGTACAGTGAACTCAGGTACTAATTCCCTGGTTTCAACAGCCATCAAGTTGTGGCCCATCGTACTTCACGTATATTCCTCACCTTTTCTCACCACCCCCACCGCCCAATTATTTTGAAGCAAATCCCAAATTATTTCATTCATAACTATTTTGGTACATATCTCTGAAAGATAAGTACTGTTTTTGTAAAAACATGGATTAGAGATATTTGAGGAAACGGATTAGATGAGCAGATTAGAGCGGATTAGATGACAGATTCATCATCAATTAGAGCAGATTAGATGACAGATTCATACCAGTATTTTCTTCCCTGGAGCCTATGCCTGTCAGTTGCAGGCTTTGCATAAAAGCAAAATAAGAGAAAACCTGCTACTAGAGAGAGAGAGGAGAGAGCAGGATAAATCCTTGGTGGAAAGAGTACCAAGAAAGGGGAGACTGTGGCATAAGAGATTTCTTTAGAGACTGAACATTAAAAGGTCATGGAACACATTGTGATGTTCAATCAAGTCAAGCTTTCACAGGACAAAGAAGACAAACACAGCAAGCACCATTGCTTTTGGCCTATTGAACTCTTAATTGTACAATAAATTCTTGGCTGAGACTAAGGCATCACGAGCTAGTTCTTGTCATCCCTGTCCAGCAGGCTGGGTTTTTAAATCACATGGCCTATTATTAACACATAAACTTTTATCAGTTAGATAAATAACTGTAATATACATGTTTGGAATATCATCATCTAACTCATTTAAAATTTTTTAAAAGTTTACACAGATGGTCTTTATTTTAAAAGAAAATGGCACGTTTAACTTTGGATAATTGTTGGCATTTTCGAAAGTCTAGATGTGTTTTCACATATTCTTTCTTGCTCTAGATAACTATTTACTATATTTTGTATGCTATCCAATATCATTGATTATGTACATAATTTTACACTGTTGAAATTATCTATTAATGTAATACAGTAAATCTTGCACAAATAAGATTTATGCGTGTATGATGTGCACATATAATGTGAAGTTACTAGAAACAGCGGCATGTTATTAAACATCTAACTTGTTTTTGATGAACTATTGAAAGAGGCTGAGGGTACTGCTGGTGCCTTTATCTCTCAAGGGTGGGGCCATGGTTTAGGTGACCAATCTGCTTTCTGTTCCCAGGTTCCGCAGCTTGACAACCGCATTCTTCAGAGATGCTATGGGGTTTCTTCTGCTTTTTGATCTGACAAATGAGCAAAGTTTCCTCAGTGTCAGAAACTGGATAAGTAAGTGTTAATAGTCTCCCTGCCTCTTGCTTCCCACTCCCTGCAATAAAATCCCTTTTATATTCTACTTCTTTTGTAAGTTGTTCTGTAAGAGCTCCTAGTGCTGTTTAAGATGCTGTTTAAAGGAGCAAGGCTCTTAGTTTAGGGGTGAAGATAACTGAAATACTCTGCTTTCCCTAGTCATGCTCACTTTCATTTGTTGAGTGCATCCTGCACTCTAGATACAAGGAGTGCTTTCTGTGTAATCTCTTCATCAGTCTTTTCCACAAAAGGGACTCTCATCTGCATTTTATAGATGAGGAAATAGAAGCCTATAGAAGTGCTATCAGGTATTTTACCATCCCAGGGTTTAAAACATATATTACATTGACCCTTTTGAAAACTTAATGGACCCTACCCCTGGCTCCATGTCTCTTTTGTATTTAGAGGCCCCTTTCTACTTTTAGGGCCAGAGCATTTACCAGGAGGATCCCGTCATAGAAACCTCTAGAACTGCATTGGCCAGAGTGGTCCCCAGCACAATATATATGAACCTGCATTTTGGCTCTTCGGAGACAGCCTAATCTCTTACATGATTGGTTATAGTAGCCATTTAAAATCCTGCTACTTGACCAAATGTATCATTTTCTTGCCTTGCAAATGTACATTTTCCTCTGTTGGCTGTATTAGTGTTACCTTAGAGAATCTATTGAGAGGGCTGTGATGTTAAATTCTTAACATCCAAATCTTTAAAGTGAAAACACTTATTTCGAAACACCCACTACTTAAGAATTTGGAGTTTTTGTATTATGAAAGGGTAATGGGCTGTGGTTTTTATAGTAGAAAACCTTATTTTAGAAAATGAGGGACCTCCCTGGTGGTGCAGTGGTTAAGAATCCGCCTGCCAATGCAGGTGACACAGGTTCATGCCCTGGTCCAGGAAGATCCCACATGCCGCGGAGCACCTAAGCCCTTGCACCACAACTACTGAGCCCACATGCCACACTACTGAAGCCCGTGAGCCTAGAGCCCATGTTCCACAACAAAAGAAGCCACCACAATGAGAAGCCTGTGCACCACAACAAAGAGTAGCCCCCGCTCGCCACAACTAGAGAAAGCCCGCGCGCAACAACAAAGACCAAACATAGCCAAAAATAAACAATTTTTAAAAATTAAAAAAAAAGAGTTTTTAAATAAGTAATTTATTAGTGCCTTGTGGTTTTCAAAGCATTTTCACATAGTTTGTGTCTGATCCCCACGTGCCCCCTGTGAGCAGATGCAGGGAGGTGGTGTGTCCTAATTTTAGGATGAAGATGCTGAGCCTCACAGAGTAACAGACGTGTCCAATGACATGGAGCTTTTGGCTTTTGATTCAGTGGCCTTTTTTTCCCCTTGATTCAGTGGCCCTTTATGTTCTTTCTCGACTAAGTTGATCACTAAGAGTTGAAGAGCTATTTAATACTTTAAATATAGGTTCCCCAATTTAGTCATGCTTACTGGGCTTCACTTCGTTAAATGCCTGCCTGAGTCACACACCCTTACAATTGAAGGGTGGTGGCTATTTCTAATCTCTTATCCTCGCTCATCATTCTCTCCTCTGCATCATCGGAACAAATTCTGGGGCTTTCTTAAGTCAAGCACTTTATAAGGATTGTTGTTAGAGATGGGCTCATAGAATCTTAGCATCAAAAGAGCATCAACCCACCTATTTTTCACTGGCAGAAACTGAAACTCTGGAGAAGATAAATCTTGTCCATTTGGGCTTTATGGCTAGTTAGATGAAGAACAAAATCATGTGAAATTATGTGTATGTATGTATTATTTTATGTTTTCCTTATAGTGTAAAAGAATTCTTTTTGCCCAGTTAGGTAAAGAAAACATGCATATTGGAGATTTCGCATCTTCAATGGAAAGTATTCTCCTCCCTCCAGCCCCGTTTTTAAAAAAATGGTATAAGGTTCAGTGTCAGAGGTGGTAATAGCAAATCTTAATTAGGAATAAAAATTTGTTAATTATCTATACATTTTATTTTTCCTCTTCCTGTTAGTATTTTGACTATTAGAGGGATCATTCATTTCTTCTTTTTTTTTGGTCAAATTAAAAAAATATATATATATATATATATACACACTAATGGTGATAGAAGAACAGAGGCAGTGTTGCATTGAGCAGGTAGCTGAGTCCTGGGCGCTGAAGGCCCAGGGGGAGGAAGCAGGTCTGCCCCCTCCCTTTGCTTCTCCAGAGCTGCATTACAGTCCCTTCTCCCTTGACCCAAGATCTGTCCATGCCCTCTTGGGCAAGGGGTAAGAGTCCCAAGGTGATCCCTGCTGAGTTTAGGAGAGTGAATAGAGAGCTGTGTCCTCTGGGCCTGAATTTGAAATCTGAGAGGAATCAGATAGGTTTTATCACTCACCTGTCTTTCTGGAGCTTGTAGGAGGAGGCAGTCATGCCCACAGGCAGCGTGTTTTGTAGGGAAACTCTAAAGCAGCCTATATTTCTAAACTTTTCTTCTGTAGCCTCACATAAATGGGACAGGAGCCCAGCAGGTATATTTTTAACGTATTTTTGCCTTTATATTTTTATTCCTGTTATTCCCTCTGTCTGAAAAGCCCTCCTCACACCCACACCCATTTCCTTAAAAAGTTGAGTTTTACTTTTTCTTTAAAATATAGCAAAATATGGCCTCCATGAAATTTTCTGTGACAACTTTGTTGGATTAAATTTTTTCTTTCCTCTTAAATCCTGTTACCTTTCGTACTACTTACAGGGTCCGTATCACATACCACCTCTAGTTGTAGTTATTTATGTATGTGCTTTTTTCCTTAGTGAGATTTTTTTAAAAGAATTAATCAATTTACTAAAAAAATTTTTTTTATTTGGCTGTGCCGGGTCTTAGTTGAGGCATGTAGGATCTTTAGTTGCAGAATGCGAACTCTTAGTTGCGGCATGTGGGATCTATTTTCCCTGACCAGGGATCGAACCCGGGCCCATTGCATTGGGAGCACAGAGTCTTTAGCCACTGGACCACCAGGGACATCCCTAATTTACCTTTTTTTCTTTTGTGGCTGTGTTGGGTCCTCATTACTGCGCACGGGCTTTCTCTAGTTGCGGTGAGTGGGGGCTACTCTTCGTTGCAGTGCATGGGCTTCTCATTGCGGTGGCTTCTCTTGTTGCGGAGCACAGACTCTAGGCACACAGGCTTCAGTAGTTGCAGCACGTGGGCCCCAGTACATGGGCTTCAGTAGTTACAGTGCCTGGGCTCAGTAGTTGTGGCACGCGGGCTCAGTAGTTGTGGCACACAGGCTTAGTTGCTCCACAGCATGTGGGATCTTACTGGACCAGGGATCGAACCCACGGTAAGTAATTCACAGATTTTCTAGAAAAGTTGGGAAAAAAGAAAAAAAAATTATCAATTATTGTACTTCCCAGACTCCTCATAGTAAATACTATTAAACATTACTACTGGTAATACACAGCAGCTCTAAATTCTTTATTATATTAACTTAATGATTGTCAAGTGCAAGCATGCATCCAGATCCCCCCAGAGGGCTTGTTAAAACACAGATTCCAGGCCTGAAACCCAACCTTCCTGATTCAGTAGATCTGGGGTGGTACCTGAGAATTTGCATTTCTAACAAGTTCCCAGGTGATGGTTAGGCTGCTGGTCCATGGACCTTACCTGAAGAGTTGCTGAATTAACTCATTTAATCCTCACCTAAACCCTATGAAGTAAGTACCGTCATTATCACCATTTACAGATGGGGAAACTGAGGCACAGAGTGGCCGCATAACTTCCTCAAGGCCACACAGCTAGTAAATGGCAGAGCCAGGATTCAACCTTAGACACCCTGAGTCCTGAGTTCATGCTCATAACCATGACACTGAATAGACATGGTGTTAACAGAGCTCAGAGTCTCTCTGGAGACCAGAAAGGTTTCACAGTAGAGGTAACTGAGAGGCAAGTCTTAAAGGAAGGGTTGGGAGTCCCTGAAGGAAGGTTGTGTTTGGGTATTCAAGGGTGTGGGGACAGCATGTGTAACAGCCTGGAGGAAAGAAAGGTCTCGGCTCTTGTTGGAAATGGTACACAGTTTGGTCTTGCCTGTATAGGTCTTGTTTCCCCTAACTATCCCTTGAGGGCGAAGGTCAGTGCCCTGAATTCTACACCAAGTATCAGGCCTCCCTTATTGCTCAGTAAATACTTGCCGATTTGACTTTCTCATGATAAGATATAGCGAACGTGACTTTATAATGAGGAACTAAAATGTCAACACTTTTCTGGTTAACCATGATAAAAAATAAATTAAGCCACACATTTTTGAGGAAGTCTTATTGTGCAAGTTTGGGTTGCTTTCATTTCATTGTGGAGTGTGATGAGGAAGAAATAAGGCTTTATTTTCCTTCTTGGGGAGATTAAGCTCTTTAGCTTAGTTGAAGTTCCCTTGATTTAACTGCTATTAAAAATTATTGCCGGGCTTCCCTGGTGGCGCAGTGGTTGAGAGTCCGCCTGCCGATGCAGGGGATACAGGTTCGTGCCCCAGCTCGGGAAGATCCCACATGCCGCGGAGCGGCTAGGCCCGTGAGCCGTGGCCACTGAGCCTGCGCGTCCGGAGCCTGTACTCCACAACGGTAGAGGCCTCAACAGTGAGAGGCCCACGTACTGCAAAAAAAAAAAAAAAAAAAAAAAAAAAAAAATTATTGCCTATTTACAGGTTTTCAGGTGAAAAGAAATAGCAGCTATGGAGTAAGAATTGTAGTCTCCTGCTTCTTGGTTCTGGTGACAGAATCATTTACTATTTATTCTGGGTTTTCTATCTTCATTTGATCCTATATTTTGTTTGTTTTAGATAAATTGATTCTGCCTTAGGATAATAGGAAAATGTGAAAAACATTTCAGACGGAAATAGGTTAGTTTATAGAAAGACAATTTGTTTTAAAATGTCATTGCTGTGGAGAGAAAATATATGAAAATCAGAGCTTTAAGATTAGCCATAAGCACTAGTAAATCCTCCAAGTGTTTTTTTTTTTTCAAATGGCCTTCATAAGAGAGACAGCTATGTTGTATGTGTATGCGCGCGCGTGTGTGTGTGTGTGTGTGTGTGTACATAACTTTTGGAGAGAGAACAAATTCTCCCATTCCTCTCCGATATAAATAAGCTGGGGTATGTGCATAAGGGTAGGATTAGTTTTACATCTCTGCCCTATCCATTTAGTTTTATAGCTTAGGGTCTTGGTGCTTTGAAAGAATTATATCAGTTCCTAATATCTGTATATCCATTTACAGTTTCAAAGCACTTTTGCATGTATTCTCCACTGATCATAGACTTACATTACTTACCTATAATAAATTTTCTTATATTAATAGGCCAGCTACAAATGCATGCATATTGTGAAAACCCAGATATAGTGTTATGTGGAAATAAGAGTGATCTGGAAGACCAAAGAGTAGTAAAAGAGGAAGAAGCCAGAGGACTTGCGGAGAAGTATGGGTGAGTATTTTTGTGGAGGAATCTACAGAGCAAGTTTCCAATACAAACATTTGCATATGAATGGATAACAAAAAGGGCAAAAGCAAAAAATTGAAACACTGAGATGTAGCCCTTGGGGGGAGGTGTCAAATACCTACTTTGCATATTAATATTATATGATATGGGAACCATAGCCACAGCAGTGGGCGAGGGCCCTCATTCAGCGCTTCAGTACCGTTTTTCTCAATCTCTTGGTGTTTGAAGAAAGCTTTGAGGTCAAATGCCCTAACTATGTAAGGCCTCCTTTCCAAGATGCAGGTAAGAGACACCCAGGATAAGGAAATTCTCTATATTCAGCGAGGAAATTTCAAAGCCAGTTCCTATGCTGCTGTAGATAGCTCCCGCAGACAAGAAGGCCTTATTGGCTTTGGAATACCTGTGCTGGGAGAGGACTGTGAAGATCCCCTTTGGTTTAAGCTGTGTTTTTGTGCTGGAGAATCAACTAAATACTGTCTTCCTCCTTTAGCTCAGGGAATAGGTTCGTAGTAGCAGCAGCATTAACTGGACATGAGAGAAGGGGTCAGCCGCTGCTAATTAAGGTGTCTGGGGCACGTCTACAAAACAATTCGTGCTTTACTTTCTTTCTGCCTCTCATATAATGAGAATGCAAATGTGTATGTATTAATTACCCTTAATATAAGTGGGAGGCAGCAAGTAGGGTAGAGAAGGAAGGGGAGAGAGAGAGAGAGAGATAAAGAGATAGGCAGGCTGTGTGTAGGGGCGTTACCAGGCTGGCGGCCTCTGTTGTTAGACAAGCCCGAGGAGACCAGAGGAGGCCCTTGCCCCTTTCCTTGTGTGACCCCTGCTTTGTTCTTCCTTGGGCCGATTGAGTTCGGAAAGCACGCAAGGATGGGGTTCACACCGGGGGTGGTGGGGGGAGTGGAAGGCCCGGTGGGAAGGAGCCAGAGTTTGGAGAGCTTTGAACACCAGGTAAGAAGAGTGGACTTGATCTCCTGGGACACAGGAAGTTGCCGAAAGCCTTCAAACGTGGAGGGCTGTTATGACTACTTTCCCAGGTCAGTCTGGGGATGGCGAGTGGGGTGAAGTGGAGAGCTGTTGGGCAGCCTTTGTAAAGTGTTGCTTTGTGTCTGACTCTGGAGCCCACAGGGCAGGCAGTCAGAGGGGAAGATGGATTTGAAGTGGCGGAGAGCCAGAACCAGCTGGGACCCGTAATGATGGTCTGAAACTTGTATCAGTTCTTATGGCTTCTGACCTGGATGGTGTGGGTGTCCTACAGAAGCCAAGACCCTTTGCCACAGAGTTAAACACACACACCTGGCCCAGGAGTTGGAGAAGCTGAAGGAGGATCTAGGGGAAGGTGGAAAGGGGGCAGGTCTGGTCACTGGTCTGTGCCAACGAGATGAGCTAGTGGAGAAGCGTCGTTGTATGAGCAGAACGGCTGCTCCTTCACTTCCGCCCTCTGCATCCCCCCCGCTGCATCTCTCTGTGGTCCACCCTGACTGGGAAGGGAATTCTGGGAAGTATTGTTCAATCTAGCCAAGCTGACAGATTGCAAAGCCACCACAGGTGGGGAGTGGGGGCCGGACACTGGTATCTTTTAAAAGCTCTCCATGTGATTTTTGTGAGCAGAGGTGGAGAACCTCTGACGGAGGTGATTCTGAAATGGAGGCTGACAGAGCCCTGCAGGCGATTCTGATCACCTGATATGTCCCCTCCTCTCATGAGAGGCACTTTGTGTAAAGTAGTGGAAGGAAAGAGGGAGGGATCAAATATCATGGAGGATTCTGAAGTGTTGAAGCTGGGCGCTGTGTTGCAAGGGGGTGAGGAGGAAGTAAGTGATGAAGCAAAGGAAACTGTGGACCATGCTTTTGAGAAGTGTGTTTGCAAAGACCAAAAAAAAAAAAAAAAAAAATAGGGCAGCTAGGGGAGTTAGCTGGATCAAACAAGCACATTCTCAAGCTTTGTTGGGGAGTGTGGATTGATTTCTTACCCCTCTGGCCTTCTTCAGCCTTTTGCTTGTTTCCTCTGGGCAGGTTCTTAGGATTCCGTCTCCTGCCTGGTATGAAAGAGCCTGGCGTTGCTTTCTGACTATATGGGGGATCTGGGGATAACAGGGATTGTCTTCCCTCTGTGCCCAGGTTGGAAGATCTGGGGAGTATTTCATAAGAGGGACTCGATGTAAAGTTTCTGAGCTGAGTTAAAATAAGGAGAGGAGAGATTAGCAGATAAGATAATTGAAATTATTGAAGAATGGAAAGGGGTGGAAACGGACATCCCTCAGGATTCAGGAAGCATAAAATAGAGTTCTGTAGGCTGTTTGGCAGTTTAAGAGGAAGGTGTAAAGGGGAAATTTGGTTCACGTGCATTTCACAAATTTGAACATATAAGTTTAATGATTATTTTCACAGACATCTTTTTTTCATTTTTAATAATCGTAATATTTTCATTGGTTGCACATGCACTAGAGGACTATGTTGGTTCGTCCATCTACATGCTAACACTCAGAAACCGGTAGTTTATGGCATACCTTCATATCTTTTGTCTGATAAATTTGCATTTTTTGTTACTATGGTATTGCCTTCTCTCCTCAGTTCATAAAAATGGGTCATTGGTTCACAGGTGGTTCTCTGAAATATACATGCATTTGGAGAGTGAAGGACTATGTCTCAGAAAAACTTTGCAAACCTAATAAAAACATGTCACAATGCAAATATGGAACATAAATCTGTGTCTGCTGGGACAAGTAAATCTGAGAATGAGGGCTTCATGCAGCAGCCCAAAGTAGAAAGGGTGAATTGGATGCATGACGATGAATATTCAAAAAATTATTTTTAGTAGACTAAGAATCCCTTCACCCCTAATTACCCTTTTTTTTTTTTTTTTTTTTTTTTTTTTGCTATAAAACGTGGTTAAATTGTAATGTGAAGCTCTTAGGTCACTTCCTAACACAACAAAGCGATGTGCCCCGTAAAGCAGTCACGTTTTTTAGAACAACTACAAAATAATGCTTTCTAGTATGTAATATTGAATAATATTGTCAATGAAATCGGAGAAGAGAGCAAAACAGGGTTATTCAAATTTGTACTTCTGCCAGTCAGAAAACTATTATAGTTAACACTGTTGCTGAAATACTTTTAAAAATAGTTACAAAGTCAGTGACAAATATATTAAAAGAGAAAGCAGAATGCAACATGGACAACATTCGTCTTTTAGATGATACTGTTGGATCTCAGACTTTAGTGTGCTCCAGCTTCACCTGAACGCTGTCCCACTCAGTTTCTCATTTAGTAGGTCTGGGACGAAGCCCCACATTTTACATTTCTAGCTGATTCCTAGATGCTGCTGCTGTTAGTGATTGAGGATAACACTTTGAGAACCACCTGTGTAGATGTCAAGTTACTATGAGCTGTGCATGCTGGCAGATATTTTCCTTGACAGCAGACCTGGACAAAATCATTATGCACAGAATATGAAACAGGTGTCTACTTGTGCCATGCTTGGAGAAGGGAAATGCGCTCAATGACTTAACATCGGAAAATCCATGCTAAATGCAGGAGGATTTTTTTCTCTTGCACAGTTAATGACATCAGACTGATGACATAATTGATGTCATAATTGATACAGACTGGGCAGGGACACTGGGATTGGTACCAAAGGAGCACCAGCCACAACTGGGTAGGAAAGGACTTTATTGTGAGTGGAAATGGTTGCATCTAAGCATCCTTCTACCCTCTTTATTCACAGAAGATAGTTGGTGGTCAATATAAGCCTTTTGTTTTTGATTCAGGGTCGGGGGGAATAGAGATTATGAATATGATGAAAGTATGATAATTGAAAGTATGTATTTCACATGTGCTGTGCAAAGAAAGAGTCAGCAAATTTTAAAAAAATGAGATATCATTATATATAACATTGTATTCGTTTTAGGTATACAACTTAACGATTTGATTTATGTATATATTGTGATATGATCACCACAGTAAGTTTAGTTAACATCCATCACCACATGTAGTTACAATTTTATTTTCCTTTTTTTTTTTTTTCTGGCCATGCCTGGTAGCATGTGGGACCTTAGTTCCCAGACCAGGGGTGGAACCCGTGCCCCCTGCAGTGGAAGTGCAGAGTCTTAACCACTGGACCACCAGGAAAGTCCCATGTAGTTACAATTTTGTTTTCTTGCGATGAGAGCTTTTAAGATCTATTCTTAGGGGCAGCAAATATAAGACAACATTTTCCCCCCATTGGAGACTGCTGGCTAGTGCTGAGAAGGGTGCTGAAGAGTTTCTTGAATAAAGGATGTGTTAAAAACATTGATTTACAACATTAGTAATATGAGTACAGACCATTTCTGGGATTTCAAGTGGCTTAGCACAGCAAACTGCTGTCAGTGTCTTATCTAGTCTGAATAGTTTTTTATTCTTTGAAAATTTGTGGACATCCAACCCTTATTCCAGAAATAAATTAATGCCGTATCATTGGGCACATTTTAAAACCACACACATAAGCTGCAACTAAACAGATAAGGCTGATTTCCAGAGCCCCAAAGAACTCAGTAGGAGGACCTGAATTTCATTTGGGCACAATCTCCCAGGCTGAAACAGTTTATACACTCACTCTTTCCTGTAAATGCTTGTTCATTTACCAGCCAACAGGCCATGAAGAGTAGTGAGACTCACTTCTTACTTTAGTGAAAAATACCTTCCTAATTTCTGGATCCACACGTGAGCCAAATATCTAGAACCATTGGACAGAATCACCAGATACACTTGCTTTCATTCCTGGGATCTAAGATCTTCTCGTGTTGTAGAAATAAGTCATGGAAAAGAAAACATCTAAAAATGTGGGTCCTAACCTATGACGTGAGCTGGATATAGGTGTCTCGGTGAAAAGCTGCAAATGATAATGCCCACCCTAATTTTCGTTTTGCTCATTATTTTTTAATTTAAAAATTTGTGATTTATCGATTTATTAAAAGCACATCAAAATTTGTGTTCTGCATGTGTTCCAAAATGTCAGTAAGTGCTCGTTTACAGATATCAATTAGCTGCACATGATTTTTTCAAACATTTGGCGGGACTGCTCCCTAGTCATGCTGCTCTAGCACTACCATGTGGCGAGAAGGAACAACACACCTGTCTCCATGCTTAAAAGGGGGACAATTGATCCTCTTGAATTTAAGCTAAGATTACTAAATTTTTGCCTAGAAAGTTTTAGGAAAAGCAGAATATTATTTTTAGAGAAGAAGAGAACCCCATTAGATGAACACTGATTGAGCACTTGCGGATGCTAGGCTTGTGTTAAACCCTTTACGTGTATTATCTTATTGCCTCCTTATCAAGACCCCACGAAGCACTGTTACACCTCTTTACAGACCCGGAGAACTGTTCAGATAAAGTAGCCCGAATGCCTTCTAAAAGTGAGCATCAGGAAGATATGGAAGTAAAAATATGACTGACTCCATCCGCTAGACTTCCTATGCCCTTAGGACAAGCTGAGCAAGTCCAATTTTCAAATGTGAGCCCAAGGCACATTTCTGTGTCTGGGGCATCATTTTATGCTGGAACAGAAGTCTTAATTCAGGGTCTTCGATGTGCATCTCATCTAGTTTGCTTTTCGTCTGGCAGCTCAAAGAACTGAGAGTAGAGAGGAGTGATCTCTAGCATTCATTTATTCCTATAGAAACGAAAACCATGTCGCCCCAATTGCTCAGAAGACTCTGAATGATTAGTCCAAAGATTTTAAGTCTGTTAACCTGACTCCTGGTCACATCACCTGAAGATTCACAAATGGCCAGTAAATATATTTTTAGTTTGTTACTAGAATTTGAATTATAACTCTAAACTACATCTCATTAATACTGTACCTCTTTTCATATGAGTGACTTAAAAATGTACACCTTCACTCATATACCCTGAAATTGTACCAATTAAATATTTGCTGAAGTTAGTAAATAGAGAATAGCTCATAGTTCTGCTAGAGGCACCAGTCATTTATACTTCAGTATTGATCAGTAAAGCAAGATCCATTTTCTCTCAGCATTTAGTGATGATCACTTGGGGGCAGTAAGGAACCTCTTATGGTTTGACAGGGACTGGACCTCGAGACAAATGCTTTGAAGCATGAAACATTTTGGCTAGGACAGATCTGAGTGAGCCATCTCTGACGTAGGGAAGCATGGCTCAGTTTACCAGAATTTAGGGCAGGATTGTATATCAGCTACATTGTGGATTAAATCAATGCTTATGGGCTAATCTGGAAATTTAATGTTTATAATCTTGCTGAGGTCTCTTGGAGCTATGATTTTCCATGATTCAGTGACATTGTTTCTATGTGTCCTAAGTTTTAAACAACAAAATTAAAAACAAACTTTTGTAACCTAACCCATTACTGCGTTGGAAATAAGAAATGTTTATCAATGACACATTTGTCAGAAATTGCGCATTTCTAAGTGCTTGAAATGTTAACTCATTTAATCCTTAATAGGAAGATACTGATATTATCTAGTTTTATGGATAAGGCAACTGAGGCACAGATGTTAATAGCTTGCCAGGGCTACACAGTCGGTAAGGAGTCGTACTAGGATTTGAATCCCGGCAGGCTGGCTCCAGAGGTTATGGCTCTTAACTATTCTCCAAACTGTCTGTAACTTCAATGCATAGGTTTTATTATTTTTTAAAAAGTATTTTCAACTGTGCTTTCTCATTTATGCCTTAAAAATTGTTGTGAGGTAATTACCAGGAGCTGAGATGGAAGAAACTGTGGAAAGTAGAAATAGCTTAATGGAGATCCTGTTGAGGGATTCATTGAGGCTGAGGACTCTATAGCTGGAAAGATATTTTTAATTGACTTTGAGGAAATTTTAAAAGTAAGATGTACACTATTATGACTAGTATTTACAAGAAAGTTTACTGCTCAGCTACTTTTTTATTTTTGTATTTCCAATTTCAGCCCATTATT
Source organism: Phocoena sinus (assembly GCF_008692025.1). Taxonomy (NCBI): domain Eukaryota; kingdom Metazoa; phylum Chordata; class Mammalia; order Artiodactyla; family Phocoenidae; genus Phocoena; species Phocoena sinus. Next base: position 79,545,338 of record NC_045764.1, read on the forward strand.
CTCTGAGGGAGAGATGAGTTTTTCAGTTGCTTTTCCATTAAACAATAGCTTTCTGAATGGTGATAGAATGATCAAGCCTTCTCCTTAAGTATAAGAAATGTTCTGCAGATATTAAATGATTCTTCATGGGTACAATTGAGAAAGAGCACGATGGAGAAAATCTAAGTATTTAAATTTTGAGAATTCTTAATCTAAAATTCAGCTCATGTAAAAATGGCAGCATTACAAAATGTCCCCAGGGCTTAGCTCAATAACATAGGTACTTGATAAATAAGTATTTATTCAGTCCCTACAAAGAATGTCTTCTTCAAACTTGGTAAAGAAATACTGCATGTGACCAGGGGGATGGGAAAGATGTATTACCTTCATTTTGTGGCTAAGGCACCAGATGAAGATGTAGGGAAAAAAGACTGACAGTAACCAAAGAGATATCCAGGCAAGAGGTTTAAAAACTACTGAGATGATGTAATTTGCCCAGTGGACCCTTCTCTGATTAAGATATTTTAGAGTCAGCATATGAAGGGCTATGAACATGGTCATGGTAGAATCAGTGGAGCAAGCATGTCCTTCAGGACTCACAGATAGGTAGATAAATCCTCAAATGAAGTGATGGTTCCTCAACCGGTTTTTAAGAGCTATACTCAGACGGGAGAGGATTGTAGAGTCCAGTTGCAAGGCCTGTTACCTCCCATAGGAAGCGAGTAGATAATAAGGCAACATCTTGAGGAAATCATAATGGACAAACAGCCTTCCATCCCGACACATGTGCCCCTAATGTGCTTCTTGGTGACACAGGAAGCAGAACAGTTGTGAAAAGATCTGTAAAAGTAGTAAGAAGGTTAAAACAAATCTGTAAAAGCTCTCCTGTGGAAGCTGCTCCTAGCCAGGAAATGATGAAAGAATAACTAAAGTTGTAATCAGAGTCATTGATGTAGTGTTAACATGCTATGAGAAGACAGGAAAACAAAGACATTCTTCAGGAAAAGTATTATAATAGAGTTGGATGTTAAAGTCTCTATAAATGTAAGGAATATTTTACTGAATTCAATTGCAGGGCTCCCAGAGGTGCTAAAACAACTTTCTTTTGTAGATTTTACATCTAAGAGCATTTTTGGTCAGATTCCTTACTAAGTGGTGGGAATGAAATCAACAGTTTGAAGAAAATACAAATTTATCACTATTTTCATGAGAGGAAGAACTTGGCAGGTGATTGATTAATCCCCTTGCAAAGACTGACTCTGAGTATGAAAGGTGACCACCATGACAAGACTGACGTCTTAAGAATATGTGAAAAGTAGCCTTACAGTTTTGAAATGATGCTTTGTGAGTTACTAAAAAATTACACCTAACCTCGGGTCCTGGGATAACAAAACAAACATGCTTAAGATTGATAATACCTGAGGAACTCTGAAGTGCTATGGAATTCAGAACGTCTTCAAGTGTGTGGTCCAGGAATACAGCCTGGAGCTGACAAGTGGCAAAGCCTTTGACAAATACAGCCAGGGACCTCTGAAGTCTCTCTTATATCAGCTTCCCCCCCGCCCCCCGTATGTATCAAGTGAAACAGAGTTTTCTGTTTTGGAAATCCTCATGCAAGTATGCATATTTGGAACCAGTGGAGCCAATGGTTTAAGTTGGTTACACTAGAATCAAACAGCTGTGGATTCAAATCCTGGCTCCGCTACTTTCTAGCATAATGAAACTGGGCACGTTGCTTTATCTTTCTGAGCTGCAGTTTAATCATCTGTTAAATGGGAGTAAACACTTCCAGAAGTTTTACGTCTGTTAGGAATGCAGTGTCAATTATTTTATTTTTCGCTTTTTAATGTAGCCTTTGTGGCAAAATGCTTTTGTTGTCTTGTATATTTGTATTCTTCCGATTTTTTAAGTTGAATTATCAAGAGCAAAAAGGTCACTGTCCTTTCCCTCCACATGTTTTTACCCGAGTTGTCACTGTCTTCCAGAATCCCCTACTTTGAAACTAGCGCTGCCAATGGGACAAACATAAACCAAGCGATTGAGGTGCTCCTGGACCTGATAATGAAGCGAATGGAACGGTGTGTGGACAAGTCCTGGATTCCCGAAGGCGTGGTGCGATCCAACGGTCACACCTCTGCAGATCAGTTGAATGAAGAAAAGGAAAAGGGGTCATGTGGCTGTTGAAGAGTCCAGCGAGCTACACAGTAATTCAGGTGGCCCACGTCTGTGACCTTCTCTACGGTGATACACGCACGGCACAGGGAGAAATTAACGGGCATTGTGTACAAACTGCTTCTCACCATCCCAGTTAGACCTATCAGTAGAGCATCCAGTTTTAAAATTACTTTGCTGCAGCTTTGTAAATATTTCTTTAAGATTCAGCCTGAGAGTTAGGAGAAATATTTCACATAGCCAAAAGTGCCTTATAAAACCTTAGCCCATGGCAGTAGATCATTCAAGTAGTCAGGATTTTGTAGCCACAGAACAGTGCATTTATTATGTAGAATGACTGAAGATACTGTCACCTGCCTTACCATAGAGAGGCCTGGAGTCTCACATTCAAGATCTTAGACGTAATATCAGTGTTTAATCCAAATTTAAAGACCCTTACTTGCACCATAGGGGACCTTCTAAAATGCCATCTAAACCATTTGAATGTTAAATAAGAATATACACAAATGATGGTTCAATGTCTTTGAGTATTAATTTATGTAAGCATTCTCTTTAAAATGAAATAGGGCAAATTATTGCCCGTACCTACAGACCTTGGATAAACTGGATCGAGAAATTATATGCTCACTGTGACTGTTGCTGGTGGGAAAGGGCTTGGGGGTGAGGCGTGGGGTGGCTTAATGTTGTATAAGCAGCTGAAGGGGGACTTCTGGCTCCCTGCTAAATTCCCGTTGCTCTGAAGGGTTGATTGAAGGGCCAGGGAGCTAGATTTTTATGGCTTTCGTTCACTGTGATCTGTGCATTTATACTTGGCCTGTGTGCTGGCCCCATCTGAACATAGCTGGTGCTTATGCCGAAGTTATTTGTGATAAGTAAACATTTAGCTTCTTTTCCTTCATATTTATAATGTTGGTCTGGCATCTTCAGGCTGCAGTTTCAATTAGCTTGTGAACGACTCACCTTGTTTTCACCCTCGGTCTCTATATTGTTGATCTTTGCAACTTGTTTTGCTTTTACATTGGTGGAATTGAAGGAATTATCTTATAATTACATAAAATATCTGTTTACTATTTGGTGGAAGATGGATGTTTGTGTTTAAGCAGTTACATTTGTACTCTAGCTCAGTATAAGAAAAATGGAGTGTTCTGTAGCCTGTAGTTTTCCTTGAGATCATGGGCATTTACTGTACTTGCTGGGTCTTTCCAAGGTCATGTACTCTCCCACATTGCCAAAGTGTCTTTTTACCAAATTAAGGGTGGTTTCAAAATATGCTTCATGGCAGTTGCTTATAAAAATCAAAGGGGAAAATTCTTGTTTATTAAATTAGTTTAAGTAAAGTAGATTAAAATTTCCAAAGAGCTTAATGGCTATTTAGGAAGAAACACCCACCACTCATTATAATTTAAATAAAGAATAAAAATGAATGTATTTTGTGGTGGCAAATGTTTGGCATAACAGTAATTAGAAAAATACAGCTATGATGGAAAGTATTTACTTTTATGATGATTTTCAAACGGCTTTTTGTTGAGCATCTGTCCTGGGGTTTTTTTGCCACTGCCCTCCCACCATCCCCTTAAGAAACTCAGCTGTGTTTACTAAGATCTTATATATTTCTATGCTTGAAATGAGGACCTTTTTAAATACTAAGGAGTCATTGAGTCCTATGCATTTGAATTGTGTATCCTGGTGAGAAAAAGATACAGACATTTCAAGGGCAGGGTCATCCTCACAGGCAGTGCCTTCTAAAGTTGCCGTAAGACTTAAGTGTGGAGTAAATAATAATTTTATAGCTACATATCAGGGAACATTTTATATGATTCATTTGTATAGTTAACAAGAAGACAATATCAGTATGTTCCTATTTAGGAACCAACTGAGAAGTTAGCTACAGATTCCATCGGCCTTAAACATAATACGCAATTAAACATATACATGACATTGGCACATGCAAGAGCCATCTTTAATTATTGACGTAAATAACCTGTATCCTCTTTGGAAAGCATTTGTTTAAATTTATATTGAAGTACCAATATAAATTTTTGTGTGCGTCAATGTATTTTCCTATTGACAGGCTTCTGTAAAAGTGAAGTGTATCTTCAGTGAACTGTGTGCCAATTAAGCTTATAATAAAAAAGTGGTTTAATCTGTCAAGTTTGGATGTGAACATAACTTCATTTCCCATCACAATAAAGTTTCAACCAGAAGTCATCATGCTAAAGGAAACCACATTCAGAGACACAAATTCCATTAGGTGCGTGATGAGGGACCAGCCAAGACAACATATTCTGGAGAAGATAATTCAAATATGTTATCCTCGAACATTTATGGAGCATCTACAGTGCAGGAAATGTTGTACTAGCTGTCCTCAGGTGAACAAAGCAAGGATGGTAAGGGCGTGAAGTAAGACTGGGACTGAGAGATAGGTGCAAGAGGCATTGGGAGTGGTGTAGTACTTGACTGGATGAGGAGGGAATAAATATGTGGGGAAATGGACACTCTTACCTTATTTCCTACCACCACTGTTCACCCCACTTACTCCTCCACAGGCATATGGGCCTCCCTGGAGCGGCCAAGTATGTTCCTGCCTTAGGAATATTTGCTGTTCCCTCTACCTGGAAAGCTAGTCTTCCATATATCTGCACGGCTCCCTCTCCCATCCGTTAAGACAGTTCAAATGTCACGTTGTCCAAAAGGACTTTACTGATCACCTTATATAAAATAGCAGTCGGGCTTCCCTGGTGGCGCAGTGGTTGGGAGTCCGCCTGCCGATGCAGGGGACACGGGTTCGTGCCCCGGTCCGGGAAGATCCCACGTGCCGCGGAGCGGCTAGGCCCGTGAGCCATGGCCGCTGAGCCTGCGCGTCCGGAGTCTATGCTCCACAACGGGAGAGGCCGCAACAGCGAGAGGCCCGCATACCGCAAAAAAATAAAATATCAGTCACTCCCCCTCATGGCCCCAACCAGATTGTCACCTGCTGCCTTGTTATCCTGCTCTGTTTCTGTACATGTCACTTATCACCACTCAATATATTTGTATGTTTGTCTCCATCCACTAAGATATAAGCTCCATGAGGACAGGGACTTGGGAAGTTTTCTTCAAAATTGTGTTGCCACTACCTGGAAAAGGCCTGGTATACAGTAGGTACTCAGATGGTTATTGGTGGACTGAATAAAGGACTTAAGATGCAGCAGGGGTCAAGTGAAAGAGTTTTCTAAACAGGAGTCACTATTAATGTTCAAAGACAGGAATAGAATTTGAAAGTAACCACTTCAAAAATGTTTAGAAATGCTCTCATATAATAAATCCATATTGGTTTATTATGAGAAATTAGGAAATCTGAGAAGTATGTTCTGGTGTTTTGAAGTTGATGTCAAGATAGCTAATAATCTATTGAAGAAATGTTCAATGAGGACTTTTTGGCCGCTCCACGTTGCATGCAGGATCTCAGTTCCCTGACCAGGGATCGGAACGCGTGCCCCCCACAGTGGAAACACAGAGTCCTAACCACTGTACCGCCAGGGAATTCCCAATAAGGAGTTTTTTTTTTTTTTTTATTGAACTGTTGTTGATTTACAATATGTGTTAGCAAAGTAATTCTTTGCTAACATTATGCATACATTATATATGTATAATATACATATGTATATTCTTTTTCAGATTCTCTCCCATTAGAGGTTATTACAAGATACTGAATATAGTTCCCCGTGCTATATAGTAGGTCCTCGTTGTTTATTTTATATATAGTAGTGTGTATCTGTTAATCACATACTCCTAATTTATTCCTCCTCCCTCCTTTCCCCTTTGGTAACCATAAGTTTGTTTTCTATGTCTGTGAGTCTGTTTCTGTTTTACAAATCAGTTCACTTGTGTTATTGTTTAGATTCCATATTTAAGTCATATAGTATTTGTCTGCCTGGCTTACTTCCCTTAGTATGATAAGCTCTAGGTCCATCCATGTTGCTGCAAATGGCATTATTTCTTTCTTTTTTATGGCTGAGTAATATTCTATCGTATATATATTACCACATCTTCTTTATCCATTTATCTGTCAGTGGAGACTTAGGTTGCTTCCATGTCTTGGCTACTGTAAGTAGTGCTGCAATGAACAGTGGAGTGCAAGTATCTTTTTGAATTAGAGTTTTTGTCTTTTCTGGATATATGCCCAGGAGTGGGATTGCTGGGTCATATGGTAGCTCTATTTTTAGTTTTTAAAGGAGCCTCCATACTGTTCTCCATAGTGGCTGCACTAATTTACATTGCCACCAACAGTGTAGGAGGGTTTTTTTTCTCCACACCCTCTCCAGCATTTGTTATTTGTAGACTTTTTGATGATGGCCATTCTGACTGGTGTGAGGTGATAACTCACTGTAGTTCTGATTTTCACTTCTCTAATAATTAGTGATGTTGAGCATCTTTTTATGTGACTGTTGGCCATCTATATGTTTTCTTTAGATAAATGTCTCTTCTGATCTTCTGCCCATTTTTGAATTGGGTTGTTTGGGTTTTTTGATACTGAGTTGTAGGAGCTGTCTGTATATTTTAGAAATTAATCCCTTGTTGGTCACATCATTTACAAATATTTTCTCCCATTCTGTAGATTGTCTTTTCATTTTGTTTATGGTTCCTTTTGCTGTGCAAAAGCCTGTAAGTTTGATTAGGTCCCATTTGTTTATTTTTGCACACTAAAGAATGTTTTGCTTGGCTTTTTATAAGCTGGAAAACTCTATATGGTATTTCCAGGTCTTCTATTTTTGGCAATATGGGTGAGTATAGAACTGGAAAACTCTCCCAATATAAAACACTTTGATAATGCTGGATAAAATATAATGAACATTTTTTTAATGACCTCTTGATCTCTTAAGAAAGTAAGGGAAATACCCTGAGACCATCCCTCTTTTTCCACACAACAGACAACAGCAGCAACATCAGCAACAACAATGTCAGCAACAGAGGGAACTTACAACAAACTGATACTGAGTGTGGTTTGCTTTTGGTTTGGTTTTTTCCAGCATCCGTAATCTAGGTGCTTGGTTTTAATGGCTACATGCCATCATGGGAGAAAGCTTTGGATCTGTTGGAGGTAGGATACTGGGGTGGAGGGCCCCTACCTCCAAACACACACAAAGCCAGGGCCTGGTCTATGTCTTAATCTTCCCTGAGCATTTATAACCATAAGTATGCTTTACACAGGCTTGAGGTTCAAGTTTACATTAGCCCCCCTTTCTGGGAATGTCTAAGCCAAAAAATGAACATAAACTAACAAAGTGATTTGTGGTTGGTAATACCTCTGGATTTCTTGGAAGAAGCAAAGTAAAATCTCTTCAGAGAAAACATTTTCACCCAGAACTTACAGGATTTTTACAGAAAACACCCTGCTAAGAGTGAGCTCATTATTTAAAATGAAAACCCATTCCTTCCTCACCCCCTTCAGCCCCAAACATGAGCAAGGGCCAGTGAACCAAAATCCAGCAATATGGCACTTAAGAACTTCAGATAATATAGTTATCAGATGGAGACCATAAAGTAAAGATGTTTAAAATGCTTACAAACATAAAAGGAATGGAAACATCTGGGAAAAGAAGACTTTATTAAAGATACAAGACTGGTTTGAATTTTAGAAAAAGACTTCCATATATGGAAAAATGTAGCTATTGATGTTCAAAATGGAATGGTCAGAAGTTAAATGGCAAGTTTGACAGGTGAAGAGAAAATTGGTGAACTAGAAGATAGACTGGAGGAAATTATACAGAATTCAGCAGACAGGGATAAGGTATGAGGGAGGTTAAGAGAGATAGAGGAAAGATTAAGGCTCCAACTTATGTCTAATAGGAATTCTAGAAGGAGAAATGGGAGGACATAGAGGAAGAGGAAATATATGAAAAGAAAATAGCTGAGAATTTTTCAGTAATGGTGACAGACATACACCTTCAGATTCAGGAATCATTAAGTCTCAAGCAAGCTAAACAAAAAGAAATAGTATTTCCAAGATTTCAGTTCAGTCTGTTGGACGTGAAATACATGTTTGTTGTTGTTGTTAACCCCTTCCTCTGTATTCCATTATAATAATTGGAAAGAAAAACATTTTCTAAGACTGGCTACTCACCTATTCAACCTAGAGCGAAGCACTGAGTATGCTCATAGGCTGAAGGGAACAGAGTCTCAAATGAAGCCTTAAGGTGTGGGATTAAGAACACAGATAAGGGATAGGGCCCCTGACACTGAAGGTAAGAAGTGAAGCTGGGTTATCATGTTGGTGAGAAAGGCAGGAGATTTCTTGTTGAAATAAAGGGATAAAACTGAGAGAGTTGGGAAGGAACTGTGTAAAGAGCTTGGCAAGACTGATGAGGCTCTTCTATAATTATTGAGGGGGATGAGAGAGGGAGGAGATCAAACAAAAGTAAAATAATTTTCAGTATCTTGGTTGCCAATGAAGTGTTGGGAAAATGTTTATTACTGAAATTTCTGATGTGTGCCTTTGTTATTAACATTGTTCTGGAATTGCATGTCAAGTGATTAGCAAAGAAAAATAAATGCAAGTATCAGATAAAAGGAAAACACATGTATTCACAGATTATAACTAGACAAACTGATTCTAAAGTTAAAGAAAAAACTTAAGGAATAGCTAGAGAAACAAGGAATAAGAAGGCCAAGGAAGGAAGAGGAGGACTGCTGGTAAACCCAGTTATTTAAAAAATTACAATAATTTAAACATTTTGGGACTGTCACATAAATAGATAAATCAGTTGAACAAAGTAGATAGACCCATGGAGAAGTGATATTTTGAATTAGTGGAGGAAGCAATGCCCTTATTCAACCTGTGGTACTGGGGGGAAAAAAATGCACTGGAATCCTATGTTATTATTTATACTTAAGCAAATTCCAGATTAGTTGAAAATTCAAATGTGAAAAATGATACTATAAAAATAATAGAGAAAAATCTTTGAAAAACAATTTTGAAGAGGGAAATGCAGTTTCAAGCAAAACACCAAATCCAAAACCACAGAAGAAAAGATTAATTTGGATACATACAAATAAGACATTTCTGCACAGAGAAATGCTATAAGCAAAATTTAAAATATTGATAAATTGGGAAACAATTTCTGAAAGTTAGAGCAAAGCTCTAAATTTCTTAACATGTAAAATGCTGTTAAAAATCAACAACACAGTAGAAAACTGTGTGAAGGACATAAACAGGCAATTCACAGAAAAAAATAGATGTCAAACATTTGTAAAGATTCCTAACTCCATTCATAATCAAATAAATGCCAGTTAAAATAATAATAAAAAAATTTTTAATCTCAGATTGGCAAAGATCACCTTCGACAAAGACGTCGTGAAGTAGGCATCTTATTTGTTCTTGTTGAGTGTTAATTGGTAAAACCTTTTGTAAGGCATTTAGTATTATCTACCAAATTTTAAGTGTTATAGGCCCAGCAACTCTATACCAATAAACTCTTCTGAAAAAAAAAATTAGTAAGGATGCTTATTATCTCCCAAAGATAGGAGACAAGATACGAAACAAATGTCCAAACACAGGCGACCAATTAAGATGATACCCTCCTACAATTGCGCTTATGTAACTATGGAAGAGAATGTGAAGTATTCACTGATAATAAAATGTGTATTGGATGCTTAATTACGTGCCAGGAACTGTTCTAGGTACTGGGAGTATAGCTGTAAACAAAACGACAAAAATCCTTGCCTTCATGGAGCTCACATCCCATTGAGGGGAGGCAGATAACAGCAAGATGCAGAAAAGGGTGAACAGGATGCTCATCAGTGTTATCAGGAAGAGGGAGTGGAGACACGTACACACAAATGTCTATGCACAGAAAACCTCTGGTAGGTAATAAAAGGAAGTGACTGCTACTGGAGAGGAGGACTGGAGGTCTGGGAGAGAACTTCAGTTTACTGTGAAGAAAAAAAAATTTTTTTTAACCACATATGTATATTAATTAAAAAGCGCGGAGGTGGGGGAGTAAAGGTGGAGACCACCACTACAAGTCTTTAAAACACTGCCGGTTAAGTCCTCCGAACCTGAGGCTCAGCTGCTTCGGTTGCAGCGCGTGGCGGGAACATCAGGCAAGTCGGCTTGGGACTGGAATCATGGGCGGGGCTCAGGCCGCAGAGAAATGAGTTCCTGGAGACGAGCCACGTGTGGAGAGCCGTCTTGGGAAGAGTACAAACCAGAAACAAGATATACAAGACGTGAGTAAATGCTGACGTTAAACGACACGGTGGGGAGGAAAACTAGAGGCTCGGACAGCCAGTTCAAAAGCCTGCGTAGAAACGCGCACTTCACCAGCGGGCGGCCGCAGTCTGGGCCTGCGCCAAACGGCAACGCTTTTGCCGGCGCGCCCGCGGGGTGGCGCTGTCACGTCCGGCTAGCTTTCCAGGGGCCCGCAAGAGCGATGGAACACCGCCTTTTCCGGGTGGAGAACCGGAAAGAGAATCACTTCCCGTGGCGGGGCTACGTCACTTCCTCTTAAGCGCGGCGTGTGGCCGGGGCGTCCGCACGAGCGTTCAACATGCGGATTGAGAAGTGTTATTTCTGTTCGGGTCCTATTTACCCAGGCCACGGCATGATGTTCGTTCGCAACGATTGCAAGGTGAGACGGCCGGGAGTAGCGCGCGCTCCGCTGCGTTCCCTCCGGGCTGACGCCGCGCCCGCTCGGCGCGGGGTTCCTCTGCCTCTGCGTGGGGTTTGGTCTAGGATTTCGGCTCGTGGGGCTGGTTTTGCTAGCGGCTCCGACCTCGACCTCCCTCTTGGGGAAGGTTCTCCTGCCGGCGTCGCGACCGGAGCTGGTCACTAGGCCGCCGTTGGGCGAGGCTGGCTGCGATGAGGTTGAGGCGCCGTCGGGGAAGCTGGGAGTCTGTTTGCCCACTTTTGTACATGGGCCACGTTCTTCAGTTCGGTAAACTTTGTTGAACGCATGCCGGGTTAAGCATCATTGCTGAGGTCCGCGTCTGTACAGATGAATAAGATTTGGGGTCGGCCATAGTCTGTAGCGGTTGATAGAAATGTTGCATATGGCTTAATAGTAGAGTTATGTATTATGAAGCTGTTGGAGGTGTTTTGGAGAGGGTCGTCTGTAGAAAGGCACAGAAAGGAAGTGACGTTTATCCTGGATCTTGCGTTTTGCTTAAGAACGTGAGGAGAAGGCAATCTAGGTGGAAGGAAAACGAACAGTTTGAGCAAAGGCACAGAGGGGGAGCAGCTACTTCTCTGTTTAGGGAAGTGACGGATTGTAGATGGTAATAGAGGCTTGGGGTAGGGCTATAATGAAGTACGGTTTCCACTGAATGTGTATCACTTTTTCATCATCATGAAATCGAAAGATCATAAGTTGGGGACCGTCTGTATAAGGCCTCTGTGTGAAAGACTTCATGAGTGATACATGAATTTGCCTTTCATACCGGAATGGATCTCATTCCTCTGTTTAACACATTGTTTCTCAGAATTAGACCTCTCTTGTATTTGCTTCGGAATCACTGGACACTCGTAGATAATACTGATTCCTGGTTTCCACCAGATCTATTGAATTGGAATCTCTGGGGAGAGAGGAAGAGGAGCTAGGAATCTATATTCAGTGAGGTGATTTTGACATGCTAAAGAACTACAGTTCCTGTTTAATCACCTTATGTCTGTATTCTACATGAAAGATATTGACCTCACTAAATTAGGAGTAAGGGGTCTTGCCAAAAGTGTGGGACCAAAGCGATATTTGGAAACTTGAAAGAGCATGTAAAAGATTTTTTTTTTTTTTTTTTTTTTTTTTTTTGCGGTACGCGGGCCTCTCACTGTTGTGGCCTCTCCCGTTGTGGAGAACAGGCTCCGGACGCGCAGGCTCAGCGGCCATGGCTCACGGGCCTAGCCGCTTCGTGGCATGTGGGGATCTTCCCGGACCGGGGCACGCACCCGTGTCCCCTGCATCCGGCAGGCGGATTCTCAACCACTGCGTCACCATGGTTGAATTTATGGTTTTTCTCAGGGTATATGCCAGTAGTGGGATTGCTGGGTCATATGGTAGTTCTATTTTTAGTTTTTTTAAGGAACCCTCAATAGTGTTCTCCCCTAGTGGTTGTATCAATTTACATTCCCACCAACAGTGCAGGAGGGTTTCCCTTTTCACCACACCCTTTCCAGCATTATTGTTTCTAGATATTTTGCTAATGGCCATTCTGACCAGTGTGAGGTAATACCTCATTGTAGTTTTGACTTGCATTTCTCTAGTAATTAGTGATGTTGAGCATCTTTTCATGTGCATCTTGGCCATCTGTATGTATGTCTTCCTTGGTGAAGTGTCTATTTAGGTCTTCCACGCATTTTTTTTTTTTTTTTTTTTCACGGTACGCAGGCCTCTCACTGTTGTGGCCTTTCCCGTTGCGGAGAACAGGCTCCGGACGCGCAGGCTTAGCGGCCATGGCTCACGGGCCTAGCCGCTCCGTGGCATGTGGGATCTTCCCGGACCGGGGCACGAGCCCGTGTCCCCTGCATCGGCAGGTGGACTCTCAACCACTGCGTCACCAGGGGAGCCCAAAAGATTTTTAATTCCTGCTCTCAGGAACATGACAAAGAATTTATAGCAATGAATGAAATGATTGTCAGGTTGGGGTGTAATGCCCAATGGGGTGGGCATTATGGCTTTGTGGATGATTTGGTCATCATGACTATGATTTTTGTCCATCAGTGTTTGTCAGCTGGGTATGGGAATTAGAAAGGATGATGGGAGCTATCTAGAGTTGTATGTTGATCTGGCAGACACAGTGGAAGTTCAAGTTGATGAGGAAGTCTATATTGCTAGCAAGGATAGTGTTCAATTAGCTGGGAGCTAGCTTGCTGTAGGGAAGACCAGTGTATCCAGAACAGAGTTGATTGGGGAAATAAGTAGAGGCCCTGAAGCACTAATGAAGAACAGGTACCTCATTTTTTTCTTTGTTGATGATTCCGAAATCTTTATTCTCTTAGTTCCAGGTCTGAATTTTTCCGCTTGACAGGGAAATCCTGTTTGTACTTAACAGTGAGCCTACTGAGAGTGTTCCTTATTACCCTCAATCTTTTTGCTCTCTGAATTGATACTGTTCATCCACCTAGACAGTTCTGCTAGAAACTGAGAGTCATCTTTGAATCTTTCACCGTTTATATCTAGCTATAGGTTCTATCCATTCTGCCTTTGCAAAGGAGAGTGGTGTCTTAGCTTTCTTTCTGCCCACCTGCCCCTGGGTCCAGATTAGGCACTTGTCGCTTTTTGTAGCCTCCTAACTAGTCTTTCTGCATTTATGCTCTTAGCTTTTGGGACCATCTTTCATAGAAACCTCCCCTCTTATGCTTCTCAGGTAGTTTCTTAAGAGTAGAATTAGTGTATTACTGCTCCGTATTTTCATAGTTTGCAAACAGGAAAAATATACATACTCTTAAGGTGTGCTTAATAAATGTTTGTTGCATTAGTGGCATAAGAACTTGAAGATGTGGCATAAGAACTTGAAGGTGCTGAAGAACTTTGAGGCTCAGATGGATCATTTGTGTGCATGTTGAAGACTGAGGATGATGCCAGAGGACTAGGGTAAAAGGGAGATTTGAGTCTATGAAGCTTTGTCTCACACATAATCGTTTACCACCTACCCCACCATAGATTTAACGACTTCCTTAATGTGTACTTGCATATTACTTTATACTTGATTATTGTGTATAGTTATATCTCATTGTTTATATCCTAGTCCGTTCTTTATCTCTCTTGTTTGCAAAATGAGATTTTACCACATTGCTAGACTAAGCTTTCTCAACGTAGGGCGTCATGTTTTAATTATTCTTGTATCTAGTACAACATCCAGCACATAGTAGCTGCTCTTTATTTGGGGATGAATCCTCATCCCATTTTCAATGACTCCAGTCTCTTCAGATAATTCATTGTGCTTTTCAGGTGACGTCTGTTAGGTATGGAGTTCAAGTAGACTTGCCTGTAACTTCCCATTGGCTCTCTTTGGAACCGAGGAGACCTGGGACAAGTTCAGGCCTCTCATTAGGTATATCTCAGAAATGGGGATTTGTTTAGGAGTTATCTAGTAGGTATTTAAACATTGAAGGCTTTTACTTAAAAAAGGTAATAGTACTTTGGCTGAAAATACTCAAAGAAATTTTACCAGTAATGATTTTACAGCGAGTTATTCCAGAAGACTACCATATTCTCCTATTTTCTGGTTGGTTTGAAATTAATTCAAGAATGTAGACATGCTTTTACTCAAGTCTCCCAGGAGAGGGCTCTCCATGAGGTCAGGGCTTAGATCAGATTGATCTGGTATTGACCATTTTTAAGAAAACTATGTCCTAGTGTGTTTAGTGACCTATTTGAAGGTCTCCATAGAACAAAGTGTATATAAAATGAAAAGTATTTTGGTTTGTGATATACGCGAGTGTGTGTGTGTGTGTGTGTGTGTGTGTGTGAGAGAGTGTGTATATTAGCTTGAAATGGTGATACCTTATTTTGACCTTTTTTTTTAATGGGTCACATTTTCTAGGTATGATAATTCAACTTAATTTTCTTTGCCAAGATCTACAAACACAATTACTTTTTCTCTTCAGATTTCCTCTAGTAATACACACAAATTTCAATGTGTTCTAAGACAAAGTAACCAAAATGATACATTTTAGACTTATAAATGAGTCCCAATAAGCCATTTCAGGAGCATGTTGAATGATCATTAAATTGTAACACTATTAAAGGATCACATCTTTTGGGATGAAAGTGAAGAATTTAGAGTAGTGAAGAATCTTCCTAGTAGATCTCTGAATAAATTCTTTAGAAAACAAATCTATAGTCCAGTTTTAGTTGCTTTTTGAAATTATTTTGTGCAGTGGTGGAAAGAACCAAAGGAAGTTTCAGAATGGTTGTTTGAAACTTTTAACCCCTTCCCCCCATTGAGGTATTTAGAAAGTGAATTTTGAGAATTCTGAATTGCAAAGGGATTTAAATAAATGACTTTCCTTAAAACTGTTCCCTTCATTCAAGATCATTTGTAAGGTTTTACTATTATTCTATAAAAATGGTCGGTTTTTTTTTTTTCGGTACGCGGGCCTCTCACTGTTGTGGCCTCTCCCGTTGCGGAGCACAGGCTGCGGACGCGCAGGCTCAGCGGCCATGGCTCACGGGCCCAGCCCACTCCGCGGCATGTGGGATCCTCCCGGACAGGGGCACAAAACCCGTGTCCCCTGCATCGGCACGCGGACTCTCAACCACTGTGCCACCAGGGAAGCCCTACAAATTTCCTTTTTAGCACTGCTTTCCCTGCATCCCTTACACTTTTGGTAGGCTTTGTTATTTTCATTCATGTCAAAATATTTTCTAATTTCCCTTGTGATTTCTTCTTTGCACCCTTGATTGTTTGAGTGCATTGTTTAATTTCCACATATTTGTGAATTTTCCAGATTTTTTTCTGTGATTGATTTCAGTTTCATTCTGTTGTGGTCAGAGAACATACTTTGTATTATTTTAGTCTTTTCAAATTTATTGAGACTTGTTTTGTGTCCTAAAATTATGGTCTGTCTTGGAGAATGTTGCATGTGCAGTTGGGAAGAATGTATGTTCTACTGTTGAGTGGAGAGTTCTACTGATGTCTGTTATGTCTGGTTGTTTTATAGCATTGTTCAAGTCCTCTGTTTCCTTACTGATCGTTTTGTTCTGACCATTATTGAAAGTGGGGTGTTTGAAGTTTCCAATTGTTACTGTGGAACTATTTCTTCCTTCAATTCTGTTGGTGTTTTTTTTTTCTTTTGGTGCATATATATATATATATATATATATATATATATATATTTTATTGAAGTGTAGTTGATTTACAATGTTGTGGTAGTTTCTGGTGTACAGCACAGTGATTCAGTTATATATTATACATATATATTACATTTTTTTCATATTCTTTTCCATTATGATTTATTACAGGATATTGAATATAGTTCCCTGTGCTATGCAATAGGACCTTGTTGTTTATTCATTCTGTTGGGTTGGCCAAAAAGTTCGTTTGGTTAATGTATGCATTTAATAAAGTTCTTGGTGAAAATGAAAAATGTGTTTTATTTTTACTTAAAACCGAATGAACTTTGTGGCCAACTCAGTGTATATAATAGTTTGCATCTGCTAGTCCCAAACTCTCAGTCCAACCCTCTCCCACCCCCACACCCCCTTCGCAACCACAGGTCTGTTCTCTATGCCTGTGAGTCTTTTTCTGTTTCATAGATAAGTTCATTTGTGTCATATTTTAGATTCCACACATAAGTGATATCCTATGGTATTTGTCCTTTTCTTTCTGACGTACTTCACTTAGTAGGATTATCTCTAGGTCCATCCATGTAGCTGCAAATGGCATTATTTCATTCTTTTTTATATTCCATTGTGTATATATGTGTGTGTGTATACATATATAATGTCTCTCACATCTTCTTTATCCACTCATCTATCTGTAGCAATTTAGGTTGTTTCCATGTCTTGGCTATTGTGAACAGTGCTGCTATGAACATAGGAGTGCATCTATCTTTTTGAATTATAGTTTTGTCCGGATATTTGCCCAGGAGGTAGCAATTGCTGGATCATATGGCAACTCTGCTTTTAGTTTTTTTTTTTTTTAAACATCTTTATTGGGGTATAATTGCTTTACAATGGTGTGTTAGTTTCTGCTTTATAACAAAGTGAATCAGCTATACATATACATATGTTCCCATATGTCTTCCCTCTTGCGTCTCCCTCCCTCCCACTCTCCCCATCCCACCCCTCCAGGCTGTCACAAAGCACCGAGCTAATATCCCTGTGCCTTGCGGCTGCTTCCCCCTAGCTATCTACCTTACTACGTTTGTTAGTGTGTATATGTCCATGACTCTCTCTCGCCCTGTCATAACTCACCCTTCCCCCTCCCCATATCCTCAACTCCATTCTCCAGTAGGTCTGCGTCTTTATTCCTGTCTTACTCCTAGGTTCTTCATGACATTTTTTTCCCTTAAATTCCATATATATGTGTTAGCATACGGTATTTGTCTTTTTCTTTCTGACTCACTTCACTCTGTATGACAGACTCTAGGTCTATCCATCTCATTACAAATAGCTCAACTTCATTTCTTTTTAAGGCTGAGTAATATTCCATTGTGTATATGTGCCACATCTTCTTTATCCATTCATCCAATGATGGGCGCTTAGGTTGTTTCCATCTCTGGGCTATTGTAAATAGAGCTGCAATGAACATTTTGGTACATGACTCTTTTTGAATTTTGGTTTTCTCAGGGTATATGCCCAGTAGTGGGATTGCTGGGTCATATGGTAATTCTATTTGTAGTTTTCTAAGGAACCTCATACTGTTCTCCACAGTGGCTGAACCAATTCACATTCCCACCAGCAGTGCAAGAGTGTCCCCTTTTCTCCACACCCTCTCCAGCATTTATTGTTTCTAGATTTTTTGATGATGGCCATTCTGATTGGTGTGAGATGATATCTCATTGTAGTTTTGATTTGCATTTCTCTAATGATTAATGATGTTGAGCATTCTTTCATGTGTTTGTTGGCATTCTGTATATCTTCTTTGGAGAAATGTCTATTTAGGTCTTCTGCCCATTTTTGGATGGGGCTTTTTGTTTTTTGTTATTGAGCTGCATGAGCTGCTTGTAAATTTTGGAGATTAATCCTTTGTCAGTTGCTTCATTTGCAAATGTTTTCTCCCATTCTGAGGGTTGTCTTTTGGTCTTGATTATGGTTTCCTTGCTGTGCAAAAGCTTTGAAGTTTCATTAGGTCCCATTTGTTTATTTTTGTTTTTATTTCCATTACTCTAGGAGGTGGGTCAGAAAGGATCTTGCTGTGATTTATGTCATAGAGTGTTCTTCCTATGTTTTCCTCTAAGAGTTTGATAGTTTCTGGCCTTACATTTAGGTCTTTAATCCATTTTGAGCTTATTTTTGTGTATGGTGTTAGGGAGTGATCTAATCTCATACTTTTACATGTACCTGTCCAGTTTTCCCAGCACCATTTATTGAAGAGGCTGTCCTTTCTCCACTGTACATTCCTGCCTCCTTTATCAAAGATAAGGTGTCCATATGTGCGTGGTTTATCTCTGGCTTTCTATCCTGTTCCACTGATCTTTCTGTTTTTGGGCCAGTACCATACTGTCTTGATTACTGTTGCTTTGTAGTATAGTCTGAAGTCAGGGAGCCTGATTCCACCAGCTCCTTTTTTCGTTCTCAAGATTGCTTTGGCTATTCGGGGTCTTTTGTGTTTCCATACAAATTGTGAAATTTTTTGTTCTAGTTCTGTGAAAAATGCCAGTGGTAGTTTGATAGGGATTGCATTGAATCTGTAGATTGCTTTGGGTAGTAGAGTCATTTTCACAATGTTGATTCTTCCCATCCAAGAACATGGTATATCTCTCCATCTATTTGTATCATCTTTAATTTCTTTCATCAGTGTCTTATAATTTTCTGCATACAGGTCTTCCGTCTCCTTAGGTAGGTTTATTCCTAGATATTTTATTCTTTTTGTTGCAATGGTAAATGGGAGTGTTTTCTTGATTTCACTTTCAGATTTTTCATCATTAGTATATAGGAATGCCAGAGATTTCTGTGCATTAATTTTGTATCCTGCTACTTTAACCAAATTCATTGATTAGCTCTAGTAGTTTTCTGGTAGCATCTTTAGGATTCTCTATGTATAGTATCATGTCATCTGCAAACAGTGACAGCTTTACTTCTTCTTTTCCGATTTGGACTCCTTTTATTTCCTTTTCTTCTCTGATTGCTGTGGCTAAAACTTCCAAAACTATGTTGAATAAGAGTGGTGAGAGTGGGCAACCTTGTCCTGTTCCTGATCTTAGTGGAAATGAAGATCTGAACTGAAAAGTTTTTCACCATTGAGGATGATGTTTGCTGTGGGCTTGTCATATATGGCCTTTATTATGTTGAGGAAAGTTCCCTCTATGCCTACTTTCTGGAGGGTTTTTATCATAAATGGGTGTTGAATTTTGTCGAAGGCTTTCTCTGCATCTATTGAGATGATCATATGGTTTTTCTCCTTCAATTTGTTAATATGGTTTATCACATTGATTTGCGTATATTGAAGAATCCTTGCATTCCTGGAATAAACCCCACTTGATCATGGTGTATGATCCTTTTAATGTGCTGTTGGATTCTGTTTGCTAGTATTTTGTTGAGGATTTTTGCATCTATGTTCATCAGTGATATTGGCCTGTGGTTTTCTTTCTTTGTGACATCCTTGTCTGGTTTTGGTATCAAGGTGATGGTGGCCTCATAGAAGGAATTTGGGAGTGTTTCCTCCCTCTGCTATATTTTGGAAGAGTTTGAGAAGGATAGGTGTTAGCTCTTCTCTAAACGTTTGATAGAATTCACCTGTGAAGCCATCTGGTCCTGGGCTTTTGTTTGTTGGAAGATTTTTAATCACAGTTTCAATTTCAGTGCTTGTGATTGTTCTGTTCATATTTTCTATTTCTTCCTGATTCAGTCTTGGCAGGTTGTGCATTTCTAAGAATTTGTCCATTTCTTCCAGATTGTCCATTTTATTGGCATAGAGTTGCTTGTAGTAATCTCTCATGATTTTTTTATTTCTGCAGTGTCAGTTGTTACTTCTCCTTTTTCATTTCTAATTCTATTGATTTGAGTCTTCTCCTTTTTTTTCTTGATGAGTCTGGCTAGTGGTTTATCAATTTTGTTTATCTTCTCAAAGAAACCAGCTTTTAGTTTTATTGATCTTTGCTATTGTTTCCTTCATTTCTTTTTCATTTATTTCTGATCTGATTTTTATGATTTCTTTCCTTCTGCTAGCTTTGGGGTTTTTTTGTTCTTCTTTCTCTAATTGCTTGAGGTGCAAGGTTAGGTTGTTTATTCGAGATGTTTCCTGCTTCTTAAGGTGGGCTTGTATTGCTATAAACTTCCTCCTTAGAACTGCTTTTGCTGCATCCCATAGCTTTTGGGTCGTTGTGTCTCCATTGTCATTTGTTTCTAGGTATTTTTTTATTTCCTCTTTGATTTCTTCAGTGATCACTTCATTATTAAGTAGTGTATTGTTTAGCCTCCATGTGTTTGTATTTTTTACAATCTTTTCCTGTAGTTGATATCTAGTCTCATGGCGTTGTGGTCAGAAAAGATACTTGATACAATTTCAGTTTTCTTAAATTTACCAAGGCTTGATTTGTGACCCAAGATATGATCTGTCCTGGAGAATGTTCCATGAGCACTTGAGAAAAATGTGTATTCTGTTGTTTTTGGATGGAGTGTCCTATAAATATCAATTAAGTCCATCTTGTTTAATGTATCATTTAAAGCTTGTGTTTCCTTATTTATTTTCATTTTGGATGATCTGTCCATTGGTGAAAGTGGGGTGTTAAAGTCCCCTACTATGAATGTGTTACTGTCGATCTCCCCTTTTATGGCTGTTAGTATTTGCCTTATGTATTGAGGTGCTCCTATGTTGGGTGCATAAATATTTACAATTGTTATATCTTCTTCTTGGATCGATCCCTTGATCATTATGTAGTGTCCTTCTTTGTCCCTTTTAATAGTCCTTATTTTAAAGTCTATTTTGTCTGATATGAGAATTGCTACTCCAGCTTTCTTTTGGTTTCCATTTGCATGGAATATCTTTTTCCATCCCCTTACTTTCAGTCTGTATGTGTCTCTAGGTCTGAAGTGGGTCTCTTGTAGACAGCATATATAAGGGTCTTGTTTTTGTATCCATTCAGCCAATCTGTGTCTTTTGGTGGGAGCATTTAGTCCATTTACATTTAAGGTAATTATCGATATGTATGTTCCTACTCCCATTTTCTATATTGTTTTGGGTTCGTTATTATAGGTCGTTTCCTTCTCTTGTGTTTCTTGTCTAGAGAAGTTCCTTTAGCATTTGTTGTAAAGCTGGTTTGGTGGTGCTGAACTTTCTCAGCTTTTGCTTGTCTGTAAAGGTTTTAATTTCTCCATCAAATCTGAATGAGATCCTTGCTGGGTAGAGTAGTCCTGGTTGCAGGTTTTTCTCCTTCATCACTTTCAGTATGTCCTGCCACTCCCTTCTGGCTTGTAGGGTTTCTGCTGAGAGATCAGCTGTTAACCTTATGGGGATTCCCTTGTGTGTTATTTGTTGTTTTTCCCTTGCTGCTTTTAATATGCTTTCTTTGTATTTAATTTTTGACAGTTTGATTAATATGTGTCTTGGCGTATTTCTCCTTGTATTTATCCTGTATGGGACTCTCTGTGCTTCCTGGACTTGATTAACTATTTCCTTTCCCATATTAGGGAAGTTTTCAACTATAATCTCTTCAAATATTTTCTCAGTCCCTTTCTTTTTTCTTCTTCTGGAACCCCTATAATTCGAATGTTGGTGCGTTTCATGTTGTCCCAGAGGTCTCTGAGACTGTCCTCAGTTCTTTTCATTCTTTTTTCTTTATTCTGCTCTGCAGTAGTTATTTCCACTACTTTATCTTCCAGGTCACTCATCCGTTCTTCTGCCTCAGTTATTCTGCTATTGATCCTATCTAGAGTACTTTTAATTTCATTTATTGCATTGTTCATCGTTGCTTGTTTCATCTTTATGTCTTCTAGGTCCTTGTTAACTGTTTCTTGCATTTTGTCCATTCTCCTTCCAAGATTTCGGATCATCCTTACTATCATTATTCTGAATTCTTTTTCAGGTAGATTGCCTATTTCCTCTTCATTTGTTAGGTCTGGTGGGTTTTTATCTTGCTCCTTCATCTGCTGTGTGTTTTTCTGTCTTCTCATTTTGCTTATCTTACTGTGTTTGGGGTCTCCTTTTTGCAGGCTGCACGTTCGTAGTTCCCGTTGTTTTTGATGTCTGTCTCCAGTGGCTAAGGTTGTTTCAGTGGGTTGTGTAGGCTTCCTGGTGGAGGGGACTAGTGCCTGTGTTGTGCTGGATGAGGCTGGATCTTGTCTCTCTAGTGGGCAGGTTCACGTCTGGTGGTGTGTTTTGGGGTGTCTGTGGCCTTATTATGATTTTAGGCAGCCTCTCTGCTAATGGGTGGGGTTGTGTTCCTGTTTTGCTAGTTGTTTGGCATAGGTTGTCCAGCACTGTGGCTTGCTGGTCGTTGAGTGAAGCTGGGTGCTGGTGTTAAGATGGAGATCTCTGGGAGATTTCCACCGTTTAATATTATGTGGAGCTGGGAGGTCTCTTGTTGACCAGTGTCCTGAAGTTGGCTCTCCTACCTCAGAGGCAGAGCCCTGACTCCTGGGCTGGAGCACCAAGAGCCTTTCATCCACACGGCTCAGAATAAAAGGGAGAAAAAGTAGAGAGAATTAGTAGAAGTATGAGGAAAGAAAGAAGGAAAGGAGGAAAGGAAGGAAGGAAGAAGGAAGCAAAGAAGGAAAGAAAGGAGGGAGGGAGGGAGGGAGGAAGGAAGGAAGGGAGGAGGGAAAGAAGGAGAAAATGTAGAGAGAATTAGTAGAAGTATGAGGAAAGAAAGAAGGAAAGGAGGGAAGGAAGGAAGAAAGAAGGAAAGAAAGGAGGGAGGGAGGGAAGGAGGAAGGAAGGAAGGGAGGAGGGAAAGAAGGAGAAAATGTAGAGAGAATTAGTAGAAGTATGAGGAAAGAAAGAAGGAAAGGAGGAAAGGAAGGAAGGAAGAAAGAAGCAAAGAAGGAAAGAAAGGGAGGGAGGGAGGAAGGAAGGAAGGGAGGAGGGAAAGAAGGAGAAAATGTAGAGAGAATTAGTAGAAGTATGAGGAAAGAAAGGAAAGGAGGGAAGGAAGGAAGGAAGAAAGAAGCAAAGAAGGAAAGAAAGGGAGGGAGGGAGGGAGGAAGGAAGGAAGGGAGGAGGGAAAGAAGGAGAAAATGTAGAGAGAATTAGTAGAAGTATGAGGAAAGAAAGAAGGAAAGGAGGACAGGAAGGAAGGAAGAAAGAAGCAAAGAAGGAAAGAAAGGGAGGGAGGGAGGAAGGGAGGAGGGAAAGAAGGAGAAAATGTAGAGAGAATTAGAAGTATGAGGAAAGAAAGAAGGAAAGGAGGAAAGGAAGGAAGGAAGAATGAAGCAAAGAAGGAAAGAAAGGAGGGAGGGAGGGAGGAAGGAAGGAAGGAGGGAAAGAAGGAAAAAAAGAAAGAAGATACAGTAAAAATAAAATAAAGTATAATATAGTTATTGAATTAAAAAATATTTAGAAAAAAAAAAAAGGGACGGATAGACCCTTAGGACAAATGTTGGAAGCAAAGCTATACAGAGAAAATCTTACACAGAAGCATACACATACACACCTTCACAAAAAGAGGTAAAGGGGGAAAAATCATAAATCCTGCTCCCTGAGACCACCTCCTCAATTTGGGGTGATTCGTTGTCTAAAGGAGGGAGGGAAGGAAGGAAAGAAAGAAAGAACGAAGGTAAAGTATAATAAAGTTATTACAATTAAACTTAATTATTAAGAAAAAGAATTTTTAAAAAAAAGTCATGGACGGATAGAGCCCTAGGACAAATGGTGGAAGCTAGAGTATACAGACTAGATGTCACACAGGAGCATACACGTACACCTTCACAAAAAGAGGAAAAGGGAAAAAAATCATAGATTTCGCTCCTAAATTCCACCTCTTCAATTTGGGATCATTCCTTGTCTATTCAGGTATTCCACAGATGCAGGGTATATCAAGTTGATTGTGGAGCTTTAATCCGCTGCTTCTGTGGCTGCTGGGAGAGATTTCCCTTTCTCTTCTTTGTTCTCACAGCTCACAGGAGCTCAGCTTTGGATTTGGCCCTGCCTCTGCGTGTAGGTCGCTGGAGGGCGTCTGTTTTTTGCTCAGACAGGACGGGGTTAAAGGAGCTGCTGATTCGGGGTATCCGGCTCACTCAGGCCGGGGGTTGGGGGATGGGGGAAGGAGGGGCACTGCGTGCGGGGCGGGCCTGCGGCGGCAGAGGCCGGTGTGACGTTGCACCAGCCTGAGACCCGCCGTGCGTACTCCCGGGGAAGTTGTCCCTGGATCCCGGGAACCTGGCAGTGGCGGGCTGCACAGGCTCCGCGGAAGAGGGGTGTGGAGAGTGACCTGTGCTCGTAAACAGGCCCCTTGGTGGCGGCAGCAGCAGCCTTAGCGTCTCCCGCCCGTCTCTGGGGTCTGCGGTTTTAGCCGCGGCTCGCGCCCGTCTCTGGGGTTTGCGCTTTCAGCCGCGGCTCGCGCCCGTCTCTGGGGTTCGCGCTTTTAGCCGCGGCTCGCGCCCGTCTCTGGAGATCCTTTAAGCAGCGCTCTTAAACCCCTCTCCTCGCGCACCAGGAAACAAAGAGGGAAGAAAAAGTCTCTTGCCTCTTCGGCAGGTGCAGGCTTTTCCCCGAACTCCCTCCCGGCTAGTCGTGGTGCACTAACCCCTTCAGGCTATGCTCAAGCAGCCAACCCCAGTCGTCTCCCTGAGCTCCGTCCAAAACCGAAACCTGAGCCTCAGCTCGCAGCCCCGCCCGCCCCGGTGGGTGAGCAGCAAGCCTCTCGGGTTGGTGAGTGCCGGTCGGCACCGATCGTCTTTGCAGGAATCTCCCCGCTTTGCCCTCCGCACCCGTCGCTGTGCACTACTCCGCGGTCCTGAAGCTCCCCCCGCCGCCTCCCGCAGTCTCCGCCCGCGGAGGGGCTTCCTAGTGTGTGGAAACTTTTCCTCCTTCACAGCTCCCTCCCACTGGTGCAGGTGCCGTCCTTATTCTTTTGTCTCTGTTTTTTCTTTTTTCTTTTGCCCTACCCAGGTACGTGGGGAGTTTCTTGCCTTTTGGGAGCTCTGAGGTCTTCTGCCAGCCTTCAGTAGGTGTTCTGTAGGAGTTGTTCCACGTGTAGATGTATTTCTGGTGTATCCGTGGGGAGGAAGGCGATCTCCGCGTCTTACTCTTCCTTCATCTTCCCACAAAACTGCTTTTAGTTTTTTGAGGAACCTCCATACTGTTCTCCATAGTGGCTGCACCAATGTACTTTCACACCAACAGTGTAGGAAGGTTTGCTTTCTCCACACCCTCTCCAGCATTTGTTATCTGTAGACTTTTTTTTTTTTTGCGGTACGCAGGCCTCTCACTGTTGTGGCCTCTCCCGTGTGGAGCACAGGCTCCGGACGTGCAGGCTCAGCGGCCATGGCTCACGGGCCTAGCCGCTCCGCGGCATGTGGGATCTTCCCGGACCGTGGCACGAACCCGTGTCACCTTCATCGGCAGGTGGACTCTCAACCACTGCGCCACCAGGGAAGCCCATCTGTAGCCTTCTTTAATGATGGCCATTCTGACTGGTGTGACGTGGTACCTCACTGTAGTTTTGATTTGCATTTCTCTAATAATTAGCCATGTTGAGCATCTTTTCATGTTCCTGTTGGCCATCTGTATGTCATCTTTGGAGAAATGTCTGTTTAGATCTTCTGCCCATGTTTTGCTTGGGTTGTTTGTTTTTTTGTTATTGAGTTGTATGAGCTATTGGTATATTTTGGAAATTAAGCCCTTGTTGGTCACATCAATTGCAAATATTTTCTCCCAGTCTGTATGTTGTCTTTTCATTTTGCTTATGGTTTCCTTTGCTGTGCAAAAGCTTGTAAGTTTGATTAGGTCCCATTTGTTTATTTTTGCTTTTATTTCTATTGCCTTGGTAGACTGACCTAATAAAACATTGGTACGATTTATGTCAGAAATTTTTGCCTGTGTTCTCTTCTAGGAGTTTTATGGTGTCATGTCTTATGTTTAAGTCTTTAAGCCATTTTGAGTTTATTTTTGTGTACGGTGTGAGGGTGTGTTGTAACTTCATTGATTTACATGCAGGTGCATATATGTTTTAAATTATATCTTCATGTTGGATTGACCCTTTTATCATTTTATGATGTCCTTTTTTCTTTTGTAACAATTTTTCTTAAGACTTATTTTGCCTGATATTAGTATAACTACTAGTATAGTTATACTATATAAACAATATAACTACCGTTAGGCTGTCCTGTAGACAGCATATAGATGGATCTTTTTTTAAAATAATATTTTATTTTTGGCTGCATTGGGTCTTTGTTGGTGCATGCGGGCTTTCTCTGGTTGCAGGGAGCAGGGGCTATTATTCTTTGTTGCAGTACGTGGGCTTCTCATTGCGGTGGCTTTTCTTGTTGCAGAGCACGGACTCTAGGCTCATGGGCTTCAGTAGCTGTGGCTTGTGGGCTCTAGAGCGCAGGCTCAGTAATTGTGGTGCACAGGCTTAGTTGCTCCGTGGCATGTGGGATCTTCCCGGACCAGGGCTTGAACCTGTGTCCCCTGCATTGGCAGGTGGATTCTTAACCACTGCGCCACCAGGGAAGTCCCAGGATGGATCATTTTTTAAAATTCATCCTGCCAATTTCTGCCTTTTCATTAGAGAAGTTGATTTATTTACGTTTAAAGTAATTACCAGTAAGGAAGGACTTCTGCCATTTTTATTATTTGTTTTCTATGTCATGTCTTTTTTGTTCCTCAATTCTTATTACTGTCTTACTTTATGACTGCTTTTTCTGTAGTGTACTGTTGCGATTCCCTTCTTGTTTCTTTGTCTGTATATTTTTAGTTTTAGTAACTTTCTTAATGGTTACTCTGGTGACTACAATTAATCTTAATTTCCAGTGATGTAGATTTATAATTATTGTTTTATACAATTGTCTTTTAAATTAAATCTTTTGAAAAAAGAGGAGTCACTAACTAGAAATTCATTAATACTGACCTTTATAGTCACCTATTTAGTTACCTTTACTGGTGTTATTTCTTCTTGTGGATTCAAACTGGTGTTCTTTATTTCTTCTTGTGGATTCAAGTTACTGCCCATTGTCCTTTCATTTCGGCCTGAAGGACTCCCTTTAGCATTTCTTGTAGGGCACTGGCAACAAACTCTAAATTCGTTTTTATTGAGGTGAGATTTACATAACATAAAATTTACCATCTTATTTTTATTAAGTTATAATTGACGTACATTAGTTCCATGTGTACAACATAATGATTTGGTATTTATATACATTGTGAAATGGTCACCACAGTAAGTCTAGTTAACATTTGTCACCATTACCTTGTTACAGAATTTATTTTACTGTGATGAGAACTGTTAAAATCTACTGTTAGCAACTTTCAAATATGCAATACAGTCTATTAACTGTAGTCGTCATGCTGTATATTACATCCCCATGACTTATTTTTTTTATAACTGGAAGTTTGTATCTTCTGACTCCCTTCACCCATTTTGCCCACCTCTCCCCCTTCCCTCAGTCTCTAACCACCACCAATTTATTCTCTGTATCTGTGAGCTTTGTGTTTTTGTTTTTTTAGATCCCACATGTAAGTGATATCATACATACGGTATTTGTCTTCCTCTGTCTGCTTATTTTACCTAGCATAATGCCCTCAAGATCCATCCATGTTGTAAACAGCAAGATTTCCTTCCTTTTTTCTTTGGCTGTGCCATGTGGCTTGTGGGATCTTAGTTCCCCAACCAGGGATCGAACCCGGGCCCCCTGCCATGGAAGCACCCAGTCCTAACCACTGGACCACCAGGGAATTCCCAAGATTTCCTTCTTTTTTATGATTGAATAATGTTCCATTATATATATATGTCATATTTACAGTGGCATGAATAGTATTTTATTGTATATATACACATTTTTTCTTTGTCCATTTATCTCTAGATGCACACTTAGGTTGTTTCCATATCTTGACTATTGTAAGTAATGCTGCAATGAACATAGACATGCATATATCTTTTCAAATTAGTATTTCTGTGTTCTTTGGGTAAATACCCAGAAGTGGAATAACTGGATCACATAGTAGTTCTGTTCTTTTTCTGAAGCATTTCCATAACGTTTTCCATAGTGACTGCAGCACTTTACAATCCCACCAACAATTACAAGTGTTCCCTTTTCTCCACATCCTCTCCAACACTTGTTACTTCTTGTCTTTTTGAAAATAGCCATTCTAACTGTGGTTTTGATTTTCATTTCTCTGATTAGTGATGTTGAGCATCTTGTTATGTACCTGTTGGCCATCTTCTTTTTTAGGAAAGTGTCTATTCAGGTCTTCTGCCCATTTTTTAATTGTATTGGTTGTTTGTTTGCTATTGAATAGTATGAGTTCTTTACATATTTTGGATATTAACCCTTTATCAGATATATGATATGCAAATATTTTATCCCATTCAGTAGGTTGCCTTTTCATTTTTTGTTTTTGTTTTGCGGTCCTCTCACTGTTGTGGCCTCTCCCGCTGCGGAGCACAGGCTCCGGACGCGCAGGCTCAGCGGCCATGGCTCACGGGCCCAGCAGCTCCGTGGCATGTGGGATCTTCCCAGACCGGGGCACAAACCCGTGTCCCCTGCATCGGCAGGCGGACTCTCAACCACTGCGCCACCAGGGACGCCCCAATGGTCGTTTTTAACCATATTTTTGGGGCCCCCAATCTTTAGTTGTGATGCTGTTTTAGTCAAAAAATAGTTCAATTTCCATTTTATGTGATATGTCTCACACATTTCTAAATGCTGTTTTGAGTTTGAGTAAGTAGAAGCAGTTGTGAGTGAGAACTATTGTTACTTCTCAGACTTTATAGTATATTTTGTTTGGTAGGATAACATCCTGTGGTATAAAATTTTTTAATATTGACTTTTCACTATTTTAACACTTTTCTTGTAGGTGTTCAGATTCTGTAAATCCAAGTGTCATAAAAACTTTAAAAAGAAGCGCAATCCTCGCAAGGTCAGGTGGACCAAAGCATTCCGGAAAGCAGCTGGTAAAGAGCTCACAGTGGTGAGTACGGTTAGCTATCAGTATCGTTTTTACAGTTTTCAAAATTTTAACTTTTGGGTGGGAGATGTGATTTCATTAACTCTAACAAGGCTTCTTATAGAATGGTTAATGAGTGACTTATTTGCATTTGGGTTTGGTAATCTCATTCTCACATGATCCTCAGAACCATAAATCTGTAGAATTCTGAAAAGGAAAAAAATTCCTAATCTAGTTTGTGAAAGTGATTTTTCTTATTCTCGAAAAAGTATTTTTAGCTCTTGCAACAAGGGGAGAATTATTTAAATGGATTGAAGTTGGAAATTGCTACTTAAGGGTTTTGAAAGGAGGTTAAGAGATTAAAGGGTTTTTGACTAGCAGTGAGGGTTCAGATGAGGTTTGTAGTAGACTCATTTATCAGTTTCTTGATTTCTTTAGCAGGACTCTGTGTCTGAGAGCAGAGAGCTTAGTTCATAATGGCAGTGTAAGGAGGAATAGTGAGGAATCAGGGGTGAGGGAGTTCCATGGGGCAAGCCCCCACCATCATATTGCTGTTAATTGAGTTGGTGTAAGGACCTGGTGAAGCTGATCTGCACTCGATCCTTAAAAAGGGAGGAGGGGAAGCTGCTGCACAGGCTACCTTTGAGGGAGGGAGAGCTTTCAACTGTCCCCTTCCGCCGGACTTCCCCTTCCCCCAAACCCATGACTCTTTCCCACCTCGCCACTCCTTAAAGACAGTATCTTAGTAGTTGCTATGAAGCCCTTTGCTGTCTTTCTCGACACCTGAGGTTCTTCAGTGAACATAAAGAATATTTTTTGACAACACATAAGGCCAAATCATAATTGTCACAAAAGTAATTTTCACTGTGGACGAATAGATATGTTGCGTCTCAAATACAGGTGGCAACTGTATGAGTGAAGAAAGGATGCCGGGTCATAGTCATTTGCTGGTGACCACTTACCTTATCATGGCTGAGGTTACTGGGATCTGAACAGAGGCATGTGTATATAAATCTGTGATCCGAACAGAGGCATGTGTATATAAATGAAATAGCCAAGTGCAGAGTTAATGCTGTTCCACATGCCAGAGTCTGATAGATTTGAAAACTAAGAAATATCTGTAGTTTTTCCAAAATTATTTTGCATGTTTTGAGATAAACAGGATTGTTAATTGTCAAAATATCAACTATATTTGGAGGGGACTAAGGAATTTCAGGCTGAAGCTTACATCATGCAGAGTAGTACCACGTTATTTGAAGATGTGGTTTCAACTCTGTGCTGTAACAAAGGTTTATAGGTCTTGAAATATATAAACATGCTAGGTATTTTTGTTGAACCATATGCGGTCCTCAGTGTTTGACTTTTTGATCTATGGGAAAAGGAAATTTCATATGGTTCAAACTAATATAAAGTTTTCTGGCTGTGAGTCTCATCTAGGAATAGGAAATTAGGGGAATAGGAAATTAGGGAAGTTTTTTAGTTCGTTTATAATCCCCATGATTGTTATAGGCCCCTATGAGGGATGGTGGTGATCCTCTCCCCTCCCTTTGAGAATCACTCCTACATAGACAGACGTTTTCAATAGGGCTGTCTTGTACATCGTGGTATTTAAAGGAGAAAAAGGTTGAAAACTTGTATCCTCTGGGATCACCCCGGGGGAAATCTTAATATGTGCCCATAGCTTGAAACACTTAGAACTTTTGTGAAAAGGAGAAAAAGTTTTAAGAAATGCTTCCTTTCTACCTCTCTTAAAACCGTATTTCTCTTCTTCTTACAGGATAATTCATTTGAATTTGAAAAACGTAGAAATGAACCTGTCAGATACCAGCGAGAGCTGTGGAATAAAACCAGTAAGTCACAAGGACTACCGGGGATTTTCAGGAGACACTGGTTTGGGGTATTACTGTAACTTTAATATCAGTTGGTTGTTTAAATATTAAATTTCTTCTTTTCATCAGTTAGCTTTTATACTTTGATCCTTATTTTAATGGCTCTGTTGTATTTGTGGGTTTTTTTAATAAGCTATCCCAAATCCTTTTCAGAATTGGCTGATGTATCCATTATAAAAATGACATAATTATTAAATTTGATATTACTTGAAGTGCCTACACAGAAATATAAAAACATTCAAATATCTGGGGAAAAAAATAGAGATGTAGAATACTTTTGGGGGGTGAGTGTGGCATAGTTAAAATATACAAAAAACCTAACACACTTTACAAGTTTAGATAATTTGGTTTCGGGATATAAGTATTGTTTTCTGTATATCTAATAAAACTTAGTGATTCTGTAAAGTTAAAAAGTACAGCATGTAAGGTGATAATTACAAATTTTCTAAGAGAACTTCTAAGTGCTTGACTTGGGTAAAAATGAAGCTATAGGCTACTGAAACTAAAAGCAGTAATGTTTAATTCTTATCTACCTACCTACCTATCTATCTCTGTTTTGTTTACTTATTTAAGTAAGCAGAGGCTTTAATGTAGTAAAACGTAGTTCCTTAAGCTAGCTTGTAGATTCCACTACGTCTCTATGTGTGTTTGTTTGAGGCCCTTGGCCCTGCCTTTTCTCCTTCCCCCATGCCTGCTTATGCGGCCTTCAGCCATTTCTAGTCTTGGGTGTGGAGGTGATGTAGTTTGTTAACTAGAAGTCTCTAAGACTTAGAATTCTACCAACTTTATTGGTGTCTAATGGATTATTGGCAGGGCATACTTTTCAACACCTTTTCACCAGTTAGTCACAAGACTTCAGAGGAAGAGTTGGAAAGTTATGGGCCTTTGTAGTAGCATTTGACACCCTCTAAAGCCTTGTTTATCTTCCTGAACTGTGTGGAAAAATCAGAGTCCCAATGGGGAATAAGTATTCTGCCCCTTGGTGTGCTTGTTTGGTTTTTTTATCTTTTTAAAAAATAAGGTCTTTCCCTTCTGTTCTGTAATTAGAGGAGGAGTTAATTTCTGATTAGCAGTTGGTTTTATTGGGTTTATTTAGTAAGGAAATAACACTGATTCAAACGCAAGGATTTCTGAAGAGATTAATAGGATTTTTAAATTGAGATTATAATTGACATATTAGTTTCAGGTGCACAGCACAATGATTTGATATTTGTGTATATTGTGAAATGATCACCAAGGTAAGTCTGGTTAACATCTATACCATACATAGCTGATTTTCATAGGATTATTAAATTGATTCCTAAAGGTACTCTTGGCAGGGACATTATTGGAAGACCCTAAAGCGTTTCTGGACCCCATTGAGTTTTATTTCACTTTGGCCTTTGTTTTCTTTTTTGTTACTACTTGAAGATAGCAGCTCCAGACCATTTTTACCTATAACTACTTTTACTTGATGGGTATTCAGCTTGATATGGAAACTAAGGTACATATTTTAGTCATCTGTGGATCTTCAGTTACTAAGATCCTCTGTGCTGGTATCATGCTGTTTATGTTGTTCCTGAGAAATACTGTGTGTTCTCTAAGATGTTGTCTCCTTTACCAATAACCACTGACTCTAGCATACGAAGATGAACAGGGCATACACAGTCCCTGATCTCTCAGTGCATTTTACTGAGTATTTTATTGTTTCTGTTAAGACAGTAATTGGTTTAGGTATTATCACGGAGTCTCATTCATTTGCCCCACTCAGATCCACAGACTACACTTTTAAGAATCTGGATTGGGAATTGTGCTATTTAGTGTGGTAGCCACTAGCCCCAGGGGCTACTGAGCAATTAAAATGTGACTAGCGTGAATTGAGATGTTCTGTAAATATAAAATACATGCTGGATTTTGAATACTTAGTATGAAAACAAGCATAAGAGACCTCAGTAATAAGTTTTTATATTAATTACATGTTGAAATGATAGTATTTTGGCTATGTTGGGTTAAACAAAATCTATCTTAAATTTAATTTCAAACTGTTCCTTTTTACTTTAAAAAAGTGGCTACTAGAAAATTCTAAATTACATATGTGATTTATCTTACATTGGACAGTGCTGATATAGATTCTAGAGTAGTTGGACTCAACTCCCTTATAGCCAAGGCTCCTCTACACATTTTCTGAAACAGTTGGATTTTAGTGGTTAAGAACGTGGCAGATTGACTGGTTCATTCTACCAGTATTCATCATGTGCAGATCATATCCTAGGCACTTGAAGAAAAAGTGGCTTTTATGACAAGGTAGAGTCTATTTATGGAGATGACAAGCTAAGAATGGGATTAACTGCCATTAATCCAAGTTCTCTGTAGAATAAATTTGAAAAGCGTTGGACTGGTTTCAAGTACAAGAAAAATTTAGTAGTAAAGGCTTTTGCAAAATAAAAGAGAAATGATACGTGGGAAAGAGTCAACAGTGATATCAGCCAAGGGTGCATACCTTTGTCAGCTATTTTAGTAGGAATTGTTTTTGAGGTGAGTTTTTTGTTGAGTTTAATCCACTTCTTAGCCACAGTAAAGTAGTGATTGTTAAAGCTCCTGTTGGTTATAATCATCCTGCTTGAATGAATGTACATAAATTTGTTAACATTTATGAATTTTAACATATATGAATTTTTTTTGTAGTTGATGCAATGAAGAGAGTTGAAGAGATCAAACAGAAACGCCAGGCTACATTTATAATGAACAGGTATGAATATTTAAAATACCTTTATTTTCATGTAACTTCAAACTTTCAAAAACTGGCAAGATAGTATAAAGAAGTCTTGTATATTCTGTTAGCATTTTGCCAAATTTACTTTAACTCTGTGCGCAGTAAGTTGAAGACATGATACCTTTTCCTCCTAAGTATGCTTCTCTCTCTCTCTCATCTATATATATATCCTAAAAATAGTATGTTCTTTTTCTCTGGGATTTTAAAATTGAGATATAATTGACACACGACATTAGTTTCAGGTGTACAGCATAAGAACATGCTCTTAATAACCACAGTATAGTTAAATCAGAACATTAACACTGCTAAAATACTACAGACCTTACTAGATTTACCTGTTGTTCCAATAATGTCCTTCATAGCAGAAAATCCTGGATCATACATTACATTTAGTGGTCATATCTCCTCAAGCTCCTTTAATCCAAACAGTTTCTCACCTTTGTCTTAGATGACATTGGCCTGTTTGAAGAGTACAGGTCAGTCATTTCATAGAATGTTCCCCGGTTTTTGTTTGATGTTTTCTTCGTGATTAGATTCAGGTCCCTTTGGCCAGAACATCATAGAAGTGTGTCCCCCTTAAGCACCCCAGCAGAGGCACCTGTTGTCCCTTACTGGTGATGTTAACTTTCATTGCTTGGTTAAAGTAGTGTCTGCCAGTTTTCTCCACTGGAAAGTTACTGTTTTTCCCCCCTTTTTAATCAGTATATATCTTGAGGGAGACACATTGAGACTCAGCAAAGAGCCTGTTACTCCTCAAACTGATACCTACTGGTTTTCGCATCCATTAGCGTTCTGCCTGAATCTGTTATTACTGTGATTACTGTGATTGTTGCCAAATGGTGGTTTTTCTGATTTCATCATTTCTTCTCCGTTTATTAGTTGACCTTCTTATCTAAGAAACAGCATTTTCCTTTTTCCCCAGTTCCAAAATTTATTCTTTTATTCATTTATTCACATCATATCTGTGTGTATTCATTAATTCATTGTATTCCATGAGTTATAATCCTTTGTCATTATTTTGATGTTCTAAGTGCCCCAAGTTGGCCAGTGAGAATTCCTTCAGGCAGGCTGTGTGTCATTTTGACAGTACCTCACCATTCTTTGAGTCCTTTCTTGCTTTTTGCTTTATGGCTAATAAGATTTTCCCTGCCCCAGCTTGGAATTGGCCATTTCTTTAGAAGGGGCATCGCTTTTGATCTAGTCATAGAAAAGCATGCGTCAACAGCTTTCTGGCTTAAAAAAAAAATTTTTTTTTTTATTTTTTAAAGCATTACAAAAAAGGACCCAAATGCTTGAGAACTAGTCTGTTAGCTTTTTTTGTTGAATGTCTTGTGTTTTGTGCTCTTGTAATTACTGAATGATTTAAAAAATTAGGTAACACAGAGACTACAAATCTTTCTCCTCAAATAGAGAACACAGACACTTTAATAATTAGAGATTCTTACTCTGTGTAATCTCTGAGACTTGTTAATTCTTTGTTTCAATCACATCCCTTCATTCACTGAGCAAATATCTTTTCAACCCCTGTTTTATTCCTGACTAGGTGCTAAGAATACAGTGAATGAACAAATTGGGAGTGCAGGAATCATGTTTAAGCTAATTAGGAACAAGAAATGAATTGTGTTCCCATTGCTCATTTGTGTGGCTAACTTAATACAATTTTTACAAATTAGGAATTAATGTCTTTCTTTTAAAGAGATTTTAGTAACTGAAATTTTGGCCTTTATCCTAGGTTGAAGAAAAATAAAGAACTACAGAAAGTTCAGGACATTAAAGAAGTGAAGCAAAACATCCATCTTATCCGGGCCCCTCTTGCAGGTAAGTACTGCATTGTGCAGGAGTTCTCTGCCTTAAGTAGAGAAATGAAAAATCTGGATTGTTGTGGTCCATGTAATTGGGTACCAACCAACTTTTTAAGGTTGAATCTTTTCATGTAAGTGTTCTCCCTCATTTATGATATGACTGTTTATAAAAATAATTTAGTCGTGCGTGTTTCCCAGTTCCATCAGTTTATTGCGTAGGGTGTTTCTTTCTCCCTTCGTAAAATCCTAGCTTCCACAAAATCCAGTTAATCAAAAAACGATTTGAGTAATAATTTAATGATGATTTTGCCCTACCTGTTTTGATTAAAGGATAATGTTTTAATAGTAGCTCTCAGACTTCATTTGGTGTGGGAGTTACTTGGGGGACTTAAGTATGTAAACATAGAGGTCTAAGCCACCTTGAGTTTGGACCTCTGTTCTTTACTAGCTCTCCAGGTGAGTCTGAGAACTACAGTTCTGTATTCAAAAACCCTCCCTTGTGCTCATGTAACTTACAGTTAGGCACTCACTTAGCAGTTGCTTGTGTGCATCTTTCTTCTGTGAGATGCTAGGAAACCACTCTTTACTCAGGCTGGTAGCCAGAGTACGATCTGTTAAAAAGGAGGAAATTTTGGTGAGATATAGCTATGCCTAAACCTTAGGTAAAGTCAATCCTATAGCCACATATTGGGTAATTTATGCAAAAGTCCTAGCTAGGTTGTTTTGTACCAAATTTTTAAAAAAAAGACAAAATCCTGGAGCATTGTTTCACATATAGATGATATGGACTGACAGACACCCAAAAGAACAATAGGAATGAACCATTGTTACCTAAGTTTTCAGGTAACCCTCTTTGAGGTAGGTAGTACAGTGTTAAGAGCAGAGACCCTGGTTCAAGGTGGCCAGGGTTCACATCCCAGCTTCTTTGTCAAGAGTTAGATCTTTCTTTTTTTTTTTAAGGCAAAGAAAGCAGCTGGAAGACAGAATGGTGCAGAAATTACAACAGGATGTGGACATGGAAGATGTTTCTTAGAACTCTTACTGTCTGTAACCATTTCTATAAGTGCATCTGGAAATCTCCTTTGGCGACATAGAACTTCTAAATTATTGGGGTTTTTTCATATAAGGTCACTCATATGAAAGGGGATTAAGTACTTCCTTCCTACATTGGTCTCTACAGAACGGCAGTGTGGATGCTTGATTGCATCTCAACATTAAGCCTTCACTGAGAGATACACTTTTGTAAGTCATGAAAATTGTTTGTAAATACAGAAGTGAATTGTGGACATAAAATGGTCATGGCATTTGGTTAATGGCACTAGGCAGCATTTATGTAACAATTAATGACAAATTCATGACGAGTTATATATAAAATAAAACTTTCATTGCAGTAAAATATTCCTTTTCTAGAAGGGATATAGCAAGGAACTAACAATCTGTATGATAATTAGCCTCTAGTAATTTCTTTTGGTTTTGGTTTTGGTTTTGGTTTATTAGCTTCTTAGAAGAACATAATGGTCTAATATATTGAAGCCTAATTATGTTGGACCGTTTTGATCTGGTTTTAACTATTGTGATTGATAGGGGATTTGTGGGATGTTGAGGGTGAGTTGAATAGTCTGTTCCTGAAATGGCACTATATAATTTCTACTTTGGAGAATATACTCACTTCGTAGTTGAGATTCCTAGTAGAATAAGCTTTATTTTTCTAGGCGTCCAGTACCTATTTAAATGTTTTGTGTGGTTTTCTTTTTAAAAAACCTCCTTATTGTTTGTGGAAAATTGGACGTATGGGTAACACATTATAGATTATTTGCACATAAAATTGTTTCTGAAGTAAGTGCCTACATATTTATTATTTAAAAGTACTAAACAGAAAGGTATGACGTTTGCTCACACATACTAAGAAGCAGGAGATACATTTAGAGAGAAATGTATACTTTATACTTCATGTTTTCTTATTTTTACATTACTTATGAGTAAGTATGTTTAGAGTATTAGTAACTCAGTTTTTTTTTTTTAGGACAAAAGTTAGAATAAATTCCAAAGTTTTAAGGTTATATAATTATATAGTTATGGCTAAATTTTAATTTTAGTATTAGATAGTAAAAAGTGGACCGATCCACTGGACCACGTGTTAGAAGACCTAAATCCAGTCTTTGTTCTTATTGATAAAATAAAAGCTCATTTGTAAACATTATTGATGCAACATTTAGGGGAAATATGTATGTAAAGACATTTGTAAAATTACTTGAAGTTTTCATTGCATGCTATATTCATGTTTGTTTTAATATAAACTTGTTTAAAATTACATAGTAAAACTAAGTAAAACTTAGTTTCTTAAAACTCAGTAAAACTTACTAAGAAACAAATTTCCTACTGTGCTAGTTAGGGAGCAGCTTAGCTGTTGCTTTGAGATCATTAATTGGGGAAATTGAGCTGAAACAAAGAGGTGACACTGTGTCTCAGGTTTAACATTCAGGCAGTTCTCTTAGCTGTCAGGATTTCATATTATTGTGAGACGCCAGATAAGTATTTGGGTGCAAATGCCATGATTTTATCCACCCACAGCTTTTTAAGCTTGGTTGGACCACTGAGGATGAGTTGTCCCTTTAAAGTTTGCCTGAGAGTGGCGAGGTTCAATGGTTTTAGGCTACTATTGTTTTAGCTTGTCTGGTTGAGACCTCTGCTGGGCAGTTAGCATAAACACAAAAGCGTAAATTGTCCAAACACTCACTACACAGAATATATTCTCTCATTGTTTAAGAACAGCATAGGGCTGGAAGTCATAGAATTTTTTTTAACATGTACCTCTTAAAAAACCTTGTAAGATTGCAGAAAAAAAATTCTCACATAAAAAAAAATCTCATTTCTTAAAAATGGAAACCCTAGGAAGATGTTTGCCCTGTAGAAGAAAGTTTGAGAAGAACTAGCCTATTATCTCATGAAGAAGACAGCATTTTTCTAATTTTATAAATGGCCAAATTTCAGGTATAAAATCTTGCCCCTTAATCACACGGAACAGAAGATGGAAGAGGCAGGGAGTTGTGTTCTTACCAGTCTGTTTCCAGCATTGCCCTGCGTTTATATGGAAGGGATTGATCTAGAGCCTCTCAGATCCCATCTTCACAAGTCCAGGTGTTAGCTGTAACACTCCCTTGACTATACTTTGGTTTCTTCATCTGGAAAAAAAAAATGGAGACTAATATGACTAACCTCAGGAGTTTTATGAGGATCTAATTAGTTAATACATGTAAAATAGTCATTTCAACTCCACCACTATAGTAAGGTACTGTTAAAATGTTAGCTATCGGGGCTTCCCTGGTGGCGCAGTGGTCGAGAGTCCGCCTGCCGATGCAGGGGACGCAGGTTCGTGCCCCGGTCCGGGAAGATCCCACATGCCGCGGAGCGGCTGGCCCATGAGCCATGGCCACTGAGCCTGCACATCTGGAGCCTGTGCTCCGCAACGGGAGAGGCCACAACGGTGAGAGGCCTGCATACCGCAAAAAAAAAAAGTTAGCTACTAACAAACTCAGTAACAGCAAAGGACTTTGACTTGGAAGAAAGATGGAAGGTCTTAGGGTTGGGGCTAGCTGTGCTAAATTGAGTGCAGTGTACTTAGTCTACAAAGTGGTATGTATGGTTTAAAATGTTAATTTTAGCCTTTATGTCAGCTGGCAAGTTCAGTTATTAAAAGCATCTCATTCCACAAACATTCTCTGCTGTGAAGATTGGGAGGGGGAAATACATTTCTGGTTCATCAGCATTAGTTTAAAAAATGACTCATCGCCCGTAGTTTTAATGGCTAATTTACATGATATAAGGGAAGTTATTTTTTCCCTCTGTCCTTTAGCTTACATTTTAAATGGAGATCTGGAAAAAGACATCAGACTTTAATCACTCAATATAAATTCCAATATTGAATGAACACTACACCTTGTAAAAATTAACTTAGCAGCCTGCTGAATTGAGAGTGTTGAAAAACTAAGGGGAAAAATATATTAAAAATCAGTTTCAAAGGCTATAGGAAGAATTTTCTAAGGTGTCTATTCTTTACTGATACATAGCAGAATGGAAAAGTTAACCCACATGGTTTACCCTGCATGTGTTTACAATGAGTGTATCCATCAGCCTCGTGTTGACTGGAATCGTTTTTGTCTGTTGAATTTCTTTTTAAAGGAGAAGTGACCTTTTTCTTATCTTTTCTGACACTCTGGATGTAACAATCTTTAGTTTCTGGTGCCATGGGGTGAGTCTCTAACTTAAGCTCTCCTTCTTGAACACTCTCCCTAGGTTTTGTTTTTTTTAATCTGCCTCCTTATTTATTTTTGGCTGTGTTGGGTCTTAGTTTCTGTGTGAGGGCTTTCTCTAGTTGTGCCAAGCGGGGGCACTCTTCATCGCGGTGCACGGGCCTCTCACTATCGCGGCCTCTCTTGTTGGGGAGCACAGGCTCCACACGCGCAGGCTCAGTAGTTGTGGCTCACGGGCCTAGTTCTCCGCGGCATGTGGGATCTTCCCAGACCAGGGCTCGAACCCATGTCCTCTGCATTAGCAGGCAGATTCTCAACCACTGTGCCACCAGGGAAGCCCCCTCCCCCTAGGTTTTGTATCTTAATTCAAGCTATCATGCAGGGGTTGGAGGTGATGTTTCTACCAACATAGTAGAAAAACTCACTACAGTTACCTGAACTGATTCTCTAGGCTCCCATCGATTCTGTGTCTTTCCTTTGATCCTGACAATAAATTCCTTTTGCCAGTGTTTGTAACCAAAAATTTTGATTGATAGACATCCCCATCCTCTCCAGCAAGTCCAGGCAACCCATTTCTATCATAATGTATTAAGATTTCAGGGACTGTTTCTTATCCCATACACATGTACCTGGTGCATGGAAGGTTCTCAATAGATGCGACTAAATGTAGCCATTTGCTAGGTTTACTCCTGCTTATCTTTAAGATAGCCAGTAACTTGGAAGATATAAAGAATCAATTAGCAGTAGAGAGATACTACATCAGGAAAGGAAGCAGCCTGTCTGTGACTTTAACATTAATTGTATCTGCACTGTTGGGAAGACTTGCTGAAGAACAGTGCTTACCTTGGGTTGCAGAAAACTGATTTTGCTGCTTAGGTCTAACCGTCTAGTCGTGGTACACCAACCTCCACTTCTGGGTCTGGCGGAGCATTCACAAGTCAAGAAATCCCAGGAAGAACTGAGCATGAGCCATGGTTTTGGCAGGTTTCCTAATGTTTTGTCTGGAACGTGCTGTGCTGGTGGAAGTAGAACTTTACTTCAGGAGCCACAGAGTCTAAAATAGAAAGAAGAACAATTGGGAAGAATCTGTTAAAAGAGTACTGCTTCTCTTAAAGGGTTGTTAACCAACCAAAAAAATACAGGAGACTGGTCCATTAGCATTTTGAGGAACTCTTTGTTTTGAGAATGCCAGATTTTAAATACTTCATTTGTTTAATATATTCCAATAAAGTGTATATATGTTTGGTTCGGCACCAAGCCTTGGACTCTTAAGAGGAACACCAATGAACAGTATGCCATTCTAGTGAGTTACCTCACACTGTTTTCCAGTGTACATTTGATGATATTGTTACATATTAACTCTTCTGATACAGAATGATGTAGGCAGTGAGCAAGTAAAGGCAGTCCAGCTGATTAAAAGGATTCCCCATTCCAAAGCAAATGATACTACATGCTTATACTGTGTTAAACTACATTGTTGTCCACTGAGTTTCTCTTCAGTACTCTGATTCTTCATGCTGCTGAAACACCAGAGCTAGTAGCTTTTTGACTTTGTAGAGACAGTTTCCCCATTTCTAGAAGATAATATACAATGGAAATAAAAGTTCTGTAGGGGAAAATATCTAGGTCCTAATCTCTCAGTTCCTTTGATCACACGTTTGCCAAGAGGTAGTACCACCTTATCCCAGAGTTGTGAGAACTCAGTGATACAGGAAATATTACAGCCAGGTACACTGCATATATTATCTCATAATATTCACAGCCCTTTAAGTTAGTCCTACATTTTGTAGATGAGGAACATTAGAATATGAAAACAGCTTCATCCATATGCTCGTCACTAACAAGTAGCAGAGCTTAAATTCAAGCTCTGACAATCACTAGCTGAAATCCTAAACAGCATCGAGCATGTTGGTGCTCAATATACATGTGTTTATTCATTCAAGGAAAAAAATCTAGCAGTAAAAAAGTATCCAGGAGAAAAGGATAGATTTCATGGAGTGGTTGAACCTATGACTCTAGAATGAACACTTTTTCTTACCAGTTCTTCCAGGACTGACAGGTGATCACCTATCCCAGGCTGAGTATAATTCAGACAGCAAGTTCAGGGAAATTAAGTTTTTTTGAAATTTACTTCAAAAATTAGTACAGCAGTACAAGTAATTACAGTATAATTATTGGAGCAAGTGTTCATTTAGCACTACAATGCTTGCTAATCTTGTTATCCCAAGAAGATTTTGAAATTCAACACCTGCTTCAATTGAGCAACTTCAGTATTAATTTTAAATTTTTATTTTGTGTCTGCTATGTGTGAGGCACTGTTTGCCTCACTTAGCAAGTTAATTCATGTTATACTTGAGAAATCGGAATCATTGCAAAGTGCATTCCTCTAGTTAGAGTTCATTTTATAGGACTTTAATTCTAATAGCTGTTGCTCTTGGGCCAATTCTTAAATTCTCTAAGACTGTCAGGATTACTGACAATACAGTTACGTCTTTGTCCCAGGGGCTGAAAGTCCTGATGCTGACAAGCTTCAGGTTTCATCGAAGGTGAGAGGTGCGATCTGAAGATGCCCAGTGTACTATTGGATTCGTCTTTCTAATAACTGATGTGGAAAAGAATCTAAAATCATGTTCTTGCAACGCGTAAGCACACATGATAATATTTTATTCCCACTGTTAGTTAAGTGGAACCTCAGAAATAATGTGGGCCCTACTAAGCAACTGTATTCCTTTTTCTTGATGCTAAGTCCCCACTGGAGATTAGGGATCCAGGAAGATTCGATCAAAACAGTTGAGGATTAGCTACAGCAGCACTCAGAGTGGGGGCCTCCAGCCTGATGGCACAAGAGAATCATCTGGGGCAATTTACAGTTATCAGTCCCAGGTCCCTGCCCCAGAACGATTAAATGAGAATCTGGGATTGAGGCCCAGGCATTATTTTTAAAAAGTTATCAGGTGTTAGGGTCAAGAAAGATGGTGACAAAAGAGGTACCTGAACTCTTCTCCCATGGACACGCAGAGTCATCAACTCTGAAAGAAATTTAGAAACTAGCTGAATGACTTGTATACACTGGTGAATGAACAAAACCCACATTGAAATGGATAGGGAAGGCTGCGACACACTCACCGTAAACCCCACGCCCAGCACACCACCATACAGTCAGGTAGAAACTCCCAACTTCCAGCTTCTCCCTGAGGATTAAAGGGTTTGAACCTCCCATCTGGCGTCCCAACTTTAAAGATGCTCACCTGAGGAGTGGGTCCTCCAAAACACCTAGCTCTGAAAGCCAATCAGGCTTGCACCCACAAGACTACAGCAAACAAAGGAGCAGTTGTTAGTGGGTGTGTGAGCACTTGCTGTGGCTAGATCCCCTGGGCTCTGTGTGGCAGGAGCAGGCAAAAATCACCAGTTTCCCAATCTTTCTCTGAAAGGAGTGTATGTGCATATGTTGAAAGCTGCTGCCTTAGGGTCAGGCTTCTACTTTAGGACACATCTAGGCACTAGCTGTGTTTCCTGGAGACAGGAACCTGTCGGACACCTCCTCTGCTATAGCCTCTCCCTACAGCCCCTCAAAGTTGCCACTGTCACCATGGAACGAGCTTATATGCTTATCTGTGCCCAGCTTTTGCGCTGCTGCCTGTGGGATGGGCCCTTAGATTGCCTGGCTCTGATAGCTAACAGGGCTTGCATTCACGAGTCCTACAGAATAGTAACAAACAAAGAAGCAGTTCTTAATGGGCACAGAAGCACCCCTTGACCCCTGCATCTATATATGCGGGCCTAGAGCAGAGGGAGCAGGCAAAAATTCTTATCTCCCAGTTTCTCCCTAGAAGGGGCTTAACTAAAAACTTTCCCAGCTGCCGCCTAAGGGTCTGCCTTCTAATCAGTCTGTATCTAGGTTCCGGCTGAGGTCCTCCACTTTAGGACATTGACAGATCTTGGTACACCCTCAAGTACTGGGAGCCATTCAGAACAAAGAAGGCAGCTTGGAAGATCACAGAGGTTTGAGAGAACCAGGAGCTGGGGCCAGGCTGACAGATGAGGTTTATCTCCTACACAAGACCATTTTGTCAAGACTGGGAAAGGTGGCTGTTTTATCAGAAATCAACATAAAGAATCAAGAAAAATGAAGAAATAGATGAGTATGTTCTGAACAAAAGAAGATAATCTCTAGAAAAAGATCTTAATGAAATGGAGAAAAGTAAAGTACCTGATGGAATTCAAAATGACAGTCATATAGATGCTAACTGAGGTCAGACAGCAATGTGCAACACAATGATAATTTCAAAAATGGGAGAGAAAATGCAGAAAAGCACAAAACAAATCAGAGCTGAAAAATATAAATTGAACTAAGAAATTCAATAGAGGGATTCAAGAGCAGATTAGAGCAACTGGAAGAAAGGATTAGTGAACTTAAAGACAGGGCAATGGAATTCATCCAGGGAAGCAAAACCCAAAAAGTATGAAGAAGGTAAAGATATCATAAGGGTTTTATGGGATACCAACCATCATAGCACAATTATATGCATTAAAGAGGTCCTAGAAGGAGGAGAGAGAGAGAGAGAGAAAGCTTATTTTAAAAAAATATTGGCTGATAACTTCCCTGATCTGGGGAAGGGAACAGACTTACACATCTATGAATGCCAGAGTGTTCCAGATAAAGAGGATTCGGAGACACCCATTTAAGGCATATTATAATTAAACTGCCAAAGGACAAAGAAAAGGAAAGAATCTTAAAAGCAGCAAGAGAAAAGCAACTTGTTTCGTGCAACAAGTTGTATATGTACCCCCATAAGACCATCAGTGGATTTTTTAGCAGGGACTTTGCAGGACAGAAGTGGGCGGCAGAATATTTTCAAAGTAGAAGAAAGAAACAAAGGAAGAAAGAAAAGGAAGGGAGGAAGGAAAGAAGGAAGAAAGAAAGAAGGGAAAGAAGGAAAGAAAGAAGGAAAGGAAGAAAATGTTGCCAATGGAGAATATTCTGGCAAAAATATCCTTCAGATTTGGAGAGTTTTCCAGACAAACAAAAGCTAAAGGAGTTTATCACCACTGGACTGGCCTTACA
Organism: Phocoena sinus; assembly: GCF_008692025.1. NCBI lineage: Eukaryota > Metazoa > Chordata > Mammalia > Artiodactyla > Phocoenidae > Phocoena > Phocoena sinus. The sequence continues at coordinate 79,589,929 of NC_045764.1, forward strand.
AGACATATTGAAGTGTTCTTCAAGCTGGAATTAAGTGATCCTAATTAGTAACGAGAAACATAAGAAGGCATAAAACTCACTGGTAAAAGTAACTATATAGTTCAACTCAGAATACTGTAAAGTTATAACATTGATGGGTAAGTCACTTATAATTCTATAAGGATTAAAAGACCAAAGTATTAATAATAACCTCAATAATTTGTTAATGGTTACACAACATAAAAAGACAAATTGTGACAAAAATGTGGGTGGGGGAGTGTAAAAATGTAGACCTTCAAAGTTATATTATCAGCTTAAAATAGACTTATATTTTATGTAAGCATCATGGTAACCACAAAGCAAAAACCTATCGTAGATGCACAGAAGATAAAGAGAAATGACTTTAAGAATACCACTACAGAAAATCATTAAATCGCAAAGGGAGAAACCAAGAGAGGATCAAAAGAACAAAGCAGTTACAAAACAACCAGAAAAATAACAAAATAGCAATATCAACTCCATTTCTAACAATCGTTACATGTAAATGGGCTATATCCTCATGAAAGACAAAGTAGCTGAATGGATAAAACGAACAAAACCAAAACCAAAACAAAAGATGAAAAAATCCAAGACCCACCTATATGCTGCCTACAAGAAACTCACTTCAGGGAATTCCCTGGTGGTCCAGTGGTTAGGATGCCATGCTCTCACTGCTGAGGGCATGGATTCACTCCCTGGTTGGGGAACTAACACCTCACAAGCTGTGCAGCACAGCCCAAACAAACAAACAAAACACACACACACACAAAAACAACAAAAAACAAACAAAACCTCACTTCAGCTTTAAGGATACACATAGACTGAAAGTGAAAGGATTAGCAAAGATATTCCAAACAAATGGAAATCAAAAGGCAAGGTAGCTAGATTTACATTAGACAAAACAGACTTTAAGTCAAAGACTAACAGGAAACAAAGAAGGTCATCAAATAATGATAGAGGGTTCAATTTATCAGTAGAACAAAACATCAGTAAATATTTATGCAGCTAACAAAGGAGCACCTAAATATATAAATTCAGTGTTAACATACATGAAAGGAGTAATATATAAGCAGCACAGTCATAGTAGGGGAGTTCAATATCCCACTTTCATTAAAGGATACATCATCCAGGCAGAAAATCCATAAAGAAATACTGCACTTTAAACCACACATTAGTCAGATATATCTAATAGACATTTATAGAGTATTCCATCAAACAGCAGCAGAATACACATTCTTTTCAAGTGCACGTGAAATATTCCCCAGGATAGATTATGTTAGGCCACAAAGCAAGCCTCAATAAATTTAAGATTGAAATCATATAAATAAACACTGACAACGAAAGATCAGAAAGAGATATTAAGGAAACAATCCCATTTCCCATCACATCAAAAAGAATGAAATACCTAGGTATAAACCTACCTAAGGAAGCAAAAGACCTGTAGGAGCGCACATGGGCCGCAGCGGGCACTAATTGCTCCCTCTGCTATCCCAGGAGTGCACAGCCTGTCGCCGCCAGTAAGAGACACAGAAGCAGGCGCCAAGCACTGCTCCTGCTGTCCTGGGAGTGCGTGGGCCGCTGCCATGGCTGGGAGACCTGCGAGTGGGTGCCAATCGCTGCCCCTGCCGTACTGGGAGAGCGCACAGGCCGCCGCACCTGCACACCACCTATCAAGGGGATAGTGGCCAGCACACACTGAGGAAAGAGGCAGCAAGCATCCACACTAAAAGCAGCCCCTTGATTCTGGACAAGATGGGAGAGTAGAAGGACTTCAGCTCACCTCTCCTTATGAAAACACCAAAATCACAGCTCGCTGCTGAACAGCCATCAACAAAAAAAGACTGGAACCTACCAAAAAAGATATTTTACATCCAAAGACAAAGAAGAAGTCACGACGAGACAGTAGGGGGCGCTTTTGCAATATAATCAAATCCTATACCTGCTGAGTGGGCAACCCACAAACTGGAAAATAATTATATTGCAGATGTTCTCCCACAGCAGTGAGTGTTCTGAGCCCCATGGAAGGCTCCCCAGCCTGAGGATCTGGCACTGGGAGGAGGAACCCTGAGAGCATTTGGCTTTGTAGTCCAGTGGGGCTTGAATGCAGGAGCGCCACAGGACTGGGGGAAACAAGAGACTCCACTCTCAGAGGGCACACACAAGATTTCATGTGCACTGGGACACAGCACAAAGCAGTGGCTACATAGGAGCCTCTGCCAGACATAACTGTGTGTCTTGGAGGGTCTCCTGGGGAGACAGGGGTTGGCTGTGGCTCACTGTGGGGGGAAGGACACTGGTGGCTTGGCCCCAGGGAATATCAATCATCATGAGCACTCCTGGAGGTCACCATTTTGCCACTGAGACCTGGCCCAAGTCAGTAGTCTGCAGACTCCACTGCTGGGACGCCTGAGCCCAAACAGCAAGGAAGCGGGGGCACACAGCCCCCCCCCCCCCATCATCATACAGGCTGCCTCAAGATGTACTTCGCTAACAGCCACCTCTAAACACATCACTTGACACAGCCCTGTCCATCAGAGGGACAAGACCCAGATCCACCCACCAGTGGGCAAGCACACGGGTCCCTCCCACCAGGAAGTTTACACAAGCCCCTGGACCAACCTCACCCACCGGGGGGGCAGACAGCAGAAGCAAGAGGAACTACGATCCTGCAGCCTGTGGAAAGGAGATCACAAACACAGAAAGTTAGATAAAATGAGATGGCAGAGAAACATGTTCCAGATGAAGGAACAAGGTAAAAACCCAGAAGAACAATTAAGTGAAGTGGTGACAGAAAATCTACTTGAAAAAGAATTCAGACTAATGATAGTAAAGATATCTAAGATCTCAGAAAAAGAATGGAGACACAGACTGAGAAGATAAGAAATGTTTACCAAAGAGCTAGAACAACAAACAGAGAGGAACAATACAATAACTGAAATGAAAAATACACTAGAAGGAATCAATAGCAGAATAAATGAGGCAGAAGAACAAATAAGTGAGCTGGAAGAGAGTGGTGGAAATCACTGCTGCAGAACAGAAGAAAAAGAATGGAAAGAAATGAGGATAGTCTCAGAGACCTCTGGGACAACACTGAATCCATCAATGCATTCTAGGGGTCCCAGAAGGAGAAGAGAGGGAGAAAGGGCCCGAGAAGATATTTGAAGATTATAGCCAAAAACATCCCTAACATGGGAAAGGAAACATTCGCTCAAGTCCAGGAAGTGTAGAGAGTCCCATACAGCATAAACCCAAGGAGGAACATGCCGAGACACATATAAATCAAACTCACAAAAACTAAAGACAAAGAGAAAATATTAAAAGCAACAAGGGAAAAGCAACAAATAACATACAAGGGAATCCCCATAAGGTTATCAGCTGATTTTTCAGCAGAGACTCTGAAGGCCAGAGGGGAGTGGCATGATATAGGTAGATACATATTGATATTTATTTTTGGCACATAACAGATTTTATTGAGTCAATTTGTTATTTACATACTCATAAGGGATTTTAAAAAGAAGTTAAATGGAAGATGTTCTCAACAGACAGAAATAAGATATTCAAATCTATTGTTCCAGTTTATAGCTCACATATAAATAAAATAAACATGATCTGAAAATAGTTGCACAGTGTGTGCTTCAAAGCCAGCCAATGAAAAGCAACATCTCCCTTTTTCTATGGCTGATGGCACTCCAAAGACACTACCTTTTCTTTTTTTTCTTTTTTAAGGAGACTGACCTCTCAGTTACACTGGTGTTTAGCACCATTGCTGGTTCTCCCAGGTCCGCAGTGTAACTTTTATTTGCAGAATGCCACTGTGGTTCAAGGTATGGCCTTCCAGTGGGCTTACGACTCTCAGCAGCACAGGGCTGCAGAAAGTGCCTTCACTCTCAGAGTGAAATTACAGCTTCCCATGCTCGAGCTCTGAGCACAGCCTCATAAAGTCAATCCCTATTCACACTGCAAGGGTGGGCATGAAAAAATCCCACTTTTCAAGAGCTTAGAGGGCAGGAAGGATTTGGGACTCCATGCATGCCTTTCTGTGCTTTTTAGAGGTTCACAGACCACATGCACCTGGCCTGTGTCTGGAGAGGGTTGTGGCAGAGCCCAAGCCCAGCCCTGAGCCCAGAAGAATAACAAAGGGGACTTGCCCACCTTTGCTCCTGGGGGCAGCCCATGCCCAGTTGCCAGACCCACCCTTCTTTGGCAGTGTGCCCTTCCCCCACAACATGGCCCCCATGGCTGGGCGAAACCGTGGCCACGCCACAAAATGGCAGCTGTGTCACAAGATGACAGCTGGGCCAGGCCCCAAGTGGGCACTGGAGGGGAAATTAAAGGTGCTGCAGAGAAATTAAAGGTGCCATGGATCCCATCCCTAGTGCAGCAATGCAAGCCTGAGCTTCCTCTTGATGGTGGTCAGGGCCCCCAGCCCTCCTTGGGCACAGGCACACCTCCGTGGCCTCGTGGAGACACCCCGGCCTTCCCATACCACCCCACCCAGCAGCACCATCCTCTGCCCTCTCAAGTCCAAAGACTTGGCAACTTTGTGCCTGGGCTGCCTTTTCCCTTCCAAACAGCCCCCTCTTCAGGAGGCTCTTACTTAAGGGCATACAAACTGGAAAGAACTGAGCATGGCACACCTGCTAGGTGACACTTGTCTGCCAAGGACACCCTTTTGGTTGGACGGGGGGAGGGAGCACCCCTTTCCTAGGGTCTCCACACCCGCAGCTTAACTCCAGGCCACCAAAGTAAAGATAGGAAAGGGGAATCAAAGAGTCCCCTGATGAGGAGAAATTAAGGAAAAGGCGCCAAAGTCCCATAGCAGGCCTTCAGCAGCCATGTTGAATTCCAACACTGAGTACACACCCAAGAGAGCAGTGAAGAGCCACCAGTGGCTCACTGCATGCAGGCACTTTAGAGCGTGGATGTCAGCTTTCACTCCACCACGCAAACATCCAGTGAGTGTCTTAGGATTTTCATCGTTCCCTCCTGCTCTCTCCCTTCTCCCTGTGGTGAGGGGTATCAGGGGGTGGGCACAGGCAGAAGGAGCAGCTGCTGTCATCCCCATGCTTCTTCCTCAGGCATGAGGGTCTTGGTGGGCTTGGGCTTTGCTTTGGTCATGGCTTGATGGATGGAGGCAGGGCAGTGGCAGTGTGCTTTGGATTTTTTGCTTTTCCTTCTCTCAAATGCTTGCTTCCCTGCACTCTCTATCCCCCAGCTTCCCTTGAGCTCTGACTTTCCAGAAACTTCTCAGGGAAACTCAGCAAAAATCTGCAGGCTCTGACACCACCTCTCTCCTGGAGCATGCACGATGCACTCACATGATATGTTTAAAGTGATGAAAGGGAAGAACCTACAACCAAGAATACTCTACCCAGCAAGGGTCTCGGTCAGATTTGACCGAGGAATCAAAAGATTTACAGTCAAGTAGAAGGTAATAGAATTCAGCACCACAAAACCAACTTTACAACAAATGCTAAAGGAACTTTTCTAGGCAGAACAGAAAAAGCCACAAGTAGAAAAAAGAAAATTACAAATGGGAAAGGTCACTGGTAAAGGCAAACATACAGTAAAGTTAGGAAATTATCCACACACAAATATGATATCAAAACCAGGAATCATGAGAAGAAGAGAGTACAAATGCAGGATATTGAAAATGCATTTGAAATTAACAGACCAGCAATTTAAAACAATCTTGTTTATATATAGACTGCTATATCAAAACCTCATGGGAACTGCAAACCAAAAATATTTAATAGATTCACACACACAAGAAAAAGCAATCCAAAGATGGTCATCAAATCACAAGAGAAGCTGAAAGGAAGAAAAAATACCCACAAAAACAAACCCCAAACAATTAACAAAATAGAAATAGAACTTACATGTTGATAATTACCTTAAATGTAAATGGATTAAATACTCCAACCAAAAGACAAACTGGCTGAATGAATACAAAAATAAGACACATATATATGCTGTCTACAAAAGACCCACTTCAGATCTAAGGACACGTACAGACGGAAAGTGAGGGGATGGAAAAAGGTATTCCATGCAAATAGAAATCCAAAGAAAACTGGAAGAGCAACACTCAGACAAAATAGAGTTAGAAATAAAGACTGTTACAAGAGACAAGGAAGGACACTACATAATGATCAAAGGGTAAATCCAAGAAGACATAATAATTATAAACATATATACACCCAACATAGGAGCACCTCAATATATAAGGCAAATGCTAACAGCCCTAAAAGGGGATATCAACAGTAACACAATAATAGTGCGGGAATTTTACACTCCACTTACATCAATGGACAGATCATCCAGGAAGAAATTCAATAAGGAAACACAGTCCTTAAATGACACATTAGATCAGATGGACTTAATTGATATTTACGGAACATTCCATCCAAAAGCAGAATACACATTCTTCTCAAGTGCACATGGAACATTCTCCAGGATTGATCATATGGTGGGCCACAAAGCAAACCTCAGTAAATTTAAGAAAACTAAAATCGTATCAAGGGTCTTTTCCAACCACAGTGTTATGAGATTAGAAATCAACTACAAGAAAAAAAAACCTAAAAAACACAAACACGTGGATACTAAAAAATATGCTACTAAACAAGCAATGGATCACCAAGGAAATCAAAGAAGAAATAAAAAAAATACCCGGAGACAAATGACAATGAAAACATGACAATCCAAAACGTATGGGATGCAACAAAAGCAGTTCTAAGAGGGAAGTTTATATCAATACAATCTTGCATCAGGAAACAAGAAAAATCTCAAATCAACAAGCTAACCTTACACCTAAAGCAATTAGAGAAAGAAGAACGAACAAAACCCAAAGTTAGTAGAAAGAAAGAAAACAAAGATGAGAGCAGAAATACATGAAATAGAAATGAAGAAAATAATAGAAAAGATCAATGAAACTAAAAGCTGGTTCTTTGATAACATAAACAAAATTGATAAACCTTTAGCCAGACTTATCAAGAAAAAAAGGCAGAGGGCCCAGATCAATAAAATTAGGAACAAAAAAGGAGAAGTTACAACACAACAGAAATACACAGGATCATGAGAGACTACTACAAGCAACTATATGCCAACAAAATGGAATACCTAGAAGAAATGGGCAAATTTTTAGAAAGGTACAATCTTCCAAAACTGAACTAGGAGGAAATAGAAAACATGAACAGACCAATCACAAGTACTGAAATTGAAACTGTGATTTTAAAACTCCCAACAAACAAAAGTCCAGGACCGGATGGCTTCACAGGTGAATTCTATCAAACATTTAGAGAAGAGTTAACACCTATCCTTCTCAAACTATTCCAAAAAATTGCAGAGGGAGGAACACTCCCAAACTCATTCTACTGAGGCCACCATCATCCTGATACCTGATACCAAAAGGAGACAAAAATACCACAGAAAACGAAAATTACAGGCTAGGACTTCCCTGGTGGTGCAGTGGTTAAGAATTTGCCTGCCAATGCAGGGGACATGGTTTCGAGCCCTGGTCCAGGAAGATCCCACGTGCCGCAGAGCAACTAAGCCCATTCACCACAACTACTGAAGCCCATGCACCTAGAGCCTGTGCTCTGTAACAAGAGAAGCCACTGCAATGAGAAGCCCACTCACCGTGACGAAGAGTAGCCCCTGCTTGCTGCAACTAGAGAAAGCCCGCGTGCAACAAAGAACACCCAACGCAGCCAAAAATAAATAAATAAATAAGAAAATTACAGGCTAATATCAGTGATGAACATAGATGCAAAAATCATCAACAAAGTACTAGCAAACCTAATCCAACAACACATTAAAAGGATCATAAACCAAGATCAAGTGGGATTTATCCCAGGGATGCAAAGATTCTTCAATATCCGCAAATCAAGCAGTGTTGTACACAACAAATTGAAGAATAAAAGCCATATGATCATCTCAATAGATACAGAAAAAGCTTTTGACAAAATTCAACACATATTTATGATAAAAGCTCTCTAGGAAGTGGGCATAGACAGAACCTACCTCAAGATAATAAAGGCCATATATGACAAACACCACAGCAGACATCATTCTTAATGGTGAAAAACTGAAAGCATTTCCTCTAAGATCAGGAACGAGACAGGCTGTCCATTCTCGCCACTTTTATTCAACATAATTTTGGAAGTCTTAGCCATGGCAATCAAACAAGAAAATGAAATAAAAAGAATCCAAATTGGAAAAGAAGTAAAATTGTCACTGTTTGCAGATGACATGATACTATCCATAGAAAATCCTTAAAATGCTATTAAAAAACTACTAGAGCTCATCAATGAATTCAGTAAGGTTTCAGGATACAAAATTAATACACAGAAATCTCTTGCATTCCTATACAATCACAGTGGAAGTTCAGAAAGAGAAATTAAGGAAACAATCCCATTTACCGTTGCATCAAAAAGAATAAAATACCTGGGAGTATTTTACCTAACCTACCTAACAAGGCAAAAGGAAACTATAAGACATTGATGAAAGAAATCAAAGACAACACAAACAAATGGAAAGATATACCGTGATATCGGATTGGAAGAATGAATATTGTCAAAATGACTACTACCCAAGGCAATCTACAGATTCAATGCAATCCCTATCAAATTACCAATGGCAGACTGAGCTGGAGGAATCAAACATCCTGATTTCAGTCTATGCTACAAAGCTACAGTAACCAAAACAGTGTAGTACTGGCACAAAACAGAAATATAGATCAATGGAACAGGATAGAAAGCCCAGAGATGAACCCACACACCTTTGGTCAATTAATCTATGACAAAGGAGGCAAGAATATACAATGGAGAAATGACAGTCTTTTTAATAAGTGGTGCTGTGAAAACTGGACAGCTACATGTAAAAGAATGAAATTAGAACATTCCCTAACACCATATACAAAAAAACTCAAAATGGATTGAAGACTTAAATGTAAGACAGGATGTTATAAAACTCTTAGAGGAAAACATAGGCAGAACACTCTGACATAAATCGAAGCAAGATCTTCTTTGATCCACCACCTAGAGTAATGAAAATCAAAACAAAAATAAACAAATGGGAACTAATTAAACCTAAAGGCTTTTGCACAGCAAAGGAAACCATAAACAAAGTGAAAAGACAATCCACAGAATGGGGGAAAATATTTGCAAACTAAGCCGCCAACAATGGATTAATCTCCAAAACATACAAACAGCTCATGCAGCCCTATATATATAAAAAAATTAAAAATAAAAAATGGGCAGAAGATCTAAATAGACATTCCTCCAAATAAGACATACAGATGGCTAAAAAGCACACGAAAAGCTGATCAGCATTGCTTATTAGAGAAATTCAAAAACTACAATGAGGTATCACCTCACACAGGTCAGAATGGATATCATCAAAAAGTTCACAAACAATAAATGCTGGAAACATGGATCGTCCTCGAGATTGTCATACTGAGTGAAGTAAGTCAGACAGAGAAAGTGAAATATGATATCACTTATATGTGGAATAAAAAAAATGATACAAACGAACTTATTTACAAAGCAGTTACTGGGGGGAAGGGTGGGGGGAAGTGATAGTTAGGGAGTTTGGGATTGACATGTACACACTCATATTTAAAATGGATAACCAAAAAGGACCTACTATATAGCACAGGGAACTCTGCTCAATATAATGTAACAACCCAAATGGGAAAAGAATTTGAAAAAGAAGAGATACATGTATATATATAACTGAATCACTTTGCTATACACCTGAAACTAACACAACATTGTTAATCAACTATATTCCAATATATTAAAAAAAACAACAAGAAATGCTGGAGAGGGTGTGGAGAAAAGGGAAACCTCCTACACTGTTGGTGGGAATGTAAATTGGTACAATCACTATGGAGAACAGTATGGAGGTTCCTTAAAAAACTAAAGCAATCCTGGGCATATATCCAGAGAAAACTGTTATTTGAAAGGATACATGCACCCTAATGTTCATTGCAGCACTATTTACAATAGACAAGACATGGAAGCAACCTAAATGTCCACTGACAGAGGAATTGATAAAGAAGATGAGGTACATACATACAATGGAATATTACTCAGCCATAAAATAGAATGAAATAATGCTATTTGCAGCAAACATGGTTGGACTTAAGAGATTATTATACTAAGGGAAGTAAGTCAGAGAAATACAAATATCATATGATATCACTTATATATAGAATCTAAAAAAAATGATATAAATGAACTTATTTACAAAACAGACACAGACTCACAGACATGGAAAACAAACTTATGGTTACCAAAGGGGAAACATGCGGTGGGGGGACAGATACATTAGGAGATTGGGATTAACAGACACACACTACTATAGATAAAATAGGCAATCAATAAGGACCTACTTTATAGCACAGGGAACTCTACTCAGTATTCTGGAATAACCTATATGGGAAAGAATCTGAAAAAGGATATATGTATATGTATAACTGAATCACTTAGCTGTACACCCGAAAGTAACAACAATGTAAACCAACTACAGTCCAATATAAAATAAAAATTAAATTAAAAAAAGAAATCATATCAAGCTTCCTTTCCATCCACAATGCTATGAAATTAGGAATCAATTACAAGAAGAATCTGGAAAAAAAAAAAAAACCCACAAGTATAAAGAAATTAAACAACATGCTCCAGAACAAATGGGTCAAAGAAAACAAAGGGAAATATGAAAAATATTTTTAGATGAAGTAAAAATGGAAAGACAACATACCAAAACTTATGAGATGCAGCAAAAGCATTTCAAACAGGAAAGTTTATACAGTTTACCCTTGAACAACACACGTTTGAATGGCATGGGTCCACTTAACACCTACAATTTTTTTCCAAAATTGTTGGCTCTCTGTATCCATGGGGTCCACATTTGTGGACTCAACTAACTGTGGATTGAGTACTATGTTTACAACCCACGGTTGGTTGAATCCTTTGATGCAAAATATGCAGATACAGAGGGCTGACCATGGGACTCGGGCATCTGCTCATTTTGTTATCCTCAGTCTTGGAGCCAATATCCCATTGATACTGAAGGATAACTATAGTATTAAATGCCTGCATTAAGAGAAAACAAGATCTCAAACAACCCAATCTCACATGTAAAGGAATTAGAAAAAGGATAAACTAAGCCAAAAGTTAGAAGGAAGAAATAACAAAGCTCAGAGTTGAAATAAATAAATTAGAGATTAAAAAGACAATAGAAAAGATCAATGAAACTAAGACCTGGTTTTTAAAAAGATAAACAAAATAGACAAACATTTAACTAGACTGACTAAAAAAGGATGGGATTTAAAATTATAATTGCAAGAGGAGACATGACAACTGATATAACAAACACAAAGAATCATAAGGCAGCAAAAGCGAAAATCAACAAGTAGGTCTACATCAAACTGAAAAGCTTCTGCACAGCAAAGAAAACCATCAATAAAATGAAAAGGCAACCTACCAAATGGCAGAAAATATTTTCACATCATATGTGCAATAAAGGGTTAACATCCAAAGTATATGAAGAACTCATACAACTCAGTAGAAAAAACCTAAATAATATTAAAAAATGTGCAGAGGATCTGACTAGACATTTCTTTAAAGATAACATACAAATGCACTACGGGTACATGAAAAGGTGCTCATTACTACTCATCCTGGAAATGCAGATCAAAATCACAATGAGATACCACTTCACACCTGTTAAAATGGCTACTACCAAAAAGACAAGAGATGCTGGGCTTCCCTGGTGGCGCAATGGTTGAGAGTCCGCCTGCCAATGCAGGTGACACGGGTTCGTGCCCCGAGCCGGGAGGATCCCACATGCCGCGGAGCGGCTGGGCCCGTGAGCCATGGCCGCTGGGCCTGCGCGTCCGGAGCCTGTGCTCCACAACGGAAGAGGCCAACAACAGTGAGAGGCCCGCGTACGGCAAAAAAAAAAAAAAAAAGAGAGAGATGGAGACCAAGATGGCAGAGTAGGAGAATGCTGGTCTCACCTTCTCTCACGAGCACATCAGAACTACAACTGCATATAGAGCAACTCTCAGTGAAATTGACCCAGGAGCTAGCAGAACAGTTCTACAAGCAAGGCTGTAAAGAAAGATCCACATGTACTCGGGTAGGAAGGGAGGAAATGCAAAATAGGTGGGACTGGTACCCCTAGTGGGGGACAAAGAAGAAGAGAGGGTTATCACAGGCTCAGGGATCCTCCCTGGGGAGTGTGGGGTTTGAACCACGTATTAGGCACCCCAGCCCTGGGATACGACACTGGGCAGATGAGCCCCTTTGCTGTTTTGAAAATCAGTGTGGTTTACTGGAAGAGTGTATGAAACTGAGACTCTGATCTTGAAAAGCACATGCGTTAATTTGCTTACTCCTAGTCATAGCATGAAGGGATCAGACTGAAAATTGCCTGGGGCTCTGGTAGGCTTGCCAAGACTGTCCCAGCACACCCCCACCCAGCCCATACCAGGCACTTGCTCCAGCCCCTCTTGCGATGGTGCTGCTCTCCACTAGGGTGGAGGCTGCTGTTCCCAAAAGAGTGAGCACACCTAGAGGGAATGGAGCCCGCTTGGACACAGCTCTGTCTCTGGCAGGAGTGGAGACAGCCATTTCCAGCTTGCACATTCTGCCCATGTTGAGGAGTGAAACTAGCTCCAGGGTGGAGACCAACGTTGCCAACAGGAGTGAAACAAGCACAGTAGTGTGGCACCAACCCCTCCATCCCTGACCCACCCTCTAACAAAGGTGTGAACATGGGGAAAAAGTGAAACCAGCACAGAAGTACAACCCCAGGCCCTCAGGCCCCAGTCACATCCCAAATCAAGGCAGAGATTGTCATCATTCCTGAAAGAAACCCAACTTCCTCAGGGGTCCTGCTCCAGCCCCTTGGTCCCCGACCCTGCCCCTGATAGGATGGTGATGGCCATCGAGCATAGGTGAAACCTCAGCCTGCACCGGGCTCCGGTGTTAGCCAATCCAACTCCAGCCCCCACCTCCCACCAAAGTAGTGGCTGCCAGCACATCCTGGGGTGAAAGATGCAGCTCACGGTCATTTCAGATCTAGCTCTCTCACCAAGCCACTGGGCAAAGGCAGATGGCATACACATGCTCTCACAGAAGGGCATGCCTTCAAGACCAGGAGAAGTAACCCTTTCACATAATTTCACAGAGATAAAGTTAAACAAAATGAAAAGACAGAGGAGTAATGTTTCAAATGAAAGAACAAGGAAATAACCTTTAAAAAAAACCCTAAGAAAACAAATAATTTACCTGATAGAGTTCAAAGCAATAGTAATGAGAATGCTAACTGACCTGGGGAAAGAAATGTACAGAAGGACCACTCAGAGCTGAAGAATACAGTAACTGAAATGAAAAACACACTAGAGGGAATTAACAGAAGATTAGGTGATACAGAAGAGCACATAAGCAACCTGAAAGATTAAATAATGGAAATCACCCAATCAGCACAGTAAAAAGAAACAAATTTTAAAAAATTAGAACAGTTTAAGGAACCTCTGGGACAACATAAAACATACTAACCTTCATGTTATAGGGGTCCCAAAAGGAGAAGGAGAGGAAAAGGTGTAGAATATTATTTGATGAAATTATGGCTGAAAGCTTCCCAAACATGGAGAAGGAAACAAGCCAAGTACAGGAAGTACAGAGTTCCAAACAAGATGAATCCAAAGAGATTCACATCAAGATATATCATAATTAAATGTCAAAAGTTAAAGAGAGAATTCTATATCCAGTAAGAGAAAAACAGAGTAACATTCAAAGGAACCCTCATGAGGCTATCAGCTGATATTTTAAGAGAACTTTGCAAGCCAGAGGGACGGGCATGGTATATTTAAAGTGCTGAAAGGAAAAAAACCTATAACCTTGGATACTGTAGCCAGCAAGCCTATCATTCAGAATTGAAGGAGAAGCAAAGAGCTTACAAGACAAACAAAAACTAAAAGAATTCATCACCACTAAACAGACGTTACAAGAAGTGTTAAAGGGTCTTCTTTAAGTGAAAAAGAAAAGGCTACAATAAGAAATAAGAAATTATAGGAAGGGAAAAATCGGACTGTTTAAGGCAAATATATACTAGTGGCAGTGGATCAACCATTTAAATAAGATAGTATGATGGTTAAAAGACAAAAATTGTAAAATCAACTATAGCTAAAATAAAGTTAACAGATATACATGAAGATGTAAAATATGATATCAAAAATATAAAACTTGGGGTGGGGAGCAAAAAATGTAGAGCTTTTAGAATGTGTTTAACCTTAAATGGCTATTAGTTTAAAGCCAGTTGATATAGTACTGGTCAATGTATATGAACTCCATGGTAACCACAAATCAAAAATCTAAAATGATTTGGTAAAGTAGCAGGATACAAAATTAATGCACAGAAATCTCTGGCATTCCTATACACTAATGATGAAAAATCTGAAAGTGAAATCAAGAAAACACTCCCATTTACCATTGCAACAAAAAGAATAAAATATCTAGGAATAAACCTACCTAAGGAGACAAAAGACCTGTATGCAGAAAATTATAAGACACTGATGAAAGAAATTAAAGATGATACAAATAAATGGAGAGATATACCATGTTCTTGGATTGGAAGAATCAACATTGTGAAAATGACTCTACTACCCAAAGCAATCTACAGATTCAATGCAATCCCTATCAAACTACCACTGGCATTTTTCACAGAACTAGAACAAAAAATTTCACAATTTGTTTGGAAACACAAAAGACCCCGAAGAGCCAAAGCAATCTTGAGAACGAAAAACGGAGCTGGAGGAATCAGGCTCCCTGACTTCAGATTATATTACAAAGCTACAGTAATCAAGACAGTACGGTACTGGCACAAAAACAGAAAGATAGATCAATGGAACAGGATAGAAAGCCCAGAGATAAACCCACACACATATGGTCACCTTATCTTTCATAAAGGAGGCAGTAATGTACAGTGGAGAAAGGACAGCCTCTTCAATGAGTGGTGCTGGGAAAACTGGACAGGTACATGTGAAAGTATGAGATTAGATCACTCCCTAACACCATACAAAAAAATAAGCTCAAAATAGATTAAAGACCTAAATGTAAGGCCAGAAACTATCAAACTCTTAGAGGAAAACATAGGCAGAACACTCTATGACATAAATCACAGCAAGATCCTTTTTGACCCACCTCCTAGAGAAATGGAAATAAAAACAAAAATAAACAAATGGGACCTAATGAAACTTCAAAGCTTTTGCACAGCAAAGGAAACCATAAACAAGACCAAAAGACAGCCCTCAGAATGGGAGAAAATACTTGCAAATGAAGCAACTGACAGGATTAATCTCCAAAATTTATAAGCAGCTCATGCAGCTTAATAGCAAAAAAACAAACAACTGAATCCAAAAATGGGCAGAAGACCGAAATAGACACTTCTCCAAAGAAGATATACAGACTGCCAACAAACACATGAAAGAATGCTCAACATCACTAATCATTAGAGAAATGCAAATCAAAAGTACAATGAGATATCATCTCACACCAGTCAGAATGGCCATCATCAAAAAATCTAGCAACAATAAATGCTGGAGAGGATGTGGAGAAAAGGGAACCCTCTTGCACTGTTGGTGGGAATGTAAATTGATACAGCCACTGTGGAGAACAGTATGGAGATTCTTTTAAAAACTACAAATAGAACTACCATATGACCCAGCAATCCTACAACTGGGCATATACCCTGAGAAAACCATAATTCACAAAGAGTCATGTACCAAAATATTCATTGCAGCTCTATTTACAATAGCCAGGAGATGGAAACAACCTAAGTGTCCATCATCGGATGAATGGATAAAGAAGATGTGGCACTTATATACAATGGAATATTACTCAGCCATAAAAAGAAACGAAATTGAGCTATTTGTAATGAGGTGGATAGACCTAGAGTCTGCCATACTGAGTGAAGTAAGTCAGAAAGAGAGAGATAAATACCGTATGCTAACACATATATATGGAATTTAAGAAAAAAAAATATCATGAAGAACCTAAGGGTAAGACAGGAATAAAGACACAGACCTACTAGAGAATGGACTTGAGGATATGGGGAGGGGGAAGGGTAATCTGTGACAAATCAAGAGAGAGGCATGGACATATATACACTACCAAACGTAAAGTAGGTAGCTAGTGGGAAGCATACGCATAGCACAGGGAGATCAGCTCGGTGCTTTGTGACCACCTGGAGGGGTGGGATAGGGAGGGTGGGAGGGAGGGAGACGCAAGAGGGAAGAGATATGGGAACATATGTATATATATATAAAACTAATTCATTTTGTTGTAAAGCAGAAACTAACACAGCATTTTAAAGCAATTATACTCCAATAAAGATGTTTAAAAAAAATCTAGAATGGCTATACAAAAACTGTAAAGAAAGGAAACAAACATATCACTAAAGAAAATCATCAAGCCACAAGGGAAGAGACTAAAAGAAGAACAGAGAAGAACTAGAAAAAACAACCAAAAAGCAAATAACAAAATGGCAATAAGTACCTACCTATCAACCATCTCTTAAATGTCAATGGACTGAATGCTCCAATCAAAAGATATAGGGTGGACCCATCAGAACAAGATGGCAGAGTAGAAGGACCCAGAGCTCACCTTGCCTACAAAGACATCAAAAATAAATCTACATGTGGAACAATTCTCAGAGAATACCTACTGAAAGCTGGCAGAAGATCTCATACAACCAAAGCTTCAATAAAGATCCCCATGTAACTGGGTAGGACGAAATGAAAGAGGAAAGGTTCCCTCACCATGGGGACTTCCTTCACCAGCTGGGAGGTACGCCAGGACAGATAGGGAGTTTCAGAGGCTCTAGAAGAGAGTGCAGGAGCTGCCGTGTGGGAAAAAAAGGTAGAGAGAGACCAACATAGACCGTCCTGGCCACCTCGCTGTACTTCCCAGCCCAAGATGTGTGCCTGCTGGTGTACTCAGTGGCTGGGTGCTGAAACTTGGGCTACCCTGGACAGCCCTGGGGAGAGAACTAGGTTTGAATGCACAGAGACAGGCCAAAGAGCCTGAAGTGTGGTCTAGTCCACAGCTGGTGGGATGGAGTGTAGGTCCACCATAGGAGCCTCACTGTCAACGTGTGAAGAGAGGGGTGTGGGGCTGCCCCAGCAGTCTCATTGTCAGTGCACTCACAGCAGGGCATGGCTCTAGCTGCTGCAGACATTGGGAGTGTGCAATAACCAGCAGGGTTTGGGAGCATGCATGCACCACTGGAGGGTCATCCAAGCCAATCATTGGTGCTTCTGCAGTGGAGACAGGTCCACTGCCAGCAGCAGTGAGCTTTGTGGGTGCACACACACAAGTGGAGGTGGGGCTGAAATCTAATCCAATTACTGGGGCTCCCACAGGAGGTGTGGGAGCCTAGCTTTGGCAGGTTTTTTTTGCCAGTGGTTTTGTGAGTGCAGTGCCTGAGGGATGTCCAAGCTGATTACCAGCGCTCTCTTAAGGGAACAATGGCCAACACACCCTGAGGAAATATGTGGTGGGCATCTATACCAAAAACAGCCCTCACACCAAAAATATTGTCTCGTGCAGCCTACACCGGGAGGCTCCCACATAAAACAGATCTTCAAGACCACAGTAGATAACTGTTTCTCCTTAATTCATAGAGTCAGAGAAATAAGTGAAAAAGCAGAGGTGCTACTCCCAACAAGAGAAACTCCCTGAACAATGAAACAGACCTCTCCAGTCTACCAGACCCCAAGTTCAAAACTGAGATGATAAAAATACTAAAGAAATTAAGAAAGATTGTTGATAGAAATGCAGATGACTGTAACAAGGAACTAGAAACTGTAAAGAGGAGCTAATCAAAATTACACAACTCAATTGCTGAGATAAAAACCAAGCTAAAGGCAATGAGTAGCAGACTAAATAAGGCAGAAGAATGAACAAATGATCTGTAAGTCATCCAATCAGAACATCAGAAAGAAAGACAATCAGAAAAAAAATAATGAACGCAACATATGAGATGTATAGGATAATATAAAGCATGCTAATCTGCATGTAATAGGGATCCCAGAAGGAGAAGAGAAAAGGGGATCAAAAAGGTATTTGAAGAATTATGGCTGAAAACTCCCCAAACCTAAACAAGGAAACATACCCAGGTACAGGAAGCACAGAGGGTCCCAAACAAGATGAACCCCAAAAGACCTACACCAAGACATATCAATGAAAATGGCAAAAGTTAAAGATAAAGAGAAGATTCTAAAGGCAGCAAGAGAAGAAGAAACAGTCAGTTACAAGGGAACCCCCATAAGCTGATTTCTCTACAGAAACTTTGCAGGCCAGAAGGGAGTGGCAAAATATATGCAAAGTCCTAAAAGACCACCTAAAAAGAAAATTACAGGCCAATATCTTTGATGAATACAGATGCAAAAATTCTTAACAAAATATTAGCAAACCAAATCCAACAACACATAAAAAAGATCATACACCCTGACCAAGTGGCATTCATCCCAAGTTCACAAGGATGGTTCAACATACACCAATCAATAAATGTGATACACCACATCAACAAAAAAAGACAAAAACCACATAATCGTCTCAATAGATGCAGAAAAAGCATTTGACAAAATTTAACATCCATTCATGATAAAAACCTTCACCAAAGTGGGTACAGAGGGAACATACTGAACATAGTAAGAGCTATTTATGACAAACCCACAGCCAATATAACACTCAAGGGTGAAAAGCTGAAAGCCTTCCTGCTAAATTCTGGAACAAGACAAGGATGCCCACTCTCACCACTTCTATTCAACATAGTATTGGAAGTCCTAGGTACAGCAGTCAGACAAGAAAAAGAAATAAAATGTATCCAAACTGGAAGGGAAGAGGTAAAATTGTCATTATATGCAGATGACATGATACTATATATAGAAAACCCCAAAGAATCCACACAAAAACTACTAGAACTGATAAATGAACTCAGCAAGGTAGCAGGATACAAGATTAACATACAGAAATCAGTTGCATTTCTTTACACTAACAATGAAATACTAGAAAGGGGATGTAAAAAAAAAATTAACTTGCACCAAAACCCACAAAACTTAGGAATAAACCTGACCAAGGAGGTGAAAGACTTATATGCTGAGAAGTATAAAACATTAAAAAGGAAATTAAAGATGATTCAAAGAAATGGAAAGATATCCTATGCTCTTGGACTGGAAGAATTAATATTGCTATTGGTATGCTATTTAGCCATACTACCTAAAGCAATACACAAATTTAATGTGATCCCTATCAAATTACCCATGACATTTTTCACAGAATTAGAATAATTCTAAAATTTATATGGACCCATAAAAGACCCAGAATTGCCAAAGCAATCCTGAGGAAAAAGAACAAAGCAGAAGGCATAACTCTCCCAGACTTCAGACAATGCTACAAAGCTACAGTAATCAAAACAGCATGGTATTGGCACAAAAACAAACATATGGATCAATGGAACAGAATAGAGAGCCCAAAACTAAACCCACACATCTATGGTCTATTAATCTTCAACAAAGGAGGTAAGAATATAAAATGGGGAAAAGTCTCTTCAGTAAGTGGTGCTGGAAAGTTAGCTGCATGTAAATCAATGAATTTAGGACACACTCTCACACTACACACAAAAATAAACTCAAAATGGCTTAAAGACTTAAATATAAGACATGACACCATAAAACTTCTAGAAGAGAACATAGGCAAAACATTCTCTGACATAAATCATACCAATGTTTTCTTAGGTCAGCCTCCCGAGGCAATAGAAATAAAAGCAAAAATAAACAGATGGGACATAATCAAACTTAAAAAGCTTTTGTACAGCAAAGGAACCATAAACAAAATGGAAAGACAACATATGGAATGGGAGAAAATATTTACGAACAATGAGACCAACAAGGGCTTAATTTCCAAAATATACAAACAGCTCATCCAACTCAATCACAACAGAAACAACCCAATTGAAAAATGGGCAGAAGACCTAAATAGACATTTCTCTAAAGAAGCCATGGCCAACAGGCACATGAAGAGATGCTCAATATTGCTAATTATTAGAGAAAGGCAAATCAAAACTTCAATGAGGTACCACCTCACACTAGTCAGAATGACCATCATTAAAAAGTCTACAAATAACAAATGCTGGAGAGGGTGTGGAGAAAAGGGAACCCTCCTACACTGTTGGTGGGAAAGCAAGCAGGTGCAGCCACTATGGGAATTAGTGTGAAAGTACCTCAGAAAACTAAAAATAGAATTACCATATGACCCAACAATCCCATTCCTGGGCATATACCTGGACAAAGGTATAAATCAAAAAGATACATGCACCTCTATGTTCATAGCAGCACTATTCACAATAGCCAAAATATGGAAACAACCTAAATGTCCATCAACAGACGAATGGATAAAGAAGATGTGGTGTATACACAAACACACACACAATGGAATACTACTCAGCCACAAAAAACCCAAAATAATGCCGTTTGCAGCAATATGGATGCAACTACAGATTATCACATTAAGTGAAGTCAGAAAGAGAAACACAAATACCATATGATATCACTTATATGTGGAATCTAAAGTATGGCACAAATGAACCTATCTACAAAACAGAAACAGACTCACAGACAGAGAACAGCATAGTGGTTACCAAGGGGGAGGGATGGATTGGGAGTTTGGGATTAGCAGATGTAAACTATTAAATATAGGATGGACAAGCAACAGGGTCCCACTGTATAGCATAGAGAACTTATATTCAGTATCCTGTGATGAACCATAATGGGAAAGAATATTAAAAAAAGAATGATTATATGTGTATAAATGAGTCACTTTGCAGTACAGCAGAGGTTGGCACAGCATTGTAAATCAACTATACTTCAATAAAAAAAAAAGAAACAGAAAAGAATGACACAGCCGTTGAAGATATGACATAAACCAGTTAGAACCAACTATGCCCAAGACGGCAGAAGATTCAACTTCTGGTAGACCTTGAGCCTCATTATATGCTCATTATAAACTTTAACATACTAAATGACAACTACAGATACCATGACAGTTCCCAGGCTGACTAAAAACGGCCAAAAGGTGGGTGGTGGCCCAACTCCTGGAAGTCCCTGACTCTTCTCCAAAATAGTTAGAATAATCCTCCTCCTCTTTAGTGCATGAAATTAGCCAGCACATAAAAACTAACCACCCCCTTAGCCCGGGGCCACTTTCACCTTCTGAGACAACCATATTCTACCTATGGAATGTATCTCTCTCTCAGTATACCTGCTTTCACTTAAAAAACGAAGTCTACAAATAACAAATCCTGGAGAGGGTGTAGAGAAAAGGGAACCCTCCTACACTGTTGATGGGAGTGTAAATTGTTGCAGCCACTATGGAAAACTGTACGGAGGTTCCTCAGAAAACTGAAAATAGAATTACCATATGATCCAGCAATCCCACTCCTGGGCATATATCTAGACAAAACTCTAATCTGAAAAGATATATGCACCCCTATGTTCATAGCAGCACTATTCACAATAGCCGAGACATGGTAACAACCTAAATGCCCATCAAAAGATGAATGGATGTAGATGATGTGGTATAAATATACAGTAGAATACTACTCAGCCACAAAAAACACCAAAATAATGCCATTTGCAGCAACATGGATGCAACTAGAGATTATCATACTAAGTGAAGTAAGTCAGAAAGAAAAAGATAAATGTCATAGGATATCACTTATATGTGGAATCTAAAATATGGCACAAATGAACCTACCTACAAAACAGAAACAGGCTCACAGACATAGAGAACAGACTTGTAGTTCCCAAGGGGAAGGGGGAGTAGAGGAGGGATACATTGGGAGTTTAGGATTAGTAGATACAAACGATTACATATAGAATGCATGGGCAACAAAGTCTTATTTTATAGCACAGGCAACTGTATTCAATGTCCTGGAATAAACCATAATAGAAAAGAATATTAAAAAGGAATGTATATATATATATATATATATGTATGTATAACTGAGTCACTTTGCTGTACAGCAGAAATTAACACAACATTGTAAATCAACTATACTTCAAATACAAAAAAATACAAAAACCAAAGTCCTGAAACAGAAAAACCTGCAACCTAGGATACTCAACCCAGCAATATTATCATTTAGAATAGAGGGAGAGATAAAGAATTTCTCAGACAAGCAAAAACTAAAAGAAATACTGAACAGTCTTCTCTAAATAAAAAAGAAGAATCTACAGTAAAGGGAAAATCACACTAGAAAAGGCCATATATAAATATGGCCTTTCCTATTGTGATTTTATATATATATATAAAGTAGATAAATAAGCCCATATATTGATTAAACAAAAAAACTCTGTGAAAGCGATTATAACTACAATGAACAGCAAAGGATAAACATGAGAATGTAAAATAGGACATCAAAATCACAAAATGTTGGGGGAGTAAGACAGTGTAGATTTTTTAAGACTGTGTTTGACCTTACATGGCTACAAGTCAACAGCAAGCAGATATAGTTATGGGTTAACATACTTGAAAATCAGGGTGATTACAAATCAAAAACATACAATAGATTCAGAAAACCTAAAAAGCATAATACAAGAGAAAACCATCAAACAACAAAAGGGAAAACAAGAAGAAGAAGAAAGGAACAAAAACGAAATACAAAATCAACTGGAAAACAAGGTTTAAAATTGCAATAAATACATACCTATCAATAAATACTTTAAATGTCAATGAAGTAACTGCTCCAATCAAAAGACGTAGAGTGGCACACTGGATAAGAAAACAAGAACCTACAATAGGCTGCCAACAAGAGACCTACTTTAGGGCAAAGTATGCACACAGATTGAAAGTGAGGGCATGGAAAAAAATATTTCACACAAATGGAAATGACCAGAAAGTGTGGGTAGCAATAGTCATATCAGACACAATAGACTTTAAAGCAAAGGCCATAAAGAAAAACAAAGAAGGACACTATATAATGACAAAGGGATCAATACAAGAAGAGGATATTATACTCATTAACATATATGCAAACAATACTGGAGCATCTAAATACTAACAGACATAACTGGAGAAACTGATGAGAATACAATAATAGTAGGAGACTTTAACTCCCACTGACATCAACTGACAGATCTAGACAGAAAAATCAGTAAGGCAACAGAGATTCCAAATGACAAAATAGAACTGTTATCTACAGGACATTACATGGCCCCCCTCCAAAAAAAAGCCCAAACAGAATACACATTCCTCTCAAGTGCATTCATTTCAAGGAACATTCTCTAGGATAGACTGCATACTAGGACAGAAAATAAATCTCAACAAATTTGAGAAGATAGAAATTATTTCAAGTATCTTTTCTGACCCAAACAGCATGAAACTAGAAATCAACCACAGAAAGAGAAATGAGGAAAAAAATGATTACATGGAGACTAAACAACATACTCCCCAAAAAGCTAATGGGTCAATGATGAAATCAAAGAGGAAATTAAAAAACTACCTTGAGACAAAGGACAATGAAAACACAACCATACAAAATCTATGGTATGCAGCAAAAGCAGTCCTAAGAGCAAAGTTCATAGCAATACAGGTCTTCCTCAAAAAAGAAAAAGCCCAAATAAATAACCTAGCCTACCAACTTAAAGAATTAGAAAAACAAGAAGAAACAAAACCTAAAGTCAGCAGAAGGAAGGAAATAAAGATCAGACAGGACATAAATAAAATTGAGATAAAAAACAATAGAAAAAATTAATAAAACCAAAGTTTTTTTTTTTTTTCTTTTGCGGTACGCAGGCCTCTCACTGTTGTGGCCTCTCCCGTTGCAGAGCAGAGGCTCCGGATGCGCAGGCTCAGCAGCCATGACTCATGGGCCCAGCCGCTCTGCGGCATGTGGCATCCTCTCTGACTGGGGCACAACCCGTGTCCCTTGCATCGACAGGCAGACTCTCAACCACTGCGCCACCAGGGAAGCCCCCAAAGTTGTTTTTGAAAGGATTTACAAAATCTAGAAACCTCTGGCCGGGCTCACCAAAAAGAAAAGAGAGGACTCAAATAAACGAAATAAGGAATGAAAGGGGAGAAATAACTGATAATGCAGAAATACAAAAAATCATAAGAAAATACTATGAACACTTATATGCCAACGAAATGGATAACCTAGATATGGACAAGTTTCTAGAAACATACAGCCTGCCAAAACTGAATCAAGAAGAAACATAAAATTTGAACAGACTGTTCACTAGAGGTGGTCTAGACTCTGTAATAAAAAAAAAAATGTCCCTGCAAACAAAGTTCAGGACCAGATGGCTTCACTGGGGAATTCTACCAAACATAGAGAGAACTTACACTTATCCTTCTCAAACTCTTCCAAAAGATTGAAGAGGAGGAAACACTCCCAAAGTTACTCTATGAAGCCACAATCACCCTGATAACAAAACCAAAGGCAGAATCAAAAAAGAAAATTACAGGCCAAAATCTATGATGAATATAGATGCAAAAATCCTTAAGAAAATATTAGCAAACAAATTCAATAACACATAAAAAGGATCATACACCACGATCAAGTTGGATTTATTTCAGGGTCAGAAGGATGGCTGAACATACACAAATCAATCAGTGTGATACACCACATCAACAAAGGTAAAGACAAAAGCCACATGATCATCTCAATAGATGCAGAAAAAGCATTTGATAAAATTCACCACCATTCATGATAAAAAATCTTCACCAAAGTGGGTATACAGAGAACATATCGCAACATGATAAAAGCCATTTAGGACAAACCCACAGCCAACATAATACTCAATGGTGGAGAGCTGAAAGCCTTCCAGCTCAATTGTGGAACCAGAAAAGGATGCCCGCTCTCACCACTTCTATTCAATATAGTATTGGAAGTCCTAGATACAGCAACAAGAAAAAGAAGTAAAATGTACCCAAACTGGAAGAGAAGAGGTAAAATTGTCATTATATGCAGATAATAGGATACTATATATAGAAAACCCCAAAGAATCCACAAAAAAACTACTAGAACTGATAAATGAACCCAGCAAGGTAGCAGGATACAAGATTAACATACAGAAGTCGGTTGCATTTCTTTACACTAAGGTATCAGAAAGAGAAAGTAAATATCAATCCTGTTGGGCTTCCCTGGTGGTGCAGTGGTTAAGAGTCTGCCTGCTGATGCAGGGGACACAGGTTTGTGCCCCGGTCCGGGAAGATCCCACATGCCGCGGAGCGGCTGGGCCTGTGAGCCATGGCCGCTGAGCCTGTGCGTCTGGAGCCTGTGCTCCACAATGGGAGAGGCCACAACAGTGAGAGGCCCATGTACTGCAAAAAAAAAAAAAAAAAAAAAAAAAATCAATCCTGTTTAAAATCGCATCAAAAAAAATACCTAGGAATAAACCTAACCAAGGAGGTCAAAGACTTTTATGCTGAGAACTATAAAACACTGATAAAGGAAATTAAAGATGATTCAAAGAAATGGAAAGATATCCCATTCTCTTGGATCGGAAGCATTAATATTGTTAAAATGACCATACTACCCAAAGTGTTATGCAAATTTAATGCAATCCCTATCAAATTACCTATGACATTTTTCACAGAACTAGAACAAATAATTCTAAAATTTATATGGAACCACAAATGACCCAGAATTGCCCAAGCAATCCTGAGGAAAAACAACAAAGCAGAAGGCATAACCTTGTCAGACTTCAGACAATACTAAAAAGCTATAGTAATCAAACCAGTGTAGTATTAGCACAAAAACAGACATATAGATCAATGGAACAGAATAGAGAGCCCAGAAATAAACCCACACACTTACCGTCAATTAATCTTCAACAAAGGAGGCAAGAATATGCAATGAAGAAAAGACAGTATTTTTTAAATTAAAAAAATTTTTAGGGCTTCCCTGGTGGTGCAGTGGTTGAGAGTCCGCCTGCCAATGCAGGGGACATGGGTTCATGCCCTGGTCTGGGAAAATCCCACATGCCACAGAGCGGCTGGGCCTGTGAGCCATGGCTGCTGAGCCTGCGCGTCCGAAGCCTGTGCCCCGCAACGGGAGAGGCCACAACAGTGAGAGGCCCGCGTACTGCCAAAAAAAAAAAAAAAAAAGAAAAAAAAAATTGTATACAGCAGGTTCTTATTAGTTATCTATTTTATATATATTAGTGTATATATGTCAATCCAATCTCCAATTCATCCCACCACCACCCACCCTCCTGCTTCCCTCCTTGGTTTGTCCATACTTTTGTTCTCAAGAAAAGACAGTATCTTTATCAAATGGTGTTGGGAAAGCTGGATAGCTGCATGTAAATCAATTAAGTTAGACACTCCCTTACACCATACACAAAAATAAACTCAAAATGGCTTAAAGACTTAAAGACATGACACATAAAACGCCTAGAAGGGAACACAGGTGAAAACATTCTCTGACATAAATTGTAGCAATATTTTCTTAGGTCAGTCTCCCAAAGCAATAGAAATAAAAGCAAAAATAAACAAATGGGACTTAAAATATTTTTCACAGCAAGGGAAACCATCAACAAAACAAAAAGACAACCTATGGAATGGGACAAAATATTTGCAAACAATGCAACTGACAAAGGCTTAATTTCCAAAATATATAAACAGCTCCTACAACTCAATATCAAAAAAACAAACCACCGAATCAAAAAGTGGTTGGATGACCTTAATAGACATTTCTCTAAAGAAGCATGGCCAACAGGAACATGAAGAGATGCTCAGCATCACTAACTATTAGAGAAATGCAAATCAAAAATATAATGAGGTATCACCTCACACCAGTCAGAGTGGCCATCATCAGAAAGTCTACAAATAACAAATGCTGGAGAGGGTGTGGAGAAAAGGGACCCCTCTATACTGTTGTTGGAGAATGTAAATTAATGCAGCCACTATGAAGAAAAAATGGAGGTTACTTCAGAAAACTAAAAATAGTTTACCATATGAGCCAGCAATCCCATTTCTGGGCATATATTTGGAAAAGATGAAACTCTAACTCAAGGGGATACATGCACCCACTGTTCATAGCAGCACTATTCACAATAGCCAGGACACGGAAGCAACTTAAACGTCCATTGACAATGAGTGGATAGAGAAGATGTGGTACATATATACAATGGAGTATTACTCAGCCACAAAAATGATGAAATAATGCCATTTGTAGGCAACATGGATGGACATAGAGATTATCATATTCAGTGAGTCAGACAGAGAAAGACAAGTATCATATGGTATCACTTATATGTGAATCTAAAATAAATAGTACAAATGAACTTATTTACAAAACAGAAACAGACTCACAGACATGGAAAACACACTTATGGTTACCAAAGGGGAAAGGGGAAAAAGGGGGGAGGGATAAATTAGGAGTATGGGAATTAACAGATATACACTACTATATATAAAATAGATAACAAGGAAGTACTGTATAGCACCTGGGAACTCTATTCAATATTTTGTAATAACCAATAATGAAAAAGAATCTGAAAAAGGATGTGTGTGTGTGTATATATAGGTATATATGGAACTGAATTACTTTGCTGTACACCTGAAACTAACACAATATTGTAAATAAACTATACTTCACTTAAAAAAAGATATAGCTTGGGTAATTGAGAAAAAAAGAAAAAACAAGATCCATCCTTATGCTGCCTACAATAGACTCACTTCAGAGGTAAAGACACACAAACTTAAAGTGAGGTGATGGAAAAAGGTATTCTGGGCATACTGAAATGACAAGAAAGCTGGGGTATCAATATTCATGTCAGTCAAAGTAGACTTTAAAACAAAGTCTGTAACATAAGGACAAAGAGGTAAATTATGTAATGATAAAAGATCAATACATGAAGTGGCTATAACATTCCTATACATATGCACATAATATAGCACACCTAAATACATAAAGCAAATATTAACAGACATAAAGGGAGAAACTGACAATACAAAAATAGCAGGGGGCTTCCCTGGTGGCACAGTGGTTGAGAATCTGTCTGCCGATGCAGGGGACACGGGTTCAAGCCCTGGTCTGGGAAGATCCAACATGCCACGGAGCAACTAGGCCCGTGAGCCACAGCTACTGAGCCTGCTCATCTGGAGCCTGTGCTCCGCAACAAGACAGGCCACGACAGTGAGAGGCCTGTGCACCGCGAAGAAGAGTGGCCCCCGTTTACCACAACTGGAGAAAGCCCTCGCCACAGAACGAAGACCCAACACAGCCAAAAAATATAATAATAAAAAAAAACCAGCAGGGAGTTTTAACACCCCAGTTACATCAACAGACAGATCATCCAGAGAGAAATCAAAAAGGAAACACTGGCCTTAAATGATACATTTGACCAGATGGACTTAGTAGATACCTACTGGACAGTCCATCCAAAAACAGCAGAATACACATTCTTTTCAAGTGCACATGGAAAGTTCTCCAGGACAGATCAACATACTAGGCCACAAAGCAAGTCTCAAAATTTAAAAGGATAGAAATTATAGCAAGCAAGTTTTCTGACCACAGTGGTATGAAACTAGTAATCGATTGCAGGAAGAAAATAGGAAAAACACAAACACTTGCAGACTGAACATCATGCTACTAAAAAACAATAAATCATTGAAGAAATTAAGGAGGAAATCAGAAAATACCTTGAAACACATGAAAATAAAAACACAACTTTCCAACTCTATGGGATGCAACAGAAGCAGTTCTAAGAAGAAAGTTTATAGTG
Source organism: Phocoena sinus (assembly GCF_008692025.1). Classification (NCBI taxonomy): domain Eukaryota; kingdom Metazoa; phylum Chordata; class Mammalia; order Artiodactyla; family Phocoenidae; genus Phocoena; species Phocoena sinus. Next base: position 79,618,751 of record NC_045764.1, read on the forward strand.
ATGCAGGCCTGCCACAAGAAACAAGAAAAATCTCAAACAATCACCTAACCTACCACCTAAGGAATTAGAGAAACAAGAACAAAGTCCAAGTCACCAGGAGGGACATATTCAAGGTCAGAGAGGAATTAAATCAAATAGAGACCAGAAAAACAACGAGAACAAGAATAAAAACAATAGAAAAGATCAAAAACACCAAGAGCTATTTTTTTAAAAAAGGTAAACAAAATTGATAAACCTTTAGCCGGGTTCATAACAAAAGAAGATCCAAATAAACAAAATATGAAAGAGGAGAAATTACAACTCATACCACAGAGATTCAAAAATTTCGAAGAAAGCACTATGAACTGTTATATGCCAAAAAATTGGACAAACTAGAAGAAATGGATAAATTCCCAGAAAACATACAATCTTTCAAACTGAATCAGGAAGAAGTGGATAACATTAACAGGCCAACTACCAGTAATGAAATTGAATTTGTAATAAAAAAATTCCCCAAAAGCATTCAGGACTGGGTGGCTTCACAGGTGAATTCTATCAAACATATAAAGAAGAGGTACTATTTAACCTTTTCAAAATATTCCAAAAAATTGAAGAGAGGGGAACACTCTCAAATTAATTCTATGAGGCCACCATTAGCCTGACACCCAAACCAGACCAAGACAGTACAAAGAAAATTACAAGTCAGTATCTGATGAATACATAGATGCAAAAATCCTTAACAAAATATTAGCAAACCAAATTCAACAATACATAAAAAGGATCATACACCATGATTAATTGGGATTTATTTGAGGGTTGCAAGGATGATTCAATATCCACAAATAAATCAGTATGATACACCGCATTAACAAAACAAAGGATCAAAATCACATGATCATCTCAATAGATGCAGAAAGCACTTGACATAATTTACCACCCATTCATGATAAAATCTCTTAAAGGGAGTGTAGAGGGAACATATCTCAACATAATAAAGGCCATCTATGACAAACCCACAGCTAACATCGTACTCAATGGTGAAAAACTGAAAAATTTTCCTTTAACATCAGAAACAAGGATGTCCACTCTTGCCTTTTCTATTCACATAGTATTGGCCACAGCAATCGGATGAGAAAAAGAAACTGAAGGCATTCAGATTGGAAGGGAAAAAGCAAAACTGTCACAATTTGCAGATGACATGACACTATATGCATAAAACCCTAAAGTCTCCACTAAAAAAAATTAGAATAAATGAATTCAGTGGAGTTGTAGGACATAAGATTAATACACAGTAATCTGTTCTTTTCTCTACACTAATAATTAACTATGAGAAAGAGAAAGCAAGAAAACAATCCTGTTTAAAATTGCATCAAAAATAATAAAATGACTTGGAATAAACTTAACCACAGAGATTAAGGCCTTTGCTTTGAAAACTATAAAACATTGATGGAGGAAATTGAAGATGATACAAAGTAATGAAAAATATCATGTGTTCAGGGATTGGAAGAATTAGTATTGTTCAAGTGCCAAATGACCCAAGGCAATCTACAGATTTAACACAATCCCTATCAAAATACTCATGACATTTTTCACAGAACTAGAACAAATAAGCCTAAAATTCCTATTTATCTACTAAATACCCTAAATAGCCAAAACAATCTTAAGAAAAAGAACAAAGCTGGAGTTATCATGTGCCCTGATTTCAAACTACACTACAAGCTACAGTAATCAAAACATTATGGTACTGGCTCAGAAACAGACACATAGATCAATGGAACAGAGAGATCAGAACTAAACCCACACATATATGGTAAATTAAACTACAACAAAAAGGAAAAAATATACAATGGGGAAAATACAGTCTCTCTTCAATAAATGGTGCTGGGAAAATTGGACAGCCACACATAAATGAATAAAATTAGAAAACTTTCCCACACCATGTACAAAAATAAACCCAAAATTGTAAAGACCTAAATATAAGACCAGAAATCATAAAAATCCTGGAAGGAAACATAGATAGTACACTCTGACATAATTCTTAGAATTTTTTTGATCTGTCTCTTCAGGAAGGGAAACAAAAGCAAAAATAAACAAATCAGATCTAGTTAAACTTAAAAGCTTTTTCTCAGCAAAGAAAACCATGAACAAAATGAAAAAACAACCTACTGAACGAGAGAAGATATTTTCAAATGATATAACTGATAAGGGGTTTACATCCAAAATATATTTAGAATCTCATAAAATTCACTATCAAAAAACAACCTGATTTAAAAAATGGGTGAAGACCTGAATAGATACCTTTCCAAAGAAGATGTACAGATGGCCAAGAGGCACATGAAAAGATGCTCAACATCACTAATTAGGGAAATGCAAATCAAAACCACAATGAGATATCACCTCATACCTGTCAGAAAAGGCTAATATCAACAAGACCACAAATAACAAATTTTGGCAAGGATGTGGAGAAAAGGGAACATTCATTCACTGTTGGTGGGAATATAAATTGGTATAGCCACTATGAAAAACAGTATGGAGGTTCCTCAAAATATTAAGAATAGAACTACCATATGATCTAACCATTCCACTCTGGGTATATATCTGAAGAATAAAAACACACTAATTTAAAAGGATATATGCACCCCCCCCATGTTCATAGCAGCACTGTTTATAATAGCCAAGATACAGAAACAACCTAAGTGTCCATCAACAGATGACTGGGTAAAGAAGATGTGATATTATATATATATAACATATATACAATATATATATATAACATATATACAATATATTATACATATAACATATATACAATATACATATATAATATTTAATACTCCATTGGAATATGTCATAAAAAAGAATGAAGATTTTCCACTTGCAACAATATGGATGGATCTGGATGTTATTATCACTAGTGAAGTAAGTCAGACAGAGAAAAATAAATACTGTATGTTTTTACTTATATGTGGAATCTAAAAAACAAAAAAATGAAGGTCACAAAACATAGACAGATACATAGAACAAATAAGTGTTTATCAGAGGGCAGAGGGGTGGGGAGAGCAGCAAGACAGGGGAAGGAGATTGAGAGGTACAAAATACTACATATAAAATAAGATATAAGGAAGTAATATACAGCACAGGGAATATAACCAATATTTTATGACAACTTTAAATGGAATATAATCTATAAAAATATCTAATCACTATGTTGTACACCTGAATTAATATAACATTAGTTATATTATAAAGTATAAATAAATTATACTTCAATAAAAAACAAATAAAAGATAATACATAAATTCTGGTTTGGTTGTGGAGAAAATCCAACATTTGTATACTGTTGGTTGTAATTAAAAAATTAAAAATAGAACTACTACATGACCCAGCAATCCCACTTCTTGGTATATATCAAAAGGGAACAAAACCATTATGGCAAAGAGGTATCTGTATACTTCCATGTTCATTGCACATTATTTACAATAGCCAAGACATAGAAGCAATCTAAGTCTGCTGACCATAAATGTGTAAAGAAAATGTCAATACACGCACATACACACACACAAAGAGGAATATTATTCAGCCATAAAAAGAAGGAAATCTTTCCTTTAGTGATAACGTGCATGGACCTTGGGGGCATTATGCTGAATGAAATAAGCCAAATAGACAAATACTGCATGGTATCACTTATATGTAGAATTGAAAAAAGAGGTGAAACTCATAGAAACAGTATGAAAGTGATTGCTGGGGGCAGGGGAATGGAGGAAATAGGGAGAGGTTGGTAGAAGGGGACAAACTTTCCGCTATAAGAGGATCTAATGTAAAACATGGTGACTATAGTGTCTTAACACTGTATTGTGTAATTGAAATTTGCTAAGGGTAAAACTTAAGTGTCTCAGACACACACACAAATGGTAAATATGTGGGGCAATGGATGTGTTAAATAACTTGATGTGAGGAATCCCTTCATAATGTATGTTTATGTAGATTAAATCATCAGGTTGTATACTTCAAATATATTACAATTTTATTTGTCAATTTTAACCAAGGAAAGCTGAAAAATGCTATCAGATGATCCTAATGTGTTCCCAAGGTTGAGGACTAACATCAATAACATCTAGAATTTCTTAGTTTAGGCAATTAATGCAAAGTTGTTCTCAAATAGTGCCTTTTCAAGAGGAATTTTACCAAACTAATTTGTTTCATCATGTTATCAAGTGGCTTTCCAAAATAATGGAAACATTTTTAGCATGATGTGTGTATAACTTCAACAGCAGTTATGTAATTTTCCAAGTACCTCATGACTCCACTATGGTAGTTAACTGGATAGTTGTGGCTCGCAGGCTCTAGAGAGCAGGCTCAGTAGTTGTGGTGCATGGGCTTAGTTGCTCCGCGGCATGTGGGATCTTCCCGGACCAAGGCTCAAACCCGTGTCCCCTGCATTGGCAGGTGGATTCTTAACCACTGCACCACCAGGGAAGCCCTTTAATTCTTACAATTATGAATGGTCTGGCTAGGACTCCTTGAATCCTACATGAGGCTCTCATCATATTTTTATCTTCCACTTGTGTTTCTTCCACGAAGTAGCTTATCACACAAAACAAAACTTACCTACCTTTAAAGAGACATTAAGACAATGTATGAGTGGAACAAGTTGGGCATTTTGTTTAAGAGAGATGTATTGTACCATCTGTAGGTGGACAGAGCCAAAGGATGGAATATTACTTGAAGCATTTTTGTCATACCCTTGTTATAATCAAATTTGTATTTTCTCAATCACTTTGGGGTTCGGGGTCCACTAATTAGATATAAACAGGTACAAAGTGTTAGCGCAGATGAACTATTCAAACTCATTTTGGAATGTTTCCATCACAAAACATAAACGTTTAGTCAAGTGGCATCTTCCAAATTTATTAGTCTTGATTTACAATAATATTCAAAGACACCACTTTGTCTTTATTCTTTTCTTCTCAGTAAGCAAGTTGTGAAGTCATGAGGCAGTGAATAGGTATTATTTTCGAAAGAAACAACAGAGCTAGGGAGACTCACTAAATAATTCATCATTTCCCTACTTCCACCAAAATCTCTTCATTCCAACTGCAAACTTGAAACTGAAGTGTTCAGGTCTTGGACTTTTAATCTGCCTCTTAATACACTTCCTTCTTCTCTGAAGTCAAAGTACATTTATAACCTATTTATTACTTCACAATCAACCTTAAACGTACTCTTTTTGGATAAGCTTCAAAATTAGCAGTTTGCAAGGAGTTTGAAATTTTAACTGCCATCTTTCACGTATCCATTCATCTATTTAATGGATACTGAGCTGCAACTATGTGCCAGGCACAGCTCTAGACAATGTGTGGATATTGTAGCATATAGAAAATAGAGAAATAAATCCCTGAACTCACGGTGCAGTGTGGGAGAGAATGTCCCAGGTAAAGGCTGACACCAATCTCAAACAGAAAATAATGCAAGGGTATGTCAAAAGCTTTAAAATAAGAGGACATTAAAAAACAAACAAAAAAACCAAACCAAAAAAAAAACCCATCTTGACCCAGAAATCTTAATATAATCTAAGAAATAATTTTGTGCCACCATATGCATGTACAAAGATCTTCATATTTTAGCACAACACTGAAAACAAGGACTGGTTAAATAAATTAAGGACAGTTTACTAAATTATAGCGCATCATGTAGAATATTCTGAAGCTATTAAAAAAGATGCCACAGAAATGTTTCTTATTACACAGAAAGATGCTTGTAATATATTGTTAAGTGAAAGTTGAGGGTTTCAGAAACAGACTCCAGTTACAAAGAACACACTAGTGGGGAGAGGGAAAGGGGGAGGTGCAAGATAGGGGTAAGGGTATAAGAACTACAAACTACTATGTATAAATTAAATAAGCAACAAGGATCTATTGTATAGCACAGGGAGATACAGCCATTATTTTGTAATAACTTTAAATGGAGTATAATCTATAAAAGTATTGAATCACTGTGTTGTACACCTGAAACCAATAAAAGATTGTAAATCAACTATACTTCAATAAAAAATTGGGGGGCTTTTGAAATTGTATGATGTGACTCCACTTAAACAGTGGTTTTCAGCTGGATACTATTTTGCCTTTCAGGGGACATGTGTCAATGTTTAGAGACATTTTTGGCTGCTACACTGAGGTGATGCATCTCGTGACTAGAGGTCAGGGGTAAGACAGTCCCCCACAACAAAGAATTATTTGGTCCAACATGTCAGTAGTGAAGTTGAGAAACCCTCCCCTTAAATAATTACATACAACATTGAAAGGAAACATACATTTTGGATAAATAGGGTCATGGATGTTTTTTCACGTTGTTTTTCTTTGTGTGTTTATCTGCATTTTGTTTTAAATGAGCAAGTATTGACTTTGTAATTAGAAACAAAAAGAAACTATTATAAATGTGGTGCTAAATCCTGGACTCATTATCTCAGCCCAGGAATGTTTTTTTTATTAAAAAGTTCAGGCATTTCTGTCTTTTTCTACTGCTCTTCTGGCCTGTACACACCTGATTGCTGGTATCTGTGATGCCTCCATTTCTCTGATGGACATGGTTTACTCCTATAACATGGGTTGAGGGACTTGCCTGCTTAGTAATGAGCTATATCCACCAAGGAGGTCATCTGATCATGCTTAGAATATCATGTTCTTAGACATCCATGAGTTCTATTCTGAGGAAGTCAGAGGACTGTTTCATCCCTCATCACCAAAATGCACAGTGAATGCTTCAGCTGCTGAGAACTCTACTTTGGCAGGTCCAATCCAGGCTTATCTCCCGAAAAGCTGGGGTCTAGTTAAGTCTTTTTTGGTTGAAACATTGTAGCTACCACTTTTTAAGCCACCATGGGCTTAAAAAGTTTAGCCATAAAATACCTTTAATGAGCCCCCAAATTTTATCTGCAGGGAATCCAGGGCCAGTGGCATTATGCTGGTTTCTAGAAGTCTACTGTGGTCTCTGCAGAAATTCCCAGGTGACAACCTGGGATTTTTATTACTTTAAATGTGCATGTTTTATTCATCAGAGAATTAACTGTCTCCGTTCTTTGATTAAAAGTCACATTACCTTGAGCTTCTCTGTATCCCAGTATCTGTATCCACTTGTCAAATCCCAACTTTGCTTCAAGACCCATCTCAAATGTCTGCTCCTACATAAAGCTTTTCATGACCAGGGCTACTGGAAATATTTTCTCCATCCACTTTACCCTAACTATGTGTTATGATTTTTTTGGGGGTATTTATCTCATGTAGTATTATAGATAGTAATAATCTTACTAAAAACAATCTTCTTGAAAGGCAGGGTCTCTTTATTTCCTTTCTTATATACACCAAAGCACATAATAGATACCTGTTAAATATTTGTTGAATGGAAGATGAACAGTGTCCACAGAATGTTTCAGTGCCAGACCCTTTGCAAAAATGTGTTACAGTTGCTGTTCCCCTAGATGAATCTCATCTCTACTATGGTAACAAGTTTAGCTTAAGAGGTCTTTTTTTTTTTTTCTTTGCGGTACACGGGCCTCTCACTGTTGTGGTCTCTCCCATTGCGGAGCACAGGCTCCGGACGCGCAGGCTCAGCGGCCATGGCTCACGGGCCCAGCCGCTCCACAGCATGTGGGATCTTCCCGGACCAGGGCACGAACCCGTGTCCCCTGCATCGGCAGGCAGACTCTCAACCACTGCACCACCAGGGAAGCCCTAAGAGGTCTTTCTGAGTAATTTGTTTGATTTTGAGGAGGAGTATTGAGAGAAATTACGTAACTACCATGAAGTGCTGGTGCCCAGCTAGAGAGTTTACTGCTCCTAAAACATTCATCCATCCATTCAACAAATATATAATGATCACCTACTACATACCAAGCACTGTTCTGAGCACTGGAGATACAGAAGTGAATAAAACAAAGTAGAAAAAAAAGTCACATTACCTTGGTAGGACAAATATCGTTGAGTGGGCAAGGCAGATCACACGTTTTCTCTTTCATTGGACTCCTCATTTTTCTAACTAGAGCCTGCATATCCTGTGCTAGGAGAGCTTCTTCAAATTAATTTACTGTCATTCTTGTAACATACCCGTTTATTGGGGTCCACGATGTGTGCACTCCATTTGATCTCATCAAATGTTTTCCCTGAAATAAAGAGTACAATTATCTCATTAGCAAATGGTTTCTGTAGGTAAGCACCAGTTTATGACGATTCCATCCACACTTGCATCACATTAATTTATTTCCCATTTAATCAGTGTTTAAACTGAACTAGGATCAGGCAGAACAGAACACACAGTTTTGCATAATTATAGTAGAGCAAATGGAAACAGTCATAGGATTTTAGCGTTAGAAACATTGTAGAAGCACAGATGGATTAGGAGATGTTGATAAAAAATATGTCCAGGAATAAATCCTCTATAAGCACTATATTAAATTCCCAATGCCTGCATGATAATTAACTTTGCATTAATTACTTTAAGTTTTCTTCTGCTGTCTACAGCTCTGAGTAGAAATCCTGCAGATTGAACTGTCAAGGCACATCTTGTCATGTTCCATTAAGTGAAATCATTAGATAGTTCAGAAAGGCATTTCTTTCCAGACTTGCCTAGGTGGTAAGTTCAGTATTTATAGCTGTTCCTCTCATCTTCTCTAACCTTTTCTAAGCCAGTGTTGTGGAAGTACGGGTTTGCCTTGTGGGAAGATGCGCTACCTTAGAAAACGGATTTGAGATGGAAGCTTGTCTAGAAAGTCTCTAGATCAAGAATTGCTCTTGCTGGTTTTATTTCCTCAAAACTACTGAGGCTGAACAAAGTGTTCTTCAGGCAAGGGACTTCCTGAGCTGTAGTCATTTGTTAACTGCCTAAGTCTTTGTCTTAAATATTTTTTCCTCCTCCTCAATAAATCATTCCAAATACTGTTGAAGTCTTACTTTGCACACTGGCACCCAATTTCCCTCCTTCCATCGCCAGAGAACCACTCTTCGAAAGTGGATGTATACCTTTCCAGGCACGTCTTTATAACTGCATGTCATTAGTGTATATCCACAAATAATGTATTACAGAATTTTACATGTATATAAACTTTAAAAAAATGACCTCATACTGAAGGTATCCTATAATACATTTTATCATTAATCTTTTTTAGTTATATCTGTGTCATGCACACATGTACATCTAGTTTGTCCATTTAAATGATGTGTTATATTCCATCATGGGAATATATGGGAATATACCACAATTTGTTATGCATTGCCCTAGTGAGGGAAATTTAAACAAATGCTTAATTTTTCACTATTGTAAACAATCAATTAGTGAAGATCCTTTTATCTACCGTTTCGCTGAGATTTTGAGAACGTCTGACTATAAAGCCTGTGCTCTCCCCACCATATCAAATTGACTCTCGAGTGATATCCTTCTATTATAGTTCACTTAGATTTGGTAGAACCCATTAGTTAAGTATTAAAATTTGGTAATACCATTTTATCTCCAGATGGGAACCACTTTACTAATTTAATCAGACATGAAGAGTAGATTTAATGTCTAAGGCTAAGACGTAGAATACTGAAGTCACTAGCCACATGTGGTTACCTGAGCAGTTGAAATGTGGCTAGTGCAAATTCAGATGTGTATAATCTGAATTTGTATGATATATTTTATAATGTATATAAAAGTGTATAATATGTACCAGATTTTGATGAAAAACAGAATGTAAAATCTCATTAACACATTTTTGGTATTGTAATGATAATATTTGAGATATATTAGGTTAAACTAAATATTTTATTAAAATTAATTTCATCTATTCTCTTTGTTAATATGGCCTCTAGAAAATTTAGTTACAGATATGGCGATCGGAGAGTGCTCACAAGGGATCAGACTGAAATGATGGAGTCTGTACTTCTGGGCGCCAGGTGGGGGCAGCAGAGAGTTGCGAGAATCAGGATTCCAAATAGGGTAACACCAGGCAAACGTGCTGTGCTAGTAAGCTGAGAGGCTCAGAAAGGCAGAATGTCAGTGAAGGGGTTAAATAGGGCTACTGTCAGTATAGATCCAAGGATTAGATCCTGGATCCTGATTGGGAGGGATTGAAGCCAGGACCATCTACAGGAGAGAGTCCTGCTTAAAAAAAATGAAAGCTCTGATATAGCACGGCTTTGAAGTCACACGATGCTGTTTGAACCCTCACTCTGAACTCAGGCAAGTTACCTGACCTCTGTAAGACTCAGTTTTCACATACGTAAATTGAGGATGATAGTATTTATTTTTTCAGTTGATGCCTATTAAGAGCTTGTCACATATACTGAATGTTTGCTATTATATTTTGAGTCATTGGGAAAGCATCAGAAGTGGTCTGTTCCCTTTTGAAGTAGTAGATATAGGCTACAGTTCTTACCATGCACAGGTTTAACGTGACCCATACAAAGCTTAACATGAAGTTCTCTCAGCTGAGAAGTGATACATTGGAGTTCTTACTATCTTATCTCCTGCCAAGCTAGAGCCTTAAATTTATTTCCTTTCCTGGCCCTAAGTTGGGGTAATGAATGCATTTGTTCGTCACAGAAGTTTCCAAGTCTTGTGTTAAGTAAGCATTAGGGATGCAGAACTTCGCAAAATGTGGTTAAAATGTTTACAGTTAAGTCAAAGAGATAGAAGGTTTGTCACCTACCGATGATACAATGTGATGGGAGTCAAAGTTGAGTTATGAGGAAAATTATGAATTCCATGGGGAGGATGCAGAGGGCTTCAGTGATGATGCTGAAAAGTAGACGACATTATTGAGGTACTTGTCATTCTGTCCTGTTTCCCCAATCTCCTGAGGTCCAATGTCCTTCATCTCTGCCAATGATCTCCATTACCTACCAGCAAAGTGTCACCCTAGAGTGCATCACCAACAGAAACTGCCCCATTTTCTAAGATCTGAGCTCTGATTTTCTCAGTAGTGCCCAACCTCCTGTCTCACCCTCCTAACTCCGTTCATAGGTGGTCTCTAAAGTGGGATGTGACCATTCAGAGACACATGCATATATGTGTATTTTGAGAGTCAGCACAGTTTTTTAGTGCTGAGGTACATGTAATCACAGAACTCTGCAGCCAACTGCCTTAACGTACTATTCAGAAGTTGTGGTTTCTAGTGGACGAAACCCAACTCATACTAGCTTATGGAGAGAGGGTACTTACTAAAAAGATCGTCTATGTTGCTAGCCTAGGTATGTGAGGTCTAGGTCACAACGATATTGTTGGCGAGCCCTCACTGTGCCTTCTCAGTTCTTTGTATTGGGCAAGATGGCAAATGGAGTCCTGAACTCATACTTTTCCAACTTAACACCCAGGGGCAAAAGACTCTTTGGTAGTAGCAGAAAAGTCCCAGGGGAGACTGACTGATCTGGTTGGATTCCATGTCCATATCTGAACCAATCACTCAGTCCAGGGAATGGAATATTCTGGCCACCTGGATTAGATCAGGTTCTTGGGGAAAGGGGGTGATATGGATAAATCCTATGGGAACCATATGGCAAAGGTGTCCCCTAGGAAAGAGGAAGGGAACGCAGGGAAGCGGGCAGACAGGACACATAGCAGCCTAGGTGAGTGTGGGACTTACTACCCCAGGACAAACAGGTCAGGATAGAAAAGGTCCCATCCACAGATGTTACGATCCATAATCCAATGAGTAATTTTTCCTAAACTTTAAGTGGGCATGAGAAACAGAAGCTGCTGGGCTTATTCACAGGCCAAGGAAAGTTTTATGTTAAATATGCAAACAGGAACACTACCGAATTTAGGTGAACATGATCTCTGATATCCCCAAATGAAAGAGGCTAAGATGTAATTTCTCTTTAGGACTTCTGAGGCAGGAGATAGACGGGCCCCAGGCTGAGCAGCTGGAGTTCATCCCCTGTGGACACATACTCCATAATAGCAGGATAATAGGAGAGTCTGAGCCCTGCCCAGATAAATAGAGACCCCGTATTTCTCATTCCTGAAGTCAAGGAGACTTTCTTGACTATGCATGCACAGAAAAGGCTCCTTGAAGCTCAAAAGGTAGGGGGCGCCACCCCATAGTAGGTGATGTCAACCTACCCATAGGCCTCTTCGCTGGAATCTGTCTTGGCTAAGAGATGCACGCACAAGTGGGAGGACCCCAAGATATACCAAATATGGACTCAGAACCAGGCAAAGCCAAATGATTGGCCAAAGGAAACCCGGAAATAATGCCCCACGTAAGTGATTTAACGTACCATGAGAGCGTGACTCTGAGTCCACCTGTCTATCCACACATACTCTTTTTCCTCCTAATAAACACTTAACTTGTTTCACTACTTCCGTCTTTGTGGGAATTCATTTCTGCAAAGCCAAAGGGCCAGGGCCTTGTAACTGACCACTGGTCTAGGATTCAGCGCTCTCACTGCCGTGGCCCGACCTCAGTATGTGGCCGGAAACCGAAATCCTGCTTCAAGCTGCTGCAGGCCGAGACCACCTGAGATCACTTCCAGTGTACTTTCTCTGAGTGTATCCTGTGTTGTACATCAAGTTAGAGGCTTTGGGGTCAGAGTGGCATTCCTTTTCATCTTGACTCTGCCACACGCTAGCTGTGCATACGCGGTCCAGTCTACCAGAACCTCCGAATCGCACTTCTATCATCTGCACCTCCCTGGCAGAGCTGTGGCGAAGATGAAACGAGACTACCTAGCACAGTTCCTAGTGCTTGATAAATAGGAACTATTATGGTGATGCTGCTGATGCTTTTGTTTTCCTTTTCAACCAGTTTGGCCAAATTTCTATGGTGAAGGATGCAGGGCTGATGCATCTTTGGAAACCCCACCGAGTCCCCAGAGAGCCTGGTGTAGTAAATGTTCAGTAAATACTTGCATGATCAATGAGGGAGTGACTGTAGCCTATTCTGTTTCAAATCATCCCCAAGGTGCTCTATTGTGAAATGCTGCTCAGACTTCCAGCTCTGCCAAAGGACAAATTATTCTTTGACCAAGAAAATTACTTCTTAGTACTTTCCCTGCAGCCTCCTGAAATGTGGGCCAATATTACGGCAGGGAAACTTTTCAGAGTTCTGAGACTCCTGCATTGGCCTTGTGAGCAAGTATCAGAATTTTTCATGGCTTATTCTACTGCTTTGTAAAATATTTTGATCTATATTCCTACACTGACCACGCAAGACCTGAATGAGCCGTTTTCATTAACCTCAGCAAAGATCCTTCCGCGCTATGGACGGGACGAAAAGGCCGGCATGGCTTGGGATGGTCTGGGCTGCTTGAAGACGTAACTTGGGTACAAAGGTTATGAGTTTTCTCGGGCCAGCTTTGGACTACTGTGACTCTCAGTGTGGAGGAAGTTGCCATGGAAAATAGTTATTTAAAAAGACAGGCTGTTCTTTTGGGAAGTAGTGATCAAGAGAAAGGGGTATACCTTTGCCTACATGCTGCTGCAGAAGTCATTTTTGACAGCTTTTATCTGCCCAAGAACCTGGTAGACTGGAGCTTTTTCCAACAGTGGGAAAAAGGGGTAACTTTCCCAAAATGCTATCAGAAATTCCAGCCTCAGAAAGTTATTATGGAGTCATCCAGGCTCTCATCTCAAACCCCAAATTGCATGCTTACTGAAGACAGAGCAATGATACTGGAAGGGCTGGCGAACTGCCCAGAGAACACTCCTGTCACCTTGGTTTTGAGAGTAAGACAGACAGATGAAGTTGGTGATTTCAGGGCTAATTACCGACTTCAACCAAAGTCATTCTGGACTTTTTGTTCAAAGATCAGAAAGATTCTACTTGGAACAAGGAAGCTCCTTGATCTAGTCCTTAGAGATGTAGTCCATCAGTCCAGGCACTGAGCAAAAAGATGGAAATGACCGAATTGAAACCATGAAGCTGATGGGCAGTATTCAAAAGTACAATTCAGGACTGATGTCATAAAAATGGTGGCATAGGGGACCCTAGCCTTTGCTCCCCAACAAAGATTAACAGACAGCCATCCATGAACAAAAAGAGCTCAGAGAGCTCTGAAATCCACTTAAACTTTAGCAACGCAGTTGAACAAAACCCCTGAGAATAACAGCTCAGAAAGGGAAAGAAGACAGCTTCATCATTTGTGTGCCTCATCCCATCCCCAAGCTGGAACTGCTCAGCACCAAAAGTGAACTTCCCAGGTAGGGAGGGCTCCCATCCCTTGGAAGAGTTGCAGGGGTGAGCTACCAGTTTCCCCAGCCTTTCAGGGCACTGCGTGAATGTCCTCCACCAGTTTCACCCCACTCCAACTGGCAAAGCTGAGGCATACAGACATGGCTAGGAACAAAGAAGAGAAGCAGGGGTTACCAGGAGCAACCACACAGCAGGAGTGATCGTGTCTCCCAGTGACCTGATCTGCAGACAGACCTGGCAGCTCTCCCCACTAAAGAAACCAAGGGCCAGCAGAGCTGCCTGGGACCCCCTGCAGATTTCACCAGCTTTTGCCCTACAGGTATTCACACATTCACTGATGCCAGCTGCCTGAGTCCTCGTCTATTCCCAACCCCTCCCCCCAGCCCCCTCTGGGGCCCAGGATCTGTATTGGCAGCCAGCCCGGGCCGGTGCAGCTATACAAGTGCAAGACATCAGCCTAGATTCCTGCAGCTGATCCCCCCTGCTGCGTGTATACTCAGGGAGAGCCCCTTCAGTAGTGTGCTGGCCTTACACTCATCACTGGGCTTCAATGCAGTGCATGTGCCCAAGGGGACACTGTCCAGCCATGGGAGATAGTCCTCCCTCCCACACCTCCCAAAAAACTCACAATACACTTGTGGACCCGGAGAAGCCCTTTTCTTCTGTCACTCGCTTGCACTGCACTCACCTGCAGCTAGCCCTTCCAGCTGGGCACCTGCCTAGCCTTGGCCTGACCCCCATCGCCGGCCACCACTGCTCTGCACCAGCAGTGAGATGCCGCAGCCAAGGCATGCATAACGATAGCCAGGGCACCTGCACCTGCCAGCATGCCCATAGTTGGCTGCAGCCTTTTCTGTCTGCTCTGGCCCCCACCACTACATGTGTATGTCTGTGACCAGCCCCTGACACTACACAGGCACTTGCAGCTGGCCCCTGCAGCTGAGGGTATGCACACCACCAGCTCCAGCTACCTCTGCTGCCTGTCCTGGTCCTTAGCTCCTGGACTTGGAGGCACTGCTAAGGACCCTGATAGCTACTGTAGCCACTGTGGACACCCACAATGCTCACCAAACTATGTGGCTGTTGGTGCTCTGGAACCCAGGAGGCTGAGTAGAAGATTGATCACAGTCCCCTGGACCCAGTGCTGCTATACCCCTCCCCTAACACGTGGTACCCTGCACACTGGACCTGGGATCACTACATGCTCCAGCATGTCCCTACCTGCAGGTAAAAGTCTTCCCTTACCAAAGTTAGTCCATAAAGTCTGGAACAGGTGACTGCTTCTTCAAATGTGCACACACCTATACAAGGCTACAGGGATCACAAAGAACCAGGGAAATAGGACTCCACCAAAAGATTACAGTAAACCTCCAGAGCTGACCCCCAGCCCCCAAAGGGAGATCCAGGAATTTCCTAATAAAGAATCCAAAATAATTGTTCTAAAGATGCTCAGAGAGCTATAGGAGAACACAAGTAATTTAAGGGTATCAGGAAAACAGTACAAGAACAAAATGAGAAGTTCAACAAAGAGAAAACATTAAAAAACAAATGGAAATTTTGGAGCTGAATATAATGACTGAACTGAAATATCAATAGAAAGCTTCAACATTAGACTTGACAAAGCAGGAAAGAATAATTGAGCTTGAAGATAGATCAGTTGAAAATATCCAATCAAAGGAGCAAAAGGAAAAAAGAAAACAAACAGTAAAAAGGACTGGATCAAAATAGCAGTGTAGGAGGATCCTGAACTCACCTGTTGCCATGGACACACATCTACAGCTATATAGAGAATAGTTCCCTACCTATGAAAGAAATCCAAAAAGTAACTGAACAACTCCTACACATCAGGTGAGTAAGAAAACAACTCACATCAAAATGGGTAGGAGAGACTGACACAATCCTGCCATGAATCCCACCCCTGTCACAGTGACTCACAATAAGGAGGGAACTCACAACTCTGAGATTCTCTGAGGAGTGAAGGGTTTCAAACTGCCACCCCAACTTTTAAGACCTGCAGTTGAGAGATTGGGCCCCCGAACATCTAGTTTTGAAAGCCAACAGGGCTTGTTTGCACAAAAGCCACAAGACTAAGAACTGGTCTTAAAGGCTTGGGCAGGGCACTCCCAAAGCCCCAAGTGCCAAGCGCATACCTCCCCTAACTCTGCTGCTGGATCCTGGTGTGTGCTCCTGAATGCCTGTGAGAGCAAGCTCCAGTAGGGAGGGAGAATGCTTAGGAAACAGGTCATGGATGGTTGGCAGAGGAGAAGCCAAAAATGAGCTATAGGGCTTCCCTGGTGGTGCAGTGGTTGAGAGTCCGCCTGCCGATGCAGGGGACACGGGTTTGTGCCCCGGTCCGGGAAGATCCCACATACCGTGGAGCGGCTGGGCCCGTGAGCCATGGCCGCTGAGCCTGTGTGTGCGGAGCCTGTGCTCCGCAACGGGAGAGGCCGCAGCGGTGAGAGGCCCGCGTACCGCGCAAAAAAAAAAAAAAAAAAAAAAAAAAAAAAAAAAAAAAGAGCTATAGCACCACCTTGTGGAATACAAAAGACGTTTCAAATGGCCAGCCTGGTGAATATTAAAAACCAAAGAAAGTATAAAAGCTTAGTTAATGTGTCTGCTACTTCAAAGGTAAAAGAAGTGAATAACTGCAAACAATATGAAAAATCAAGGAAATGTATTATCACAAAAAGAAATACAGTATCGCAAAAAGAAAATAGTAATTCTTCTGTAACCATACTCAAAGGCATGGAATATTGTGGTCTAAATGATGAATTCAAAATAGCTGTTGTGAAAAAATTCAACAAGTTACAGGAAAATTCAGAAAGGCCATTCAATGAAATAATGAATAAAATTAATGGAAAGGAGTTCTTTACTAAAGAGAATGAAAATATAAAAAAGAACCAAGTGAATTCTGGAGCTGAAAAATTCAGTGAATGAGATTAAGAGTGCAATACAGAGCATCTGTAGCAGGGCAGAGCAGATGACAGAAAGCAGTAGTAACTTGGAGTGTAGGAATATAAAGATAGTTCCCTTTCATCTTCTAACTTTACTAAGATTTAGAAAGAGTGAAGAAGGCCTACAAGAGCTACCAATTTCCATCAGAAGGGCAAACATTTGAATAACTGGAGTCTGGAAGAGAAGAGAAGGGGGCAGAGAGTTTAAAGAAATAATAGTGAGAACTTCCCAAACCTGAGGAAGGAGATGGACATACAAGTCATGAAAAAGACAGAAAACTATCCCATTCACATTAGCATCAAAAACAGTAAAATACCTAAGAACAAATTTATCCAAGGAGGTGAAAGATCAGTACAGTGAAAACTACAAGACTTTGCTGAAAGAAATAAAAGATACAAACTAATGAAAGGACATCCCATGTTCATGGATTGTAAGAGTTAATACTGTTAACATGTCCATGCTACCCAAAACCATCTGTAGATTCAACACAATCCCTATCATAATTACCATGACATTTTTCACAGAAATAGTAAACGTTTTAAAATTTGTATGGAGCCACAAGAGCTGCCAAATAGCCAAAGCAATCCTGAGAAAGAACCAGAGGCATCACACTTCCTGACTTCAAACTACACTACAAAGCTACAGGAATTAAAGTATGGGGTTGGCATAGACACAGACCAATGGAAGAGAAGAGAGCGCCTAGAATTAACCACCCACCCCAACAAATATTTGATAAGGGAGCAAGGAACACCCAGCGCAGGGAGGACAGTCTTCAACAAATGGTGTTGGAAAACTAGATAACCAAATGCAGAAAAATGAAATTAGACGTTATCTTACATCACTTAAAAGTTACTTGAGAGAAATGGGTGAAGGGGATCAAAAGGTAAAAGTGAACACCACCCTCTGAACACCTCCCTACATGAGTCATCTGTGGGCTGCTTATTTTGTTTCCCAGAGCTTAATTCCAAAGCTGCATTTCTTCCCCCCCACCCTCCTTTCCTCCTTCCCTTACCATATCAATAGTTAAAAAACTACTTGGGAACAGTGGATAAGGAAGGAAGGGAAGGTAGGGGGAATGATATTCTATCATCAAGGAAGCTGCAAAAAAGATATACTGTGGTCAAAGAAGGAGAAGACAACAAGAGTAAAGCTAGACACACATTCTGTTCCAGTTGTATTTCCTTTCCTTATCCCTAAAACGATTCTAACAGAAATTGGGCTCTGTCTTTTCCCTTTCTCAACTCCTATCCTGGCAAAGACTGTAAGGTTATTTTGCTGGTACAGCTCCTGAGGTTAGGTAAAGACCCAGAGAAAGCAACAAGACTCCAGCATTCCATTTTTGACCTTAGTCTTGATGTAGAACTACCTCTTTCACATGTGTGCTATTTGGTAATTGTGATATCTGTTACAGTATGGAGGAAAAAAAATTAACTTGAAATGGATCAAAGCATTAAACTTAAGATCTGAAACCGTAACACTCCTAAAAAAAAACAGGAAAGGACCTCCTCAATACCAGTCTTGGTAAAGACTGTTTGGACATGACACTGAAAGCACAAACAGCAGAAGAAAAAAGTGAAAGTATGTCAAACTTAAACACTTCTGCACAGCAAAATAAACAATTGTCAAAATTAAAAGGCAACCTACAAAACTGGAGAGAATTTTTGCAAATCATGCATTGGACAAGGGGTTAATATCCAAAATTTGTAAAGAACTTATACAACTGAATAGCAAAAATCCAGTCCATGAAAGAATGGGCAGAGAAACTGAATAGACATTTTTCCAAAGATGATATACAGATGACCAACCGGTACATGAAAAGATGCTCAACATCACTAATCATCAGGGAAATGCAAATCAAAACCACAGTGAGCTATCACCTTACATCTGTCAGAATGGCTATTATCCACAGACAAGAAATAAGTGTCGGCAAGGATGTGAAGAAAAGGGAACCTTTGTGCACAGTTGGTGGGAATGTAAATTGGTGCAGTCACTGTAGAAAACGGTATGGAGTTTCCTCAAAAAATTAAAAACAGAACTACTATACGATCCAGCAACACCACTTCTGGGTATATATCAAAAGGAAATGAAACCATTAGGTCAAAAAGATATCTACACTTCCCTGTCCATTGTAGCATTATGGACAACAGCCAAGATACGGAAAAACCTGTCCATCAGTGGATGAATAAATGAAGATGTGATATATACATACACACATACCAACATAATGGAATGTACTTCAGCCATTAGAAAGAAGGAAATCCTGCCGTATGTGACAACATGGATGGAACTTGAGGGCGTCATGCTCAATTAAATGTCAGACATAGCAAGATAAATACTGTCATGACATCACTTACGTGTGGAATTTAAAAGTCCAAGCTCAGAGAAACAGAATGATAGTTACCTGGGGCTGGGGAAGATGGGAAGGTGTTGGTCAGAGAGTACCAACTTCCAGTTATAAGATGAATATGTTCTGGGGAATCTCACATACAGCATGGTGATCCTAGTTAATCATTTCTATTGTGTACTTGGAAGTTGCTAAGAGAATAACCTTAAATATTCTGACAACAGTAAATAAATGACTACATGATGCTATGGTGGTAATCATTTGGCTAAACGTAAACATGACAAATTGACATGTTGCACATTTTAGACTTGCACAATATTGTCAGTTATACCTCGATAAAGCTGGGAACCCTCCTCCACCAAACCCGAAGAAAAAAAGTACAATTCAAATCATGTTTTGTTCAATGGGTGGGGGATGCAAAGATTCTACTGGAAATATTAGACATTCCTTAGGTCTGAACTGCAGGATGGGAATTATGTTTGAATTTGGCAACTTATATTTGCTCCATTGCTGGGGAAGATAATAAATAATAGGGCTTGCATGTATTGGGCAGAAAATAAGGGCTGGAAGCTCCTGATCTCAGCTGAGGAATGGTAGGCAGTGGAGGCTACGACTTAGGGCTGTAAGTACAGTGGAAAGGCTGCACATCTCTCTGGCTGATCTTACCATGCCAATTTGGACAGATGTGGAAGACAATACAAGTGGAGCTCTGAGGCTACTGTTAACCACGGGCTCAGTCTACCAGTTGGGACAATCTGTGTCCAACGCAGTGATGAAAGCTGGACAGACAATATTCTTACCAGTAAGAGAAGCTAAGGAGGTTAGGATCGATTCTGGTCAAGGTCTCTAATGGAAGTAAAAAAGGAATGGCTGGGCTTCCCTGGTGGTGCAGTGGTTGAGAGTCCGCCTGCCAATGCAGGGGACACGGGTTCGTGCTGAGGAGCGGCTGGGCCCACAAGCCATGGCCGCTGAGCCTGCGCGTCCGGAGCCTGTGCTCCGCAACGGAAGAGGCCACAACAGTGAGAGGCCCGTGTAACGAAAAAAAGAAAAAAAAGGCATGGCTTACTTTTTCTTCTATCCTCTTTTTTCCCCCATCTCTACTTTTAGTTCCATGAGGGAAAGGCAGTGGCCTTTCATACATGGGTTAAAATTACTCAGATACTGATTTGAACGGAAAAACTATGTCAAAGAAAATAGTGAAATAAACCTATTTATAAGGATGATTTGGGATATTTCCCATCAATGAAGTATCAGGAAACAACTTCAGATTATACGCATAGAAATGGGGCAAGTATGATTTAGGTTATGGAAATCTTTGGAAGTGTCTCTCCGCTACCATGAGATTTCACTCAGAGATGATAATCTGGTATTTGTACAGAGCTCTAAACTTTTCATAGCATTTTCATACACTTCTTTCACTTGAGGTGCATGACAATCCTATATGGTTTGTAGAACACGTATTATTCCTCTGTGACATATAACTAAACTGAGACTCACAAAGGCCCAACAGACTAGCTCAGGATCACATATCCAGTTAAAGGCAGAGCTATGCCTAGAAGTGGACTCTCAATACTGTTTGCTCTGTTTTCTCTAGTTCTGTTTTAGCACAACCTGCAAATGACATGTTATGCTTTGACCTGGACCAGTTTTTAGATGACTCAGACGTTCAGAAAATGTGCTGGATCTTCCTTGGTGGGTGATTCCAGCATATTATGGTGTTTAGAGGAACAGCTAGGGGCTAACAGTGGGAGCAGAGTGGCTGCTGCTTCTTTCTTAGGGGAAGAACGGGACAGTTTAAACTGACTTGAAGGTGAAAACTGCCTCTTGAAAAATCTTTGTTTTGTAAAAAGAGAGACCATTTGATTGTAGCCTTGTGCAGGGATAATTATGGCTTGAATCAGCTGAACTTTTGGTGGATACATTTATTTCCACAAAATTATACTTGGAGAGTTTTAAATGACCACAGTTTCTCAAAATATCGCCAAGTAGGAAATGAACAAATCAAATCCCAATTTTCTGGATCTAATATTGCAATGATGGTTTTTAGTCAAATAAAAATATATTTACTCGGAACATAGGGCTTCCCTGGTGGCGCAGTGGTTGAGGGTCCGCCTGCCGATGCAGGGTCATGGGTTCATGCCCCGGTCCGGGAAGATCCCACATGCCGTGAAGCGGCTAGGCCCCGTGAGCCATGGCCGCTGAGCCTGTGCTCCGCAACGGGAGAGGCCACAACAGTGAGAGGCCCACGTACCAACAACAACAACAAAAAATATATATTTTATATATATATTTACTCAGAACATAAGTACACATAAGGAGAATGGGCAAAGACAGCTATATTAGAATTTTTTATGTTTCCTTTACTGTTATTTATTTTCTGTATCAAAAGATATTCACTAGGTACTCTTTCCTGTGAAAGTAGGTAGGGCAAGTATTTCTGTTTTTCAGAGGGCACTTATTTTGCTTTCCATTTTTAAGGCTACCTTAGAGTTGAAAATTCATGTCTTCAGCTAGGGGCCAAATTTGCCATAAGGGCAATCAATGTTTCACATCCAAGAAGGGACATTTATTTATAGTAATCACTGCCATGGGCCTTGGGGAAGTGTTTAAGATAAAATATTCATGACTCTGTCCTTTTCCTCAAGACAAGAGCTGGTTCTCATTAGCTAATCCTCCAACAACACAGGCAAGGGACTGGACCCTCACTGCCTCAGTCATTTGATCTGAACTAGGTCTCAGATTTTCTCACCTGTTCATGACTTTATGGAGAAGCTTGAAAGACTTCTCTTACTTGGCTTGATTCTCAGAGTGGTCTGGACTCTGCTTATGAGTTGACCTGGTGGGGACATTGGTCACAAGGATCTGAAGTATTCCTCTGGATCAACCGAATTATACAGAGTAGATACTGAGAGTGGCAGAAAGCATCTTAACAGGGAAACAGGTAGCAGAAAAAAAAAAAAAAAAAGAGGTTAAAGAAATGAAGTAAGCACAGTGATTTGTCAATGTTGAGTCTGATTCTTACAGGTCAGAATTTCAACATGGCACTACTGACATTTTGGGCTAAATAGTTCTTTGTTGTGGGGATACCCTGTGCATTGTAGGATGTTTAGCAGCAACCCTGGCCTGTACCCATACGTGCCAGTAGTACTCCTCCCCACTTGTGACATCGAAAAACATCCCCAGACATGGCCAAACATCGCCTAGAGAGCAAAGTTGCTCCCTGTTGAGAACCACTGTTGTAGGCGAACATACCTGTAGTTGATGACTAGTAGGCTGTGATATAATCAGCCTTAGGTTTGCTCTTTAGATGCTTCTGGGAGCATGACCGAGTTGACGGAGCATGGGCTTTGCAAGTCAATCAAACCTGAGCTTAGATCCCAGTTCTGTCACTTACTTATCATGTGACACTGGGTAATTTAACCTCAGACTCTTCACCTGTAGTGGTAACAGTGCCTATCTCCCTGGGCCATGTGACAAATACTCTCAGCATTGTGCCAGGAACAGTCAGGGCTCACTAGATGTTAGTCTCCATTCTTCCCCCCTTTCTTCTTTTCCCTTCTTCCAAGGTGGGCTGTGAAAGCCGGGAAACCAAGGGACTGAACAGGTAGAAGTTCTGGTCCATATTCTATGTCCTTACCTAGTATCGGACTCCTTGTGAGCTCCATAAACTTTAAGGTGAACATTCGAGGTTTAGCCATAAGGAACACCTAAAAGCTTTGCAACTGGAGATGTCTAGGAATATGTATGTGTTTATACATATATACAACACACTGCTCAAGTCATTTGCTGTGTGCTTTTGGGCCACATCTCCACTGGCATCCTGAAAAGTGATCCACTTTGGGGAACTGAGGCAACAAAAGATATATCCTCAGACCATTCTACAGATCTGTGGAGTGACTGGGCTGATGGTCACACTTCCTTAGGGACCTGACCCTACAATCCTGAAAACTTATCAGCTCTGACCACTACTGTCAACCTATAGCAAGTATACAACTCTAAATCTGGACCCTGCCCACCAGTGTGGACATAGTGCTTTTGCTACACAACACAGGTGGGAGGTTCTGAGCTGTGGATGGCTGAAGGAAAGGCAGCTTGTTAGACACTGCACAGGGAGGGGTGAGGCTGTCAGCATGAGAAGTGTGGGAAAAGGAACATCACGACACTGCCTCAAATGAAACTGCACTGAAGGGCTTGCTGGGAAGCTCCACAAATAGAACCACACTGCATATGGGAACCAGAGATAGGATCAGGAGACATCAGGTGGGGAGATAGTGGACTGTGTACCAGTCTGTTTGCCTTCTCAGCATTTATTCACTGCTTAATAGCAGTCTGCAAATCACTGCCTATTTCCTCAGTTTCTACCTCTATAAAGCTTACTCTGCCTGCTTCTAAGGATGTTGTTAACATCAAACGAGGCAACACACATAAACGCACAATTGAAGCCCTGAGCATGGCAGGTGTTACTTTTCTATATGAGGCCCAAAACAGTTAAGAAAAAGCACCTGTTGCCAGTATCACAGTAACAGTGACTAATGTAGTACACATGGGCCAGGAGATTTACATGAATCATTGGTATCTCTACAACTCTGAATTTGATATTTTTATTCCTATTTCACCAGTAAAGTTAAGTGATTTGTTCGAGGAACTCAGTCCTGCCTATTTCCAGAGACTGTACTCTTCTCACTACCTTACGTGCCTCCCCTAAAGTCTTCGTACATTCATAGGCTGTCAGTACGGTGAGACTGAAGTATGACTTTTTTTATTTTTATTTTTTTGTGGTACGCGGGCCTCTCACCGCCGTGGCCTCTCCCGTTGCGGAGCACAGGCTCCGGACGCGCAGGCTCAGCGGCCATGGCTCACGGGCCCAGCCGCACCGCGGCATGTGGGATTTTCCCGGACCGGGGCACGAACCCGTGTCCCCTGCATCGGCAGGCGGACTCTCAACCACTGAGCCACCAGGGAAGCCCTGACTCTTATTTTTAAGCTTTCCTTTCTTCATAACTACTCAGTCCAGTAATTTGCCACCTTAGAAATGTACACAAGCTTTGATCTAGGAAAGCTGTTATAAAAGCTTCAGTCTGGAGACTGGCCTTCCCATTTTCCTCAGTATGTGAGTTCTAGCCAAGCAGGATTCCGGCAACCCTGCCATGGCCCTGGGAGCAGCTTAGAAAGCCACCTGTGCAGAGAGTCCCCATTACACACTGAAAACCACAGCAGTTGTAACAAGGCTAAGGATTAGGGACAGTGGGAAGATGACGTCTTTTTTTTTTTTTTTTGCCTTACGCGGGCCTCTCACTGTTGTGGCCTCTCCCGTTGCGGAGCACAGGCTCCGGACGCGCAGACTCAGCGGTCATGGCTCACAGGCCCAGTCGCTCCGCGGCATGGGGGATCCTCCCAGACCGGGGCACGCACCCGCGTCCTCTGCAGCGGCAGGCGGACTCCCAACCACTGCGTCAGCGGGAAAGCCCGGATGAGGTCTTTAATCTCTGTATTATCGTTCTATCATTTCTATAGCAAATCACCACAAATTTAGCCACTTAAATCAATACAAACATATTATTTTACAGTTCTGTAAGTCAGAAGTCTGACGTGAGTCTCACTAGACTAAGGTCAAGGTATCAGCAGGGCTACATTTCTTTCTGGAGGCTCTAGAGAAAAGTCTGTTTTCTTACTTTTTTCAGCTTCTAAGACGGTCCTCATTCCCGGGTTCACAAATTTCGTCCTCCATCTTCAAAGCTAACAACTCTCCAACCGGCTTTCCACCATCACGCCTGTCTCTGACGCAAGCAGCAAGAGCGTTCTCCTTATAAGGGTTCAGGTGATTAGATTGGTTCCACCTGGGTAATTCATTCTCCCCTCCCCTTCTCAAAGTCCTTAACCTTAAGCATATTTGGAAAGTCCCCGTTGCCACGTAAGGTAGCATACTCACAAATTCTGAGGATTAAGATGTGGACATCTTCGGGGTATTATTTTGCCTACCACAGTCCCCATTCAGATTACAAGTACAAGAGGCATAAACAGGTTTGGGAACAAACACAACTGACTCTTAGTAAACATACAGCTAACTTATTAGTGGAAGCAGAAGCGTGTGGGTGTACTAGGGAGTGGCTGACTAGCCCACAAAATGAGACTGTTCAGTATGCATTGTCATCTCTGTTTTATAGACAGAGCTGGTTAACATGGTGAAAAGTTAAATGGGAGTCAATTAATAGAATTTCTACTGCCGTTTGTTCGGCAGGGCAGGTTTGGGAAGCTGAGTTTGATAGTCTTGTCAGGAGCTTGAGTGCTGGTGTTTTAGCCTCGAGGGAAAAAACAATTAAAAACGATCCCTTGACGCCACATAGGAGTGAAGTGAGAGCACCTGCTGGCCTTCAGGGCTGGGCACCTATTGATTTTGAGGTGAGAAGCTGGGTGGTTGTTGAAAGCGACTAATAATGGGGCTGAAGAGGAACAGGAATAAACAGATCTTTACAAATTTGAACTTGGCTCAATAATTCTTCTCTATGAAGATGTCTTTTTCCCTGTCCTCAGCCAGAGGTTTTAACATTTTCTGAGTTCCAAATTCTCCATGTATACGTCTCACTTGCAGCTCTCATAACATGGAGTTATAATTACTTAGTTTTATGCTCAGACTGGGTGCCCCTTGAGGACAGACCCTGTATCTCATTTACTGTTGCATACCATGACCTGGTTCAGCGTCTGTTACAGAGTGAGGGAGCGAGGGCGTGCAAAATCTAGAGGATTTACACCCACGGTTACCGGTCAGGGTCATACATAGTCTTCCAAAGAAGTAGAGGGTCCCACTTAATGCCTCATGAGAGGCTAGAAATGGTGCTTGGCAATGGAGGTTTAAATTAGGATCAGCTTTTGGGACTTCCTGGTGGTCCAGTGGTTAAGACTCCACATTTCCACTGCAGGGGGCATGGGTTCAATCCCTTGTGGGGCGAACCAAGATGCCGCATGGAGCAGCCAGAAAAAAAAAAAAAAAGAAAAAAATTAGGATCAGCTTTTATTGTTGGCGGGGAAAGGGCTGTCTTCCAGATCATTCTGTAGGGGATTGTAGGGTTCTGTTGCACTGGCTGGTTTTCATTATGTCTTTGGTTTAAAAGCAGATTCAAGTTGACTAGTGCAGCAGAAACTGCTAGAGCTAATTGCCCTGGAGGCGGCCAGCAAGATTACTGTGTGATGATGCAGTTGTGTAATCCTTCTAGGCATAGGATCGCTAGTTGTGGTGATTTGCAATGATCACGTAAGGCAGTGTAACACCTAATGCCCCCTTTCTCTTCAAATATGTTTAATGAAGTAGACATGGCATCATATTAGTAGAATTAAACAGAGTTGCTTTAAGATGTGTGTTTACTGTTTTTGGCTCAGTTATTTCAGCGTCTGTTCCTGCCAAATTATTTTGCCAATGGTGCAAACCAGCTCAGACTATTGTTCAAAGAGCTGGGATGGTCTACAGTTGTGGTGTATGGATGGTAACCTTGTCACAATTGCAGGTTTGATACTAGATTTCATTTCTTCTACCACTTTAAATTTAGAAGTGGTCTAAACTCATTGTGGAAGTCCTTTGGAAATAGTCCAAATATGTTTTATGTGGTCAGTAGGGGTGGTCTCTGCTGAATGGTACAGGAATTGGTGGAAAGTACCATGTAGTTTTATCACAATTCTTGGTCGGATTGCTCTTGTCGTCAATTCATTTGAATAGTTCTCTCAGACCGGTTAATGCTACTTCATCTATTTCATCTTGGCCTGTGGTGTTTGATTTGTATACATTCTCAGAATAGTTTGGCCTCATGGTAGTTCTGAGTCAAATGCAGCAGGAAAGGATGAACAATAGCTTTACTTTTGCAACTTACTTTCTTAATCAACATTTATGAGTAAAAAAGTAGAAGAAACCATGAGTGACTCCCTGAAGTTTGTCCTGAGGCTAAACCTATCAATCCTTTGGAGAGAGCCAAATCTGAGAATTACCTCAGCAGCAAAATCCTACAAAAGGTGAGGCAGTTGTTATGTGTATTGGTCAAGGTTCTCCAGAGAAACAGAACCAATAGGATGAAGTTAGATATTTACACATTTATACATTTATCTGTCTATCTAATCTATAAAGAGGTTTATTGTAAGGAATTGGCTCATGCAGTTATAGAGGCTGAGAAGTCCCTAGATCTTCACTTGGCAAACTGGAGACACAGGAGACGCTGTGCAGTTCCAGTCCCAAAGATGGCAGGCTTGACGTGAAACACCAGTCTGAGCCTGAAGTTTGGAAAAGACCAATGTCCCAGATCATTAAATCAGGAGGGAGGAGTTCCTGCTTATTCAAAATTTTTTTGTTTTATCCGGTCTTCATTTGATTGGATGAGGCCCCACCCACATTAGAGAGGGCAATTTGCTTTATTTAGTCTATCAATTCAAATGGTAATCTTATCCAGAAACGCCCTCAAAGACATACCAAGAATAATGTTTGACCAAATGTCTGGGCACCTTTTGACCCACTCAAGTTGACGTAAAATTAATCTATATGGTATGCAAGAAAGTGTTTCTTCAAGAATCCCCTGATTCTGCCAAAATTTTGTTCTACAAAAATTAAGAGCCTCAGGTGACACAGATTCTTTTTCAGAATGGAAAATAAGCATAGATCTCTACTTATCCATGTGTCAATTTTAACTGGATAACAGAAGATACCTGATGATCAGACATTCAGTCAAGAAAAATAGAGGTGACAACTTTAAGATACAGCTACAGCAAATTTAAGTTTGCTTTTTAAGATAAGAAGGCAGCTGTCAGATACCACTTCTAGGATAGTAGTATGAGGAATTCTGTGGACCCACTCCTCAGTGAAATAAGTATACCTACTGAAAACCATAAAATAAAGCCAAACTATTTTAAAGCCTGGAAAATTTCCAAAGGGCATGCAGTAAATGAAGAAACATTTATTCAATAAAATATCTGAAACAGAGTAAGATTAGTGAGAGTCCGTGACACTTGAGCCATGATCAGCTCCCCTCACCATCAGCTTGATGGAAACACTACTTCTGGTGGGTGTGACTAAGAAGATGGGGCTCCCTCTCCTCTCAGCTTCTGATCAGGGGATGTGGTATTTACCAGGAGGGGCAGGTCTCCAGCCCTTTTCATCCCCTCAATCTCTGAGTTGAAGAGGCTAATTTACTGGTGAGAGAGACTGAGAAGTCAGGTGGCTCCCTTCATCCACCCAGCCCTCACTCATTGGGCAGATCTACCCCAGGTGGGACAGGATGAGCATATGTGTCCCCAATTTCCCTGTCCTGGCTCACTTGTAGAGCAGAGGTTCCAAGCCAGGAGAGGGAAGTCAAGAAGGCCAGAGGCTACCACACCTGCCCAGTGCCTGGAGAAGGAGCTCAGAAATTTTGCCCAAGAGGCAAAAGATATATCTGAAGTTCTCCACAACGGGACTGAATTTATTTGAAAAAGAACGTGGGGAAGTTTAAACCTGGGATGCTCTCCAAAATATGAACGTTTTGATGGTAAGCAAATAAGAGGAGGCTGGTAGCTCTTACAAATTAAAAGCAATAAACTAAATCACAGACAAGTTATTTTAGCAGTGAGAACTGGAGAGAGACCACTAAGAAGATCCTTCTTCAGGTCAGAACAAACCTCAAAAACTGGTCTCAAAAATGACTACTGTCTGAATTTAATTGGATGAGATTGCGAAGCAATTTATGCCCAAAGCATTGTTGAAAACAATAGCCCTATGGGCTAGTGGAGCCTAACGATTGGGTGTGATACCAAGTGAGGCAGACATCTTAACAGAGAGACTCTCAAAGACAGCTCTGCTAAAACCACTTTCATCCAAAAGGCTTCATCTCTGGTGAGGTATTGGACTTCACTAAAATAGTATCCAAGTGTCCAAACACGTAAAAAGGCAAACATGCACAAAAAAGAAAAATCCCCAGAGATGGGGGATGAAATCAATATCCAGAGTTTCTAAAATGTCCAGTTTTCAACAAAAAATTATGAGAGATGCGAAGAAACAGTGTGACCTATCCACAGGGAAAAAGGTAGGCAATAGAAACTGGCTGTGGGAGGACTCAGACGTCAGATTTAATAGACAAATCAGCCATTATAAATACGTTCAAAGAACTAAAGGAAATCATGCTTATAGAAGTAAAGGAAAGTATGAAGACAGTTTCATCAAATAGAGAATATCAATAAAAAGATATGAATTATAACAAAGAATCAGGACTTCCCAGGCAGTCCAGTGGTTAAGACTCTGTGCTCCCAATGCAGGGGAAGATCCTGCATGCCCCACGGTGCAGCCAAAAAAAAAAAGAATCAAATTGAAATTCTGGAGTTGAAAGCACAACAACTGAAATGAAATATTCACCAGAAGCGCTTGACAGTAGTTTTGAACTGGAAGAAGAAAGAATCATCACACTTAAAGATAGCTCGATAGAGATTATATAATATGAAGAACAGAGAGAAAAAAGAATAAGGAAAAATGAAGAGAGCCTCAGAAAGATCTGGGAAAACACGAAGCACACTTACATATGTGTAATGAGAGTACCAGAAGGATAGGATAGAGAGAAAGGAGCAGAAAATATATTCAAAAAAATAATGGCTGAAAAATTCCCAAATTTAATGAAAATGATTAACCTACATTTCCAAGGAGCTCAACAAATTCCAAGTGGGATAAACTCAAAGACTCACACCCAGACACATCATTGCAGAAATGATGAAATCCAGACAAAGAGAAAATCTTGAAACCATCAAGGGAAAAATAACTTATGTATGAGGGAACACCAATAAGATTTGAAGTACATGAATCATAGACTTACAGAGCTGCAGCCTCAGAAAAGAACTTTCACATATGGTGAATCACGTGTCAATACTTTCTAATGTTGTGTGCATTGCAGACATCACGGTCCTCTTTCTCTTTTTACCTAGCTTCAGCCTCATATTCCTCACAAACAACCATCCATGCACCCAGTGAGAGTCAACTACTTCATGCATACGAGATGAAATACAATATTTATCATCCCAGCCTCATTTCACAGACGAGGAAAATCAAGGGCTAGAAGTAACACAGAGTTAGAGGCAGATGCAGAAATAGCTCCCGAGACTCCTGACAGCTGGTCCATGGTATCACTCTGCAGTTGTTCAGATCTACCAGCATCACAGGTCCTTTTAAATTTCTATCTGCAGCATCACAGGTCCTTTTAAATTTCTATCTGAGGAGCTTTTAAATAACCAACCAACCTTGTTTGTTCTATTCCATATGAGCAGAGAGCTCTAGGACTGGAGCATTCATGCTTGAAAAGGAGTGATTAATCGGCACCGAGAGAGGTTTTTATATACAGTATATTAAAAAAAACCTCTCTCTCATATTTCAGGTTTCCCTGGGATTCCCCTGGGGTTCAAGCCTATGTCCCTGAAGTTCTCCTTTCAGTCTCCCCCCTCCCCACCCCCGGCAGGCACAGGGGACATCCTGCTGGCTAGGCTGTGCATTACTGGTACCCCAGAAGCAGTTCTAAATGTCCACAGGTAAAGCCTCCCACCTGTCTCAAGTTTTGATCCTCAAAACTGAGAACTGGCAGACCAACAGGTGCATCAGGTTAGCAGAAATTGACATCTGAATGTACCTCACGCCTTACAATTTTATTTATTTAGTTAGGTTTTCTTCTCTCTCTCCTTTCTTAGTTTGAAGAATCAGCTCTGAGAGCCGGGCGGGCTTGGTAAATCAGTTACATAACAGAGTCTCCTGCCCCTGCCCGAACTGATTGGGAGATATCAGTGGTTGAGTTAGTGTGAATCACAGCTTCCAAAGAGAATCCAACGAAGTCTCTTTCCACTGTCCCCACTTACCCATTTCTCACGCAGTTCTCTACCCTACGCAAGTCCATCCCACATCCCGGAAATTTCCCTCATGTCACAGGTCTACCTGCTGTGCAGGGTTGATGTTGGCATTCCGGAAGGCTAGGATTGCAACTGTTTTCCTCTTGTTTATTGTCACGAATGTCAGGTGATGTCACCACTGCCTTCTACTCTTCAACCTCCTACTCATCTGACTGATTTTGCTGAGAGACGAACTTCTACTGAGAACTGATAGATATTAACTGTCTCTAAGGATTGCCTAGAATTACTTTGTAAATACTTCAGGGCTACATTTTATTTATTATTTTAGCTAAATCTACTCAGATTGTTCCTACAAACACAGCTGTGTGATACTTGATAAATGGAAATGTAAAAATCTGTCTCATCTATTTGGTTTCTTTTAGATGCTATTCCTGCTTCTTTTCAGATGACAGTCCTTTGAGCTGGGAGCGACTTGCAATATTGATCCTAGGAAGGCGGCCAGCCACCAGTGGCTTCAGACTGAACCCATGCCTCTTTGCATTGAGATCTGGTTGTCTCTTCCTGAAGCCCTGCTGTATTAGTCACTGGAGGGTGTTTATGTTTTTCCAGCTTCCCTTGAGTGGTGTAGCCAACTGCCATGCAGCTTTTGTGCACCTTTGCTATGGTGTAATTGCAAAACTATTGTTTCATTCAGTGCACCACTCTGGATTGCCTTTACCTTTTGTTATACTTATAAATAAAAACATATATTATTTATTACAATTCAGGGAATGGTTCTTTGCTGGGTCTCTGTTTGGGGCAGTTGTGGAAATGTAGTGTAGGAGCAAGTGTTTGCTTTGTAAGAAATCTCTGAGAGTGTTTTCTGAGTTAAGTTAAATCCTGGGCCACCGAGTCTCTTCTGAAGTTAGGGGAGTGTTTCAGGATTTAGTGAGGCCTTTGTGAATGCTGAAGGATATTAACTCCACCCAGACTGTAGTCTAGTTTCAGCATTTCCGTGATGAATCTCTGGACCAACCTAGATGACAAACTCAGAATCTTTTAGGGTTAACACAAGACAACAACAACAAACATCTTCCTGATTGTATAAAATAATCAACAATTGAGGTAAAAAATTTCATAGGAAAAGTGGAGGAGGTGATTTGTGTCACATATTTCATCATACCCACTTAAAAAAAAAATCCCCTTTGGACCTATTTGTTCTCTTCCAAAGCCCTTTCTTGGTTGCTTTGCCTTCAAGGGTTTGCTTCTTTTTTCCTTTTCTGAGCAGCATTTGGCCTCTTCTTCTGAGCTCATTGGTTGATGTTGCCCAATCCCCTTATTGTTAGTCTGGCCACTAGAGTTAGGCCACTAATACTAAATGTTATCCTTTCCACGCAGGTTGTCTATTCAGCCCAACTCATCAGTACCTTGAGACGGAGGAAGAAGTCCTCTTTACTCCAGCTCTTTCTTTAACATTTCTCGAACTGAAAATCTTGCTTTACCTGTTAGTGTGTCAGAGGAGTCCCTAGACCTAGTACTGTCATCGGCTTACTCTTCCAGTTTCCTAAAATGCCTTCTCTTTCTTATACAATCTTCCGCAAGTGCCCTGGGACCTGGATTAGAAGAGTACGAGTGATGCCGATAGGGAAATCATTTTAAAATGTTCCTCCTCCCTGACAGTTAACCAGAAGCTATGAACTAAGTTCGAACCACTCGGGCTTGGGTTGAGAACTCACAGGATGTGTGATGAGAACCAAGCTGCCTTTACAAAATCAGAACATCTGGTTGTTTGGACACCCCTCATCTTCCGTACTCAGCTAGAAGTGCTTTTGATCACTCTTGTCTTTTTGTGAGATGGAGATGCTTCTGTAAGCAACTGTTGCCACCGTCACTGCCATACAACATCAAAATGGGCCAGAAAATTTGCTGACCTGTCTGTGTGGGTGAAAACAGACGCGGTCACCAGCTTCTTAGAACATCTGCAGGGAGAGGCATCTCCATTAAACACTTTAATGTTCAAGTCAAATTTAGAAGCTAAAACCTCTATGATCCAGGGTTTAAAATCAAGCAGCCGGTGGTTCACAGTTAGCATGTCAGAGACCCAAGGAACTTATTCAGTGAAGACTGGAGAACGAGAAGCTCACACCTGAGTTTGCCTAATGATACTGATATGAGTGTCTTAATCTTAATGAAGATGAGATATGACATATAGCTACAGGAATATGGCTTTGAAAAAAATCTTATAATTATTTAAAGAAGAGGGGCTACTTAAAAATTAAAAAAAAATCTTAATATAATTTTTAAAGGTTACTTTCCATTACCAGTTATTACAAAATATTGGCTCTATTCCCCATGATGTACAATACATCCTTGAGCCTGTCTTACACCCAATAGTTGGTACCTCCTACCCCCCTACTCTTATACTGTCCCTCCCCCACCCTGGCACCCACTAGTTGGTTCTCTATATCTGTGAGTTGGCTTCTTTTTTGTTATAGTCATCAGTTTGTTGTATTTTTTAGATTCTGCATATAAGTGATATCATACAATATTTGTCTTTCTCTGTCTGATGTATTTCACTTAGCATAATGGAAGAGGGGCTACTTTTTAAAGGTTTTTAACAAAATAGGTTTAAAGATAGTATTTTTCTTGTGTGAACAATTTCATTTCTAGACACTCTTCTAAGCGCCTTACCTTTATAAATTTACATTCAGACAAAACAACAACCCTATGGGGATAATTATGTGATTCTCTTTTTTACGGAACAGGACACTGGGGTACATAGAGGATAAGTAATTTGCCTAACATTCCATAGCTAGTGCATGAGGCAGTCAGGATTTGAACCTACCAGCGTGTCTCTAGAGCCTGAGCCATCCCACACTGTAGTAGATGGTAGTAAGCTACTCTCTTCATTGAAATAGTCTAGGAAACAGCACATGGGGACCTGACTAAGGCAACAGCAGTCGGGACAGAGATGAGGGGATTGATATGACAGGTATTAATAGAATTGACAGAATTTGGCGCTAGACCATGAATTCGGTCTTGTACATGTGTTGGGTTTGAGTTATCAGGGGAACATGAGGGTTGAGATTTCCTAGCAGACAGTTGAGTAGATAGATCTAAGCTCAAGGGAGAGGAGAGGGCTTAATAGGACTATTAAGAAGTCATCAGCATATAGGTAGGAGATGAAATTGTGAGCATGGATATGATCACCCAGAGAGTGAGCAGCGTGAGGGAAGATTTCCAGTGTCTGCCTTAGATTCAGCTCCCCAGGAGCAGTCCTAGAGATGGAGATTTGTGTAAAAGTGACTTAATAGGCAAGACCAGTAGGGAAGTAGGGAAGTGGGTCGGGAAAAGGAAGGAAGTCAAGCAATGGATGCAATATTAAACTTCCACGGAGGATGACTTTGCTTTAAACCCAAGGGGAGCTCTGGAGACAGTGTAGTTCTCACTTGAGAGATGTCCTGATTTGGGGCCAAGAGAGACGGAATTTATACTCCTCATCTGTCAGCACTGGCCAGTGGCTGCTTTCGGTGATGTGAATTCCCAAGCACTTCCAGGTCTAAGTGCAGACAAGCAAAGTGGACTCTAGCACTCTGGGGCAGCGTGCTCCATCAGAAAGAAGTGAGAGCAGACTGTTGGGAGTGTATTAAAATTGCAAAAGGAATCTGTTGGATCACTCACACTGTCAGCCAAATGACAGAACCCCAGGACGTGTCAACATACCAGGGCCATCCAAGACAGAGGAGTTGAGTCAGCAAATGAAACCGACAAGTAGCAGTCAGGGAGATGAAAGGAGAAAGCTGTGATAGAGGCGTCAAAGAGTAAGAGTTTCAAGGAGAGTGAAGTGGCGATGAGTCACGTGTAGCAGAGAGGCCCAGACTTCAAGCAAGATCAGGGGAGTGGACGTTGGATTTGACAATGGAGGTCACCAGTGATCTTTGCTAGGCAACATGGGAGTGTTGGGGATGCAGTGTTGGAAGCCTTCAGCAGTGAGTGAATTGACATAAGAAGGTAGAGGTAATTTAATCCTCTTGAGGAAGTTGGCAGTGGTGGAGAGCTATAGGAGGGTAGGTTTAGAGAGTTACACAGCTGAAGGAGAGTTTTGAAAAAACTCTTGAAGGGGTTAAGGAGGAGAAGGAAAATGGAAAGTAGAAGATTATAAAGTTAGGTGATAGGTTATAAGATTATAAAGTTAGTTTATCTTAGAGATAAAATAAGACACGGGAAGAAAGAAAACTCTTCCACTGGTAGTGGAGGGAAGCATGGTGAACTGAGTTCAGATACTGATACATACACTGGTGTGGGGACAAGAAGATGGTGCACTTCATGTCTCATGTTTCAATCTGGGTTCAATTCTCCTTTCCTTCTGGGTCCATAGCACCTTTCTTCTCTGCGTCTTCTGCTATCTTTTAAGTTACAGTTGTTGGAGCTTTGTTTTTCATATTATTGTTTTTTATTGTACGTGAGTTGGCTTACGATACAGGAAGCAGAGTGTTTCCAAAATTTTATTTTATATAATGATCTCTTGGTAAAAATTCAATAAATATCAAAGGAGTAGAGTGTTGTAACACCCGGTTGTTATTAGTGGGGTTCATTATATAATGCAAGATTGTTTTTACTTAAAACAGTTTTTTTCCCCTGAAGATTCTAATTTTCATTTGACTTGTAATGATTTTCATACATACATGAAAATAAATGACAATCCACAATATTATTTTGATATAAATTTTAGTTTTGGATTCTGGGTGTTTGAAAATGTCATAAGCCAATGAAACCAGTAGCCTCTGATCATATAGCATCTGCTGTGCTAAGTGTGGTATTGGATGCTTTAAATACATCGCCTAATTTTCTTCACCGACTGTGTGGGTGTCCTGTTTTCACCACTGGGGAGGAAACTGTTAAAGATCACATGCTGGTAAGGCTTTAGGTGGAGATCTTTTTAAAAAAGTATTTTCATTGGTTTAAAAAATTAAAAAAAATAAATGAATGCTTATAAAAACAACAACAAACAAGCATACAGAAGTATACTTGTTAGGAGTGGTCATTCTTTATTGCAGTATAATTGCTTTACAATGATGTGTTAGTTTCTGCTTTATAACAAAGTGAATCAGCTATACATATTCATATATCCCCATATCTCCTCCCTCTTGCATCTCCCTCACACCCGCCCCATCCCACCCCTCTAGGTGGACACAAAGCACCAAGCCGATCTCCCTGGGCTATGCGGCTGCTTGCCACTAGCTATCTATTTGACATTTGGTCAATTCTTTGATAAATAATATTTTCTATTTGGGGCAATTGAGGTTTTTATCACTTTTTTTTGAACGCTGTTTTAAATATGAGTTTTGGTTATAAGTAACCAGATGTGTCAAACTTGCCTTTCCCTAAATTCAAACCATGATGTAAAGGTGGCTGGAAGACGATGTAAACATAAAACAGTACATGTATATAGAAATCGTCACTTGCTTTTGTTCATAAAGCCATCAGTTTTCACAGTTTTGTGTGTTTCACTGTCCATAGCTCCCTGGCCTGTGATTTATGCTCTGTCTAGTATACAAGGTTAGGGTAGCCAGATGTCCCAGATTTAGACGTAGATAAACGGTGAGGTTTTACCCATCACCATAACAAAGAACCACTCCATGACTTACAAAGTAATTACTGGGGTTGTAAGATGAGCAATTTTTCTATAGCGGAGTTGGGAGCATTCACTCACTCCTTCCCAAGGTGATTAGCCTCCGAGATGTTATTTGTTTGGATACTGTTAACAACCTTGAGCAAACATTTCCTCGTGGATTATTTTAAATGGATAAAAAGCAGCTGATAAGCTGTGAACTATTAGTTAATTAGATTTCCAAAAGGAAATAAGGAGAAACAGCATCTTTTCAGGGTATCATGGCGGTTCACGTGTAGACTGGAATTACAGTCTTTTTCTTTAAAAAAAAAAATCTGCCTTTATTTCTATCTTATTTTGTCTCCCTCCACTTAAAACTTTTACTTTTTTCCTTCTGATTCTTCATGTGTCTTTCTTCTTTCTGTTCTCACCAACTCACTGTCATCTGACATGCCTATTTTTTCCTCTGGTTTTGTGGTTGCATATGGAAAACTTTTGCCCTCACTTTTTTTTTTTTGAGGCTGAAACCTCAGTCCTGGGAGAATGCCCTAACAACTGACCGTATATCATAAGAGAACATTTGAGAATTTCTTCAGTCTGATGCTTGAGGAGAAGTAAAGGAAAAGATTCTTCTTGGAGCCTTGGCAGTGCCTTGCATGCGTCTTAAATTTTGGAGGTTGTGGCCAAGGAGACAGACTCTTCTTTGTCTTGGCTTGCTAGTCTATAAGTTGATTTGGTTTTCTGTCACTTCCTCCTGTGTCATTCTCTATATCTTGAAGTAAGTGGTTAACAGCACCATCAATTTAGACAAGTGGCAGCTCAAATCTCTCTCTCTCTTTTTCTTTTGTGGCTGCATTGGGTCTTAACTGTGGCACACTGGCTCTTCGTTGTGGCCCATGGGCTTCTCTTTAGTTGTGGCGCGTGGGCTCCGAAGCACGCGGGCTTAGTTGCCCCACGGCATGTGGGATCTTATTTCCCTGACCAGGGATCGAAGCCTTGTCCCCTGCATTGGAAGGCGGATTCTTAACCACTGGACCACCAGGGAAGTCCCTCAAATCTCTTTTTAAGGTCAAAGATAAAGTGAGGTTTGGAAACAAAACCGAGGTTCCTTATATATTATTTTAGTAGCAGTTATTCTGTAGTTCATAGAAGTTGGGAAGGCTGGCAATGTGAATTTTGTAGGTTAGTCAGTAGGTAACTGGTAAGTTGAGCTAGCATGATGCATGGGATGTGGCCTGTGATTGAGACACAACTTTATTTTTGTCTCCCATCTTCCTTACGAAATTTATTGAGGGAGAGTAATCTGCGCCTGCCATTGGATGAAAATTCCAGCCAACCCATGACTCCTCTGGTTACTCTTAGGTAATAACAGAGTCATAGTCACTTTAAGTTGCAAACGTAATCTCAGATCAGCAGTTGGATTGCCTAATGCTAGGGAATAAATAAACAAACTCTGACAGTTTAAAACATAAAGTAATTTCACCTAGTAACATTAAATTCTTATTATGACGTATTTTCTCCCCCCTGCCCCCCATGCTAGCTGTTTGCAGGGGGAAAGGGGGACACGGTTCTTCATTTTTCACAAAAGTGAACGATGTTTATTCAGCCTTGTGGGTAGTGGCCTTTGGTTTCCAAGACTCACTAAAAATGTTCCTTTTTTGGAGAAATCTATTTCTTGCTCCTAGAGAGGTGAAATAGTATAGTCTGGTTAAGAATATGGAATTTTGCAGTAGATTTGGGATGATGCTTCTAACTCGGGGAAGTTTCCCTCCTCTAAACTTCAGTTCCTCAACTGTTAAATAGACATACCTCATAGAATTGCTGTGAAGATTACGTAAGTTCAGGAGTGAGAAGAGCCCAATAGAACGTCTGGCAGGTACTATTCACTCCATCAGGGTTTGCTATATGGCCACTCTCTGGGTTTCAAGCCCACATCCCTTCCTGATTGGGGTAGGTATTTCTAGGGCTCTTCCGTGTCTGGTGCTTCTTTACTTCTGGGTCCACAGCATCATTAGTCCGGGAAGATGGTTCCCCTCGGGTCTAAATTGGGGCAGGTGGCTAGAAGCAGATCCTGTCAGAGCCCATCCGTGTCCCCCTGGCATCTCTCATTTCTGCGCACTCCCACCCAGCCTCCAAGCACCAACCCCATGACTCTGCCCGAAGGCTTCCTCTGGCAGATGTGGCCTCCTGTGCATGGGGCACGCCATTTATGGAAGGAATTATGTCCTCAACCAGTGAATACCTCAGCTCCTTTGCCCCTTGGGTGGGATAATTCTAAGGCACATGTTCTATACTGTTTCTTAAACTTTTCTGGTGGGATTGAGCTCAATTACCCAGAGTGGTAAACTGCTTGACAACACATTCTGTATTGGCTCCCTTCCTTTCCCTGTTGCAGGTGGGGCTTATTAGCATGCACGGTGTTTATTAGGGAGTTCTTTCAGGATCAGCACCTGTGGGAGGGAGGAGACGGAAGCAGAATAATCGAAGAAGAAGCTGGACCACAACACAGTCCAAACAGAAGCCTCAGCCGACCCCTTAGGGAACTCTGGAGCTGGAGAGGCCCTGCAGATTTGTCTCCAGTTGGGGTGAGTAGGTTGGATGTTTATAACCTCACAGTGATTAGTCAATGGGTGTGGGCTGTGCCTAAAAGGAGGCCTGACCTCGGGAGAGGCAGTTGTCTTCAGCCAACATGATCTCCAAAGAGGGCCGATAGCTGAGGCTCTGCTGTAACACACACAGCCTCCCTACTTGGGGGATCTGGGCGATGCATCACAGAGCCCACCAGACCTAGGCTTCCCACTCCTCGCCAGTGTTATCTGAGATAATCTCCTAAATAAACCACTTGTGCTTGAATCCTTGTCCCAGTGCCTGCTTCTTGGGGGGACTCAAGCCAAGACAGGGCTTTCACAACACTATCTGGAGGGCTTGCTATGTGTCCACCGTGGCTGCCAGTCGTAGAGAACTGGGATGCGACTCCTGCCCAGGGAATCAGAAAAGAGAGACAGGCTGCTTCGCTGATGGGGGCAGCAGAGAGGTTACTGCGTAGGGATTAACCTACACCTCAGTGTTTGTTGGGGCAAAGGGGAGTGACTGGGAGTGTCTCCCATGGAGCAGAGATGGGCCTTGGGTGAGAGAGAGCCCGTGTGGGCTTGGCTAGGTCCTGGTCAGCTAGTAAAGGGACTCCTGTAGCAAGAAGCTGGCAGTGGACATCAGATTCCTGGGGGCTGTGAAAGGAGGCACGTGTGCCTACTCAGTGTAATAAAACCAAGAAGATTTTTTTAAAAAAGCGCCAAATCCAATTCCTTCTACTTACATGAATTATAGAAAACCTAATTTATTTGCTCTATAAAGTAACAGTGTCCAGGGGTTTCTCTGGATTGCTAATCTTTTCACATTCACCACTCCAGCTAATTGCATTCTGGCAGCCAATCCAGAGGACTCTTGATGTGGAGGACTAACTATTCCATTTCAGGGTTATGCTTCCTGATTTTACATTCCCTTTTACTGAACCCACCAGAGAGAATAAGAGGATAATCAAAGTTGTGCTACCTTTGGTCGTGATTATACTAGTATTATCCTCAGTCAGGGCATGACAAAAGTCCCTAACACTGATTTATGTTTTCCAGGGTAGATGTCACCAAGCAACAAATTTTATAACAGTCCAATAATTCTATGATCAAATATTTGGCAGCCTATTGTTTTCCTATGTTGGTCAGAACAGGTTAATCGGAGTCCCAAGGTGTTCAGTCCTTATGCATTACAAGTATTCAATCTGGTTGGTATTCCTCTTGACTAACAGTATAAATATGTCAATTTGGAACATCACTGAAAACCAAATTCAGCAGTGCTGCAGGAGAAAAGATTTATTTTTTAAATTAAAACTTGATTCCACACCTCTCCAACTTTGGTATTCATATTATATCTGATTTTCAGAGAGTTTGATTTCCATGGACAGTTATATTAATCCCCAGATACATCAGAAATATTGAAAGATTTGAAAGCATCAACTTACTCCCAATTTGCCATTATATTTTTAATGAAAGAGTACGGAAGGAAAATAAGTTAAGGAAATGAATTCAGTGTCCAATTATACCGATAGCTCCAACTTAAAACAAATTTAGAAAATGCTCGAACAGTGCTTTAAAAACTTTACTGTACACACAAATTACCTAGGGCCCTTGTTAAAATAAGGATTTTTATTTGATATGTCTGGGGAGGAGGCTGAGATTCTGCATTTCTAACAAGATCCCAGGTGATGTTGCCACTGCTGGTTTGTGGGCCATATTACAAGTAGCAAGGACCCAGAAGATGTTTTGAAACCCTTGTGAATTTAAGCGAAATGTTCCCTTTAACATTTCTTCATAACCCAATTTGCATAAAGCTAGGTCAGTTACTCAACTGCTCCAGGGTTAGGGACTAATTCTCTCATTAAATCCAAGTTGTCATTGATTGTTAGATGAGTCATTATTTTATGTGCTGCTAAGAAGGGAAAATACTGACAAACTATGATGCATGCTGACTTCAGATATGTTAAAATAGGAGTCTTAGAATTCAAGAAATAGGGGGGTTTCTCTGACTCCTTCCCACTTTCCACAGTGAGTGTTTACTCTGTGCCAGGTACTTTTTCTATGAGATAGGTGCTCTGATGATCCCATCTGACAGAGGTTTGGAGTGGCAAATTACTTTAAGTGGCACAGCTGGAATTTGAACCTGGGTCTCTATGACTGGAGGGCCAACACTCTCATCTTCTCCCCCACAGGAAACGCTCTTGTCCCTGAGGAAAATGTTCCACTGTGCTGTCTCCAAAGGCGTTCACTTAAGGTAACTACTCCTACAAGATTATCTGTGCCCACGGTGTTTATTTCCTTTTTAAACATATTTTCTTTGAGCCTGGCTTCTTGTATTCATCACTCTATTGAAGTGGCTTGTCTTGAACTCACCAGTGACTTTTTACTGCTAAATCCAGCAATCCTTTCAGTCGGAATGTTCCTTGATTTTGTGTCTATCAGACAAGCCTACCATCCTCTCCTTGAATGTGTTTCTTCTGTGTTTTTGAGTAGCTTGTTGTTTATGTTTGATGCTTTTCTGATATGAGTGAACCATACTCCACTTAATATATTTATCACCAGCTTTCCTTTGCAACCATGCATCAGAAGGGTATAAAAGAATTCAGGCGGTTCCTGAGTCCTCATTGAATGAAGGTGATGCATTTGGGGGTACAATACAAACTGTGATTTGGAATCATGGATCTTTCCTGCTAGAACCATCTCTTTTTGCTTCCACTTTGTGTATACTTTTATCATAGAGTTTACAGTGTTAGGTTCTAATTATATTCACTTGTCTTTGTATCCTGCTTGACTGAAATCCTTGTGGGTAGAGACTGTGTTTTATTTATTTCTGTTCCTCCAACCCCTGTCCAATGCCTGACACACAAATGATTCAACAGTACTCAGGCAGGAACAAAATTCACTATTATAGTGGCAAGAGTAGCTATTTCCTGATATCTATCTTGTGTTGCAAGGCAATGTCACCTCGAGGTCTCTAGCCTCAGAAACAGGTCAGAATGGGGCTGGGGGCTGTGGTGATGTCCCTTCTCTGTTTTACACGGAGACCTCACAGGTCCCAGACTGAAATTGTTCTTGGCTTATTTGCTAGTTTTTCGTTTGTTTGTTTGTTCATTTCCAGCAAATTTGGAAATTCTGATTTTTTCACACAA
The DNA here is from genome assembly GCF_008692025.1 of Phocoena sinus. Taxonomy (NCBI): domain Eukaryota; kingdom Metazoa; phylum Chordata; class Mammalia; order Artiodactyla; family Phocoenidae; genus Phocoena; species Phocoena sinus. The sequence goes on from NC_045764.1 coordinate 79,661,325, forward strand.
GAGGGTAAAATAAACTTTTGTATGGAGGGCAAAGTCTTCTAATGCAAAAAAGAAAAATCCATCAATAAAGGTTACCTTATAGTGTCATTAAAATAAAAAAAAATTGGACGAAGGACTGTAGGGTTAAATGTTCCTATCAAGAGATGGTTCTCTAGGAGTTTGAAAGGGTTGCTTTCTGAACGTGCCCAATTTGTCCTCCTCAAGGAACTTCTCCTCATAGCATCTGACTCCCTAAGCCCATTCCCAACTTGGTCTAAGATGATATAAGCCTGAAGGAGCTTAGCCCCCCTCCTCCCTCAGCCCTTATGGGCTAGCACGATGGTCTCCCATCACTCCCCTGCTTGCTGGGTCACTTTGATTAGATTTGATTCAGTTCATTGTCTGCTTCTTAAGCAGGTCAGGTAAAGCCACACTTAATGGTAATTCAGCAATATAACAAAGCTGTTTTTAAGAAAAGTCAAATTAAATCTTTTCTTGAAACAGGAAAGTGACATAACTGTTGACCCGCCGTAATTAATTTTACTGCTTGATTTCAGAGTCCATCATACCTATTTCTTCTTTTGTTTGTCAAATGATTTGTGTTCAATCCAAACAGCACTTTTCTTAAGCCACTAATTTATCTGCGGAGCTGTGGCTGCAGAATGTTTAAAAACAACCCAGGTAGCTGCAGAGGCCATAGAGAAGCAGTGTGTCAGGAAGGCCAATAGAGGGCACTGGGCTATTTGTGATAACTATGGAAGGGGTGGAGAAGTCTGTATACCAGCCTTTAGATTGGGGGGGTGGGGTGGGGTGGGGAGGGAGTAAATGAACACAGCATTTTTTATCTCACTAATTCTGTTAGAAGCACAATGGAATTTTTAAAAATGAAGATGGAAAAATTCATCAGCTATATCTTTAGGTCTGAATTCTATGCAATGAAAGTTTTCAACATTGGCTGTTTATCCCTTACAAAGAGCTTAGAGGACCTAACACACACTTCATTTTCCTGATATATTTCAGTTTGCCTGGGGGCCATGGTAAAGTACTTAAATTACCCAAAGATTGGTGGTTTTGGAAGTAATAACTTTGTAGAAGACAGTCGAAATAAAAGAAATGCTGAAGATGCAATATCTGGTTTCTAAGGAACATTTTGTATTTCCCTCCGGGATTCTGATCCCCTCTCTCCCTCCCTCCCTCCCTCCCTCGCTGAATTCCTTCCTTCCTTCCTATTTTCCTTTAGAAGTTGGAGTGGGTGGTTTGTTTCTTCTCTGGGGGAACTGATTGGTAAGCTTAGGTTCTGCTGTTCCTTCCCTTGTATTCTCGGATACCATGATAGACTCTTGTCTGTTGCCTTATCTCCTCTCCGTTCTCCAGAGGCCTCAGTTGGAAAAAGTTAGGAGGAAGGTGGAAGAGGGAGGAAGCCGGGTCAGTGGGGGTTGGCTGAGTTTGGAAGGCGTCTTCAGGGGCTCCTCTTGGCTCCTTACCACAGGGCAGCTGCTATGGGCACATGGCCAAACCTCTTTACTCTAGCCCTGGGAGGTCTCTCGCTTTTCACTCCATACACCTCTCCCCATTACATTTTTCAGGCCTCTAGTATTTGTGGTCTTCTGAAATTGTTTCACATTTCTCTCTTCAGATCACTGTATCACTGTCACAGCTGGCTGGGCAAATAGGTGATTTTCATTGACACAGGTCTAAAGCATCTCATAAAAACAACTCACAGACATATTATCAAAGAAAAGCGAAAAAGTAATTATCTCAGGACTTTCAAATTTGTGATAGCGACTTAAAAGTGCTCTTAAGCAGGGAATGCTCAAACTCTTCCCTCTGAATTAATCTGCACTTAAAGTTAAATCAATCTCAGCTGTTTTGACACAATTAAAATTTTGTAAAGGCTCACCAAAATTACTTCAGTAGATCCTTGGGCTCTCTTTAGGGATAATAATTTATCTTGAATGATTTATTTTGAAAAGAGTCATGTGACTTAAACCAGGATGGTTATGGTAATTTACTCATGTGAAACTAGTGGCAGGTGTGTTGGTTAGGGCGAGCCAGCTGGAAAGGAGGTAGAGAATATCCATAAAAGAGAAGGTTGAGAAAAGGTAAATTTGACCCCCAGAGGAGCCAGCAGGAACAAGGAAGGAGACGGGGGAAAGCAAATAAGAAATGTAGAGTAAGATTTGTTTGTTTTTGAGAATTTACCTCAGAGTATACCAGTGAAATAATTTTAAGAAAGATAATTTATGCAACATTAAATGGATATAGAGAGTCAAGGAAAGATAAATTGTTCTTTTCTCTTGAGATAGTAAGAAATGGGTAGAGGGAGTAAAGTAGTGTTAAGCTTAGGAATCTTCATAAATTTCCCCCATTTCTAAAGCACATCTTCACTTTCCTCTGAAAATCTAACATGTTGCAACTCTCTAGCGATAAATGCCTTAATACAGGTTGTTTTATAATGAATTTTCAAAGACATCCCTAACTGCACTTCACAGAGTGATGTATTCTATAGGCAATCAAATCACTGTTGGTTAGATTGATACACAAAGGGGACCTCACTCTATGGATTACGCACGATCGAGATGTGGTGTAATCTATTAAAGTCTGAATTCCCATTCTCAGTAGAATTCTGTTTTGGATGCACATTTTTACTAATAACCACTGGTGCCAGTTGTGTCAGAGCCTGATGTGTGGTCTGGTCTACATAGTAGAAAGGTGGCCATAGAAAGCCTGTTGTGACCTTAGTCTTTGGCTGTGAAACGGGAGCCTGAGGCATCCCCCGGCTTCATTACCAGCGGGGTCCCTCAGCCTGTCTCAGGCATGGATGCTGCAGATGTTAGTGTGTATAGATGGTATGGGAGGGATGTTGCCCTGCATGCAGTAGGCCCACGACAAGACTTGTGTCTTAGGATGTGCGTGGTTGAGATAAGAAGGGTAACCCAGTGTGCTGGAGCCCCTTAGCAAGGTGTTGTGTTCAGAGACCTCGGAGGGGAGTTGACCCAGTCAAAACATGAGTTTATCAGGCTCAGTGGCCTCGAGCCATCTGCCTATTCCATGGGGAGGCTGGGACACTGAGGGGAGCAGTTGTAGGAGAGGGGTAGAGGGATGCTGATTGCAGGAATCAAACAGAAGAGATTTCCCTCCCGGTAGAAGCTTAGACGACTTAGAGGACGTGACAAATGCTTTGGTTTTGGAAGTGAGACCTTCCGTCTAGATGGAGTTGACAACGGTCCTTCTATTAAGAAAGCTGAGCGCTGGGAGGAGGAGAGGAGGTTGGAATCATTCACTGGCATTTTTATAGGAGTATGTCGTGTGAGGGCAGTAATGCTAATAACTTCATTCTTTGGTGTCTTCCTTCTCCTGAAGGCTTGGGAGAGGTGCCTTGAAATTGCAATCAGAAATGTGTAGAGCCAAGAGTTCTTCTGCTAAAGGTGGGAACAAAGAAGTCTTTTTGAGGAGCTCTCACTATTTCTCAGGAAGTCATGAGTGGCAGAATGATAGTGAAATATGTAAGACTAGTAGTGTGAGAAGATATCTGAAAGTTGCATGTCTTTCTGGAGTACTGGCAGTGGTGACTCCCTACCCTTGGACAGAGTGTGTCAGACTTTGGCTGGTTGCAGCTGTGACAGTACTGTTGGCAGTAAAGGAGCAGTAGGAGACCACTGGGTAGCTACTGTAGCAACAAGCAACCTCTACTCTTTGTGCCAGAGACATTGACCTTCAATTACATGTGGGTTCTTAGATCTCATCCAGATGGCTGAAGCCATTTTACATAAGACCTTTGCATGAATGTGATACTATTGTGCATATTTTAGGGATTTTTATAGGATTTGGTAACCAAAATACATAAATCTATTCCTCTCTGCTAGACACTCAAACATATTACTTTGGTATATGAAATGAAAGCTAAAAGTTCGCACAATTAAAAGAAATGCATATTTGATTTCAGATTAATTGAATGGAAGGTATGAAAATGAAAGTGCATTAACTCTAACAGTAGCTTTAAACAGAATAAACAATGGACTTTTCAAGGGATTATGGTTAACCCTAAAATGCCAAAATGAAACCTGAAGCAATTATTGGTAATATAGGTGTATTATTATTATTATTTTTATTTTTTAGCACATAATCTTTTTTTTTAACATCTTTGAGTATACTTGCTTCACAATTGTGTGTTAGTTTCTGCTTTAAAACAAAGTGAATCAGCTATATGTATAAATATATCCCCATATCTCCTCCCTCTTGCGTCTCCCACTCTCCCTATCCCACCCCTCTAGGTGGTCACAAAGCACCAAGCTGATATCCCTGTGCTATGCAGCTGCTTCCCATTAACTATCTATTTTACACTTGGTGGTGTATATATGTCCATGCCACTCTCTCACTTCGTCCCAGCTTGCCCTTTCCCCGCCCCGTGTCCTCAAGTCCATTCTCTATGTCTGTGTCTTTATTCCTGTCCTGCTGCTAGGTTCTTCAGAAACATTTTTTTGTTTTTTCTTTAGATTCCATATATATGTGTTAGCATACGGTATTTGTTTTTCCCTTTCTGATTTACTTCCCTCTGTATGACAGTCTCTAGGTCCATCTACCTCACTCCAAATAACTCAATTTTCTTTCCTTTTATGGCTGAGTAATATTCCATTGTATATATGTGCCACATCTTCTTTATCCATTCATCCAATGATGGACATCTCCTGGCTATTGTAAATAGAGCTGCAATGAACATTTTGGTACATGACTCTTTTTGAATTATGGTTTTCTCAGGGTATATGCCCCGAGTAATGGGATTGCTGCATCATATGGTAGTTCTATTTGTAGTTTTTTAAGGAACCTCCATACTGTTCTCCATAGTGGTTGTACCAATTCACATCCCTACCAGCAGTGCAAGAGGGTTCCCTTTTCTCCACACCCTCTCCAGCATTTATTGTTTATAGATTTTTTAATGATGGCCATTGTGACTGGTGTGAGATGATATATCATTGTAGTTTTGACTTGCATTTCTCTAATGATTAATGATTTTGAGCATTCTTTCATATGTTTGTTGGCAGTCTGAATATCTTCTTTGGAGAGATGTCTATTTAGGTCTTCTGCCCATTTTTGGATTGGGTTGTTTGTTTTTTGTTATTGAGCTGTGTGAGCTGCTTGTAAATTTTGAAGATTAATCCTTTGTCAGTTGCTTCATTTGCAAATATTTTCTCCTATTCTGAGGGTTGTCTTTTGGTCTTGTTATGGTTTCCTTCACTGTGCAAAAGCTTCGGCGTTTCATTAGGTCCCATTTGTTTATTTTTGTTTTTATTTCCATTTTTCTAGGGGGTGGGTCAAAAAGGATCTTGCTGTGATTTATGTCATAGAGTGTTCTGCCTATGTTTTCCTCTAAGAGTTTAATAGTTTCTGGCCTTACACTTAGGTCTTTAATCTGTTTTGAGATTATTTTTGTGTATGGTATTAGGGAGGGATCTAATCTCATACTTTTACATATACCTGTCCAGTTTTCCCAGCACCACTTATTGAAGAGGCTGTCCTTTCTCCACTGTACATTCCAGCCTCCTTTATCAAAGATAAGGTGACCATATGTGTGTGGGTTTATCTCTGGGCTTTCTATCCTGTTCCATTGATCTATATTTCTGTTTTTGGGCCAGTACCATACTGTCTTGATTACTGTAGCTTTGTAGTATAGTCTGAAGTCAGGGAGCCTGATTCCCCCATGCTCCATTTTTCGTTCTCAAGATTGCTTTGGCTATTCGGGGTCTTTAGTGTTTCCATACAAATTGTGAAATTTTTTGTTCTAGTTCTGTGAAAAATGCCAGTGGTAGTTTAATAGGGATTGCGTTGAATCTAGATTGCTTTGGGTAGTAGAGTCATTTTCACAATGTTGATTCTTCCAATCCAAGAACATGGTATATCTCTCCATCTATTTGTATCATCTTTAATTTCTTTCATCAGTGTCTTATAATTTTCTGCATACAGGTCTTTTGTCTCTTTAGGTAGGTTTATTCCTAGATATTTTATTCTTTTTGTTGCAGTGGTAAATGGGAGTATTTTCTTGATTTCACTTTCAGATTTTTCATCATTAGTGTATAGGAATGCCAGAGATTTCTGTGCATTAATTTTGTATCCTGCTACTTTACCAAATTCATTGATTAGCTCTAGTAGTTTTCTGGTAGCATCTTTAGGATTCTGTATGTACAGTATCGTGTCATCTGCAAACAGTGACAGTTTTACTTCTTTTTCGATTTGGATTCCTTTTATTTCCTCTTCTTCTCTGATTGCTGTGGCTAAAACTTCCAAAACTATGTTGAATAATAGTGGTGAGAGTGGGCCACCTTGTCTTGTTCCTGATCTTAGTGGAAATGCTTTCAATGTTTCACCATTGAGGACGATGTTGGCTGTGGGCTTGTCATATATGGCCTTTATGATGTTGAGGAAAGTTCCCTCTATGCCTACTTTCTGGAGGGCTTTTATCATAAATGGGTGTTGAATGTTGTCGAAAGCTTTCTCTGCCTCTATTGAGATGACCATACGGTTTTTCTCCTTCAATTTGTTAATATGGTGTATCACATTGATTGATTTGTATATATTGAAGAATCCTTGCATTCCTGGGATAAACCCCACTTGATCATGGTGTATGATCCTTTTAATGTGCTGTTGGATTCTGTTTGCTAGTATTTTGTTGAGGATTTTTGCATCTATGTTCATCAGTGATATTGGCCTGTAGTTTTCTTTCTTTGTGACATCCTTGTCTGGTTTTGGTATCAGGGTGATGGTGGCCTTGTAGAATGAGGTTGGGAGTGTTTCTCCCTCTGCTATATTTTGGAAGGGTTTGAGAAGGATAGGTGTTAGCTCTTCTGTAAATGTTTGAAAGAATTCGCCTATGAAGCCATCTGGTCCTGGGCTTTTGTTTGTTGGAAGATTTTTAATCACAGTTTCAATTTCAGTGCTTGTGATTGGTCTGTTCAGATTTTCTATTTCTTCCTGATTCAGTCTTGGCAGGTTGTGCATTTCTAAGAATTTGTCCATTTCTTCCAGGTTGTCCATTTTATTGGCATAGAGTTGCTTGTAATAGCATCTCATGATCTTTTGTATTTCTGCCTTGTCACTTCTCCTTTTTCATTTCTAATTCTATTGATTTGAGTCTTCTCCCTTGTTTTCTTGATGAGTCTGGCCAATGGTTTATCAATTTTGTTTATCTTCTCAAAGAAACAGCTTTTAGTTTTATTGATCTTTGCTATCGTTTCCTTCATTTCTTTTTCATTTATTTCTGATCTGATCTTTATGATTTCTTTCCTTCTGCTACCTTTGTGGGTTTTTTTTTTCTTCTTTCTCTAATTGCTTTAGGTGCAAGGTTAGGTTGTTTATTAGATGTTTCCTATTTCTTAAGGTAGTATTTTATTGCTATAAACTTCCCTCTTAGAACTGCTTTTGCTGCATCCCATAGGTTTTGGGTCATCGTGTCTCCATCGTCATTTTTTTCTAGGTATTTTTTGATTTCTTCTTTGATTTCTTCAGTGATCACTTCGTTATTAAGTAGTGTATTGTTTAGCCTCCATGTGTTTGTATTTTTTACAGATCTTTTCCTGTAATTGATATCTTGTCTCATAGCATTGTGGTTGGGAAAGATACTTTGTACAATTTCAATTTTCTTAAGTTTACCAAGGCTTGATTTGTGACCCAAGATATGATCTATCCTGGAGAATGTTCCATGAGCACTTGAGACAAATGTGTATTCTGTTGTTTTTAGATGGAATGTCCTATAAATATCAATTAAGTCCATCTTGTTTAATGTAATATTTAAATCTTGTGTTTCCTTATTTATTTTCATTTTGGATGATCCAATGATGTCCATTGGTGAAAGTGGGGTGTTAAAGTCCCCTACTATGATTGTGTTACTGTCGATTTCCCCTTTTATGGCTGTTAGTATTTGCCTTATGTATTGAGGTGCTCCTATGTTGGGTGCATAAATATTTACAATTGTTATATCTTCTTTTTGGGTCGATCCCTTGATCATTATGTAGTGTCCTTCTTTATGTCTTCTATACTCTTTATTTTAAAGTCTATTTAGTCTGATATGAGAATTGCTACTCCAGCTTGTTTTGGTTTCCATTTGCATGGAATATCATTTTCCATCCCCTCACTTTCAGTCTGTATGAGTCTCTAGGTCTGAAGTGGGTCTCTTGTAGACAGCATATATATGGGTCTTGTTTTTGTAGCCGTTCAGCCAGTCTGTGTCTTTTCGTGGGAGCATTTAATCCATTTACATTTAAGGTAATTATTGATATGTATCTTCCTATTCCCATGTTCTTAATTGTTTTGGGTTTGTTATTGTAGGTCTTTTCCTTCTCTTGTGTTTCTTGCCTAGAGCAGATCCTTTAGCATTTGTTGTAAAGCAGGTTTGGTGGTGCTGAATTCTCTCAGCTTTTGCTTGTCTGTAGAGGTTTTAATTTCTCCATCAAATCTGAATGAGATCCTTGCTGGGTAGAGTAATCTTTGTGTTGTAGGTTTTTCTCCTTCATCACTTTAAATATGTCCTGCCAGTCCCTTCTGGTTTGCAGAGTTTCTGCTGAAAGATCAGTTGTTAGCCTTATGGGGATTCCCTTGTGTGTTATTTTTCCCTTGATGCTTTTAATAAGTTTTCTTTGTGTTTAATTTTTGACAGTTTGATTAATATGTGTCTTGGTGTGTTTCTCCTTGGATTTATCCTGTATGGGACTCTGTGCTTCCTGGACTTGATTAACTATTTCCTTTCCCATATTAGGGAAGTTTTCAACTCTAATGTCTTCAAATATTTTCTCAGTCCCTTTTTTTTTTTCTCTTCTTATTCTGGAACCCCTATAATTAGAATGTTGGTGTGTTTACTATTGTCCCAGAGGTCTCTGAGACCGTCCTCAGTTCTTTTCATTATTTTTTCTTTATTCTGCTCTGCAGTAGTTATTTCCACTATTTTATCTACCAGGTCACTTATCCGTTCTTCTGCCTCAGTTATTCTGCTATTGATCCCTTCTAGAGTATTTTTAATTTCATTTATTGTGTTGTTCATTGTTTCATCTTTAGTTCTTCTATGTCCTTGTTAAATGTTTCTTGCATTTTGTCTATTCTATTTCCAAGATTTTGGATCATGTTTACTATCATTATTCTGAATTCTTTTTCAGGTAGACTGCCTATTTCCTCTTCATTTGTTAGGTCTGGTGGGTTTTTACCTTGCTCCTTCATCTGCTGTGTGTTTCTCTGTCTTCTCATTTTGCTTATCTTACTGTGTTTGGGGTCTCCTTTTTGCAGGCTTCAGGTTCGTAGTTCCTGTTGTTTTTGATGTTTGTCCTCAGTGGGTAAAGTTCGTTCAGTGGGTTGTGTAGGCTTCCTGGTGGAGGGGACTAGTGCCTGTGTTCTGGTGGATGAGGCAGGATATTGTCTTTATGGCGGGCAGGTCCATGTCTGGTGGTGTGTTTTGAGGTGTCTGTGGAATTATTATGATTTTAGGCAGCCTCTCTGCTAATGGGTGGGGTTGTGTTCCTGTTTTGCTAGTTGTTTGGCATAGTGTGTCCAGCACTGTAGCTTGCTGGTCATTGAGTGAAGCTGGGTGTTGGTGTTGAGATGGAGATCTCTGGGAGATTTTCGCCATTTGATATTACGTGGAGCTGGGAGGTCTCTTGTGGACCAGTGTCCGGAAGTTGGCTCTCCCACCTCAGAAGCACAGCACTGACTCCTGGCTGCAGCATCAAGAGCCTTTCATCCACAAGGCTCAGAATAAAAGGGAGAAAAAGTAGAAAGAAAGAAAGAGGATAAAACAAAATAAAATTAAGTAAGGTAAAATAAAATTATTAAAATAAAAAATAATTATTAAGAAAAAAAAATTTTTTTTAAAGTAAAAAAAAACAAACAACAACAATAACAAATAAAGGACGGATAGAACCCTAGGACAAATGGTGAAAGCAAAGCTATACAGACAAAGTCTCACACAGAAGCATACACATAGACACTCACAAAAAGATGAAAAGGGGAAAAAATAATAAATCTTGCTCTTAAAGTCCACCTCCTCAATTTGGGATGATTCGTTGTCTATTCAGGTATTCCACAGATGCAGGGTACATCAAGTCGATTGTGGAGATTTAATCCGCTGCTACTGAGGCTGCTGGGAGAGATTTCCCTTTCTCTTCTTTGTTCGCACAGCTCCCAGGGTCCCAGCTTTGGATTTGGCCCCGCCTCTGCGTGTAGGTCGCCTGAGGGTGTCTGTCCTTTCCTCAGACAGGACGGGGTTAAAGGAGCAGCTGATTTGGGGGCTCTGGCTCACTCGGGCCGGGGGGAGGGAGGGGTATGGAGTGCCGGTTGAGCCTGCAGTGGCAGAGGCCGGCGGGACGTTGCACCAGCCTGAGGCGCGCCGTGCGTTCTCCCGGGGAAGTTGTCCCTGGATCCCCGGACCCTGGCAGTGGCGGGCTGCACAGGCTCCCCGGAAGGGAGGTGTGGAGAGTGACCTGTGCTCGCACACAGGCTTCTTGATGGTGGCAGCAGCAGCCTTAGCATCTCATGCCCGTCTCTGGGGTCTGCTCTGTTAGCCGCGGTTCGTGTCCGTCTCTGGAGCTCCTTTAAGCAGCGCTCTTAATGCCCTCTCCTCGCGCACCGGGAAACAAAGAGGGAAGAAAAAGCCTCTTGCCTCTTCGGCAGGTCCAGACTTTTTCCCGGACTCCCTCCCGGCTAGCCCCTTCAGGCTGTGTTCACGCCACCAGTCCTCTCGCTGCGCTCCGACCGAAGCCCGATCCTCAGCTCGGCGGGTGAGCAGAGAAGCCTCTCGGGCTGGTGAGTGGTGGTCCGCACCGATCCTCTGTGCGGGAATGTCTCCGCTTTGCCCACTGCACCCCTGTTGCTGCGCTCTCCTCTGCGGCTCCGAAGCTTCCCCCTCCGCCACCCGCAGTCTCCGCCCGCGAAGGGCCTTCCTAGTGCGTGGAAACCCTTCCTCCTTCAAGGCTCCCTCTCACTGGTGCAGGTCCCGTCCCTATTCTTTTGTCTTTGTTTATTCTTTTTTCTTTTCCCCTACCCAGGTACGTGGGGAGTTTCTTGCCTTTTGGGAGATCTGAGGTCTTCTGCCAGCGTTCAGTAGGTGTTCTGTAGGAGTTGTTCCGCGTTTAGATGTATTTCTGATGTATCTTTGGAGCACAGGTGACAAAGGGGTAAACTGGATGTTTCTGCTGGTAGCCTTGTGTGAACTGTATCCTGTCAACTCTTCCTCTCTCACAGAGACTGATGTTGATATTTACAGAAGATTATTGGTCCCTGCTAGTGTTGGAGGGTCTCCTGCAGAGGCAGGGGGTGGCTTCATCTCACCGTGAGGACAAGGACACTGGCAGCAGAAGTTCTGGGAAGTACTCCTTGGACTGAGCCCTCCCAGCGTCTGCCATTAGCCCCACCAATGATCCCAGACTCTTAGTCACTGTGCTTTACTCTCTTATGGAAACCTTCAGTGCTCTTCTGTTGCTCATTAGGGAATAAACCCATCTTCATCTGTGCCAAATGGTTGAGTAGCTGAAACATGAAAGATGGTCAGCATGATTTGATTGACAAGAGTTGGATGAAGCTGAAGATGTGTGGTTTTGTCGCCAACAGATATTTAAAGAGGCAGAAAATATGAACTGGTCTTATATGGAGGCAGTTGAATAATTTCCTGGACTGATTCCAAGTCTTAATTTCCTGTTTTTAAAAAAGTAATTTCCTTAATTTTCTAGACCATCCTCTAATTATGGGGCTCACAGACATTTATTCATTATATTAAAAGTGCAAGTTTTAATGGTGCCATCTTCAGAGACTCAAACAACAAGTGACAATTAGCTCTGTGGCTCTTGGCCAAGCAGTGCTAATGCCTGAATTCATCTCATATTTCACTTGGCCAGCCTATAGGATGGAGTTCTCCTATGGTAACTTTCCTTGCATCTTGACTCTCTGCCTTAAATGTCTCTACCAAGGAAATGAGCCACTATCTGGGCCTCCTTCCTTGCAGTCGTTGGTTTCAATGACACTTGCAGTCTTTCCCACAATTTCTCAAGGTGACAGGTTACTTATCTATAACCTGTACATTTATTCATTCATTTAGCCATTTAGCACTTCTTTCTTCCCTCCTTCCCCTCTCCCTTCCTTTCAACCATCCTTCTTTCTTTCCTCTTTCATTCCCTTCTACCCTTTTTTCCCCTTTCCTCCCTTCAACAAATAATTACTAGGTTCTCAAGAAATGCTAAGCCTTGTACTGAGTTCTGTGGGGGATACAAAGATATATAGATAGATGAAAAAGTTTTATGATTGATTTGTTCATCCATTTAATGAATATTTACTGTGTGCCAGGCTCTATTTTGCAAGCTAGAAATGAAATCTCTTTTGTCAGTGAGTTGTTTTCCTGGGTGTGTATTTGAGAGACAGACAAAAAATATTTGCCAAGTAGTAGTCAGAGCTATAAATAAAAATGAAGCAGAGAATGAAGAGAGAGGTGATGGGGGATAGGGTGGTTTGGGAAGGCATCTCTGCTAAAATGACATTTGATCAGAGATACATTTATCTGAGGGAAGAACAAGTACCAGGGCCCTCAGGGAATTCATTTCTAATAAGGAAAAAAGGTATAAAGGTAAACCCATGTAAAAGAAGGTGGAACAGGTAAGTGATGTAAGGGAGGGATAGATGAAGACCTGCTGGGTGAGTTCAGAGGAAGGGAAGATAGCTGCCTTCTGGGGAGGAGGTGCTATGAAGAGCACTCCCCGCTTCCTAGGGGGTAACTCACACACTCTGACACCTCAGGGCAAAGCCTTTCCCCCCCAGGCCCTTTCCTGAATTGACCATTCTCCTCTGTTATGCAATAGTTGTGTGCGCACCTAATTAAGGTGCCCTTTGGTTAAGATGCTGAGGTTGTAATAGAGATAAAAAGAAATTACATCATCTGTCCACTTTCCCTTCTGGCTTTAGACTCCTCAAAATCATGTTTCTTCTTTATAAAAAGACTAACCATCTGCTCATGTCCAATGTTGGCCACCAAAGGCTAGAAGGCAAAGAGATTACTCTTGTTTTTAGATAACTGTGCCTTGTCGTCAAGATTAGGGCACCTTTATTTTTCCTTGCTTTGGTCAGCTTGGCAAGGTCCTAGCTCTTCTACTAGGATGCAAATACCCCAGTGAAAAAGGAAACACTTTAACGCAGTATCAACTCACATTTGTCTATTAGCCAGAGAGAGTGCAAAGAAGGAACTATAAAAATAGAACCCAGAAGATTATATCATATTTTTATTTTTAAAATGGGATGCTGGCAGGAAAGGAATATAGGACTCTAAGTGGAGAGGTAATGAATAGAAAGAATACAACATGGTGGGAAGGAAGAAAGAGAAAAAAGGATATTATTTAATTTCACAGAGATATATATCCAAATCTTGAAACTGATCCAATTGGGGCCTTTTGAGATACAGTGATAGGTACATTTAGAAGAGGAAAAATACCTTGATAAGCTGCTTGAAGCAAAGATGGGATCCTAGGGTAGGGCATGGGAATCTACAGGAGCCGAGGCAAACTCATGATAGCTGAAGCGGTGCCTTAGAAATGAACAGGGATTTAGAGGGGGCTGAAGGTAGAGGGGGAGACAAAAGAGAAGGGGGAGGGAAGAGAGAGAGATGCAACAATATGGAGGGTGGCTGGTGCCCAAGTCAAGGAAAAAGCCAAGCGACCTTTAGCAATACAAATATCTATTATTGAATTTTAAATGATTTCTGCGGCTGCAATGTAGATTTTTCTTTCCCAAACCTTCAATAATATTTTCTCTTTACTCAAAATGCCTTGATTGGAGGGTGCATTGGGTTGAAATTAAGGGCAAGAACACCTGAAGGCAGAGCAGGGTTGAGCCAGATGGGAGTGGAGGGTGAGAGAACTGCTGATCTCAGTATTCACTCAACAGACACAGGGGCAGAGGCAGCCATTAGAGGGCCCCCTTACCCCTAAGCCACAGAAATGAGCAGAAATCCCAAGGGTGCCACTGCATTTTTCTACAATAGATAATGTGGAGATTTTAATCTATCTTTATCTAGATATTAAGAAATAGGTCAACACCAGTTGATATCCGGCTTACATCTACTTAAAAAACTATCATAAAATTTTATAAGGATGTTAGTGAATCAGAACTTTAGAAGAGAATTTGAAAGCTGAAACTTCAGTGTTCAACATGAAGGGGAAAGGAATGTTTGAAGTGTAGCACTAAGCAGCTCTTCCTTTTAGTAGATGGGAATAAAGCTGTCCTTGGTCAATAATTATCTTCTTTGTCTGTCTCTCAGGAGGGTCTTTCACAGAAGTGGGGCTTTGCTACAGGGACTCTGGAAGTGGAGGGGTTCTACATTATTTCTTCTCATAGCACTGAGGGCACATTTGAAAACTTTGAATATCCTACACAATTTCTTTGCTTTCGAAGCTGTGGAAAACCCCAAGTATCTAGAGAGGACAAACTTGTGTAAGGCTGAGCAGGGAGATGACTGAGTCATTACCACGCTCTTTGATTTGAATACTGACTAGCCAGGAGCAGTGTGTGTTCAAACCCTACTTTCAGTCCTGTGTGGAGATTTCTGACTTCTGATAATATGATTCACACAGGCTGGGTTCCTGGCTCCCTTTCTGTAACCAACATTAAAACATTGCAAAAGCCAGAGGGAAGTCAGTGGGCCTGATAAACTAATAAAAACAGACAAACAAACTCTAAGGAACACTGAGGCAAAGATCACATCTGGGTTACAGAGTGTGGGAAATGGCAGCATGTTTGGAAGAGCGTTGGACCAGACCGCTACTGCCCTGTATGGTAGCCACTAGCCTCAGGTGGCTATGGGGCATTTACAATGCAGCCAGTCTGAATTGAGATGAGCTGCAAGTGTAAAATACCTCATTCCCCCACCCTCCACCAGATTTTGAAGACTTAGTATAAAAAAGGGAAGGTAAAACATGTCACTAATTCATTTTTATGTTGCTTACGTGTTGCGATGATAATGTTTTAGATATGCTGGACTAAATAAAATATATGTATTAGTTTTTTAGGGCTGCTGTAACAAAGTACAATACTATAGACTGGGTAGCTTAAACAACAGAAATTTATTTTCTCACAGATCTGGAGGCTAGAAATCCAGGGCCTAGGTGTCAGCAGAGTTGGTTTCTTCTGAGGCCTTCCTTGTTGGCTTTTAGATGGCTGTCTTCTTCCTGTAACTTCATATTGTCATCCCTCTGTGTGTTTCTGTGTCCTAATCGCCTCTTTTCCTCTCACTGTTGTGGCCTCTCCCGCCGCTGAGCACAGGCTCCGGACGCGCAGGCCCGGCGGCCATGGCTCATGGGCCCAGCCGCTCCGCGGCATGCGGGATCCTCCCGGACCGGGGCACGAACCTGCGTCCCCTGCATCGGCAGGCGGACTCTCAACCACTGCGCCACCAGGGAAGCCCTCACCTCCTTTTATAAGGACACCAGTCTCACTGAAGTAGCGCCCATTCCAGTGACCTCCTTTTAACTGAATTAAGACCTCTTTAAAGGCCCTAACTCCAAATACAGCCACTTTCTGAAGTACTGGAGGTTAGCATTTCAACATATGAATTGGGGGGTGCGTGCTAATTCAGCCTATAACATTATTAAAATTAAATTCACCTGTTTCTTTTTATTTTTAAAAAATGTGGCTACTAGAAAATCTAAAATTCCACATGTGGCTGCATTAGATTTCTATTGGACAGGGTTGCACTAGACTATAACTCCAAAAGGGCAGACTGCTTTATATGTTGTTCACTACTGAGTTTCCTGGTACCTTGGACAGAGCCTGCCATGACTACAAGCTCAATCACCATGGTTGAATGTAAAATAAATAGGCACACTACAGGCAGCAGACAGGGTGGGAGAGGATTTTAGGTGTGAATCTCTAGGTAAGATTCCTTGCCCTGGTTTTTACTTGAGTGGCTCGTGGTTGGCTGCATTGCTACCATGAAGTGGGAAAGCGGTAGCCGTCCTGACAGCTGTCTAACAGCATGGAGGTGAGTCTGGTTGGGGCAGTGGGAGTTTACAGTAGGTGCAGGCAGACCTACTGGTCTTCAAGCCTTCTCTCCTCCTCAGCACCCTTCTCCACTTTGAGAGCTGTGTGCTAGCATGAAGGTCTTGAAGGTTAGTGTTTAGAGGGTTACAGACTATAATATCAGAATTTCCAAGGAGGCCACAACCTAGAGTCTTCTTTCACAAAAGTGATTTAAATTTATTTATTTATTTTATTTTTGGCTGCGTTGGGTCTTCGTTGCTGCGTGCAGGCTTTCTCTAGTTGCGGTGAGCGGGGGCTACTCTTTGTTGCGGTGTGCAGACTTCTCATTGCAGTGGCTTCTCTTGTTGCAGAGCGTGGGCTCTAGGGCGTGAGGGCTTCAGTAATTGCAGCATGCGGGCTCAGTAGTTGTGACTTGTGGTCTCTCGAGTGCAGGCTCAATAGTCGTGGCGCACGGGCTTAGTTGCTCTGCAGCATGTGGGATCTTCCCAGACCAGGTCTCGAACCCATGTGTCCTGCATTCAGGAGGATTCTTAACCACTGTGCCACCAGGGAAAAAGTGATTTGCCACCCTCACAAAAGTGATTTAAAAAACTGTTTCAATAAATGTTTTGAAAAATTAGATGAGCTAGGTTTCTTGAAAAATATGAAATTACAAAATTGGTGTCAGAAGGAAGAGAACATTTGAATTTGAAGTAGTAATCAAAGACCCTCACCCCTACCCTCATCCCCCAAAGCTCTAGACAAAGATGGCCTTATGGGAGAGTTCTACCAAATTTTCAAGGAAAGAAAATCAATGTTTTATATACATTTTAGGAATAAAGAGGAAAACCTCCCAACTCATTTTTTAGGCTAGTATGACCTTAAGCCAAATAAAGACAGCACAAGGAAACATAATTATAGGTCTGCTTAAGAAAGGCATGTGGAAATCCCAAATAATCTATGAAACTAAGTCTATTGGTGTATGACAAATATCAGATCAAGTAAAAGGATGGTTTAACTTCAGAAATCCCAATTCACTGTCTTAATTGACTAAACAAGAACTCTTTCATGGTTATCTTGATGAATGCAGTACAAGCTTTTGATAAATTTCAACATCTATTAATGATTCAAAAACAACTCTGCATCCTCTGCTCTTGCCGTGTCAGCTGAGTTAAATGCTTCCCACAAGTCAGTTGTGTTTGTTTCCAAAGCTCTTTGTACCAGTTGTACTTGATATTGTAATTATGTAATTTAGTTAAATATTATATAAACCAAAGCGTGAAAAGAGAATTGTTTCTCTGAAAGCTCAACTAAATGTTTTGGAAAGACTTGTTAAAGGAAAGCCACTAATAAATATTGTGATCAGATCATTGTAATTTCTATCATATTAAAAGCAAACGCTTTGGTCCTACATCAAAAGATTGATGAATGAAAATGGATTTATATGTTAAAACAAAAATTTTAATGAGTGCATCACTTTATATAATTCTCTCTCCCTACTGTTATTTTATTCATTTACTAATTGCTCTCGATTATGTCAGATACAAGGGCTCTCATTGTATTATTTTGATAAACAACACTGTCTGAATTCCCAGTATCACCCTGTCCATTCTTTTCAGCCTCTCACTTGATTATGAAGAGGACTTGTAAGTGAATTAATTAATACGATTTCATCCTACCTAGCCTGCTGTGTCACAGCAGGAGTAGGAAAGGAAATGTATTTGACTGCCTATGTTAGGACTCCTCTCTCTGTCTCTGAAAATAATTAAATCTACAAAAGTCAGAGATGTAAGGATTGTAAACATTCCCATTTATTTTTTGTCACCTCTGAAACTTTTCTCATCTTTCTGTCAACTTTGTATTCCTGAGTCTGAAGAAATACAGTATCCAAAACCTCTTTCTCTTCCCCCTTTGCCAATAGATCTCAGCCACTAGAACTATTTTTTGTTGTTGTGGAAATGTACTGGCATACAATTCTATAACTTCTTGCTTAAAATTGTGCAAATTGAAATAGCATTCCAGAGCCCAGCTTTCTGGAAAAATAACAGTGTTTCAACTTTTTTCTTATGGTAGGAGGGAATTTTGGAGAAAAGCATTATAGAAAGGTGTTAAATATGATTCAGTTGTGGACATATATGCTGGTCTCCTGACCATCACTTTCTTTTTTGATACATGTGAAAATCGTCTATTTTTCCCTTCACAGTATGTACAGAGAAAACCAAAAGTGAAGAGTAAAATAGGAGATGGCCAAGGTGCAGTTTCTTTCTTTTTTTAAAAAATGGCTTTCTTGACATATAATTCACATATCATACAATTCAGCCATTCAAAGTGTACATTTCAGTGGCTTTTGGTACTTACAATAATTTCTTCTTCCAGTTTTATTGAGGCTGTAATTGGTATATAGCACTATACAAGTTTAAGGTGTACAGCATAATGATTTGACTTACATACATCATTAAATGATTACCATAATAAATTTAGTGAGCATTCATGATCTCATATAGATACAAAATAAAAGAAAAACAAAACTTTTTTCCTTGTGATGAGAATGCCTAGGATTTATTCTCTTAACAGCATTCATGTATAACATACAGCAGTGTTAATTATGTTAATCATGCTGTAGGTTGCATCCCTAGTATTTATTAGCCTTATAACTGGAAGTTTGTACCTTTTGACCACCTTCATCCAGTTCTCCTTCCCGCCACCTGTCACCTCTGGTAACCACAAATCTGATGTCTTTTTTTCTGAGTTTGTTTGTTTTTTGAAGTATAATTGACCTACAACACTGTGTTAGTTCCTGGTGTACAATATAGTGATTTGATATTTCTATTCATTAAAAATTGATCACGCAATAAGTCTAGTTACCATCTGTCACCACACAAATATATTATATTATTATTGACTATTATTGACTATATTCCCTGTGCTGTACATTTCATCCCCATGACTCATTTATTTTGTACCTGGAAGTTTGTACCTCTTAATCTCCCTCACCTTTTCACTCCCGCCTCCTCTCTCCCCTCCCCTCTGGCAACAACCTCTTTGTTCTCTGTATCTATGGCTCTATTTCTGTTTTGTTATATTTGTTCATTTTTGTTTTTTAGATTCCATATATGAGTGAACTCATATGGTACTTATCTTTCTTTGTCAGACTTGTTTCACTCAGCATAATACCCTTTAGGTCCATCTATGTTGTCACAAATGGCAAGATTTCATTTTTTATGGCTGAGTAATATTCCATTGTGCATATATACCACATCTTCTTTATCCACTAGGTTACTTCCATATCTTGGCTATTGTGTACATAGGGATGCATATATATTTTCAAATTAGTGTTTTTGTTTTCTTTGGAAAAATATCCAGTAGTGGAATATGGTAGTTCTACCTTTTAATTTCATGAGGAACTTCCAAACTGTTTTCTCTAGTGGCTACACCATTTACATTCCTAGTGAACAAGGCCTCCCTGTTTTCCACATCCTCACCAACATTTGTTATTTGTTGACTTTTGGGTAATAGCCATTCTGACAGGTGTAAGATGATATCTCATTGTGGTTTTGATTTGCATTTCTCTAATAATTAGTGGTGTTGAGCACCTTTTCATGTGCTGGTTGGCTATCTGTATGTCTTCTTTGGAAAAGTGTCTATTCAGGTCCTCTGCCAATTTTGTATTGATTTTTTTGTATTTTTGATGTTAAATTGTGTGAGTTCTTCATATATTTTGTATATTAACCCCATATCAGATGTATTGTTTGCCAATATCTTCTTCAATTCAGTAGGTCTCCTTTTCATTTTGTTGATAGTTTCCTTCACTATGCGAAAGCTTTTTAGTTTGATTTAGTCCCATTTGCTTATTTTTGCTTTTGTTTTCCTTGCTTGAGGAGACAGAAGCAAAAAAAAAAAAAAACAAAAAAAGTACATTGCTAAGACCAGTGTTAAAGAGTGTACTGCTTATGTGTTATTCTAGGAGTTTTATGGTTTTAGGTCTTACATGTAAGTCTTTAATCCATTTTGAGTTAATTTTTATAGATGATGTGAGAGTAGTCCCATTTGATTCTTTTGCATGTAGCTGTCCAGTTTTCCCAACACCATTTATATATGAGCCTGTCTTTTCCCCGTTGTATATCCTTGCCTCCTTTGTCATAGATTAATTGACCATGTAAGTGTGTGTTCATTTCTGGGCTCTCTATTATGTTCCCATGATATATATGCTTGTTTTGTGCCAGTACCATACTGTTTTGATTACTGTAGCTTTGGAGTATAGTTTGAAATCAGGGAGTGTGTTTCTTCCATTTTTGTTCTTCTTTTTCAAGACTGTTTTGGCTATTTTGGATCTTTTGTATTTCCATACAAATTATAGAGTTATTTGTTTTAGTTCTGAAAAAATGCCATTGGTATTTTGATGTGGAATTCATTGAATCTGTAGATTGCCTTGGGTAGTACGGTCATTTTAACAATATTCCTTCTTCCAATCCATGACCATGATATATCTTTCCATTTGTTTGTTTTTCCTTCAATTTCTTTCATCAGTGTCTTATAGTTTTCCAAGTACACGTATTTTACCCCCTTGGTTAGACTTATTCCTAGGTATTTTACTCTTTTTGATGCCGTTGTAAATAGTATTGTTTTTTAAATTTCTCTTCCTGGTAGTTTGTGGCCAGTGTGCAAAAAAAAAGATTTCTATATATTAATTTTCTATCCTGCAACTTTACTAAGTTAATTTATTAGTTCTAATAGGTTTTTGAAGTTGTCTTTAGGATTTTCTATATAGAGTATCATGTCATCTGGAAACATTGACAGTTTTATTTCTTCCTTTCCAATTTGATTTATTTGATCTCTTTTTCTTGTCTGATTGCTGTGGCTGGGACTTTCAATACTATGTTAAATAAAAATGACAAGAACGAACATCCTTGTCTTCTTCCTGATCTTAGAGGAAATGCTTTCAGCTTTTCACTGTTGAGTATGATGGCTGTATGTTGTCATATATGACCTTTTTTATGTTGAGGTATGTTCCCTCTATACCCACTTTCTGGAGAGTTTTTATCATAAATGGATGTGGGATTTTGTCAAAAGCTTTTTTTCTGCATCAATTGAGATGATTTTATATATATATATATATATATATTTTTTTTTTTACAGGAAAGTAGGATTTATTGGTGGGCACGAGTAAGGAGGGGACAGTGCCAAGGTACTCATGAATGCAGGTCCCACCATTTGCCGAGGGGCTCATGATTAGAGATGTATTTGACCCCACAGCCATCTGGGCTGATCTACTTTTCTGCCACCATGTTTTCGAATACATCCACATTAAATTTAGTAAATGTCCACTTCTTAGAGATGTGGATCTTTTGGTGGCAAGGGAACTTGAACTTGGTCATGAATAGGGCCTCAATCATATGCTCTTTGTTCTGTAGCTTGATGTGGATGAACATGATGACTTGGCCAGTGGGGACCTTGGCCACTTTTCATGGGGCTTTTCAAAGGCACTCTGCATACCTGTCTGGAGCCTAGATTGGGGAAAGCATGTCAGACTAAATGTCCACTGGAAAGGGCTATCTCCAAGGTCCCTTAGGGCCACCCATGCAAGCAACAGGCTGCATACATTACTGAGGAGGCTGCTGTTTGCAGCCATTGCATACTGGGTCCCTAGGTTATATGATATTTATTCTTCAGTTTGTTAATGTGATATATCACATTGACTGATTTGCAGGTTTTGAACCATCCTTGCATTCCTGAGATAAATCCCACTTGGTCCTGGTGTATGATCCTTTTAATGTACAGTTGAATTCAGTTTGCTAATATTTTGTTGAGGATTTTTACAACTGTATTCATCAGGGATATTGGTCTGTAATTTTCTTTCTTTTTTTTTTTTTTAATATTGTTGTTGTCTGGTTTTGGTATCAGGGTGATGCTGACCTTGTAGAATCAGTTTGAAAGCATTCCTTCCTCTTTAGTTTTTTTGAAATAGTTTGAGAAGGATAGGCATTAACTCTTCTTTAAATGTTGTGTAGAATTCCCCTGTGTAGCTGTCTGGTCCCGGACTTTTGTTTGATGGGAGTTTTTAAAATTAATGACCAATTTCAATCCCAGTAATTGGTCTGTTCATATTGTTTATTTCTTCTTGACTCTGTCTTGTGAGATTGTATGTTTCTAGGAATTTATCCATTTCTTCTAGATTGTCAGATTCCTTGGCATATAATTGTTCATTGTATTCTCTTATGATCCTTTGTATTTCTGTGATATTGATTGTAATTTGTCCTCTTTCATTTCTGATTTTATTTATGTGGGCTCTCTTTTTTCTTGGTACATTTGGCTAAAGGTTTGTCAGTTTTGTCTATCTTTTCATGGAACTAACTCATTGCCATTGATCTTTTCTATTTTTTATTTTTAGTCTCTATTTCATTTATTTCTACTCAGATTTTTATCATTCCTTTCATTCTACTAACTTTGGGCGTTGCTTGTTCTTCTTTATCTAGTTCCTTTAAATGCACATTTAGATTATTTATTTTAGGTTTTTCTTGTTTCATGAGGTCAGTATGTATTGCTATGAACTTCCTTCTTAAAACTGCTTTTGCTGCATTTCATAGATTTTGGGGAGTTGTTTTTCCATTTTCATTTTCACAGCAGTTTTTGATTTTCTCTTTGATTTTTTCATTGACCCACTGATTGTTTAATAGCATGTTTTTTGGTATCCATGTGTTTGTGTTTTTTTTCTTGTAGCTGATTTCTAGTTTTGTACTGTTGTGGTTGGAAAAGATGCTTGATATGATTTCAGTCTTCTTAAATTTATTGAGACTTGTTTTGTGGCCTAATATATGATCTACCATGGAGAATGTTCCATGTGCACTTGAAAAGAATGTGCATTCTTTTGCCATTGGATGTTATGTTCTGTATATGTATTAAGTTTATCTCGTGTAATGTGTTGTTTAAGGCCAGAGTTTCCTTACTGGTTTTCTATCTTAATGAATATATCCACTGATATAAGTGAGGTATTACAACCCTTACTATTATTGTATTGCTATCTATTTCTCCTTCTGTTTCTGTTAATATTTCCTTTATATTAATCGGTGCTCCTATGTTGGGTGCATAAATGTTTACAAATGTTGTATTATCTTGTTTGATTGACCTCTTTATCATTATGTAATGCCCTTCTTCGTTTTTTGTTGTAGTCTTTGTCTCAAAGTCTACTTTGTCAGATATAAATATTGATACCCCATCTTTCTTTTCATTTCTATTTACATGGAATATCTTTTTCCATATCTTTTACTTTCAGTCTCTGTGTGTCAGTTCTGCAGTGAGTCTCTTGCAGGCAACATATATAGGTCATTTTTTTTTTAATGCATTTAGCCATCCTAGGTGTTTTGATTAGAGCATTTAGTACATTTACATTTAAAGTGATGATTGATAGATATATACTTATTGCCATTTTATTAATTGTTTTCTGGTTGTTTTTGTAGTTTTTCTCTGTTCCTTTTGTCCACTTTTAGTGTCTTTTCTTGTGGCTTGATAATTATTTTTAGCGTTATCTTTGGGTTTCTTTTTATTTTCTGTGTATCCATTATAGGTTTTTAATTTGCAGTAACCATGAAGTTCATAGCTATTGATATATATAGTAGTTTATATTATTCTGATATTTGCTTATATTCGAACACATTCTAAAATCAGTTTTACTTTGTACCCCCCCAAACATTTTATGTTTTTGATGTCATATTTTACATATTTTTTGCATACATCTTTCTTCTTTGTGTATTCCCTAACTACTTATTGTAGTTATATAGTTGATTTTATGACTTTTATCTTTTAACCTTCATGCTAGCCTTTTAAGAAGCTAATCCTCTGCCTTTATTATATATTTGCCTTTACCAGTGAAATTTTTTGTTTCATGTATTTTCTTATTTCTAGTTATGGGATTTTCTTTTCTGCTTAAAGAAGACCTTTAACATTTCTTGTAAGGCTGGTTTAATGGTGATGAACACTTTTAGTTTTTGCTTATCTGGGAAGCTTTTTATATCTCCTTCAATTCCGAATGATATTCTTGCCAGGTAGAGTATTCTTGGTTTGAAGTTTTTTCCTTTCAGCACTTTAAATATATCATGCCTCTCTCTCTCTGGCCTGCAAAGTTTCTGCTGAAAAATCATGTGATAGCCTTATAGGAGTTCCCATGTATGTGACTAATCATTTTTCTCTTGCTGCCTTTAAATTTCTGTCTTTATCTTTAACCTTTGCCATTTTACTTATGATATATCTTGGTGTGTATCTCTTTGGGTTCATCTTGTTTGGGACTTCCTGTACTTTTTTTTCCTGGATATCTGTTTCCTTCCCCAGGTTAGGGCAGTTTCCAGCCATTTTTTATTCAAATAAGTTTCCTGCCCTTTTCTCTCTCTCTTCTCCTTCTGGGACCCCTGTAAAGAGAATGTTATTGTGCTTGATGTTGTCCCAGAGGTCTCTTAAATTATGCTCATTTTCTTTAGTTTTTTTTTGGTTCTGCTGTTCTGATTAGGTGATTTCCACTATTTTGTCTTCCAGATAACTTATGTGTTTTTCTGTATTGTCTAATACAGAATTATTAGACAATACAGATGTTGATTCCTTCTAGTGTATTTTTCATTTAAGTTATTGTATTCTTCAGCCCTTTATCCCTGATTTGTTCTTCTATGTTTTCTCTTTGTTAAAGTCTCACTGTGTTCCTACCTTCTTCTCCATGTTTGGTGAGCATATTTATGACCATTCCTTTGAACTCTTTATCAGGCAAATACTTATCTCCATTTCACTAGGATTTTTTTTTTTTTGGTGTGTGTGTGTCTATGAGTTTTTAATCATGTTCTTTCATTTGGAACATATTCTGCTGTCTTCTGCTTTTGTTTCTTTCCGTGCTTGTTTCTATGAATTAGGTAAAACGGTTATTTTTCCCATTCTTGAAGTTATGGCCTTGTGTAGAAATGTCCCCTATGTACACTGTGATTGCTGGGTGGCTTTGGCAGGCAGGCAGGGGCTGGAGCGGGCATAGGCTGGGGGTGTCCTGGGGCAGGCCAGGCTCGGGCCACCTTGGCAGTATGGCTGGAGCTGTAGTGGATGTGGCCTGGGGGGGTGGTGTCCCAGGTCATACTAGACTGAGCTGGGTCACCTTGGCAGAGTGGCTAAAGCTGGAGTGGGCATATGCTAGGGGCATATTGCAGCAGCCAAGGCAGGTTGGCTAGAGTGCCATTTACTTTTAACTGCTACCTCTGTTCTGGGACTCAGAGTGAGTGAGTCTGTGCATGAGTTCTTTAAGAGAAGAATCTCAGTTTCCTGAAACTCTCCTGCTCTCCGGGACATAAGCTCTGCTCTTTTTCAAAACCAGATATTATGGGGGCTCATCTTCACAACCCTGGTTTCCAGGGCTGGAGTGCCTGATGTATGGCTTGAACCCCTTGCTCCTTAGAGAGGACCTCTGCATGTGTGATATCCCCTCCTACTTATGGGTTACCGTGCTAGATGTATGGGTTCTGACTCAGTTGTGCCTCTGCCTCTCCTACCTATGTCAATGTTGTTTTTTCTTTATATCCTTAACTGTAGAAGAACTTTTCTGCAAGTCTTCAAGTTGTTCTCAGGGAATGGGAATGGGAAAAGTAACTGTTTTGCCTAACTCGTAGAAACAAGCACAGAAAGTCAAACAAAAGGAGGAGACAGCAGAATATGTTCCAAATGAAAGAACAAGATTAAAAACTCACACACACACACACCCCCCATGCACACACACACACACAAAACCCTAGTGAAATGGAGATAAGTATTTGCCTGATAAAGAGTTCAAAGGAATGGTCATAAATATGCTCACCATATTTGGAGAAGAATGTAGGAACAGAGTGAGACTTCAACAAAGAGAGAGAAAATATAAGAATAATAAAAAAAAAAAAAAAAAAAAAGAAGAATAGATCAGGGCTGAAGAATACAATAACTTAAATGAAAGATACACTAGAAGGAATCAACAGCATATTAGAGTTGTAGTTTTGGTGTATCCATGGAAGGAGGTGAGCTCAGGATCTTCCTACTCTGTCATCTTTATCCCTCCCCCAAGAGGTTAAGCAGCTTGCCCCAAATCACACAGTAAATAAGCAGTAGAGCAATATTGTGTAGGAATATTTATATTTTAACTAGTAGTCAAAAACCTTGGATCCAGTTCTGATTTACCACTAGCTAATGACTATATGACCCTGTATAAATCATATAAGCTCTGCAGGTCCGTGTTTTTATGGGTAAGATGTGAAGTTGGAATACTCAGGGTCCTTTGCTTTGTATGAATTCATTTAATGTTAAGAATAGTAGAATACAGACAACTGAATAAGCAGGGAAGATGTTTCTCACTTGAACATAATATTTTCTCTTATAGCAGAGTCCAAATGATTTTCCATTTTAAATAGAGAAAGTAGATCTTATCAAGTATTTATAGAAACTGCAGATTGCTCAGACATGCAATCCAATACCTCATTTGATACTCGTGAAAGGCAAATGATGACTCATACTTTAACACATGCTTAAGCCAATTCAGTGAATAAAGGAATATCTGAAAATGGCTCAAGTTTAAAGGAAGCCATATGTTTATTGAATGATATGACTTTGGGGACCACTTGAGAAAATAAAGTTTTTCTAAAATCTTCACAGTTAAGCCTAAAGCGTGCATCCTTACAAATGTAAATTCTTTTAGTTATCAGTGGTATAGCATACCTCTATAAAAACTAAAGGGAGGAAAATGGCCAACTGGAAATTGTTGATATTACTTCTTGACAAGGACTCATTACTGTCATGGAGCCCTATGTTTTCTTTTCTACTGAAAAATTTTAAGCACCAGAAGAGTTTAAAGAAGAGTACAGTTAATATCTATATACCCTACAACTATATTCAACAATTGTTAACATTTTACCGTATTTTCTTTATCCCTTTCTATATCTAAGTTTTGGTAGAACCGTTTGAAAGTGAGAAGCAGATATAACTTGCTCCTGTATACATTAGCAATTATTCTCCTGCATATACACAATACTGTTATCTAAATTACAAAGAGTTTTATAATGTTTATATCCAGTCCACATCTTATAACATTCTATTCTATAATATTTGATGTCCTGTCCAATATTTAGTATCCAGTCCAATGTCTCCAATTGTCCCAAGAATGTCATTTAAATCTTTATCTTTTTAAAAAAATTTATTTATTTATGGCTGCGTTGGGTCTTCGTTTCTGTGCGAGGGCTTTCTCCAGTTGTGGCAAGCGGGGGCCAGTCTTCATCGCAGTGAGTGGGCCTCTCACTATCGTGGCCTGTCTTGTTGTGGAGCACAGGCTCCAGACGCACAGGCTCAGTAGTTGTGGCTCACAGGCCCACTTGCTCCACGGCATGTGGGATCTTCCCAGACCAGGGCTCGAACCCATGTCCCCTGCATTGGCAGGCAGATTCTCAACCACTGTGCCACCAGGGAAGCCCTAAATCTTTATCTTTTGAATGAGGATATCAAGATTCACACATTGCATTTGGTTGTTATGGATATTTAAGATCTCTTAATTGAGAACATCCCCCTGCCCTCTTGTTGTTGTTGTTGTTTTGGTGGCATTGATTTATGAAGAGTCCAAGCCAGTTGTCATGTAAAATGTCCCAAATTTTGGATTTTTTTGATTGCTTGTTTATGATGTTATTGAACTTGTACTGCTATTTCCTATACTGTCTGTAAATTTTAAGGTAGGTCTGGAGGCTTAATTAGATTCAAGTTAAACCTTTTTGGAAAGAACATTTCACATGTATTGTATATTTTTAATTGCATCACATGACACATGCAAGGTTAGGTTGTCCTGCTGTTAGAAACTCAAGGTTGGCTATTTGGTTAAGGTAACTACTTATGCTCCATTGTAAAGGTATATATATATTTTGATTTGCAATTAATCTGTGGGGAGAGACTTTGTACCATGGGACATTTTTTCACTCAGTGGTTTTATTGTCCATTGAGGATCCTTGCCTAAATCAATTTTTACAGTAGGGGTAGCAATGTGGTGATTTTCTAATTTCCATTACTATTTTTACATTTATTATGAAATAAGAACTTTTTTTTCTCCTCTTTTTTTGTCTCTCTTTCTTGAGTTTCATTATGGTTCCTGGATGGCTGTTTACTCAGAACATTGTATTCATTACCCTCATTATTCTTTTTGATGCTAACATTTGTTTCAAAGGCCAGTGGAAACCCCTTCAAGCTGGCTCTGGGCCTCTTAGTCTTCAAGTGCTTCCTTGCTTTTTAACATAATGAGATGCCCTAGGCTAATCTTGTACATTTCCTTCCCAAGACCTAAAATCAACTGATTTTCACAAAGAACCTCAGTACATGTACTAGTGGAAAATTAGAAGCCAAGATCTAGGGGCTAGATATCTTCATTTCTACTGAACTATGATTGTGCTTTGACTCTTTTCAGTGGACAGAGATAGGAATGTATTTTTAAAAAGTCACGAGTTCATATCCATGTTTGTAATTAGATTTAATATTACAGCATTTTTCTTAGTTCTGTTTCCTTTATTATCCATGTTTTCTCAAATATATGGAGTGGGGGAGAAAAGGACAGGGAAGGGACAAGAGGCAATTAAGGGAACAGTTTCAGGTAGAGTGCCACAGGGGGAAGTTTCAGCCTGATCCTGCAGGGGAACTCTGGAGGTTAAGTTAAGGGCAAGGGAGCTGGACTTTTATCCTCAACATTTGTCAGTAACTCTCAAGAGCTGCTCCCAGGGAAAGTAAATTCTGAGGCACTTGGTTCTCTGCAAGTGTAGGCGAGGGTCTGACACTGTCTGCTACAAATTGTAACTCTGGTTTAGGATGGAATTACTTTCCTAACCATCATTTTAGAAAAACAGCCATAAATATTGTTGTCAATCAACCATAAACAATAGCTCCATCTATATTTAATAAAACTTTCTAACGGGTATTTAAATGAATAACCAAATAACCACATAAATGTGTATTTCAGATGAGGCTTATCATTATGTGCAATACAAAGTTCTCTTTAATTCCTGCTTTATTTCTACTTCAACAAATCAGAATTCACTTCATTAAGGTCATGATATTTATAAGGGGTTCTCTCTGAGGAGAATTTTTCGGGGGTGGGACCTAGGACAACTTGGTGGATTTTGGGAAACGAATTCAGAAATTTCAGTTTTGTTGTCCTGTTCTCATTGCGGATTTTCCTGTAGAAAAGAGGCAGTAAAGACCACTCATGGGCTCTTATATATTGCCTTGGAAACAGGCTTTCTATTTCCTTGAGCTGCCATCTCAATGGCAGCGATGGCAGCCTCACCTTGTTTCTTGACAAGATTCAGGCAGCTCCATCTTCAATTTGCACGAGTCAACTGATTTGCATTGACTTGTCTCCTTCTTTACTCCTACCACGTACCATTGTTTTCCAGCATCAAAAAGACAAAAAACTCTGGGCAAGTTTAGCTTTTTAAGTCTCTGAATCACAAATTCCTTTTCTGCCGCAAAGTCTGTCCTTTGCCCTAACAAAGGATCACGATCACTTCCTTAAAAAATGAAAGTGCATAAAGTATTGGAGCAATTCCCCCCCAGCCCCAAACTGACATAATGGGGTTTACCTCTCCCAGTGAGCATTTGTTTTTTCTTCAAAAACTGCTCTTGGGGGCTTCCCTGGTGGCACAGTGTTGAGAGTCCACCTGCCGATGCAGGGGACATGGGTTCGTGCCCCGGTCCGGGAGGATCCCACATGCCGTGGAGCGGCTGGGCCCGTGAGCCATGGCCGCTGAGCCTGTGCGTCTGGTGCCTGTGCTCCGCAACGGGAGAGGCTGCAACAGTGAGAGGCCTGCGTAACGCAAAAACAAACAAACAAACAAACAAAAAACCCAACTTCTCTTGGGCGGCCATTTACTTATTCCAGATAACTTAGGCATTCATTCTTTGGGATCATCAACTAAATTGCCGTAGGTTGGGTTCCGCAGAAGCAGGCACTTGCAGCAGAGTTTGAGGTGACAGATGTTTATTAGAGCTCAACTCCTGTGAAGGGATGGGGAAAACCAGGATTGGGTAGAGGGAGAAATTGAACTGTGATGCAGGCCTGACAAAGACTTGACTAACCTGGGGCAGACAGCTATGTGGCAAGACTTGCTTGTTAGGGTGTTTTGCTTCAGAACACAATGACTGTGCCTTTATACTCCTCCTTGCTCAGTCACTGGAAGTAGGCTGTCCCGAGTGGCATGACCTCGGGCAAGGAGGCTCTCTGCAACTGAAGCAGACCCTGCAGGAGTGGACCGCTGGAAGGGGTGGGGACACATACATTCATGTCTAGCACATAGAACCAGTTGCAAGCCCAAGGAAAAACTCAACCTTATTACAATATTGTTACATCTCTTGCTCAGCTTTACTGAATGTGAGGACTGAAAGGTTTATAGAGACTTCCTGGTCTAACCACTCCCCTCTCCCCCACGTTTTAGTGATGCCTGAAATTTCCCCCCGAAATGCTGCACTGACATAAGGTGGCACGATGCCTTCCTGTACCCCACTTTCCCCACCCAGCTACCACCCCTCCTACTCACCTTCAAGCAACACAAATGACTTTACCACTTCACAGGTATATTTTCTCACTTAGATTGGCATAAGAAGGGACAAAAACTTGAGGGAAAGAGAAGAGAAGGAAGGTAAAAACTGGGAGGGAAAGATTCTTTGGGATTATAACCATAATTTGTGAGAAATACCCAGAGAAGCCTAGATCAGTCCCCAAATGCTGATGGGTAGTTGGCAAACAAAACAGACTGCATGAAAAGGTCCTCTGTCTTTTTTTAAAAAAAATTTTATTGAAGTATAGTTGATTTACAACGTTGTGTTAATTTCTGCTGTGTAGCAAGTTGACGCAGTTATACCTTTCAACCCTTTGTTGGAACTCTTGCAAAAATTATGTAGAGATTTGATTGGGGAACCTACGGAAAAAAATGTTTTAAAGGTCCTCCTTCACTGGTATTAATGGCCAGATCTATGAATAGGTAGGTCACCTCCAACCCCCATTCTCTCAACAGAGTAGCTGTGTGACAGTTCTCATAAACCATTCATTCATTTATCCATCAAGTGTTTTTTCAATGCCTACTATGTGCTAGGCCCCATGCCAGGCCCAGGAGACCGTGGGGAACTGTACTATGGCATA
Organism: Phocoena sinus; assembly: GCF_008692025.1. Classification (NCBI taxonomy): domain Eukaryota; kingdom Metazoa; phylum Chordata; class Mammalia; order Artiodactyla; family Phocoenidae; genus Phocoena; species Phocoena sinus. The sequence continues at coordinate 79,692,421 of NC_045764.1, forward strand.
AACTGGCTCACAGCCAAAGTTGGCTAACAACTTCAACCGGAACTTCTGGCTGTTTCCCTCCGATTTTGACATCTTTTTCCAGGTTGTGCTACACCTATTCATTTATGTGAAGGTATTCTAAAGCTCAGTGTGACAGTTTTATTTTTGTTTTGAAACATTTCACTTCTCTTAATCCAAAACCTCTCCTTCCGGGGTCTGAGGGAAGCTGAGGATTGGCTTTCATTGTTAATTTTCCTCCCTGTCTTCTCCATTTTTTCCTTCTCTGTCTGCTCCTCTCTCCTTCCTTTGCTGTTCGGGCTGGCAGTCAGGATTCTAAGGAAGGACTGTGCTGGTCTGGAGAAGGTGAGGGGGTGGGAAAAGGAAAGGGAGGATTGGGGGATGTCTTCTGAGGCTTCCATCAGGAAGCTGGTGGACTGATTAAGTCCATTAATAGTAATAGCTAATGATTCTGTAACGTCAACCATGTGCTAGCACATATATTAACTCATTAAATCCTTTGAACAATCCAGTAAGTTAAGTTCTTCTGATATTTTTAAATCCCTACTTTATAGATGAGGAGATCAACGTACAGAGGTCCACACAGATAATTGTCAGAGTTGGGAATGAATTTAAGTTCTTTACTCCACACTCTAAGCCACTACACGCAAGTACCCTTTGAAAGTGAGGGCAGCTGTCTGCTGAGGCACCTCTAACTCAGTGCTTCTCAACTGGGGGCGGTTTTGCCTCCCTGGGGACAACTGGCAATGTTCGCAGGCATTTTTGGTTGTCATGACTGGGGGAAGATACTTGGGGCATCTAGTGAGTAGAGACCAGGGATGCTGGTAAACATCCTACAGCGCACAAGCCAGCGCCCTATAACGCAGAAGTATCCAGACCAAAGAGTCAATAGTGGCAGCTGAGAAACCTTGCTCTGTCTGGATGTATACCTCCTGTGAAGCCTGAGCAGAAAACCACAATGTGACTATTATCTATCTTTGGCGAGAAACAAGGATGGTTATAAATGCAACCAAATACTTCACTGGCTTTTAGCATTCATTCATGTTATACTGTTGACTTATATGGAGCCACTCATTACCTAAACTCCTTGGAGGTAGTTTCCCCCTCCTTCGTTAATTACTTCAAGGGACATGTTACCTATATTTTTCAAAAAAAATTTTTGAACCAGGATGTAGAACGTTAAGTTTGGCTGTTTAAGGTTCACCTTGTTTGTTTTCCCCTTTTTTTCCCAGGGTCCATCTTTTTGAACCCTGATTTTGCTTTCCAGTATATAGACTAACACTGTCAACTTGGTGCCACTGGCAGATATAATAATTATGATTTCTGTGTCTTCATCCATGCTGCTAATAAACAGAGGGGGTCACCATCTGAGCCCTGGGACATACCACTAAGCGCTGTATTTCAGAGCACTGTTTCATGAATGCACATCTTTGCATCAGCCATATCAGTGATATCTGGGAAACTTAAAAATAATTCCTAGGCCCGATTTTGGACATTCTGTTTTCATGTATTCTGTTTTCATGAATCATGCATCTTTAAAGCACTTCCTAGGGTTGTGATGTTGATCAGCAACAATGCTGGGAACCATTGTTCTAATTTGACAATAATCCATAGCTTCAACTGGCAGTGAATTTCCCTTATCTATTTTTTTTTTTTTTGCGGTACGCGGGCCTCTCACTGTCGTGGCCTCTCCCGTTGCGGAGCACAGGCACCGGACGCGCAGGCTCAGCGGCCATGGCTCACGGGCCCAGCCGCTCTGCGGCATGTGGGATCTTCCCGGACTGGGGCACAAACCTGTGTCCCCCTCATCGGCAGGCGGACTCTCAACCACTGCGCCACCAGGGAAGCCCTACATTACCTATTTTATCCATATTTCTCCTTCTAAAGGTGGATGTATATTGATTAACTATGGCCTGTATAACAATGGAAGTAATGTTGATTTGCAATAATATGGGACCTAGAAGTGCATTGTGATTTGTAGGCATTAAAAAAGTGTTTGCTAAGTAAATGAATGAATGACTGACTGACCGAATGAATAAATGACCAGCTGTGGTGTCTAATGCAGTCTTTAATTTCTAAATGAATATTTGCTAAACAATGACACCCAATTTGCTGATCTATAATTTCTGGAAACCAAAATTTTCTCTCCCCTTGTCCCTGTCCCTCTTGGAAAACTGGTACAATATTTCCTCTCTCTCCCTTTAGGAGCCTTTTTCATTCTTCATGACTTCTCACATCACTGATGGTATAAGCACTTTAAATGCCCTGAAGGTAATTCATCTGGATTTGAACGGTTGGATTCATTTAAATAGCTGGGCAGAACATTAATTCTCTTAATGTTGGACTTAGTTCTTCCCACTCAGTACTTGTTTTATCCTTTCTGGTTTGGAAATCGTTCTCCCTTGTGAGATGGTTTGCAAAATAAGAATTCAATTGCATGGCTCTCTCTGTTTTGAATCATCTTCCCTAATTAGTGATTCTACTCCATCCTCGCTTAGTTTCTCATCGGCAACTAAGGGAAAAAAACCCCAAACAACAAAACTCAAAAAACTTTTTTTTAAAGCACTGTTCACAAGCTGCATCTGATTCTTGGCCAGTTTTGCTGACACTATTTTTCCAAGTGTGTGGCTCTAACTTATTCCCTAATTAAGTACCTCTTCCTCCTTTTATTAGACGAGGGTTTCTCCGCAGTGACACAATCGACATTTGAGCCAGATAATTCTTTGTTGTAGCAGCTGTCCTATGCATTATAGGATGTTTAGCAGCATCTATAGCCTTTATTCAATAGATGCCAGTAGCAACGCCTGTGATAACCAATAATGTCTCCAGAACATTGCCAAATGTCTCCTGGGGGGCAAAATTGCTCCCTGTTGAAAACCACTGCTATAAATGTTACAAAACAAAAACAAAAACCCAAAACCTGAACCCAAGTGTAGATGCATTGAAATATTTGTTTCTACTCCACAATTAAATAGAGTTTTACTTCCTAGAGTACTGCTTCATCCTTAAAAATGGCAGTGGCTGTTTTTAGTTTAGGATGGAAGAGATGGGGTACACATACTGAAACAGGAGGGAAAGGGGCAGGGCACAACTTTTAAAAGAATAACATAACCATAGGATATGACAAAAACTGGTTAGAACTAACTAGATCAAAGATGGCAGAAGATTCCTCTTCCAGTAGACACTGATCCTCATTATACACTCATTGTAATACATTAGCATCTAAATGACGCACCCACCAGTGCCATGACAGTTCTCAGGCCAACCATAAAAGGTTAAAAAGTGTGTGGTGGCCCACTTCCTGGAAATCCCCACCCCTTCCCCAAAATAATTGTAATAATCCTCCCACTCATTAGCCTATGAAATTACCCAGCCCATAAAAACTAACGACACCATATTGGGGCCTCTAGCCTTCTAGACGGCCCACACTCTGTGGAGTGTGTTTCTCTATAAATAAATCCACTTCTTACCTATTACTTTGTCTCTCACTGAATTCTTCCTGCCATGAGACATCATGAACCTGAGCTTCATTAAGTCCTGAGACCAGGTGTGTGATGTCAATTAAAAGACCATGGGTTCAAGTCCCAATGTGAGTTACATGGTTTCAGCACTACCACTCTCCCATATGGTAGTCACTGCAGGCATCACTAGTTGGTCTTTTTTTTTTTTAAATCACTGAACTGTATGTTCCCTCATAGTCCCTCTCATTGCTGGGCTCCAGGTAGACAATTGATTGGCATTAGAGTATGAAATGGAACCCATTCACCACCCATTCATTTTAGACTTTCTTGTAGGACATCCAGGATTTTTCTTTGAACCCTCTTGAAATTTGGTTCCGAAACCCTGGGGCACATGCTTGACTGTACCTAATGTGTCATTTCTTTATAATCATAAATCTCAAGGTTAGAGGGGTATTTTCTCACAATATTCCTGTCAGTTTTAACCAGTTTTCCCCTGTTGATCAGAATCAGGTCCAGAGTAACAAATCCTCCTATTGCTTCTTCTAATTTATGAGAAATGAAGTAACCAAAATCTGTCAGACTATTTTTCATCTATCATACTGGCAAAGCTCAAAACTGTTGAAAATATACAGGGCTGACAAGGATGTAATGAAATGCATTATAGAGAATGATACAACCCTTTTGAAAGACAAACTGTTAATATCTATCACATTTCTAAAATATGCTTTCTCTGGCCATCATCAAAAAATCTACAAACAATAAATGCTGGAGAGGGTGTGGAGAAAAGGGAACCCTCTTGCACTGTTGTTGGGAATGTAAATTGATACAGCCACTGTGAAGAACAGTATGGAGGTTCCTCAAAAAACTAAAAATAGAATTACCATATGATCCAGCAATCCCACTACTGGGCATATACCCTAAGAAAACCATAATTCGAGAAGAGTCATGTACCACAATGTTCATTGCAGCACTATTTACAGTAGCCAGGACATGGAAGCAACCTAAGTGTCCATCAACAGATGAATGGATAAAGAAGATGTGGCACATATATACAATGGAATATTACTCAGTCATAAAAAGAGATTAAATTGTAGTTATTTGTAGTGAGGTGGATGGACCTAGAATCTGTCATACAGAGTGAAGTAGAGAAAGAGAGTGAAGAAAGAGAAAAACAAATACCGTATGCTAACACATATATATGGAATCTAAAAAAAAAAAAAAAAAGGTTCTGAAGAACATAGGGGCAGGACAGGAGTAAAGACGCAGACATAGAGAATGGGCTTGAGGACACGGGGAGGGGGAAGGGTAAGCTGGGACAAAGTGAGAGAGTGGCATGGACATATATACACTACCAAATGTGAAATAGCTAGTGGGAAGCAGCTGCATAGCACAGGGAGAAGAGCTCGGTGCTTTGTGACCACCTAGAGGGGTGGGATAGGGAGGGTGGGAGGGAGGGGAGGGAGACACAAGAGGGAGGAGATATGGGGATATATATATATGTATAGCTGATTCACTTTGTTGTACAGCAGAAACTAACACACCACTGTAAAGCAATTATACTCCAATAAAGATGTTAAAAAAATCTTTATGCATTAAAATCCAGAAGAGAAGGCTGAGGTCAACCTGTGAGGCAAAAGCAGTAAATGGAACCACAAAATAAAAGGTCAGTCTCTACAGAAAAGCAATTTAGAAGCTGTTGCCAGTGACAGAGAAGCTTCTCAATATGCCATATATCACCTCTATACATTAAAGGTACTGTATATTTAATTCAAGAAAGATAAACCTAACAGCCAAATGCAAACAAGAAAATATGCATCTTAATATCTAATTACCATTCAGGACCTCAATAATTTAAGGAACCCACTGAAACATGTTAGATTAATGTTGTTATAACTTCGTTTTGATTATAATACTAGGATTTTCATTCCCCCTGAGTCATTACAATCTGTTAATTAAAAAGATATCTATTACAGCTTCTTTTTAAAATTGTCACGAACTTTTATTCTAGGATTGTCTCTAGGATTAAAGTTCATTCTGCTTTTAGTCTCATATGTTTCCACATCAACTGTACTTGTACCATAACTGATGTCTCTAACAGGAAAAGATAATTTATATTTAGTGTACCATTCCATCAAATCGAGTATGTATATGTGTGTTGTGTGTATAAAGTTTTTAGAAACATTTATTTTGAAATTTTACAATAAAAATTCTGCTAGTCAAAATATTAAACTTAAGTTCTCTAGACATTTTATCATTCCTGAAAACATCTGGGCAAAAGGTTTTAGAATGGATCACAGCATGGTACAAACAGATATCATGACTCAGAATACAAGTGGACAGAAATCTATGAGCTGCTTAGCAGACTGGAAAATTATTAGCTGGTATAATATGCTAAAACTTCATGAAATTAAGATAAGTGCTTTCTGCAGCCACAGTAAAGCTCTGGTCACATTCTTTAAGTTCTTCTTACATAGACATATAGCTAATAGCATAAGCAAATGTCAATCAAGTAAGAAGAGCTTAAGTGTAGAAAATACATGATCAACCCAGTTTCTTCCTTGCTGTACCACAGGGCATAGCTACATGCCATCTGTTGATTATTAGGCAAGAAAGCTGCCATCTGCCACTTCTTCTAATACATAGGAGAGAGGTAGCACTCCCCCACCCTGTAAGCCTTGGAGATTCTCTTATGGCCGTTTACATGCCCCAGAGCTCCAATTGGAGATAGAATTTACTCTGTGTGTGTACCCAACATATTCAATACCAAAGTGAGATAGCCCTTTCTTACAACCTCTTAAGTGGTATAGGAGTCTGTGTTTGGCCAGGTTAACTCACCCTACAGCAAGCCTCTTCTATCCTGCCTGACTCACAGCCAAGATACTATTAAATACAACCTAGGGAGACAAAACTGGATCGTAGCCATAAAAATAGATTACAAAGTGGACAGAAATAGAATCTAAGGTGTGAAAAGGACTTGCTTGTCCTTCTGCTTTACATCCCTTCAAGGGAAGGTAGAAGCTAAATCATCCTCATATTTTTTCCATAGTCTCCATAGGAGTATTTTTAAGGTGTCATATCTTTCTTTATGCCAGACAGAAGTTCATTTCCTTACATTAAAAAAAAAAGAAGGCATGAAATTATTTCCAAGGAGCCTTAGCTAAGATCCAAATTTCAACTATTTCTAGATATCAATGTGACAATAGGGAGAGAAAAACAGGATGTATAAACAGACATAAATTTTTCTCCAAATTGTGTCAGGCCTGTCAGTTTCTCAAATCTTTGCATATAATGGGTGCTTCATATATATTTCTTGAGTAAATGAATGAGTGACTGAATAGAATAGACTGAAACGAATGACTCCATAGAATGGGACCAAGTGACTCCACTTAAGGATTCAATCTCACCTACAGAAGTTTTATATTCTAAAGAAGTAAAGAATGAAATTTTTAAAATTCCCTAAATAACCTGCAGTATGACTCTTCTTAAAACACCAGTACAGCAGGCTGATGTAGTACAAAGATGACAGGAATCTGATTCTGGATTTCTAGGTTCTAGTCTCAGTTCTTAAAGTTATTGTGAATTTTGGAGTGAGTCAGTTGGACTCTCTAGGCCTCAGTTTTCTCTTCCATCGAAGAATCACTCCTATTTGCACAAACCCATCGAGGGCTTTGGATGCCAGGAAAACCTATAAGACACTGAATGGAAATGGAGTCATATGCATCCACAGAAGTATTAAATGCTTATCAGAAATCTGTGTAGAGCAAGCTGCTAAACAAAATAAGCTTTTTCCAGGCAATATTTATAAAACCTTTGCATAAAGTGGCACAGGAGAACTTCTACCTCCAACCAAGGTGAAGTAACAAGGACTGGATTTACCCTATTTCCTTGACAACTAAAAAGCAGGACAAATGAATGAAACAACTCTCAAGACACTGGATATCAGAAAACAGAAAAAACCCCCATGATCCCAAAAAGAAACAGAAAACAAACGTGGTGAGATCTAATATTGCTGCCATCTTACTGCCTAGATAAAGTTTCTAGGCCAAGGCACAAGATTCATTCAGAGCCCAGATGTAGCCCTGAGTTTAGGAGACAAAGCTGGAAATCTGGGGAGGTCAGGACAACCAGAGTTCATAGGAAAGGTTATCGGAGAAGAGGCAGTTACACAGAGAGAGAACATCAGAAATCTGCAGAAAGTCTACTTCAAGACTTCACTTGAGTACTGATCATCACATACTTGTTAGAAAACCACCCAAGTCTGAGCAAATAACAACCTAAAAGTAATAGAGGCAATAATGCTTGAAGTTCACAAAGGGATGGAGATAGTGTCTGTTCCCAAAGTCAAAGTGAGAGTATTTCACACCCTGCAGGGCATCAGTCAGAGTTCAAAGAAGAGTCAGTGGGTGGAAAAGTAACCCTAGAATAAATGCAGTTCTGGTCTCACCTAACAGAGGTTTTAAAAAATATCTCAAGATCACTTTATTTCCAAATAGCTGAATTACATCCCAGAACAAAGTTCATGAATATTTATAGGAATACAAAATATCCAGTACATTATAGCGTAAAATTCGTAATATCTGGCTTCCAATAAAAAATTACCAATGATGAAAAGAAAATATATCCCATAATGAGGAGGATATTTAATCAATCAAAATGGATCCCCAAATGACACGATAGAATTAGTAGATGACTATTAAAATAGTTGTTATAACTATATTTCATACACTTAAAAAGCCAGAGGAAAGATCAAACTTGTTAAGCAGAGATGTTAAAGATATAAAAAGTGACTCAGGAAAGGGTCCAAGATGGTAGCTTAGGAAGACCCTGAGCCCACCTCCTCTCACAGACAACACTGAATCTACACCTACATATGGAGCAATTCCTCCTGAAGAAGACCTGAGGGCTTATTGAACTTCTTCTTTACATAGAAGGACCATATAAAAATGGGTAGGAAAGATGGACAAACAGTGTCCATGGAACCCCACTCCTGAAGTTGTGACCCACAATAGAGATGGATATTACTGAGGGACCGGAGCCCTGAGACACAGCAAAACCCCAGCAGTTTAAAGGAAACCTAGACCATACAGAAAATAAATCCATTTATTAAATTTAGAGCTTCTGCCAAACAAGTGGGGAACTGCTGGAGTCCTCTCTGGGGTTGGAGGTACCTGAGAACACCATTGTTTGAATCCCCCCAGGACTCCTCCTGGCCTGTGTCCACTCTAGCTCTAGCTTTCCTGCCAAGGCAGCCTTGATGTAGTGCTCCCTAGGACTGCCCCAGGCCTGTGCCTGTTCCACTGCCAACTGTCTCACCAAGGTGACCTCAATATGGCCCTCCCCAAGACTACCCCTGGCCTGTGCCTGCTCCAGCTGCAGCTGTCCTGCCAAGGAAGCCTTGGTGTCTTCGTTCCCAGGGACTGCCTCAGTGCTAGATCCACTCCACCTCCAGTCACCCCACCAAGGCAACCTCAATGTGGCTCTTTCCAGGGACTGACACTGGCATATGCCTACTCCAGCTCCAGCTGCCTTGCCAAGGCAGCCGTGGTACCACACACCCTGGGATTATCCTTGACCTGCACCCACTCCAGCTCCAGCCATCCTGCCAAAGCTGCTGGGCACAAGCAGTCTACACAGATGATGCTCCCACACAAGGCCACTCCTTCAAGACTAGGAGAGGTAGCTATATTGTTTAATTCATAGAAACAAACACCAAATGTCAAACAAAATGAGGTGACAGGAGTATGTTCTAAATGAAAAAACAAAATAAAACTCCAGAAAAAAACCCCTAACAAAATGAAGGAAAGTATTTACCTGTTAAAGTGTTCAAAGAAATGGTCATAAGGATTCTCGCTGAACTTGGAAGAAGAATGGAAGAACTCAGTGAGAACTTCACAAAAGACTTTGAATATATAGAAAGAACCAATCAGAGCTGAAGATTACAATAACTGAAATGAAAAATACTCTAGAGGGAATCAACAGCAGATTAGATGATGCAGAAAAGCAGATAAGTGATGGAAGATGGAATAGTGAAAATCACCCAGTCAGAAGAGCAAAAAGAAGAAATAATTTTAAAAATTAAGGAGAGCTTAAGGGACCTCAGGGACAACATCAAGTATACTAATGCTTGCATTATTGGGGTCCCGGAAAGAGAAGAGAGAGATGAAGGGACAGAAAATATATTTAAAGAAATAATGGCTGAAAACTTCCCTAATCTGGGGAAGGTAACAGACATCCAAGTATAGGAAGCATATAAAGTCTCAGATAGGATGAACCCAAAGACTCTACACCAAGACATATCATAATTAAAATGGCAAAAGGACGAAGAAAGAATATTAAAAGAAGCAAGAGAAAAACAGAGTCACACGCAAGGGAACTCCCATAAGGCTATCAGCTGATTTTTCAGGAGAAACTTTGCAGGCCAGAAGGGAGTTACATGATATATTTAAAGTGATAAAGGGAACAAAACATAGTATTTTAAGTCTTATCCACAGAAATCAGACAAGAAAAAGAAATAAAAGGCATCCAAATAAAACTGTTACTACTTGCAGATGACATGACACTATATATAGAAAAACCCTGAAGAGGCCACCAAAAAAGTGTTAGAATTAATCAAGTAATTTAGCAAAGTTTCAGGATACAAAATTAATATGTAGAAATCTGTTGTATCTCTAGACACTAATTAAGAACTATCAGAAATTAAAATGAAGAAAACAATCCCATTTACAATTGCATCATAAAGAATAAAATACCCTGGAATAAATTTAACCAACGTGGTGAAAGACATGTACTCTGAAAACTAGAAGACATTGAAGAAAAAATTGAACATGACACAAATAAATAGAAGGATATACTGTGCTCATAGAATGGAAGAATAATATTGTTAAAATGTCCATACTGCCCAAAGTGATGTACAGATTCAATGCAATCTCTATCAAAACACCAGTGGCATTTTAAATATAACTAGAACAAATAATCCTAAAATTTGTATGGAACCATGGAAGACCCCGAGTAACCAAAGCAATCTTGACAAAGAAGAACAAAGCTGGAGGTATCATATTTACAGACTTGAAACTATACCACAAATCTACAGTATTCAAAACAGTATGGTACTGGCACAAAAACAGATCAGTGAAACAGAACAGAGAGCCAAGAAATAAACTCATGCTTATATGGTCACTTAATTTACAAAAAAGGAGCAAGAATATGCAGTGGGGGAAAAACAGTCTCTTCAATAAATGGTGTTGAGAAAATAGACAGCTACATGCAAAAGAATGAAATTGGACCCTTTCTTACTTGGTCTAATAGGTAGTATGCTCTTTGACATTAATCTTAGCAATGTTTTTTTTAAAGATATGTCTTCTCAGGCAAGGGAAACAAAAGCAAAAATAAACAAATGGGGCTATATAAAACAAATAAAAAACAAAACAAAACCCTTTTGTACAATGAAGGAGACCACCAATAAAGTAAAAAGGGAACCTCCTGAAGGGAAGAAGATATGTGTAAACCATACATCCAAGGAAAGATTTATATCTTAATTATATAAAGAACTCATACAACTCAATATTAAAAAAAACCCAACCTAATATAAAATGGGCAGAGCATCTGAATAGACACTTCTCCAAAGAAGATATACAGATGACTGACAGGCACATGAAAAGGCATTCAACCTCAATAGTCATCAAGGACATGTAAACAAAAACCCACAAGACATCTCACACCTGTAAGAATGGCTATTATTCGAAAGAAAAGTAACAACAACTGTTGGTGAAGATGTGGAGAAAAGGAATCCTCTTCCACTGCTGGTGGGAATCTGAATTGGTCCAGCCACTATGGAAAACAATATGGAGGTTCTTCAAAAAATTAAAATCAGAAATACCATATGATCCAGAAGTTTTATTTCTGGATATTTATCTGAAGAAAATGAAATCACTAATTTGAAAGATGTATGTACCTCTATGTTCATTGTAGCATTACTTACAATAGCCAAGATATGGAAGCAATCTAAGTGTCCATCAACAGATGATTGAATAAAAAAATATGGTATGTATGCACACACACACATATAAACACACACACACACACATACACACACACACACACACACCAAAGACCCAACAAAAACCTCATAGAACTAGTGAGTTCAGCAAGATCACAGATAAAAGAAAAACATACAAAAATCAATTGTATTTCTAGAATCTCAAGGGACCCTGAATAGCCAAAACCATACCAAAAAAGAACAAATTTAGAGGGTTTACACTCCCTGATTTCAAAGCTTATTACAAAACTATAGTAATCAGAACAGTGTGGTACTAATGATTTGCAAGTGATATTTGTAAAAAATAACAGAAGATCTTTTGCCAACAAATTGCCTGATAGTCTATCAGTTGGGGATTGGATTAATATTTACCCCCTTAAAGACTAAGACAAAAGCAGAGGATGAGGTAGGGGTGGCATAGATATGGATTTAATGAGAGACTATACTAAGGGACAAAGCAGAGGTACAAACAAAGTTCCCATAGGAACAAAGGAGGAAATCTTAAGTCTTCCTGGAGGCATACAAGAAGCCATTATAAACAAAGTGGTAATATTGGACTTGCTTTAAAGGATGAGTGGGAATATGACAGGTGGAAAAAGGACAAAAGTGAATAGTAGGGCGAGGGAACAGAATGAGCACATGGCATAGAGCTGTGGAAGACTACAGTTGGGCTGGGAAATGGTGGTGGTCAGAGCCCAGCTCTATATTAATAATGCCCATATTCCCATTTTCTAGGGCTGAAATCCATTAAATGTGCAAATTAACCTCTTCATAATCCACTTTAGATTCTGTGTTAGGTTCCTATTTCTGCTGTACAAATCACTACAAATTTAGCAGCTTAAAACAACACAAATTTATCTTACAGGTTTGGAGGTCAGAGGTTTTAAAATTCAAGGTGTCAACAGGGTGTGTTCCTTGTCAAGATATTAGGGAAGAATCCTTTTCGTCACCTTTTTTTTTCTTTAAACAACTTTATTGTGTTATAATTGCTTTACAATATTGTGCTATTTTCTACAGTATAACAAAGTGAATCAGCTATATGTGTACATATATCCCCTTTCCCACCCCTCTAGGTAGTCACAAAACACCGAGCTGATCTCCCTGTGCTATGCAGCTGCTTCCCACTAGCCATCTATTTTACATTTGGTAGTGTATATATGTCAATGCTATTCTCTCCCATCATCCCAGCTTACCCTTCCCCCTCCCTGTGTCCTGAAGTCCATTCTCTATGTCTGTGTCTTTATCCTGTCCTGCCCCTAGGTTCATCAGAACTTTTTTTTTTTTTTTAGATTCCATATATATGTGTTAGCACATGGTATTTGTTTTTCTCTTTCTGACTTACTTGACTCTGTATGACAGACTCTAGGTCCATCCATCTCACTACATCTGACTCAGCTTCGTTTCTTTTTAAAGCTGAGTAATATCCATTGTATATATGTGCCACATCTTCTTTATCCATTCATCTGTTGATAGACACTTAGGTTGCTTCCATGTCCTGGCTATTGTAAATATTGCTGCAGTGAACATTGTGGTACATGACTCTGTTTTTGAATTATGATTTTCTCAGGGTATATACCCAGTAATGGGATTGCTGGGTCATATAGTAGTTCTCTTTTTAGTTTTTTAAGGAAGCTCCATACTGTTCTCCATAGTGGCTGTATCAATTTACATTCCCACCAACAGTGCAAGAGGGTTCCCTTATCTACACACTCTCTCCAGCATTTACTGTTTATAGATTTTTTGATGATGGCCATTCAGACTGGTGTGAGGTGATACCTCATTACAGTTTTGATTTGCATTTCTCTAATGATTAGTGATGTTGAGCATCTTTTCATCTATTTGTTGGCAATCCGTATGTCTTATTTGGAGAAATGTCTATTTAGGTCTTCTGCCCATTTTGGATTGGGTTGTTTGTTTTTTTGATATTGAGATGCATGAGCTGCTTGAATATTTGGAGATTAATCCTTTGTCAGTTGCTTCATTTGCAAATATTTCCTCCCATTCTGAGGGTTGTCTTTTCCTCTTGTTTATGGTTTCCTTTGCTGTGCAAAAGCTTTGAAGTTTCATTAGGTCCCATTTGTTTATTTTAGGTTTTATTTCCCTTTCTCTAGGAGGTGGGTCAAGAAGGATCTTGCTGTGATTTATGTCATAGAGTGTTCTGCCTATGTTTTCCTCTAAGAGTTTTATAGTGTCTGACCTTACATTTAGATCTTTAAACCATTTTGAGCTTATTTTTGTGCATGGTGTTAAGGAGTGTTTGAATTTCATTCTTTTCCATGTAGCTGTCCAGTTTTCCCAGCACCACTTATTGAAGAGACTGTCTTTGCTCCATTGTATATCCTTGCCTCCTTTGTCATAGACTAGGTGACCATAGGTGTATGGGTTTATCTCTGGGCTTTCTATCCTGTTCCATTGATTTAAATTTCTGTTTTTGTGCCAGTACCATATTGTCTTGATTACTGTAGCTTTGTAGTATAGTCTGATGTCAGGGAGTCTGATTCCTCCAACTCCATTTTTCTTTCTCAAGATTGCTTTTGCTATTAAGGGTCATTTGTGTTTCCATTCAAATTGTGAAAATTTTTGTTCTAATTCTGTGAAAAATGCGATTGGTAGTTTGATAGGGATTGCATTGAATCTGTAGATTGCTTTGGGTAGTATAGTCATTTTCACAATGTTGATTCTTCCAATCCAAGAACATGGTATATCTCTCCATTTGTTTGTATCATCTTTAATTTCTTTCATCAGTGTCTTATAGTTTTCTGCATACAGGTCTTTTTTCTCATTAGGTAGGTTTATTCCTAGGTATTTTATTCTTTTTGTTGCAATGGTAAGTGGGGTGTTTCCTTAATTTCTCTTTCAGATTTTTTGTTCTTAGTGTATAAAAATGCCAGAGACTTCTGTGCATTAATCTTGTATCCTGCTACTTTACCAAATTCATTGATTAGCTCTAGTAGTTTCCTGGTAGCATCTTTAGGATTCTCTACGTATAGTATCATGTCAACTACAAACAGTGACAGCTTTACTTCTTCTTTTCCAATTTGTATTCCTTTTATTTCTTTTTCTTCTCTGATTGCTGTGGCTAAAACTTCCAAAATTATGTTGAATAATAGTGGTGAGAGTTGGCAACCTTGTCTTGTTCCTGATCTCAGTGGAAATGATTTCAGTTTTTCACCATTCAGGATGATGTTGGCTGTGGGTTTGTCATACTTGGCCTTTATTATGTTGGGGAAAGTCCCCCTTATACCTACTTTCTGGAGGGTTTTTAACAAAAATGGGTGTTGAAGTTTGTCAAAAGCTTTTTCTGCATCTATTGAGATTATCATATTATTTTCATCGTTCAGTTTGTTAATACGGTATATCTCATTGATTGATTTGCATATATTGAAAAATCTTGCATTTCTGGGATAAATGCCACTTGATCATGATGTATGATCCTTTTAATATACTATTGGATTCTGTTTGCTAGTATGTTGTTGAGATTTTTGCATCTATATTCATCAGTGATATTAGCCTGTAGTTTTCTTTTTTTGTGACAACGTTGTCTGGTTTTGGTATCAGGGTGATGGTGAGCTCATAGAATGAGTTTGGGAATGTTCCTCCCTCTGCTATATTTTGGAAGAGTTTGAGAAGGATAGGTGTTAGCTTTTCTCTAAATGTTTGATAGAATTCGCCTGTAAGCCATCTGGTCCTGGGCTTTTGTTTGTTGGAATATTTTTAATCACTGTTTCAATTTCAGTGCTTGTGATTGATCTGCTCATATTTTCTATTTCTTCCTGGTTCAGTCTTGGAAGTTTGTACTTTTCTAAGAATTTTTCCATTTCTTCCAGGTTGTCCATTTTATTGGCATATAGTTGCTTGTAGTAATCTCTCATGATCCTTTGTATTTCTGGAGTGTCAGTTGTTACTTCTTTTTCATTTCTAATTCTATTGATTTGAGTCTTCTCCCTTTTTCTCTTGATGAGTCTGACTAATGGTTTATCAATTTTGTTTATCTTCTCAAAGAACAAGCTTTTAGTTTTTACTGTTCTTTGCTGTTCTTTCCTTCATTTCTTTTTCATTTATTTGTGATCTGGTCTTTATGATTTTTTTCCTTCTGCTAATTTTGGGTTTTATTTTTTGTTGTTGTTCTTCTTTCTCTAATTGCTTTAGGTGTAATGTTATGTTGTTTATTTGAGATATTTCTTGTTTCTTGAGGTAGGATTGTATTGCTATAAAGTTCCCTCTTAGAACTGCTTTTGCTGCATCCCATAGGTTATGGGTCTCCGTGTTTTCACTGTCATTTGTTTCTAGGTATTTTTTGATTTCCTCTTTGATTTCTTCAGTGAACTCTTGGTTATTTAGTAGCATATTGTTTAGCCTCCACGTGTTTGTATTTTTTATAGTTTTCTTCCTGTCATTGATACCTAGTCACATAACGTTGTGTTGGAAAAGATACTTGATATGATTTAAATTTTCATAAATTTACCAAGCCTTTATTTGTGACCCAGGATATGATCTATCCTGGAGAATGTTCCATGAGCACTTGAGAAGAAGATGTATTGTGTTGTTTTTGGATGGAATGTCCTATAAATATCTATTAAGTCCATCAAGTCTAATGTTTCACTTAAAGCTTGTGTTTCCTTATTTATTTTCATTTTGGATGATCTGTCCATTGGTGAAAGTGGGGTGTTAAAGTCCCCTACTATGATTGTGTTACTGTCGATTTCCCTTTTTATGGCTGTTATAATTTGCCTTATGTATTGAGGTGCTCCTATGTTGGGTGCATAAATATTTACAATTGTTATATCTTCTTCTTGGATTGATCCCTTAATTATTATGTGGAATCCTTCTTTGTCTCTTGTAATAGTCTTTATTTTAAAGTCTATTTTGTCTGATATGCGAATTGTTATTCCAGCTTTTTTTGATTTCCATTTGCATGGAATATTTTTTTCCATCCCCTCACTTTCAGTCTGTATGTGTCCCTAGGTCTGAAGTGGATCTCTTGTAGACAACATATATATGTGTCTTGTTTTTGGATCCATTTAGCCAGTCTGTGTCTTTTGGTTGGAACATTTAATCTATTTACATTTAAGGTAATTATCAATATGTATGTCACCAGTTTCTTAATTGTTTGGGGTTTGTTTTGGTAGGTCTTTTCCTTCTCTTGTGTTACTGCCTAGAGAAGTTCATTTAGCATTTGTTGTAAAGCTGGTTTGGTGGTGCTAAATTCTCTTAACTTTTGCTTGTCTGTAAAGATTTTAATTTCTCTGTCAAATCTGAATGAGATCCTTGCTGGGTAGAGTAATCTTGGTTGTAGGTTTTTCCTTTTTATTATTTTAAATATGTCCTACCACTCCCTTCTGGCTTGCAGAGTTTTTGCTGAAAGATCAACTGTTAACCTTATGGGGATTCCCTTGTATGTTATTTGTTGCTTTTCCCTTGCTGCTTTTAATATTTTTTCTGTGTATTCAGTTTCTGAGAGTTTGATTAATATGTGTCTTGCTGTGTTTCTCCTTCGATTTATCCTGTATGCAGTGTATCTTGTCCCTCTGTTGGGCAGGACCATGTCCAGTGGTTTGTTTTGGGGTGTCTGTGAACTTAGTATGACTTTAAGCAGCCTCTCTGCTAATGGGTGGGATTGTGTTCCTGTCTTTTTTTTTTTAATTTTTATGTATGTACGTATATGTATGTATGTATTTATGACTGCATTGGGTCTTTGTTGCTGCATGTGGGCTTTTCTCTAGTTGTACTGAGCAGGGGCTAGTCTTCATTGCAGTGTGTGGGCTTCTCATTGTGGTGGCTTCTGATGTTGTGGAGCATGGGGTCTAGGCACATGGGCTTCAGTAGTTGTGGCATGTGGGCTCATTAGTTGTGGCTCATGGGGTCTAGAATGCAGGCTCAGTAATTGTGGTGCACACGTTTAGTTGCTCCGTGGCATGTGGGATCTTCCCGGACCAGGGCTAGAACCTGTGGCCCCTGCATTGGCGGACGGATTCTTAACCACTGCACCACCAGGGAAGCCCTATATTCTTGTCTTGGTAGTTGTTTGGCATGGGGCATCCAGCACTGGAGCTTGCTTGTCATTGGGTGGAGCTGGGTCTTAGTGTTGAGATAGAGATCTCTGGGAGAGATCTCACTGATTGATATTACATGGGCCTGGGAGGTCTTTGGTGGTCTACTGTTCTTGAATCAGCTCTCTCACCTCGGAAGCCCAGGTCTGACACCCACCTGGAGCACTAATACCCTGTTATCCACACGTTTCAAAGAAACGGAAGAAAAAATGGAAACAAGCAAACAAAAAAACCTGAACAGATAAAACCCCAAACCAAATGGTAAAAGCAAAACAATACAGACAAAATCACACAAAGAAACGTACACACACACACTCATAAAAAGTAAAGAAACAAACAAAAACAACAACAACAACAAAAAAGAAAACCAACTCTCAGAACCCTAGGACAAATGGTAAAAGCAAACCCATTTGGGGCTTCCCTGGTGGCGCAGTGGTTGAGAGTCCGCCTGCCGATGCAGGGGACACGGGTTCGTGCCCTGGTCTGGGAAGATCCCACATGCCGCGGAGCGGCTGGGCCCGTGAGCCATGGCCGCTGAGCCTGCGCATCCGGAGCCTTTGCTCCACAACGGGAGAGGCCACAACAGTGAGAGGCCCGTGTACCGCAAAAAATAAATAAATAAATAAAAAGCAGACCTATTCAGACAAAATCACACAAAGAAACATACACACTCACAAAAAGAGAAAAAAGGAAAAAAATTTTTTTTTAAATTTAAAAAAAGAGAGCAACCAAACTAATAAACAAATCCACCAATGATAACAAGCACTAAAAACTATACTAAGATAGACATAAAAACCAGAAACAGATCAGATGCACAAAACAAATCCTACAGTTGCTCCCAAAGTCCACTACCTCAATTTTGGGAACATTCATTGTCTATTCAGTTTTCCACAGATGCACGTTTCAAGTTTATTGTGGGGATTTAATCTGCTGCTCCTGAGGCTGCATGGAAAAATTTCCCTTTGTATTCTTTGTTTGCACAGCTCCTGGTGTTCAGCTTTTATTTTGGCCCTGCCTCTGCGTGTAAGCCGCCCTGGGGCATCTGTTCCCCACCCAGACAAGAGGGGGTTAAAGCAGTGGCTGATTAGGGCTCTCTTGCTCACTCAGGCTGGGAGAGGGAGAGGTATGATAGTTATAATTAGAATGCGGGTTCAGCCTGTGGTGGCAGAGGCTGGCGTGACATTGCAACAGCCTGAGGCACTCTCTGTGTTCTCCCGGGGAGGTTGTCCCTGGATACCTGGATCATGGCAGTGGTGTGCTGCACAGGCTCCCGGAGAGGTGTGGGTAGTGACCTGTGCTTGCACAAAGGATTTTTGGTGGCAGCAGTGGCAGTGTTAGCATTTCACACCTATCTCTGGGGTCTGAGCTGATAGCTGTGGCTCGTGTCCATCTCTGGAGCTTGTTTAGGTGGTGCTCTGAATCCCCGCTCCTTGCGCACCCTGAAAGAATGGTCTCTTGCCTCTTTGGCAGGTCCAGACATTTTCCCGGACTCCCTCCCAGCTAGCTGTGGTGCACTAGCCCCCTTCAGGCTGTGTTCACACAGCCAACCCCAGTCCTCTCCCTGGCATCCGACCGAGGCCCGAGCCTCAGCTCCCAGCCCCTGCCCATTCTGGCGGGTGAGCAGACAAGCCTCTCAGGCTGGTGAGTGCTGGTTGGCACCGATCCTCTGTGCGGGAATCTCTCCACTTTGCCCTCTGGACCCCTGTTGCTGTGCTCTCATCCATGGCTCAAAAGCTTCCCCCCCGCCAACCCCTCATCTCCACCTGTGAAGGGGCTTCTAGTGTGTGGAAACCTTTCCTCCTTCACAGCTCCCTCCCACTGGTGCAGGTCCCATCCCTATTCTTTTGTCTCTGTTTTTCTTTTGCCCTACCCAGGTACGTGGGGAGTTTCTTGCCTTTTGGGAGGTCTGAGGTCTTCTGCCAGCGTTCACTAGGTGTTCTGTAGGAGTTGTTCTACGTGTAGATGTATTTCTGATGTATCTGTGGGGAGGAAGGTGAACTCCACATCTTACTCCTCCACCGTCTTGAAGATCTCCTCCCCTTCTCTGCCTTTTCCAGTTTATAGAAGCTGCAGTTATAGAAGAAAACAATTCAAGGTGGGAATGAAGCCTGCTCCTGCATCTCTAGGAGACTTCTCTCCTGATGCTGAGCTGCGTACTGATGCCCTTCCGGCCAGAGGCTTTCCTGTACTAAGAAAGCAAAAATATGACCATCTCAGGATGGAAGGAGCTAGAAACAGCTGCACAGATGTGCCCAAGTCACCCTGGCTTCTTAGAGATCTTAGTTTCTAAAAACTTTCACTTTTAGTTATGTATTTTTCATATAATCAATTATGTCTTTTGGGCTGAAGATGAACAATACATCATACAACCAGGGAATGAGATCAGTTTCGTTTTGAAAATTCAGTATCCTATTAAATCTTTTAAATTGTCTTATAAAATATTTCAAGCTTGGATTTTCTGTAATTTAGCTTATAATAACCACTGAGGGAAATCTTACAATGGTTGATTAGGCTTTAAAAGCTTTTCCTGATTATCTTCAGAAAGACCTGATTATCTTCCTGCTTCTGGGGGAGAGGGGTCTATTGGGGAATGCTCCACAAATGAAGTGTGAATGGGGAAGGGTTGCCTCTGTTCTTGTGTTGACTTGTAGTAAGTGAATAGCTAATACAACTTTGTTTCTTCATTCACTCAGTGTATTTACAGAGGCCTTTGCAAGTGCTAGGGTATATGCTGGCAGTAAGCATAGATATGAATTAGACACAGATTGGCTTTCAGGGGGCTTCCAGTCTAGTATGATAGATAGGTATGCAAATATCATATAAACTAAGTGCAAGAAAATGTCATGGATTTTTCTGAAGCGTCTGTATAGTACACAATGAGGATAAAATGGGAATGGACCCATGATTTTATTATCAGAAAATGGGGGAGCATCACTTGATATCCTTGTAAGTTCTTACCCAGAGTAGCAGACATATGAATGAAACGGCATTCTAAAGGAGGCCTGCCAGTATCCATATACTGGTTCAAGACTCCTGTAAATATTTCTGGAGTATCCACCTTAAGTCAAGAACTCTTTGATGATTAAGAATTTATTTGACTAAATGGTCAATTAAAAAGGGAGATTAATTACAGAAGAATCAAAGAAGGAGAATATTCTTCTTGCCAAAAGAATAAATTTAAATTGTCTTTAAAAGGGAAATAAAGAGGTAGTGAAAAATTCATGGGAGTCTACCTTAATATTAAATATTTATCTAGCAGGTGTTGAAAGTTTTTCCGTACTCTAATCAGGCTTATGAAATTTGAAACAATAACCCCATAAATGTAGAAATATGAGATTTCTTTTGTGGCTTTCCTTGCAGTGGTAAAAACAGAATATGTGACTTAAAAAATAATCTTGGCTTTATAAATCTATGGCGAATAGCTTAAACTCTCAAGTGTTCTTATATTTCTTGAGAAAGAAAAGATACTATTTTCTATGACAGTCATTTTAAACCAAAGCAGCAGTAGATGATTTAATATGGGGGGAAAATACCTAATAACTTAGTAGAAATACAGGCAAAGAATAAGAATAGGCAGTTCATAGAGAAAGCAATATGAATGGGTTATACAGATATAAAAGATATTCAGCATTACAGTTAAAGATATACAAAGAAAAGCAAGGAGATACCTACCTGATTGCCAACATTTAGACATTTGATAATATCTGGTGTTGAAGAGTGAAGAAGCTGTTAACCTCAAACATTGTAGATGAGAGAAATATGGGTGCCACCATTTTGGAGAGCAATTGGATGCTAATAGAATTGAAGATGGACACATATCCTGTGACCTAGTAACTCCACATCCAGAAATTTATCCTAAGATAAGTGGTCAAAGAAGTTATGAACAAAAATGTTTCTGTAGCCTTGTTTCTAATAGCAATACCAAAATGTAACTATCAATTGGAGATCAGTTAAGTAAATTATGGCTGATTCATACTATGGAACATTACACCACTATTAAAGAGTAAGATATAAATACATTTGTGCTAACATAGAAATATCTCTATCATTACAAAGCAAGATGCAGAGCCGTGTGTTTGTTTCCTGTAAATGGAAGATATTTTAATGGGTACCCAAGAAACTTCTAATAGTGGTTCTACAGGGAGTGGAATTGGGTGGATTTGGAGTAGGAAGGAGATTTAATTTTTATTGTATACATTGGATTCTGTTTCACTTGTTTCCCTATGTATATGTGTTTCTTTTTTCAATTAAAAAGAAAAAAAACTAGTTTAAATAGTAGACAGAAGAGCTCAGTGATGGAATGGTAGTGTCAGAAGACTATTTGTAGTCCATGAAATACAGAAAAATTCATCTACTTAGTCATTCTGAGCTCTAACAGTACTTCTAATTCTTCTTCTGCAGCCTCTAGTGAAGCTCCAGATAGCGTTCACCAGTGCTTCCTTGACTCTCTCTTGGTTTCCGCACATTAGATAAAACAGCCATGTCCATCAACTAATGAAGGATAAATAAAATGTAGTATACCATGCAATGGCATATTATTTGGCAGGTAAAAAGAAATGAAATTTTGATACATGCTACAACATGTAGTGTGAATGGCTGAACCTGGAAAATATTAATGGTGAATGAAAGAAGCCAGTCACAGGGGGCCACATACTTTATGATTCCATTGATGTGAACTATCCAGAATAGGTAACTCTATAGAGACAGAAAGTAGATTAGTGGTTGCCTAGGGCTGAGGGGAAGGATTTCAGGAGTGACTGTTAAAGGATGTGGAGTGAGGTTAGGGTAATTCACACAGCTCTGTGAATAAACAAAAGGCTGTTGAATTGTATACTTTAAATGGGTGAATTGTATGGTATGTGAATTATATCTCAATAAAGCTGATAAAAAAAGGAAAGGTGAGGAGAACTTACAGAGAACTGAAAATGATTCTGGAATGATTATGTGATACCTGTCTCTCTAATGTGATTATCACTGTAGTTCTCTTTTTGTTCTTCCGTCCTGGCTTGCTTTTTCATTCATTCATTCTTTTACAAATATTTATTGAACACCCATTCTGTATCAGGCATTATGTTAAATGTTGCTTATATAGTTTTAAAGAATACACATGTAGGCTTTGCTCACATGGAGCATCTAGTCTATTGGGGAAAAGAGATATTAAATAAATATTCACACAGATACATGTCTGACTGCATACTGTGCTCTGAAATCTGAGGGAAAAGGCTAGGATGCTGTAGGAGATGGAGGGGAGAGATGATTCAGATTTGTGAGTTGTTGAGGGCTCCCTACAAAGTGACATTGAAACTGAACTCTGAAGGATAAGTAGGAATTAGCTGGGCGAAGATTGTGTTGAAAAGCATTCTAGGCAGTTGGATCTGCCTGTGTCAGCGCTCTGAGGTGTGAACTGATTTGGTGCTCTTAAGGAAGGGCAAGCGGGTCAGAGCATAGTGAGCAAGGGAGGCGTTGTGTATTTCATATTTGATAAGCAGAGAAAGGAAAGATTCCTCAGGCATTTTGGCCATATCATATTAAGTGTATGAAAGAAATAAGAACCACTTAGAGTTTTAAAGTGGAATTCTGGCATGATATTTACAATTAAAGATATTGTTTTGATTGGTGGGTGAGCTGAGAATGATTTGAAGGGCAGCATCAGTGGAAGTGCAAACACCAGTTTGGAAGCAATTGCAGTGTCCAGATGAGATATCACGAAGGTTGATGACAGAGGTGGCTAAAAGCAGATGGATTTAAGATATAGTTCAAAGACTAAGACTTGATGGATTAGACACAGGTGATGATGTAGGTATCCAGGATGACTCCCAGACTTTTGGTTTGAAAAGCCAGTATCATTAACTGAGTTGGGGAAGAAAGAAGTAAGAGCAGATTTGGAATGCTACAAATGGTATTCTCAATGCCTGTAGGTGGATCACTGTAAATATTATTCAGTGGGCAGAGCTGCTTCCTTCTTGGATTAAAAAAGAATAAAGACAGATCCTCTTGGCACTTCATGGATAATACAGATAAACCCCGCACTAATTGCAGACATTCAGGATGATTCTGTTGAACTGTGTCACATACTGTACTGTGTGGGCTAAATTAATTACATTTACTTCTATCTGTTTTTATGTCTCTTTTCTTTGTTGGGCTGAGCTCCTTGAGGACTCCATCTGCTTCTTATTCATCTTTTGAGGTCCTAATGCATAGTGTGGATTTTGGTAATAAGCGTGACATACTGAATAAATGAATGGAGAGGGTACATAGCAAAGTGTTCAAACTAACATGTTGACCTGGAAAAAGAAGAGGGAGAGAGGACAGTTTATGGGCAATGACTCAAAGATGCAGGGAGAGGATGGGCTTAAAAGCACAGGTTGAAAAAATGGTGCTGTACAAAGGAAGGGATAACCCACCCCCCCTTTTTTTTTGAGACACTAGTAAGGAAGAGTGAAGACTCCTTCTGGCACAAAGATGAAGCAAAGACATAGATGTCATTAGAGTTGAGTAAAGGCTAAGTAAAGTGAAGCCTAATGGGTTGGATATAGAAGTTGTTCAAGAAGACAACAGGACTTTGAGATGGAGAAGACAATTGGGAGAGTACAAGTTATCAATGAATGGAATGGTCAGTAGGCCTCCCAAGGTCCATAGGATAAAAAGCCCCTTATGACAAAGACACTGCCCACCTTTCAGCTCCATGTTTCGCTGATTCCACTTTCCTAAATATTTTTCATGTTCTCCTCTGCTTCATGTCCTTTCATATGCTCTTCCCTCTTCCTTCTTCATCTGCTCTTTTTAGAGAATTCTTGTTCATCCTTCAGGACCTACCTCATGTCTCATATCCATTTGGAAGCACAGTTAGAATGCCCCTTCTGTGAGATCCCACACATCCTGAATTTGTCTGTCCTAGGACTTATCAAATTCTATTGCATTGTCTGTGTACACCCGTTTTATTCGGCACACTATGAGTTCTTTGAAGGCGCGACCTCTGCTTTGCTCATCTCTTTGCTTCCAGCACCTAATTTTTACAATGTCTCCAGGAGGTGCTGAAGTATGCTCAGTGAATGAACTGTAGAAATCTTCTCTTTTTGAACAGGAAATATGCATGGGACATTTTCAGACATAGCCACGATGAGGACTGATTCTGTGCATTGGGCATCTCCTTAAACTATCACTTGGGAACAAGACTCAGTGCTCTATGGCCTTATGACAAAAGGAATCTGGATAGTTCAGAAGAAGGAATGGTTAGCAAAGAGCAACTGACTTTCATATAAAAGAACCAAAAGCTGCATATAGTTTGGTCTGATTAGATAATTTCAAAAGAAACAACACACACAAAAATACACAACCAGGGGCTTCCCTGGTGGCAGTGAGAGGCCTGTGTACTGCAAAAAAAGAAAACCAACACAACCAGGCTTTTCCCACATGGAGATACCAGAAAAAAAAATTCATCTTCAGAATTTCATGTACTCTTAAGGTTGTATGTGATTTTGAAGGACAAAGTAGCATGCTTTTGAACTATTCTCTGCTACATAGAAACAGCTTTGTTGCCCATAAATACACTAATGGGATTTTACCAATGTCTTTAAAAAATTGATGAGTGTACTAAAAAATCATTTGTAGCTGTAAAGAACTTGGTAATGCCTAACTGTTAGAAGCAGCATGAATAGTAGAGAGGGATCCCAGCTCTGCCTCTAACTAGATTTGTGACCTTAGGCACGACTCTGAGCCTCAGTTTCACCATCTATATGTAAAAAAGAGTTGGAGTAGGCATTCTTTAAGAGACCGCATCCTGCCGAAATATTCAGAAACTGTATCCATTGGCTCTTTGGAGTGTGTGTGTGTGTGTGTGTGTGTGTGTGTGTGTGTGTGTGTGAGCATGTGTGCATGTTTCTGTAATAGCAAACAGTGGTCTCTGTAAGGCTCAAAGGGTTAAGGTTCTGTAAAAACAAGAGAGTCATAACTTATTGATTCAAAATCCAGTTATTTAAATTCCTAATAATGTGGGCATGAGGCAGTCCTCACTGGAATATCTAATTATTTGAGTTTCTAAACATGAAGAGGAATAAAACTGAAGAGAGGGCTCTGGAATCAGCCAGATATGGTTTGAATCTTGGTTCTGCCACTGACTTTGCCATTTTGGGAAAACTATCTAACCTCTTAAATCTAATTCCTCATCTGTTAATGTGGTCAGTAACGGTCTCTGCCTCTGTAAGGACTTGAAAGGATTAACTGTAATATAATATTTAAAAATACTTAGCACAGTGTTTGGCCTATTGTAAGTGCTAAAGACTAATATTAATACTTGTATTTCAATTTGGTCTTGTATATGTAAAATATGGTTTTAACTGATCTGTCTTACCAGAACTTGGGCCAGGAGGGAGTCTTTAGAGAGCATATGAGGAAAGAGCAGCTGGGAGTGACTACAGATCTTCAGACTAAGAGTAATTCAAGATTTTCATTTTTACAGATGAGGAAATAATATCTCAGGGAAGTTTTGACATACCCAATGTCATACAGTTAAAGTCACACAAAAATGCAATATAAAGAAAACCATAGGAAGATGTTGTATGAGGCCACTAACATTACATATAATGACATCACAATCTATAATAAGCTTTCTGTATGGTTGAATTATACACCTGAGTAACAGTAGGTGTGAGCTTTGGACCTAGGTTGATTTCTATACATGCCCAGTTTGGGAATCTTCAGCTTAAGTTTCTAGATTGTGTTGTTTTTTTAAGAAATAGGATCCCAAAAGATCCTACCCACTTCATTCTTTAAGGCTGTTGCTACATGAGATAAATATTCTCAACCAAGATGGGCAACAGAATTCCCTGGGAAAATTTTAAAAATTTCCTGATAACTTGGCCTCACTACCAGAACTTCTGATGTTTAGATCTGGAGAGAGGAATGTCTCAGAATTTTTTATCTCACTTTTTCTTAAGAATTTCCAAATAATAATTTTAATATATACAGTTGGTTCTTGGTATCCACAAGTTTCACATGTGCAGATTCAACCTACCAAAGATGAAGGATATTTGAAAAAAAAAATTTTCCAGAAAATTCCAAAAAGAAAAACTTGAATTTGCCTTGTGGTGGCAGCTATTTACATAACATTTACATTGTATTTACAACAATTTACATAACATTTACATTGTGTTAGGTATTATAAGTAATCTGGAGGTGACTTAAAGTATGAGAGGGAGGAGCTTCAAGAAGGCTGAAGAGTAAGACGCAGAGATCACCTTTTTCCCCACAAATACATCAGAAATACATCTACACGTAGAACAACTCCAACAGAACACCTGCTGAACGCTGGCAGCAGACCTCAGACTTCCCAAAAGGCAAGAAACTACCCACGTACGTGGGTAAGGCAAAAGAAAAAAGAAAAAACACAGACCAAAGAATAGGGATGGGGCCTGCAGCAGTGGGAGGGAGCTGTGAAGGAGGAAAGGTTTCCACACACTAGGAAGCCCCTTCGCGGGCGGAGACTGCGAGTGGCGGAGGGGGGGAAGCTTCAGAGCCACGGAGGAGAGCGCAGCAACTGGGGTGCGGAGGACAAAGCAGAGAGATTGCCGCACAGAGGATTGGTGCTGACCAGCACTCACCAGCCCGAGAGGCTTGTCTGCTCACCTGCTGGCGTGGGCAGGGCTGGGAGCTGAGGCTCCGGCTTACGTCGGATCGCAGGGAGAGGACTGGTGTTGGCTGCGTGAACACAGCCTTAAGGGGTTAGTGCACCACAGCTCGCCGTGAGGGAGTCCCGGAAAAGTCTGGAGCTGCTGAAGAGGCAAGAGACTTTTTCTTCCCTCTTTGTTTCCTGGTGCACGAGGAGAGGGGATTAAGAGCGCCGCTTAAAGGAGCTCCAGAGACAGGAGTGAGCCGCAGCTATCAGCACGGACCCCAGAGATGGGCATGAGACGCTAAGGCTGCTGTGGCTGCCACCAAGAAGCCTGTGTGCGAGCACAGGTCACTCTCCACACCTCTCTTCCAGGGAACCTGTGCAGCCCGCCACTGCCAGGGCTCCGGGATCCAGGGACAACTTCCCCGGGAGAACGCACGGCGCGCCTCAGGCTGGTGCAACGTCACGCCGGCCTCTACCGCTGCAGGCTTGCCCCGAACTCCGTGCCCCTCCCTCTCCCGGCATGAGTGAGCCAGAGCTCCTGAAGCAGCGGCTTCTTTAACCCCGTCCTGTCTGAGTTAAGAACAGACGCCCTCTGGTGACCTACATGCAGAGACGGGTCCAAATCCAAAGCTGAACCCCAGGAGCTGTGTGAACAAAGAAGAGAAAGGGAAGTCTCTCTCAGCAGCCTCAGGAGCAGCGGATTAAAACTCCACAATCACCTTGATGTACCCTGCATCTCTGGAATACCTGAGTAGACAACCAATCATCCCAAATTGAGGAGGTGGACTTTGGGAGAAACGATATATATATATTTTTTTTTCTTGTTCTTTTTTTGTGAGTGTGTATGTGTATGCTTCTGTGTGTGATTTTGTCTGTATAGCTTTGCTTTTACCATTTGTCCTAGGGTTTGGTCTGTCTTTTTTATTTTTTAAGGATAGTTTTTAGCACTTGTTATCATTGGTGGATTTTTTTTTTTGGTTTGGCTGATCTCTTCCTTCCTTTTTTTTTTATTACTTAAAATTTATTTTTAATTATTTTTTATTTTAATAACTTTCTTTCTTTCTTTCTTTCTTTTTCTCCCTTTTATTCTGAGCCATGTGGATGACAGGCTATTGGTGCTGCAGTCAGGCGTCATGGCTGTGCCTCTCAGGTAGCAGACCCAAGTTCAGGACTTGGTCCACAAGAGACCTCCCAGCCAAATAATATCAAATGGCAAAAACCTCCCAGAGATCTCCATCTCAATGCCAAGACCCAGCTCCACTCAACGACCAGCAAGCTCCGGTGCTGGACACCCTATGCCAAACAACTAACAAGACAGGAGGACAACCCCAACCATTAGCAGAGAGGCTACCTCAAATCATAATAAGGTCACAGACACCCCAAAACACACCACCAGACGTGGACCTGCCTACCAGAAAGACAAGATCCAGCCTCATTCATCAGAACACAGACGCTAGTCCCCTGTACCAGGAAGCCTACAAAACTCACTGAACAAACCCTAGCCACTGGGGGCAGACACAAAAAACAAGGGGAACTACGAACCTGCAGCCTGTGAAAAGGAGACCCCAAACACAGTAAGTTAAGCAAAATGAGAAGACAGAGAAACACACAGCAGATGAAGGAGCAATGTAAAAACCCACCAGACCTAACAAATGAAGAGGAAGTAGGCAGTCTACCTGAAAAAGAATTCAGAAAAAAGAAAGTAAAGATGATCCAAGATCTTGGAAATCGAATGGAGAAAATACAAGAAAAGTTTAACAAGGACCTAGAAGAACTAAAGCGCAAACAATGATGAACACACAGTAAATGAAATTAAAAATTCTCTAGAAGGGATTAATAGCAGAATAGCTGAGGCAGAAGAACAGATAACTGACCTGGAAGATAAAATAGTGGAAATAACTACCACAGAGCAGAATAAAGAAAAAAAAGATGAAAAGAATTGAGGACAGTCTCAGAGACCTCTGGGGCAACATTAAATGCACCAACATTCTAATTATAGGGGTCCCAGAAGAAGGAGAGTAAAAGAAAGGGACTGAGAAAATATTTGAAGAGATTATAGTTGAAATATTCCCTAATATGAGAAAGGAAATAGTTAATCAAGTCCAGGAAGCACAAAGAATCCCATACAGGATAAATCCATGGAGAAACATGCCAAGACACACATTAATCAAACTATCAAAAATTAAATACAAAGAAAAAATATTAAAAGCAGCAAGGCAAAAACAACAAATAACATAAAAGGGAATCCCCATAAGGTTAATAGCTGATCTTTCAGCAGAAACTCTCCAAGCCAGAAGGGAGTGGCAGGACATATTTAAAGTGATGAAGGGGAAAAAGCCACAACCAAGATTACTCTACCCAGCAAGGATCTCATTCAGATTTGATGGGGAAATGAAAACCTTTACAGACAAGCAAAAGCTAAGAGAATTCAGCACCACCTAACCAGCTTTACAACAAATGTTAAAATAACTTTTCGGGCTTCCCTGGTGGGGCAGTGGTTGAGAGTCTGCCTGCCGATGCAGGGGACACGGGTTTGTGCCCCAGTCCAGGAAGATCCCAAATGCCATGGAGCAGCTGGGCCCGTGAGCCATGGCCGCTGGGTCTGTGTGTCCGGAGCCTGTGCTCTGCAACAGGAGAGGCCACAACAGTGAGAGGCCCACAAACCACAAAAAAAAAAAAAAAAAAGAAAACTTCTCTAGGTAGGAAACACCGAGAAGGAAAAGACCTACCAAAATAAACCCAAAACAATTAAGAAAATGGTAATAAGGGCATACATATCGATAATTACCTTAAATGTAAATGAATTAAATGCTCCAACCAAAAGACATAGACTGGCTGAATGGATACAAAAAGAAGACGCATATATATGCTGTCTACAGGAGACCCACTGCAGACCTAGGGACACATACAGACTGAAAGTGAGGGGATGGAAAAAGATATTCCATGCAAATGGAAATCAAAAGGAAGCTGGAATAGCAATTCTCATATCAGACAAAATAGGCTTTAAAACAAAGACTATTACAAGAGAGAAAGAAGCACACTACATAATGATCAAGGGATCGATCCAAGAAGAAGGTATAACAATTGTAAATATTTATGCATCCAACGTAGGATCACCTCAATACATAAGGCAAATGCTAACAACCATAAAAGGGGAAATTGACAGTAACACAATCATAGTAGGGAACTTCAACACCCCGCTTTCACCAATGGACAGATCATCCAAAATGAAAATAAATAAGGAAACACAAGCTTTAAATGATGCATTAAACACGATGGACTTAATTGATATTTATAGGACATTCCATCCAAAAACAACAGAATACACATTCTTTTCAACTGCTCATGGAACATTCTCCAGGATAGATCATATCTTGGGTCACAAATCAAGCCTTAGTAAATTTAAGAAAATTGAAATCGGATCAAGTTTCTTTTCCAACCACAACGCTATAAGATTAGATATCAATTATAGGGGAAAAAAACTGTAAAGAATACAAACACGTAGAGGCTAAACAATATGCTACTAAATTACCAAGAGATCACTGAAGAAATCCAAAAGGAAATCAAAAAATACCTAGAAGAAATGAAAATGAAAATATGACGACATATAAAGTATGGGATGCAGCAAAAGCAGTTCTAAGCAGGAACTTTATAGCAATACAATCCTACCTCAAAAAACAAGAAACATCTCAAATAAACAACCTAACCTTACACCTAAAGCAATTAGAAAAAGAACAAAAACCCCCAAAGTTAGCAGAAGGAAAGAAATTATAAAGATCAGATCAGAAATAAGTGAAAAGGTAATGAAGGAAACAATAGCAAAGATCAATAAAACTAAAAGCTGTTTCTTTGAGAAGATAAACAAAATTGGTAAACCATTAGCCAGACTCATCAAGAGAAACAGGGAGAAGACTCAAATCAACAGAATTAGAAATGAAAAAGGAGAAGTAACAACTGGCACTCCAGAAATACAAAGGATCATGAGAGATTACTACAAGCAACTTTATGCCAATAAAATGGACAACCTGGGAGAAATGGACAAATTCTTAGAAAAGTACAAACTTCCAAGACTGAACCAGGAAGAAATAGAAAGTATGAGCAGATCAATCACAAGCACTGAAATTGAAACAGTGATTAAAAATCTTCCAACAAACAAAAGCCCAGGACCAGATAGCTTACAGGTGAATTCTATCAAACATTTAGAGACGAGCTAACACCTATCCTTCTCAAAGTCTTCCAAAATATAGCAGAGGGAGGAACACTCCCAAACTCATTCTACAAGGCCACAATCATCCTGATACCAAAACTAGACAAAGATGTCACAAAGAAAGAAAACTACAGGCCAATATCACTGATGAACATAGATGCAAAAATCCTCAACAAAATACTAGCAAACAGAATGCAACAGCACATTAAAAGGATCATATACCATGATCAAGTGGGGTTCATCCCAGGAATGGAAGGATTCTTCAATATATGCAAATCAATCAATGTGATACAATATATTAACAAATTGAAGGAGAAAATCCATATGATCATCTCAATAGATGCAGAAAAAGCATTTGACAAAATTCAACTCACATTTATGATAAAAACCCTCCAGAAAGTAAGTAAGAGGGAACTTACCTCAACATCCTAAAGGCCATATATGACAAACCCACAGCCAGCATCATCCTTAATGGTGAAAAACTGAAAGCATTTCCACTAAGATCAGGAAGAAGACAAGGTTGCCCACTCTAACCACTATTATTCAACATAGTTTTGGAAGTTTTAGCCACAGCAATAAGAGAATAAAAAGAAATAAAGGAATCTGTGGGAAGCCGTTGTTCTGCCATGCCGCAGATAACGTGGAAGCCGTTGTTCTGCTGGTCGCAGATAACGCTTATCAGGGAGTAGCCCAAAGGCTATGTGCCACACATGCGCCACGACGAGCCAATATGCTAATAAAGGCTCAGAATTGCAACCAATAAATTGTGAACAGCACATATCTTGTTGAGTTAACCAGCCAACCACAGATTGAGTTAACCAGCCAACCACAGGTTGAGTTAACCAGCCAACCACAGGGTGCCACAGGTTATAGTGCATTATAAAAAGCCAGTGTGAACAAAGCTCGGGGTCTTCCTTCCATCTGTCTATAACCAAGCTGTACTCCAATAAAGTGTGATACGAGAAGAATCTAGCGTGTGGTGACTCGTCATTCTGCTGGTCAGAAGCGGCTCGCCGCAAGTGGTGCCGAAACCCGGGAACTTCGCACCTCGCGTGGGGGACCGATTCAGAACTCGACACACGGAGTGGACCGTCGGTGAGTAGTCCAGGTATGCTATTGTTGCTTTCGTCCTTTTGTGGTTCTCGCATTTTTGTCTGCGTGTAGCTGCGGGTCCATCAGCTTGACCGAGTGTGTCTCCCACTTTAGTAAGTTGTTTGTTTAGGAGAGTGAACTATGGGGAACAGTTTATCTACGGAACCGTCTGCTGGATTTCATGAACCCATTCAAGCTCTTTTGAACAGCCAAGGACTTAAGCTTTCGCACAAAACGATTAGTAAGTTATTGCAGGATATTGATGGTGCCGCTCCATGGTTTGCAGTATCCGGAAGCCTGACTGTTCCATCTTGGGAAAAATTGGGGAAGGACTTAGCTGATCGTCATGAAATGGGGGAGCTCTCTCGAGGCACGTTTCCGGGGGAGCTCTCTCGAGGCACGTTTCCGTTATGGAGAATGATACATTCGTGCTTAAGAGAAGGGAAATGCGAGGATATTGTACAGATGGGCCGTAAAGCTCTTAGCATATATCAAGATAGTGCGTCAGAAAGTGACAATATAGGGACTACAGTAGATAGGCCTAAGACTCCTAGGAAAAGGAGAGAAAAACAAACAGAAAAATCGGATCCAAGAGAAAAACAAACAGAAAAATCGGATGCAACGCCAGGATTGTATCCACTTTTAGATGAATTTAAAGCGCTTTATTTGTCTCAGGATGAGTTGAATCCCAAGGAGGAGGCGGATCTGGAAGCTATGCTGGATTTAATTATAGAAGGAAAGGTATTTTCCGGTCTGGTTGATACCGGAGCTGATCGCAGTATTATTACTGCCACCTACTGGCCAAAATCCTGGCCTTTACAGACCTCCTCTCAGACCTTACAGGGTTTAGGATATGCCAAAGCACCCCAAATTAGCTCTAAAACACTGACCTGGATTTTTGAAGATCAGAAAGGGAAGTTTCAACCCTTTGTGGTTGAAGGATTGCCACTTAATCTGTGGGGAAGGGATGTGCAAAGCCAGATGAAATTAAAACTTACTAATGATTATTCCGAGGCTGCACAGCAAATGATGCTCAGGTCTGGTTTTATACCGGGCAGAGGGATAGGCAAAAATTTACAAGGTATTGCTACTCCTATAGAAGCTCAAGGAAACCCCAATCGCAGGGGGCTGGGTTTTTCTCAGGGGTCACTGAGTTGATGATTCCTATTACATGGAAGACCACGATGCCCGTGTGGATTCCTCAGTGGCCGTTGTCTAAGGAGAAATTGGAAGCAGCGTCGCAACTTGTGGAGGAACAATTACAATTGGGACACCTAGAACCCTCTCAATCACCCTGGAATACTCCTATTTTTGTTATTAAGAAAAAATCAGGGAAATGGCGCTTGCTCCATGATCTAAGCAATAAATCAACAAATGCAAATTATGGGACCCATACAGCGGTCTACCGGCCTTGACAGCCATTCTGCAAGGGTGGCCTGTTATAGCTGTTGATATAAAAGATTGCTTTTTTTCTCTATCCCATTGAATAAGACAGACAAGGAGAGGTTTGCCTTTACATTACCCTCAATTAATCATGAAAGACCTGATAAAAGGTATCAATGGGTCGTGCTTCCTCAGGGTATGGCCAATAGCCCCACCATGTGCCAGCTTTATGTTGACACTGCCTTACAGCCAGTACGGGAGAAGTTCCCGGGTGTTAAAATTATTCATTACATGGATGATGTTTTGCTGTCAGCCCCTAGCATGACACTGCTTGAGCAGGTTTTAGGAGATTTATCAATGAGTTTAGAGAATAGAGGTTTGTATTTGGCCCCTGAAAAAATTCAAAAGGGAGATGCCATGAACTTTTTAGGAGCTGTTATAAACAAAACCAAAATAGTGCCTCAAAAAATTGAAATTAGAACCAGCCATTTGGTAACTTTGAATGATTTTCAGAAATTGCTTGGGGATATTAATTGGCTTCGACCGTATTTGAGTCTGACTCGCTTTGAATTACAACCCTTGTTTGCTGTATTGGAAGGTAATCCTGATCTTAATTCCCCGCGTCAGATGACCCCCGAGGCCCAAACAGCTCTTCAGAAGGTGGAACAGGCTCTTATGAAAGCACAATTACAGCGTTATAACAATGCCTTGCCTATTTGGATGTGTGTTCTTCCAACCTTAGGATTTCCAACAGGTGTTCTTTGGCAAGATGGGCCTTTGCTTTGGATTCATACCAAGTCTCTGGGGATGAAGACGCTGTCTCACTATCCATCTATGGTTGCTGAGGTTGCCTTCTTGGGTATTAAACAATGTGTTTCCGCCTTTGCAATGTTGCCGGAAAAACTTGTAGTTCCCTATACTAAGGATCAAATAGAAATATTAACTGCTACCACCTCTGAGTGGTCTATACTTATTTATACCTTTTCTGGAACTATTGATAACCATTTGCCCAAGAGTGAAATTTTGAAATTCGTTATCCAGCAACCTGTCATTTTTCCAAGGGTCACTGTAGAGCGACCACTAAATGATGCCCTGACCATTTATACGGATGGATCAAAATCCGGAAAAGGGGCTTATATGGTTCAGGGTCAGCATCCTGTCGTTATAGACTATCGACCTGATGCTCCTCAAGTGGTGGAATGTCATGTGGTTTTGGAAGTTTTTCAACGATTTCAAGAACCCTTTAATTTGATCTCTGATTCATTGTATGTGGTTAATGCAGTGAAACATCTCGAAGTGACCCCCCATATTCGATCATCCAGCACAGTGGCATCCTTGTTGGCCGGGATAAGGTTTCAGATATTGCGCCGCCAACACCCCTTTTATGTTACCCATATGCGGGCTCATTCCCTGTTGCCTGGTCCAATGGCAAAAGCCAATGAACAAGTTGATATGGCAACGCGTGTTTTCTTATCCTTGGATCAAAAGCAGCAAGCACAAGAATTTCATGAGCTATATCATGTATCATCTGCAGTGTTGAGAAAGAAGTTCTTCATTACTAGAGCCGAGGCCAAACATATTGTTAAGTCTTGTTCCACTTGTGCCCAATTTTTGCCGGCCCAAAAGACTGGTGTAAATCCCAGAGGTTTGTCCCCAAACGAGCTGTGGCAGATGGATGTCACTCATGTTCCCTCCTTTGGGAAGCTCCAGTATGTTCATGTATCTGTGGATACCTATTCCGGGGTGGTACATGCTACCCCTCTCTCTGGAGAACGGGTTCAACACGTTATTACTCATTGCCTTGAAGCCTGGGCAGCCTGGGGCAAGCCTGCTAAACTAAAGACAGATAACGGCCCAGCTTATAGTTCCAAGAGCTTTGCTCTCTTTTGTCACAAAATGCAAATAGAACATGTTACAGGCCTGCCTTATAATCCACAAGGCCAAAGTATAATAGAGCGAACTAATCGCACACTTAAAGAATTGCTTTTAAAACAAAGAGGGGGAATAGCGGAGAATTGCACCCCGAAGCAGAAATTGTCGCTTGCCTTATTTACTCTTAATTTTTTGAATTTACATGATGAGAAAGAAACTTCTGCTGAACGCCATACTATACATGAACAAAAGGAACATGGTATAGTGATGTGGAAAGATGTGTTGTCTAATCGATGGAAGGGCCCGGATCGCGTTGTCACGCGATCCAGGGGATCTCTTTGTGTTTTTCCGCAGGATCAAGATCCAATTTGGGTCCCAACAAGATTAACAAGAGTCGTGGAAGAGGATCCCAAGGGCGATGCAGGGCGCTCAAGGGATGATGCTGAGCTGGATGGTGTTGATGAGCCTTTCCTTACTCAAGGCGGAGGACAAGATGTTTTGGGGAATTAGCCGGTCCTGGCCAGTTCCTCTACCGGTCCATTCCCATAGCAGAGTGCTTCCAATATTTTATTCCACCAGTTGTGAGATGAATACAGCCTGCACTGTATCGTTAGATGATAAATGGGTGCATTATAATGCTACAAATTTTGTTGTAAATAATACCCTTTGTTTTAGTTGGAATGCCTCTGTGGACTGCATTCGTTTAGCTCGAAAAACCTTGACTGCCTGGAATAACCCACTTACGGGAAATCAGGTTCCTCTGTCTATGCTAAATGAAGCCTTGACCAAAATATCACAGGGTCAACATTCTGGCTCTGGTACAGGGAACTCTAGCCAGAATGCAGTGAATGTTACCACCTTACTTTTGAAACATGAGGGCATGGTCCCCCTACCGAACAATACAAAAAATTGCACTGAGTCTAACCGGACCAGGATTGCTCCTTACTGTGCTGCCATTGTCAATACGCCTCCAATTTTTACCCCGTTACGCTTGGGGACTTTACTACCTGGCTGTCTTCTGCCTTTACTTTCTTTAAGGAGTGGGTCGGTGTAGGGATGTTTGCAGTGTGTTGCATGGCGGGACTTGTGGTGTGCCTGTGGTTGATATGTCGTTTGCGAACTCGGACAAAGCGAGATAAGATGCTGTTCACGCAGGCATTGGTGGCCATTAGTAAAGGCGACTCCCCTGGCGCCTGGATCTCCATCTTGAATGACCCGTAGTGATTGCCCTTGCACAAAAAGGTTTATGACCATTGCACTTTTGATGGGAATCACGAGGAACATCAGCCCCTGCACTCCGCGGTCTGTATGGACATTGCACGACGGGGAGGGTGATGAGCCAGCTTCTCGAACTAACTCTTGCTCAGCGAGCATCCCATGGGGTGAGCGCTTGTGCGGGCATTTTTCGAGTTCAGCTCCTGGGTCTAAGAAAACAAAAAGGGGGAGATGTGGGAAGCCGTTGTTCTGCCATGCCGCAGATAACGTGGAAGCCGTTGTTCTGCTGGTCGCAGATAACGCTTATCAGGGAGTAGCCCAAAGGCTATGTGCCACACATGCGCCACGACGAGCCAATATGCTAATAAAGGCTCAGAATTGCAACCAATAAATTGTGAACAGCACATATCTTGTTGAGTTAACCAGCCAACCACAGATTGAGTTAACCAGCCAACCACAGGTTGAGTTAACCAGCCAACCACAGGGTGCCACAGGTTATAGTGCATTATAAAAAGCCAGTGTGAACAAAGCTCGGGGTCTTCCTTCCATCTGTCTATAACCAAGCTGTACTCCAATAAAGTGTGATACGAGAAGAATCTAGCGTGTGGTGACTCGTCATTCTGCTGGTCAGAAGCGGCTCGCCGCAGGAATCCAAATCAGAAAAGAAGTGAAGCTGTCACTGTTTGCAGATAACATGATACTATACATAGAGAATCTTAAAGATGCTACCAGAAAACTAATCAATGAATTTGGTAAAGTTGCAGGATACAAAATTAATGCACAGAAATCTCTTGTATTCCTATACACTAATGATGAAAAATCTGAAAGTGAAATTAAGAAAACACTCCCATTTACCATTGCAACAAAAAGAATAAAATATCTAGGAATAAACCTACGTAAGGAGACAAAAGACCTGTATGCAGAAAATTATAAGACCCTGATGAAAGAAATTAAAGATGATACAGATGGAGAGATATACCATGTTCTTGGATTGGAAGAATCAACATTGTGAAAATGACTATACTACCCAAAGCAATCTACAGATTCAATGCAATCCCTATCAAACGACCACTGGCATATTTCACAGAACAAGAACAAAAAATCTCACAATTTGTATGGAAACACAAAAGACCCCGAATACCCAAAGTAATCTTGAGAAGGAAAAATGGAGCTGGACGAATCAGGCTGCTTGACTTCATACTATACTACAAAGCTACAGTAATCAAGACAATATGGTACTGGCACAAAAACAGAAATATAGATCAATGGAACAGGATAGAAAGCCCAGAGCTAAACCCATGCACATATGGTCACCTTATCTTTGATAAAGTAGGCAAGAATATACAGTGGAGAAAAGACAGACTCTTCAATAAGTGGTGCTGGGAAAACTGGACAGTTTCATGTAAAAGAATGAAATTGCAACACTCCCTAACACCATACACAAAAATAGACTCAAAATGGAGTAAAGACCTAAATGTAAGGCCAGACACTATCAAACTCTTAGAGGAAAACATAGGCAGAACTCTCTATGACATAAATCACAGCAAGATCCTTTTTGACCCACCTCCTAGATAAATGGAAATAAAAACAAAAATAAATGAGACATAATGAAACTTAAATGCTTTTGCACTGCAAAGGAAACCATAAGCAAGATGAAAAGACAGCCATCAAAGTGGGAGGAAATATTTGCAAATGAAGCAACTGACAAAGGATTAACTTCCAAAATTTATAAGCAGCTCATGCAGCTCAATATCAAAAAACAAAAAACCAATTCAAAAATGGGCAGAAGACCTAAATAGACATTTCTCCAAAGAAGATATACAGATTAAAGAATGCTCAACGTCATTCAACAATAGAGAAATGCAAATCAAAACTACAATGAGATATCATCTCACACCAGTCAGAATGGCCATCCTCAAAAAATCCACAAACAATAAATGGTGGAGAGGGTGTGGAGAAAAGGGAACCCTCTTGCACTTTTGGTGTGAATGTAAATTGATACAGCCACTATGGAGCACAATATGGAGGTTCCTTAAAAAAGTAAAAATAGTACTACCCGACGACCCAGCAATCCCACTATTGGGCATATACCCTAAGAAAACCATAATTCAAAAAAATCATGTATCACAATGTTCATTGCAGCTCTGTTTACAACAACCAGGACATGGAAACAACCTAAGTGTACATCAACAGATGAATCAATAAAGAAGATGTGGCATATATATACAATGGAATATTACTCAGCCATAAAAAGAAACGAAATTGAGTTATTTGTAGTGAGGTGGATGGACCTAGAATCTGTCATACAAAGTGAAGTAAGTCAGAAAGGGAAAAACAAATACCGTATGCTAACACATATATATTAAATCTAAGTAAAAAAAAAGTCATGAAGAACCTAGGGGCAAGACAGAAATAACAACACAGAGCTACTAATGAATGGGCTTGAGGACATGGGGACAGGGAAGGGTAAGCTGGGACAAAGTGAGAGAGTGGCATGGACATATATACACTACCATATGTAAAATACATAGCTAGTTGGAAGCAGCTGCATAGCACAGGGAGATCAGCTCGGTGCTTTGTGACCACATAGAGGGGTGGGATAGGGAGGGTGGGAGGGAGGGAGACGCAAGAGGGAAGAGATATGGGAACATATGTATATGTATAACTGATTCACTTTGTTATAAAGCAGAAACTAACACACCATTGTAAAGCAATTACACTCCAATAAAGATGTTAAGAAAAATAAATAAAATAGAATGAAAAGAGTGAGTTTATTTTTTGGTAATGATATGGAACAGTCTCTAAGATTTAATGTTAAATGAATGAAGTAACATGCCTAAAAAAAAAAGCATATGGGAGGATGTGAGTAGGTTATATGCAAATGCCATGCTATTTTATGTAAGCATTTTAAGCATCTGTGAATTTTGTTATCTGCAGGGGGTCCTGGAACGAATCTCCTTTGGATGCAAAGGAACTGCTCTATATAATATACAAATTAAATAATGGAAACACTGTGCTGCTGGAGATATTTTTAAGATCAGAATTTGCACATATAATGTGTCCCATTGTTTATATTGGATGACAGTAGAACAATCCAAATCTCTATTTGTTAAAAAAAAAAAATCTCCCCTGGCGATGCTGATGTCCATTGGGATTGAGAACTTTTGAAATAGGGAATTAGCTTTAGAATTCAGTGCTAATTTGTAGGTTTATTGATTCTTATAGATTATTTATAATCACTGTATTGTTGGTATTTAAGGGTTATTTTCCCCAGGTGGACAAAGGAGTGATTGATAAAACAAAATGAAAGAAAACACAGAGAATGTATTCTAATGTCTTAAAGGATGTTTATATGGTATAGCTTTCCCAAACTCAGACAATAAAATGCCCTTTATTCAAGCTCCTGCTTGACAACTGTCAGTGATTGACCAGCCAGGGGAGGTGATGTGGCATAAAGGAAAGAGCTTTAAGCTTGGAGCCAGCAGGCCAGGAACCCTGGGATTCTGTTCCAACCTTGCTGCTTAATGAGCTCTGTAACATTTATCACTTATTTCACCTCCTTGAGTTTCTGTTGCCTCATCTGTAAATTGAGGGAGACTTGAACTAGATTCTTTCTAAGATCCAGTGTCTCAAAATTCAGTGGTTTATTTAATGTTTTAGTAGTTACAAAGCTAAATTCTTAATTTTGCATTTCAGAATCAAGCTCCTAAATACTTGAGAGTAAAAGCAGAGGATTAGATTGATCCAGGATGAGATAAGGCAGCAAATCAAGACAATAAGCACGCTAACTGTGTGACTCTCAGGAGAGACCATGCCCATGGGGATCCAGGATATGTAGGATATGCTGTGAATCTAGGAACTGGTGATTACTTGGGAAAAATTAGAGGGCTCAAGATACTACAGATAGTGGTAAAGTTGAAAAATGGGTGTGGGGGGGAATAAGATGGTAAGTGATCTATAGTTGAGTAGAAGTTTTGGTCGGCAAATGGAATAATGGAGTCTGATTTGAGGTAGAGCAGTTCTGCATGCTGACCAGGAAGGTCCAGTGTTGGCCATGGGGTTGAGTTTTGCTGTGGAGATGAGATAAAGGTCACTGGTACAGAGGAAATCAAGGAACTGTCTGAGCTCGACCTGTATAGGTTGTCCATACAAATTTGGGGATCTACCAGAATGGTGGTAGTATTAGGAGTAGGGAGGAAAACTATAATCAGAAGTCAAAATTCTCAGTGAACGTGAGGCCATGATCAGGAGTGTGGTGGGAAACTAGGACAGTGGTCTTCATTAAGGGAAGAAATGAATGACTTGAGAGACTTTTGCATAAGGGTGGAAGAAGAATATTCTGGAAGTAACAGTGGAAAGAAGAGTGATGCTTATATTCTCACTTGGTGGCCGTTTGGAAGAACAAGCAGCTCCTATCTGAGAGCCCATATTATGCCGTGATGTTGTTCTACCTAGAGATCATCACATCCACTCGGGCGGCTGCCGTGGCAGAAAGAATAGGCCCTTGAACCTTTCAAATTACTTGGTTGCTCTACTTTTAAGACTTTTGCTTTTTCCATCTAATTTCCCCAATGTTGACTTTCTTTGTGACTTAAATATTCTCCCCAGCCCTCAAACTTCTTTTGAAGATTTAGAGATATTTTGTTCGTCAGCCTAAATAGAAGCTGATTTCTTCGAATGGATAATTCAGCTAATCGTTGCAGTAATGTGTATTGATTCTTCTTGCTCTAGCAGCTGGATCAATGTGAGGAGTGAATGTCATTATTTCCTGTGCTGTCTACAAACCCAGATATATTCACGAGAGAGGCCGATGGTAATGACTGCGATGTTTTACTTGAAAGAGTTGTAAATAGTCTGTTACACCTTTGGAAAACTCAGGACAGAAATCCGGTTATGCCTGTTTGTAGCCAGCACATTGTCAAAGATCAAAAATTCTGGGATCTTTGGTTCTACTTTGGTATCCAGAAATGGAGGACTTCAGTTCTTGCTTCTTCATGCTATAGGCTCATGGGACAAACTTCTAGAAATCTAGATCACCTTGAACTGCGTGACCTGTGAATAGGCAGAATTAATACCTATACTCTTTCAGAGATGAATATAACCATTTATCTTAGATTGAGATAGAGTTAAATATAAACAAAATGCATAATTTTGTAGTAAATAAATGTACCATAAAAACAAATATTTAGACCTTAGTTTAAATCATTTTTCCACAACTGAGCAAACAAAGTCCAGAGAAACAAAGAGATTTTCTCTAATCCATTCAGCGTGGTGTTGGCTCTGGGGTCCAGGTATACCAGTTGTCTTTTGTTACTTAATAATTTTCAATAGAGGTATTAGTGGAAACAGTGTGTAGTTTGAAGAGCAAGCAGTACTTTATTCCATGTTGGTATTTTTAATTTTAGATAATATTTAAAGAAAGATCAAAAATGTTCAAAAGACACTGAGGTTTTTTGGGAAGGCTTTAAATCCTCTTTGGTAAGGGAGAAGGTGATGCTGAGAGTGGTCTTGGTGTATGCAGAAAATGGGGTTTGTGTAGCGGTCTGGGATAAATTGGGTGTTGGTAAGTTACTCAGGGGGCCCTGGTCTGGGAAGCAAAACAAGCATAACCATTTACAGCTCGGGGAAATGTTGGAAGATGATGCCTAGATAATGCTAAACTGAGGAAGTGGACCCAATATGGGTGAAGGGAAACCCCCTAGTGGTGGGGTTTCCAGACAAAGTATCTTGGGCTTCCTTGACACGATGATGGTGTAATGTCAAAAAGTTTCCAAATAGTCCTAAAAACTACCAGATGGTGTTTTCTTTCTCTCTTTTTTTTCTTTAGGGAAAATTGTTGGAGAGTTTAGGGAGATAGTAGTGGAGTGGCTAGAGTTAAGTTGCTTA
Source organism: Phocoena sinus (assembly GCF_008692025.1). Taxonomy (NCBI): domain Eukaryota; kingdom Metazoa; phylum Chordata; class Mammalia; order Artiodactyla; family Phocoenidae; genus Phocoena; species Phocoena sinus. The sequence goes on from NC_045764.1 coordinate 79,735,232, forward strand.
ATGTTTTCAAATGGTATCACTGAGATGCTATTTATTTTACCCAGCAATCCAATATGGTGTTGACAGAAGGAAGGTATCTGCTCAATTTCCCTTTTTCAGGGAAAAGTTTATTGCCCATAACTCTATACATTTTTACATACTGAGGATATTACATTTATAGTGAGGAAATAATTTTTAAACCTATGTCTTTTCTTAGTGCTGCTGTTGGTTGAAAAAGAGAAAAATTCAATTGCTCAGGAGAATATATTGGTCATACACTGTGAAAAAATTAACTTATTTTGACTGGTTTTTTTTCCCCTGGTGAGTTGACTGATTTTTGGACAAAACTGGCTGACTTCTTTGGCACGGTTCACTCATAGCCATAGGATAGCCTTTGCAATGCAAAGTGAATTATAATAAATTCTTGTTTTATTTGGAATTGTTGGGGTATGGTCTATTCTGATGAACTAAGAATTATCATTAAGACCATAAACAGATAAGCTCTTTTAGAAGAAACATCTTATGTTGAAAGTAATATAACTTTTATAGTTCAACTACTGACTCACTCCATCAAGGTTCTTAGAAGCGTACACCAGAAGCTGACTATGGCTGGCTAAGCGGAAAAGGTTTGTTAAAATGTTATCGGGAAGCTCATAGATTCATCGGCCTGACTGGAGAAACAGGGCTGAGGTTAAGTTCCCAGGAACCATGTCCAAAACTACACCTCAGCAACACATGGGCACTTTCCGCAGCACCAGTGCCACTTCTGCACCAGAAACTTGGCCTTCCAGTTGTTCCCGACCCCCAAATCTGGACACCTTTTCTGTCACCCACAGAAATGAATCATGAATTCCTCCTTTATAAAGTTTCTTACTTCTGAATCTTAGTCACACATGGAGTCTAGAACACATGTCCATGTGTTACCTTCTAAGGAGGTTGGGGTAGTGATTTCTCTAGGTTCTACCTCGATATGAGATACAACTTAGAGGATCTTCCAAACATAACAAGGTGTTCAAAATACTGGGTCTCTAGAAAGCTTTACAAATACCCAGCTACACTGTGTGTCTTTGGGCATACCACCTAATCTCATTAAGCCTCTGTTTCTCCTTTTGTAGAGTGGGATTAGTTATTCTTCCTCATATCCTTTCATAAAGCTAGTATATAAGCAAATTTGTTGTCCAAATTTAAGTCTAGGGTCCCAGAATTACCTTCTTACTTCTGAGAATTTGTGACTAGCCATGACAGGTCTGATTTTCATTTTGGCTCCCATGCTTTCTGGAGTAATAACATTGCTATAATAACATTGCTGGGGAAATTTGTAACTTCTTAGATGCCCTATTTATCATTGCATTTTTCACTGTAGAGCACTAGCCTACCAGAAAAAAGATAGGTAGTTCCTCTTTGCTTATTATAGAGGATGCCCAGGCAAAATAGGTTGTCTTCCCCAACCTAGGATTCAGGGCATTTGTGTTTCACTACATGAGTGTTGGAAAATGAAAGTTATGGCTCAGCACATTACAGAACTTTATTTACAATAGCTTCTCCCAAATCGACTGGAAAGAATTTTGGTCCTCAGTGTGGGAAAATGTAATCAGTAAGGCTTAGGCTATTTTATATCTTTCTTGAGTATTTGTTAATGTGCTAGAACTGTGCTAAGTGCTTCCCATACATTATCTCATTAAGTTCTTAATACAATGCTATGACATATACGCTATTACTATCTCCATTTTATAGATCAGGAAACTGAGTCTCAGAAAGAATAGGTAATTATTCCAAAGTCATAGGGCTGTAAGTGACAGATCCAGGATGTGACTGGAAGTCTATATGGTGCTATATCTGGTGCTCTTAATCACTATGTATGGTATACTGTGAAGCCCTCAGAACTCTGTTCACACAAATGGCTAGTCAGACCTGAAATGTAGAGCATCCCTGAGTCCTTCCAAGTAAGTTTCGTTCTGGTGAAGTCAGGACCCCAATCTGCCCAGTGTCTGTAATTTTGTTCAAAGGGTCATCTTTATTTCTCATTTGATGTTTTCCTGTGACTTGATTCAGATTTAAGTTTGTTCTCCCTCATACAACTTTTCCTAGTTTTTATTTTCCCTGACCCAACTTGGTTCCTGTCTTGGGCAAAGATATTTTTTTTTCCTCACACTCCATTAATTTTTGACCATGGATAGCTTGGGACTCCATTCCTAGGTCCTCCTCCGGGACTGGTGCGACTATATGATGCTTCCTTGGCCCTCAAAAATGAGGCAAGTGAATGCAGAACCTTCTTCCATCATGAGAAACATTGTCTACTTCATTACCTCAGTGCCACCGTGCTATCCCCTTCCTCTACCTCTCTCTCTGCCTTCCCCAAGGTGCAGTTGATGCCCTCTAAGTCTATTTTTTCTATTCTTTCTACTTCAGAAAGGAAAATCTTATCCATTCTGACAAGGGGTTGGCTTTAACCAACCCCTGTGCTGAGGACTTCCAAATGAAGACTTTTAGCTCTAACCTCTTTCTCAACTTTTATTTATATATCTCTAGTTGCTAGTAGATATCTGTCTCAATAACTCTTACTCGTAGCAAACAAACAAAACTCTTATAAAACAAAATAAAATAAAACTCTATCTCTTCTTTCTCTTCTGCCTAATTCCTCCTTTCCAGTTTATTTCCAACTACTTTTATCCAATATATTAGAACTACAAGTGTCCCTACTGGTATCTTAGGAACAGATATTTTGAAGTTGAATAGTTCAGTATTTTTCATAAAAGGACCATAGATTCTTATCTAATATGCATTTCCATCCTGCTTTTCTGAGCTTCAGTAAACAAAGGAGTTCACCATGAAGGGTGGAGTTTATCTTGGACACTGAGCGGTAGGTGAAATCAGAAGGTTTGAACCAATGAAATACACTGGAGTGGAACAACCAGATAACTGGAAAGGTAGAACATTATTAATTTTTATAAAGATGTGCTTTTGATATGAGCTCAGTGAACTGACCTCTGGTGAGTGGTTTAGTACACCCTTGTCATCCCATGTGATTAAAGAAGCAACCTCTTCTCCTGTCTCCCTGATTCTAATTCTCTCATTCTAACATATCTTTCATCCCAATAGTGAATAGTTAGGACTTTTTGGGGGTGGGGTGGGAATGGGAGTAGAGGTTTTTATCAAGGTGCTAGTTATAAAAACTACTGGATTGATAGGTAAGTTTTAAATGGATTTGTCATACACTTTGACAGATCCAAAAGCAGATTTTATGACTTGCTTTAAAATAAAATTCAACTTAATTTTTCCATTATACCTCAAGAGACTTGTCTTTTTGGTCTTGCTAACAATCTCATGACATATTATTCCTCAGCTGTGATGGACTGATATAGAGTAGACTTGCTTTTAGTGCCAAAGAATCCCCAAGGCACCTCTTCAAATCACGTTCATGAATTATTGTCTCCTCTGAGTCCATCACATTATTAATTACAATCAGGAATAATTTGTGTCTATTCTGAAACCATGAATTGTTCCCTTAGTGTTGAGAAGTTATGATATATATATTTACATATATTTATATATATATGTATATATATATATATATATATATAAAATGATAACATGGAGCTATAATGCACAAGGTAATACAAATATTTGGGGACACATGTTGTGGTGTTTAGAGCTGGCCAAATCTCTGAAGTTATTTGTAAAGTGTGGAAAAGAATGTTCTTTGTCATCCTTATGGGTAAAAACTACCATGAATGTCAGTAAATGTATCCTGGTCTTATCGTGGAATGACAAAATGGGCTCATCTTTATATTTGTATTATACATGCATAATATACATTATATTATGTGTAATATGCTTATATTTATTTATAATGAATAAATATGCATTCATATTAATTTCCAAATCAAAATGATATTTGAAACTTTTCCTGGCATTAACTCAGTTCCTTAAAATGTTCCTACAGATATTTCTGTGACCCCCCACGCAAGATGTGTCTCACATGTGCATACAAACTAGTTCATCAAATACAGTGACTACCAGTATATTTTTTCAGTTTTTTTTGAATTGCGGTAAATAAAATATAACACAAAATTTGCCATCATAATCATTTTTAAGTGTAAAGTTTCATAATGTTAAGTGTATTCATATTATTGTAAAACAGTTGTCCAGAACTTTTTCATCTTGCAAATGTGAAACTCTATATCCGTTAAAAACAACTTCCCTTTTTCCCTCCCCCAGGGTCTGGTAACCATCATCCTCCTTTTCGTTTCTATGAATTTGACTACTGTAGATACCTCATGTAAGTGGAATCATACAGTATTTGTCTTTTTGTAACTGACTTATTTTTCTTAGCATAATGTCTTCAAGGTTCATCCATGTTGTAACATGTGACAAGATTTTCTCCATTTTGTAAGGTTGAATAATATTCCAGTTTTGTATATAGCACATTTTGTTTATCCATTCATCCATCAATGGACATTTGGTTTGCTTCTACCTCTTGACTATTATGAATAGTGTTGCTATGAATATGGGTGTGCAAATATCTATTTGAGACCCTGCTTTCAATTCTTTTAGATATACATCCAGAAGTGAGATTGCTAGATCATATAATAGTTCTATTTTTAATTTTTTGGTGAAGTTTCATACTGTTTTTCGTACTGGTTGCACCATTTGATAATTCCATTAACAGTGCACAAGGGTTCCAATTTCTCCACATCTTTACCAGCACTTGTTATTTTATTTTTTTATAATAGCCATTCTGACAGGCATGAGGCAATATCTCATTGGGGTTTTGATTTGCATTTCTTTAATGATTTGTGATGTTGAGCATATTTTCATATGCTTATTGGTTAATTGTATACCATTCTTGGAGGAATATCTATTCAAGTCCATTGCCTATTTTTATATAGGACTATTTGATTTTTTGTTGCTGAGTTATTTGAGTTCTCTGTGTATTCTGGATATTAACCGCTTATCAGATATATGTTTTGCACATATTTTGTTCCATTTCCTAGGTTTTCTTTTCACTCTGTTGATTGTGTCCTTTGGTGCACAAAATTTTTAGGTTTGATGTAGTCCCATTTGTCTATTTTTGCTTTTGATGTCATAGCCAAGAAATTGTTGCCACATCCAATGTCATAAAACTGTGCCCATGTTTTCTTCTAGAAGTTTTACAGTTTTAGGTCTTGCATTTTAGGTCTTTCATTTGTTTAAGTTAATTGTGATATATGGTGTAAAATATGGTTCCAATTTTGTCTTTTTCATATGTGGATATCCAGTTTTTCCAACAGCATTTGTTGAAAAGTCTGTCCTTTCCCTATGGAATGGTCTTGGCTTCCTTGTTGAAGATCATTTGACCATGTATGCAAGGGTTTATTTTGGGGCTTTCTATTCTATTTGTCCATTTCTTCTGTCTTTATGCTACTGTCACACTGTTTTGACTACCATAGCTTTGTAATATATTTTCAAATCAGGAAGTGTGAGACTCCAACTTTGTTCTTCTTCAAAATTATTTTGTCTATTTGGGGTCCCTTGAGATTTCACATGAATTTAATTGTTTAAATTTATGCAAGAAATGTGGTTGGGATTTTGACAGGGATTACATTGAATTTGTAGGTTGCTTTGAGTAGTATGGACATCTTAATATTAAGTCTTCTAATCCATGAACACAGGATATCTTTCCATTTATTTGTATCTTTAATTTCTTATAGCAATGTGTAGTTGTGTTCTGTGTAAAAGTTTTTAACCTCCTTAGTTAGGTTATTCCTAAGTATCTTATTCTTTTTGATGTCATTGTAAATGGAATTGTTTTGATCACCAGGATTGGTTCCAGCCCCCTTTACTGAACACACACGAAGAGCTGCTTGAGGAAGTCTTGCCACTCTTTATGCTGCAAGTGTCCATTGTGGACATGGCATTGTCCACTCCAAGCATGTTGTCTTCTTATGTCCCACCAAATACCAGTGCTTGGGGCACCAGAATGTTGCCAGTCTCTTTGCAGAAGTCAGTGAATGGTCACCTCTGCCACACTGACCTCTAAGCCCCCAGACTGTCCTGCTTATGCCTCATCTCTCAATATCCATTTGCTTCTGTTCCTCAGCCCTTGACCAGACTCTTATAAAGACTTTCATCAATTTTAGGACATCACCCTGTAATCTTAAGGCTCAAATCTAGTATAAGGGCTTCAGTTAGTCAGAAACACTTTGTTTACATACATATATGCATCTTTGTTTATATATATAATCTGTGCAGCTTCAGTCTAACTTAAATGGACAGGACAATATTGGGCAGTAGAGAAAGAGGTCAAGAATGCTTGTAAACCCTACCTGTTCCATGGAAACCCCAAGCCCACATAGAATTAGTTCAGCAGATTAGCAGAGCTAGCTTCAGCCTCTTGACTGAATAATTTCTGAAGTTTCTTTGCACATTTCAACAATTTCTTGGTCAATAAGACAGTCTGGCATAAGTTGAAATGGTCATGTAAGTTTCCTGAGTGGCTTTCTGTTCTAGAAAGATGAAATCCTACAAGGGCCATGGGCTAAGGAAGTTCAGTTTGGGAACAGTATGGCCACTGCATTGGAAGAAGAGCTAGGACTGAAAGGATCAAGAGTCTTTTTTTTGTTTTAAATAAAATTACTTATTTATTTATTTTTGGCTGTGTTGGGTCTCTGTTGCTGTGTGCAGGCCTTCTCTAGTTGCGGCAAGGGGGAGCTACTCTTCGCTGCGGTGCACAGGCTTCTCATTGTGGTGACTTCTCTTGTTGTGGAGTATGGGCTCTAGGCATGTGGGCTTCAGTAGTTGTGGCTCATGGGCTCTAGAGTGCAGGCTCAGTAGTTGTGGTGCACGGGCTTAGTTGCTCTGTGGCATGTGGGATCTTCCTAGACCAGGGATTAAAACGTGTGTCCCCTGCATTGGCAGGCAGATTCTTAACCACTGCGCCACCAGGGAAGTCTCTCTTTCTTCACATTCTAGGCTTTTCTGATATTCACCTGCTGGGTACGTGGCTTGCTGGGAAATATGTAGGCTGGAACCAAGGGATGCCATTGCCTAGACCTGCTCCCTGAGTAAGCAAAAGGGAGCCTGGCAGCATGGGCAAGTGCCTGTTTCTAAAGTTAATGCAGGTAGAAATAACTTTCCTCAGTGGTCATACTCCATAGCTCCCTTCTGCCAACCACACACACACTCAGTGAGTAATCCAGATTATTTTTAGGATTTACAGATATGTGTAACTTCACTGACAAGTGTCAAGATATGCACTCTTTGGCCTTTGTGTAGGTTTTAAGACTATGTTTTTGGTTGGGAAGCTGGCTCAGGTTTATAAATCATCTGGACATGATTTGGATCTCTAGATGAGAAATGACTAAAACTAGTGTAACATAGTTACACTAGTAACTTATGATAACTAGCTCCACAGAATTGAATTGAGAAAGAAGAGCAGTACATTCATTTCAGTAGAAAATTGACTCAGTTGAAAGCATGATATATTGACATCTTTGGTCATAAATATGACGGGTAGTGGAAAGAGAGATTTAATTCTTCCTAAACTAAAAAAAGTCATTGTGGATATTGGTTTGGTACATTTCCCTATCATTACCTCAAGCATACTTGATTTGGGGGAAAAGATGAAGTAATCAGTAATATCCAGCTATTTACCTGATGGAAATAAAGTCACCAAATGTTATTGCAAGTCCGTGGTAAAGATTGTTCAGACATGCTGGCAGTGAACCAATATGAAATAATTATTTCTTTTCCTATTGAGTATGAGTTCTGAGAGGGTTTTGGAATGCTTTCTTTGTACACCACAGATTGCATTACCTCAATTATTATGGATGATTTCACTGGCAATGGCTATATCACCCAACTGACTACATCAGTTGAGGGGCAGAGCAGCCAGAGGTTTAGCTCAAGATGAATAAGCTTAGGAAGGTCAGAGTCAGCATCATTCTCCAGCTTTGGATATGGCAGTTCCCACTGTCCTAAGGAAACTTAATTCAGTGAATATTTTTTGAATTTCTATTGTATACTACATCTTGTGCCAGGCACTGGGGAAATGAAAATGAATGAGATGTTGTCCTTGCCCTTGAGAAATGTCAAGTGCTGATAGGGGAGACATATATACAAACAGTAATGACAACAATAACAGTGTTAACTATAATGATAGCTAGTGCTTATGTAATGGTTACCACGTGTCCGGCACCATTTTAAGAACTTTATATGTATATTAACTAATTTAAACGGTAAACTAAAATTCAGTGAGATAAGTGGGAAATATATCACAGTAGGGAAATATATTAAGGACCGTGGGAGCACAAATGAAGGATCAATTAATTCTCTCTGTGAGGATGGGAAGATGAGGTAACTCTACAGAGAGGAGGTAATATTTAAGCTGGGCCTTGAGGAGTGAATAAGAGTTCACTGGGCTGATAGGAGGCACAGTGGAAAGGGAGGGTTGTCCAAACAGAAGGAAGAACTTAAGCAAGTGCATGAAATTACGTGGTGGCTTCAGGACACAGTGGAAATGTCCTTCAGTACTGTAAATGACTGTCAGGAAAACTTACAGGGAAGTAGTATGTGGTTTATGACACTTGGAATAGGAGTACTTTGGAAGAATAAGCGAGGGAAAAATGTATTTCTTACCACTGACTAGTAATACAGTGAATATAGATGAGTTCTGGGATTTTGAACATTTCAGAAAGTTAGTTCTTCTTTATCTTAGCTACAGAATCAATGGATTTTCAACAGAGAGGGGCTTGAGTTTTAATGTACCCTTTCTCTTTCCCTTACTCAGTGAGTGACATTTTTTTTTTTCTAAGAAACAGGTTCTCTTGCAGCTCTATTTTCAGAGTTATTCATGCCTGCTTTCTTCAGGTGAATACAGTTTGAAAGACCAAGGTCTTAGGACAATCTCCCATTTGCCTAATATTTACCTCTCTGAATCAGACCACAAAATTCTGAATATGAAGCCCATAATTCTACCTGATAATAGAACAGAGAGTATAATATCAGATGGCAGGATTTTCTTCCATGATATTAGCCTCAAAGAGCATGTACTCTGCCACACCTTCAGTTTCACTTAACTGACTAGGGGATGAATATTCTAACTTATTTATGGTTTCAGACATCACTATTTCTTGGAGATAATAAGTTTTTTAGTTTTTCAGATATGTAACAAGTACTTGAGAGAAATATATCCTTAAATCAATTATTTTTGGTAATTTAGGTGATGCCTTTTAAATCTTGTTTCCACTCTAATGAAGGGCATAAAGATGATCTGAATAATTGGGAAAACACCATATTCATGGTTGAATGTTTTAATATTGTAAATTTGTCATTTTCCCACAAATTAATATACCAATTAAATTCAATTCTAACTTAGAATTTTAGCAGAACTTTAAAGAACACAAAAAGCTTATTCCAAAGTTTATAAGTAAAAGGTCTTATATATAGACAATCCAAAGACTCCACCAAAAAATTGCTAGACCTAATAAACAAATTCAGTAAAGTTTCAAAATATAAAATCAACATACAAAAATCAGTTGCATTTCTGTACACTGACATGAACTATTAGAAAGAGAAACAAAGAAAACAGTCCCATTTACAATAGCATCAAAAACAATAAAATATTTAGGAATAAATTCAACCAAGGAAGTGAAATATTTATACACCAAAAACTGTAATATGCTGGTGAAAGAAATTGAAGACACAAGTGAGTGGAAAAATATCCCATATTCATGGGTCAGAAGAGTTAATGCTGTTAACATTTTCATACTACCAAAAGCCATTTACAGATTTAATGCAATTCCTATTAAAATTCTAATGGCATTTTTCACAGAAATAGAAAATAACAGTTGTAGCAATCATTTAGAACCACAAAAGATCCTGATAGTCAAAGCAATCTTGAGAAAGAGCAAAGCTGAAGGTATCATGCTTCCTGATTTCAAACTGTTTCACAAAGTTATAGTAATCAAAACAGTATGGCATAAAAATAGACATATACCAAGGGAACAGAATTAAGAGTGCAGAAATAAACCCATACAGATATAGTCAACTAATATTTGACAAAGGAGCCAAGAATACCCAATGGTGAAAGGAAACTCTTTTTAATAAATGGTGTTGGGAAAATTGGATATTCATATGCAAAAAACGGAACTGGAGCTCTATTTTACATCACTCACAAAAATTAATTCAGAATGAATTGAGGACTTAAACATAAGACTAGAAACAATAAAACTCACAGAAGAAAACATAAGAAAAGAGCTCCTTTGATATCAGTCTTGACAATAATATTTTTGGATAGGACACAACAAGCCCAGACAACAAAAGCAAAAAACAACAAGTGGACTACGTGAAATGGAAAATCTTCTGCACTGCAAAAGAAACAATCAACCAACTGAAAAAATCATCTATGGAGTGGGAGAACATATTTGCAAACCATCCATCTGATAAGGAGTTAATCCAAAATATATAAGGAACTCATACAACTCAGTAGCCCAAAAAACTAACAATCCAATTTAAAAATGGGCAGAGGACTTGAATAGAGGGTTTTTCCAGAGGACATACAAATGGACAACAAGTACGTGAAATGGTGCTCAACACTACTAATCATCAGGGAAGTACAAATGAAAACCATAGTGAGATATCACCTTACACCTGTTAGAACGAGAGATAACAAATGCTGGTGAGGATGTGAAGAAAAGGGAAACCTGGTACACCGTTGGTAGGAATGTAAATTGGTGTAGCCACTATGGAAAACAGCATAGAGGTTCCTCAAAAAATTAAAAATGGAACTACCATACTATTCACCAATCCTACTTCTGTGTATATAACCAAAGGAGATGAAATCACTTTATTAAAGAGCTATCTGGACTCCCATTTCATTGCAGTATTATTCACAATAGCCAAGACATGGAAACAACAGAAGTGTCCATATATATAGATTTCATCATTAAAAAAGGAGGGAAATCCTGCCATTTGCAACAACGCGGTGGACCTTATGCTTAAGTGAAATAAGGGTGTGCTCATTTTTCTCTTTGCTAAAATGGGCAAAATTAATAGCAACAAAACAGTAATAGTATCTAATGTTTGATGAGTGCTAGGTCCAAGCAAGGTACTATGTGCTTCAACATGTATAATTTCCTTGAGTTCTCAAAATAACACTTTACCATGCCCATTTTATAAAATAGTGAAGGCAGGGAAAATGTGAGACTTACCCAATGTCACATAGCTAATAAGTGGTGAGGACCAGACTTGATTCCAGTCTATTTGGCTCCCAAGTCTGTGCTCTTAAACTGTATGTTACACTGCTATTTATCAAGCTAAGCTATGCTAAAGAGACAAGGATGTAAAGAGATACAAGCGAACGTTCCCTGCCTTTCTTCGAGAGGTTTGGAACAGGAAAATTCATTCATCTTCGACTAAGTAGGGAGTCACAGTCTGATATTTCTCAAAAGGCAAAACAACCTTAACCTCCCTTTCAACCTATTTCACACTGCCCAGGGTGCAGCCTGATGCTCCAGCCAAAATGGATCTTTTGTGTTTCCCACCCACATGCCGTGATTTTCCTCTTTGCACAGTTGCTCATGCCTTTGTCTGGACTGTCCTTCCTGGTCTACAGAAGTCCCTAATTCATCCTTTGAGGTCCAGGCCAAGAGTAACTTCCTCCATGAGAATTATTGCTCTTTGGATGGAATTTCCTTGAGTGTCAGATTGTATGTTTCGGCTCAGTCTTTTCTTAACTTGTAATCACTGCAGGTCTTTGTGTCAGGAAGGAGCATGGTTGCTGAATTTAAATTGACTGTTATAAAAAAAAAAATTCCAGGGAGCACTTACCTAACAGAAGAGAATATACGGGGAAGGATTAACAATGAACTTGCCTTTTTCCTGTCAACCAGCACTGTTTTAAGCAAAACCTGAGGGCATGTAAATGTGATTTCAAATGACTAGAAATTTATTTTAAACATGATTTTTCTCTTTTAGCACAAATGGTGAACTGAGTAAATTATAAACTTAAACTGTTGTAACGTATTTGATTGTGAAAGAGCAGCATGTAAGGTGCCAGGAATTAATTTCTCAGGGAATGGCTTTGGAGACTGTCTTCTTTAATTATAGATTAAAGCAGACCTTGGCGGTGTCCTTTTGGATCAATATAAATACAGGGCACAAATCAATACTGTTACACTGTTACACAGTGTAGTGTAGAAATTCTTAAAAAGAAAATGAAAATTACAAATTGTCTTAAAGAAATAATGATTTTTACTTGACAATGACTCCATTGTAACCAAATTAAAAATTAGTGCTGTATAAATGCATCTGTGCTTAGATTGCCTATTTGTTCATTAGGATTGTGCTCATTTTTCTCTTTGCTAAAATGGCCCAGCATTAGAAAGCGGTGTATAATTCCAGTTCTGTCATAAATTATTTTCATTTCTTAGGTTCTAGTTTCCTTACCCTTAAGAGAGTTGGACTAGATGGCTTCAAAGATTCTCCAGTTTCTCAAACGTGTTATGATCCTCTTATAAGAAGGATCTTGAAATTTTACTGAATCCAAAGAGTTTGAGGAAATATTAGCATATGGGAGGCATTGAGATGAGAGGAGGGAAGGTTGGTTAAAAAAAAAATAAAGAGTAGAAGTGTTTATTTGCTTAGAGTAGAGAGGAAAAGCGGTGTGGAGGGAAATGTCAACTTAACTGTAGAGACACTGAAACTTCTACTTACATTGAACTTCATACTTTGCAAAATGTTTCAGGTACATGTTGTTGTTTGAGACCCTTGATAAGGAGTTTCCAATCTCAGAGGCAACTGGAAGCATTGCAGGTTCTGAGAAGGATGAGCAATTTGGTGACTTCTTAAGGGGATATTTGTAAATCAGTTAGAGCAGTGCCTGGCGTATCACAAGTGTTATGATACGTTAAAACAAAAATGGAGGTTTTGGTGGGAAAAGGGGAAGCCTGGTTGAGAAGCCACTGCCATCATCTTTGTCCTGGGAGAGTAAGTAAGACTTGTTTTCTGAAGATACCGAAGGTACTTGGCATTTCTCAGGCTCCCCTGGTTTCCTCTCTCTCTTAATTTTCATTAGGTGATCAAAAGTTTTTTTCCCCCATTTTCTAAGCATAATCTCAACTCGCTGGAGCTGAGCCATTTATTTATTTCTTTTTAGAATTTCTTTTTAAAAAATACAATATAGAGTACAGAGAACTGTAATAGAGAGTGCATAAGTGCCTAAGCTTTTATTTTCAAATAAGATAACTTATTCGGAATAGTTTTAGTGAAAAACATGTATAGTTGTAGAAAGGTTGGATAGTAAACACAATTTAACTCTGAGTCAAGGTGCCTATGTTTAGTCCTTCCTTTACCATCAAATGACTTGGTATGGTATTGGACAAACCATGTGATTTTTCTGAGCCTTGGTTAACTCATTTGTGAAACAGAAATGCTAATAACGAATCTCCTATCCATAGAACTGTTATCAGTGCTTAGGACAGTGCTTGGCATAGACAAAACACTTTACAGATATTTCTTGAATGAATAAATGGACTTTAATTTAGATAACATGTGTGGATATATGTACCAATGTATAAATAAAAGTTATTTTTAATGTAATGAATTTTCTGTATGTCAGTCCTAATCCCCCAGTTCATCCCACCCTCCCCTTGCCTGCCATGTCCACATGTCCATTCTCTAAATCTGCATCTCTATTCCTGCCCTGCAAATAGGTTCATCTGTACATTTTTCTAGATTCCATATATATGCGTTAACATACGATATTTGTTTTTCTCTTTCTGACTTACTTCACTCTGTATGACAGACTCTAGGTCCATCCACATCTCTACAAATGACCCAATTTAGTTCCTTTTTATGGCTGAGTAATACTCCATTGTATATATGTGCCACATCTTCTTTATCCATTCATCTGTTGATGGACATTTGGGTTGCTTCCATGTCCTGGCTATCATAAATCATGCTGCAATGAACATTGTGGTACATGTCTCTTTTTGAATTATGGTTTTCTCAGGGTATATCAAAAACAGTAATCTAAACAGTATGTACTGGCGTGAAGACAGGCATTGAGACTAATGGAAGAGAATAGAAAGCCCTCAAATAAATGTAAGCATATGCAATCGACTGATCTTTGACAAGGGTACCAGTATTGCACAGTGGGGAATGGATTGTCTCTTCAACAAACGGTGTTATGAAAACTAGATTTTCATATGCAAAAGCATGAAATTAGACTCTTACTTTACACCATGTACAAAAACCAACTCCAAATAGATGAAAGACTTAAATGTGAGACCTAAAACTGTAAAACTCTTAGAAGAAAATATAAGGGAAAAACTTCATAAAACTGGTCTTGACAGTGATTTCATGGATATGACATCAAAAGCATAGGTAACAAAAGCTAAAGTAAAGAAACAGGACTACATCAAACTAAGAAGTTTCTGCACAGCAAAAGAAATAATCAACAGAGTGAAAAGGCAACCTACGGAAAAGGAGAAAATACTTTCAAGCTATATATCTGGGGCCCTCCAATATTAAGAGGTAAGGGAGAAAGGAGAAGCCAGGAAAGGAAATTGAAAAGAAGGGAGCTGTGAGGTAGGAGGAAAATAAAGAGATTATAATAGCATGGAAGTCATGTAAAGAAAGCATCAAGGAAGAAAGAAGTGATGAACTGTGTCAAATGCTGATAAGTCAAGTAAGATGAGGTCTAAGAATTACCATTAGATTTATCAACATGGAGGTGTTGGTGGCCCACTTAAGAGCAGTTTCTGATGGTGTGATATAGACCAAGAAGAGCTGATTGGGGTGGGTTGAAGATAGAGTTAAGAGAGAGGAATTAGAGACACAAATTATGGAGCAATTCTTTGAGCATTTTTGCTGAAAAAATTGTGCAAAGAATGAAGCACTAACTTGTGGGGAAAGTGAGTCGATATAGACCTTTTCTTTTTTTTTAATGGGAAAATAATAGTATGTTTGTGTTCTGTTGGAAAGATTCAGTAGAGATAGAAAAATTGATGAGGGGGAACTTCTGGAGAAGTCCTTCAATAGGTGAATGGAGTGGTGTTTAGTGTGAAATTGGACGGGAAAGCTTTAGATAGGAATATGTTTTTTCTGTCTTAACACGTGGAAGACAGAGCATGCCGGGGTGATACTGTCAGATGGATTGATATGTTAGTTAGAGTCTGAGTATTTTAGTAATCAGTAATGACAGGTCCAGCATATGACCCTGGGAGTCAGAGGCTGAGGTAGGATGAAGGACAAGGTGATGGGGAAGAGGAAGATGAGGAACAAAGAGACCAGGGTATTTGGAAGATTGCTCATAAGTCTGTTGAAATTGCCAAAAATTAAAACAGGAGTAGAATGACAGTGAACTAAGAGCTAAAATCAGTGAGAAACAGGTGAGATTGGTCTGGAGGTTGCTGAATGACAGTAACAGTGGGGTATAAGAGGTGATATAATCTGATGACTTGAGATTCAAAGATGGAGATTTTTAGGGAGGAGTGAGGGACAATTAAAGTGGCAATGAAGAGCAAGGATGACACCTGCTGCACCCCTAGGTCCAGTGGTTTGATGGTTGTGGAAGAAAAAACAGGCTTCATTGTGAGAGCTTCATGGAAGTAGCATCCTCATGGAAGACTTGTTTTAGTTAGAACAAGATAAAAAAAGTAGAGGTAGAGAGAGGGAATTTTGAGAATGACTGAATTCCAGAGAACACAGCAGACTGATTTCAGGAGTTGGGCAGGGGTGAGAAGCGGGGAGAAATAGGAGACATGTAGAGCCTTTAGGATTAGAATGTTGGCAGTAATGGGCAATCTTGGAATCTGGGGATTCTTATAATGACATATAATCAGGGATAAAGGGATTAAGTAGATTATTGTGTGTGGATTCAAGCAAATAGCAGCAGCAAAGCTGTGAGAGTTGGGGAGTAGGGAATGCAATTATTAACACATTTTTGTTCATATTGGAGCACCCTGCAGCCAAGCTAAACATGATGTAATTTATGATAAACAACTCTCACTTGCACTATAGGAGACTGTTGAAAATGCCAACTCCCTGAGGGAAAGTCACCAGTGGCTCAGCTCCCTAGCAAAATGTCAAATACTTGGCCTGATTCTAACTAGGGAAAAGCAGGAGAGCAGTGTTTCCTCTCAGTCCATTCATCCCTCAGCCAGGTTATCATTTCCTGTGATGTTAAGGCAAGAGGCGACAGGAGAGAAACAAGTTGTGTGGGTGTGAGTGACCTTCCACTTTCCAGGAGAAAGGGGATCATCTCCAGGCAGTGACACTCAGCCAGGTGTGAGGTACTACCATGTGCCCAGATGATACATTACTAATTTACTGGAAACCTTCCAGATTTACCAGTTTCTGGTACCTCCATGAGAAGCTTATAACAACTTTATAGCAAAAGCTGAAGGTGGAGAACTTCCTTGGGTGTGAATACTCACAAGTGTGTTGCTAGAAGGACCAAATATTAGAACTAAGGAACCTAAGTGTCCATCATCAGATGAATGGATAAAGAAGATGTGGCACATACATACAGTGGAATATTACTCAGCCATAAAAAGAAACGAAATTGAGTTATTTGTAGTGAGATGGATAGACCTAGAGTCTGTCATACAGAGTGAAGTAAGTCAGAAAGGGAAAAAACAAATACCGTATGCTAACACATATATATGGAATCTCAGAAAAGAAAAAAAAGGTCATGAAGAACCTAGGGGCAAGATGGGAATAAAGACACAGACCTACTAGAGAATGGACTTGGGGATATGGGGAGGGGGAAGGGTAAGCTGTGACAAAGTGAGAGAGTGGCATGGACATATATACACTACGAAACGTAAAATAGATAGCTAGTGGGAAGCAGCCACATAGCACAGGGAGATCAGCTCGGTGCTTTGTGACCACCTAGAGGGGTGGGCTAGGGAGGGTGGGAGGGAGGGAGATGCAAGAGATATGGGAACATGTGTATATGTATAACTGATTCACTTTGTTATAAAGCAGAAACTAACACACCATTGTAAAGCAATTATACTCCAATAAATATGTTAAAAAAAAGAGAGAACTACGAGGGGGCCTTAGAGATCACTAGAGATGAACTGGTTTCACAGCATCCAAAGTTTTATATTTTGTAGGGGAAACTTCATTATGTCCAATATTTAGAAATCTTATGAGGAACCACAGTATACATAAAACAGATAAAAATAAAACTTCATTGGGTGGTTTTTGAGATGCTTCTGAATTCCTACTGAATTTCACTTTATGAGCACTCGTGTACTTTTGGGGAAACTCAAGGGATTATGTAACGCACAATTTTGACAAACATGGATCTAAATGCCTTCTCCTGGCTTGGGTTCCTTAAAAAAGCATACTCTGTGGCAAGGATACAAGTGCAAGTTGTTTATTCGAGAGGTGATCCCAGAAAGTGGATTCAAAGTGAGGCCAGTTATCATAGATTGTATGGTTTCCTTCAGTCACAGGCAGCCGCACAGGGGCAGGCATAGTATAGATGGCAATTTGGATTTAACTAGTGTTGTGGTTTTGCCGGGGCAAATTTAATGACGCAAGAGAAGGGCAAGGGAGATGAAGGGATACAAAGGAATGAATTCATTGTAATTATTTACCAAAGAATAAGCTGGGTAAGGAGGGAAGAGGAGATATCAGTAGATGAGGGAGAATGAGAAGTTGGTAGGATCAATGAATTGGAGGTCGTATCTGGGGTCATAGTATCCATAGTATTGATGGAGTCGGGGTACCAGAGGGGTGTGAGCTGGAAAGGAATATGGTGGTCAGGGAGTGAGATGCATGAAATTGAGTTCACAGAGGGGCCGCAGTTATTGGTCATGACAAGGTCATTATGGACATGACCATGGGAGTGAGTGGTTGAGACAAGGTGGCGGGCAAGGTCATTTGAGGAGAGGAGCTCTCGGAACTGAAAGTCTAGGGGCGTTGGAATCATCTATTTATATATGGAAATCTCCTTGAGTTAGGACTGGAACAGTGTTGTATAGCAAAGAGAGCAGAATAAAATCTATCAATATATGTACGGGGACATATCTGGGTGGTGAGTTATACTCACTTTAAATTTATTTCTTATGCTTCATGTATTACTTTTATAATCAGAAGTAAATGATTAAAAATATAAATTGTTTCAGTTGGGGTTCAGTCAGGAAAACAGGAATTTTATATAATTTTATGCAGCTATTTAGGTGCATACAAATCACAATGGAGCCTGGAGGAGTGAAAGGGGATCAGCCATCAGTTTTCAATTTTGCCATGTTCCCATGGTCCAGAGTCAGAGTGCTGTTACCCGAGAGTTGGGAACCTGCAGGAAGCTGCTGCTGACTTCACAGTTTCTTCACATCTTGAAATGAGTGAATGGCAGGGGACTGCACAGGGTGTTGAAAAACTTATCTGTGTAAAGCCCACGCATCTGGTGGTACGGCTGGAGGGAGAGGAAAGTGGCTTCTGCCTCTTTTGCTCCTCTCAGATCTCATGTTAATGCATCTCACAGGCAAAACGTAATTCATGTCCATCTCTCTGAAGGCAAGGAAACCTGCAAACTGCAGTTCTGGGTGACCGTCTCCTGTGATACGGCAAGAGCATAGAAGAAGAATGGGAATGAATGTTGACTGTAGAACCAGGCCAAACCAAACCAGACAGACTAAATAATATCCAGCCTAGCAAACATTGCTTCATAGAGCCAAAATGCATTTCATGGCTCAGTTTGTACTGTCCCCTCTTAAGCTTGGCACTTTGCCTTTTTAACTGAAATTCTCCCCGTCTTGTGTCTCTTTCTAGCACGGATTTTTTGTGACTGTAGGATCCAGCATCAATGAAAAGGCTTTCTTAAAAACTGCACGTATGTATGTATGAATGTGTGTGTGTGTGTGAGAGAGAGAGAGAGTGTGTTACCTCATAAATATTACCTAGATTAAAAGGCAGGAAGGATTAGGGTTTCATCGGAGGCAAGTTACCATTGTATCCAGTTTAAAGAATAAGAGGAGTGGAGTGAAGGGAGTGAGCAAAATGGGCCAGGGAGGTCCAGAATAGCTTTTCAAAGAAGGCAGAATTTAATTAGGGCTTGAAGGACAGGGAAAGAGAAAAAGATATGAACAGGGTGTTGGAAGACTAGAGTGCTAGTTTTGGTTCTGCACGTAACTAGTTTCTTGACTCCGGTTGTCATTAGGGCTGTTTACAAACATTGCTGCTCCCTTCCCTCTGGCTAGGCACCAGTCTTGCACTTCTGTAGCCCCTTGAAGTCAGGTGTGGCCATGTGACTTCCTTTGACAATGAAATGTTAGTGGAAGAGTCATATGCTACTTGTAGGTAGAAGCATCAACTTGCTTGTGCCTGATGCTGACGTTCCTTTTCCTCGCTGTGGTCGTCCCGCAAGCATGGGCTAAAAGGGAGCCTCTGTTACTCTGGGTCCCTGAGGGATTATGAAGAGATGTGTTGGGCAAGGAGTGTGAGAAAGAAATACACCTTTGTAGTGTTAAGCCACTGGGAATTTTGGAGCTCTTGTGTCAGTGGAATAACCCTACCCATCTTACCTATTAGGGTGACCTTGAGCAAGCCCTTTCATGTGTGGGAGCCCCAGTTTCCCACGGGTAAGATGAAAGATTTAGAATAGATTGTTTTCAAGAATTTTTCTTTTCCAGCAGCAGATTTCAAAGGAAATCCACCAGGAAACCTAAAATGTAAATGGCTCCCAGCAGAGCTGGGTGTCCTCTCGGTGAAAACCACTGGATACAGACATTTTGTCCAGCCCTGGCATGTTTTAAGACTCTTGGATGGCTCATAGTCTGCCAGTTCTGGTCAGCTCGGCCAGCTTCTCTCCCACTGGAGCAAATCTAACTAGTATGAATTTCAGTAGCATAAACCTGTTTTCCGGAGTTTTCCACTTCTAGGTAAGGTGAACACCATGATTCTGGTTAGAGAACAATCTGTGTGGTCTGACTTATGTAGCTTTCTGGTTTCCCCTTGATGCACTGTGGCAAAGGCAGCTAAGACCACCTACTCCTTGGCAGGAAACCAGGCATGTGACTGACAGATGATGCTGAAGATCTGCCACTGAACTCCATTACTGATGCTAACATGGACTCAACTGACCTCTGCAGGGGAGAGACTGAAGAATCTTATCAGTGAGCATGATGGTGTTTCAGAAGCTGGGAAAAGAACTGTTAAATAGACATAGTGCAGACTACAGAGGTACCGATGGTTTGACTGGGTGAGATGGACAATGAATTACGAACTTTTTCTAAAAGAAGGGGCCTGTATGACTCCTGACGTCTCTCTCTTTCTCTCCTCATCCTCAGTGGTAAAATGATTGCTGGCTTCAGACAGACCTGGGTTTGAATCCCAAGTCATCTACTAGTTGACCATGGGCATATACCCTAATGATTCCACCTCAGTTTCTTCTATTGTAGAATGGAATAATAATACCTTCTTGGCCAAGTGGTTGTTAGGTTTGAATGAGATGAAGCATGCAAAACACGTGACCCTTGCTTCTTTCTCACTTCCACGCTCCTTATTTCCTGTTCCCTTATTTTTTTAATTCAAACAGAAAGTCACAAAAATTATAATCATCCTCATCAATTCGCTCAGTCCCATGTAATTGATTTTTTTCATCTCGATCTTTTGTTAGCACTTTTATGAATTCATCGGGTTTTCATTTGAGTTCCGAAAGTGCTTAGTCATTCAGTTCAGCTGTATAGTCAGTTACCAGAAACCTGTACTTGTCAGTCTTTTCCATGAATTCCTTGAAGACGAAACCTTTTTATAGGAAGGCATCAGAGTACAGCCAGAACTGTCTGTAAATGACAAAAGACATAAGAATGACCACAGTTAAAGATTTGATGAAAGTTCATAATAATACAACTGACAAGGAAATTTAGTTATTTCTGAGACATACATTTTAAAGTAATAACTAGAATTATGACTTATAACATTATACCAGAACATAAGATTTTTAGAAATTTCATGTAATGTTTGAAACATTTATATTAACATACTTCATAAAAATAACCCAAAGAAAGTTTAGTATTAGTTTTTTGTTTGTTTTTTTTATACTGCAGGTTCTTATTAGTCATCAATTTTATACACATCAGTGTATACATGTCAATCCCAATCGCCCAATTCAGCACACCACCATACCCAGCCCACCGCAGGTTTCCCCACTTGGTGTCCATATGTTTGTTCTCTACATCTGTGTCTCAACTTCTGCCCTGCAAACCGGTTCATCTGTACCATTTTTCTAGGTTCCACATAGATGCATTAATATACGATATTTGTTTTTCTCTTTCTGACTTACTTTACTCTGTATGACAGTCGCTAGATCCATCCACGTCTCAACAAATGACTCAGTTTCGTTCCTTTTTATGGCTGAGTAGTATTCCATTGTATATATGTACCACAACTTCTTTATCCATTTGTCTGTAGATGGGCATTTAGGTTGCTTCCATGAGCTGGCTATTGTAAATAGTGCTGCAATGAATATTGGGGTGCATGTGTCTTTTTGAATTATGGTTTTCTCTGGGTATATTCCCAGTAGTGGGATTGCTGGGTCATATGGTAGTTCTATTTTTAGTTTTTTAAGGAACCTCCATGCTGTTCTCCATAGTGTCTGTATCAATTTACATTCCCACCAACAGTGCAAGAGGGTTCCCTTTTCTCCACACCCTCTCCAGCATTTATTGTTTCTAGATATTTTGACGATGGTCATTCTGACTGGTGTGAGATGATATCTCATTGTAGTTTTGATTTATGATTAATGATGATGATTGAGCATTGATTAATGATGTTGAGCATTCTTTCATGTGTGTGTTGGCAATCTGTATATCTTCTTTGGAGAAATGTCTATTTAGGTCTTCTGCCCATTTTTGGATTGGGTTGTTTGTTTTTTTCTTATTGAGCTGCATGAGCTGCTTGTAAATTTGGGAGATTAATCCTTTGTCAGTTGCTTCATTTGCAAATATTTTCTCCCATTCAGAGGGTTGTCTTTTGGTCTTGTTTATGGTTTCCTTTGCTGTGCAAAAGCTTTGAAGTTTCATTAGGTCCCATTTGTTTATTTTTGTTTTTATTTCCATTTCTCTAGGAGGTGGATCAAAAGAGATCTTGCTGTGATTTATGTCAAAGAGTGTTCTTCCTATGTTTTCATCTAAGAGTTTTATAGTGTCTGGTCTTACATTTAAGTCTCAAATCCATTTTGAGTTTATTTTTGTGTATGGTGTTAGGGAGTGTTCTAATTTCATTCTTTTACATGTAGCTGTCCAGTTTTCCCAGCACCACTTATTGAAGAGACTTTCTTTTCTCCATTGTATATCTTTACCTCCTTTGTCATAGATTAGTTGACCATAGGTGCATGGGTTTATCTCTGGGCTTTCTATCTTGTTCCATTGACCTATGTTTCTGCTTTTGTGCCCGTACCATATTGTCTTGATTACTGTAGCTTTGTAGTATAGTCTGAAGTCAGGGAGTCTGATTCCTCCAGCTCTGATTTTTTCCCTCAAGACTGCTTTGGCTATTCGGGGTCTTTTTTGTCTCTATACGAATTTTAAGATGATTTGTTCTAGTTCCGTAAAAAATGCCATTGGTAATTTGATAGGGATTGCATTGAATCTGTAGATTGCTTTCGGTAGTATATTCATTTTCACAATATTGATTCTTCCAATCCAAGGACATGGTATATCTCTCCATCTGTTGGTATCATCTTTAATTTCTTTCATCAGCGTCTTATAGTTTTCTGCATACAGGTCTTTTTTCTCCCAAGGTAGGTTTATTCCTAAGTATTTTATTCTTTTTGTTGCAATGGTAAATGGGAGTGTTTCCATAATTTCTCTTTCAGATTTTTCATCATTAGTGTATAGGAATGCGAGAGATTTCTGTGCATTAATTTTGTATCCTGCAACTTTACCAAATTCATTGATTAGCTCTAGTAGTTTTCCGGTGGCATTTTTAGGATTCTGTATGTATAGTATCATGTCATCTGCAAACAGTGACAGTTTTACTTCTTCTTTTCCAATTTGTATTCCTTTTATTTCTTTTTCTTCTCTGATTGCCATGGCTAGGACTTCCAAAACTATGTTGAATAATAGTGGTTAGAGTGGACATCCTTGTCTCATTCCTGATCTTAGAGGAAATGCTTTCAGTTTCTCACCATTGAGAATGATGTTTGCTGTGGGTTTTTTGTATGTGGCCTTTATTATGTTGAGGTAGGTTCCCTCCATGCCCACTTTCTGGAGAGTTTTTATCATAAATGGGTGTTGAATTTTGTCAAAAGCTTTTTCTGCATCTATTGAGATGATCATATGGTATTTTTTCTTCAGTTTGTTAATATGGTGTATCCCATTGATTGATTAGTGTATATTGAAGTATCCTTGCATACCTGGAATAAATCCCACTTGATCATGGTGTATGATCCTTTTAATGTGTTCTTGGATTCTGTTTGCTAGTATTTTGTTGAGGATTTTTGCATCTATATTCATCAGTGATACTGGTCTGTAATTTTCTTTTTTTGTAGTATCTTTGTCTGGTTTGGTATCAGGGTGATGGTGGCCTCATAGAGTGAGTTTTGGAGTGTTCCTTCCTCTGCAGTTTTTTGGAAGAGTTCGAGAAGGATGGATGTTAGCTCTTCTCTAAATTTTTGATAGAATTCACCTGTGAAGCCATCTGGTCCTGGACTTTTGTCTGTTGGAAGATTTTTAATCACAGTTTCAATTTCAGTGCTTGTGATGGGTCTGTTCATATTTTGTATTTCTTCCTGATTCAGTCTTGGCAGGTTGTGCATTTCTAAGAATTTGTCCATTTCTTCCAGGTTGTCTATTTTATTGGCATAGAGTTGCTTATGGTAGTCTCTTAGGATACTTTGTATTTCTTCTGTGTCTGTTGTAACTTCTCCTTTTTCATTTCTAATATTATTGATTTGAGTCCTCTCCCTATTTTTCTTGATGAGTCTGGCTAATGGTTTATCAATTTTGTTTATCTTCTCAAAGAACAAGCTTTTAGTTTTATTGATCTTTGCTATTATGTTATTTGTTTCTGTTTCATTTATTTCTGCTCTGATTTCTTTCCTTCTGCTAACTTTGGGTTTTGTTTGTTCTTCTTTCTCTAGTTTCTTTAGGTGTAAGGTTAGATTATTTACTTGAGACTTTTCTTGTTTTTTGAGGTAGGCTTGTATAGCTACAAACTTCCCTCTTAGAACTGCTTTTGCTGCATCCCATAGGTTTTGGATTGTTGTGTTTTCATTGTCATTTGTCTCTAGGTATTTTTAAATTTCCTCTTTGATTTTCAATGATCTCTTGGTTATTTAGTAATGTATTGTTTAGCCTCCATGTGTTTGTGTTTTTATGTTTTTTCCCTGCAATTCATTTCTAATCTCATAGCGTTGTGTTCAGAAAAGATGCTTGATATGATTTCAATTTTCTTAAATTTACTGAGGCTTGATTTGTGACCCAGGATGTGATCTATGCTGCAGAATGATCCATGCGTACTTGAGAAGAAAGTGCAATCTGCTGTTTTTGGATGGAATGTCCTATAAATATCAATTAAATCTATCTGATCTATTGTGTCATTTGAACCTTGTGTTTCCTTATTTATTTTCATTTTGGACGATCTGTCCATTGGTGTAAGTGAGGTGTTAAAGTCCCCCACTATTATTGCGTTACTATTGATTTCCCCTTTCATGGTTGTTAGCATTTGCCTTATGTATAGAGGTGCTCCTATGTTGGGTGCATAAACATTTATAATTGTTATATCTTCTTCTTGGATTGATCCCTTGATTATTATGTAGTGTCCTTCCTTGTCTCTTGTAACATTCTTTATTTTAAAGTCTATTTTATCTGATATGAGTATAGCCACTCCATCTTTCTTTTGATTTCCATTTGCATGGAACATCTTTTTCCATCCTGTCACTTTCAGTCTGTATGTGTCCCTAGGTCTGAAGTGGGTCTCTTGTAGACAGCACATATATGGGTCTTGTTTTTGTATCCATTCAGGAAGCCTGTCTTTTGGTTGGAGCATTTAATCCATTCACGTTTAAGGTAATTATCGATATGTATGGTCCTATGACCATTTTCTTAATTGTTTTGGGTTTGTTTTTATAGGGCCTTTTCTTCTCTTGTGTTTCCCACTTAGAGAGGTTCCTTTAGCATTTGTTGTAGAGATGGTTTGGTGGTGCTGAATTCTCTTAGCTTTTGCTTGCCTGTAAAGCTTTTGATTTCTCCATCAAATCTGAATGAAATCCTTGCTGGGTAGAGTGATCTTGGTTGTAGGTTCTTCCCTTTCATCACTTTAAGTAGATCATGCCACTCCCTTCTGGTGTGTAGAGTTTCTGCTGAGAAATCAGTTGTTAACCTTATGGGATTTCCCTTGTATGTTATTTTTCGTTTTTCTCTTGCTGCTTTCAATAATTTTTCTTCGCCTTTGATTTTTGCCAATTTGATTACTGTGTGTCTTGGCGTGTTTCTCCTTGGGTTTATCCTGTATGGGACTCACTGTACTTCCTGGACTTGGGTGGCTATTTCCATTCCCACGTTAGGAAAGTTTTTGACTAAAATCTCTTCAAATATTTTCTCTGGTCCTTTCTCTCTCTCATCCTTCTGGGACCCCTATAATGTGAATGTTGTTGCATTTAATGTTGTTCCAGAGGTCTTTTAGGCTATCCTCATTTCTTTCCATTCTTTTTTCTTTATTCTGTTCTGCAGCAGTGAATTCCACCATTCTGTCTTCCAGGTCACTTATCCGTTCTTCAGCCTCAGTTATTCTGCTATTGATTCCTTCTAATGTAGTTTTCATTTCAGTTATTGTATTGTTCATCTCTGTTTGTTTGTTCTTTAATTCTTCTAGGTCTTTGTTAAACATTTCTTGCATCTTCTCGATCTTTGCCTCCATTCTTTTTACAAGGTCCTGGATCATCTTCATTATCATTATTCTGAATTCGTTTTCTGGAAAGTTGCCTATCTCCACTTCATTTAGTTGTTTATCAGGGGTTTTATCTTGTTCCTTCATCTGGTACATAGCCCTTTGCCTTTTCATCTTGTCTGTCTTTCTGTGAATGTGGTTTCTTTTCCACAGGCTGCAGGATTGTAGTTCTTCTTGCTTCTGCTGTCTGCCCTCTGGTGGATGAGGCTATCTAGGAGGCTTGATGGGAGGGACTGGTGGTGGGTAGAGCTGACTGTTGCTCTGGTGGGAAGAGCTCAGTAAAACTTAAATCCACTTGACTGTTGATGGGTGGGGCTGGCTTCCCTTCCTGTTGGTTGTTTGGCCTGAGGCAACCCAACACTGGAGCCTACCTAGGCTCTTTGGTGGGGCTAATGACAAACTCTGGGAGGGCTCACACCAAGGAGTACTGCCCAGAACTTCTGCTGCTGGTGTCCTTGTCCCCATGGTGAGCCATAGCTCCCCCACGCACCCTGCCTCTGCAGGAGACCCTCTAACACTAGCAGGTAGGTCTGGTTCAGTCTCCCCTGGGGTCACTGCTCCTTCCCCTGGGTCCTGATGCACACACTACTTTGTGTGTGCCCTCCAAGAATGGAGTCTCTGTTTCCCCCATTCCTGTCAAAGTTCTGTAATCAATTCCCACTAGTCTTCAAAGTCTGATTCTCTATGAATTCCTCCTCCCATTGTCAGACCCCCAGGTTGGGAAGCCTGATGTGGGGCTCAGAACCTTTACTCTAGTGGGTGGACTTCTGTGGTATAAGTGTTCTCCAGTCTGTGAGTCACCCATCCACCAGTTATAGGATTTGACTTTACTGTGATTGTGCCCCTCCTACCGTCTCATTGTGGCTTCTCCTTTGTCTTTGGATGTGGGGTATCTTTTTTGGTGAATTCCAGTGTCTTCCTGTCGACGACTGTCCAGCAGCTAGTTGTGATTCTGGTGTTCTCACAAGAGGGAGTGAGAGCACGTCCTTCTACTCCACAATCTTCGTTCCTCCTCTCCTGTTCCTTTTACTTTCCATCTGTTTTGCAATTCCTATGATACATCTTTCCTGTTTAACATATTGGTTACGTCTTCACAATTATCAGATGTTTACTTATTTGAAGTTCTGTGGGCATCACTTTACACCATTATGTTCAGGGGACTCTGGAAATTTCTATCCTCAATGTTTTATGAGGATGTGTGTTGAAGATCCATTTTAGCTTTTGCCAAGTACCTACTTGTATGGTGGAGATGCCTAGTTGCACTTTCTAATTAGAAGAAGGTCATGGAGTACAATCAAAACTATATACCTTAAAACTGTCTCTTAAAACTCTTCCTGTGTCCTCAGCATGGGGAGGAAAAGTTCTCAGAGTGTCCTAAGTGGTGTTCACTCTTCATTTGCTATGGGGTAAGAGTGGCAGCCAGAAATGGTTCACAGAGATCATAAAAGGCCATAAGTTTGTGACCTGAGAGGTCACTCTGAGAGTCACATGTAAATGGGGCAGCCTGGTGGTGTAAGGAGTGGGATAGACAACAATGCAATGAAAGTGGAGTGAATTCAGATCCAGAGGGCCTGATCTTGGTCCTTGACTTCAATATGGACCTTGATAAAATTTTATAATATTGTTGACCCTCAGTTTATTCGTCTGTAAAAGGAAGACATTGCCTAAGAGCAATGTTACGTGCATGAAAGAAGATAATATACGTGAAAAATACTTTGTGATCTCTGAACTACCATCCAGTGGTTAGGCGTCATGATCACCCTTTCATCTGTTACTGGGTGGATATATGGGTAATACCTTACAGGGGGCCCAAGGGCCACATCCAGCAAGAGGACTCATGGGCAACGTCTCTGAGGCAGGGCTGTTGACTTTGGCTCTACTGCTCTCTAATATAGTTGGCATGACTCCTGTTTGTTGACTGTGGGGCCCAAAGTACAGTACTGACGAATAACTTGATGAATGTCTTCTAGAAAATTGAAAACAGAGTTGAGACTAGCAAATGACTTAAATTTATACTGAGCAGATCCCTGTATCCTGGTTAATTAGCTAGTGATAAGAGAGTGAACATGAGATTATAATTGGTATAAATACAGAGCTCTGTAGCATCATCCATGTGGATTCTTGCAGGTCTAGGGGCTTCCAGGGGACTTGTACCAGATAAAAGACAAATCTACTCACAATGGATATTGACAAGATTTGGAAAAAGAATCAGAGGTTATCATTTCCCTCAGATCTTAGACACCCATGTTTAAATCCTTTGGGCTCTGTGTTGTTTTCATCACTGGACAATGTCCCTGTCAAAGTATTTATCACTCACTTGTGGTTTTATCTGACAAACATGTATTGAGCATCTTCTGTACATAACCTGCCATGTTAGGGAGCCATGGATTTTTTTTTTCCCTCAACATTTTATTGTGAAAATATTCAACCATAGAGAAAAATTGAAATAATTTTATAACTAGCAACTGGCTTATACAATTATATATCTAAATAAATCTTTTCTTCTATTTGTCCATCAATCCATGTTACTGTTCCCCGTAAATTCTTGAGTATGCATATCAGAAATGATGGAGGATTTCTGAGCAGGGGTGTAATAAGATTCAAGCTGCGTGTCATGTAAATGTCTCCTATGAAAATATGGGTGTGATGGTGCTGGTCCTGGTGATTGTGCCCTTCTCACTGCCTCTGTCCTTCCTTCTCTTATTTTTAGGAGAATCAGCCATTGACTAACATGGTGGGAATGTCAGAGAGTTTCCCTAAACTGAATGGGAGAGATAAGGATGGTGCTGCTCTATAGAGCATGCTTTCACACATGTACTGAAAAGACAATATTGGCATGTGATCATGTGGCTTAGGACTCCTCAGAGTTTCTTGGCTTAATTTATCCATTTTCCAAAGTATGAAGTTACTTTACTAGGAATTTTATCTGTATTCTTTCTCTCTTGTTATTTTCACAATGGTCCTTTGAGTTGGCATTACTACGCCCATTTTTCTGATGTGTATACCGAGTATGAGAAAATTTAAGTCATTTGCTTGAATTAGTTGACTGGGAAGTGGTACTACTGGATTTATACTCTAGAGACACAATGTTCTTTCCCCTTCATTGGCTGTTGCCTAAAGCTGGTACTTACTTATTCTACCCCTTGCAAGCCACAGTGCTTCAGAAGGAAGTATTATAGAAGCAAAAGAAATCAGCAAAAATTATATCTCTTCTAACAGACAAATTATAGGATTCCACAGTCCCATGGTAGCAATTATCCAATGTTCCTTTCAGTCTATGAACATTGGTGAGGAAAGATTTCCCTCTTGGGCAGTCTGCAGATTTGCTGTTGCTGGCACAGATATGCATCTCTCTCCTGGCCTGATCTCTGCTGATCTGACTGGCCTCTGTTCACCAGCGGTATTCTTTCCCAAACATCTAGGGCACTCACTGCCTTTCCTGATCAAACCATAAGGAGCCCTGAAGATTTTCCAACCTCATCAGGGACTACAACACTTTCCCAATGCTCATGTCTTAGTAATATGAAATCAGATTAGGAACTTGTTCCTTGAGGCCATTACTCTCAATTTATGTGTCAACTTTATTTCTTTGGTGGTAGGAGGTGGGAAGAAATAAGGAGAGCTTGTTACTTCTGAGAGATTTACATCTGCCTCTTTTTTTAAAAAAAAAATGATTAAGGACATATAAATTTACCTTCTTTTACTGTTTTTAAGTGTGTTAGGATCAATAGTGCTAAATATTTTTGCACTGTTGTGCAACAGATCTTAAAAAGTTTTTCATTTTGCAAAACGAAAACTATGTATCCATTAAACAGCAACTCCCTATTTTTCCTACCTCCCAGCCCCTGGCAGCCTGTTTCTACGAGCAGGACTACCTTAGATACTGCATATTATATTAGGTGGGCCAAAAAGTTTGTTCAGCTTTTCAGTAAGATGTTGTGGAAAAACCCAAATGAACTTTTTAGCCAACACAGTATTATACATATCATATCGTATTTTACAGAATTCATTTTTCTGTGACTGATTTCACTTAACATAATGTCTTCAAGGTTCAGCTATGTTGTAGCATATGACAGCAGCTCCTTCCTTTTTAAGGCTGAATAATATTCTGTTGTACGTATATACCACATTCTATTTATCCATTTGTTTGTCAGTGGACACTTGGGTTGCTTCTATCCCTTGGTTATTGTGAATAATGAGACTATGGATATGGGTGTGCAAATATCTTTTTGAGATCATGCTTTCAATTCTTTTAGATAAATATCCAAAAGTGGGATTGCTGGATCATATGGTAATTCTATTTTTACTTTTTTTGAGGAACCTCCATACTGTTTTCCACAGTGGCTGTAACATTCCCACCAACAGTGCATAAGGTGGGCTTCCCTGGTGGCGCAGTGGTTGAGAGTCCGCCTCCTGATGCAGGGACGCGGGTTTGTGCCCCGGTCCGGGAAGATCCTACATGCCATGGAGCGGCTGGGCCCGTGAGCCATGGCCGCTGAGCCTGCGCGTCCGGAGCCTGTTCTCCGCAACGGGAAAGGCCACAGCAGTGAGGGGCCTGCGTACCGAAAAAACAAACAAACAAACAAAATAGTGCATAAGGATTCCAATTTTTCCACATCCTCACCAACACTTGTTATTTTCTGGGTTTTTTTGTTTTTAAATTTTTATTGGAGTATAGTTGATTTACAAAATTGTGTTAGTTTCAGGTGTACAGCAAAGTGAATCAGTTATACATATACATATATCCACTCTTTTTTTTTTTTAGATTCTTTTCCCATGTAGGTCATTGTAGAATACTGAGTAGAGTTCCCTGTGCTCTATGGTAGGTTCTTATTAGTTATCTATTTTCATTGTGGTTTTGATGTGCATTTCTCTAATTATTAGTGATGTTGAACGTTTTTTCATATGCTTGTTGATCTTTGTATAACAGCTTTGGAGAAACATCTATTCAAATCCTTTGCTCATTTTAATAGGGTTATTTGTTGTTGTTGATTTGTAGGAGTTCTTCATATATTGTGAATATTAACCCCTTATCAGATATATTATTTGCAAATATTTTCTCCTATTCCACAGATTGCCTTTTAACACTGTTGATTGTGTCTTTCGATCAGGTTTGCCTCTTTTTTGAAGATCAGTTTCTACAGTCAGTATCAGAAATGCTTCTCAGATTAGGACTTATTACCTACCTCTAGTATAGCACCTACTACATTAAACTATTTAATTACAATCTTTAAAGGCAGGTACTATGTACTATTCAACTTATACTCTTAGTGCCTAGATCAGTAGATGTTTATAATGAAAGTGAAATAAAATTATTCTCCCTCTTGCCTCTCATGTGTATATTTGGCATTTGTTTACCCAGAGACTACTCCTTCTCTATGCTGGGGCTATCAGAACAGACCAGCTCATTAGTTAGGTTTGAATGGGAGGATTCCAGCAAGGTGAACTCTTAGAAACAGGAAGTGGTCACCAACCAGTTCCACTGGTGAAGCATTTTCTAAAGTCTGCATATTCTGGTGATTTGATTTCAGCTCTCCCTGGGGAATAAGGTAGTTATAGCTCAGAATTCTTTCTTTAAGTTTGACCATACTAGCAAGAGAGCTCCAGTAAATTCCTAGTTTTTCATCATTGGGTTTTGATCATTTTTGTGGTTTCTATAGCTCCTAGAATTGGGTCAGGCATAGAGAGTACCAAGGTAGTCCAGGAAGTATAAACAGTATTGGGCAAAATACAACAGCACATTAAAAGGATCATACACCATGATCAAGTGGGGTTTATCCCAGGAATGCAAGGATTCTTCAATATACGTAAATCAATCAATGTGATAAACCATATTAATAAATTGAAGGAGAAAAACCATAGGATCATCTCAATAGATGCAGAAAAAGCTTTTGACAAACTTCAACACCCATAAATGACAAAAATTCTCCTGCAAGTAGGCATAGAGGGAACTTTCCTCAACATAATAAAGGCCATATATGACAAACCCACAGCCAACATTGTCCTCAGTGGTGAAAAACTGAAACCATTTCCACTAAGATCAGGAACAAGACAAGGTTGCCCACTCTCACCACTCCTGTTCAACATAGTTTTGGAAGTTTTAGCCACAGCAATCAGAGAAGAAAAAGAAATAAAAGGAATCCAAATCAGAAAAGAAGTAAAACTGTCACTGTTTGCAGATGACATGATACTATACATAGAGAATCCTAAAGATGCTACCAAAAAACTGCTAGAGCTAATCAATGAATTTGGTAAAGGAGCAGGATACAAAATTAATGCACAGAAATCTCTTGCATTCCTATACACTAATGATGAAAAATCTGAAAGAGAAATTAAGGAAACACCCCTATTTACCATTGCAACAAAAAGAATACAATACCTAGGAATAGACCTACCT
Source organism: Phocoena sinus (assembly GCF_008692025.1). NCBI lineage: Eukaryota > Metazoa > Chordata > Mammalia > Artiodactyla > Phocoenidae > Phocoena > Phocoena sinus. The sequence goes on from NC_045764.1 coordinate 79,767,495, forward strand.
AAGGAGACAAAAGACCTGTATGGAGAAAACTATAAGACACTGATGAAAGAAATTAAAGATGATACCAACAGATGGAGAGATATACCATGTTCTTGGATTGGAGGAATCAACACTGTGAAAATGACTCTACTACCCAAAACAATCTACAGATTCAATGCAATCCCTATCAAACAACCAATGACATTTTCCACAGAAGTAGAACAAAAAATTTCACAATTTGTATGGAAACACAGAACAGCCCGAACACCAAAGCAATCTTGAGAAAGAAAAACAGAGCTGGAGGAATCAGATTCCTTGACTTCAGACTATACTACAAAGCTACTTTAATCAAGACAGTATAGTACAGGCAGAAAAACAGAAATATAGATGAATGGAACAGAATAGAAAGCCCAGAGATAAACGCATGCACATATGGCCAGCTTATCTTTGATAACGGAGGCAAGAATATACAATGGAGAACAGACAGCCTCTTTAAAAAGTGGTGCTGGGAAAACTGGACAGCCACATGTAAAAGATGGAAATTAGAGCACTCCCTAACACCATACACAGAAATAAACTCAAAATGGAGTAAAGACCTAAATGTAAGGCCAGATACTATCAAACTCTTAGAGGAAAACATAGGCAGAACACTCTATGACATAAATCACAGCAAGATCCTTTTTGACCCACCTCCTACAGAAATGGAAATAAAAACAAAAGTAAACAAATGAAACCATAAGCAAGACAGCAAAGGAAACCATAAGCAAGACAAAAAGACAACCCTCAGAATGGGAGAAAATATTTGCAAATGAAGCAACTGACAAAGGATTAATCTCCCAAATTTACAAGCAGCTCATGCAGCTCAATATCAAAAAAACAAACAGCCCCAAAATGGGCAGAAGACTTGAATAGACATTTCTCCAAAGAATATACACAGATTGCCAACAAACACATGAAAGGATGCTCAGCCTCACTAATCATTAGAGAAATGCAAGTCAAAACTACAATGAGATATCATCTCATGCCAGTCAGAATGGCCATCATCAAAAAATCTACAAACAATAAATGCTGGAGAGGGTGGGGAGTAAAGGGAACCCTCTTGTACTGTTGGTGGGAATGTAGATTGATACAGCCACTATGGAGAACAGTATGGAGGTTCCTTAGAAAACTGAAAATAGAACTACCATATGATCCAGCAATCCCAGTACTGGGCATATACCCTGAGAAAACCATAATTCAAAAAGAGTCATGTAACCACAATGTTCACTGCAGCTCTATTTACAATAGCCAGGACATGGAAGCAACCTAAGTGTCCATCAATAGATGAATGGATAAAGAAGATGTGGCACATATATACAGTGGAATATTACTCAGCCATAAAAAGAAATGGAATAGAGTTATTTGTAGTGAGGTGGATGGACCTAGAGACTGTCATACAGAGTGAAATAAGTCAGAAAGGGAAAAACAAATACTGTATGCTAACACATATATATGGAATATAAAAAAAAGAAGAAAAGGTTCTGAAGAACCTAGGGGCAGGACAGGAATAAAGATGCAGATGTAGAGAATGGACTTGAGGACATGGGGATGGGGTGGGGTAAGCTGGGACGAAGTGAGAGAGTGACATGGACATATATACACTACCAAATGTAAAATAGATAGCTGTGGGAAGCAGCCACGTAGCACAGGGAGATCAGCGCAGTGCTTTGTGTTCATGTGGAGGGGTGGGATAGGGAGGGTGAGAGGGAGACACAAGAGGGCGGAGATATGGAGATATATGTATATGTATAGCTGATTCACTTTGTTATAAAGCAGAAACTAACACACCATTGTAAAGCAATTATACTCCAATAAAGATGTTTTAAAAAAAAAGAAAGCCACTCCTAGAGAAAAGTATGGAAGGATTGAAATGTTAACCCTGATGATTTCAAGCGGTATAATGGAGGGAAGGTAGATCCTTAACCCTTTGTTCCTCCCTCTATCTCTCTTTCTTTCTTTCTTTCCTTTCTTTCTTTCTCTTTCTTTCATTTTTACTAAAAGCTATGCTTTCAAGTTAATAAATTAAATGAATTGAAAACAATAACAATGAAAATTCCCCAAACTCCAAAACTAGAATGAACCACTAGTGGCAGCTGGGTTCTAAACTGCCTGATTAGATGGGGATCCAGACACTTCCTGGTATTAAGACTATGGGTGAATAATAGTCCTAAAATGGGAAGAAGGAAAGACGAGGACGGGGAAGGATGCAAGCGATAGAGTGTACTGATGGTTAAAATCACACAAATCTGCCATTACACTGAGAAAGGAGCCCAGACGGCATGTAGACAAGTCAATGTGGGTGTATTCCAATAAGCCTTATTTACAAAATCAGGCAGCTGACTGGATTTGTCCCACATGCTACCATAGTTTGCTGGTACCCCTGTTTTAGAGGGAAGGAAGAATTGAGGTAAAACTGGCAGCCATCTGGGATTCCATCAGCCAGGCCTGCCTGGAATAGAGCAGTTCTCTGCATTCGGGTGCTTCCAGTGACGTGCTTTCTGGTTCTTTGTGATGTCTCTAGGTATACTGGTATGAGGTGCCGCGACTACAGCTGGGGGTTTCCATTAGCTACAGAGGACCAATCATACCTTATCTCTGGGGAGATGTGTGACTAATAAATTTGGTCAAACAGTTAATATTTTAATGAAGATACCTTATTTTGGACATGTCGTACAAAGTGAATTTAGTTGTTACCAACATAACCGCTGCACACAGCTTTGATGAGGAGCTCAGGCCAGGCGAAGCCAGGCCAGCATCAGTTTAGCTGCTGTGGCATCGACTCATTTGTCATTTTCCTGTGGGTCTTGCAAGGGGTTTATAGCATCCCTCTGTAATGTCTTTCTTTGTGTCTGAGGCTTTGCCGACCTCCTTGCAAAACTCATCGTTTGAACTTTTTCTTGATGTGGTCTTTTGAGCAGTTTGTTGCCTGCTCTGTCTTCACTTGGGGCAGGAGTCCTCTTCTGCTCCCTTTGCTCTTCCTTCTGCTATTGTGACTTTAAGTTGTCAGCCTGTAAATGGCTCTTATACAGACCATCGGTGCTATTTCTGTTGTGTGGCTGCTTTCTCGTGGTATGCAGTTTAGTTAGTCTTTCTTTTTCATTTCTCAGGACAAGGCAGGCATATAGATAATGGTCCTGAGGCTCTCTTCTTAACAAACTCCATAGAAAGTAAATGGCCATTTATTTCTCTCAGTATAACCCATAATTTTGGAGTAAAATAACTGGGCTCTTAATAACGACTTTTAAAAGCAAAAGAAAGACTTCATGTTGTCCTGATGGCTAGGATATTTCTGAGTCTCTTCATTTCAGCCTCTTTCATTTCATTTCATTTCTTCATTTGAAAGATAAGAAGATCAAAGGGGGTTTGTCAGCCCCTTGACTGTTAGCAGCTGTAGAAGAGCTGTTTGCTTGTAATTCTTCACTGCTGTCCTTACAGCTGCTTCTCCTTTCCGATGCTCCCTTGCAGGGGTGAACATAGGAAGGTAAGATGTTCTGACACTGTCATGCTGAAGCCTGGTTGAGGGCCTCCAGAGTTTTGGTTTGTTTTATTGTAGAATATAACCTGCTGTTGACTCTGGCTCTGTTAGGGCCCCAAGAGAACCTTATCTACCCTGAGAAAGGACTAATTAGAGATGGAGAAAACTTTGTTTTCTGTGATGATGTGTTATAAGATTTTTTAAATGTTCACCTTCCAGGAGAGTTCCCATTGCTGATATTATTTATGTGGTTATTGGTCTCTTTGTATGAATTGAAATCACATGGTGTCTTGGTTGCCAATATACACTGAGGAGGAATCATGAAGTATTAACCAATCAACTTTTTCATGCTTGTGCTCTGGATCGTTCTATACACAGGCAATGTGATCAAAGGTCCATGGCATTGTGTTTTAGATAAACTTGGAGAAGAATAAATATTTTACAAATTAAAGCATCAGAAGAATTTTGAAATGGTCTCCCTAACACTGATCCCATAAAATGACCAAAGAGAGGAATGGCCTGATCTGAAGTTATTCTCTCATCCTAATGTTTGGAAATGAGCACTAGAGCACAAAGTCCCTCGAGTCCTCAGCTTGCTTAGCAGCTAAGATTGGTTGAAAAAAGAGTGGGAACCTCTGTCCAAAAGCATTCCGCTGTCTTGGGGAACCGGTAAGGCTATTCAGCTTTCCAGTGTTGACCATTGAACTCCATTTCATAGGTCTTGACTTGAAAAGTTTGAGCAGCATGTCAAGAGTGTTTAATGTAGTCAGACTCATTAAGAATGAAGAAGAAACTAGGTATCATAACAGGTAATAATAGTGCTACAGTTTTTTTCTGTGCTCAGGAGCTGTCAGGAATAGGAAAGGAGGACCCATGGGGACTACATTTGAGGATCTGGTGAACTGAAAGTATCAAGGAATGGAAAGGTCCCTTGAGGGGAGGGACCTACTGTTTATGGGTTTGACCCTACATGAGGGGTGTGGGGTGGGGCCTTTTCCCAGTGTGGAGGACTAATCCAACCTTTCGGTGGGACTGTGGGCATCTACAAAGAACACCTGGGGGGATAACAGGTACCTAGTTCTTATAAGAATCATAGAAGAACCCCATGGGGTTCAGCCATGTAGGGCCCTGTGCTCAAATCTTTCCACTTAAGACGCATCTTCAAGCCTCTGTGCAGGACCCTGCGGAACCCTTCCATGAGGTGAGGGTTTGCCCAAGAAAAGAACTCCAGGTTGAGTGAATGAAGGAGGGAGGATCATTCTCACAGAATAATGTAATGGAAGAGCACTGGACTCCTCTGACTTTAGGGCTTTCAGACCTTGCTGAGCCACTTAGCAGCTGTGTGACCTTAAAAAGTTGAACTATCTGGGCCTCACCTTCATTCCTTTCCCGCAAAATGAGGGAGTTACATTTTATAACTTCCAAGATACCTTCCAGGTCTAGGATTCAATAAGTATAGGAGGTTGGGATTTGAAGAAAAAGTTGAAAATCAACAAGCAAGGAGAGGTCTGACTCCTTTAAAAATGCCCCACATGATCACTGGTTGGCATGGCCTTTTGCTTTCTCAGAACTTAGTTGAATTATATGGGGTTTTTTTTTTTCTGTCTAAGTCAAGCCATTCAACTCTTAAATTTGGAGAACTGTTGAATAGATGTCTCCTCCCCAGTTTCCCCAAATTACGGCTTTGGGTGAGTTGAGTTCTTATGGTCCAAACTTACCAGTCATTCCTCATGCTACAGCCTATGTCAGAATTTGTCATCCAACAAATTGCAGTCATTCCCTGGGTCTCTTTTGTGGATCAGGCTCCAAATACAAGGTCCAATAAAGGCACAAAGTACAAATGAAGTTTTATATTAGGAAAAGTATATATGTAACCCATGGGCTGCTACTCCCTGCTTCTACATTCATGATAGACACAGCCTCAGAATCTTCTTCAACACAGCATTCCAATCAATCACTCCCAATTAAAGTTGGCTTAGGGAATGAAACTCACATGTCATCTATATTCTCCATTAGTATTGCAATGACATCTCTGATAATCGTGTTTAACTCTGTATTCCTAAAACATACTGGTTACTGACCACAGGGAACTTAGCTCTCTGAAACCCTCACTAAGATTTCCTCTATATCCATCACCACAGGGCCATCTTTGTTTTGCTGTTGTCTATGCATGGGAATGATGCCTGTCTCCAACACGACTGCTAGTTCCTACCCCATGGGGAAACACACTGCTTCCGCTAGCAAATATCTGTCAAAGGCCACTTGATATCAGTACACAGCAGCTGGTGGGAGCGAATATGCTGCCAAATGGTTTCTATGGTTTCAACGACCTAATGAAATGTTTTGTTATAGAAAGATGGTGATTTCAGTAGAGCACAATGACTGTCCTGCTATGTAGCCTACAAATGTTTAGTAGGATTCAGATATACCAATGAAAACACCTGAAACACTATTTTTTTCCACTTGGAAAAATTTTAAGATGCCCTTTCAACATTATTAAATGGGTCACAATCTTTTTTTTAGGACAGAAAACTCAACTTAAGGTCACTTCTGATCTTTACTTACTTGGAATCAAGTGGAAAAAAAACTGTTCTAAAACTTTTTATCCAACAATAACAAATACAGCATTGAAGATGTCAGCTATTGAGAAAGATAAATCAATACTCCCAAACTATGTGTATTTTGAGTCTATCTCTTTCCCTATAGGCGTAAGTGTCTCTTGAAGTAGGTTTGTATGTTAATTTTCAATGTGTCAGGAAAGAAAATGTTGGTATCTTTTGGAGGAATATAATTAAAAACAAAGTCTTCTCTAAATCCAGAAATTCTCTTCGCAAAGTTAGTAAGAGAAAGAAAACACTTTTATTACCGAATAAGCATTAAAGCAGAATGTGCTGAGTGTCACAGGCAATCAGCTTTAACAGACTGCAAAGACAGAAAGGAATCACATCTCCTTATATAGCAAAGAAGATACAACCAATTACATACATGTTTTCAAGATAAACAATAACTGGTCTTCAAGTAAGAGAACTTGATAACGTCATTTGTCACACACAGTTCATCTTAACTTTACCTGGTAATTGGGGTGACCATCTGTATTAGCTAAATTGCTTTATTCAGAAGAAAAACAAACTCATCTCTTTATGATAAGGAGGTAGTTTTGCAACTTGGAGCAAGGTGCCCACTGAAATTAGACTCATACCTCCTAATAGAAACTAGGAGATAAGGGTGCTATCTCCTTTGATGTTTGCATTTCAAACAGATGACTCCCCTGTCCTTGAGAAAGACATTCTGGGTCATAAAATAGACAAAAGACTAGCTGATGGGGCTTCCCTGGTGGCGCAGTGGTTGAGAGTCCGCCTGCCGATGCAGGGGACACGGGTTTGTGCCCCGGTCCGGGAAGATCCCACATGCCGTGGAGCGGCTGGGCCCGTGAGCCATGGCCGCTTAGCCTGCGCGTCCGGAGCCTGTGCTCCACAACGGGAGAGGCCACAACAGTGAGAGGCCCGCGTACCACAAGAAAGAAAAAAAAAAAAAAAAAAGACTAGCTGATGAAAAGCCCATCTGGTCTTCAAAAGGATTGATATACATTTCAAAGAGATGAGAAAGTACTTACAGTTCCAAATTTTCAAAGAAAAAGGAGAGAGAAATCTATTTTCAACGGGGAGAATTGTCTTATTTTAAATTTGTATGTGTCCTTAATCACCTAAACACTCTAGGAGGAGTGTAGGAAGACTCTAAGAAGGTTGAACAGGACTGTAGGAGTTGACTGATAAAAGAATCCACCTAGAAAATGAGAGTCTTGGGAAGAAGGAGGTGGACCAAGTATGTGGCTCACCCATGTACAGATCTAAATAGATTCCCTGGCATAAAAATTCTGTAGGACCAGGAAGGACATGGAAACTCAAGGACGTCAAGGTGGTACTTCCAGGGGTGAAAAGCCAATTTCACTGAAGCTCAACCCACCACTCTTTCCATTTTTGTTCCCTTGTCTATGAGCTGCAACTGATATTATTTAGTTAATTTCTCTCCTTTGCTATTAAAAATATTTCCTTATGTAGCCCCCATCCATCCTTTCTGTGTTTATTCTTCTTCCCTTTGTCCCAATTTTTCTTCAAGCCTCAGTTTACTACAGGTTTTAGCAAAACCTCACACTTTTTTCTAATTCTAAGACTTCTTTTATAGTCATACCTGATTATGCATCTTATTTCCAACTTTTGGAATAATATTTCCAAATTTTTACAAATTAATGTGAAATTAATTTGTGAGAATGTGAGCTCCGCAGAGAACCTCCTGGGTATCTATTCTCTCATTCCATAGCCTTCTCTCCTACCTATATCCATTTTGAAAAAAATCCCATATAACACTTATTTGAATACATTTCTTATCCTTTTAATCAGGACTTGATGCTATACCATCAAAATTATCTTAAAAATCTTCCAGCTTTGTGAGTCATTTTCTTTTATGGAGACCAGAGCATGGAATCAATCTTGCCTTTCTTTTGAATGTAGTGTATACTCTTGACTTGGCCAACTTTCCCTTTTTCCAATTATTGCAAAAATCCAAGGTTATACGATTCCTTTTCCTCAAGGTTTTGACATTTTCATTTGACTAACTATTTATTCCCTGTTAGAGAAACAGTTTCCACAGATGACTCTCTATACTTTCAGAGAGAAACACATTTTGGAAGCAAAGTTCAGAATTTCTCAGATAGGATTTGATCAAATGTGGTGTGTTGATTGTTGATCTTCTACATCACTTGTAATATAAAGTTTATAATCTGCATAAAGGTTTAATAAATCATATGTTTTCTGAACTTGGTATGTAGTCTGTTGTATAATTTTGCAGTTTTTCACTCCTCCCGCTAGCCTGGTTGTTCCTAAAATCAAATGTTTGGCAGCTTCCTTCCACTCTCCAATATACATATTTTTTTCCTGTAGGTATATATTTTTTTGATAATGAAATTTACTACATCATCTCTCCTAATGAGCTGTTTCTCTTGAATCTGGGCTCTGTTTCCTCTGCTGTATTCTAGCTGTGACCTCTCACCAAAGCTTAGTGAGATCTCTGGAGCATATTTACCACTTCCTACCTCATATAACACTTATTTTTATACATTGCTTATCAGGCTGTAACTAACATAATGGGTATAAACTGTCTTCATTTTAATTTTTCCCTGTGGTGCCTAGCCTAAAGTTTGATACAAGGTGATTGATAACTATTAATATAAATAAACGAGTGAAGGCACAGCCTGTTAGTCCTAATAAATACATTAACATAAGACTAATATTTGAAAATAACTTTTTTCTCTTGTTAAGCTTTAATAGAGTAATCAGGCAGATAAAGGAATAGAATAATTAGTTTAGTAGCAAAAACAGGACAAGCAGCCCAAAATTAATTGACAAATCAGAGACAAAGACCAAACCGGAGTAATGTAGGTAAGTTTATAGGAATCAGGAGCAAATAAAAATGGAAGTAAAATCAGGGAAGAGTGATTTATTAAGCAAAACTAGTTTGGGAAGCCTTCTTTTTTTTTTTTTTTTTTGCGGTACGCGGGCCTCTCACTGTTGTGGCCTCTCCCGTTGCGGAGCACAGGCTCCGGACGCGCAGGCTCAGCGGCCATGGCTCACGGGCCCAGCCGCTCCGCGGCATGTGGGATCTTCCCAGACCGGGCCACGAACCTGTGTTCCCTGCATCAGCAGGCGGACTCTCAACCACTGCGCCACCAGGGAAGCCCTGGGAAGCCTTTTATAATTAGTTATTTTGTCCATGAATCCATGAATAATATATACAGCAATAGTAAGTAGGGTTCTTATCCTTCACAGTTATAATTCTGAACAGAATAGCGTCTGATAGCCCTATGCTTTGAACTCTAGCTTCTCAGCCTTCAAACACATATTGTGGCTTATTTGGATGGTGAATGGGAAAGAAAGAAGGTGCTCTCTATTTTCCCTAGAGAAGGAGGATGGGACCATATCCCCTGGGCTTAAAAAGTAATTTGTGAGAAAAAAGAAAACCAAACAAAATTCTTCCTCTGAACATTCATTTACTTTAAGGCCTTACATAGTAAACCCTGTTTGACTTACTCTTGTTAAAAGCATGACCACTTGAATAAGGATGACCTGATAAGGTATCTTCCAGTGATGGGTATGTTCCTCCAGGAACTTCACCTGCCTACTAAAACAATGACCAAGATAGTTTAAATTCAACAAGACGCTTAAAGAAAGTTATAGGACATGAACACCATGGAAAACAGAAATCATTCCCTTTTGAAAGGTTTTGTCCCTTTTCAGGTGAAGTTCAGTCATGGGCAGTGGCTGGGATAGTATTTTGAGAGTCAAAGACATCATCTCTCAACTATAAATCCTGCCTCATCGGCAGCTACTCATTCATCAGGACAGCCTAGCCTGGTAAAGAGGCTTTTCCAATTGCAAAAGGAGGTTGAAAACAATATGGGGAGAATCAATTTGTCTAACCCGTATGACGATGTCCCAGAAGGAGGCAGGGAGGGTGCTTTCTGTAAGTTCAGAGTAGACAATCAATCCAGGGAACAGGTAACTTGCAGGTACTGGAGGAAGAAACAAATTATCCTATCACTGTGCTCCAGGTGCTCCGGAGGGTGCCCTTTGGACGGAGTTTCTCTCTGAAGAAACAGTGAGAAAGAAGTTTTTCAACTCCCCTAGGCCACGCTCCTTTCTAAGCTTATCTCTGATCCCCTCTTTAGGAAACTGACTTGAATTGCTGGGCCAGGTTAAGTGAATGTTAGTGATTCCACTCTCTGATTTATATTGAAATGTATACCACTATTAAAAAACACAAACGTATGAAATAATCCCTTATCTTGTTCATTACAGGAAGCTCTCTGGGTCAGAGACAGAATATTTTCTCTGCCCTTAGTGACTTTTGACTTTGAAAGTTGCTGCCCTTTCTTTTCCTGGCATTGCTGTAGTCTGGTGTACAGATACGTTGTCAGCTGTCTTTATACAGCAGGAGTTTTGATAATCTTTACTTGATCTCTTATTGAGAATCTGGGTGCCCTATATGTAGATGCAATACATAGTTCTCTACATGGAGTCGTTTCTTTTTGAAGGGAATCTTTGAGAATTACCTTTAAATATCTTCTCTCAACAATCTTTCTGAAATTCTAACATTTGGAAAAAGTCCATATTTATTTAAAAATGAGCATATGTTAGCATTTTTAATTAACTCATTAAACAAATATTTGTTAATTACACCATTCCTTTGCACTCTTCCAGGCACTGGAGATAGGGAGATGAACAAGATAGAGATGGTCACAATTCTCATGGACCTTACATTGTAGAAAGAGAGGGGGTGGTGAAGGTTGAAAAGGAACACAGATGTACAAATACTAGAATATACTTTAGGATGGTATAACTGCTCTGAAGGAAATAAAATGGGGTAATAGGGTAAAGAGTATTGGAGGTAGGTGGAGAGCACCACTTCGGATTGTGTGATTTGGAAACCTTTGAAAAAGTGACACCAGATTTAAGACTTCAGTGACAAAAAAGAGCCAGCCATGGGGAGGTCTGGGGACAGAGTGTCCAGGTAGAGGGACTAGCAACGGCAGATCCTGATGTAGAATGAGCTTTGCAGGTTTGAGAAACTGAAGGCCACTGTGCCTGGAACTAGTAACTGATGAGGAGAGTGGGAAGGGATAGGATTTGGAAGGTAGTGTCTCAGGATGATCATAATTATTAGAAACCAAGCATTATGATTCAAATTGCCATAGACAATTAGGAAATAATTTATCTCACATGGGGGATGTTTGAAGATAAGGTGGACTCCAAGGTTAGTTGATTTAATAGCTCAATGACATCATTAAAGATGCAGGTTTCCCCATTTTTTTGCTATGCTATTTTTTTTGCCATTTCCCTCTTGATCTCAAGCTGGTTGCTATATTTAAGTACAATACATGCAGGAGAAGAGAGGGGTCTGTGCCTTCCTTTTAGGATGAGGAAAGCTTTCCCAGAAGCAGTTCATCTAATTTCCTCTCATGTTATCTTTTGGCTGAGTTTGGTCTCATATCCATTTCTTAAAAAACTGGGGTAACAATAGAGTTACCATTCTTGGTTTTGCCTAGTGGTTCTCAAAGTGTATTCCCTGGAACAGCAGCATGAATATTACCTGGGAACTCAGAAATACAAGACTTAAGGAATCAGAGACTTTGAAAGTGACATCCAGTTACCAAAGTTTCTACAAGCCCTGCAGGTGGTTCTGATGTACGCTCAAGTTTTTTGTTTTTTGCTTTAAGCTTTTAAGTATATCTATTTAAAATGGAACAAGGTATAAACTTGTGAGATTTGTTGACAATTGTGCCATAGCCCTAAGTTTGAGAAAGCCAAAGAGAAGTGATCATCAGAGCTTCTTCGGATAAACACTTCAGTCTGAGAAACCTCAGACTAAATTTACTATGCCTTTGAGGAGAAGGAGAGAGGAAAGTAGATTTTTATTTACACCTGGAGCATTGAAGCTGTGCTTCATCTTAGTGAGTTTGTGGTGTAAATCAGAAGTCACCTGGGATTAGAATAAGATCGACTCATACTCCTGCTTCAAGCCCTGGCGCAATCTGCAGCCTTCGCAGAAAGTTTATAACTTCCCCAGAAGGAGGTTTGTCCTTTTCTCCTTTTAAAAAAACTTTAAAAAGACAGACATTATTTTTTAGAACAATTTTAAATTTATAGAAAACCTGAAGAGGTAGTACAGATAGTTTCCATATACCACCCTCCAATTTCCTCTATTATTAACCTTTTACATTAGTTTGCTATATTTCTAATAATTAGTGAAGCAATTTTGTTATATTATTGTTCACAAAAGTTCGTAATTTGTTCAGATTTTCTTATTTTTATCTAATGTCCTTTATCTGTTCCAGGATCCCATTTAAAATGCCATGTTGCAGTTAGCTGTTGTTTCCTTAGGTTCTTCTTGGATATGACAGTTTCTCAGATTGTCTTTGTTTTTGTTTTTTTAAAATTTTTATTGGGGTATAGTTGAGTTACAGTGTAGTGTTAGTTTCAGGTGTAGAGCAAAGTGAATCTTTTATACATACACATATATGCACTCTTTTTTAGAGTCTTTTCCCATATAGGCCATTACAGAGTATTGAGCAGAATTCCCTGTGCTGTACAGGAGGTCCTTATTAGTGATCTATTTCATCTACAGTAGTGTGCATGTGTCAATCCCAATTTTCCAACTTATCCCTCCCTCCGCCCTTATCCCCTGGTAACCATAAGTTTACTTTCTATATCTGTTACTCTATTTCTGTTTTGTAGATAAGTTCATTTGTAGCTTATTTTTAGATTCCACATATAAGTGATATCATACGATATTTGTCTTTTTGTGTGTGTGTGTGTGGTACGTGGCCTCTCCCATTGCAGAGCACAGGCTCCGGACGCGCAGGCTTAGTGGCCATGGCTCACGGGCCCAGCCGCTCCGCGGCATGTGGGATCTTCCCGGACCGGGGCACGAACCCGTGTCCCCTGCATCGGCAGGCGGACTCTCAACCACTGCGCCACCAGGGAAGCCCCTGATATTTGTCTTTCTCCATCTGACTTACATCATTCAGCATGACAATCTCCATGTTGCTGCAAATGGCATTATTTCATTCTTTTTTATGGCTGAGTAATATTCCATTGTATACATGTACCACATTTTTTTACCCATTCCTCTTTTGATTGACATTTAGGTTGCTTCCATGTCCTGGCTATTGTAAATAGTGCTGCAATAAACATTGGGGTGCATGTATCTTTTGAATTATGGTTTCCTCTAGATATATGCCCATGAGTGGGCTCTCTGGATCACATGATAGCTCTATTTTTAGTTTTTTAAGGAACCTCCATACTCTTCTCCATAGTGGCTTTACCAGTTTGCATTCCCACCAACAGTGTAGGAGGGTTCCCTTTTCTCCACACCCTCTCTAGCGTTGATTGCTTGTAGACTTTTTGATGATGGCCATTCTGACCGGTGTAAGGTGATACCTCATTGTAGTTTTGATTTGCATTTCTCTTATAATTAGTGACGTTGAGCATATTTTCATGTGCTTTTTAACCATCTGTATGTCTTCTTTGGAGAAATGTCTATTTAGATCTTCTGCCCATTTTTTGATTGGGTTGTTTGTTTTATTGATATTGAGTTGCATGAGCTGTTTGTATATTTTGGAGATTAACCCCTTGTCAGTTGCTTCATTTGCAAATATTTTCTCCAGTTCAGACTTTCTTGTTTTTTGTTGATTGACAGTTTTGAGGAGTAATTGTCAGTCATATTGTAGTATGCCCTTCTACTAGAATTTGTCCAGTGTTTTTCTCATGACTATACTGGGGTTATAGGTTTTGGGGAGGAAGATTACAGAAATGTCATTTTCATCAAAGGTACATACTATCAACATGATTTATGACTGTTGATGTTGACCTTGATCATCTGGCTGAAATAGTGTTTCTCAGATTTCTGCTTTATGGTGAAGTATCTAAATAATTTATTTGGAATCTATCTGCATGGGAGATTGTTTCTTCTGCCCATTTATTAATTTATTCAATCATTTATTTATATTGGTATGGACTCATGGATATCATACTTTGGATTATAACTCAATACTACTTTATGTATTTTCTTGCTCAGATTATTCCAGTGTTGAACATTGGGAGCTCTTTCAGTTGGCTTCTGTGCCCGTTTGATATACATCTACCAGGTGTGTGTGTGTGTGTGTGTGTGCGCGTGCATGTGTGTGTATGTGCGTGCATGTGTGTGCACGTGTGTGTGTGTGTTAGCACTTCCTTACTTTATGACACTACAAGATGCTCCAGGATCATCTTTAATATTTCCTGTTTCTGTCCTAGAATCAGCCTTTTGACACTCAAGTTTGACAACCACTGGTTTAGGCCAATCATTTGAAGAAAGAATATATGTTAGGGAGAAAAGCATAAGGACCACTACAGGAATCAGACCATTAGAAATGTAGGCCAAGTAAAGAGTTAAATGTTATTCTAAGTATAATTAAATGCCAGTGGAAGTGGCATTAGGGGAGAGGGGTTCTTTGATCATCTGCTAAACTGAGAGTAGACTGTAAAGAAAAGAAGAGCAAAAGCAGAGAGACAACTTAGGAGGTTATTACACTTAATCTGGAAAAAAACTGACAATGGCTTGAAGTGGTAGCAACGAAGATAGTGAGAGGTGGCTGGACTTAGAATGTGTTTCAGAGGTAGAACCAAAGTATCAGCTGATGGACTGATGAGTGGTATGTGGGGGTGGGGTGGGGGGGATGAAGGGAATGAAGAGAGAAATCAAGGATAAAGGTGAAGGACAGATGAGTCAAGGAATCGAGCAAGGGGTGATTGGTGGTGCTGTCAAGTGGGATAGAGAAGCTTGCAGAGTTGCATGTTTCGGGTTTGCAAATTAAGAGTTCTGTGCTGGATGTTAAATTTGAGATACCTATTAAACACACAATTCACATCAAATGGACTGCTTGCAATTTTGCAAGTAGATATGCAGGTTTGGACTTGGGGAGAGGTCAGGGTTGGAGACGTAAATTTGGGAATGCTTAGCACCTAGGTAGTATTCAGAGTCATGTAAATACGTGATAATCCTTTTTGGGGAGAATTTGAGTAGACGAATGGGTGAGGGATAACACTCAGAAGTTGGGCAGTGGAGGAAGACCCATGAAAGGAGACTCTGAGGGAGCAACTAACGGAAAAACAAAACAAAACATGGAGCCTGTCCTGGTGTCATGGAAGCCAAGGTAAGAATGTTTTTCAGGAAGGAGTTAGTCGTAACACTGTAGAATGCTGTTGAGAGTGAGGAAGACGAAAGCAGAGAATTGCCCATTGATTTGGCAAGGAGGAGGTAGTTGGCAATTTTGTTGAGGAGCTGTTTCAGTGGAGTAGTGGGGATGAAAGTTCGTTGGACTGGTTTCAGAGGGAATAGTGAGGAAGTTGAGAATGACTATCGACAACTCTAAACTGATTTTATTATACAAGATGTCAAAAATGGGATAATAGCTTTAAGGTGATGTGGGCTCAAGGAAAATTTCTTTTTAAGATGGGGAATATTTGAATATGCTTGTATGCCAGTGGGAATGAACCAGTTGAGAGGAGTATAGTAATGTAGAAAAGAGAGGAGATAATTGTTATTTAGCAGAGAATCAAGGGACTTGAGTATGGGATGGTTACATTTTGATAGGGAAAGAGAAGTAGGAGAAGGTCTGAATAATGTGAGGTCCTAGTGACTAAAGAGAGTAAGTGAAGTATGCCAAAGACAAACTTTAGCTTAAATTAAACTTACATATGGGACTTGGGCCTGCTGCAATTCTGACTCTTAAATCTATATCTGATTTTTTTTTTTGTTGTTTTTTTTTTTGTGGTACGTGGGCCTCTCACTGCTGTGGCCTCTCCCGTTGCGAAGCACAGGCTCTGGACGCGCAGGCTTAGCGGCCATGGCTCACGGGCCCAGTCGCTCCGCGGCATGTGGGATCTTCCCGGACCGGGGCACAAACCCGTGTCCTCTGCGTTGGCAGGCAGAGTCTCAACCACTGCACCACCAGGGAAGCCCCTGAGCTTTTATCATTAAGAAAATGCTGATTTAATTGATATTAATACAGACATCAATTGCTATCCAAGCTCACTTTTTAAATATTGAAGAGTAGTTGATTTACAATATTGTGTTAGTTTCAGGTGTTGATAGACATCTTTCCTGCATGCTCTTAAACTAAGGGGTTATACAGGGATGAGTGTATTGAAAAGATGCAAAGCTGGAGCATGACTAAATGTGTGATTTATACATGTTTAAGAGAAACATTCCCACACGTGAATGCTGTTCCATGACAAAGAGAGGGGAGGGGCTGAGAGACAGGTGTTGAACCTATTGTAGACATTTTAATTTAAAACTCTCTTTGTTTTATGGGCTTTAAAAGATGAATGACTTCCACCCACTTATCAGTCTATGTTTCATTTCTGTGTTCTTTCTAACTGCTGGTCTCTATGTAAGTGCCCTTGATAATTTTGAGGCTGGTCCTTTTAGAGGCATAGTGAGATGCTGTAATATCCTCAGAAAAGCAAGATGAATTCCAGTGTGTAGCCATTGTGCAAAGAACCCTTTTCTAAACCACAGAGAGGCCAAAATAGATAACTTATCTTTACTTTGAATATGCTGATGGATGCCAGATATTTTGTGGAAATATGCATCCTATGTTTTTTGTCTGTAGTCATCTAATTACAATCTGATGTTTTGTGTCCTTTAGCTAATCCAGTAAATCCTCACAGGATGCCTGCATTATCTGATTTTTAAAATATGGCATTTGGATATAAAAATAAACTTTCCTTTCAGACAAGCAAAAAAAAAAAGAAAAGATGCAAAGAAGTACAAATGAAATTTACTTAAATTGAAAAACATCCTGGCTAATTAATTTACCAAGGGGGATTGAAGGAATTAACTACAACAAGATAGAAGAAGCAGTATAAACAAGAAAAGAAATATATCTGAAAAAAATCAAGTGACAACTGTAATTGGCTTCTGAAGGACAAAGAATTAAGATCAATTTGAAAGATCAATTGAAAGAGTAGAAGAAGGTTAATTGGAAATAGTTATTTATAGGTTTGTATCTCTTCCATTCCTTAGTTTGTGAAAGTACAGACTGTGTTATGCTTGTGTAGACAGAGAATTGTGTATGAAAACAAATAAGCACATTCTGGTGATTTTTCAGAACTATACTGACAGTACCACCTTTGAAGAATTGCATTATGACTTTCTAGGACAGTACCGAAAGGTCTGCAATTGACAACTTGGCCTGAGGGAAGGGAAAGAGCAGAACAATTAGCAGAATGCTGGTAGCACATGTGCCATATCCCATCAGTAAAGACATTATTCTCTCTCTCCCTTCCCAGTGCCTCCTTTCCACCCTGTATGCACACCAATATTTGTCTTTCATGAGGAGGAGGTAGCTATTGTAGAAAGGAGGTAGAATGGGATGGTTAAGAATCTAGGATTTGGGGTTAGGTAACCTGTGTTTGAATCTCAGCTTATTGCTCATTATTTAGCCTGTTTTTGAGTTTCAGTTTTCTCACCTGTCGAACTAGAAAAGCAACAGTACTCCTATTCTATGGGGTTGGTGGGAGGTTTACATCTAATAATACACAGAATCACACTTTTTAAAGAAAATATTCCCTCATACATGGAAGAGAAAGTAAGTAACATTTCATCACCTACAATGTCTAAGGTGTTTTACATGATAAAATTTATTATTCTTAGAACATTTTGAGTTAGTTGGGTTTTTCTCCATTTTATGGATGAAGACACTGAAGTTTATCAAGATTAAAAACTCGCCTAAATCCACTCAACCAATGGGTTAATTAAACCCCAGTTTTGTCTGATTCAAAACCTATGTTCTTTTCCTTACATGGTGCTTCCATTCAGTCAACTAATTTTAGGTTGAGGTCAAAAATAAAACCCATGATTTTAAAGCTAACATAATTTTGATTTGTATTTGTTTTGGAATACTGTTGTATGTCACTGCTATGTCCACTATTTATTTTAACAGAGGTTTTCACTGTTGGCTGCAAATTGGAATAACCTGGGCGGATTGACAATATTGTCTGGCTCCAACCCAGAGATTCTGAATTAATTATTTTGTGGGGTTTAGGCATTGAGATTTTTAAGCTCCCTGGATTATTCTAATGTGTTGTCAAGATTGAGAAACATTGTACTACAGAAAACTACATTCCCCACAGCCTTTCTGAGCAGCAGTGGTTATGTTTTGGGTCATGTAATCCTGTAATACGTACTCTTTCCCCCACAATTGGATGGTTAAATGCCCATGGCATGCCTTTGTACTAAAAGATAAGACAGGTTAATCAAATGCCATCTTTAAAAAAATTTAACTGGGAAATACCAAGGAAAGAAGGTTGTAAGCTAATAGTTCCCAAACTTCATTGGACATTAGAATCACCTGGAAGCTTCTAAAACTTCCAATGGCCTGTCTTGACTCATACACATCAAGTCAGAATGTCTAGGCTGGGAGCCGGCAGTTTTTAAACATCCCAAGTAATTACAAGATGCATCAAAATTTGGGGGCCACTGCAGTTAGTGGTGGGAGCTTAAGCCTAATGGTCATAGTGTAGAACAGCATTTCTCAAACTTAAGTGCTGATTCTGATTCAGTAGGTCTGGGGTCAGGCCCAAGTTCTGCCTTTCTAACAAGCTCCCAGGTGAAACTGATGATGCTAGTCCACAGACCAAATTCTGAGCAGCAGTAAGAGAGTCTAAGAAATCCTGGGGGGAGGTACAAACCAGAAGGAGATTATGAGATTAACAGCAACAAAAGATGTAGAACGTGAGATGGATGGACTATAGGAAGAGGAGAATGGAACAAATATTTCTTGAATTAACCTTGGAACAGCACTGCAATAAAGATCCCTGAACTCCTGATTCTGAGATTCCTAGAGGTTGCTTGAATACAAAAGGACTTCTCACTTCGTGTTGTTCCCTAAAATCTAGTTTGGATTTCCCGAGGTTCTTGGCGGGTGTGTTTTTATACTGAACTTTCATTAACTGAAGCAAGCTGCAGCAGACACTATGAATTACTCAGATGGTTTCTTTTTTCTCTTTTGTTCACTTATTGTATTATCTATTGCTGCAAAACAGATTATCCTCAAAACTTGGTGGCTTAAAACAACAAATATTTATAAACATATTCCTGTGGGTCAGGAATTCAGGAGCAGCGTATTTGGGAGTTCTGGCTCAGGATCTCTCATGAGTTTGAATCAGGATGATGGCAAGGGCTGCAGTCATCTGGTGACTTGGCTGGAGCTGGGGGATCTGCTTCCTAATGGACTGGCTCACATGTCTATGCGCTGGAGGCCTCAGCTCTTTACCATGCGGGATGCTCCTTGGAGTGTCCTCACAACATGGCCATTGGTTTCCTTCGGAGTGAATGATTCAAGAGAGAGACTGACCAAGATGGAAGCTGCAATGTGTTTTATGACCTACAGTTTAAATCATACACCATCACTTCTACTTTATTCTGTTAGTTAGAAGTGAGCCACTAAGTCCAGCCCACAGTCAAAGGAAGGGAAATTAGAGTCCAGCTTTTGAAAAGAGTGTCAGAGAATTTGCGGACATATTTAAATAACCACAGGTGTTTACTTTTTCACATAACCATGTGTTTTAAGGAAAGCTGCTTACTGGTTCTCAAAATGGCTCCCAAAGTGCTTTGGGAACTGACTATGCAAGTACTTGGGCCCTACTCTAGAAGAACTGAATAAGCAGCTCTGGGGCAGGGCAGTACTCTGAATTAATACATTCTCCAGGTGATTCTAAAGCACACTCAAGTTTGAGAACCATCACTCTCAGCTGGTCTTGATAATTCAATTACCATCGTCAGCTTGTACAATTAGCCATGAGTATATATGTGTTGGGGGCTGCTGGGAAAAGTTTCGTTTCCATAAAGCAGCAGCTCCTCGGTGTGCTTGGGTGTGTGGTGTTGAATGGCTGCAAGCCATCTTGCTACCGGCCTGAGGAGGAAGGCATCCGTTAGAGCAGGAGTGGCAAAACTTTGGAGAAGTATACCTGTGACCTGGATATACCTTGACAGAAGTCTGCATTATGAACTGTGACTGGGTGAGCTGATAAATTTCCTTATTAATTATGCCAGTTCGAAGCAACGTTTTCTCTTATCTGATGTTGATATCCTGATTGACAAAGCGAGTATTTGTAACTTCAAGTGGTTGGTTCAGTGATTTTTATCAATCCTGTCTGCATATTTGGGTTATAGGAACAGTTTTAAAATATACCACTCTTGGACTCACTTTGAGAGAATCTGAGTGCAGTAGTCCAGCATGGAGCCCTGGCAATGGAATTTTTTCATAGGTGGTTTTGAAGTTCAGGCAGCCTTGAGAACCATTGGTAACGACAACTACTAAAGGTCTGCTTGTCCGGGTGTTGAAAAGTTTTTCTTCTAACATTCCTGAACTCTCCCAGCATGAGAATTTCATGAACGAAGGAGTCGATGAGCAGTATCCTTATAAGAAGTTGAATAGTGCTTGCTTGCTTTTTTTCTTACACAGCTGATACTAAAATAATCTATGCTAGGTTAACATGACCACTTTTCTAAATTTACAAACTAATTCCTTCTAATTAAGTGACTTGTCCTGAACTCTAATACTTCTGGTTTCTCAGTCCCCAGGTGGTTATAGGAGCATGCCTGTGAGGAGTGTTTCTTGTCAGTTCTTGAAGAAATCATTTTTGTTGCTTTTCCTTTGCTTCCCATAAGAAGGCAACTCCAGCGACACTTACTCTAAAATCAGTGAAAAATTATTTTCTGCCTAGGTTTTGAATTTTTCCGTTTCTCCACCTATTTCCCACCATCACTTCTCACCTTGTAATTATTTCATTCTGCAATAGTTCACTAAGAGACAGGAACGGAATTTTCACAATAACATTGTTGGAAGCAACTGAGCATTGCTGGTAACTTCAGTGTTCATCACTTGGAGAGTGGAAAAACAAAATATGGTGGATATGCTCCATGGAATACTTTGCTGCAGCTAGAAGTAATGAACTAGATGTACATTTAACTGTAGGGTTAGAATTCAAAAATGTAATGTTGAGTGAAAAGCATAAGTAGGGGTAAGTCTACAGTGTAATGCAATTTTTGGAAGTTAAAAACACATTGACCTCAAGTAACATGAATATATTTAAAGAAATATGCATAGTTTCTGTATGTTTCTGCACACATACACCGTACATTCAAATAATACATATATATATAGAGATACTGTTAAACATAGTATGTTTCCTGTAAGGGAAGGGAAAGGAGGAAGACTAGTGTTGAAGAGGGGAAATATAAGCAAGAATCTCCTAGGAAATAATAATGAGAATATTGCACAGACAGAGGAATTATCCAAGATTTGTACCTGAGTTCCATCCCCACCCACCTTGTAAATGTTTCTAAAACCTTGAATTATGCTGTGGGATTTGAAAACCCTATTTGACTTTGAGAACTGCAGATTAAATAGGAATAAACAAGACAGTTTAAGCCTAAGGGCTTTGTATAAACAAGTCTCAGGGTGACTCTGTTTATGCAGGTCTTAGGCTGTACAAGGGGCCAGCCCAGGGTGAAGGAGGAGTTAAAATGTAGCCAGTGTTCTACTTGCTGTATGAGAACTTTTTGTACTTCACAGGAAAACATGATATGGACTCGTGGAGCCCCTGTTGGGACTTTTATTTTGGGAGTTTAGCATAAGCTCCAGGGAAGAGGGATTCTATTTCCTTTCTACAGTGTGCCAGTGCTTAGCTCAATACTGGGTCGCATGGTTAGTCCCTAATAAACGTTTGTGGAAAGAATGAATTTTAAGTGTTTGGCACAGTATTTGGGCAGCTCGAAGTTCCTGGAAATCCCAGTTCCTTTAAGTGGAGTATTATCCTGGTGAATCTGGTTCAAGACTTTGCTCGTGCATATGCATACAAATTAAATATTTTTGGTAGTTTGGAAAAATGCTTTAAGCAAAAACATGTCAGTATGTAGGTAGTATGCTCTAGTGGTCAGGGGTTTGGGCCCTGGACATGGGCAGGGTCAATTTGAAAACCTTAGCCCTGGAACCGCCACCTTAATCAACAGCACCTAGGAACTTGCTAGAACAGTGTTTCTTAGGGTCTTACCCAGGTGTACTGAATCAAGCTCAAAGTGGTGGCCCCCACCATTTGATTTAACAAGATCTCCAGGTGATTCTGATACAGGCTAATATTTGAGAACTCTTGGCTTCAACTATTAATTGTACTGCATTTCATCCCCTCTACTATTAATTGTACTGCATTTCATCCCTTCTACCTTTTCTTTCCTTTGGGACCCATTTGATTGGAGGCCCCAAATAATTGCTGTGTTCTTATTCTTTTTCCATTTGCAGGTAGTGGAGAAACAAAAAGTCTTCTATTTGGCGTATAGTATTAAGGTTGGTTTTGGATTCAGTGGGACCTGATTATATTTGTTGTTCAGTTCACTTCCCAGAGAAGCACATGTATGGTCTGGAGACTAAAAATCCTAATAGAAAAAGGTGAAACGAAAGTACTCACCCTTTCATTGTAATAAATAGTTCCTTCTACTCCCTTATTCTAGTATTGTTCAAGTTGGCTATGTGTAGTGTTTTGAAATATACAAAAGATAAAATAGGAAGAGAGGGCCAGTAGTTAAGATCTGAAAATCATGATGGGAAGGAAGAAATGAACCAATTACTTGGAAAATAAGTAAATAGTAAACAATAGTAACTCAATAGTGATATATAAGCAAGAAATAGTTTTGTTACGGGGAGGGTCATGGCACTGAATGGGTAATTGAGTTAAGGAACATTGTTTCATCTTGGTTTGTTTTGACAAAGGAAAGCAGTGACTACCATCTAATGGTAATACAACAATTGCTTTTTACTGCCAGAGACCTAGAAGCTTCTCTGAAGTGAAAAATTAATGGTAACATACCAGTAAACAAGAAGTATTATAATTGTATTATCACTGGCCCACAGAAAGCCTCTTATTTTTACTTTTGTATTCTCTTTATTATTCCTTCTACTCCCTCAGGTAACCATTCTGGTGCATTTCATGTATATTCTCTTTTTGGGGTAAAATTTGTACTTTGTATACATTTAAAAATTACACAAAATGTTAAGTATACAAGAGTAGAGAGAAAAATAATAATACTCCAGTAATAATAAACTCATGGCCCAGATTATCTTATGTATAATTTCTCCCCCCCTTAACCACTTAGCCTGACCCTACCCAGATTATTGTGAAGCAAATTCCAGACTTCATTTTTTATCTTACGTATTTTAAACTTAGATAAATATTTTTATAGTATTTTGTATATTCCTTAACATGGTTTTTTGATGACCTATCTTTGATTGTGGGTACATCTAGTTTACTACTTCTTACTACTTCATGGTATGCTGTGGTTTATCTAGCATATATTGTGTATCCATTTTCCTGTTGGCTTGGCCAAAAAGTTTGTTCAGTTAATGAACACGTTCAGTAAGATTCTTGGTGAAAATGAAAAATGTCTAATTTTTACTTAAAGCTGAATGAACTGTTTGGCCAACCCAACAGCACCAGAGAGAAAGCTGGATTTCCTTCATCTCCATCCTATCACCAGTAGAACTGCAATAAACACCTTTATACATGCCCCCTAAAGGCAGTGTGAGAATTTTTGTGATAAATGCTCAGGTATGGCATTTTAGGTCAAAGAGTATGTAATTACTTGGTTAAGTGCGCCCGGATTGGTGCAGACATTCTAGAGCTCAATCTGTATACTCACCAGGGGCACTTGGCATTCTTTAGCAATTTTTTCCCAGTTTATTAGGCATAAAGCGTAAAATGATACTGCATTATTGTTTTAATTTGCATTTTTCTGATTACTAATAGGTGTGACCATCATTTCACATGCTTATTAGATATTTGGGTTCTTCTGTAAACTGTTGATATCCTTTGCCTGTTTTCTTATTGGACTTACAGTGATTTACAAGAATTCATGTTTTTAATAGTTAGACCCTTGTTAACTTTGTACATTGGTAGTATCTTCTTCACATTTGTCGTCTGTTCAGCTCTTTCCATGGTGTCTTTGTGTGGAAATTCTTAATTTTGGTACAAATTCAGCGGTTTGTTTTGCCTCGTGGTTTGTGTTTCTGTTGGCCTAAGAAACTCTTCCTTTTATCTTGAGGATATCTTCCTGTTTTCTTTTGTTGACTTTATGTTTCATCTTTAGGTCTTTATTCCATTTGGAGTCTACCCTTTTGAATTAAGTAGGAATCCATTTTAATTTTTCTAAATGCATGAACCAGTTTCCCTAGCTCTCTTTAAATCATCCTTTCACCATTGATTTGGGGTGCCCCTTTTTTATTACATACTAAGTTCGCATATGTAAATGAGTCTATCTCAGTTCATTACACTATCCCATTAGATTATTTCTGTTTTTGTACTAGTTCCATCCTAGTTTTTATTGTTTATTGTATAGCTTCATGTCTGTGCTACAACATCATAACATTTTTTTAGTTTTTCCTTTTCAAGGCTGTTTGTGCCATTCTTTTCATACACATTTTAAAATCAATGAGTTCCTTGAATCCAGTTGGAGTTTGGATTAGGATTACATTTGATTAATCTGGGAGATGAAATCTCATAACGAATCCTCTCACCTGTGATTGTGGAAGTCTCCATCTATTTATATCAGTCATCTTCTATTAGATTTTTCAAATTTTTCTCTATAGAGGACTTAGTTTTTTAAAGCTAAAACCTGGGTACTTTGTTTCTGTTGCTATTAAAAATAACTTATTTTTATGTTTCTTAGATGATCTCGGGTTTAGGGAAAGGTATTGATTGTTTTGGGGGGTAGGCAGATTTTTGAATCCAATCTTAACTGAATATTCTCATTCTAATAGTTTCTCTTATTTCTCATCCTCTTCTTCCTTAATGTATTCTGCAGTGTTTTTGTAGATATTCTTTTCTTTTTTTTTTTTTTTTTTTTTCGGTACACGGGCCTCTCCCATTGCAGAGCACAGGCTCCAGACGCGCAGGCTCAGCGGCCATGGCCCATGGGCCCAGCCGCTCTGCGGCATGTGGGATCCCCCCGGACCCGGGCACAAACCCATGTCCCCTGCATTGGGAGTTGGACTCTCAACCACTGCACTACCAGGGAAGCCCTTTGTAGATATTCTTAGTCAGACTTGGGAAATTCTCCTTTATTCCTGGATTGCTGATGTTTCCTTTTGAATTCATGAATGGATGTCAAATTTTAGCAGAAACAGTTTTGCCTCTATTCAGAACTTTTTTTTTTTTTTTTTTTTTACTGTTAATCAGTTGTTGGCACTTCTGTCTTCCACAGGCTTTCTTTTCAATACTTATTTTCTTGTGTTCTGAGTGCTTCAATCTGAGCTTCCGAGTTTAAGTCTTGAACTGCCGTTCTTCTTATTCCAAATATTTTGAGTTAAAAAATGTCACCTATTGTGACTTAGAAAGCTTTTGTTTTTATTGTGGTAAAAACTCCTAACATGAAAGCTGCCCTCTTAAATTTTTAAGTGTGCAGTACAGTATAAACTACAGGCCTGATACTTTACAGCAGATCACTAGAACTTACCTTGAATAACTACAACTTTGTATCTGTTAAACAGCTACTTCCCATTTTCCTCACTCCCCAGCCTCTGGAAACCACCATTCTATTCTGTTTCTGTGAGTATGACTATCTTAGATAACTAATAAGTAGAATAATAGCAGTATTTATATTTCTGTGACTGGTTTATTTCACTTAGCGTGATGTCCTTCATTTTTTTTTTTTTTTGATCTACTCACTTGTCAATGGACATTTCAGGGGTTTCTGTGTCTTGGTTATTGTGAATAAAGCTGCAGTGAGTGTGGGAATGCAGCTATCTCTTGGAGATCTTGATTTCAATTCCTTTGGATATATACCCAAAAGTGAGCTGGTAGGTCCATTTTTATCTTTTTGAAGAACCGTCGTACTATTTTCCATAGTGGCTGTACCCTTTTGCATTCCCACCAATGGTGTAAATTTTCCAATTTCTCCACATTGTGGCCAGCACTTATCCTTTCTCCCCTATTTTTTTTTGATAATAACCATGCTAACAGGTGTAAAGTAATATTTCATTGTGGCTTTCTTTTACATTTCACTGAAGTTAAGAATCTTTTCACCATTTGTAAGTTGTCTTTGGAGAAAGATCTATTCAACTCCTTTGTCCATTAAAAATAGAAAATCAAGTTGTTTGGGGCTTATTTAATTTTTCTGCTAATGAGTTGTAGGAGTTCCTCATATTTTGGCTGTTAACTGCTTATCAGATACATGGCTTGCAAATATTTTCTTTTGTAGGTGGCCTTTCACTCTGAGGTTTCCTTTGCTGTGGAGAAGCTTTTTAGTTTTGTAGTCCCACTTTTCTATTTTTGCTCTTTCTTTTCTGTGTTTCTGGTGTCATATCAAAGAAATGATTACCTAGACCAATGTCATAAAGCTTTCCCCCTATGTTTTCTTGTGGAAGTTTTATAGATTTAAATATAACACCTGAATCTTTAATCAATTTGAGGTGGTTTTCATATATGGCATAAGACAGAGGTCCAATTGCATTCTTTTGCATGTTAAAATCCCGTTTTCCCAGCACCATTTGTTCAAGAGACTGTCCTTTTCCTCCTTGTGTGTTCTTGACACCTTTGTCAAAGATCAATTTGCTGTAAATGTGTGGGTTTATTTCTGGGATCCCTATTCTGTTCCATTGGTCTATCTGTTTATACTATGCTGTTTTCATTGCTGTAGTTTAGTAATATAGTTTGGTATTAGGAAATGTGATGCCTTCAGCCTTCAGCTTTTTACTTATGCTCTTGTGCTCTTATTATTAGCTATTATGTACAATCATGTATATTGGAAAAGGACCAAAGGCCATCTGCATCCCTCCCTGTGAATTCAAAAGAGAGAAGACGGGAGAGGTGAGTGAGAGGGCAGAGAATCCCAAACATCACAAAACTGCTGTGTGCTATTACCACTCCTCTAGGTCAGACTTTTGCCTTTAAACTCCAGAGATACTGAAATCAGGATATGAGGGGATTGGGATATGTCATAACCATCTTGGGGTTTAGAGAAGTAGTAAGTGATGAATGAATGCTCAAGGATGGCTCTTCTCATTAAGTCCTCAACTTAGGAGGGTTCTATGTTGCTCTGGTTTTGTTCTGTCCATGCTGGTCCCAGTGAACTAATGACTTTTATGATGGAGAGGCTGGCAACTGTTTTTCCAGTGTAATGTGGGGAGAGAAATAAGCAGAATTTAATTCCAAACCATCCTTTCACTGACACCCTCCTCCAAGACACTCATCCTGAAGAGAATGTGATCTTCCAAGTACACAGCCATGGGAGAGAAAAAGAGTAAATGCATGATAGTCCAAGGGTAACAATCTTTTACATGAGGCCAATAGTGAAAAGATTCATTGTGTCTCTACCCTGAATTTAAAAAGGAAAGTATACTTGTCTTCCTCAGGAAATTGTATTTCTATCAGTAATAGGACTGATGCATAATTTATGGCATTTTTGTTGGCTGGAAAGTCAGGAACAATATATTCAGCAAACTCTGCAGAATTTGACTATAATGTTCTGACTCTAAACAAATTTTTGGGTGACATGAGATTTGGTGGAATTGAGTTGAAGAAAGTAGGTTGTGAGAATTGGCAGGAAAGCTAAATCTTGGGGGACAGGTAGGAGTTAGCCCAGGGAAACTGCTGGCTAGGAGGGAGCACTGTGTGGGAGCATAAGAACAGTGTGTGGCATATCTGTTCAGGAGACCACACGTATTCTAGAAAAAAGATTGTGATTAGGTGAGAAATGATGCGGGGGAATGAATGAAGTTGGAGCCAAATCATGGTAGGTTTTGTGTAACATGCTAAGGATTGGAAATTTATCTTACAGACGATGAAGAATGTTGGTAGTATTGATGAAAAGTAAAATATATTGTAATAGACAAGGGGAATTTATTTGGTTAAGTAATATTATATGGGTAATAAACCTAAGTGGTTTGGACTTAAAGATACAATTATTTGTATTGTTTTGTTTTCCATAGGTGGGTGTTTTTTTTTTTTTGTAGGTAGATATGTTCCAAATATTACATGGAGCATACTTAGATATGATTGTTTATCTGAAATGCATACTTAACTGGGAATTCTGTTTTTATTTGATCTATGAATAGTATGTATTAAGTCAACAGAATCAGGTGAACATGACGCAGGCAATAAAAGAATATCTTGATCAGGAAGACGAGAGATGCTTGTCTGATAAAGAGATCATTTTTGATATTTTAGACCACAACAGAGTGAGAGGCTTGCTTGGAGATTTGTAATAAATTTGTACAGAAGTACCTATGGAAAGGGGTTTGAATTGTGGCTGAACTTTTGATTCTGAGTAGGTGGGAGCCAGTGGAGAAGTGCTCCCTGCTTCTTTCACCGGGTATATGGCTTGAGATGGGTTCTATGAGGGTCTCACAGGATGGAGCAACCAGCCACTTGGTGGCAGCCATTTCTACAGATCCTTGTTCTGGTTCTCCTTCCTTCTTTTTCACTTTAGTGTGTTTTCTAGGGTTATATATCCAAATAAAGTACTCTTACATAAGGAAAAATGAAACAAGGAAAAATCTCCCCCAAAATAGGGATCAGAGTAAGATGGTAGAAGTAAATCGAAGTAATTAATCACTAGCTTCAATAGAGAGTATAATTAACAAAGAGATTGTTAGGCTAAAACGGATCTCTAGCCTGTCAGGAAAGGTTAAATATGCCAGATGTATACTAAATTAAAAGCTATGGTAGCTACATCTCAGACAAAAAGCATTTTTAAGGGTATAGAAGATGCCTACAAATTTAAACCTAAGAGAACCCAATACCTGTAAATATTTAAAATAAAAGTAGATAAAACTGAGAAGACTGAGAACCATTGTAGTCTAACTGGGATTGTAGCAAAATGGACAGCCTTCATTGCTCTTAAGGCCAGCAAGGAAGGGTGAGACAACCTGGAGTTGCAGATTGAGGGGGTAGTTATCCAGTCAAATGTAGACAAGTGGTCAAATAAAATGAATACTGAAAAAATGGAGTGAAAACAAACAGGTCACTTCAGATCTTTGTAAAAATAGTTGTAGAAAAGAAGTCAGATTTCGGAAGGT
The DNA here is from genome assembly GCF_008692025.1 of Phocoena sinus. Classification (NCBI taxonomy): domain Eukaryota; kingdom Metazoa; phylum Chordata; class Mammalia; order Artiodactyla; family Phocoenidae; genus Phocoena; species Phocoena sinus. Next base: position 79,796,654 of record NC_045764.1, read on the forward strand.
TTAAGACTGAATGTGAAGTGGCAGCGTAGCTGTAGGGAACTCTTGCATCTCTTTCATGCCACTGGCTGCCACAGGAATCTTGGTCCCAGGGGTAATGAGCCTTCTTCAGCCATATTGCCTTTTCTATTGCCCTTACTGTGCTCAGATCGGGGTTTCTCTCAGAGGCAGCAGCTCTAAAATTCCCAGCCATAAGCGAGGCACAAGACCACTAAATTCTAATTTCCAAACTTAAAGGAGTATTTAAATTATTCTCTTTCAGTAAATCATTGGACTAAGGGAGAGTGATAGGGTAGGACAGTATCAGTCAGGATTTATCAAGGAAAACAAAGAACCCACACTAGATCATTTAACAGAAATAATTTATTATAACAAATTGGTCACTTAGATGACAAAAGAACTAAAGGAGCAACTAGCGGTTCTCACAGAAACTTGGGGCCATTGTGGGCTGGAAGGGAACAGGGAGGGAAGGTGGTGATGTCTAGAACTGTGGAGAGGGCTGCCATATGGGGAGCTAGGACTGCAGAGGGAAGGGTTGTTCAGTGGTAGCTGGAGCCACGGAACAGGCAAAATCGTTGCTGGAGGCATTGCCTAAATTCAAGGAAGAGGCAGAAATATTCTCACTCCCTTTAGTCTTTTATCAGTGTCTCCAGTTAACTGATGGTTCCTGGAAGGCAGATGGCAAGGGAGCTGAGGCATAAAGAGAATGGGAAATAGGTCTGAGAACAGGCAGGAGTGGAGCATATGCATTCTTTCCTCTCTTGCCTCTGCTCTAGGATAATCCTCTTCCTCCCCAGCTAATCAGGGAATAAGTAAATACTTGCTCTTCTTATTATATAGTAAGCGGTACTTTGAGTTTCTATCTCCCACAGCCTTTCAAATTTGAGAGGTAAGGGCTTCCCTGGTGGCGCAGTGGTTGAGAGTCCGCCTGCCAATGCAGGGGACACGGGTTCGTGCCCCGGTCTGGGAGGATCCCACATGCCGCGGAGCGGCTGGGCCCGTGAGCCATGGCCGCTGAGCCTGCGCGTCCGGAGCCTGTGCTCCGCAACGGGAGGGGCCACAACAGTGAGAGGCCCGCATACCGCAAAAAAAAAAAAAATTGAGAGGTAAGAACATGGTATCTTTTCCTCTGCAGTTGATCCCACACCACTAAGCTGTTGTATTGCCTATCTAGGGAGACAAAAAAGGAGGGCTATCTACTGGATAGTATTGGTCCCAGAGTCTGGACAGGGCTTGAATTTCCAGGTAGGATTTAGATGACATAAACCACAGATGTAGCATACAAATTTGTACACAATGCTCCAGATGTAGCTTACCTGCTTATGAATATATGACACTTTTTTTTTGAAATACATTTCTTTATTGTGTTTTTTATCATTATTGAATGGTGAAAACAGATAAAGGTATCATCTTTTTCTACTGAGTTGAAATGCATATATTCCAACTGCACTGTCACCGTTTATCCATTACACCATTGGAAATGCCACTGTAGGCTACTAAGGGGGAAGCCAATATATTTCTACTCTTTATAATTAGAGTACAGACTGAAGGGGAAGGGAACCAAAAATCTCAAAAACTGAAGTTTATATATATAGAGAATATAGAGTATACTTGGAATGAATTGAAAGACAGACTGTAAAAAGTTTATGTTCTGGGGCTTCCCTGGTGGCGCAGTGGTTGAGAGTCCGCCTGCCGATGCAGGGGACACGGGTTCGTGCTCCAGTCCGGGAAGATCCCACATGCCGCGGAGCGGCTGGGCACATGAGCCATGGCCACTGAGCCTGTGTGTCCGGGGCCTGTGCTCCGCAACGGGAGAGACCACAACAGTGAGAGGCCTGCGTAACGCCAAAAAAAAAAAAAAAAAGTTCTGAAAAAAATGTTTCAAAGAATAAAGCAATTGAATTTAGATATATTTTAAAGGAACCAGGGATTGACTGACTCTTCATCTAATAAAACTTTACATCTTAAAACTTTGTTTTTCAAAATCTCCTTCAGATAACTGGAGAATAACGGACTATTAGTATTCATGTGTTAATATTTTCACTTAGCTAACACTAGCATAGTTTAGAAGATGGATTTATTTATTTTTTCATTTCAACTAAAAGTTTATTCTACATTAGAATCCTATTTTTTTCCACAACTCACACATACACGCTGTAATTTATTTTTACAAGAGATAAACTGACACCAGGCATTGTAAATGGATGACCACAACAAAAGCAACAATGATTGCAATTACGAAACATGAAACACACTCATACCATGTCATAATATTGACATTCAGTCCAGTAATCCTCCACTGTAACAGCTCCTTTACTTTGCAGTGAAAATTGATATGTGTATTTTTTGCCTCTGAGTCCTTGCAGGATTTTTTTTTTTTAATTCAAACAGAAAGTCACAAAAATTATAATCATCCTCATCGGTTCACTCAGTCCCATGTAATTAATTTTGTTTTCATCTTGATCTTTTGTTAGCACTTTTATGAATTCATCAGTTTTCCATTAGAGTTCTGAAAATGCTTAGTCATTCAGTTCAGCAGTACAGTCAGTTACCAGAAACCTGTACTTGTCAAGAGTCTTCTCTGTGAATTCCTTGAAGATGAAACCCTTTTATAGGAACATTTTTGTGAAAGCATCAGCGTGCAGCCAGAACTGTCTGTAAATGACAAAAGACTTAAAATGAGCATGGTTAAAGATTTGGTGAAAGTTCATAATAATGCAATTGACAAGGAAATTTAGTTATTTCTGAGAAATAACTAGAATTATGACATAACATTATACCAGAACATATAAGATTTTTAGAAATTTCATGTAATGTCTGAAACATTCATATTAACATATATTTTCATACAAATAACCCAAAGAAAGTTTAGTATTTTTTTGTTTGTTTTTTATACTGTAGGTTCTTATTAGTCATCAATTTTATACACATCAGTGTATACATGTCAATCCCAATCGCCCAATTCAGCACATCACCATCCCCACCCCACTGCAGTTTTCCCCCCTTGGTGTCCATACATTTGTTCTCTACATCTGTGTCTCAACTTGTGCCTTGCAAACTGGTTCACCTGGACCATTTTTCTAGGTTCCTCATACATGCGTTAATATATGATATTTGTTTTCCTGACTTACTTTACCCTGTGTGACAGTCTCTAGATCCATCCACGTCTCAACAAATGACTCAATTTCATTCCTTTTTATGGCTGAGTAATACTCCATTGTATATATGTACCACAACTTCTTTATCCATTTGTCTGTTGATGGGCATTTAGGTTGCTTCCATGAGCTGGCTATTGTAAATAGTGCTGCAATGAATATTGGGGTGCATGTGTCTTTTTGAATTATGGTTTTCTCTGGGTATATTCCCAGTAGTGGGATTGCTGGATCATATGGTAACTCTATTTTTAGTTTTTTAAGGAGCCTCCATACTGTTCTCCAAAGTGGCTGTATCAATTCACATTCCCACCAGCAGTGCAAGAGTGTTTCCTTTTCTGCACACCCTCTCCAGCATTTGTTGTTTGTAGATTTTCTGATGATGCCCATTCTAACTGGTGTGAGGTGATACCTCATTGTAGTTTTGATTTGCATTTCTCTAATTATTAGTGATGTTGAGCAGATTTTCATGTGCTTCTTGGCCATCTGTATGTCTTCTTTGGAGAAATGTCTATTTAGGTCTTCTGCCCATTTTTGGATTGGGTTGTTTGTTTCTTTAATATTGAGCTGCATGAGCTGTTTATATATTTTGGAGGTGAATCCTTTGTTGACTCATTTGTGAATATTTTCTCCCATTCTGAGGGTTGTCTTTTGGTCTTGTTTACGGTTTCCTTTACTGTGCAAAAGCTTTGAAGTTTCATTAGGTCCCATTTGTTTATTTTTGTTTTTATTTCCATTATTCTAGGAGGTGGATCGAAAAAGACCTTGCTGTGATTGATGTCATAGTGTTCTTCCTATGTTTTCCTCTAAGAGTTTTATAGTGTCCAGTCTTACACTTAGGTCTGAAATCCATTTTGTGTTTATTTTTGTGTATGGTGTTAGGGAGTGTTCTAATCTCATTCTTTTACATGTAGCTGTCCAGAATACATGATACATTTATTAAAGGTATCCATCAAGATGATATAGCTTGATCAGAAAATTTTACCTTTGTTAAATTAGCCTGAGTTTGTTTTAGCTTTTTTAGGCATTTCAATACGTAGAATTATTTGGAGGTTTTTTTGGTATCAACTACTATCAAGCTTAGTTTTTTTTTTTTGTTTTTTTTTTTTGTGGTACGTGGGCCTCTCACTGTTGTGGCCTCTCCCGTTGAGGAGCACAGGCCCCGGACACGCAGGCTCAGCGGCCATGGCTCATGGGCCCAGCCGCTCCACGGCACGTGGGATCCTCCCGAACCAGGGCACGAACCCGTGTCCCATGCATCGGCAGGCGGACTCCCAACCACTGCGCCACCAGGGAAGCCCCTCAAGCTTAGTTTTACAAAGCATTCTTGGATATTTTATTCTCTAGGTCATAAAAGCAAAGCTCTTATGTCTATTCTCTGGGAGATGATGAGATTTTGACTGTTTCATGTAACAAATTAACTATTCCTCCTAGCTTATCTACAAAATTGATAGACTTTTAAAATCTTTTTCTAGGATGTTGATAAAATACTGATACTATTGGTTCTCTTAACATGTATTCACTAATTGGCCCCTTTTGGGCATAGTTATTTGATTAGAAACCCGCCTAGCCATATGCTCTGCCAATCCATGTTTTTCCACCTTACCCAGAGATGATATCTGTGATATCAATCAGTAAATAAATAATGATCAAAAATGCTGCAAACTTGCAAACCTATTAATTTAACAGAGCTTGTTCTTAATGAGTTCATACTGCTTTATAGTGATGACTGCTTCCTGTAAGTGCTCACAAATCATTTAATAGCCTATTAATAGAACTTAATGGGAGAATCAAGCAAACATACTGGTCTAATGCTCTAAGGAAACATACTAGGCATTTTTTCTTTAGAACTATTTCCATTCTGTATGACTTCACAGAGAATAAAATTAGTGCTTCTGGGAGCCCATAGACAAGGTGTTGTAGTGTTATGAATTAATAACATGAATTTTCTTGGGGTGGGAACAAATGAGATGTTCTTCCCATGTAGGGTTCCCTTATTTTGTAAATTTGGAAAAACATAACAAATGGGGGAATCAAAACAATAGGAAAACGGAGCTCACTTTCTCCCATGAACACAACAAAACTATGATTATATATAGAACAGCTCTTCTACAATTAAGGACATAAGGGGGAAAAGCACACTAAGATGGGTAGGAGAGGAAGAGAACTGTCTATTCAGGACCTACGTCTCTGGTGGGTAACCCAATAGAGGAAGAGGATATCACAAACTTGGAGGTTCTCTCTAAGGAGCGAGGGATTTGAGCTCCACATTGAACACCACGGCCCTAGGGACCAGCACTGGGAAGATGAATCCCCTTAACTGGTTTTGTAAACAGGCAGGGCTTACCATCAGGAGAGCTGGAAGAGTATAGGAAACTGAGACTCTGCTCTTAAAGGCTGTGCGCACAAACTTGCTCGGCATATCAGTGCAGGGGCAGCAGGCTGAAAAGCACCTGGTGCTCTAGCCAGCCTGCCAAAGCCACTCCAGCACCTACCTTCTCAGTCTGTGCCTGTATCTGGCTCCAGCCCGTCACCAAGGCGGTGGCCCCTGGTGCACCCTGGGAGAAGCCTCAGCCTACGCTGGGCTCTGGCTCTAGCACACCCCCCAAAAACCCCTGGCCTGTGCTGAGCTATGGCTCCAGCCCCCTACACCCTGCCAAGGTGGCAGCCCCCAGTGTGTGCTGGACTTTGGTTCTACCAAGGTGGTGGCCCCACTGCACCCTCAATAAAGCCCCAGCTCATGTTCACTTAGTTCTAGCCCTCCTATCAAAGCCACTGGGCACTTGCAGTCTGCATAGGAACCAAGGACACACCTTCCAGACAGAGATGTAACTGTTTCTAATTCTAATACGTAGAGACATGAAGTCAAACAACGAGAAGACAAATATATCCACCACCACCCTGAAAAAAGAACAAAACCCCAGGAAAAAACCCTAATGAAATGGCGATAAGTAATTAACCTGATAAAGGGTTCAAAGCAACAGTCGTAAAAGTGCTCACCATACTTGGGAGAATAGAGGAACACAGGGCTAACTTCAAAGGATTAGAAAACATAAAAATAACAAATCAGACCTTAAGAATAAAATAACTGAAATGAAAAATACACTAGAGGGAATCAGTTGCAGATTATGTGATACAGAAGAACACATAAGCTATCTGGAAGACAGAATAGTGGATATCACCCAGTCAGAACAGCAAACAGAAAAAATTTTTGTTTAAAGGGCCTCTGGGACAAGATAAAATATACTAACATTCCCATTATAGGTGTCCCAGAGGAGAGGAGAAAGAGAAAGAAGTAGAGAACTTACCTGAAGAAATAATAGCTGAAAACTTCCCTAACCTACGGAATAAAGAGGCATTCAAGTCCAGGAAGCAGAGTTCCAAATAAGATGAACCTAAAGGGGTCCACACTGAGACACATATTACAAGACAAGCAAAAGCTAAGAGTTCACCACTAAACTGGCTCTAGAAGTATTAAAAGTCTTCTATAAGCGGAAAAGGAAAGGTCACAAATTCAAATATGAAAACTATGGAAAAAAATCTCACTGGTAAAGGTAAACATACAGTAAAGGTAGTAGATCAACCACTTATAAAGCCAGTAGGGAGGTTAAAAGACAAAAGTCGTAAAATCATCTGTATTAACAATAAGTAGTTGAGGGATACACAAAAAGTATAAAATATGTCAAAAATACTACACGTGGGGGGGTGTAAAAATGCATTTGAACTTAAGAGGTAATCAACTTAATAATATATACACACATATGTTGTTCTATACGAACCTCATGGTAACCACAAACTAAAAACCCACCATAAATGCACACACACACACACAAAGAGGAATCCAGACATTAACACCTAAAGGTAGTTATTAAATCGCAAGAGAGCAGAAGGAACAAAATGAACTACAAAATCACCCAGAGAACAGTGAACAAAATGACAATAACTATATGGCTATCAATAATTACTCTTTACGTGTAAATGGGCTGAAGCCTCCAATCAAAAGACAAAGTAGGGCTTCCCTGGTGGCACAGTGGTTGAGAGTCCACCTGCCGATGCAGGGGACACGGGTTCGTGCCCCAGTCCGGAAAGATCCCACATGCCGCGGAACAGCTGGGCCCGTGAGCCATGGCCGCTGAGCCTGCGTGTCCACAGCTTGTGCTCCGCAAAGGGAGAGGCCACAACAGTGAGAGGCCCGCGTACCAAAAAAAAAAAAAAAAAAGACAAAGTAGCTGAACAGTTTAAAAACAAAACCAAGACCCATCAATATGCTGCCTACAGGAGGCTCACTTCAGATCCAAAGACACACATACACACACACACACACACACATACACATACACACACACACATTGAAAATGAGGGGATGGAAAAAGGTATTGCATGCAAATAAAAACAAAAATCTCCAGTAGTAATACTTACATCAGACAAAATAAATTCTAATACAAAGCCTGTAAACAAGAGGCAAAGAGGACATTACACAATGATAAAGGGATAGAGATCTCATTCAATAGTAACAGAAATCTGAAAAACCGTGGCTTAAATTTGGACTTGTATATACTTGGTAAAATCTCAAGAGATGGGCAGTCCAGAGCTGGCAGGGCATCCCATGATTCTGTCAGACAGAAGTTCCGTCTCTTGTTCATTTCGTAATGGCAGGATGGCAGTTCCACCTTCAGCCTTGTGTGCACATCCCAGGCAGGAAGAAACATATGTGCCTACTTCTCCAGCATATGGTGGGAATAAGCATAAATAGTCTAAAGCTTGCAACAGAATTGTACAGAATATCGTATTTGGTTTACAAAACGGAGAAAATGGAGGCCCGATTTCCCAAGGTATACAAGTAGTGAAGCAGAAAGTCTGGGGTTCATTCATACGTTTCTAACTCCCAGATTCAGGATCTCTCTCATATATTTTTTGCCATTTTAGTAGCAATGGTTTAAATTGCTTCTTGACTTCAAAGGAAAAATTCATCCAAGAACTAAATATCATGATCTCACGTGGCTCTTCCCTCCCCCACTTCTCATTCATAACTAGAATTGTCTTTTCCTGAGAGCGACCCTTAGCAAAGTGTGCTCTGTGAGCCACCTCCATTAGGTTTGCCTGGTGGCGGCGGCAGTGGTGATGGTGAGGCTTGTTAAGCACACGTTACTAGAACCAATCACAGATCGAGTGAATCAGACTCTGGGGGCTAGGTCCCCTGAAAATGCATTTTTTTAAAAAATTTATTTATTTATGGCTATGTTAGGTCTTCGTTTCTGTGCGAGGGCTTTCTCTAGTTGTGGCAAGCGGGGGCCACTCTTCCTTGCGGTGCAAGGGCCTCTCACTATCGTGGCCTCTCTTGTTCCGGAGCACAGGCTCCAAACACGCAGGCTCAGTAGTTGTGGCTCATGGGCCCAGCTGCTCTGTGGCATGTGGGATCCTCCCACACCAGGGCTCGAACCCGTGTCCCCTGCATTGGCAGGCAGATTCTCAACCACTGCGCCACCGGGGAAGCCCCAGAAAATGCATTTTTAATAATCTGGACAAGTGAATATCATAACCATTAAACTTTCAAACACTGTACTGGAGGATAATTTTATCTTTTTTAATAAGAATTTTTTAAAACATCTTTATTGGGGTATAATTGCATTACAATAGTGTGTTAGTTTCTGCTGTATAACAAAGTGAATCAGTTATACATACACATATGTTCCCGTATCTCCTCCCTCTTGCGTCTCCCTCCCACCCTCCCTATCCCACCCCTCTAGGTGGTCACAAAGCACTGAGCTGATCTCCCTGTGCTATGTGGCTGCTTCCCACTAGCTATCGGTTTTACCTGGGTAGGGCAAAAGAAAAAAGAAAAAACAGAGACAAAAGAATAGGGACAGGACCTGCAGCAGTGGGAGGGATCTGTGAAGGAGGAAAGGTTTTCACACACTAGGAAGCCCCTTCGTGGGCGGAGACTGCGGGTGGCGGAGTGGGGAGCTTCGGAGGATAATTTGCTGCTGAGAACAAATTTGTTCTCTGAGCTGTAGCTGCTTCTATGTTTTATAGGACTTTGGGGTTAAATTAAACAAGAGCGTCATCCTGTCTTGCAGCAAAGGGATTCTTACCTCTGCTCTGGGAAGTGGTCCCACACCTCCTGGAAGGCATGAAGAAATGATTTCTGCCAGCATGTGTAGTTGATGAGACTGGTGTGTGTGTGTGTGTTTTGGGTAATAAAGCATACTGGTTAAAATTTTAGACTCTGATGCCAGAATAACTAGGTTCAAATTCTGACTCTACCACTGAACTAGTTATAAAATCATGGGCAAATCACTGACTTCTCTGTGTCTCACTTTCTTCTGTAAAGTGGGAATAATATCTACCTTATGACTGGTGTAAGGATAGGAGAGTCAAAGCATGGAAAACACTTAGAGCAGTGTCTGGTTTTCAGTAAGTTCTCAATAAGCATTGGCTATTAATAACGCTTTTGTGATGTCCTTGGTGAGAGTCTCAATACCTGTGATGTCCTTGGTGAGAGTTTTTGTAAGGCCTCTTATCACCCTTGTACTTGATAATCTATTTCTTCTAGAAAGGGTATGTGTATATGTGTGGGGAAGAGATAGGATGGATCTGCATGATTATTTTTGTTACTGGCCAACAGCTTATGGCTTAGAGCCTATTAATGCAAAGAACAGAGCTTGCAGTGGTTCTCAGGCAGACTGTCATCGTAGCAGAGTTTAGTTGAGATTAGTTGGCTAACTCTTTAGCCATTTCCTCGGAGCAAGCAGGACGGTGGGGAGGTGGGTCACAACTTCTCTGAACCTCAACTCTTTTTTTTTTTGCGGTGCGCGGGCCTCTCACTGTTGTGGCCTCTCCCGTTGCGGAGCACAGGCTCCGGACGCGCAGGCTCAGCGGCCATGGCTCACGGGCCCAGCCGCTCCGCGGCATGTGGGATCTTCCCGGACCGGGGCACGAACCCGTGTCCCCCAGCATCGGCAGGCGGACTCTCAGCCACTGCGCCACCAGGGAAGCCCTGAACCTCAACTCTTAATTGAGGAATACTTGATAGCATCCGTCTTACCTCAGAGGAAAGCTGAGACTAATTAAGGTATTTCTGTGGCTCAGCATTTTAAGCTCTTAAGAGAATGAACTGTGTTAAAGCATTATCATCACAGCCTATAGTTTATGTAACTATGATCCTAGAAGTGCTTACTTTTTCCAGTTTGGAATGTGTACGGCAATCCCAAATGCACTAAAGTGAGTTAATGATCAGATGGTAGGTCACTTTTATGCATGGGTAGAAAGAAAAATGAAGTCTCCATTTTGGGTCCATGGATTTGATTCAGCAGAAGACAGAATCAGAGACCTTAGTTCACATGTCTATTGAGATATGTTGTAAGAGAGACTTTGCTGTCTCCTTTAGGATGCTGAGGACAAGTGAACATACAATAGATCTGTCTTGGTTATGAAGAAACAGTGACAGGTGAACGTGCTAATTTGTGAGGTAGAAACACTTTTTCAGGTGTCATCTCCCCTACCACCACTATTCTGTGCCTTAATTCCACCACACCTTTATCTATCATGTAGCAGCTTTATCTACCATGAACATTCCTGCTTGGAATTCCTCTTGATAATTGGTTATAGAAAGCTCTGTGCTACTGTGAGGGTTGCTACAGGAAGAATCATATGGCGATCGCTTCTACGGTGTCCTCAGACATGGCTTTCTTTTATTTTCTCTCATACCCTGTGTACTCCTAGCCTTGGACGTGGGGTGGGTATTCTTGTTCATTAATGCTCTCCAACCACGGTTTATTTCTCCCCCATCCCTTCTCGGGGCTTTTGAAGCATCTTAGTGCCTACTGCTCCTTGTAGTAGTAATTGATGATTCTTTCCCTTTTGCTTTGATTTTAGCGCTTGACTTACTGTATTTAGTTTACCACCACTTCTGTTACCATGTTTTAGAATTTCAGTATCCATAGGGGTGATCCATCCAATGTCCTGACCTCTCAGTTCTTTAAACTCCTCACCTCTAATGCTTCTGTCTTCCAGCCTACCTCTACCCCTCTTCTCATGTCATACCAGTTTAAAGCATCCGACTCTGACCATCACCTCCTTTCTTTCCAATTTACCCTCTAGGATGACCCCTCCAATAATTTACTATACAGAATGTACTACAGTTGACCTTACCACTTTTTAACTGTTCATCAACTCCCTCAAAGGGCCTTCCTTCCTTTTCCAGTTTAGATACCATCTTCCATTATTACTACCATTCTTTTGCATCTGTACTCAACTCTCTTGAGACCCTCTTTACTTCTGCTTGGTTTCACACTTGCACCCAAACACCTGAGAGAGGCTGGAAGAACAACCCACAACCATGCTGACTTCTCTCACATTAAATTCATATATGTATCAAGTAAATATGCAATGGGCTTTCGTGCTGCCATACAATCCTATTGCATTTTCCTTGTGAATTCATTGTTCTGCTCCTGTCCTCAAAGATGATCTCATAGCTCTGCTTTCTCAGTCTCTAACATTCCTTCCCCCTCCCTGCTCTCAGTTAATGACCTTCTTACACGTGATAATAGGAATAGCGTTAAGAGTGCACCACATCTTCCAAGCACAGAACCTACTGACATGTATGCATCTATGCCCTTATACTCTGCTTCTATCCAGTGTTGATATCTAAGGCCAGCTCCTCAACTTATGCACTGGATCCCATTCTCTCTTACCTGCTTAAGGACTTCACTCATTCATGTGTTCATTCTTTTTTGTATCACTTCTCCTTTCTAGTGCAACATTCCCAGCAACATACATGCGTATGATATTTCCCATCTTAATCTTTTCCATTTGATCTACGCACACTATTCCAGTAACCACCCAATTTCCCTGCTCCTTTCACAACAAACATTCAAAAATGTTGTATAAAGAAGATATTTTACCTCCTATCCTCTTTTGAATACGTCCACAGGATCTTCACTTCACTGAAACTGTTCTTTCTAATGTTACTGTCTCTTCAACCCAAATGGTCAATTCTCACTTCTAATCTTTATTATTTCACACTGCTGATTACCCCTCACCCCACCCAAAATGATTTTCCTTCTATTGGTTTCCGGTATCCTATCCTTCTTTGGAATTCTACCCTCCACAGTGGCTACTTCTTAGCCTACTTTGCTGAATACTAACTTTCCCAGCCTCTACATGGTGCAGTGTCCTCAGACCTTTACTCTTCTCTATATATGCATTCTGGGTGATCTCATATAGTCTTATAGCATCAAATATCATCCGTAAGCTGACCTCAAAATTTATGTCCTAGCCTCAACCTTCCTCCTGAACTCCAGATTTAACTACATATATCACTACCAGACAGAGCCATGTGTTGGCTAATGGGCATCTCACCATGGCTAAAACTGATTCCCACTACCCATAAGCCATTCCTCCTCACGTCTTCCTGCCTGCATGAATGAAAACTACACTTTCCCTATTGCTTAGGTGTAAAATACCAAAACCAAACAAAAAACCCAACCTTTAAAATTATTCCCTTGCTTCTCATTCTCTTATACCACTTCCAATTCACCAGCAAGTCCTGTGGCTTCACATTCAAAATATGTCAAATCCAAATGTTTCTACCACTTCTCCAGATACCACCCTAGTAACAAGTCACGTGCATCTCTGTGTGGATAATGGTGAAGACTTACTTCACTGATCTTGTTGGCTCCACCTTTGCTCCTATGATGTATTCTCCCCATGGCAGAAGAATGAACTTTTAAAACTTAATATTTGAAATATTACAGATCCACCAGAAGTTGCAAAGTTAGTACAAAGAGGTTTCATGTACATTTCACTCAGTTTCCCCTTATATGTTATGGAATTATGGTAAAATATCAAGAACAGGCATTAGACATTGTTACAATGTACGTATGTAGATTTGTGTCACTTTATCACATGAGTAGGTTCCAGTAACCACCACTACAATCAAGATACAGAACTATTCCATCATCAGAGATTTCCCTCTTGCTACCATTTTATAGTCTCTCACTCTCACTCAGCATCTCTAAGCCTGGCAACCACTCATCTGTTTTCCATCTCTATAGTTCGGTCATTTTAAGAATGTTGAGCACGTAAATGGAGTCACAGGGTATGTGATCATTTGATACTGGCTTTTTTATTTAGCACAATGTTCTGAAGATCCATGCAGTGTCACTGAGTCAATATTAATTCATCTTTATTGCTGAACAGTGTTTCATAGTCTGGATGTAGCCCAGTTTGTTTAACCGTTAATGTATTGAGGGACTCACCCACTAGTTCAGGAATATTAATGTACGGATTTCATTATGAACATTCTTGTACAGATTTGTGTGTGGACATAAGTTTTTATTTCTCTGCGATAACTGCTCAAGACTGAGAATGCTGGATCATGTGGTGTGAGTTTTTTAAGAAACTGCCAACCTGTTTCTCAGAGTGGCTTGTAGTTTCATACAGTCACCAGCCATGCAAGACCAGTCCAGTTTCTCAACATCCTTACCACGATCTGGTATTGTCACTTAAAAAAATTCAGCTATTCTGATAGGTATATGATATTTCATCATGGTCTCAATTCCATTTCCCTACTAACTGGTGATGCTGAACATCTTGTGCTTATTTGCCATCTCTATATCCTCTTCAATGAAATGTTTCTTTTTATTTTTTCCCAGTTTTACTAGTACATAATTTAAATATGACATAAATTTAAGGTGTACAATGTGTTGATTTGATACATTTATATATTACAAAATGATTCCCACCATAGCATTAGATACCACCTCCATCTTTTCACACAATTACCATCTCTATTTTTTGTGGTGAGAACATTTAAGAATCACTCTTTTAGCAACTTTCAAGTATATGATACAGTATTAGGTCTAATTGCCATGCTCCGTGTTAGATTTTCCAGACCTTATTAATCGTGTACATGAAAATTTATATTCTTTGACCAATGTTTCCCCACTTCCCCTACTCCCAAGCCTCTGGTAACCACCACTCTACTGTTTTTCTGAGTTCATCTTTTAAAAATTCCATATAAGTGAAATCATAAAATGTTTTTTTCTGTCTGATTTGTTTCACTTAGCATAGTGCCCTTCAGGTTCACTGATGTCACAAATGGCAGGATTTCTTCTTTCTCATGGCTGAATAATATTCCTGTGTGTGTGTGTGTGTGTTCACATCTTCCTTCTCCATTCATCTGTTGATGGACTTTTAGATTATTTCTATATCTTGGCTATTGTGACTAATGCTGCAATAAATGTGGGAATGCAGGTATTTCTACAAGATCCTGACTTCATTTCCTTTGGATATATACTCAGAAGTGAGATTGCTGGATCATATCGTAGTTCTGTTTTGAGTTTATTGAGGAACTGCCATACTGTTTTCCATAGTGGCTGTACCAACTTATATTCCCATCAACCGTGCATAAGGGGTTCCTTTTCTTCACATCCTCACGAGTATTTGTTAATTCTTTTTCATGCTAGCCGTTCTAACAGGTAGGAGGTAATATCTCATTATGGTTTTGATTTGAATTTCTCTGATTAGTGATGTTGATCACGTTTTCATGTACCTGTTGGCCATCTGCATGGCTTCTTTGGAAAAAGGTTTATTCAGTTCTTCCTATTTAAAAAGATTTTTTTTTTTTTACTATTGGGTTTTATGAGTTCATTACATATTTTGAATATTAACTCCTTACCAGATAGGATTAGCAAATATTTTCTCCCATTCCACAGGTTGCTTCTTCATATTGTTGATTGTTTCTTCTCCTGAGCAGAAGTTTAATGGAGTTCCACATATTTTTTATTTTGTTGCTTGTGCTTTTGATATCATATCCAGGAAATTTCTGTGGAGACCAATGTCAAGGAGATTTATCCCTATATTTCCTTCTAGGAGTTTTACAGTTTCAGATCTTATATTTAAGTCTTTAATTTGTCTCAAGATAATTTTTGTGTATAGTGTAAGGGTCCAGTTTCATTCTTTTGCATATGGCTGTCCAGTTTTTTCAACAACATTTATTGAAGAGTCTGTTCTTTCCTCACTGTATATTCTTGTATCATTTATCATAAATTAATTGGCCATATATGAATGGATTTATTTCTGGGCTCTCTGTTCTAGTCATCTGTATATTTATTTTTATGCCAAGTACCACACTATTTTGATTACTACAGCTTTGCAGTATAGTTGGAAATCAGGAAGTGTGATGCCTCTGGCTTTGCTCTTCTTGCTCAGGACTGTTTTGGCTATTTGGAGTCTTTTGTGGCTTCATACAAATTTTGGGATTGTTTGTTCTATTTCTGTGAAAAATGCCATTGGAATTTTGACAGGGATTGCATTGAATTTGTAGACTGCTTTAAGTAATAAGGACATTTTAACATTATTCTGCCAATCTATGAACATGGAATATCTTTCCATTCGTTTGTGCTTTCGATTTCTTCCATCAAAGTACAATAGTTTTCAGCATAGAGATCTTGCACCTCCTTGGTTAAATTTATTACTAAGTATTTTACTGCTTTGGTGCCATTGTAAGTGGAATTATTTTCTTTATTTTTCAGATGTTTTGTTATTGGTGTACAGAAATACAACTGTTTTCTGAATGTTGATATTGTATCCTATAACATTACTGAATATGTTGATTGCCTCTAGTAATTTTTTTGGGATATTTAGGATTTTCTGTACGTTAGATCATATTTGCAAACAGACAATTTTAATTCTTTTCTATTTGGATGCCTCTTTTTTTTTGTCTGTTTGCTCTAAGACTTCCTGTTCTTTTAGAATGATTTTTAAAAATATAAATATAATATTACTCCCTTTCTTCCTGCCTTGAGCATTCTTCCTCTATAGTTATTTCATTTACATCCTCACTTCCTTATGTCTATGTACAAATGTTGCTTGCAGAGAGAAGCCTTCTGTGACAATTTTACCTAAATAGCCCTCCCTTTCCCCGCTGTCCTGTTATTGTAACTTATATATATATATATTTAACACTTATACTACCTAACAGTTTTGATTCATTTTTCTAATTTTGTAATGAAGATACATTAGGGCAGGTGCTTTGTCTATTTGTTTAATGATTTATACTCAACATCTAGAAGAGTTATTGGTATGTACTAGGTTATTATCAATTATTTACAGACTGAATGAATGAATTGCTGTGAAACATTGTCAATGTTGAATACTGGCCGATATTTTCCCCATAAAATTTTACATCTCATGTGATAAAAATCCTTTCAGAAGCTTATTTAGAAAGACATGTTTGTTTTTTCCTTGAAAATCACGTATTAGTCATGGCCCCAGCAATAATAGATGATAATTTGAGGTGAGTTTAACACATGGACTATTTAAAAGTTATGGGCAGGGTTGAAACCAAAAGGGATGGTGCCAAACATCAAGTGAGTGACATCTGGAAGTTACTGTCCTTGGCTGAAGGTGTGAGGGAGGGAATGTTACCAGAGCCTGGAAGGAGATTTATGTGAAGAGCTGCCTCTACAGGAACTGGGATGTTGGATGGAGGTGTGTCCTCAGCCTGAAATGACCTTGTGTGGGAGGGATCCAGGGAAATAAATACTCTGACCTCACTCCCCTTCATTTCTCTGACCTGTAGCTGGGCTCTCCAAGACCAGAACCCTGAGGGAAGGGAACCAGTTGATTAAGTCCACACAGGCCAGCCTCTTTAAGCATGGAGCAAAATGTAAAAGAATGGAGAGTAGATTTGGAGGGGAAATGGAAGATAAACAGCATAACTAGGATGCTTCTATCTTGCATCCCATTATTTTGCTGGACACATCGACTACAAGAGTGTCACATTTATAACAGTGTGACACATCTTAATGTTCTGAGCAATCTCTTGCTTGATTAACAAGAAGTCTAGTCTTTTCTTCCAGAAGTCATGCATGTGCACAGAATGGTTTCTCTATTCTGATCAGAGACGCTGCCTTCTTCCTTTTACTTCCTGACTATGTTGTGGTACTGGGCTGACCAGGTTCTTTGCTTCTGTGGCTTTTAAAACTGTCTAGATATTAACCCTCAGGTCTGAACAGAAGGGAGCTTCTACTACACTACAGGGCCAGACGTTTCTGAAAGGTTACCCAGAGCTGCTGGGCTCTGACCACATGGTTGTGTCTTTTTCCATTGTTCTCTTCCTGTAGTTGAGAGTTAGTAAGGTTTAGTTGAGAGTTGGTGGAGGAGAGGCTGATTGAGGAATGGTCACACAGCCTCACACTAGACCTGGAACTATTATTTTCCTTGGATGTGAAGGTCTTGTTTCCCTGTCTGATCCATTTTCTAGACTTGTGGTTTCATGTTGGTTTTCATTCAGAGGTCCACTTGCCTTTCCTTTCTGTTCAGGGCCTTCTCCAAAGACCAATAGACAGATGGATTCATCTACCTGTTGGACTTCAGTGTAGACTGAGGTCCAGAGATAAGTATCTCTAAATGGGCTGAGATCAAATCTTCTCCCACAGGAGAATGAGGGAATGGGCTAAGTTGGGAGCATACCACACACTGTTTGTGTTTTAACTCTTTTAAACTTGGAAATTTTTTTTCTTAAGAGCACATGCAGATCTCTTTTTTCTTTACTATCTGAAAATATTCCATTTGATAAAGATATATTCCAGTATGGATATTTCATTGTTTATTATATTTAATAGTTTAATTCTAGTTTTTAATTAATATACTATGAAAGTCATTTTACACATATCTGTACATATATGTGAGTACACCCATAAGAAAAAAAATACAGTAAATGTTATTGCTGAGTCAGTGTTTTGTGCATTTACAATTTTGATAGATATAGTTCAATTAAATAGTTCTGTTGCCTAAGAAATGTAAGGCTGTTCCAATTCTTATGCCTTTCCTCCTTTCAAAGGCATTTGGTATATCCTTTTCTGGAGGCCATCTAGTGTTCTAGAATGTATCAGTAAAGTGGCTTGTTTACGGTTGGCTTTCCAAAGTCCTTCCACTTTATCAGTTCAGCTAATTAAGAACTATTTAATGCCCACATTTTATTTCTAAAACTTTGGTTGACAGTTCTGACAGTTCTCATCTATTTCTTTTCTCCTACTCTTTATCCATGTACATAGTGTATTTTTATGACTTTTTTGTCATTTTAATAGGGATTTAGAGTGACAAAGTAGTGTTCAATGCATTATGTTGAACCAGACACACAGTCTTATGTTTAGTCCTAGGTACTTTATCTTTCTCTTTCTTTCTTCTTTTGGTCATTATTTATTTTATTGAAGTATAGTTGATTTATAATGTTTCAGTTGTACAGCAAAGTGATTGAGTTATATCTATTTTTCAGATTCTTTTCCCTTTTAGCTTATTACAAAATATTGAGTATAGTTTCCAGTGTTATACATGAGGTCCCTGTTGGTTATCTATTTTATATATACTTACTTTATCTTTTTCTTGTAAAAGTCATTTCAATTATGTTCAAGCTGGTTGTTTTTATATAGAATATTTTATTTTTGTAACTGCTTTTTAGATAATAAATTCTGATTAGTCTTAAGATTTTCCAATTCAACATCATTTGATAATAGAAATTTTACTTTAAAAAGGCCTTCCAAGTTATCATGAAGGACAACAGAGTTTGGGCACCACCAACTTATACATCTTTCTGGTTATGTTTGAAAAACTACCTGTCTTATTTTCACTGTGGTTATTCTAATATAAACACATTAAGAACAGAGGCCATGTTTTAAATTATTTTGTATTCCCAGTACGTGCCTGGCATAACTTTATCCATCCATCCCTTTATCCATATGACACATAACACCTCTGTAAGTAAACAAACAGATTTTCATGTATGAAAGGACCCTTTCAGTAATACTTACAAAATAAACCTGATTAAGCTAAATAGCCCAGGGATACTTATATTCAAATAGGACACTACAGAATAGACCCAAAGGAAGGAATCTTGAATCATGGGCATTCTGGCATTGTGACTGGTGTGCAGGGCCCTGTAGTGGCCCTCAAGTCACTTGATGTACATGGCCAACTGGAAGGGAGATTTTCAAAGCCATTTCTGGGCAGATGTCCGCTGGGTTCTGCCCATCAGCCCTTGTTGGATATGGCGTTCTTCATCCACTTTTTCTAGATCAAGCCTTAAGGGGCTCATAGCTGTAGCAACGTTGTGGAGCTGGCAACTGTTAAGGCTTTGTCATATGGTGGATAAAACCCAGCTTCAGAAGTCAGACCTGGCTGAAGTCCTAGCTCTGCTCATTGCCGATAGTGTAAACTTAGATCACTTGACGTTTGTAAAACTCATTTTTCTTATCTGTGAAATGGGGCTAACTTTTAGGGGTTGAACTGTATTCCTCCAAAAGATATGTTGGAGTTCTAATCAGTGGTTCCTAGGAATGTGACCTTATTTGGAACTAGGGCTTTCTCAGATAAATCAAGTTAAGACAAAGTCATTATGGGGAGCGGTAATCCAACATAACTACTATCATTACAGGAAAGAGAGAACACTGTCTGAAGACAGATGCAGGGAGAACCTAGTACTGTGGAAATGGAGGCAGAGATTGGAGTCATGCAGCCCCAAGCCAAAGAATGCCTGGGGTTACCAGAGCTGGAAGGAGCAAGGAAAGACCCTCCTCGAGAGGTTTCAGAGGGAACACGGCCCTGCCAACACGTTGATTTCATATTTTTAGGCTCTAGATGTGTGAGGGAATAAGTTTGTTTTTAAGCCACCCAGTTGGTGGTAATTTATTATAGCAGCCCTAGCAAACGAATACAGTAATCATTCCTACCTCACAAGGTTTTTGTGAGGACCGAATGCCATAACGTATGTGAATGTATGTGAAAGCAATCATGTACCATGAAGATGAGCAAATGGAACTTAGTGTCATTCCCATGCAGCAGGAAGGAGGGGTTCACATTTCCAGCTCTGCTCAGTACTCTGGCACTACCTTTTTCCTTCCAACTTTTGACTATTTAAGGGGCCACCTCTGGACATCTAATGTAGCACTTCCGCTTGGTGCAGGTGCAGACTCACCTGTGGGACACCTATGTGCTGTTTAATTTTCAGAATGTTCTTGTCCTGTGACCCTTACTCTGAACTCTTTTTTTCCCCTTTAGCTTTGAGTGACTGTTCTGACAGCTAGGGGAACTTACTGCTTCCCAGTTCATGTCCTGGGGAAGGAAAACAGGTATTAAAGTCAAGATCTGTGGGTGATTCCTACTTTGAATATTCCTACAAACAACTTGTGTGTAATGTCCTATGAAAGTCAGACTGAACTGGATTGACCTCACATCTGCTGAGAAATAAAGTTTACCCTGAAGACCTCCTCACTGATGGCCCTGCCAAAACTGACAATTTTTCTTCCAAGTCACCTTAGTTGACTTTTGCTGTTCAAGAGGTTATAAAAAGAGTATTCAAATCTGCATGAGTATCTGTGTACCTGTCATGGCTGAGATACCAATTTAGAAATTGCTCTGTCAGTCAGAAATTATCACCTGGTGCCATCTCATTCTTTCTGGGTTAGAATGTAGGGAATAGCTTGATGCATAACTCTTGCCCCTAACTGCCACCCTCAGGTGCTTTCCCACTGGCTTGCAGTGTTGTAGGCTGCTAGCAAAGACAATAGATGAAACGAGGGAACAAAAATCCATTTTGTTCAGTCTGTGAGTATATAAGTAATGCTGATCCTGTCTTGTCATAGGGAGGGGCACTCTGAGATGCCTAAGAAGGAGATGGAGAAACATATAATTATGACATCTGTTCTATTTGGAGGTGAGGTTTTCCTTGAGGAATGGGTAAAATAACCTATCCTTAATGAGCTCTCTTCCTTCTTCTCTTTCTAGTGGAGGATACCTTTCACTAATAGCCTTCGTTAAGGCTATTCAGGGATGCAGGTTTGTTTGTTTGTTTGTGTTTTTAAAGATTTAGGGGGAAATGATACACAGGAATATCTGAAGATGTCAGCTTAGAGTTCAGGAAACCAGATAGGAATGTGGAGCAGAAGCCCAAGCAAGGAGTAAAAACGATTATGTGAACGTTTCGCTTCGCTATTAATAATAATGCCTAATAATAACCCCTAAAGCTCAGAGGCTTATCAAAATAAGGATGTATTTCTCACTGATACGTTTGTAGGTCTTGCTATTACAGCTTTCTTGGGCTTGGCTTGGTTTGACTGGGCCTTGGTATGGACAATGATTTAGGTTCAGGTCTGTTCCGTGTATCTTTTTATTCTGGGCTAGTGGCTACATGGTGGACGGCAGAGAAGAGACTGTAGGAGACTTGCCGGGCCTCCTTAAGGACTCAGCTTGAAACTAGCACACTGGCTCTTCTTTCCTCATTTCATTGATCAAAGCAGGCTCATGGCCAAGCCCATCAGTAGGATGAGGAAGCATTTGCACCTACTCTAATGAGAGGCACTTGCAAAGTTACATGGCTAGGGGCATGGATTACGTATTTACTGGGACGGTACTGAAGAATTGGAACGATTATGTTTCTCAGGTGGCAGGATAGGATGGTGCAAGGGGCTCAGTGAAGTAAAGAGCCTCCAACCACTGGCCTTAGTGCCACCTGTATTAGTTTCTTAGGGCCTGCCTAATTAAGTACCACAAACTATGTGACCTAACACAACAGAAATTTACTGTCTCAAAGTTCTGGAGGCCAGAACTCTAAATCAAGGAGTTGACAGTGTCACGTTCCCTCTGAATCCTTCCTTCACTCTTCGTGGGCTTCTGGTGGTTTGTTGACAATCTTTGGCCTCCCTTAGTTTGTAGGTACATAACACCAGTCTCTGCCTTTGTCACATGGCATTCTCCCTGTGTTTCTCTCTTTACGTGTCCATTATCTCTAAGGACATCAGTCATGCTGGAGCCGGGGGCCACTCTGCTCTAGTCTGACCTCATCTTAACTAATTGTATTAACAAATGACCTAATTACCAAATAAGGTCACATTTTAAGGTACCAGGGGTTAGGACTTCAAATCTTTTTAAACTTTATTTTTTGGTGGGGACACAATTTCACCTATAACATCAGCAATGTGAAATTCTTAAGTCTAGCACTGTACCAAATGTTATTAAAAAATGGAATAAAATGTGTCATCATATCAGGTATATTTCTCTACTTAATACTAATAGTCTTGACCAAGTGAATGTTTTCTTTATATGTGCGAGTGAATAATTATTTATATATGTATTTATTCTAATTAAGAGTACAGTTTTTAGAAACAGCTGGGTCTATCTAATAAAAGGGAGGGGTATTTTATTCCACAGAATATTTTTTTGGAAAAAATCCTCTAAGGGATTAAAAAAAGTACTCAGCTCTATTAAATTTCTTAATTATGATCACATGTTCTTGAGTAACAACATTCAACATTGAAAGAATATAAATGACTTTAAATAAAGTATCGTCTGTTTTCCAAAAGTCTTCACGCAGCTTAAAGGACCCGGGGTATAAAAAGTCCTAAAGCGGTTTTATTAACCTTGCCTTGTTCAGTACATGACTATTTCTAGGATAAACTTGCTTTCCAAGAATCAATTTTCTGTACTCATGCGTGGTATTTTATTGTGTGATTTGACAAAGTCCTATCGGCCTTTGGACAGGAATGTCACCTTGGCTTAAGTTAGTGGTTCATGTACTTACTATGTATCTTAGCTTCTTAGCTCCAAAAAGCTCTCAAATATCTCCGACAGTCCTCAGGAACCTAGCACATGCTTACAAACAGCGCTCTCCGTTCCTTGGAAATTCAAGCTCTGTCTTCCTCTTCCCCTTTCTCCTGCCCTTGTAGCCTGTGTAGAGGGCACATGAGCAGTGCCTTCTGGTTCTTGCAGGAAAGTACTGATGCTCTCGATCCTAGGGATCTCTGCTGCTGTGTCTCGTGCTGCCTACCCCAGCAGTTCCAACATGGTTCTTCTTGCCTTGGGACTGCACTGTATCTTGCCCATGAGGAGGAAAGAGTGTTCCTCTTCCCCGCTCTATGCAGCATTTTAACCTCTGGCTGTAATGAATACCCTGGATCCCTGTTCTCATGGAACCCAGCTAGAGAGGGCTGCTCTTCCCCATTCTATGAAATGTTTTCTTACTGTGATAAGAACACACAATGTGAAGTCTACCCTCTCAACCAGTTTTTAAAAATTATATAAGTATTCAGGGGTACAGTATTATAATTTGACATCTGTATACACCGCAAGTAATAACCCCCAAAAGTCACCATCCATCACCATACGCACCTTCACCCCTTTTGCCCAGCCCCGTTTTCTCTGGTAATCACTGATACACTCTCTATCTTTGAGTTTGCTTTTATGTTTTGCTTTTTCAGTTTCCAAAAATGAGTGAAATCATACAGTATCTTTTTCCTTCTGACTTATTTCACCTAGCATAATACCCTCAAGGTCCATCCACGTTGTAGAAAATGGCAAGATTTCATTCTTTTTATGGCTGAGTAGCATTCCATTTTGTGTGTGTGTATATATCAAGCACACCTTCTTTATCCATTCATCCACTGATGGACACATAGGTTGTTTGAATATCTTGGCTATTGTAAATAATGCTGAATATATCTTTTTGAATTAGTGTTTTCATATTCTTTGGATAAATACCAGAGAACGAAATAGCTGGATCATGTGGTAGCTCTTTTCTTGAGGCATCCCTGTAATGTTTTCCATAGTGAGCAACCCTTTACAATGCCACCAAGAGTGTACAAGTATTCATTTTCTCCACATCCTCTCCAGCACTTGGTATTTCTTGTCTTGTTGATAATAGCTGTTCTAATGGATGTGAGGAGCTATTTCGTTGTGGTTTTTATTTGCATTTCCCTAATTCTTGTTAACCAGTTTTTAAGTGTACAGCATCACACTGTTAATTATAGGCACCATGTTGTACAGCAGATCTTTAGAACTTACTCATCTTTTATAACAAACTTTATGCCCATTGAACAGCAACTCCTCACTTCCCCTTTCCCCTAGTTCCGGGAAACCCCATTCTACTGTTTCTATGAGTGAGACTAAATACTTCATGTAAGTAGACTAATGTAATATTTGTACTTCTGTGACCAGCTAGTTTCACTTAGCACAGTGCCCTTCAGCTTGATATATGTGGTCACATGTGGAAGGATTTCCACCTTTTTAAAAAATAGATGATGTTCCACTGTATGTACTTACTATATTTTCTTTATCCATTCATCTGTTGATGGACAGTTGGGTTGTTATATCTTGGCTATAGTGAATAATATTGTAATGAACATGGGAGGGCAGTTATCCCTTCAAGATCTTGCTTTCAATTCTTTAGGATATGTACCCAGCAGTGGGATTGCTGGATCATGTGGTAATTCAGTTTTTACTTTTCTTGAGGAAACTTCATACTGTTTTCCATAGCAGAAGTTACATTGTACTTTCCCACCAACAGTATACAAGGGTTCCAATTTTCTCTAAATTCTCACCAAAACTTATCTTTATGTTTTTTTAAATAATAAGCCTCCTAACAGGTGTGACATGAGGTGATGTCTCATTGTGGTTTTAATTTGCATTTCCTTGATGTTTAGTGATGTTGAGCATTTTTTCATGTGTCTGTTGGCCATTTATAATTTCTCATCAAAGAAATTATATAGCTTTTTGACCAGAGCTGCTAAGATTACTCTGGGACCGCTTCCCTCCTCATGGAACCTGGCATAAAATTGCTGCTCTACCCACTTTCCTCTTATGCTCTCAGCTGTGCACACAAACTCCTTCCTTGTTTTCCTCGCCACAGAACCTCAAAACAGTACAAAGGAAAGTGCGTATAAACAAGTTAAAAAATCAAAGACACGCTTAAGGAAATTTCTGGAGGACACTTGCTAATCAATTGATTACTTATGTCTGAATATCTTTATAGGCTTGTACTGGATCTTTCTTAAAAGAAGTATCACTTCCTTATAGATAAAACAACAGAATAATGGAATAAAGAAATTCAGGAGTAGTATTAGGAGGAAACTATCCCTGGAGACCACAGTTTTGGTAGAAAAAAAAAGTCTAATTGTGAATGAGAAGAGCTGACACTGTTGAAGCCCTGATAATTTCCAGCTGATTGGCTTAAAAGAAAGTTCCAATGTTAATTCCTTGATCTACAAACATGAGGGAGTTGGATACTAAAGCACTATAGCTGGTTTATTAAAACATAATCTGAGGATAGGATGGAATGAAGAAGTAGAGTGAAGAAAAATTAATATTTTTACTATTAACTGCTGAGAGTAATCTGGATCTGGAAGTCAGGGGACCTCAGTTTTGTTCTTGAATCTGATAACAACCAGCTGTGACACTTTAGTCAAGCCACATGTCTTCTCTGTGCTTCACTCTCCTTGTAAAATATGGGTATTACTCGCCTTACCTCCTCTTAGGGCGACTATGAGCGTAGATCATGTAAAAGAATTCTGAAATAAGCAGAATGGGATGAATAAGACATGTATTAATCAAGTGATTGATGTTGTGGTCACTGCTTCTATTATGGTCTTTTTTTCCTTGGGAGATTAGCATGGCTTCTGTTGGCTCCAGATGTCTCTCTCCCAGTAAGTCTATGAATGACGGAAGGCATTTCACCTTGGAGACATAGATCATCTCATCCTTCACTTTTCCAGTTTATGGGGTGAGGTTAGACTAGTTTCTCTTCCAGACAGTGCCAGTAGAGATCCAAGTTGTTGGAAGAGGATAAAAGAGGACAGTGGTTGATGAACAAAAAGTCATCATGGCTTTTTTTTTTTTTTTTCCAAGGGAGAAGAAAACTTGGCAACAGATACACTGTCTCGTCTAGTTAGGTTGAAATTAACAAAAAGTTAAAATGCAGTGGCAAGGGCAATAGTCATGTCACGGGCATTTCTCATTTTGGCTAAGAAGGAAAGATCTGTGAACTTGAGTAAATGTTAAAATGTCACTAGGATGAGGGAGAATGTATATACCAATTTCTCCAATTAAGGACAGAGAGATTGACTTTTTGGCCGTTTATGTTCTAGAGTTAAGAAATTTAGTTTTGCCCTGTATTTGGAATAACGGAAAGGAAAGGGAGCCATCACTGAGTATTCACCTAGTACATGGACTGATTCAATCTTCACACTGACTCAATGAGGTAGATGCTTTCATTCCTCCAGATGAGGAATCTGGGGCCCAGAAACATTTGCATGTGTCGGACACCCAGTATGTGATGGAGTCAGTAGTCAATTCTAGGACTACCTCTGAACCAAGGCCCCAATTTTCTTTTCCTCTATGACTTTCAACTGAGTGAGAACTATTGATAAGTTATTATATTTAGACCTTTCTTTGGCTGCTATGCTTAGCCGAAGAAATTAAGAGAGATTTTGTTCTCTGAAGTGTGACATAGGACTATCTTCAGGAGGTTCTTGGCAAGTGACAAACCCATGTAATTACTCCATGCCAAACTCTCCCCTTTAGCATTGCCTGATTTTGTATTTATGGCTTTGATTCCGTCATATTTTGGAGTTAATGAAATTCATCTCTGCAGGCATTATGGGATAGAGACTGGAGGATTGGCAGAACTACGGAAACCTATACGTAGGGATGATATTTGAGCTGAGCCTTAGAAAACAGATTTTACAAGCAAACAGGGGCATGGGATGCTGGAAGAGAGAGTTCACACTGAGACTGACTGGAATAATCTCACAGAACTATGGCAATACACAGTATATTGGTTGGACATGCACTTGGGTATTGTACAGGGTACATTTGTAAGATAGCAAAAGATGAGGCTGAAAGTATAGCTTGAGGCTCAAGTGTGAAGGGTCTTGAATGCCATTCAAAAGGGCCTGGACTTTGTCTTGGATCATTCATTCACTGACTTACCCATTCATACACTTAAACATTTATTAAACTTTTAACATATGCCAGATGTTGTTAGAACTTGTTCATATGGTATAATAGTTTTGTTCTAAAGGTCTGGTGGAAGAAACACATTTTTGGTAAGTGTTTATTTAAAGGAGTATAACAGTAACATGGGACAATATGGAGAAGCTAGTTAGAGCTAATGGAATCTGGAAAAGTTTCCCAGAGGAGGTGATATTATGAGTTTCAAAAGATGACTAAATATCAGAAAATTAAGGAATATGAGGGGATGGTGAGTGGAGAGGTCAGACCAGGCAGAGAGACCAACGTGTACAAAAGCATGGAAACATGAATCTTGGAGGGAAGAGCTAGTCTGATGGATTGTGTGGAATAGAGATATTAGCCTGGAGATGGAAGCCAGGGCCAATCTTAGGGCGTGGAGTTCAACCATGTGGGCGCTAATCATGCCTATGTAATAAAGCCCTAATATAATGTAGGACACTGAAGCTGGAGTAAGCTTCCTGGGTTGGCAAAACGCCATGTATATTGTCATACAATGATGCTGTTAGGGTGTTGGAATTCTGAGGACGGCTGAAACATCACATTTGGAATCCATCTATACTCTGCCCTATGCCTCTTTTCCTTCAGCTCGTTCTAATTTGTATACTTTTTAAGGTAATAAATGTAACTATGAGTACCATAGGTTTCAATGAATTCTGTGAGTTTTCTAATGAATTCTCAAAACTGAGGATGATTTTGGGAAACGCCCAAACTTGCAGTTGGTGTCAGAAATGACAATGATCTTGTATGGACTTTGCCCTCTAACTTTGTAGTCGTACCCTAATTTCTTGCTTAGAGACATAAAAAAAACTTTAATTAGTGCTGAGACAGGAGGGATGGAGAAAAGGGAATGGATTCAAGACATTTTAAGGATGGAAGCAACAGGATTTGGTAACTGATTAGGTGTGTGATTATGTGGGGATATGGCTTGGGGGGTAAAGGGGAAGGAACATGAGTTCTGTTGTTCAGGATATGTCTCACTAACTTTTGAACATGCTCTTGTCTCTACCATTAGAAAACAGAACACAATAAAAATCTTCCCTTGAAACCATATCACCTCCCATCAAACTGGCCTGTGTCTCTGCTTTATAACTTGGCCCCTCTGATAGAAAGTTGTCAACATTGCCATCTTCATTTTCCATTCTTAGTCATTCTTTAAGTCAGCCCAGTCTTGATTTCACTTTTAACATGTTACCTAATTGATCTTCCTAAAGTGAGAAATTATATTTGTCACACTTCATGAAAAATTGAGTTCTTAAGTATCTTGAAATTTCTAATCTCTTTTTCCCCATTGAAACAGTGGTCTCTTGAATTACAGTTCTTCCCTCTCCGGGTTTTCCTTCTACCTCTTTGACTACTACTTGATCTTATTTGCCAGACCCTCTTCCACTAAAAACTTCTAAGTGTTGGTGTTCTTTAGCATTGTATTTAATTATTTTTTTTGCATCTCACCTTCTGTCCTCTCCTAACTTAAGACCATCTATTTCATCGGCTTAAAATGCCAGTGAGTCCTAAATTTGTTACTAAACCATGCAATTCTTAGATTTAGATTCCTGTATCCAGTTTCCTGTTAGACCCTTTTCTTGGATACCCCATAGTTCTCCCAAACCTAACATGTCCCAGACAGTGTTCTGTCTTCATCAGGCCTTTGCCTTGCCCGGTCACTCATCTTTCCCACCAACCAACCTGCTTCAGGAGCCAGTCATTGGACAGTCATTCTTGATACCCTGCTCTCCATCACTTTACATTCAATCCTTTATCAAATTTGCCAATTCCACTTCCCAAATCCACCCTGTTCTCTAGTTCTACTGTGGCTACCTTCTGCAAGCCATGACATTTCCTGCTGACTACTAAGATGGTCTCCCAGTGTATCCTGTTTCTTCCACTCTGTCTCCCCCAGTATTAATCCATTTTTCCCACAAGGTCTAGAGAGATACAATTAAAAATTTAAATGTTTCTGTAGTATGTAAGAACCTCAAGGGAATTCTGCATCTGGGAGAAAATCTAAAATATTGAACACAGTCTCTAATATCCTGAATAGTATGTCCTTGGAAAACTTCTCCACGCTTATCCTTCCATATTTTCCACATTGCTCACTATGTCATACCCACCTGGTGTTCTTTCCATTTCACAAATGAACCAATAGCAGTATTTCTTCAAAGTTTTGGATTTGCTATTCCCTTTGCTGAGAATACTTTCCTCACCTCCCCCACCCCTTTCTCCCTATGTCCTATTTATCTTTTGGGTCTTGGTGTAAAAACCTGTCTATGCTCAATGTATCACTCAGATTAGACTAGATTATTCTGTTTTTAACAACCCTAAAACAACAGTGACTTGTTTCATTCACCATTGAATGATGCTCCAAATTCTTTCTT
This sequence comes from Phocoena sinus, assembly GCF_008692025.1. Taxonomy (NCBI): domain Eukaryota; kingdom Metazoa; phylum Chordata; class Mammalia; order Artiodactyla; family Phocoenidae; genus Phocoena; species Phocoena sinus. The sequence goes on from NC_045764.1 coordinate 79,825,977, forward strand.
TTTTTTTGAATTTTATTTCATTTTCTTTTTATACAGTAGGTTCTTAATAGTTATCTATTTCATACATATTGGTATATATATGTTAATCCCAATCTCCCAGATGCTCTAATTTCAACGTGATGTTTCTTATTCTGAGGCAGGGGAAGAGCACAAAGAAGATTTTGAACTGGTTCAAAAACGCTTCCTGATGAACCTAGTGGCAGGGCAGGAATAAAGACACAGAAGCAGAGAATGGACTTGAGGACATAGCGGGGAGGGGAAGCTGGGATGAAGTGAGAGAGAGGAATTGACATATATACACTACCAAATGTAAAATGGAGGGCTAGTGGGAAGCTGCTTCATAGCACAGGGAGACCAGCTTGATGCTTTGTGATGATCTAGAGGGGTAGGATAGGGAGGGTGGGAGGGAGGCTTAAGAGGGAGGAGATATGGGGATACATGTATACATATAGCTGATTCACTTTGTTTTACAGCAGAAACTAACAACATTGTAAGGCACTTATACGCCAATAAAAATACTAAAAACATTTTTGTTCTTAAATCCTGCTGCCTAGAAATGCTGTATCATTTCTGCCTACATTTCATTGGACAAAGCACTGGCACATGTAATTTTAAGGGGCCAGGGAAATATAATTCTCCCATAGGCCTGGAAGGAAAAGAAAACTGGCAATATCAGTGATTTGAACCCCGGTATTGTCTACTATGCTCACTGCATTTGTTCTTCATGAGATCTTACAGCACCCTGTTGCTTGATTTCTTTTTTAAAATACATTTATTTATTTTATTTATTTTTGGCTGCATTGGGTCTTCTTTGCTACGTGTGGGCTTTCTCTAGTTGTGGCAAGCGGGAGCTACTCTTTGTCGCAGTGCGGGGTCGTCTCATTGCAGTGGCTTCTCTTGTTGTGGAGCATGGGCTCTAGGCGTGTGGGCTTCAGTAGTTGTTGCACGTGGGCTCAGTAGTTGTGGCTCACAGGCTCTAGAGCTCAGGCTCAGTAGTTGTGGCGCACGGGCTTAGTTGCTCCGCGGCATGTGAGATCTTCCTGGACCGGGGCTCGAACCCTTGTCCCCTGCCTTGGCAGGCAGATTCTTAACCACTGTGCCACAGGGGAAGCCCTGTTGCTTGATTTCCAATTGTGTTTCTCAGAATTTGAAATATTTGTAGGTGTTTTCAATGTTTGTCTCCCTATTGGATTCTGAGCTCCATGAAATCATGGTCCATGCCTATTTTATTCATCACTGTTTTACTTAGTGCCTAGCACAATATTTAGATTAGAGTAGATACTCAGTAAATACTTAGTGAATGTTGAAGGATATTCTGGAGATGTACAGCATCATTTGATGCCACACAGTAGGAAATTGGAAATTCCGGTCTAAAGTAAGAGAGAGATCCTTCTCTTCCATATCCTGGGTAATTTGAATTTTGTATCTTTTTTTTTTTTTAATATGTCCTATTGATTTTTTTGGTGTGGATTAAAGCTATATCTCTAAGTGGTGGCTCTAGAGAATACAGTGTACTTAGTTAACTTAGCATAGTCTATATCTTCAGGACGATCACAGTGTGTGAACTTTGTAAAACTATAATCCTATTTATCCCAACTTCTCATCTTTAGTGCTATCGTTGTCATATATTTGACTGTTTTATACCTACCATTTGGTGTACTTAGTTGGGCAGAAATCATGATACTATGTTACTGGTGAAAAGATAGACATACAGATCTTTGGAATAGAATAGGAAATTCAGAAATAGACCCACACAGCTATGAGCAATTAATTTTTTAAAAAATTTGACAGAGGTGACAAGGTAACTCAATAAGGAAAGAATAGTCTTTTTTACAAATGGTGTCAAAACACTTGGACATCCATATATAAAAAAGTAAACCTGACCTGTACCTCTTATTTACAAAAATGAACACTAAGTATATCACAGACCTAAATGTAAAACTTAAAACTACAAAATTTCCTGAGAGTACAGGAGAAAATCTTTGTGGTCTTGAGTTAGGCAATGACTTAGAAAACACGAAGAGGATAAAGTGTAAACAAAATTAGTGTGGATTAAAGTCCATCAAAATGAAATACTTTTTTTCTTGAAAGACATTAAATAAAAAGACAAGCCACAGACTTCAAGAAAAAATTTACAAAATACGTACCTGACCAAGGATATACATCCAGAATACATATAGAATTTACACAACTCAATAAGAAAACAAATACCCCATAAAGTCTCAAAAGATTTGAACAAACATTTCAAAAGAGAGAGATGACAAATTAAAAAATCCCTGACATCACTAGTCATTGAGGACTTGCAAATTAAAACCACAATGAGATGTCACTACATATCTATTATAATGATTAAAATTAAAATATCAAGTGCCAAGTCGATGTGGAGCAACTGGAAGTCTCATAGCTTTTAGACTTTGCTAGTGGGAATTCAAAATGGTAGCCTTACTTTGGAAAACAGTTCAGCTGTTTCTTGTAACATTAAACATACACTTACTATGGAACCCAACAGTTTTACTCTTGGGTATTTATTCAAGAGAAATAAAAACATGTCACCAGAAGAGTTTGGTAGAAAAATGTTTATAGCAGTCTCAATCATAATTGTCCAAAACTAGAAGTAACCCACATTCTCATCAGCAGGTGAATGAATAAATAAATTGTGGCTCATTCATACAATGAAATCCTATTCAATAATAAAAATGGTTAAATTAGTAATATAGGCAACACAGTGCATGAGTGTCATCTGCATTATGCTAAAAAAAAAAACTGGAACACAAAAGATTACATACTATAAGACTGAATTTTATAAGACTGACATCTGGAAAGGCCAGACTATAGAGATAGAAATCAGATCACTGCTGGGTTGGGGGTGGGAGTAGTGATTGATAACAAAGGGGAATGAGAGAATTGCTCACAGATCTTCCAACTCTATACCTAAGAAGGATGAATGACTGAAGTTTACTGTATGTAAATTATACTTCAATCAACCTGACACTTAAAAAAGATTCTGTGTGGGTATACACATATCACATACATATGCATATATATGTGTGTATGTGCATATAGATGCACACAGATATTTTTATTTGCTAGAATATTTTGTCATTGGATATCTTTCCACTGCTTTCTGGCCTTCATTGTGTCTGATGAGAAGTTAACTTTCTTTCTCAATCTAGTGTTCATCTATGTAATGCTGCTGTTGTTTTTTCCTGTTAATGCTTTTGAAATTTTCTCTATTTTTTAGCAGTTTGCCTGTAATGTTCCCAGGTGTGGTTTTCCCTGTATTTATCCAGCTTGGGGTTCTTGAGCCTTACTTATTCTCTACCTATTATCTCTTTGCTTCAGTTGGGGTAACATGTATTGAACTAGAGTCAAATTGACTGACCTTTTTACCTGCAGTGTATTAATCATCTATTGTTATAAACCACTGTGAAACTTAGTGGCTTAAAACATTATCAGATTATAATTTGTCAGAAGTGTATGTATTGACTGTACATTCTTCTGCTGGATGCATCTAAATTCACACATGTAGTTTTGTTCAGCAGGGGAATTGGCTGGAAGCTAAGCTCAGCTGGGAGAGGGTTATATCTCTTTGTCACATGGTGTTTCATACCAGGCTTCCTCATAGCATGCCAAGACATTCAATATCTGTTTAGGTGTAGCTTCAGGTTAAGGCCTTACAAGAAAAACTAACATAACTGCTGCTGCATTTTTTTAGTCAAAGAAAGCTGCAAAGCCGTTTTATATTTAAGGGGTATAGAAATAGTCTCCCATCTCTGTATGAGAAGAGTGGCAAAGTCACATCACAAAAGGATATGTCTACTGTGTTGGAATTCATTTCTGGCCACTGAACAAATTTCTACATGCAGTTTTCAATCTGCTTCTAAGCTATCCAATGAACGTTTTATTTTAGGTACTCTATTTTTTCAGCTCTAGGTTTTCTATATTTTGTTTTCTATATTTACATTTCTCTCCTGAAATACCCTCTTTTCACATATTCATATTTTCCTATAAATTCTTTAACATTTTTATAGTAGTGGATTTAAAGTCCTTAGTTGCCAATTCTTTTGTGGTTTTTATTTGCTATGCTTTCCTTCTCTTTAAAAATTTTTATTGGCGTATAGTTGATTTACAAGGTTGTGTTAGTTTCAGGTGTACAGCAAAGTGAATCTGTTGTACAAATGCATATATCCATTCTATTTTCGATTCTTTCCCATGTAGGCCATAACAGTGTATTGAGTAAAGTTCCCTGTGCTATACAATAGGTCCTTATTAGTCACCTATTTTATATATGGTAATGTGTATGTGTCAATCCCAATCTTCCAATTTATTCCTCCCCCTCCCCTTACCCACCAGTAACCATAACTTTATTTTCTACATCTGTAACTCTATTTCAGTTTTGTAGATAAGTTCATTTGTAGCCTTTTTTTTTAGATTCCACATATAAGTGATACCATATATCTGTCTTTGACTTACTTCACTCAGTATGAGAATCTCTAGGTCCATCCATGTTGTTGCAAATGGCATTATTTTGTTATTTTTTATGGCTGAGTAATATTCCATTGTATATATGTACGACATCTTCTTTATCCATTCCTCTGTCAATGGACATTTAGGTTGCTTCCATGTTCTAGCTATTGTGAATAGTGCTGCAATGAACGTTGGGGTGCATACATCTTTTTGAACTATGGTTTTCTCTGGATATATGCCCGGTAGTGGAATTGCTGGGATGAATGGTAGTTCTATTTTTCGTTTTTTAAGGAATCTCCGTACTGTTCTCCATAGTGGCTGTATCCATTTACATTCTCACCAACAGTGCAAGAAGGTTCCCTTTTCTCCACACCCTCTCCAGCATTTATTGTTTGTAGATTTTTTGATCATGGCCATTCTGACTAGTGTGAGGTGACAGCTCATTGTAGTTTTGATTTGCATTTCTCTAATAATTAGTGATGTTGAGCATCTTTTCATGTGCTTTTTAACCATCTGTATGTCTTCTTTGGAGAAATGTCTATTTAGATCTTCTGCCCATTTTTTGTTCGGGTGGTCTTTTGATATTGAGCTGCATGAGCTGTTTGTAAATTTTAGACATTAATTCCTTGTCAGTTGCTTCATTTGCAAATATTGTCTCCCATTCTGAGGGTTTTCTCTTGGTTTTGTTTATAGTTTATTTTGCTGTGTGAAAGCTTTTAAGTATAATTAGGTCCCATTTGTTTATTTTTGTTTTCATTACTCTAGGAGGTGGATCAAAAAAGATCTCGCTGTGATTATGATAGAGAGTGTTCTACCTATCTTTTCCTCTAAGAGCTTTAAGGTATCTGGCCTTACATTTAGGTATTTAATCCATTTTGAGTTTATTTTTGTGTATGGTGTTAGTGAGCATTCTAATTTCATTCTTTTACATGTAGCTATCCATATAGAAGAGGCTGTCTTTTCTCCATTGTATATTCTTGCTTCCTTTGTCATAGATTAGGTGACCATAAGTGCATGGGTTTATCTCTGGTCTTTCTATCCTGTTCCATTGATCTGCATTTCTGTTTTTGTGCCAGTGCCATACTGTTTTGATGACTGTAGCTTTGTAGTGTAGTCTTAAGTCAGGGAGCCTGATGCCTCCAGTTCTGTTGTTCTTTCTTAAGATTGCTTTGGCTATTCATGATCTTTTGTGTTTCCATACAAATTGTAAAATTTGTAAAAATTTCTGTTCTAATTCTGTGAAAAATGCCATTTGTTATTTGATAGGGATTGCATTGAATCTGTAGATTGCTTTGGGTAGTAGAGTCATTCTCACAATATTGATTCTTCCAATCCAAGAACATGGTATATCTCTCCGTCTGTTTGTGTTATCTTTGATTTCTTTCATCAGTATCTTTTAGTTTTCTGCAACAGGTCTTTTGCCTCTTTATGTCGTTTTATTCCTAGGTATTTTATTCTTTTTCGATGCAGTGGTAAATGGGATTGTTTCCTTAATCTCTCTTTCTGATTTTTGTTATTAGTGTATAAGAATGCAAGAGATTTCTGTGCATTAATTTTATATCCTGTAACTTTACCAAATTCACTGATGAGCTCTAGTAGTTTTCTGGTGGCATCTTTAGGATTTTCTATGTATAGTATCATGTCCTCTGCAAATAGGGACAATTTTACTTCTTTTCTGATTTGGATTCCTTTTATTTCTTTTTCTCTGATAGCTATGGCTAGGACTTCCAAAACTATGTTGAATAATAGTGGTGAGGGTGGACATCCTTGTCTTACTCCTAATCTTAGAGGAAATGCTTTCAGCTTTTCACCATTGAGTATGATGTTAGCTGTAGGTTTGTTGTATATGGCCTTTATTATGTTAAGGTGTGTTCCCTCTAAGCCCACTTTCTGCAGAGTTTTTTTTTTTTAATCATAAATGGGTATTGAAATTTGTCAAAAGCTTTTTCTGCATGTATTGAGATGATCATATGGTTTTTATTCTTCAATTTGTGATTATGGTGTATCACATTGATTGATTTGAATATATGGAAGAATCCTTGCATGCCTGGGGTAAATCCCACTTGATCAGGGTATGGCTGTGCTTTGGGTGATTATGGGTCACATCTGCCTACTTCTTGTCATGTCTCAACTTTTTATAAACACTGGATGTTATGTATAATACAACAGTGGAGAGAATTATCGTTTTTTGGTTTGGTTTTGTAGTTGTGACATAGACTGCCAGATATTTCTCCAGCAGAGAATTGAATTCAGTGTCTGCCACCATGATGAGCCACATTCAAGTTTCTACACAGCAAGGGAAGGAGAACACATTTATAGAGAGGAAAAAGAACTTGGGAGGGCTATAGTGAATAGTCTATGGATTTTCATTGACTGAGTCCTTGCTAGGAAGGAAGAAAACTTTTTCCTTCAGGCTCTGCTATTCTGGCAGGGCATGAGAGCTTCCCCTTCTGGTCTCCCAACTCAATTTAATTGAGGTGTCTGTTCTTTTTTAAAAATAGTTTCTAAAGCCTGAAGGTCTTTATCCATGATGTGGTTACCTTAAGGGGCTAATTATTTAGATTTTTCCTGTAATCCAGTTGAACTGGACAGGTAGCAACTTGAACTGGATTGAATTCTTCTCCGTTCAACCAAAACCCCAACCTCCTATACCAGCACTGTCCCTTTGATCTGGCCAGTAGTTCATCTGGGATGGGATTAGGCTCTAACACCAGATGGTGTTGGTCTACCTTTATATTCAACTCTGGCAGTGTCATAGGATTGAAGCTCTGAGATTGGATAGGATTACACTTTCTCTCTGCTTCATAGTCCTGCATTCTCAGCTGCTTCTGGGGTGGAGAGTTACTGGGTCAAGTGATTTATGTTCAGTGTTTTGGGCTCTTTCAGATTCCAACTGATAGTGAGGGCCAATGCTGTAGTCATCTCTGTGAAGTCCCCCAGCCTACAGCATGCCTGCTCTCCCTTTGCTCTTACACAGATCAGATGCCTATCCCCAGTTATAGAAGCTGCTACAACTTTCTGCTCAGTTCAACCATATTTTCTTGATTAGCCCTATAGAAAAATAAAATTTTATCTAGGTTTATCTTGTTACCATAGGAGTGAGGTTCTTTTTACCCTCTCTATCATCACTGGAAATGAAAAGCAGTATTGGGTTTTGACATGACTATGGGTAGAAGTACCTCCTGAACTACAGAGATATTGATCTGTATCCTGGAGGTTCTCGTTTCATGTTAGTGGTTATTGAATTTCTTTTAATTCATGTAATTTTATGCTGTAGCACATTTGGTAAAGTTTGCAAGGAGTTTCTTTTGCTGCAATAAAGATTATTCTTTGTTCTTTATATGGCCTGTGGACATCAAAAAGATAATGTATGACTGAAAGAAACATGGGAAAATGGTAAAAAATATGAATATCTATGGCTAAATGACATAGCAACTAAATACTGCTTTTTCTGGGTAAATTTCCAGACATTTAAGTGTAGACAAATTGAGCTACAGCTGTGTGTTATAATAATGCAAAATGGTTCCTAATATACTCAGAGCGATTTTCTTGCCCTTGACAGTGGGAGGTAACTCTGGAAGATGTCCTGTGTTTAATAAATAAAGGTAGGGTCTTTACTTCCACACCTGATGCAAGCACTTGGCTAAGGGGTCTCATAATTACCTAAGGCAGTAGTGGGAGGAGAGTACACATCCAAAACAATAGTACGCATGTGAAGGAGGAAGGCACTGGTCACCAAAAAGTCTGTATGGCAAGACGCTAGCATTGTTGTTAAAGTTGTCTTTGGAAATACGGCCTGGAATAAATGTTTCAAGAATGAATAATCATTTTAGGATACGTAACAGCTCAGCCCTGACTAGAGATTGACTCGGAGATGTGCTGGCCTCTACCCTACCCGAAAAATGGGCTCAAGTATGGCTTTATGTGCTCTTTCCTAAAGAGCATGCCTGCTTTTACCTTGCAATTACTGGAATAAACAATTTCTATTTGTTCATGAAATTGAGGCTTTAGTTATATTGGTACTTTTTTTTTTCCTACGAGTAGACTATCTTGTATGGTCCTGATTCTGAGAGGTCCTGTCCTAGGTCCCATCTTCTTTCTTGCTCTCTTCGGTGACAGTCTTAATTTTACCTTTTGAGCAGGGCCAGATCTTTCTCTTTTTCTCTGTCTTTCCCTCTCTCTTTCCCCCCTCCTACCCTCCCTCTCTCCCTCTCTCTCTTCCTTGCCACCCTTCTAAAGGAAGTTTAGGGTCTAACTGCTGGACTACTCACATTTTGTTATGTTAATTATGCTAATAAATAGAAAGAGCTAGAAACTTGGAGTAAAGCAAGAAATTTCAAACAAGAGAAAGAGTCCTAGAAAGTGGAAGGGACCAGGAAATCAATGTTTTAGGAACTTCCTTTGCTTGGGATTGAGTTAGACAATTTGGGGGGAAGCATTGCCATCAGGAGGAGAGTGAGAATTGCCAGGATGAACTAAAGCATTTTAAAGATTTTAAACTATATATTAAGTAGGTAGTTAAGCCTTTCGCTACAGATAGAAATTTTTTATTTTTTAAAATTGTGAGAATCAAAATTGTCTTTTATTATCAAGCAAGGGCTTGTGTGGCCACAGAGCTGAAAGCCAAATCCTTACAAGCAGGTGTTTGCAGCAAAGTAAAGGTTTATTTGCAATGCACCAAGCAAGGAGAACAGGCAGCTTATACTCAAAAGGCCTATACTCCACAATGGCTTTTAGGAAAGCGTTTTTAAATTTTTTTTAACTTTATTTAATTATTTATTTTTGGCGGCATTGGGTCTTTGTTGCTGGGCTTTCTCCAGTTCTGGTGAGTGGGAGCTACTCTTCATTTCAGAGTGGGGACTTCTCATTGTGGTGGCTTCTCTTGCTGTGGAGCACTGGCTCTAGGCGCACAGGCTTCAGTAGTTGTGGCGCACAGGCTCAGTAGTTGTGGTGCACGGGCTTAGTTGCTCCATGGCATGTGGGATCTTCCCAGACCAGGGATCAAACCCGGGTCCCCTGCACTGGCAGGTGGATTCTTAACCACTGTGCCACCAGGGAAGTCCAAAGAAAGGGTTTTAAAAGACAATATTAGGGGAGAGAGTCTTAGGATATCTGATCAGCTTGTGGACCTTTTTCTGATTAGCTGGTGGTGAGATAACAGGGTGATGTTTTGGGAATCTTAGTAGTCAATCTTCAACCTTCTGGTTCCAACTAGTCTGGCATCAATGTGCTTGTGGTCATCATGTAGTCACCATCCACCTCTGGGTGGGGGTCTTAGTTTCTGCAGAACAGCTCAAAGATATACATCAGATTGTTATCTATACCCCTTCTGGAGGAACTAGGAGTCCTGTGAGTCTATTCTAATCATTAATTGTTTGAGTTTGCTCCTTGGATCTCAGGGGAAGGCCTAGGAGACTAAAACCTTTTTTATTCAAACAAGAAATGGGGGACATGGAGGGGCTTGTATACCTGGGAAGGCCCTGCTTGGTTTCAGTCCCCACCTTTCTTTGATACTCCTCAATCCTGAGGAGAACAGGATGGCATAAGAAAGAGAATAAAGGTTTGGATAGAGAGATTAATCATAAACTTGGTGAGGGAACTCAGTTTTAGGGGGACTCAGTTTAATTGTAATTGACACTATGCCACTTGGGGGCCCCAGTAATATTTGGGATATACTTTCAAGTGGTACTCTACCTTTGTACTATAATCAATAAGAAATTATTTACAGTTTCTTCATATCTCTCTCTGAAAAAACCAAAAACAAAACCTCCTGTACCCTTTCACCCATGGACAACTGGATTTCTACTTAAAGAATTTAATGCCTTTCTTTTCAAGCTTTGTTCCATTTGAAAATGTAACGCTTGCAGGACTTTAAATTTGTGTGCATATTATCAAATATAGGCCTGTCTCCTAATTCCCAGCCCAATGTTCTAATCTCCACTGAGGAAGTAAGAAGCCAAGTTTTGTAGAGAATGTTTTCTCATTAAATAAATGATAAAATTATTTATCAAAACAACCAAAAGTTTGTGTACACAATTTACCCTGCAGGGTAAGGGATGTGTCATATATTGGTGGTGCAACACAAAGTTGAAGAGAGACCCTAAATGGGGCTACACAATGCCACTGGGAAAAGGGGAAGAAGAAGGAACAGGAAAAAAAGATGAGAAATGTGGCCAATTTCACAGCTTTGCTAGAAGCTTGTTGTATTGCCAGTAGTGTAGATACTGGCTCCAGGGCCCAGAAGGCTTGTTATATTTTTGTTATTTCATAAAGTTAGGGCATTTGGGGACAAAAAGGAAGTGGGGAGGGAGTAGGTAGGACTGGGAATGGAGTTTCCCACTGAGGCAAGTTTGACCTCTTATTTGCAGAGTCAGGGGAGAAAACTAACATTAGGTTAATGAGAAATAACATTAGTAACATGAATTGTAACTCATAGAACTTGAGTATTTGTGTGCCAGGCACTGTGCTAAGCCCCGTGCTTCCTGCCACAGCAATGAAGTTGAGTTATTTAAACGGGATAAATGCGTTTCTCTGCAGCACTAGAAACTCTGAGTTAAAGCAATACACCTCCTACTTCTACATTTCCTCTGCCTTCCTTTTCTTCCTTTTTAAAGTTCATTTAAACTTGCTATATTGTTTGACTGTTAAACTGCTTGAAACCTTTTTTGGGAATAAGATAGGATATAAATAAACTAACAACCTTACACAAACTAGTTAAGCTATAGTTGCACGGATATTTCAGCCTCTTGCTGTTCTTTATAGTTCCTTTTTCTGGCTCTAACCAAAGCTCTCTTTCATAGTTTTCTGGCCACTTAGGAAGTTATCTTTTGGTGTGGCCTCCAGGCCACATTCCTGACTCTCACCCATATCCTGAATCACCAACTGTGGTCCTTCTGTGAAATGTTCCTTTAATTATGACTCATGGCTTTTTGGTCTCTTAAGTTCTCTTTGACTTTAAAATCCTGTGATTCTGTGAGTCCCTGGTACTATAATTATTGATCCTTGGTAGGCAGCTTCTTTTAAATACTTTTAGGTATTTGCTGATCCTAGGAATCAGGGTATGACAGGGAAGAAAGGTAAAATAAAATCTTTGAGTCAACGATACCTTCTTTTAATTTTCTACTCTTCCTTTTGCAGAGCTCCTTCTAAATACTGGCTTCGTATTTATATTCATCAGTTTTTATAAAACATAAGCCAAATTTCTATTTGTTTCCATTTTCAAAATCAATTGGTGAAAGAAGGGCATGTGTCAGCCAGAAGCAAGAAAATTCCTTGTAGGACACGAAATGTTATCTACCAAGTAAATTGTAGATACATAGAGATGATCAAGCCAAGTCTCTGCATTTTACAGATAAATAAACTGAGGGCTATCACATGTCAAAGGGCTCTGAGTTGTATGAGGGGTGGGAAACCTGGCATGGGCCTTTGCCTTGAGTCTTTGCCTCCTACAGTGTGTGATCTTAGTTGAGTCATCTCCCTTCATGGTGGGAACACCAGACACAACCTCATGGAGTACTTCAGGAGTCATAAAATGGGTGAGAAAGTTCATGATATGTTTGCCAGTGAAGATAACTTCTGTACAAGTATGAAGCATCATTACTGTGAATTGAGGTACTTGATAGCACATATGACTGCTCACAAATGAAACCTAAAAATACTCCAGTATGTGGGATGTAACTTTGAAGGTGTCTGTGGCAATAAATGCAGAACCAGAAATAAAACGGGATAAAGGGTGTTGCTTAGCAATACAAATGAAAATGGGATAAAAAGAGTTCTTTAGCAGAGAAGAAGTTGGTTACTATTTATAAAATAGATAAGCAACAAGGATTTACTATATAGCACAGGGTATTGTACCCATTATCTTGTAATAACTTATAATGGAATATAACCTTCAAAAGCACTGAATCACTATGGTAACACAGTATTGTAAGTCAACTATACATCAATAAAAATGGTTGTGCTCTGCAATATATTTTCTTTCTTAGAAATTATACATGCTTGCTATACTCATGTTTCTTCATAGGAAATAGGGGGAAAATGCCTCTTAGTGCCTTACATGAGAAGAAAAATCTTAAAATTTTATGTCATCTCTATAGATAATTTCTACTCTGGGGTAAGTAATCAAAAGAAATCAGAATGCCTATCCCCTATGAAAAAGACACTAATTTGAATGCTTGAGTGATGGCCTTGGGGAAATCTTTCTTGTTTCTGCGCTTACTGGGTATCCAAAATTGCTTTGACTTTTGAAAAGGGGAATAAATGTCACCAGTCTGAGGAACAGTTTGAGTAATATTCAGTTTTCACTTAATCTAATTTTGGACAGAGTAAAGGGGCTTTGGAAAAATGCTTTTGGCCTGTCTCATGTAGTTTAATACATAACTCATTTTGATTTTGTACCAAATAACAATAAATAAGCCTAAAAAGGAAAAGAGCTATCTGTGCTCTTGCAAAGGGCCCAAAAGAACAGAAGAAAGAATGATTTAAAGGATGAGAATGAGGGATATGGCTTTCATAGAATTTTTTTGGAGGGGGGTATCTGAAAGATAACTATGCCTTCCTGTGTGTCATTGGAAAGGAACCAGTTTACATATATAATCAGCTAAGCCATAAAACAGGTATCATATTCTACATGAAGGTATAGTAAGACAGGAAAGGGTGTGCAATGTTAATTGTAGATGTGTTAGATTCCTCAACAAAATACTCCAAACTGGGAGGCTTAAAAAACAGAGATTTATTCTCACAATCTGAAAGCTAGAAGTTTGAAATCAAGGTGTCGTCAGGACCATGTTCCCTCTGAAGGCTCCATGGGGGGAGTGTTCCTTGCTTCTTGTAGCTTCTGGTGTGTGTCAGCAATCCTTGCTGTTCCTTGGCTTGTAGATGCACGACCCTGTCACAAGTCCACCTTCTCCTTGTGCCTTCACTTCTCTTTCCCTCTGTCTATATCTGCTTTGTGCCCAAATTTCCCCTTTTTGTAAGTATACCAGTCATATTAGGCTCTAACCTAATCGCATCATGTTAACTTGATTGTTCTTGTAAAAACCCTATTGCTAAATGTCACGTTCTGGGATGTGGGGCCAGGACTCTATCGTATCTTTTGGGAGACATGATTCAACCCATTCCAGCAGAGAAAATGGCATTGTTCAATAAGCGTTTATCAACGTGTCTCTCACAGTACCTAAAAAAAAGAAAGTCCTTCAACAGAGAATGTGAATATTCTAGTTTGGCAAGAATATTACTACAAAGAGGAAGAGTGGTTCACTAGGTTACCCCAGTTTGATGAAGGCAGCACCTATTAATTGTATTCAATGCCTTTTGCCAGTTGCTGTATTGTTCAAACAAATAGGAAATTACCAATTAGATTGTTGATGTATTTCAAATCTAGCGAGAGTATATCCTGCCCAATGAGCAAAGCTTACCAGGTGTAGTGACAGGCCCCACAAAGCCTTTAAAAAATTGGGAACATGGGAGTGCTGCTCTCCAAGATCCTGGTTGCACTTCTTTTGGTTACATTCCTAGCAGTGGGATTGCTGGATCATATGGTAGTTATATTTTTAATATTTTGAGGTACCTCCATACTGGTGTCTATAGTGGCTGCACCATTTAAAAAAAAATACCAACAGTGTGTAAGAATTCCAGTTTCTCTACATCTTTGACAACACGTTTTTGTGTTTTTATAAAATTTACATGGTAAGATTTTAATTTGGTAAGGTATTGATAATTTAAAAATTTGACAATGTTTAAATGTTTAAAATCTTACATAATTGCTTTTAGTTGAGTTAACAACTACACACAACAAAATGCACATTGATATAAGATAGACTTAGTAAACTTTGGTCATTAAATTAAATTTTTTTCTATAATAGTAATTTACTAAGGTATTGGAACTAGTGAAAATACGTTTAATGAAATTTTTTTTTTAATTGGGGTAGAGTTGTTTTACAATGTTGTGTTAGTTTCTACTGTACAGTGAAGTGGAGTTCCCTGTGCTTTACAGCAGATTCTCATTAGTTATCTATTTTGTACGTATTAGTGTATATATGTCAATCCCAGTCTCCCAATTCATCCCACCTCCCCATTTCCCCCATTGGTGTCCATACATTTGTTCTTTGCATCCGTGTCTCTATTACTGCCTTGCAAACCTGTTTGTCTGTACCATTTTTCTAGATTCCACATACATGCATTAATATATGATATTTGTGTTTCTCTTTCTGACTCACTCTGTATGACAGTCTCTAGGTCCATGCACATCTCTACAAGTAGCCCAATTTCATTCCTTTTTATGGCTGAGTAACATTCCATTGTATATATGTACCACATCTTCTTAATCAATTCATCTGTTGATGGGCATTTAGGTTGCTTCCATGACCTGGCTATTGTAAATAGAGCTGCAATGAACATTTTGCAGCTCCTGCCTCCATTTTTTTTTTTTTTTTTTTTTGTGGTACGCAGGCCTCTCACTGTTGTGGCCTCTCCCGTCGCGAAGCACAGGCTCCGGATGTGCAGGCTCAGCAGCCATGGCTCACGGGCCCAGCCGCTCCGCGGCATGTGGTATCTTCCCAGACTGGGGCATGAACCTGCATCCCCTGCATCAGCAGGTGGACTCTCAACCACTGCACCACCAGGGAAGCCCTCAAAGCAGTCTTGAGAAAGAAAAACAGAGCTGGAGGAATCAGGCTCCCAGACTTCAGACTGTACTACAAAGCTACATTAATCAAAACAGTATGGTATTGGCACAAAAATAGAAATATAGATTAGGAAATTCTATTCTTAAAAAAAAGGACAGGGTCTTCCAAATATTTCTGCAGAGGAGGTATCCTCTCTTGGGAGGAAAAAGTCCTAGAATAACTTATGGATGGTAAAGCTCTGTACCCCAACGTGCGTCACCTTATCTGGAGTGCTTCAGTGGGCACTGACCCTAATTGGGCTACTTGTTAATTTCCCTGTACTTCTGTCCTAACTAATTTTAGTTCTGTATCCTTTAGAGAAGGGGTCTTCATGTTGAGTAGAAATACGTAGAGAAATGCTTTATCATAAGAAAAACCCACAAGAGCTTTTAGGGAGGGTTTAGGGATATATGGATACCACGTATAAAAGGAGTAAGGGGCGCTTACACTGTGACTTCTGTGACTGGATATTTAGTTCCCCTAATAATAGCAGTAAAAATAAAAGACTGGAGCATTTTTTAGGTAACAGGAAGTTCAGTGCAAAGAGTGAAGACATTACTCTGTAGCCAGTTTTTGGGCAGAGAAATACTGAATAACCTTTGTGAAAAGTTTTTTTTTTTTTAATTTATTTATTTATTTTTGGTTGCACTGGGTCCACTGCTGCACATGGGCTTTCTCTATTTGTAGTGAGTGGGGGCCACTCTTCCTTGTGGTTCACAGGCCTTTCACTGAGGTGGCCTCTCCTGCTGCAGAGCATGGGCTCCAGGCACGCGGGCTTCAGCAGCCGTGGCCTGCGGGCTCAGTAGTTGTGGCTCGCCGGATCTAGAGCACAAGCTCAGCAGCTGTGATGCACTGGCTTTGTTGCTCCATAGCATGTGGGATCTTCCCAGACCATGGCTCGAATCCATGTCCCCTGCCTTGGCAGGTGGACTATTAGCCACTGTGCCACCAGTGAAGTCCTGGAATTGCTGGAAAGAATAAGAAAGCTAGCTGGTCATCTGGGACCTTTAGGGGATAGTAAGTGAAGAGTGACTGGGAATTTGGTGGTAGTTAAAAATAAATGAGTTGGCCTAACATTTATTTCATCTCTTATAGTTTATAGAATTTTAGATTTCAGAGAGCATGAAGGTCTGTATGTGATTTTCTGTATGAGAGATTTAAGACCAAGGGAGATTAAGTAACTTGGCCAAGGTCACAAAAATGGCCAGTGATGGAACCTGCGTAGCACCCAGGAATCCCAGTTTCTAGGCTGATCCTGTCCACATTCCTCCCCACTGCACAGCAATGTTTTCTTTTTTAAGACAGTTTACTTATTTATTTGATTATTTATATTAGAGTAAAATTTCTTTACATTGTTGCATTAGTTTCTGCTGTACAGTGAAGTGAATCAGCTGTATGTATACATATATCTCCTCCCTCTTGGACCTCCCTCCCACCCACCCATCCCACCCATCTAGGTCCTCACTGAGCACTGAGCTGAGCTCCCTGTGCTATACAGCAGGTTCCAACTAGCTATTTCACACATGGTAGTGTATATATGTCAAACCTAATCTCCCAATTCGTCCCACCCTCCCCTTCCCACAACAGTGTTTTCTATCTCTTCCTTTTGCTGCTGTCCTCTGCTTACAGCTCCCTTTAAGCCACACCCGTGAAAGAACAAGAGAAGCATGGAATCTTTTTATTTGCTAGTAGGTAGCATCCTATATAGGTATCAGCCTATGGTGTGCATAATCATCCTCTCTCCAATCTTTTAACTCTCATCCCTGCTAGCCTTCATTCTGGGTCTCCATTTAAACAAGAATTAGCCTGAATGACTAGAAACTCAACGTAGAAGTTTCAAATTCTAAGGACCCTCCCCTTTTCTCCCATAGTTGAAAAGAACTTTCTATTAATTTAGCTTTTGAAACATTTAGCTGCCCAGTCCTTGAAAGATATCCTTTCAAACAAAAGCTGTAGCTGTGGAGGCAAAATGGAAACAATTGAGGTCTATGGGTTATTCTAGAATAAGTACCAAATAGGTGGGTGGACCAAGGGGAAATCTCTGTATTTACTAACATTTAATTAACTTCATTGTATAACGGATTGCTTATATATTAAGGCACCTATGTGTTTTTCAGTTTCCATTTCAAGTTAAGTGAAGTCTTAGTGCTGCTTCTGGAATTCAGTTTATTTTGACCTTCCCTCACTCATGCTTTGACTATGTGACGCTTGTTGTATATTTCAGGATCGGTTCCAGTCAGTACAGGAACACTAAAAAGAATAAACATTTCGAAGTGTTCTTCCATCAGTGCTCAGTATTTGAGGTTTACCACAGTTGAGGCTTACTCACAAGGGCAAGTCTAGAGTTGAAAGGTGATGATCAAATCCAACTCCTTCATGTTATAGATGGAAAGCGAGACTGAGAGTTAGCTGACTTCAGGTGACTTGGATGTACTGGTGTAATGGAGCCAGTGTTTGTTTCCACAGAGTTCTCCTGCTAAATTCCACATTGCTATGGTGTCTAGTTTCAGTTTCTTGCCAACTGAGGGTAAGGTTTTCTAGGCTCAAAGAAACATGGCTGGTTATGATGACGGTAGACCCTCTAGGGATGAAGTATCTTTGCCATCCCCTCAGGAGTGTGGTGTGATGAGAAGGGTATAGGTTTTGGAGCTAGATTCCTAGTACCACCACTTCGTAGATCTGTCATTGAACAAGCTTAAAGTCTGAAACTCTGATTCTTCATGTGTAAAATGATCTAACAGTAGCTTTCTTAGAGGTGATTTTGAAGATGAAATGAAGGTAAGTAAAAACAGCTGTCATAAATAGAAATTAACATTCACCCAACCCCTTCCTCTTGTAATCTCTATTGGATGAATTTGTGGTTCTGCTGAAGGTATGTGCTCTCCAAAGGCTCCCTGGGAGCAGGGTTGATGGCAGTGTGAGGGGTCTGGTTTTGCAGAGAGGAGTTGGGAGTATTTTAGCATCAAAATTATTTCTTGGGGCTTCCCTGGTGGCGCAGTGGTTGGGAGTCCGCCTGCCGAGACGGGGGGCGTGGGTTCGTGCCCCGGTCTTGGGGGGTGCCGCGGGGTGACTGGGGTCGTGGCTGCTGGGCCTGCGCGTCCGGAGCCTGTGCTCCGCGACAGGAGAGGCCGCGGTGGTGAGAGGCCTGTGTACCCCAAAAAAAAAAAAAAAATTATTTAGTGGCCTTAGTTCCCCTTAGGTCTGGGATAGAGCTTGTGAACGGGATCCTTGGAAACTAAATATAATGGTCTCACTGGATTACTGTTTATAAAACATTTTACTTTGCTTCCAGAAGCTGTAACAAAACACTCTCCATTAACGTTGCTTTCTTCCATTGCCTCTGAGAGACAGGCGTTAGCCCCTGTGGCTAAGTTCTCTATCAGAGTACCCTTGTCACGTAATAAATTCATTTGTAATCTGTTACCTTTGATGTGTTGGTTTGTTGGGGCTTAATTTTCTCAAGCTTTACATGTTTCCTATGTTTTTCTAAATGGAATTGTAATGCTCTTGTGGAAACACAAGGCATCTTGTGTATTTTAATTAGAAATATTCTCTACATAGCACTTAGTGTAAGAGTATATGATATTATGGGTGCCTAAGGAATGCCAAGACAGTTCCTCACTGTTCATTTAGAGTCACATTTGAACTTTGGGCTAAGCTAGTTTTCTTTGAACACACTCGTGGTGAAAATTTTCCTAGTGAAAAAAATGAAAAGATGGTCTTTGCAAAATGAGCAAGTCTGCTTAGTTTTTGTGGCCATGGAGTGCAACTATGTGGAACAGACATGAGAAATACTTTTTTGGTTTTCTATCCTTTCATTATCTCAGTTGCCTGTTCATTTTTCAAGTTTAATGACAACTTAGTGACTTTATATGAAAAGTAACATTGTGGGTCATCTGGAGAACAAAGAGAAGTCACTTGTAAGTGCCACGGGTGCTCTCATGATGTTGACAGTCTGGTGATTTCTGCATTTTTGTTGTATCAAAAATTAACAGATTATACCTTTTCTTCAGAGTATTGTTTCCATATAGATGGGCTCATAAGATAGGAGTAAGTTTACTTGCCAATATGCTATCTTACCCACTAAGAGGTGATACATTGTGTGTGTGTGTGTGTGTGTGTGTGTGTATGTGTAAACATACCAATGACATCCTCTGGCCTTCCTCTACCATCATGTATTAGGTACAGGTGCTGAAGTCTGTACTGGTAAAATGGTCACAGGGCATTGGTTTGGTTCACCAAGTTGTTGTCCCATTGGCCAGAAAAGTGAGGAGATAATGTAGGCAGAGGGAGGGGGTAGGAGAGTTTACTATCAGTTTCTTAAAATGAATTTTATTATTTCAATTTTTGATGATGGTGGTTTATAAAATGATTTAGTACACAAGGCTATTTGGAAAAATTGAAGAGTCAAAAGCCAAAATAAAACAAAAATTATTTAATTCCATAGCCCAGAGATAAGCAAAAGTCATGGCTGGTATAGCTTTTACAAAATTGTACATGTACTATACATATATATATATACTTATGTTCATAAATATGCCTCATCATTATTTAAAATGATGACAGTTGACCCTTGAAAAACAAGGGGTTGGACTGCCTCGGTCCACTCATATGCATGAATTTCTCATTAAACACGTACTGTAGTACTCCAGGATCTGTAGTTGGTGAATCTGCAGATACAGAACTGTGGACATGGAGGGCCGAGCATAAAGTTATATGCAGATTTTTGATGGGGGGTTGGCGCCTTTCACCCCCTGCATTATTCAAGGGTCAACTCTATAAAAGTAATCTAAATGCATGATAAAAACAGTATTTAACGATATGAAATAAAAGGTTATTCTTTTGCCCAATACCATCTCTTCATTGCTCTTTCTACATGCGGGAGTTTTTGACCATTTCTGTTTTTTATTCTTGTGACAGCACTTTCATAACTCCAAACAATAATCTTATAACTCCATTAGAGATTTATTACGGGATCCCCACACTAGAAAAGAAATCTAGCTCATAGACAGTAATAGTCATCTCTCCTCCAATTTACAAACTTTAGTAAAAATTATATTGGCTTCTTTCATTTGCTTAGTACTATAAATGGTAAACTTAAGTATATTTTTATTGATCCGATAAACTTAAATATACGTCTCGACTCCCTCACAGGTAAAATGTATAAATGTGCATTTCTAGAAATCCTCCCTTTTTGGCTTTATCTACAAGTTGTGTTAATTACAGGGACACAGTTGATAATTTTGTGAACAACTCCAGGGAGCACCATTCCTTTATCATATGTTCGCATAGTTATTGCAGTAAAGTGTCTTGCAGAGGGGATACTATTTTGTAATTCATATAAATATACCATTCGGCCAAGAATAGACAAGATAAATTTTGTGTAGAATATTCCACAACTATAATGAAATGTTTTGTCCATATGTCTATGCTAAAACCTGAAAACCAATAAATATGATAACTTTGTATGTTTATTCACTCTGGAATTATGAAGTGTGATATGAGCCTTCTGGAAGTGTAGACTCCGAGGTGACTGAAGGTCTGCTGCTTATAGAAGAATGTCCTAAGCATAAAGGTCAAAGAATTATCTTGTTTTACATGCCTTCACTTGATTTAAAATCATGTTATGTTTCAGTTTGCTTCATATTTTGACCATAAATGTTTTTGTTTGGCTTTTTGTCCCTCTTGAGTTCTTAATTTCAATTTTTGTGACTCTTGAAAGCCTATCATTAAATCTTAAATGAGATATTTGTTAAAGCTACTTTCTTAAAGTCCTCCTTCCAGGAATGCTTTGACTTCTTGTTTTCGTTTAGATCAATTGAGTCTAAATTTCTAGGTCTGAAGTCCAGGTTTTTTCCTAAGATACATGATGTTTTTCAACCTTCTCCCTGCCTTTGGTTAGGTTCACAGCTTTTTGGATCCCATGTTTTCCTTTATTCTAAAATTCTTACTGTGTTTGCTGGTATGTATCCTCAAGAGATTTTGTTAGAAAATGTGCATGGGAGATAACTTTGAGTCTTTAAATGTCTGAACTTCTTCCACTCCTATTCCAAAACAAGGAAAATTATACTCTGGAGTACGACCATCGATGCTGAGAGTCTAATTCTTCCCTGGTTGAAGAATTGGTCACTATACTGGTTGGTCAGTATACTTTCTTTTAAAGAGCACATCTTCCTTTATTGCCTAGATATGAACGGTATGCCGTCAGCCTTTCTTAAAGTGATGTGGTTTTACTCCATCATTTTTAATGGTTTCTTAGTAGTACACTACTGATTTAACTGATAATCAATGGGAACCTAGATTGTTTTTTTTAAGAACTTTTTTTCCCAAATGATGCTATGAAGAATGTGCTTATCCTTATTTAATAACAGCAAACTCTTATATACAGGGTACTGTATGCCAGTATCTGCCTATGAACTTGATATATACTAAATTATTCCTATAGTAACCCTAGGAGGTAATTACTATTATTAGTTCCATTTTACAGATGGGGAAACGGATGCACAGAGAGGTTAAGTAACTTATACATAGTCAAACAGCTTGTAAATGACAAAGTTAAGGTTTGAAGTCAAGGAGTTTGGCTTGAGTCCCTGCTCTTAATCCATCTGCTCTTTCCTTCACCTAAGTCCCTGGAGGTGGAATTGAGGGGTGGCAAAGAGGGCATCCATCCCATCTTTATTAAAGAAGAAAGCACTCCTGGTAATTACTTACTAGGCACATAAGCAGTAGAATGTTAGAGGTGATATAATCTGAAGTTTTGAGTAATGGAAATTGAAAATTCCAGAGACTGGCTCAAGAGTGGCTCAGAGGGCTTCTCGGTGCTCAAGGAGCCAGCTCTGAGAGTTGAAGGAATCCTATCCATTTACAGTTCTGTGGTGGAAAACTGCATTCTGAGCTAGCAAAACTCGATTTTATCATCTCTGCCTTGTAGGGAGCTTTATGTTGTACCGTTCATTCCCTAGAGAGGGAGGAAAAAACTAAGCCGAATAGAAAATGAGGTTAGTTATGGCCTAGCAATTGCACCGTGCTGAAAGTGGCATTTGGAACACCTCATCAGAGCCCATACTTGTACATGCCACTTTAAAAGCATAATCCACAGTTTATATGGTTTTGTTAAAAAGAGGGCTAACGTGTTGAGGGAAATAGAACCCAAGGCAGGGGAAGGGATATTAATGTATAAAAGCCAAAGGGCTGTCAAAATAACCTTGCGGTGATCTGATATTTATTTTGAGATTATACTGTCATTCAAGGAACATTTATTGCTGAATAGTGGCTGAATTTGCCCCCCTGCCTACCCTCTTTTTAAAGGGGAATGGAGGTTTTGAATGCCTATAATTAATTCATCAGTTTCTGCTGCCAGTTTTCTACATGCCAAGAGAGGAAACTTTCAGAAGCTGATGCTACAAGGAACGCGACAATTACTAAACATTTTTTGCTACATCTTCTTATTTGCTATCAGGCGATGGAGTAGCATTAGAAGATTACCAATAGTGAAGGATAAAGGAGTAGTCGGTGTAGTTTAGCTAATGAAAAAGCCTTTTGAAAGGGTTAGTGTTTAAAAAAATGGGCAAATTAGATGCCCAAGAAAGTGTATGTCTAAGGAAATAGTAACAACCTAGAATTCCATCACTAACCCTAGTCTTTTCCTGAGTTGCTGAGTTGCAGCTCGGTTTTAGCGATATGTATTAGAAACAGTTTCTGTTTTTTGGAGAGGACTTTCCCAAAGGTGTGCATAGGAATATAGAAAAGAAAGAATTAGGTATACCTAGAGAATGGAAAGATGGGTATATGCTACAGAGCTGGATTCTGCAGGGTCAGACTTGTCCGTGTGTTGATGCAGGTGAGATGGACCAGGGACATTCTCAGTATTTTTTCCTATTAGTCAACTCCTATCCTCCATCCCACTTGTACACATAGGACATTGTTCTCTACCAGAATAATTTCTGATAGAATCATGTTCCTCTAAGTAGTGAAATAAATTTCAAAGTATTTTTGAAATATTTTAAACATAGGAGCAAAGTGTTCATCTAAAATACAGTTGAAGGCAAAAAAACATTGTGGAAAAAAAAGTTGGGAGACTTGACCTATGAGATATCAAGATTACTTCAACTTAATAAAACCTTGTGGTATTGGTATAGGTACAGAAAAATAGATTAATGGGATTGAATAAATCAGTGAATAAACCTGCACACATATGGAAATCTGATAACAAACAAATGGTATTCCAAAGGCATATACACCAGACACAGTCAATAGATGATCTAAATTTGGGAAGCAGAATTTAGAATAAAATAGATCATCTTTATGACTTCAGGATAGGGAAAGGTTTCTTAACATACAGAAAAATTTCAGAAGGGAAAATATTGGATAACTTTAGCTACATCAAAATCAGAAACTACTTTTTATCAAAAGATGCAAAAAGGAAATCAAAAGACAAGCCACAAACTGAGAGATAAATAATACATATAACTGACAAAAGAATAGTATCCAGAATATGTGAACAGCTCTTAAAAATCATTAAGATGAACAACTCAGGAAACAAAAGATAAGGGCAAAAGATAAGAGCAGGCAATCCTCCATCAGAGACTGAATGGCTGGTAACCTCTGACCAAGATGGCTGAGATGTTCCCCTCAGCTTGACTAAACTTAAACAGACTTCTCCCCGACTCTAGGCTCCTGAAACTTCTCATCGTAAATTCTTCCTCTGTGCCTTTGAGATGTAAATTTTTAAAAAAGCCTCTTGCCAGTTTTATAAGCTAAGGATGTCTTTCTCAAGAACCTGGGGGTCAGCCCTTTGAAATGTAATCATCAAGAGAGACAGCACCCCAGGCTTCCCTGGTGGCGCAGTGGTTGAGAGTCCGCCTGCCGATGCAGGGGACACGGGTTCGTGCCCCTGTCTGGGAAGATCCCACATGCCGCGGAGCGGCTGGGCCCGTGAGCCATGGCCACTGAGCCTGTGCGTCCGGAGCCTGTGCTCCGCAACAGGAGAGGTCACAACAGTGAGAGGCCCGCGTACCGTAAAACAAAAACAAAAACAAAAAAAAGAGAGACAGCGCCCCTACATCCCCATCTCTGTGGGAGGGAAGCACAGATGGTCCAGTCACAGAGAAGACAATTGAAAACTCAGAGATAATTGGATGTGTTGGACACATACCATGAATTGACCTCCCTCCTAATGTCCTCTAGTACTCTTCTGCTAGCTCACCCCAGCTTTTAAAAATCCTCCTGCCCTTTGTTTCAGCAGACTTGAGTTCAGACTGCATTCTCTCTACCATTGAAATAGTCTTGAATGAAGTCTCCTTACCTGTTTAAGCTTGCCAGTGCAACTTCTGCTTCGATACCCCTAATCAGGAAAATTATAAAACTACACATACATACCATTTCATAGCCACAGAATGGCAAGTGTTAGATTGGAGAGCAATAGGAGCTCTTCTGCAATCTTGGTGTAAATATAAATTGGCATAATACTTTTGGGGTACAATCTGACAATCTCGATAAGTTGAAAGTGTGCCTATCCTCTGATCCAGCAAACCCATTTTTAGATACTGTAAGAGAGGAAAATTTTTCCTCTCCCCTCTTAGGTTCTTTTGGCTGGTCTAATAATTAAATTGACATAAGACAGAGTAACAAGAGAAAAACAAACTTAATTTTGTATGTATAGGTGCCCCACATAGACAAAAGAAGCTCCCAGAAAGTCAGGCAATTGAGGATTATATACCACCCTGAGCTAAGGAGAAGGAGGGTAGGTGTCTGGAACTACAGAGGGGAGAAGATGGGAACTACAATTCACAGAAAGGTGGGAAGAGCAAATATTTGGTAAACAAATGTTTTCCATGCTATGCAGAAACAATGGGGCCCAGAGAGGACTTTGAACGAAGAGGTCCTGCTGAGCTCCTCCCAGCTTACCACACCTCGACCATACTCTCTGCAGTTATCTCTGGTGAGAATTCTTTTCCTGAACCAGACTCATCATCTAAATTCTTTTAGGCAGTTAAGGGGGAGGTAAAGAGCTCTTCTTGAATCTATTGGGACTTGATTTTTAGCTCAAAATAATGCACATGCCAAAGGGACACATTCTGGGGTGGCTTTCCCTGAACACCATCAATACATACCCTAAAGAAACTCTCCTTCAGGTACACAAGGAGATATGTAGAATAGTACTTACAACAGCTATGTTTGTAATTAAAAATGAAAACTGGAAACAACCTAGTTGTCTATCAGTGGGAGAATGAATAAAAATTTATGGTATATCCATAAAATAGAATACTGTAGAGCAGTGCGTAAGTCCGAAATAGAAAGTTAACTAAAGAAATGAAGTTTCAGAAAAATATACACGGCATCACATCCCGAAAATAAAAATTTAAAACATATTGCCTAGGGATCCATACATATCACCATGCATTTCCTAATTATTTTGTGCTGTGATAAACTTCAAATTCTGAGAGTAATTACCTCTAAAGATAGGGGTCGAGACAGGGTGAAGGTGATGGGTCCGGGAGGAACACATGGGCTTGACAAATGGGTTGTGAAGTGTTTTGTTTTTTGAGCCTGAATGGTAGAAACACAGGAGATAAAATATTCTTTATACATTTAATGTCTGACATTTTTTTTTATAATAAACCACAGAAAATGATTTTGTGGCAAAGGGTTGGGTGTTTATACCTCATTATGTCAACATCCAGATGGCACTTGAAGTTTTACTGTGTCCTTGAAGTAGAACACTCTTTGATCTGTAAATGGGATTCAGCCAAGTTTGGGCCAGTCATTAGATATAACTGTCTTCCCACCTCTGGCTCTGGAATACGGTGTGATCTCCGAGTCATCAAAGTGTACTTTCCGGACATGCAAGGCTCCTCAAAGAGTGGGGGAAATGCCAATATTTGGTATACAAGTCTTAGGAACAATCCTTGGTTCTGTGAGTCCATTAAGCCTCTTTTACCTCAAAGGCAGGGTGGTGGGAGATGATCATACTGAAGGTCCAAAGTAACTATGACTGAGCTAAGAATGTGGACAGGGGCCTGGGGTTGGAGATGGGTTCCCTCTGATATGTCTACGCTTGTTACTCCTCCTTACTTAGCTCAGCTCTCATGATGAGGGACTGCTTTTCCTACAAGTTGAGAAGTTCCTGGGAACACAGGTGGATGTTGGCAGCATTTCTAATGAAGTCCCTGGCTAGGAGGGGTACTTGTGGTAAAGCCTCCGAATGAAGGTTGGGAGTGGCAGTGCTGGGGAATGCCACTGCTGTTTGTTTTCTCCTCACTGCTACACAATTTAGGCAAACCATGCAGAGGGATTTGGGAAGAAGGGTGAGGTATTGCGTCATTACCTAGTTGCGAAACCTATTAGAAAATGCTTTCAGATATGTAAGAAGACCCTAACATAAGGATCCTCATTTCAGGACAGCCATATAAGTTCCCAAACAAAAAGAAGCAATGTCTTCTAAGTGCTATGTAGTTGCTGTTACCTTTCATTAAAAAACAAACAAACAAAAACAAAACTGTCTTACAAAATGGCTTTCGATTATCAAGAGAGATTAAAGAATGGCTTTTCCAAGTTCTCCATGGCCCACTCACAAGCTTCAACTGATTTGAGCAAAACAGGAAGCATTAAATGCAAGAAAAGAGTGCTACTTGGGAGTTCTGTGGATATAGTCGGCAAATGTGGAGTGGTGCTGACTCCCCTTCTTCATATCATTGACCTGGTGGTCCCAAGGCAGAACAATGATGTGTGTGGTGATGACGGGTTTTTTGTACCACATCTTGGATGATTGTTATGGGAGAAATGATAGAAATAGGGTTAGAGGGGCCAACCCCTATACAGTAAAAATTCAGCATATAACTTTGTAGTTGGCCGCCCTTATCTGCAAATTCAACCAATTGTGGATTGTGTAGAATTCTAGTACATATTTATTGGAAAAAAATCCATGTATAAATGGATCTGTGCAGTTCAAACCTGTGTTGTTCAAGGGTCAACTGTGTATAGTCATCCTTCGATACTCACAGGGAATTGGTTCCAGAGCCCTGTGGGCACCAAAATCCAAGGATGCTTACATTCCGTACATACATGGCACAGAATTTGCTTGTAAGCTACACACATCCTCTTCACTTTACATCTCCTCTAGATTCCTATAATACCTAATACAATATAAATGCTATGTAAATAGTTGCTGGCATATGACAAATTCAAGTTTTGCTTTATGGTACTTTGTGGAATATTTTTCTGAATATTTTCCATCTGAACTTAGTTGAATACTCTCTGAGGAACCTGTGGATAAACAGAGCCAACTGCATTAGATCTTTGTCTCCTTTCTGGCACAGAGCTCTCCAAACTCTTGGCACTTCCCCAGAGAAGAGAGCAATAAAGGTGTCTTTTATGTTAATGAGGTGACTTTCAGAAAGCACCTAAGGATGGGGCCTGGCTGCCAGGAGAACCAACCTTGTGATTAGAGGACTTACAGTCCCACCTCCTGACCTCTGAGGAGAGGAGGGGCTGAAGGTTGAATTAATCACCAACGGCCACTGACTTAATGAATCATGCCTATATAATGAAGCCTCCATAAAACCCCCAAAAGACAGGATTTGGAGAGCTTCCAGGCTGGTGACCACATGGAGATCTGGGAAGATTGTTGTGCTCTCAGGGGGCCTGGAAGCTTCACAACCCTTCCCCACATACCTTGCCCTGTGCATCTCTTCCATCTGGCTATTCCTGAATTATATCCTTTTAAAATACACTGGTGATCTGGTAAGTAAAATGTTTCTCTGAGTTCTGTGAGCCATTCTAGCAAATTAATTGAACCTGCAGAAGGGTTGTGGGAATGTCTGATTTGTAGCCAATCAGTCAGGAATACAGTTAGCAACCTGGACTTGGAACTAGTGTCTGAAGTTCAGGGAAGGGATTGTACGAAGCCCAATCTATAGCATAACTGACCCTTATACTCACTGAACGATAACGCCCTGTTTATATAACTCCTGTCAGTGGAATTATGTACTATTTGTCCATTTGTAACTAGCTTATTTTGCTTAGCATAATATCCTTTAGGACCTTAACTGCTAACTTTCTGAGAAAAAAATAGGGATTTTTCTCATTTTTCTATTGTCCAGATATATGCATAAATAAATTAGAAAAATGAGTTTTGTATGACCAGAAATACTCACGAAAAACTCCTAAGAGGAAAAGGCAAGGTCTTGAGAAAAATGGGGAATATGATTCTATTTTGGTTAAAAAAAAACCAACTAAGAAATATCTAATACATGTTACAAATATGTGAATATTTGAGCAAGGAGAAAATGTGGAAGGACACACACTAGGTTGTTTCTGTTGGTTACCTTAGGATATGGGACAGAGTGTGGGGGAGATAGGATTAGACTTTATATGTTTTTCTGATGTTTCACATAATAGTGATTTGTTGAAAATCATAAAGTAAAAAGGCTTAAAAATATTAAATGATATAATGGATGTAAAGCTATTGGCACTCTGCTTCATAGATGGGTTGCCTTCATTCTTTATTCTTTGTCCTTTGGTGAAATTTCTGGCTCTTTCCCTGTATATTTCCGTTCTCTACCAGGGCTCTGCAGACTTTGGAGGGATGTAAGTAGCTCTTTGTTACATGGGCATTAGGGATGCTTAAATAGTCCCAGCCTGAAGTTTGAGATTTCATTCTTATTTATAGTATACATACATACAATTTCCATTCAGGAAATCATTCAACAAATATTTGTGTGACTATTAAACCCTAGATATCCTGCTAGGCCTTGGTGACATGATAGGGGAATAAGCTAGGCCCAGTTCCTGCCCTTAAGGAGGTTACATACCGGTAGAATGGTCCCTCCAGAAGCGACAGGAATAGTTACAAGCAGAGATGTTCGAGTTATTATCTGAAAGGGACCCTGGGCTTAAACCTCGGACATTCTGAAAATGTAACAAAACTAGTCATTTAACAGAAGACTTTATGCCAAAAAGAATAAGGTTTCCCAACTAAGGAACTTATCTCTCATCCTAACTGATAATCAGGCAAAGCCCAATTCAGTCTCATCAAGGAGTTTAATGCTTGGGTTTAATTTAGTGAGAGTGAAGTTAGTATTCTATCAGTGGCAACAAATGGCAACCATCATTATTCCACTTGAGTGCTTTACTGCAGCTTGAAACACCCTGAGCTACGCATATGGGGTTTCTGCTTCAGCTCAGCAGTAGGCAATACAGCATATGCAGTCTCCCTGGGATTCTCAAAACCTGCAAAGGAAGTGACAGTTGCTTTACAGAATCTCCCCCTTCTTTTCAAATGTGTTCCACAACAAGAACTTCATCCGGCATCATGTTAGAACTTCTGCTTCAGCAGATGTCTATAGCCCTAAAATAAAAAATTCTCTATTTAATGCTTCTATTAAAAGTCCCTTGTGGCCACACACAGTAGTGATCACCACATGACTGAAAACACTTCAGGGGAATATGGTACAAAATGCAAATGTGGAACATGTTGAGATGTGAGTCTCAAATATCTGAAGTTACCCTGCTATCTCAGAGGACTTGGGGAAATAGTCATTTGGGGAGAAAAGCAAAGATGCAGCCCAGAAAAGAGATTTGAGTGTGAGTTGTACTATGTGGTCTATTTAAGAAGGCAGCATGGAAATCCCATCTGCTTCATGGAAGTAAGCCATTCAGAAAGTATGGATGCTAACTGCTCAGATTGTGGGACTGGAGGCTGATTAGAACCTTGCCTTTAAATCTTCCTCATAGCCCATTTGTGTTTCCTTCTTTTCAGTCTCTAGGAGTTGTGGATTGAAAAGAAAATACCTGTCAGGAAAAACTGTGAAAGATGTTGAAATGGGCAAAGTAAGATTTGTCTTGCCTAGCTCATCCATCTGGGATATAGCTGTCTTTCCTTGTTTTGAGTTACTTTACAACCCTGAAAATTGTAGCAAACTGATGATCGTACAAATGATTCTTGCTTACAGAAGTGCAAAGTAATCGTATCCAGTGAAATGCAGTCATTGATTGCCACATCGGTTATTTATTGCTCATGTTACATTATTTTTGAATTCATTTAAGAGTTCCTTCTTTCTATGTGTCTACTCTTTGGGGTCCCCTTTGGATTTACTGTAAAATCTCACTGGCTCCCTCAAAAATAAGTTAAATATAATCTATGATACATGTTTATTTTATGTTTGTATGGAAGTTATAGTTTAATCTTAAAAGTTATCCCTTACCACATTTCTGGGAAAGATGAATCATTATGTCCTAAACATATCCCAAAGAAGGTACTACAAAATGTTGGTTCCACTGGATTCTAAGAGGGATTTTATGATCAACTCTATTTGGGAAGTGTAGGATTAAACAAAATCTTTACTGAGGCATCTTTCAGTCTTAAATATGCCAAGGTTCAATATTAATCTCCAGGTAGAGGATGTAATTTTCTGAGTTTTGCCAAACCACTTCGATAAGGAATTCTCTGGGAAAGGAATGCTTTTGAGAAATCCTGTCTCAGGAAGAATTGCTAAGGAAGTGCTGAACCCAGCTTGGCTCTGGTTTGGGAACGTAGATAAAGTAGAAAATTTATAAGAAACTAAAGGAGAGGTGGACAGGGGCCAAAATAAGCTTTATCTTTGTGGAGTTTCGTGTTGGATTGGCCTTGCTGAGTCATTGGCCACAAATGATGTGCCCAAATCTCTGGCACTTTTGTGGTCAGAGAAATGTGTGCCCATTAACACGTCTTAGTACAGGGACTATAGCCACACTCAGAAAGGATCCTGATAGGTTTTCCTAGAGTACCCAGGACCACTGAAGCCATGCCCAAAGTTTGGGTTGATTTAGGACAGATCTGCAAAGCTTACAACCAACCAATCTGGGCAGATGATGGTAGTTGGAGGGGTGAGGAAGGCTGGTGTGGTTAGTGGAGAAGAAGAGCTATATGTTCTGCTCTTGGTCATTTCTGAATACTTGGAAGGTTCCCGCATTCATCAGGTCATCATGTATCTTTGATGGGATTTTGTACCTAGCATTGCTGTAGTTGTGCTAGGGGCTAGCGATTAAGAAACATGAGCTCAGAGAGTGCTATCTTCAAGAACACATAAAGGGGCTTCTCTTGCCTCTGACTTCATGGGCATGCCATGAGTCTTCAGCACCAGCCTAGGTCTAGTTCAGACTTCCTAGTCTGATACAGATTTGTACTCCTAAGCTTCCTGACACTTTTCTCTGGCCCTGGGATTGGGCCAAGAACACAAAAATCTAATTGGACAGCTATATGGTAGTTTTCACTGGAAACTGAAAAATATCTTTGTTTGGAACCAGAAATGTATCTTGTAGATGAACATTGATCTTCTTCACCCCTTTATTTTTTTTTTTAACATCTTTATTGGAGTATAATTGCTTTACAGTGGTGTGTTAGTTTCTGCTTTATAACAAAGTGAATCAGTTATACATATACATATGTCCCCATGTCTCTTCCCTCTTGCATCTCCCTCCCTCCCACCCTCCGAATCCCACCCCTCTAGGTGGTCACAAACCACCGAGCTGATCTCCCTGTGCAATGTGGCTGCTTCCCACTAGCTATCTATTTTACTTTTGGTAGTGTATATATGTCCATGCCACTCTCTCACTTTGTCCCAGCTTACCCTTCCCCCTCCCCATATCCTCAAGTCCATTCTCTAGTAGGTCTGCATCTTTATTCCCTTCTTGCTCCTAGGTTCTTCATGACCTTTTTTTTTTTAGATTCCATATATATGTGTTAGCATATGGTATTTGTTTTTCTCTTTCTGACTTACTTCATTATAAACGACAGTCTCTAGGTCTATCCACCTCACTACAAATAACACAGTTTCGTTCCTTTTTATGGCTGAGTAATATTCCATTGTATATATGTGCCACATCTTCTTTATCCATTCATCCGTTGTTTGACAGTTAGGTGGCTTCCATGTCCTGGGTATTGTAAATAGAGCTGCAATTAATATTTTGGTACATGACTCTTTTTGAATTATGGTTTTCTCAGGGTATATGTCCAGTAGTGGGATTGCTGGATCATATGGTAATTCTATTTGTAGTTTTTTAAGGAACCTCCATACTGTTCTCCATAGGGGCTGTATCAACTTACATGCCCACCAACAGTGCAAGAGGGTTCCCTTTTCTCCACACCCTCTCCAGCATTTATTGTTTGTAGATTTTTTGATGATGGCCATTCTGAACAGTGTAAGATGATACCTCATTGTAGTTTTGATTAGCATTTCTCTAATGATTAATGATGTTGAGCATTCTTTCATGTGTTTGTTGGCAATCTGTATATCTTTCTTGGAGAAATGTCTATTTAGGTCTTCTGCCCATTTTTGGACTGGGTTGTTTGTTTTTTGGATGCTGAGCTGCTTGTACATTTTGGAGATTAATCCTTTGTCAGTTGCTTCATTTGCAAATATTTTCTCCCATTCTGAGGGTTGTCTTTTCGTCTTATTTATGGTTTCCTTTGCTGTGCAAAAGCTTTTAAGTTTCATAAGGTTCCATTTGTTTAGTTTTGTTTTTATTTCCATTTCTCTAGGAGGTGGGTCAAAAAGGATCTTCGTGTGATTCATGTCCTAGAGTGTTCTGCCTATGTTTTCCTCTAAGTTTGATGGTGTCTGGCCTTACATTTAGGTCTTTAATCCATTTTGAGTTTATTTTTGTGTATGGTGTTAGGGAGTGTTCTAATTTCATTCTTTTACATGTAGCTATCCAGTTTTCCCAGCACTACTTATTGAAGAGGCTGTCTTTTCTCCATTGTATATTCTTGCCTACTTTATTAAAGATAAGGTGACCATATGTGCGTGGGTTTATCTCTGGGCTTTCTATCTTGTTCCATTGATTTACATTTCTGTTTCTGTGCCAGTACCATACTGTCTTGATTACTGTAGCTTTGAAGTATAGTCTGAAGTCTGGGAGCCTTATTCCTCCAGCTCCGTTTTTCGTTCTCAAGATTGCTTTGCCTATTCGGGGTCTTTTGTGTTTCCCTATAAACTGTGAAATTTTTTGTTCTAGTTCTGTGAAAAATGCCAGTGCTCATTTGATAGGGATTGCATTGAATCTGTAGATTGCTTTGGGTGGTAGAATCTTTTTCACAATGTTGATTCTTTCAATCCAAGAACATGGTATATCTCTCCAACTATTTGTATCACCTTTAATTTCTTTCATCATTGTCTTATAGTTTTCTGCATACAGGTCTTCTGTCTCCTTAGGTAGGTTTATTCCTAGATATTTTATTCTTTTTGTTGCAACGCTACATGGGAGTGTTTTCTTAACTTCACTTTCAGATTTTTCATCATTAGTGTATAGGAATGCTAGAGATTTCTGTGCATTAATTTTGTATCCTGCTACTTTACCAAATTCATTGATGAACTCTAGTAGTTTTCTGGTAGCATTTTTAGGATTCTCTACGTATAGTATCATGTCATCTGCACAGAGTGAAAGCTTTACTTCTTCTCTTCCAATTTGGATTCCTTTTATTTCTTCTCTGATTGCTGTGGCTAAAACTTCCAAAACTATGTTTAGTGACAGTGGTGAGAATGGGCAACCTTGTGTTGTTCCTGATCTTAGTGGAAATGTTTCAGTTTTTCACCATTGAGGACGATGTTGTCATACATGGCCTTTATTATGTTGGAGAAAGTCCACTTTATGCTTACTTTCTGGAGTGTTTTTATCATAAATGAGTGTTGAATTTTGTCGAAAACTTTCTCTGCATCGATTGAGATGATCATATGGTTTTTCTCCTTGAATTTGTTAATACGGTGTGTCACATTGATTGATTAAGTACACTGAAGAATACTTGCATTCCTGGGATAAACCCCACTTGATCATAGTGTATGATCCTTTTAATGTGCTGTTGGTTTCTGTTTGCTAGTATTTCGTTGAGGATTTTTGCATTTCTGTTCATCAGTGATATTGGTCTGTAGTTTTCTTTCTTTTTGACATCCTTGTAAGGTTTGGTATCAGGGTGATGGTGGCCTCATACAGTTAGTTTGGGAATGTTCCTCCCTCTGCTATATTTTGGAAGAGTTTGAGAAGGATAGGTGTTAGCTCTTCTCTAAATGTTTGATAGAATTCGCCTGTGAAGCCATCTTGTCCTGGGCTTCTGTTTGTTGGAAGATTTTTAATCACAGTTTCAATTTCAGTACTTGTGATTGGTCTGTTCATATTTTCTATTTCTTCCTGGTTCAGTCTCAGAAGGCTGTGCATTTCTAAGAATTTGTCCATTTCTTCTACATTGTCCATTTTATTGGCATATAGTTACTTTTAGTAATCTCTCATGATCCTTTGTATTTCTGCAGTGTCTGTTGTTATTTCTCCTTTTTCATGTCTAATTCTATTGATTTGAGTCATCTTCGTCTTTTTCTTGATGAGTCTGGCTAATGGGTTATCATTTTTGTTTATCTTCTCAAGGAGCCAGCTTTTACTTTTATTGATCTTTGCTATCATTTCCTTCATTTCTTTTTCATTTATTTCTGATCTGATGTTTATGATTTCTTTCTTTCTGCTAACTTTGGGGTTTTTTGTTCTTCTTTCTCTAATTGCTTTAGGTGTAAGGTTATGCTGTTTATTTGAGATGTTTGTTTCTTAAGGTAGGATTGTATTGCTATAAACTTGCCTCTTAGAACTGCTTTCGCTGCATCCCGTAGGTTTTGGGTTGTCATGTTTTCATTGCGTTTGTTTCTTGGCAGTTTTTGATTTCCTCTTTGATTTCTTCGGTGATCTCTTCATTATTAAGTAGTGTGTTGTTTACCCTCCATGTGTTTGTATTTTTACAGATTTTTTCCTATAATTGATATCTAGTCTCATAGCCTTGTTGTCGGAAAAGATACTTGATACGATTTCAGTTTTCTTGAATTTACTAAGGCTTGATTTGTGACCCAAGATATAATCTATCCTGGAGACTGTTCCATGAGCAGTTGAGAAGAATGTGTATTCTGTTGTTTTTGGATGGAATGTCCTATAAATATCAATTAAGTCCATCCTGTTTAATGTATCATTTAAAGCTTGTGTCTCCTTATTTATTTTCATTTTGGATGATCTGTCCATTGGGGAAAGTGGGGTGTTAAAGTCCCCTACTGTGAATGTGTTACTGTCGATTTCCCCTTTTATGGCTGTTAGTATTTGCCTTATGTATTGAAGTGCTCCTATGTTGGTTGCATAAATACTTACAATTTTTATATCTTCTTCTTGGATCGATCCCTTGATCATTATGTAGTGTCCTTCTTTCTCTCTTGTAATAGTCTTTGTTTTAAAGTCTATTTTGTCTGATACGAGAATTGCTATTCCAGCTTTCTTTTGATTTCCATTTGGATGGAATATCTTTTTCCATCCCCTCACTTTCAGTCTGTATGTGTCCCTAGGTGTGAAGTGGGTCTCTTGTAGACAGCATATATACGGGTCTTGATATTGTATCCATTCAGCCAATCTCTGTCTTTTGGTTGGAGCATTTAATCCATTTACATTTAAGGTAATTACCAATATGTATGTTCCTATTACCATTTTTTTTGTTTTGGGTTTATTATTGTAGGTCTTTTCCTTCTCTTGTGTTTCCTGCCTTGAGAAGTTCCTTTAGTATTTGTTGTAAAGCTGGTTTGGTAGTGCTGAATTCTCTTAGCTTTTTCTTGTCTGTAAAGTTTTTAATTTGTCCATCGAATCTGAATGAGATCCTAGCTGGGTAGAGTAATCTTGGTTGTAGGTTTTTCTCCTTCATCACTTTAAATATGTTCTGTCACTCCCTTCTGGCTTGCAGAGTTTCTGCTGAAAGATCAGCTGTTAACCTTATGGGGGATTCCCTTATGTGTTATTTGTTTTGTTTCCCTTGTTGCTTTTAATATTTGTTCTTTGTATTTAATTTTTGATAGCTTGATTAATATGTGTCTTGGCATGTTTCTCCTTGGATTTATTCTGTATGGGACTCCATGTGCTTCCTGGACTTGATTAACTCTTTCCTTTCCCATATTAGGGAAGTTTTCAACTATAATCTCTTCAAACATTTTCTCAGTCTCTTTCTTTTTCTCTTCTTCTTTTGGGACCTCTATAATTCAAATGTTGGTGCATTTAATGTCCCAGAGGTCTCTGAGACTTTCCTCAGTTCTTTTCATTATTCTGCTCTGCAGTAGTTACTTCCATTATTTTATCTTCCAGGTCACTTATCTGTTCTTCTGCCTCAGTCATTCTGCTATTGATCCTTTCTAGAGAATTTTAAATTTCCTTTATTGTGTTGTTCGTCACTTTCTGTTTGCTCTTCAGTTCTTCTAGGTCCTTGTTAAACGTTTCTTGTATTTTCTCCATTTTATTTCCAAGATTTTGGATCATCTTTATTATCATTATCCTGAATTCTTTTTCAGGTAGATTGCCTATTTCCTCTTCATTTGTTAGGTCTGGTGGGTTTTTACCTTGCTTCTTCATCTGCTGTGTGTTTCTCTGTTTTCTCATTTTGCTTAACTTACTGTATTTGGGGTCCCCTTTTCACAGCCTGCAGGTTCATAGTTCCCTTTGTGTGTGTGTGTCTGTCCCCAGTGGCTAAGGTTGGTTCAGAGGGTTTTGTAGAGTTCCTGGTGGAGGGGACTAGTGCCTGTGTTCTGGTGGATGAGGGCGGATCTTGTCTTTCTGGTGGGCTGGTCCATGTCTGGTGGTGTGTTTTGGGGTGTGTGTGGCCTTATGATTTTGGACAGTCTCTGTGCTAATGGATGGGGTTGTGTTCCTGTCTTGCTAGTTGTTTGACATAGGGTTTCCAGCACTGTAGCTTGCTGGTCGTTGTGTGGAGCTGGGTCTTGACGTTGAGATGGAGATCTCTGGGAGATTTTCACCATTTGATATTACGTGGAGCTGG
This sequence comes from Phocoena sinus, assembly GCF_008692025.1. Lineage (NCBI taxonomy): Eukaryota > Metazoa > Chordata > Mammalia > Artiodactyla > Phocoenidae > Phocoena > Phocoena sinus. The sequence goes on from NC_045764.1 coordinate 79,862,922, forward strand.
GAGGTCTCTCGTGGACCAGTGTCCTGAACTTGGCTCTCCCATCTCAGTGGTACAACCTTGATGCCTGGCTGGAGCACCAAGAGCCTCTCCTCCACATGGCTCAGAATAAAAGGGAGAAAAAAAAAAAGAAAGAAGAAGATAAAATAAAATAATTATTAAAAAAATAATTATTAAGAAAAAAAATTTTTTAAGTAAAAAAAACTAAAACGAACAGAGAGAACCCTAGGACAAATGATAAAAGCAACACTATACAGACGAAATCACCCAGAGAAGCATAAACATACACAGTCACAGAAAGAGAAAAAGCGAAAAAAAAATATATATCGTTGCCCCCAAAATCTTCCTCCTCAATTTGGGATGATTCGTTGTCTATTCAGGTATTCCACAGATGCAGGGTACATCACGTTGATTGTGGAGCTTTAATCGGCTGCTCCTGAGACTGCTGGAAGAGATTTCCCTTTCTCTTCTTTGTTCGCACAGCTCCCTGGGTTCAGCTTTGGATTTGGAGCCGCCTCTGCATGTAGGTCGCCTCAGGGTGTCTGTTCTTTGCTCAGACAGGACGGGGTTAAAGGAGTAGGTGATTCGGGGGCTCTGGCTCTTTCAGGCCAGGGGGACGGAGGGGTCCGGATGCGGGCCGAGCTTGCGGCGGCAGAGGCTGGTGTGACGTTGCACCAGCCTGAGGTGCGCAGTGTGTTCTCCCGGGGAAGTTGTCCCTGAATCACGGGACCCTGGCAGTGGTGGGCTGCATAGGCTCCCAGGAGAGGCGGTGTAGATCGTGACCTGTGCTCGCACACAGGCTTCTTGGTGGCAGCAGCAACAGCCTTAGCGTCTCATGCCCGTTTCTGGGGTCCGCGCTTCTAGCTGCTGCTCGCGCCTGTCTCTGGAGCTCCTTTAAGCAGCACTCTTAATCCCCTCTCCTCGCGCATCAGGAAACAGAGGGAAGAAAAAGTCTCTTGCCTCTTCGGCAGCTCCAGACTTTTCCCGGACTCCCTCCTGGTTAGCTGTGGCACACTAGCCCCTTCAGGCTGTGTTCACGCAGCCAACTCCATCTCCCTGGGATCCGACCGGAGCCCGAGCCTCAGCTCCCAGCCCCCCGCCACCCCGGCGGGGGAGCAGACAAGCCTCTCAGCCTGGTGAGTGTTGGTCAGCACCGATCCTCTGTGTGGGAATCTCTCTGCTTTGCCCTCCACACCCCTGTTGCTGCACTCTCCTCAGTGGATCCGAAGCTTCCCCCCTCTGCCACCCACAGTCACCGCCCGCGAAGGGGCTTCCTAGTGTGTGGACACTTTTCCTCCTTCACAGCTCCCTCCGACTGGTGCAGGTCCCGTCCCTATCCTTTTGTCTGTTTATTCTTTTTTCTTTTGCCCTACCCAGGTACGTGGGGAGTTTCTTGCCTTTTGGGAGGTCTGAGGTCTTCTGCCAGCGTTCAGTAGGTGTTCTGTGGGAGTTGTTCCACATGTAGATGTATATCTGATGTATCTGTGGAGAGGAAGGTGATCTGCGTATCCTACTCTTCCGCCATCTTGAAGCTCCTCCTCTTCAACCCTTTTTTGTCTGTGTAAATGGGAAGCCTGTATATCACCATTGAAGTCTGCTGCTATGTATGTACTATCTTGGATTACCCTACAAAAGACAATTGCATAGCAGCGATGAATGCTGTAACCTTAGCAGAAGTCTCCAGGAGAATTCGTGAATTCTGTTAATCTGTGGGTGTGGAGAGCTGATGCCCTGAGGTGCTGGGCGGCAGGCGCCGGTGACGACAGCAGGAGCAGCATCTGCAGAGAGCAGACGAAGGCTTGCTTGAGTAGTACTTGAAGAGCTATGTATTTCGGAAAGAAGTAAACAGTATATTGAATTTTTACTGCTGCGTTTTTTCACTTGAGTTATCATGAACATTCTCCCGTGACAGTAACTATTGTTCAGAAGTATTTTTTTATACTTAGTAATATTTAATTTTGTTGACCTAGGACAATTTATTTAATCAAATCACTATTTGTTTCCAAGTCTTTGCTCTCACAAAGAGTAATTTAATTGACACTCTTTTACACAGGGCTTTCATCAAACTTCCAATAATTGCTTTAGGATAAATTTTTGTAATGTGAAATTAATATGTCAAAGCGCATGCACCTCTTTCATCCTGAAAGGTTGAGTCAAATTACAATCTCTCCTGCACACTATGAATAAAGCTTATTTCACTGATAGTAATGTTTTTATGGCCTGGCTGTAAGAACATGAGATCACAGTGTTGGGAAAACTTGAGCAAGAAGGCAGAGAGGGCCTTGATGAGGTGGTTATCCTTTTTTTCCCCTGATGTAGCTCCAGCCTCTGGGAGGGAATGTGATTGGAAAACTCAACTGTGGACCACTGTTCTCTGTCGCCTGGTCCCCTGACCAACAGCCAGCTGATTCTGGAGGGCAGCTGGTGGGAGGCTGTGGGCTAAGAGACACTGCCTGTGGATGCCTAAAGCTGGTCATTCTCTGGCCAAACCCCAGAGATTCAGATCAGTACCAGTCTGTCCCTGCATTCCTGCTAAAGTGTGCCTGAGGCCAGATTCCAGTCGGCAGCTGCTCTGCTATTCAGAGTGGTTTCAGAGCATCACTGTCACGCATCTTGAGGTGTGCTGAGCTTTCAGGAAGGTAGGAGAGGTAAAGTACCTACACTCGGAAACAGAGCAAAATTAACCAGTGGAGTTAAAATGGCCCAGGGTTGAAGGAACCCAGCCCTGTGTTCTGTGCCTGCTTGATTTTAGCTTTCACATGTGCAACTTGGGCTATGCATTTGCCACCTGTACTTCGATTCTGCTGCTTTGGGAAGTGAAATTTCATAGCTTTTTCCTCTATGTATTCATGTATTGGTAATTGGTGTCACTTCTACATTATTTTTATTTGGTGCAAATGCCTAAGTAAGCATAAAACCTGGTATAGTATTAAGCAGTTAGTAAGCAGAAACCCGTGAGAATTTTGTTTGGCAGATTTGATATAATGTGTTTTTATGCATTATTTTATTAGGAATTATTTTTATAGGTCACTGTTTTGACAAGCTACTGGTGCACATGTAATCTGCCAGTAAGGTTCACCTTAAAATTGAAATGTTCCACACAGAAGATTTTTTTGTGTGAGCTTCTTTTTTAAATGTAAAATTGTAGGCTCAATTTCTTTAAAATACTTTCTGAATCATGGGACTAATTTTATTTTAAGTTAGGGAACTAATCATCTGCAAATACAGGGATAATTTATTAATTCAGTAATTTACTAAATGATCCACTAAGAAGCTGCTGTATATTTGGTAAATTTGTCAAAATCAAAACCATTTATTCCCAAATAAAGCAGGAGCTTTTGTTTCTCTCTTCCTGTTTTCCTTCTATTTCCTGTCATTCTCAAATACATCCACTTCATAATTCCAACCAAATCATGATTGTAGGCTTACTTGATAGAAATAAACCAACATGGACAAAACAAGTATTGCTGTCACTTTTTTTCTTAAATATACTTCAGAGGCATTTTGTAATAAAATTAGAAACAAAAGCTAAAACTTGGTAAAGTTAGCTTTATTTTTTTTGTTTGTTTTTGTGTTTTTGCGGTACGCAGGCCTCTCACTCTTGTGGCCTCTCCCGTTGCGGAGCACAGGCTCCGGACGCGCAGGCTCAGCGGCCATGGCTCACGGGCCCAGCCGCTCCGCGGCATGTGGGATCTTCCCGGACCGGGGCACGAACCCGTGTCCCCTGCATCGGCAGGCGGACTCTCAACCACTGTGCCACCAGGGAAGCCCAGCTTTACTTTTTGTCTCTAAGAATAATTGAAATTATTTCTAGTTTTTAAACAAGAAAATCAGTGATAAAGAATAGTGCATAAGCAATTCAGAAGCAAAGAATATTTGAGGGGGCTTAGGAATTACCTGGTTTAAACGTTTATGTTTTACAGCTATGTTTTTGTCACATATAAGATCAAAGATTGTTTTCTAGTGCACAGAACAAATATCACAGATTCATTTTGACTCTCCAATTCTCTATGAAGCACTTTTAGGGTTTCCATGATGAACTTCAAATATTTTATGTGTTTCTATTAAGTGTCTTTGGGCTATCGTTAGGAAGCTCAGTTTTATGCATTTAAAACTGAACATTTACTTTGCAGTTGTTCTGGAGCTGGAATACAGTACACAACCACATAAAGTGATGTTTGTTTTAAAAAATCTATAATTTTAAATATGTATATGTTAATATAGTCATTTACAGGAAGATTTAAAAAGACTTTTTCCTCATTGAACACACAAATCATACCAGTTCCTCAAATTCTTGCACCAGAATTTAGAGACTGGGCATTAATATCCCAAAGGGCTCTCTAAAATAGAAGCTTTGTAGGTGGATTTTCTGTGACTGATGCTAGAAATTGTTTTTTCCTCCTTTATTCCAAGCCTAACAGAGAAAATCATGGATCAGTTCAGGAGAAGTACATTAACAAAAATGTTGGAGCTTTTATTAAATAATTACATGTACCTAAATCTACTTTAGAGCACCTTTCCTGATACAAACCTGAGTTTTGTGCAGAAAGGGAGTTGCATTCTTAATAGACATATTAGTATATTTTATTTCCTATAACTGTGGCTTTAAAAAATTATCACAGTTAATTATGTAGCTATTTGTATAAAGTTATGCTTTGTGAAAAGGGATTCTATGACTTTTTAATACATTGTATGTAAAGTGGTTAATGAGTTATAAATGGTCATTAATGCAAGTCTGTTTTCAAAATAACTGATCATTAACTAAGTAACCATGGAGAAGCAATCATTTGAATTAAATATTAGAGTCCTCTATGTAATAAGTATATGTAAGTGAGTCTGATAATTAGTAAAATTTAAGAATATCTACTTCTGTACCTTCCAATCAGCTTTCTCTTTTTCTGCCAGGCAATGCTTGGAAAGATGCAGGACTTTTTAGAACTCAAGAATCTAGAAAAAAACAAAACCAAAAATAAACTCCCCAAATATTTAGAATGTAAAACCATGGCGTTGAATAAAGATGCTGACCTACTAGAGAATGGACTTGAGGATATGGGGAAGGGGGAAGGGTAAGCTGTGACAAAGTGAGAGAGTGGCATGGACATATATACACTACCAAACGTAAAATAGATAGCTAGTGGGAAGCAGCCGCATAGCACAGGGAGATCAGCTAGGTGGTTTGTGACCACCTAGAGGGGTGGGATAGGGAGGGTGGGAGGGAGGGAGACACAAGAGGGAAGAGATATGGGGATATATGTATATGTATAAATGATTCACTTTGTTATAAAACAAACTAACACACCATAGTAAAGCAATTATAATCCAATAAAGATGTTAAAAAAAACAACAAAAAAAACCATGGTGTTATCTAACAATGTGGGGTTATGCTTGTTAAGAGTAATAAAGGAATGCAAATATATTCAGATTTTAATCTTTTTCTAGATACATATCAGCTGTGGCAGGATTGCAGGAAAGTTCATGCTCATTGGTCAGTTAATTACACCATGATTGTTCTGACACAGGACCTTATCTTAGGCAATTGTCCTGATGGCTTTCCCTCTGCCCAGCTTCTTTCCTCCTCCCCATTCCCACCCTTTTGGTAGCACTTCCTTCCTTAGAGGAACTAGTCAGCCCTGTTCCAGTCATGCCAATCATAGTAAACCTGTAACGCTCTCCTCCTTAGACTGTGAGCTCTTAGAATATGACCTCAGAGCAGGCAGCAGCAGTGTTTTCTGTCTGAGCGAAGACCAGTACACAGAGAGAAGCTGGGGGGTAGGGGGGTGATGGAGAGCCCTAGTGCTCTTCAAGTCCATGGACCCAACGAATCTTGAAGCTAACATTACCTGTGTCCTTAGGATTTGATTACATGAGCCATCATGCTTAAGTGAGTTTGAATATCATTTTGTCCTCTGCAAAAAGAATACTGATTAATACTCAGTGATGGCTTATTCTATCTGCAGCAATTAGTACTTTAAAAGGGATATCAACTGGAAGTTAAAGCAAACTGATGGCAAAGTTTGAGAGGAAACATAATAAACTTTGCTTGAAACTTTCAGTCTTAAAACTATAAACTCTTTGTTGTACAGAGATAGGTTTGGGGAAATGTGTTTTGACAAACGTACATTTGAATCCATCAGTGGATTCATATTTTAAGTTCAAATGGTTCATATTTTAAGTGAGTTGCTGGACTAGTCAGGGGAACAGAAGGTCAATGAGAGACATGTATGCTTTCAAGTGTATGAAGAACTGTTTATTTGAGGAAATAGACCAATTATTTTCAATCTCTTGCTCTTAATTTGTTCTATTAGACAGTGGCTTAGACAGCCAGCTGGGATGGCTCTGCTTCACATTATTTCTTTTTGTCCTTAAGACTAAGAAAGGTTCTTAGGGTGTATGCCCAGTAGTGGAATTGCTGGGACGTATGGTAGTTCTATTTTTAGTTTTTTTAAGGAAACTCCATACTGTTCTCCATAGTGGCTGTATCAATTTACATTCCCACCAACAGTGCAAGAGGGTTCCCTTTTCTCCGCACCCTCTCCAGCATTTATTGTTTGTAAATATTTTGATGATGGCCATTCTGACTGGTGTGAGGTGATAGCTCACTGTAGTTTTGATTTGCATTTCTCTAATGATTAGTGATGTTGAGCATCCTTTCATGTGTTTGTTGGCAATCTGTATATCTTCTTTGGAGAAGTGCCTATTTAGGTCTTCTGCCCATTTTTGGATTGGGTTGTTAGTTTTTTTTGATATTGAGCTGCATGAGCAGCTTGTATATTTTGGAGATTAATCCTTTCTCAGTCGCTTCATTTGCAAATATTTTCTCCTATTCTGAGGGTTGTCTTTTCGTCTTATGGTTTCCTTTGCTGTGCAAAAGCTTTTAAGTTTCATAAGGCTCCATTTGTTTATTTTTGTTTTTATTTCCATTTCTCTAGGAGGTGGGTCAAAAAGGATCTTGCTGTGATTTATGTCATAGAGTGTGCTGCCTATGTTTTCCTCTAAGAATTTGATAGTCTCTGGCCATACATTTAGGTCTTTAATCCATTTTGAGTTTATTTTTGTATATAGTGTTAGGGAGTGTTCTAATTTCATTCTTTTACATGTAGCTGTCCAGCTTTCCCAGCACCACTTATTGAAGAGGGTGTCTTTTCTGCATTGTATATTTTTGTCTCATTTATCAAAGATAAACCCACGCACGTATGGCCACCTTATCTCTTGGCTTTCTATCCTGTTCCATTGATCTATATTTCTGTTTTTGTGCCAGTACCATACTGTATTGATTACTGTAGCTTTGTAGTATAGTCTGAAGTCAGGGAGCCTGATTCCTCCAGCACCATTTTTCTTAAGATTGCTTTAGCTATTCGGGGTCTTTTGTGTTTCCATACAAATTGTGAAATTTTTTGTTCTAGTTCTGAGAAAATTGCCATTGCATATACCCTGAGAAAACCATAATTGAAAAAGAGTCATGTACCACAGTGTTCACTGCAGCTATGTTTACAATAGCCAGGACATGGAAGCAACCTAAGTGTCCATCGACAGATGAATGGATAAAGAAGATGTGGCACACATATACATACAGTGGAATATTACTCAGCCATAAAAAGAAACAAAACTGAGTTATTTGTAATGAGGTGGATGAATCCTGAGTTTGTCATACAGAGTGAAGTAATTCAGAAGAAGAAAAACAAATACCATATGCTAACATATATATATGGAATCTAAAAAAAAAAAAAGTTCTAAAGAACCTAGGGGCAGGACAGGAATAAAGACGCAGATGTATAGAATGGACTTGAGGACATGGGGAGGGGGAAGGGTAAGCTGGGACAAAGTGAGAGAGTGGCATTGACATATATACACTACCAAATGTAAAATAAATAGTTAGTGAGAAGCAGCTGCATAGCACAGGGAGATCAGCTCGGTGCTTTGTGAGCATCTAGAGGGGGGTGGGATAAGGAGGTTAGGAGGGAGATGCTAGAGGGAGGGGATATGGGGATATATGTACATGTAGAGCTGATTCACTTTGTTATACAGCAGAAACTAGCACAACAATTTAATTGTTGTAAAGCAATTATACTCCAATACAGATGTTTAAAAAATGTAAAAAAAACAAAAAAGTAAGAAAAGTTCTTTGTAAGGCTAAAATTGTTCAGGTAAACAAAAGGAAGGGGGTAGATTAGATGAATGGCAGAACATATCACATCTCCAAAGGTAGTAGTTAATATCTGAGAGCTATTTCCAATGTTTTAAAAATCCTAAGGCTAATGCATAATAAAATCATTATGTTTAGTAGGTAAAAAGCCTAGAACATGTAGGGGAGATAATAAAGGGAGTTTGGATAAAAATTCAGAAGTTACAACCAGATGACCTTCCATCACACGTTGCTCCCTGTTAAGGTGACTTGATTAGAGCCAGGAAATTTTCAGGCAGTGTGAACATCTATACATAGAGTTAAAAAAATTCTTTTTGGTCCAAAGCATTCTTTCTCAATGCTGATTTTCATAGGGTTAATGAAGTAGATTAATGAAGAGAAAATAAAACATTTTATCAGATGAATTCATCTTTCCATTAAAAACCATTCACTCAGGCTTGCCCAGTGATGGACTTTTGTTTGCACCTGTGGGTTAAGAATGGACAGAATTGTATTTGCCAACCTGGAGTGACCAATGGTCCTGTGTTCCTTATCCTGACATCAGCCTGAAGACCCCTCTTGTTCGGTACTCACATCTCTTTAACAAGCCTGTCCTTCCTTCCCATATCAGAAAGCTACCCTGATGAACTCTGCCCTGGGGGTTACTTACTAGGCTGGTGGCCTGAGGATGCCAGTCTATGTAGGTAGTAATGGCACAAATGTGTCGGAGGGAATTGAGTTTATCCTATGGACAGAGAAATGGAGTAGGATTTGGAAGTGCTGAGTAGACTTGGGATCATGATGGGTTGTTTGGTAGGCAGTGGCCTTGAACAGCGGAGAAATTGTGTGGGCAGGGGCTACACTAAGGGTGGGGATGTTGAATGACAGGGAAACTGATGTGTGTGGTGAAGTTTGGTAAATGTGGGAGAAGTAGAGGGCCATTGAGAAGCTGATGGAGAGCATGAAGGAGGATGAGCTGGTAGACACAGGGCAGTTCGGTAGAGCTAGGTTGTTTGTGTGAATGGTTAGGACAATTTAATCTATCAAATAATCTCTGGAATATTTAAAAGCAGCAGACTGAAGTCATGAGTGAAGATTTTTGCACTGCTCAGTAGCACCAGAGTGATTTGGTTGCCAACCTCTCTTTGACGTGATCATGTTTGGATCACCCATTCAGTAGGACAGATGTTATTAAGCAAACCTCATATCTTTTAATTTCCAATAAATTGTTTACTGTTCTCATGGTCAAGTACTATTTTATTTGCTTCTCTAGTAGAACTTGTGACATTTTCTGGCCAAAATGTATTAAGAAGACAGAGTTTTCTGGGAGCTGTATAAACCTTAATGGTGCTATGTAGAAGAAGCTGGTAGACCTACTCCAGTTAGGGATGACGGATTTGGCACAGAGAACATGCACAGTGCAGTGCTTCTCGAAGTGTGGGCTGCCAACTGCCTACATTAGAATCACCTGTCTGTTTCTAAAAACACATATTTCTGGGCTTCAATCTAAATAAGGCTATATTTGGAGATGTGAATTTTTTAGATTTATCTAAAAAGTTATCCACAGATAAATCTGATTCACGTTGTAGTTTGAGAACCTCCGATCTGGAAAATTAATGCAGTCACAATAAAAGGGCTCTTTATTTAATTTAATACATGTTACTATTCATGTTGAATTTTCCTAACATAAAAAACCTAGAATAAGAGTGTAATTGCCTAACTTGGGTGTATGTAACCTTGGAATGATCTATTACACTAAGTTGTGCTTACCAGTGCATCATATATTTAAAGATTTCTAGGCATAGAATTTTATTAGAATTCTAATTAGCCTGAAGCAATAATTCAGAGGCTGATAGGCAAAGCTATTTCCCAATTTCTCCTGTTGCTTAATTCTTGAGCTTTTGAATATTCCTTATCTCATAGCTTGTGATACCAATATCATGAATTTTTGCATTTGGGATATGTCTCCTCCAAAGAATATTCTCTTGATACAAACTAACATGGTGGAAGGCATGGGGATGTAGGGATGGGGTCAATTCCTGCAGATAGGTATATTTTCCTCTTCTGAAATTAGGTCATTTAAACTAATGGACTAATCTTAGTTCCAGATCAATTTTCTTTGTCTAAAGCCCATGGAATACAGAAAGGACACACATTGACTTTGCTCTTACCATCTCCCCACCTTTTATTAAAGGATGTTCTTCCTCTTTCTTGAGTTGTCTCAGGTAGAAGTTTACTCAGGCATCCTTTATGGGCCTTCACTTAGTAGTCTACAGTGCCGTCTCTACGATAAAACCTCTTGGTGACTCTTCATTTGATTTCCTGAATCATTCTTGTTTCCAGTACTTGTCCTTAAGTGATAAATAAACACAATTTCCAATGTTTATATATTGAACTTAAGGGGGAAATCCTTGGCCAGAATTGCAGGCACCACCTGTCTGTTACTTGCCCTGGGTTTGCCTGAGACTGCTTGTTAGAGCAGTCACCTTTTTAGTTGTGTGTAAATATCTTTCACTGTGGCTCCAGTGAAAGGAATAAACCACAGACTCACTTTGCCTAAGAGCCTAAGCTGTATGTTTAGTTTGTGATTTGGATGCTTTGATGTCCTCTTCTGTAAGAAGTCAGCTTAGTAACTATAGTTTTCTTATACATCAGTCAGCAGTTTTACCTGCTTTGGTTTAAACATAGGACTTTGCTTAACCTTGGTAATGATGCTAATTAAAGGATTTCTTTTCACTTTTTGCAGTATGTTATTTAACTTAAATTTCATGACTTCTTTTTATTCTGTTTTTATGCATGGGAGCTATGCTATGGGCAAGCTCTTGTCCAATGGAAGAGGTGATACATACCTTGTTCTCCTTCTCATGTAAAATAATCACACATGATCTCTTACCTTAAAAAACTTACTTTGTGGAGGATGCCCCATATCAACCATTACAGCTACAGGGATCTTACCAATAGCGCACGCTAAGTATCTCCTACACAGAGAGCCATAAGGACAACCTTAAGTATAGTTCATAAGAGTAATTGAACAGAATTTTCTTTGTAAAATCCTTCAGTCTGTAGAATAGATGTCCACAATTTCTAAAGCATGATTTTGTGCTCACATAATTTCATGAGTTTTGTGAGTATATCAACAATTGCCTGAGAAAGAACTATGGAAGGAGTGATAAAAATAGAAGGATCTGAGTGCATTTCTTTTACAAATTCAATTTTAGGAAAGAATCAGATAAATGCTGAGTCTTTCCATTAGACTTTTGAGAAAGGGATGCAAGAGAATCCTTAAATAAGTAATCAGAACAGGTTGTACACTTGTTTGCCTGTAAAATAAACCTGAACTCCATGGTGTATTCCATGACTACAGGACTTGAAATAGATTATCCTATATTTAGTTTTCTCAGTTGTATTTTCTAATTATGAAATGCAAAGAGATAACGGCCAGGGCCATGTTCCCTGCCTATTCCCTCCCACTCAAATGGAGCTTTCCAAGCAGAGGCAGACGTGGGTCTGCGGGGTTATACTACATTCTAAACAATGAGCCCCAAACATTGTCTGATGTATCAATGACTGAGTTCTAAACCTCTTATAATAAGGATCTTGAAACATGTTTTGATCCTGCTAGGTTGCAGTCTGCCATAGAAGAGTATAACTAAATTCTGGTCTCATGAGATTAAAAGAGGTCTGAAGTTTGAGACCTTTCTCTATCTCAATTAAGTGAATATCCATCCTCTGTTAGAATACCTCCACTGTGCTGCTCGTCTGTGTTATTTTTCTTATGCTATTGAAAAGTCTAGCTCATAGTCTGGGACTGTGTGTAATAGTTTTGTAGAACATAGAAGTGAGGCCAGTAGATGCAGAGCATGGCTCTTCTTCAACAGATAAGTAGGGCTATATGTTTATTCAGCTGTGAGTCCTACATATGTATCATTCTTTTCTCATTCTGTCCCTTATTTCTGACCTAATAAAAATTCCTAATTGGAGGCTTCTCACATTCATCTCCATTTTGTAGATAAGGAATCTTTATGATCATTAATTTGTTGAAGGTCATGCAGATAGGCAGTGCTAATGCAAGAAACTTGCAGATATTCTTAGAACATTTGATTATGCTGTAAGAAAGCCTCCTTTTGTTCAGGTCATTTTCTAGGGTGTTGCTAACCTTGGATAGTGGGCTGAACTATAGGTGAAACAACTGTGAAGATCAGTCAAAATAATAGAATAGACATGCATCTCTTTTCCATCATATTAGGAGGAACCTAAGAAATAATAATGCTTGACACTTACCTAGTGCTTGTCATGTGTCAGGCAGTGTTCTAAGTGCTTTACCTATATTATCTAGTTTAAATTCATAACAACTCTGAGGTAGACACCATTATTTCCCTAACTTTATAACAGGGAGAAAAATAGAAAGGAAAAACCCTGGATCAGGGAGGGAAGGAAAACCATGATTGGTACAGAGAAAAGCTTCAGGTAGAATGGGGTCCATTAATGAAGACACTTGGGTGCTGGTGATATTAAGTCCAATTATTATTCTGAAAATTCTTAGGGAAAAAAATCCTCAGAATGTCACTCAAGAATGAGACATTGGGCTTCCTTGGTGGCGCAGTGGTTGAGAGTCCGCCTGCCGATGCAGGGGACACGGGTTCGTGCTCCGGTCCGGGAAGATCCCACATGCCGCCGAGCGGCTGGGCCCGTGAGCCATGGCTGCTGAGCCTGCGCATCCGGAGCCTGTGCTCTGCAACGGGAGAGGCCACAACAGTGAGAGGCCCGTGTACCGCAAAGCAAACAAACAAAGAATGAGACAGTGAGCAATTGGCTGGTGAATGCATTTCAGACATACTCAGTGACGGAGGGAAACATGGCCCAGGGAATAGAGTAGAACGCCCAGGGTATGGAATCACAACGACCTCAGTGTACAGAACAATGAGGTAATGCAAATCAGTGAAGAACAACCCAAAGCCCAGCTGGGGAATATCTGGGGATTAGTTAAGGGAGGAGATTTTCTGAAGAGGCATCAGGCCAGGACCTATTAGCATTAAGAGAACTATAGAGCCACAATTTCATGCATCCCGGGATGTACAGCTTGGACACCTGTTGTGCGGGAGAGGTGGAACAGCATAAGCATCCTACGTAATCAGTCAGGAATGCTATTATGACTTTTCCTCAGTTGAAATTCTGAACAATGACATTACCGTTTAGTGAATGGATTAAACTATAAAGAGGAAAAATGGACATTTGTTCCTGAGAAACTCTGTGTGTCCACAATAGTTCTGGCTGGATTTATGAAAAAATACTTAATTCCTAAAACTATTGGGTCCTCAGTATTGCCTTTTCCCTTTCTTGAGGTTTCCATGTTACCCAGGTCTCTTTTTTTGTCTGCTGTGAAGTACAAACCAATTTAATTTTTTTCTGTTTTTTAAAAATTATAGTGACATAAATATAAAATTTGCCATTTTAACCACTTGTACGCGTACAGCTCAGTGGCATCTGGCACACTCACATTGTTGGGCAACGATTACTACCATTCATGTCTCAATTTAGTTTCAAAAAAGGCACATACGTATTCCTTCTTTCCCTAGCAAGAGAAATAACTTGACTGCTGTTAAAGTCTATTTTTCTTTGCCTTCATCCTCAGCAGTTACTTGAAAAGTATGATTGTTTTCAAAGTTTTAGCTATTCTGAATAAAGCTGCCATGAACATTCATGTATAAGTTTCGTGTAGATATATAGGGATATATAGTCATTATTTTGTAATAATTTTAAATGGAATATGATCTAGAAAAATACTGAATCACTATGTTGTACACCTGAAACTAACATAATATTGTAAATCAGCTATACTTCAATTAAAAAAATTCCATACCTAAAAATTGTTTCTAAACTTGATATCTTAATAATACTAAGCTTTCCAATCAATGACAATGGTATATCTCCCCATTTATTTAGGTCTTCATTAATTTCTTTCAAGAATATTTTGTAGTTTTCATTACAGAGATCTTACACATATTTTATTAATGTCTCTAATTGTTTCATGCTTTGATACTAGTATAAAAGGTATTTAAGAAAGTTTATTCCTGACCATTCATTCCTACCACATAGACATGTAATTAATTTGTGATTACTGACCTTAAATTCTACATGCTCCCTAAACTCTCATGTTCTAGTTACTTTTTTCCATAGGTTTCTTAGGATTTTCTATGTATATGATCATATCATCTGCAAAAAAATACAACTATTTTTCTTCCTTTCCAATCACTCTGACATTTATTTACGTTATTTACTTACTAACTAGACCTCCAGGACAATATTAAATCGAAGCAGTGAGTGTGGATATCCTATTTCAGTCATGAAAGAAAGTATTCAGTCATGGGCCAATAAATATGTTAGTTGCAGATTATTTTCTTTCTTGTAGATGACCTTTATTAGCACGAAGAAGTTTTCACATATTTTTAGTACTTGAATTTTTTTTCTATAATAAATCAGTATTATAGATTTCGCAATGATTGAGATGAACTTTTCTGTTTTTCCAATTAAGCTATTAAAATGGTAAATTACATTAATAGATTTTCAAATGTTAAACTAACCTCACATTTCTAGTATAAACCCTACTTTGTCATGATTTATTATTTTTTACAGTACTGTTTGATTCTGTTTGCTAATTTGTTAAGTTTGCATCTATATTCATGAGAATTGTAAATGTTTTTTCATGGTAATATCTTTGACTGCTATTGTATTAAAGTAATGCTGGCCTCATAAAGTGAGTTGGGAGGTGTTCCCTCATTCTCCATATTTTGTAAGATTTTGTTTGGTAGAATTTACCAGTGCAGCCACCTGGCCTGGTGTTAGACACTTCTTTTTTCTTCTAGAGGGGAGGAAGGTTTTTAATTATAAATTCAATTTCGTCAGTAAACATAGGGCAATTCAAATTTTCTGTGTTTGAGTCAGTTTTACTAATTTGTGCCTTTCAAGAAAATTTCCCATTTTATCTGTTAATGAATTTATTTGCATGAAAATTTTAATGATATTCTCCTAATATCCTTTAAATATCTGAATAATATGGAATGACGTCCTTATAAATTCTTTATATTTTTAATTTGCTCTCTTCTTAGTTTAGCTAAAGATTTATCATTTTGGTCAATCTTTCCTAAAAACCTAGCTTTTGATTAATTAAATTATATAATTTTCTGTTTTCTAGTTCATTGATTTCTGCTCTGTATTTAATTTTTTCTACTTATTGGGAATACAGTTTGCTCTTGTGTTTCTGTCTTATGAAGGTGGGAGCTTAGATTTTTGATTTTAGAACTTTTCTAATGTGTATAAGTATTTAAAGCCACAAATTTCCTTAAAAACACTGATTTAGCTGCATTTCATGAATTTTGATATATTGTTTTCATTTAAATTCAGTTCAAACTATTTTCTATTTCTCTTTTTTTTTTTTTTTTTTTTTCCGGTACACAGGCCTCTCACTGTTGTGGCCTCTCCCGTTGCGGAGCACAGGCTCCAGACGCGCAGGCTCAGCGGCCATGGCTCACGGGCCCAGCCGCTCCGCAGCATGTGGGATCTTCCCAGACCGGGGCACGAACCCATGTCCCCTGCTTCGGCAGGCGGACTCTCAACCACTGTGCCACCAGGGAAGCCCATCTATTTCTCTTTTGAATTATTGTTTAGTTCATGTTATTTAAAACTTTCTAAATAATTTTGAATTTTTCTGTTTTAATGATTTCTAAATCAATGTTATTGTAAACAGAGAATATATTAACAACTTTTCCCTTTAAATTTCTTCAGACTTGTTTCCTGTCCCAGAATATTTTATGTTCTTGTGTATATTTCATGTATATTCCATTCTTATTGGATGGAGTGTCCTGTAAATGTCATTTAAGTAATGATTCATAATATCATTCATGTTTTATTTTTCTGTGCTGGCTTTCTGTTCATTTGCTGTATTGATTACTAAGAGGATGGTTGAATCTACAGCCCTAATTATAGATTGTGTATTTGTCTTTTAAGTTCTGTCAGTTTTTATGTATTTTGAAGTTCTGTTATTGAGTGCATTTGTTTTAGGATTATTATGCCTTTTGGATGAAATATCCACTACCTCATTCTTCTTAATATTTCATGATCTGAAATCTACATTTTCTAATATAGCCACTCCAGCTTTCTTATGATTAATTTTTGCATGAAACATATTTTCCCGTCCTTTTACTTTTAAACTTTCTTTGTCATTATATATATATATATATATATATATATATATATATATATATATATATATATATATATATGTTTTTATACATCTCTACTGGAGTATAACTGCTGCACAATGCTGTGTTACTTTCTGCTGTACAACAAAGAGAATCAGCTATATGCACACACATATCTCCATATCCCCTCCCTCTTGTGCCTCCCTCCCACCCTCCCTATCCCGCCAATCTAGGTGGTCACAAAGCACCAAGCTGATCTCCCCGTGCTATGCAGCAGCTTCCCACCAGCCGTCCATTTTACATTTGGTAGTGTATATATGTCAATGCTACTCTCTTGCTAAGTTCGAGCCTCCCCTTCCCTCCGTGTCCTCAGGTCTGTTCTCAACGTCTGCATCTTTCTTCCTGCCCTGCAACTAGGTTCATCAGTACCATTTTTCTAGATTCCATATATATGCGTTAGCATATGGTATTTGTTTTTCTCTTTCTGACTTACTTCACTCTGTATGACAGACTCTAGGTCCTTCCACCTCACTACAAATAACTCAGTTTCGTTCCTTTTTATGACTGAGTCATATTCCATTGTATATATGTACCACAACTTCTTTATCCATTCATCGGTCGATGGACATTTAGGTTGTTTCCATTTCCTGGCTATTGTAAATAGAACTGCAGTGAACATTGTGGTACATGACTCTTTTTGAATTATGGTTTTCTCAGGGTATATGCCCAGTAGTGGGATTGCTGGGTGATATGGTAGTTCTGTTTTTACTTTTTAAAGGAATCTTCATATTGTTCTCCATAGTAGCTGTATCAGTTTACATTCCCACCAACAGTGCAAGAGGGTTCCCTTTTCTCTGCATCCTCTCCAGCATTTATTGTTTGTAGATTTTTTGATGATGGCCATTCTGACTGGTGTGAGGTGATACTTCATTGTAGTTTTGATTTGCATTTCTCTAATGATTAGTGATGTTGAGCATCTTTTCACGTATTTGTTGGCCATCTTTATGTCTTCTTTGGAGACTACTTCTTCTGCCCATTTTTGGATTGGGTGATTTGGTTTTTTTGATATTGAGCTGCATAAGCTGCTTGTATATTTTGGAGATTAATCCTTTGTCAGTTGCTTTGTTTGTAAATATATTATCCCATTCCCAGGGTTCTCCTCTCGTCTTGTTTATGGTTTCCTTTGCTGTGCAAAAGCTTTTAAGTTTCATTAGGTCCCATTTGTTTAGTTTTGTTTTTATTTCCATTACTCAAGGAGGTGGGCCAAAAAGGATCTTTCTGTGATTTATGTCATAGAGTGTTCTGCCTATGTTTTCCTCTAAGAGTTTGATAGTGTCTGGCCTTACATTTAGGTCTTTACTCCATTTTGAGTTTATTTTTGTGTATGGTGTTAGCAAGTGTTCTAATTTCATTCTTTTACATGTAGCTGTCCAGTTTTCCCAGCAGCATTTATTGAAGAGGCTGTCTTTTCTCCATTGTATATTCTTCCCTCCTTTTTCAAAGATAAGTTGACCATATGTGCATGGGTTTATTTCTGGGCTTTCTATCCTGTTCCATTGATCTATATTTCCGTTTTGTGCCAGTACCATACTGTCTTGATTACTGTAGCTTTGTAGTATAGTCTGAAGTCAGGGAGCCTGATTCCTGCAGCTCCGTTTTTCTTTCTCAAGATTGTTTTGTCTATTTGGGGTCTTTTGTGTTTCCATACAAATGGTAAAGTTTTTGTTCTTGTTCTGTGAAAAATGCCACTGGTAATTTGATAGGGATTGCGTTGAATCTGTAGATTGGGTAGTATAGTCATTTTCACAATGTTGATTCTTCCAATCCAAGAACATGGTATATCTCTCTATCTGTTTGTATCATCTTTGATTTTTTTCATCAGTGTCTTATAGTTTTCTGCATACAGGTCTTTTTCCTCCTTAGGTAGGTTTATTCCTAGGTATTTTATTCTTTTCATTACAATGGTAAATGGGAGTGTTTCCTTAATTTCTCTTTCAGATTTTACATCATTAGTGTATAGGAATGCCAGAGATTTCTGTGCATTAATTTTGTATCCTGTTACTTTACCAAATTCATTGATAAGCTCTATGAGTTTTCTGGTGGCATCTTTAGGATTTTCTATGTATAGTATCATGTCATCTGCAAACAGTGATAGTTTTATTTCTTCTTTTCCAACATGGATTCCTTTTATTTCTTTTTCTTCTCTGATTTCTGTGGCTAAAACTTCCAAAACTATGTTTAATAACAGTGGTGAGAGTGGGCAACCTTGTCTTGTTCCTGATCGTAGAGGAAATGCTTTCAGTTATTCACCATTGGATATGATGTTTGCAGTGGGTTTGTTGTATATGGTCTTTATTATGTTGAGGTAGGTTCCCTCTATGCCCACTTCTGGAGAGTTTTTATCATAAATGGGTGTTGAATTTTATTGAAAGCTTTTTCTGCATGTACTGATATTATCATATATTTTTTATCCTTCAGTTTGTTACTATGATGTGTCACATTGATTGGTTTGCATATATTGAAGAATCCTTGCATTTCTGTGACAGACCCCGTTTCATCATGGTGTATGGTCCTTTTAATGTGCTGTTGTAGTTTGTTTGCTAGTACTTTGTTGAGGGATTTTGCATCTATGTTTATCAGCAATATTGACTGTAATTTTCTTTGTGACATCTTTGTGTGGTTTTGGTATCAGGGTGATGGTGGCCTCATAGAATCAGTTTGGGAGTGTTCCTCCGTCTGCTATATTTTGGAAGAGTTTGAGAAGGATGGGTGTTAGCTCATCCCTAAATGTTTGATAGAATTCCCCTTTGAAGCCATCTTGTCCTGGGCTTTTGTTTGTTGGAAGATTTTTAATCACAGTGTCACTTTCAATGCTTGTGACTGATCTGTTCATATTTCCGATTTCTTCCTGCTTCAGTCTTGGAATGTTGTACTTTTCTAAGAATTTGTCCATTTCCTCCAGGTTGTCCATTTTATTGGCATAGAGTTGCTTGTAGTAGTCTCTCATGATCCTTTGTATTTCTGAGTGTCACTTTTTACTTCTTGTTTTTTTATTTATAATTCAGTTGATTTGAGTCCTCTCACTCTTTTTCTTGAGTCTGGCTAATGGTTTATCAATTTTATCTTCTCAAAGAACCAGCTTTAGTTTTATTGATCTCTGCTATTGTTTTCTTCATTTCTTTTCCTTTTATTTCAGATCTGATGTTTATGATTTCTTTCCTTCTGCTAACTTGGGGGTTTTTTTTTCATTCTTTC
Organism: Phocoena sinus; assembly: GCF_008692025.1. Taxonomy (NCBI): domain Eukaryota; kingdom Metazoa; phylum Chordata; class Mammalia; order Artiodactyla; family Phocoenidae; genus Phocoena; species Phocoena sinus. The sequence goes on from NC_045764.1 coordinate 79,882,494, forward strand.
TTTAATTGCTTTAGGTGTAAGGTTAGGTTGTTTATTTGATTTTTTCTTCTTTCTTGATGTAGGATTGTATTGCTATAAACTCCCTTTTAGAAGTGCTTTTGCTGCATCCCATAGGGTTTGGGTTATCGTGTTTTCATTGTCATTCGTTTCTAGGTATTTTTGACTTCCTCTTCGATTTCTTCAGTGACCTCTTGGTTGTTTAGTATCATGTTGTTTAGCCTCCATGTGTTTGTAGTTTTTACATTTTGCCCCTGTGATTGCTATCTAGTCTCATAGTGTTGTGGTCAGAAAGGATGCTTGATATGATTTCAGTTTCCTTACGTTTACCAAGGCTTGATTTGTTAACTCAAGATGTGATCTCTCCTGGAGAATGTTCCATGTGTACGTGAGAAGAAAGTGTATTCTGTTGTTTTTGGATGGAATGTCCTATAAATATCAATTAAGTCCATCTTGTTTAATGTATCATTTAAAGCTTGTGTTTCCTTATTTATTTTCATTTTGAATGATCTGTCCATTCGTGTAAGTGGGGTGTTAAAGTCCCCTACTATTTTTGTGTTACTGTCGATTTCCCCTTATACGGCTGTTAGCAGTTGCCTTATGTATTATGGTGGTGCTATGTTGGGTGCATAAATATTTAAAATTTTTACATCTTCTTCTTGGATTGATCTCTTGAGCATTATGTAATGTCCTTCCTTGTCACTTTTAAGAGTCTTTATTTTAAAGTCTATTTTATCTGATATGAGTACTGCTACTCCAGCTTTCTTTTGCTTTCCATTTGCATGGAATATCTTTTTCCATCCCCTCACTTTCAGTCTGTATGTGTCCCTAGGTCTGAAGTGGGTCTCTTGTAGACAGCATATAGATTGGTCTTGTTTTTGTATCCATTCAGCCAGTCTGTGTCTTTTGGTTGGAGCATTTAATCCATTCATATTTAAGGTAATTATTGATATGTATGTTCCTATTACCATTTTCTTAATAGTTTTGGGCTTGTTTTTGTAGGTCCTTTTCTTCTCTTGTGTTTCCCACTTACAGAAGTTCCTTTAGCGTTTGTTGTAGACCTGGTTTCATGATGCTGAATTCTCTTAACTTTGTTTGCCTGTAAAGCTTTGATTTCTCCATCAAATCTGGAGAGATCCTTGCTGGGTAGAGTAATATTGGTTGTAGGTTCTTCCCTTACATCATTTTAAATATATCCTACCCCTCCCTTCTGGCTTGCAGAGTTTCTGCTGAAATATTAGCTCATAAGCTTATGGGGATTCTCTTGTATGTTATTTGTTACTTTTCCCTTGCTGCTTTTAATATATTTTCTTTGTATTTAATTTTTGATAGTTTGATTAATATGTGTCTTGGTGTGATTCCTCCTTGGATTTATCCTATATGGGACTCTCTGCACTTCCTGGACTTAATTGACTATTTCCTTTCCCATGTTAGGGAAGTTTTCAACTATGATCTGTTCAAATATTTTCTCAGACCCTTTGTTTTTCTCTTCTTCTTCTGGAACTCCTGTAATTCGATTGTTGCTGCTTTTAATGTTGTCCCAGAAGTCTCTAAGACTGTCCTCAATTCTTTTCATTCTTTTTTCTTCATTCTGCTCCATGACAGTTTTCTCCACCATTCTATCTTCCAGGTCACTAATCCTTTCTTCTCTCTGTTATTCTGCTATTGATCCCTTTTAGAGTAGTTATTGTGTTGTTCATCACTCTTTGTTTTTTCTTTAGTTTTTCTAGTTCCTTGTTAAATGTTTCTTGTATTTTCTCCATTCTGTTTCCAAGATTTTGGATCATCTTTATTATCATTACTCTCAATTCTTTTTCTGGTAGACTGCCTATCTCCTCGTTTGTTTGGTGTTATGGGTTTTTACCTTGCTCCTTCATCTGTTGCATATTTCTCTTTCTTCTCATTTGTTTAACTTACTCTGTTTGAGGTCTCCTTTCTGCAGGCTGCAGAGTCGTAATTCCTCTTACTTCTGTTGTCTGTCCCCATTGGGTGAGTTTGGTCCAGTGGCTTGTGTATGGTTCCTGGTGGAGGTGACTAGAACCTGTGTTCTGGTGGGTGGAGCTGGATCTTGTCCCTCTGATGGGCAGGGTTACATCTGATGGTGTGTCTTTTGGTGTCTGTGAGCTTAATATGACTTCAGGTAGCCTGTTTGCTAATGAGTGAGGTTATGTTCCTGTCTTGTTAGCTGTTAGCTGTGAGGCATCTAGCACTGGAGCTTGCTGGCCTTTGGGAAGAGCCGGGTCTTAGTGCTGAGATGGAGCCCTCTTGGAGAGCTCTCACCGATTAGTATTCCATGGGGCTGGGAGTTCTCTGGTAGTCCAATGTCCTGGACTCAGCTCCCCAACCTTAGAGGCTCAGGCCTGACCCCTGGTCAGTGCACCAAGACCCAGCATTCAATAGTTTTTCTGTAGCCACTCTTTCACATGTAGATGTATTCTTGATGTATTTGTGGGGAGGGAGGTGATTTCCCCATCTTACTCCTCCACCATCTTGAAGATCTCTTGTCATTATATTTTAATTTGGTTTTGTGTAGACTGTTTATAATTGGATCTTGCTTTTTCATCAAGTCTGACAATCTCTGTCTTCCAAATGGAGTGGTAAGCGCATTTATATTTCATATATACTTAACTATATGGTTAGGTTTGAATCTACTATACTATTAGTTTTCTGCTTGTGTCATTTGTTTTTTCTCCTCCTTTCCCTCTTCCGTCATCTTTTGTATTAGCTGAGCATTTTTCAGAATTCCATTTTATCTCCACTATTTAATTATTAATCATCTCTCTCTCTTTTTTTTTTTTTTTTTTGCGGTACGTGGGCCTCTCACTGCTGTGGCCTCTCCCGTTGTGGAGCACAGGCTCTGGACGTGCAGGCTCAGTGGCCATGGCTCACGGGCCCAGCCGCTCCACGGAATGTGGGATCCTCCTGGACTGGGGCACAAACCTGTGTCCCCTGCATTGTCAGGCGGACTCTCAACCACTGCACCACCAGGGAAGCCCCATATCTCTTTAAAAAAATTCTTTTTTAGTGGTTGTCATAGATTTAGAATATTCAACTGTAACTTTTCACAGTTTACCCTCAAAAATATTAATGTCCTATCACTTCATGCATAAAAAACTCGCAAGAGTATACTTTCATTTTCTCCCCACCCATCTTTAAAAAATTTTTTTGTCAGATTTTACTTCTACAGGTGTTATAAACTTCAAAATATATTGTAATTTTTGCTTTAAACAGTCATTCTCTCCTAAAGAAATTTCAAAATGTGATAGCATGGTTTATATTTTACTTACTCAGCTATAGTTCATCATTTCAGGTTCTCTTCTTTGTTTTCTGTCCATCTGTTGTAACTTTGTTTTTCCTGTAGAAATTCCTTTATTGTTTCTTGTAGTGAATGTACACTGGTGAAAGAGTTTCTCAGGCCTTACTTGTATAAGTCTTTGTTTTACCTTCATTTAAAAAGAATTTTTTTTTGTTGAATATGGAAAACTAGGTGTATGGTTGTGCTTTTTCCTTTTAGCCCCTTAATGTTGTTTCATTATCTTCCTGCTGGAATGGTTTCTATGTTGAAATCAATTTCTATGTTGATATACACAAAAAAGAAATTTTTTGTATATATCATAACGTGTTCAACCCTATCTGCTTTTATGGTTTTCCCTTTATCACTGATCTTCAGCAATTTGATTGTGGTATGCTTTAGTATTTTTTTTTGTGTGTTTTTATTCTGCCTGAGTTTCACTGAGCTTCTTGGGTATGTGGGTTTATACTCTTTTTTTTTTTTTTTTTCGGTACGCGGGCGTCTCACTGTTGTGGCCTCTCCCATTGTGGAGCACAGGCTATGGACACGCAGGCTCAGTGGCCACAGCTCACGGGCCCAGCCACTCCACAGCATGTGGGATCTTCCCAGATCAGGACACGAACCCGTGTCCCCTGCATCAGCAGGCGGACTCTCAACCACTGCGCCACCAGGGAAGCCCGGGTTTATAGTCTTAATCAAATTTGGAAAAACACTTGGCTGTTGAAAAATTGTTTCCCCCTCCTTCTGGGGCTCTAATTACGTATATATTGTATTGCTTGATATGTTGCAGGGGTCACTGAGTGAGACTGCATTATTTTTTTCGTTTTCCTTTTCTCTGTGGCTCCTTTTGGATAATTTCTGCTGCTATATTTTCAAGTTTACTAATATTTTCTTCTGTAATCTTCAATATGTTGTTATCTGAACCTAATAATATGTTTGTTTCAAGTATTTTAATAATCATTTGTTCATTTGGGGTCTTTTGTAAATCTTCCATTTCCTTTCTTACTGTGTTTGTTTTTCTCTAAATCCATGACCGTCCTTCTGTCACATATGCCCATGGTGCTGTATACTTCCCGTTCTGTGGTATGCACCACAATTTAAATTGCCCAATTTAAAAACCTTGTATTTATAGATAGCTTTAGCATTGTGAGGAAAGTGACCAAGTTTGTCTTACTCTCCAAGATATCCTCAGAATTTGTCAGTGTCTGGCACAGAGTAAATTCAGTAAATATTCATTGAAAGAATTAATTAGTGAATGAGTGACTTTAAAGAAGTCTTATTTTCTATCCCTTAGATCCTAACCCCACGGTCAAATAGAAATTTTGACTCTGGCATAACGCTGCCAGAATGTATGAGAATAAGGGCCAAGGGTGAATAAATGATTCACCCTCATGATCAGAGTGAAAAATTATTAACAACCCGGGCAGAAATTGTTACTCTTGGGGAACAGGTTAGCAGGAGGCAGGGCTACAAATAAGAAACAAATTTTTCTATTTGGAAATGAACTGGAATCCAGGATTTTGAGAGCATAGAAGAGAGGAAAGAGAGAAGACAAAGCAGCAATACTTCTGTAGGTTGGAGTTTGAATTGCAAAACAGGTCAAGGGACCTTTAAAGAACAAAGGTGGCTAATACAAATATTTAAAGTTCTGTTTGATCCAATATAAATCCCACCCGTTACTCAAACTGAAAAGGCTTGTCTAAGTGATGGGTACCCAGGCTCTGTGTGTGTGTGTGTGTGTGTGTGTGTGTGTGTCTGTGTGTGTGTCTGTGTGAAAAGAGAAGTAGAATGTAAAAAAATGATTACTAATCAACTGAAGAAACTAAGTCCCATGCCTATTACTTGAAATTGGGAATAGGGATAGCATGCCTGGGACAGGAAGACAACTCAGAAACTGAGCTAGTTCAGTGAGAGCTTGGAGCCAGAAGTAACAAGAATAGAAGCTCTCCCTACCCTGCTAGGAGTGTGCAAAAATATTGTGAGGTCATGAGAATTTCTGCTAAGAAAGAGTGGGAGTTTGTGTGAATCTTACCTAGATTTTAAGAGACGTGGTAACTTCGCAACATTTGAGTCACAAATATTATTCATTGGCATTGTATTACATGCAGATGCAATGCTTTAAAAATGTTATTATGTAACACTCATAACTTCTATGAGAGAAATGCTGTTAAAATCCAATATTAGTGATCAGAGATACAATTTTAGGAGACTGTAACTTATTTAAGGTCACACAGCTTGAGAAGAGGACATTAGTAGGAAATATTCTGGCAGGTGGCTCAAGGACAGGTGGTTACAATAAAAAATTTTTTTAAAAATGTGCAAAATGGAAAACTCCAGTTCCTTTCTCGGGAGAAAGACCCACTGAAGGGTCCAATTTGACAAGTCGATTTTTCTACTTTTTAAATGTATGCCCAGAAGGGTCCCAAGGTTGCCATTATTTCTTTTGCACATATCTTGGCCTGGAAGCTATCTTAGTGAGGCTGATGGTATGATGGCTGAGAGTGTAGGCACCAAATTAAAGTTCTAGATTTGGATATTGATTCCAAAAACTGGGTGTGTAATATTCTATGAGCTCTTCAGCTTCTGAGCCTGAGTTTCTTCATCTGTATAATAGAGGACATTAGTACTAATGTTGGCTGTTCTTGTGAAGATTAAACAGGATATTGAGTATAAAAAGCTTAGTGCTGCTCCTAGCACGTAGTCAACAGTTAATAACTTATAGTTGTCACATCTCCCCTACTACATTCTGACTTGATTGAGGGATTTAAAAAGATGGGGAAGAGAACAACACTTACTCAGGACCTACGGTGAGTTAGGCATCCTTTTAGATACTTTACATACATCATTCGATACTCACAGAAGCCCTGTGCTGTGCTGCATGTAAACTACATTTGGCAGCGAACAGAACTTCAGACTAAAAGAGGTAAAGTAACTTATCCAAAATGACTCACCCATATGAGTTTGGCTATTAACCCAACTTTTAGGTGAGAAAACTAAGGCTGAGAGAAGGGAAATGTATTCATATATTCATTCACCTAACATGTATTGATGACACATTTGTGCCAGAAGTTCTCTCACTCCAAAGCTTATATCCCACAATTACATATTGGTTTCCCCAGGCTGTGTCCCCATATGGGGGGCAGGTAAGTCTGAGCACTTTGGGGAAATTGGTAGGAAACTGGTAAGGAATCTATTTACATGAGATATTCTACATGAAGGCTTTCTGTGTGATGGAGGAAGTTCAAACATAACTTCTTGGGAGACATGCTTAAGGAGGACAATATATTGTGTGTCCGCAAGTCTAGCCCAGGTTGAATCTTCATGGAGAGACCACCTGTGAGGATAAATGTACTTCAGTTCCCACTTGACAATCGTAACCCAGGGTTGAGGATATGGACCCACTTGTTAAACCTATGTGTGGAGTACAAGAAATTTAGTTGTAAAGATGACTGAAGTGAATACAGGCATTTACACCTACTTTAACAGAATCATATTCTTCTGGAGGATATTGGCAGCTTTAGAATTGGTGCTGTGTTATACTTAAGGGCTTTGTGGATAGTGAGCTTCAAGAGGAGAAGGGTAAGAACCTGGTGAGATTGGAGGAAATCTTGTTAACCAAGCTACAAGGGGCAGCTCCAGGCAGAATACCCAAGTGTGTGAGAGGGTTGTTTGGTTGGTGTAATGGTCATTGTACTTGAAGTCCTGATAGCATTTCAATCTCCTCGTAATGTGATTTGGAGAATTGTCCTCAGCTCTAGTGGTGGGCTCGGCTGACCTAAAAGTATTTTCATCCCTCTTGGTGATGATTGTCTCAGAAAAGGACATGTTATCTTAAGGATGCAAGGAAAAGTATACTGAGTCTTCTGGGAAAGTGTTTTTCAGTTTCCAGTTTTTTCAGTGTTTCAGCCTCGTGGGAAATTGGTCTTTCTTCCCCTCATACATAAATGAGGAACCTATAGCCCCAACTTGTTACTGACAAACAACTACAAAGAGGACCAGAATTAAGATGAAGCTGTACATGGCAGTGGAGAAATAGAAAGAATGCAGGTCTTGGATGATGTGGTTGAAGTGGTAGATCAATCAGTCTTGAACCTATTCTACTTCACCTTTTGTGAATTTTTTTTGTAGTTCTGTAAGTTGATTTTAGTTGACTTTTAATTTTGGCTGAAGGCATCCTGATTTGGATAATGGAATCTGAAAAAGATTTTCCAGTTTTGTTTCTGTAACTTAGCTATTAGCCAACTTTGATCAACACATGATCTATGAGTAGGAAAAACAGCTAAATATAAAATATTGTTACTAAATTAGTAGAAGGGTTGAACTTGGAACAGATGACAGTCTTATTTGGAGGTGGAGGTGTAAAGAGAAAATTATGCTTGGAATTAAGACTGGATGATGATGGGATGACAACTGACAAAATAAATGCCTTGATGAATTTTTAGACTTGGTTATTCACTGAGAATAAGGGATGTGGTTCACAAGACTTTAGGAGGATGATAAACGTTTTAATAGCTGGTAATTGAAATGGGAAAAATGAGTGAAAGATAGGTACTGAGAGGCACTGAGGGCCCAGCTGATGTTGAAGATCAGAAATTTAGAAAGGGGTTAATCATTTTGTTTATAAAATTCTCTCCAGCAAGGCTTGGGCAAGCAAGAAACAGAAGCACAAGGAGAGTAAAAGGACAGTAGGGGGTACGCAAAAATTGGGGATTGGAAGAGCAGGTGCAGTGGAAGGACTAACTCCAAGAGAATTGAAAGTTCTAAGAGTAGAGTGTTATATTTTTTAAAAATAAAAAACATTCTTTGGCATATTAATTTTAAACAAAGTTTTGAATAATATAATCTCATTTGATAACTACAATGATATTGTGAGGCAGAATTAAAAAGTATTTTATTGAAATATAGTTGATTTACAATGTGTTAACTTCTGTACAGCAAAGTGATTCAGTTATATATATATATATATATATATATATATATATACACACACACATATATACACACACACACACACACATTCTTTTTCATATTCTTTTCCATTATGGTTTATCACAGAATATTGAATATATTTCCATGTGCTATAGCTTAGGACTTTATTGTTTACCATTCTATATATAATGGTTTGCATCTGCTAATCCCAAACTCCCAATCCATCCTTCCCCCTTGGCAACCACAAGTCTGTTCTCTATATCTGTGAGTCTGTTTGTTTTGTAGATAAGTTCATTTGTGTCATATTTTAGATTCCACATGTAACTGATAAAATATGGTACTTGTCTTTCTCTTTCTGACTTACTTACCTAGTATTGTAATTTCTCGGTCCATCCATGTTACTGCAAATGACATTATTTCATTCTTTTTTATGGCTGAGTAGTATTCCATTGTACATATGTACCACATTTTCAGCCATTCATCTGTTGATGAACATTTAGGTTGTTTCCATGTCTTCGGTATTGTGAATAGTGCTGCTATGAACATAGGCGGTGCATGTGTCTTTTTGAGTTAGAGTTTTGTCAGATATATGCCTAGGAGTGGGATTGCTGGATCATATGGTAGCTCGATTTTACTTTTTTGAGGAACCTCCATACTGTTTTCCATAGTGGTTGTACCAGTTTACGTTCCCACCAACAGTGTAGGAGGGTTCGCTTTTCCCCACACCCTCTCCAGCACCTGGTATTTGCCGATTCTTTAATGAAGACTCTTCTGCCTGGTGTGAGGTGGTAGGTACATCATTGTAGTTTTGATTTGCATTTCTCTAATAATTAGCAATGTTGAGCATCTTTTCATGTGGTGAAACAGATTATTAATTCTAGTTTACTGATGAGAAATTTGAGATCTGGAAATCAAATTCACTCATTCATCTTGCTCATTTATAAAACTCTTTTAAAAAATGTGTTAGTTCTATACCAGATTTGGCTTTAGGCACTAAAAATGCAGAAATGTGGGCGATAGAACTTCCCCTCAAAATGCTTAGTCTTTGCTGGGAGTAGAGACAATGTAGTAATAAATAGGACAATACAGAGGGAAACATGACTATCTATGGAAACACAAAAGGTCCCCTCAGTTAGACTGTAGAGTTAGAGGAGTTTTCCTGGGGTGGGTAAGATGTGAGTGAGGTTTGAATGAAGAGTGTGAGCTGGCTCGGTAGATGAAGGGGTGAGCAGAGGGGATACAGTTACAGGGAGCAGCAGGTGTAAAGGTATGTACTTATAAGAGGGAAAGATGAGTTCTGGAAACTGTAGCAGTCCTGTGTAACTGGAGAGTACAGTTCAAGAGGAGAAACCATGGGAATTAAGTGCAGAAATGTAGGTAGCAGCTAGATAACAGTCATACTGTGGAGTTTGTATTTTATCCTAAAGACCTGGGTTCCTCTTGAAGGATTTTAAGAAGAGTGCATGATAATAAGCAGTATAAAAGATGAAATGTAGGTAGTATACTTGAGACAGAGAAATCAATTATGAGATCCGGTATCTGATAAGAAGTGACAAATGGGTTTTAAGATGATGGGAAGACTCTGAGAGCCATTAAAGGGGAACTGACTGAATTTGATAGGTGTGGGTAGTAAGAGAGGTAGGAGTCTCATGTAACTCTAGAGTTATTAGATGAATTGCAGTGCTTACAAGTCAGATTATGGGAGGAATTTGGCAGCTGGTAATTATTTACCTGCTCTCTCCATGAAACTGCACTTCATACCTTAAAGCCATCCTCATAGTATGGTTCTCCCCATAGAAGCTACACTGATGTAATTAAAAGTGGAGGAAAGAATCAACTTTTGTAAAGCCTGATATTATAAATGAAGATACACTAGTGTCCTTAACCCCAGTGATCATGCAGGATCTTCAGTACCTTTCAAAGTCATCTTGGGACTTCTGGGAATTCCTTTCAAAACATCCTGTCAGCCATAATACCATGGAGACCTTGTGTCCTTGCTTCAGCATCCTGTGTCTCCTACCCTCAAATCCATTGGAAAGGGCTTTAGTGTTGTTTGAGCTGGAACATAAGGACGCCATTTTCTGTGCCCAGGGTGCCTTCTCCTGTTGTCCTCAGAGCCATTGTCTTCTGCTGGTGGTGGGAGGTAGGATCTCCATGAAATAGTGATGTTCTCCATTCTGTGTCTCCCTTCGTCATCTGGCCCCTAAACAGCAACACAGCTAGTGCCAGCAACTCAAATTGTCCTTTAGTCTATAGTCCTAATCCTGCTCTCCTTGATATTTAAAACCAATCCCAAGGGCTGGATGGGGGAACATCTCCCTTTTTCTGGTCTACCCTAATTTTCCAAGTTAGACAATTGCCCCAAAGAGACTTCAAGCATATCATCTCATGTAAAGAAATCCCATAGGGGTCTTGAAGTCTCCATTAGTTTTACAAAACCTCAAGGTGTGTTTGGCTCCACTGACGCATCCTGGTGTAATTCATTTTCTTTTTTCATCTCCAACCAACATGCCTTCATATTTCTACGTATCCACACTCTTCCACTTTTGTCTTCTCCTTTAGAATATACTCTTTTTTTTTTTTTTTCTGTACTGAGAGCTGTTATTCCCTGAGGGGAGATGCCTTCTCCACTGCAGTTTCCTGGAAAGGAGAGGATGTGCCTTGTAGCAGTCTCTTATTATCCCGCAAAGATATTCTTGATATCTTTTGCCTCCTGGGAAGTTGTTAAGAAGCTAGTTTTCTAGCATGTCCTTTTTCCTTCATCCGTTGCAGGTTTGATGTATTATTCTCAGTATGTCCAACTCATTTTTAGCCCATAGAGTATTCATGCTGTAAGAAACCCTAGAGAGAGTACCCTATCTACCCTTTCTCTCCATCCTCCCTCAGCTTATAGGTAACAGTGTCCCAGAGAGTTTTCCTTGGGGTCAGAACCAGGCCTGGTGTGGACTCTCCTGACCCCCATACCAGTGTACTTAGAATCATGAGAGGTGGGTGAGGTGAATCAACTTAGATCCTCACAATAGAGCTATGAGATGAGGCGCTTGCGAATTCATTTCACAAGTGAAAAAAGGGGAACTCAGAGATTTAACATCTCCAAGTTCATATATCCAGTTAGCAGTGGAGCCATTTTGGACCTATGTTGTTTACAGTGGTTCCCTCTGACTTTATGAAAATATGAGAAATTGTGTTATTTTAAATTAAATTTGTAACCTAGGTCCATACTATCCAAGCATGTTGAGGCAGACACAATATATAACCACATTTTTTGGACCCATGTATTTCCTGAAATCTGGAGCTGTTCGTGTGAATTTGTTGAATGAGAAATGAACTGTTAATTTATCCCCAAGCCTTAAATATGCCATTGGAGAAAAACCTTAATAAAAATCCATCAACTTGGCAGGAGGGTATTTTATTTCTGAGAGCTCACGTGTCTGCGTTGGATGAACTCTGAGACTGGAGACAGTATATTTCAAGTTTATCACTTGCATTTTCTTGCCAAAGTTGAGAAGTTTTCTCTGATTTGGGCTGGCTATTTCTTCTTTGACGGGCTGATTGACATGTCTACTTATAAGTAAGAATTTTTATAGTTTTTCATTTTTGAGGGAAATTAGATCTGTTCCTCATAATATGGGAATGTGTGTACATTTCCATCAGCCTCCCATGTAGTTAGGAAATCCAACTAGTAAAAGTGTCCTGCAAATTTAATTGTCTCTAATGGACAGTCTTTGACTTTATGCAAACCCTGGGTTATAGAACAGACCTCTTCCTTATGCCATGAGCTCAGGCAAAATTGATGCTCTCAGGGCCTCTATTTTCTGTTCTTAGAAACTAGATAATCTCTGAAACCTCTTCCAGATGTAGGACATTAAGTCCCTTGCCTTTCTGTGATGTCACCTGACTATAAACTGGGAGTAAGAGGCCTGTCTTGTCTAGTTAGGAGCTGAGTAGTTGCTATAAAAAATAAATGAGATAATGTATATGAAAGCTGTTTGGAAAGCAAAAATGATGGAGAAAATGATAGGTGTAATTATTATTTAAATACCCAGATTATTTTTCTTTTTTTTCCTAAGTAGCTAGCTACTTAAGTAACAGACTCTTTCTAAGAAGACTTGATACATGATTTTTTTTTCTCTTTTGGAAGGCAAAGGACTACAGGGGATTGTGCTCTACATAAAGTCTTTAAAACTCTGAATTTTTATTTTACAAAATGATTCAGATTACAGAATACACAGAAATGCATCTCACCTTCTCCCCCTGGGTCAGTGTATTCTGTATGACAGGACTTAGCTGTTGGGAGTATAGTCACATTGAACCAAGTATATTCTGGGCTTCTTCTGAAAGAAACAAAGAAACAATTGTACCGGGAGAGGCCTGGGGTATGTGTGAGAAGATGGGTTAGTAATATTTATAGTAGAAGGAAAACATAGAAATCAAAGGTTCATGAAATCAAATGTCTTTGGAGTCAAGTCAGTTATGTGAGTGAGTGAAGTGGGACAGTGAGGGACTGTGTTGAACTAATGGGGGCAGCATGGCATCTCCAACTGATTAATGCCATGTTGGGAATGTGGGACCAGTGTTGATGATACTTGAAGAAAAGCTAAAATCTGGATTTTAGGGGTGAACCTTTCTGATTTCGAAATGTTGGAGAATGTGCTTCAATTTAGGGCAAGATCTAGTCTATAGACTATGGATTGGAGGTCTCTGATCTCGACCAAGCCCTGTCACTTAAAGTAATTTTTTGTTCTCTTGTCTATCAAATATGTATTGTGTACTTACTATGTATTTGGAAATGTTCATAGCTTTAGGGATACAAAGAGGAGTACAGCCCAGTTCCAGGGAAGTCAGTGATACAAGTAATGGTAATCCTATAATATGGGAGGGGTACAATGATAGAGGTGTGTCCAAGATAAAGTAGGAAAAAACAGATGAATTTAATTCACTGTATTAGGTGTCCTATATTCTCTTAGTACAGTTTGGGTTAGTGTTTTTTTTTTTTTGTTCTGATTACTTATGCTAATGCTTATGCAAGTGGTATGACAATGCAGCAAGGCTACTGCAGAAATAAAATTCCGAAGTTTTATCATGCATGATTATCGTTAAATGAAAGATAACTTTCCTTCTGCTTGGAAAAATAGTTTTATCTATTGAAAAACAATATAGGAGAAGAACCTCAGAATACCAATTTTTTCAAACTTTGGGACATCATCGACCAAATTATAATAGTTAATACTTGTGAGAGAGAAGATCAAGATGGTGGAGTGGAAAGACTGTGAGCTTACCTTCTTTCACAAACACATCACAACTACAACTACACATAGAGCAACACTCTCTGAGAATGGCCTGAAGACTAGAAGAATGGCTCTTCTGCAACCAACGTTATTAAGAAGACCACACAGAAACTGGTAGGAGTGGGGGAGAAGCAATCTAGTTGGAACTCACACTTTTGGCAAGTGACCCAGAAGAGGAAGGGCATAAATTAGGCTCAGGTACCCATCCTAACGGGCGAGGGGTTCAAGCCCCATGTTGGGCAACCTAGCCCTGGGATCTGGCACAGGGAAGATGAGCCCCTATGACTGGTTTGAAATCCAGTGGGGTTTACCAGAGGGCCGTAGGAAACAGAGACTCTGATCCTGAAGAATGCTCACATAGAATTGCTTGCTTCCAAGTGCAGAGGCCGTAGAATGAAAATGGCCTAGTGCTCTGGCTGGCCTGCCTGGTGTGCCTCAGCAGGTTATGCAGATTGCACTGGGTTCCTGCTCCAGCACCTCCTGCTCTGGCACTGCTCCCCACCTAGTCAGAGACTGCCATTGCTCCACAGGGAGGCAAAACTAGTTCAAAACTGCTGCTTCAGGCCCTGGGCCCCACCCCCACTCCCTGGCCAAGGCAGAGACCTCCATCAAGCCTGAGAGAAGCTCTGACTCATACTGGCTTTTGCTCTAGATCTCAGGTCCTAACTCCCACCAAGGTGGTAGAAGTCAGCACACTCTGGGGAAGATGTGGCCCATGTTTCAGACCCAGCTTTCCCAGCAAAACCACTGGGCACAAGCAGACTGTGTAGGGATGCTTACACACAAGGACATGCCTTCAAGACCTGGATAGGTAACTGTTTCACCTAAATTCATAGAGATAAAGAAAGTTAAACAAAATCAGAAGATCAAAGAATAAGTTCCAAAGAAAAGAACAGGATAAAACTCCAGGAAAGAAAGAAACAAACAAAAAACCCGAAACAACCTAATGAAGTGGAGATAAGTAATTTGCCTGATAAGAGTTCAAAGCAATAGACATAAAAATGCTCACTAATGTCAGGAAAAGAATAGAGGAACACAGAACTTCAACAAAGAACTAGAACACATAAAAAAAGAGCCACAAATGCTGAAGAATACAATAACTGAAAATAAAAATACATGAGAAAAAAATTAAAGGCAGATTAGGTGATACAGAAGAATGCATAAGCGCCCTGGAAGACAGAATAGTGGAAATCACCCAATCAGAACAGCAAAAAGAAAAAAAATAATAAAAATGAGAATAATTTAGGGACTTTTGGGACAATATCAAGAATATTAACACTCACATTATGGGGGTCCTAAAAGGAGAACTATGGCTGAAAACTTCCGTAACTGAAGAAGGAAATAGGTGTCCAGGTCCAGGTACCAAGACAGTCCCAGACAAATGAAACCAAAGAGAGACACCAAGATATATAGCATAATTAAAATGACAAAAGTTAAAGAGGGAATTTTAAAGGCAGCAAGAAAAAAACAAAGAGTCACATGCAAGGGAATTCCCATAAAGATATCAGTTGATTTTTCAGCAGAGATTTTGCAACTTAGAAGGTAGTGGCATAATATATTTAAAGTGCTGAAAGGAAAGAACCTACATCCAAAGATACTCTACTCAGCAAGGTTATCATTCAGAATTGGAGAGATTCCCAGACAAGCAAAAACTGAGTTCATTACTGCTAAACTGGCATTACAAAAAATGTTAGAGGGTCTTCTTTAAGTGAAAAATAAAAGGATATAATAAGAAAGAAGAAATTATATGAAGAAAAAATAACTCACTGGGAAAGTAAATATATAGTAAAGACAGTGGATCAAAAAAAAAAATCTAGTATGAGAGTTAAAAGACAAATTGTGAAATGAACTATAACCACAATAAACAGTTAAAGGGTACACATAAAGATGTAAAATATGACAGCAAAACATAAAACATGGGGTGGAGGGGCGTGAAAAACGAGCTTTTAGAATGTTTGAACTTACCTGCAGTAGATACACCCCCCCCCACACACACACACAAACGAAGAGAAAGGAATTCAAGCATATTAGTATAGAAAATCATCAAACCACAAAGGAAGAGAGTAAAAGAAGAAAAGAACAGAGAAGAATTACAAAAAAACCCAGAAAATAAGTAAGAAAATGGTAGTAAGTACACACCTGAAATCAAATTAAGTGTGAATGGATTAAGTGCTCCAATCAAAAGACATAGGTTGGCTGAATGCATTAAAAAAATAAGACCCGTCTGTATGCTGCCTACTAGAACTCACTCCAGAACTAAAGACCCACACAGACTAAAGTGAAAGGATGGAAAAAGATATTCCATGCGAATAGAAACAAAAAAGAAAACTGGGGTAGCAATACTCATGTCAGAAAAAATAGACTAAAATAATTCTGTAATAAAAGACAAGGGCATTTTATAATGATAAAGGAGTCAATCCTAGAAGAGGATATAACAGTTGTAAACATACTCAGCTAATATGGGAGCACCTAAATATATAAAGCAAATATTAACAGACATAAAGGGAGAAATTGATAGTAACACAATAATAGTAGGGAGTTTTAATAACCCATCTATATCAATGAATAGATAAACCAGACAGAAAATCAATAAGGAAAAGGTGGCCTTAAGTGACACATTAGAACAGATGGACTTAATAGATAGCTTTCTGCAGGACATTCCATCCAAAAAAAGCAGAATACACATTCTTTTCAAGTGTATATGTAATGTTATCCAGGATAGCTGACATGCTAAGCCATAAAACAAGTCTAAAGTTAACAAGATTGAAGTTATATGAAGAATCTTTTCTGAACATAACAGTATGAGTCTAGAAATCAATTACAGGAAGAAAACAAAAAAACAAACATGCAGAGACTAGACAACATGCTACTAAAAAACTAATGGGTCAATGAAGAAATCAAAAAGGAGTTACAAAACACCTTGACACGAATGAAAATAGAAATGCAACTTCTAAAATCAGTGCGTTGTCAAAAAAGCAGTTTTAAGCGGAACGTTTATAATGATACAGGCCTACCTCAAAACAGAAATGTCAAACCGAACTTTCTACCTAAAGGAATTAGAAACAGAACTAAGTCCAAACTCATCAGAAGGAAGGAAGTAATAAAGATCAGAGTGGATATAAATAAAATAGGGACACACACACACACACACACACACACACACACACACACAAAACAGAAAAGACCAATGAAACTAACAGCTGGTTCTTTTGAAAAAAAAATTGATAAACCTTTAGCTAAACTCATCAAGAAAAATAATAGGGTCCCCAAATATTAGAAATGAATGAGAAGTTACAACTTATACTACAGAAATATAAACAATTAGAAGAAAATACTATGAACAGTTATGTGCCAACAAATTGGACCTAGAAGAAATAAATACCTAGAAATATACAATCTTCCAAGACTTAATCATGAAGAAATATAAAATCTCAACAGACTGCTTGCTAGTAATGAAATTGAATAATTAACAGAAAAAACTCCCAACAAACTGAAGTCCAGGACCAAACGGTTTCACGGGAATTCACGAAACATTAAAGAGAGTAATAACTATACTTTTCAAATTATTCCAAAAAATTGGAGAAGAGGGAACACTTCTTCAGACTCATTCTACAAGGCCAGAATTACCCTGATACCAAAACCAGACAAAGACACTACAAAAAAAGAAAATTACAGGCCAATATTCCTGATGACCATAGATGCAGATATCCATAAAAAAAAAAAAGGCAACCTGAATTCAACAATACATTGAAAGGATCAAATGACATGATCAAATGTCATTACCTCAGTGTTGCAAGGATGGTTCAGTATCCACAAATTAATTGATGTGATATGCCACATTAACAAATTAAAGAATCAAAACCACATGATCATATCAATAGATGTGAAAACAGCATTTGACAAGATTCAACATCTATTCATGATAAAAACTTTCTACAACTTAGTATAGAGGGAACATACCTCAACATAATAAAATGTATTTATGACAAGCCCACAGCTAACATCGGACTCAATGGTGAAAAGCTGAAAGCTTTTCCTCTAAAATCAGCTTGCCCACTCTTTACCATTTCTATTTAGCATTGTTTTGGGAGTCTTAGCCACAGCAATCAGACAAGGAAAATAAATAAAAGGCATGCAGATTGGAAGGGAAGAAGTAAACTCTTTACAATATGCAGATGACATGATACCATATATATGTAATATATATATAAAATCCTAGACTGCACCAAAAAAGTATTAAAACTAATAAATGAATTCAGTAAAGTTGCAAGATACAAAATTAATTTACAGAAATCTATTGGATTTTTATACACTAATAATGAAGTATGGGAAGGAGAAGAGGAATCAAGAAAACAATCTCATTTATAATAGAATCAAAGAGAATAAAATACCTAGGAATAAATTTAACCAAGGAGGTGAAAGACCTGTACTCTGAAAATTGTAAGACACTGATGGAGGAAACTGAAGATGATACAAATAAATAGAAAGATGTTCTGTGTTCATGGATTGGCAGAATCAATATTGGAAAAATGTCCATATTACCAAAAGCAAGCTACAGATTTAATGAAATCTCTATTAACATACATGATATTTTTCACAGAACTAGAACAAATGATCCTAAAATTTGTATGTGGAACCACAAATGACCTTGAATTTCCAAAGCAATCTTGAGAAAAAAGAACAAAGCTGGAGGCTTCATGCTCCCTGACTTCAGACTATACTACAAAGCTACAGTAATTAAAACAAGTATGGAACTGACACAAAAAACAGATCATAGATCAATGGAACAAAATAGCCCAGAAATAAACCCATGCCCATATGGTCAATTAATCTAAGACAAAGGATGCAACAATATATAATGGGAAAAATATAACCTCTTCAATAAGTGGTGTTGGGAAAACTGGACAGGTACATGTAAAAGTATTAGATTAGATCACTCCCTAACACCATACACAAAAATAAGCTCAAAATGGATTAAAGACCTAAATGTAAGGCCAGAAACTAACAAACTCTTAGAGGAAAACATAGGCAGAACACTCTGTGACATAAATCACAGCAAGATCCTTTTAGACCCACCTCCTAGAGAAATGGAAATAAAAACAAAAATAAACAAATGGGACCTAATGAAACTTAAAAGCTTTTGCACAACAAAGGAAACCATAAACAAGACCCAAAGACAACCCTCAGAATGGGAGAAAATATTTGCAAATGAAGCAACTGACAAAGGATTAATCTCCAAAATTTACAAGCAGCTCATGCAGCTCAATAACAAAAAAACAAACAACCCCATCCAAAAATGGGCAGAAGACCTAATCACACATTTCTCCAAAGAAGATATACAGACTGCCAACAAACACATGAAAGAATGCTCAACATCATTAATCATTAGAGAAATGCAAGTCAAAATTACAATGAGATAACATCTCACACCAGTCAGAATGGCCATCATCAAAAAATCTAGAAACAATCAATGCTGGAGAGGGTGTGGAGAAAAGGGAACACTCTTGCACTGCTGATGGGAATGTGAATTGGTACAGCTACTATGGAGAACAGTATGGAGGTTCCTTAAAAAACTACAAATAGAACTACCATGTGACCCAGCAATCCCACTACTGGGCATATACCCTGAGAAAACCATAATTCAAAAAGGGTCATGTACCAAAATGTTCATTGCAGCTCTATTTACAATAGCCCGGAGATGGAAACAACCTAAGTGTCCATCATTAGATGAATGGATAAAGAAGATGTGGCACATATATACAATGGAATATTACTCAGCCATAAAAAGACACGAAATTGAGCTATGTGTAATGAGGTGAATAGACCTAGAGTCTGTTATACAGAGTGAAGTAAGTCAGAAAGAGAAAGACGAATACTGTATGCTAACACATATATATGGAATTTAAGGGAAAAAAATGTCATGAAGAACCTAGGGGTAAGACAGGAATAAAGACACAGACCTACTAGAGAATGGATTTGAGGATATGGGGAGGAGGAAGGGTAAGCTGTGACAAAGCGACAGAGAGGCATGGACATATATACACTACCAAACGTAAGGGAGATAGCTAGTGGGAAAGAGCTGCATAGCACAGGGAGATCAGCTCGGTGCTTGTGACCGCCTGGATGGGTGGGATAGGGAGGGTGGGAGGGAGGGAGACGCAAGAGGGAAGAGATATGGGAACATGTGTATATGTATGGCTGATTCGCTTTTTTATGGAGCAGAAACTATCACACCATTGTAAAGCAATTATACTCCAATAAAGATGTAAAATAAAAAGTTTATAGATCAATGGAACAAAATAGCCCAGGAATAAACCCATGCCCATATGGTCAATTAATCTAAGACAAAGGATGCAACAATATATAATGGGGAAAATATAACCTCTTCAATAAGTGGTGTTGGGAAAACTGGACAGCTACATGTAAAAGAATGAAAGTAGCATGTTTTCTAACGCTGTATACGAAAGTAAACTCAAAATGGATTAACGACCTATATATAAGGCCTGAAACCATAAAACTGCTGGAAGGAAGCAAAGGCAGTATGATCTTTGACATTAGTCTTAGCAGTATTTTTTAGAGTTGTCTCCTCAGGCAAGGGAAACAAAAGCAAAAATAAGCAAATGGGACCTAATTAAACTTAAAGGCTTTTGTATAGCCAAGAAAAGCATCAACAAAATGAAAAGGCAACCTAATGAAGGGGAGAAGATAATTGCAAGTGATATGCCTGCTAAAGGGTTAATATCCAAAATATATATATAAAGACCACATACAACTTAATACCAAAAAACCCAAGCAACTCAATTAAAAAATGGGCAGAGGACCTGAATGAACAATTTTCCAAAGAGGACATATAGATGGCCAACAGGCACATGGAAAGATGCTTAACATAACATCAAGGAAATGCAAATCAAAACCATAATGAGATATTACTTCACACCTGTCGAAGTGGCTATTATCAAAAATACAAGAAATAACAAGTGTTGTCAAGGATGTAGAGAAAAGGGAATCTTCAGGCACTGTTCATGGGAATGTAAATTGGTGCAGCCACTGTGGAAAGCAGTATGGAAGTTTTTTAAAAAGTTAAAGTAGAACTAGCATAGGATCCAGTAATTCCACTTCTGGGTATTTCCCCAAGGAAAACAAAAACACTAATCTGAAAGATAAATATACACGTCTGTTCATTGCAGCATTATTTACAATAGGCAAGATATAGAAGTAACCTAAGTGTCCATCAACACATGAATAGTAAAGAAGATGTGGCATATATAAATACACAATGGAATATTACTGAGCTATAAAAAGGTGAAAATTTGTCATTTGTGACAAGGTGGATGGACCTGGGGGGTATAATGCTTAGTGAAATTAAGTCAGACAGAGAAAGACAAACACTGTATGATTTCACTTATATGTGGAATGCAAAAAATGAAGCTAATGAACAATTAAAACCAAACGAACAGACTCACAGATACAGAGGAAAAACTGTTGGCTACTGGTGGGAGGGAGGAGCAAAATAGGTGAAGGGGATTAAGAGGTACACACCGCTAGTTATAAAATAAATAAGTTACGGGCTTCCGTGGTGGTGCAGTGGTTGAGAGTCCGCCTGCCGATGCAAGTGACACGGGTTCGTGCCCCGGTCTGGGAAGATCCCACATGCCGCGGAGCGGCTGGGCCCGTGAGCCATGGCCGCTGGGCCTGCGCGTCCGGAGCCAGTGCTCTGCAACGGGAGAGGCCACAGCTGTGAGAGGCCCACATACCGCAAAAAAATAAAAAATAAAAATAAATAAGTTACAAGGATGTATGTACAGCCCAGGGAATGTAGTCAATAGTTTATAGTAACTTCCTCTGGCATATAATATATATATCAGACTACTATGTTCTATATCTGAAACTAACATAATATTGTTAGTCAAGGGTATTTCAATAAAATACTTGTGAAATACTTTACAGTTTAAAAGGTGCCTTTTAAAAGTAGCAGTAGTGACAAATAATTAGTTGTATTAGAAAACATCTGGAAACACTGACAGCTGAATTTGCGGGTGGTCCCAGCTGAGCTACATAGGGATGAATGTGTCTGATTTTTTTTTTAGGAATATGAAGGAGAGAATTTTTTTCTTTTGATTGAATGACAAAGGAGGAACTGTTTCTCAGCTTCTGGGGAGGATGAGAATAGAGGGACTGAAATGATCAACCCCATAAGATTTTTGTTTCTTATTTCTTTGGCATGTAAGGGAGAGTTATTTTAAGTAAATCCAGAGGGAATTAAGCTCTTTTCTTTATTTTAATTGAAATATCCAATATTTGACATACAACATTGTGTAAAGTTAAGATGTACAACTTGCTAATTTGATATATTTATATATTGTAACACGATGGTACGTGGGGCTATAAGTAGTACTACTATCATGTTACATAATTACTTCTTTTTAGTGGTTGGAATAATTAAGATCTAATCTCTTACCAAGTTTGATTATAATACAATATTCTCTATATTTACTGTACTGATCTTCAAGCTATTTTTTCTAATGGACATTGGCTTGTGGAGTCTGGGAAGATTGTATAGGTCCACCAGGAAACAAAGCATGACATGGTGACATTGGAAATATTTTCCCAGTTTCTTCTTGGAATGTAGCATTTTGCAGCATGAGGAAGGAGGACATTGGGCATGTGGAATGGACAGCATCCTTGCAGACATTGGCATTCTCTAGGGATAGGGATCATCAGACAGTGGAAGCCTGAGGTACTGTCGTGAAGCTTACTGAGCAAAGGACATTGCTCTTGGAGAGCAGGAAAGGCAAGTCGTGGCAGCTGCCTTAGGATGACTGTATTTCTTAGATCAGCCTGTGCATGTCACATACCCCTCGGAACTTCCAGAAATAACGGAAGCCAAACAAGGGAGAAATTTTAAATCCAAATATTCTTCATAAACAGATGAGGGCAAAGGGAGGAAATTGGCTTATAGCTGTTAATATCACTTCATTTGTACTAATAAATGTGACCTAGGGACATTGGGATTATATTAAATTTCTAGAGTATATTCACTTTTTGCTCACAGCATTGCTATACCAGCATAGAGCACATGAAGCTTTTCTATTCGTAATGAAACAGGACATTATTTCCCGATGTTATTCTCTTCCCCTTCTAGGTGCAGAGAGCAGAGTCTCCCTACTCTACAGGGTTGTGAGAGACTGCCTTTATTCATCACTTGGAAAATCAGGTTACCTGAATTGCAGTTGCACTAGGGCGTTACATTCTTTAATAAAATTTCAGTATACTCTTCAGACTCACTTGGGAAAGTATCATTAGGCTGCGAATATCTGTTACTGCCCAGTTGGCACAATCCTGATATCACAAGATGCTGTGAGGTTAGTGCAGGATTTTGTAGTGATTTTTCACATGGAAACGGTTGAAAGGTGGTTGCATTACAAAGATTTCTGAAAGCGATTAAATACTGGAACATTTTCCAGGTTGGAAGAGAAGTTATTTGGGGCTAGTATGAATTTATTTTCCCATGGGAAAATGGGGAAGTAAGCAAGAGATAGATATTCGGTCCATCCTCAGACATGTTCTTGACTCAGAGGTATTGAGTTAGCTCTTACCCTTGCCTGCATTGCAATCTCTTGTTCTCCCTTATTTTTCTTCTTAACACACTTATTTGTTCTTTTTCCTTCTCCTGGTCCCCATAAGAACATGTGTCATAAAAGTAGATCTGGACCTTCTCTGTTTGCTTGCCACTGTATTCCTGTCATAAGATGATGCCTGGCAAATAGTAGGCACCCTCAAATATTACAATATCAGTAATTTTGATACCATTTGGCAGGATTTCAATAGAAAACTTGGTAAACAAAAGTTTCATGTTACTTTATATTTTTAAACTGTTCCTTTTGAGCTAATTTTAGAAAAGTTGCAAAAATCCTTGAGTTTCCATAAACTGTAGTCCATCATCCCCTATTTTAACATCTTACATAAACATAGTACAATTACCAAAACCACTAATATCAATGTAACACTGATACCAGTAGTATCGATATAAAACTACCAAGTAATCTACCTACCTTATTCAAATTTCATCAGTTTTTTTTTTTTTATAATGCCCTGGATCGGTCCAAGAACCAGTCTCGAATACTGCATTACTTTTAGTTATCATTACTAAGTTATCTCCTTAGTTTACAACCTCTGACAGTTCCTCAAGCTCTTGTGTTTTTCATGACCTTGATATATTTGAGGTCTACAGGTCAGTTATTTTGGAGAATGGTCCCCAATTTGTGTTTCCTGATGTCTTCTCATGATTAGACTGAGGCTCTATATATTTGGCAGATATATTACAGAAGTCATGATGTGACATCCTATGCATTATTTTAGGGGGGACATGATGCTGATCTATCTTATTGCTGTGACGTCAGCTTTGATCACCTGGTTAAGAAGGTGTCTGCCAGGTTTCTTCACTGTAAAGTTATTTGTTCTTTTCCTGTATGATAATCTATGATAAATATGATACATATTACAAACGTATGATAAGTGCAGAGGTTCTTTGAGACTAAACAAATACTATACCCTTTCTCATCACACTTTTGCCCACTAATTTTAATATCTGTCGTTCTCACCTGCAACAGTTATTGCTGTAATGTTTGCCTAAAGGTGATTTTCCATCATTCTTTCTACATTTATCGATCAGGATTCCTCTGTAAGGAACTGGTGCACCTTCTCCTCCGTTTATCTAGCTGTTCAATTATTTATTTATATCAGTATGGATTCATGGATATTTAATTTTTTCTATGGGATAAAATCCAATATTGTCATTATTTTATTGCTCTCATTGTCCCAAATTTTACCATTAGGAGCTGTTTCATGTTGGTTCCCGTTTCCTATCAATGTGGCCCATCAATTTTTGAGCCCTTCCTTACTTTCTGGTACCACAAGATATTTCAGGCTCATTTTGTATTTTCTCAGCCCAATTGATCTGGAATCAATCATTTTCCCCAAGAATTCCTGATTCCTTTTATTGGAGAATGGTATTTAGAACCCAGGGTCTTGACTATAGGTTTGCTTATTGATTCTGGAGTATCATTGTTTCTAGGCCCTTTTGGCAGCGTACAGAGAATATATGTATTCATAAATACGCACATACACACGTGCACAGACACACACCTCTATTTCCGTTTCTATTCATAAGAAGCTTATTGATGTTTACTATTGATGGTGTTAAATTAATAAATTAATCTGGGGAGGACTGACATCTTTAGAAGTTGTCATTTCTAATAGGTTAATTTCTTTCCATTTGTTCAACTTTATTTTTGTGGAGCAAATAGGTGTTTAACAATTATTCTCACATAGATTTTGTATGTTTATTAGGTATGCACATTTATTAAGCACATAATCTTTGTCCCTGTGATAAATGGGGTTTTCTCTACAATTACATCTTCTAACTTTACTGTTAGTGTATATGAAGGCTAAGATGCCCATATTCTTCTGGAGGTGGTTTTAGAATGCCCGTAGGTCCTTTCACTAGCTTCCATCTTCTGCATTCTCAGCAGTTTTTCTCACCCTTGCTCACCTCAAACTCTCAAGATGAGGTAGGAGTGGGGCAGAACATTAGAAATTACATACTGGATTTGGTGGTTTCTCTTCTCTGTTATTTTGAAGTATCAACGTTGTCTGTCTTGAAATTAAGCTGAGAGTGTGGTCTTTTATAGATGTATTTTGTTCCTTCCTGTTCTGTATGTATATATATATTTCGGTAGGAAATACTGAGAAGCAGGTAGCTAGGTGGCTACTTGGAAGTCTGAGGTTAAATTTTTCATTTTTGAAAAGTTTTGAGCGTCAGGCTTAGCACAATTGTGTTTTATTGTAATTTATACTTGTAGTTTTACCAGGTTTCTTCTTCCTTGCTTTTTTTTCCACCTGTATATAGGTAGAGTAAATATAAATAGAGTTCAGATTGGAACTTAAGCTTGAAAATTCAGACCGATGGGGCAGAGAACAAGAAAAAGAACTGAAGAGTTGTGGGAGAATGAGAGGTTGGGAATAAAAGTTCAGGGCAGGAGAAAAGCTTAAGTGAGATTGATAGGGAACAGGTGGAAAACATGGAGGGAGGAGGGCTTGCTGACTCACTGTGCCCCTTACTGGTGCTCCTTGGGTCTCAGCATCCAGGGCTGTGTCCCCATCCGATCTGAGATTGCTGTCTCCCCTGACTTCAACTCCCTTTGCTCAGAGCCAGGCTCTAAGTTCATGCAGATGAAGTCCTGCTGGACATTTGTCTATGGACTCTATCTGTCCATGGAGGGAACACCTTCTCCCTAATGGGTCCTCTGAAAATTCCAGATATACGTTGTTTACATCTTTCCATGTGCCTTGGTAGTACGTTTAGGATGAGAATTGCTTAGTCCCTAGAGTCCTCTTTCTCTCTGCTGAGTGTCTGTATTTGTAGCTTTGCTTTAATACCTACTGGTACTTTGACTGCCCATCTTAGGCTGTTCACCTTCATCTCAGCATTATTTTATTTGTATTAATTTTTTAATGATTAATGGGTTCTTATAAGTGAACCTACTGAATATCAGGCTCTGTGCTAGCACTTGATGATGAATATAGAGGAGAATTATGTACAGTTCATACTCTCAAATTTTGTATAAGACATAAAGCATACCCGAAAATCTTTAGTACAAGGCAGAACGTACAGAAGAAGGGCCTTAACATTCTCTCCTCTTTAAATATGTTTTATGTTAAATTTAAGGAAGTGGAGGATGGCTGTTAGAGATGGTTTCTGGGGAGGAGACATCATCCTTCCCATCTCCCCTTAGTCTTCTTTCTCTAGAAGATTCTCTCCCCTGATTCTAATCTGACTATTGCCTGGCTGTGTCTTTGTTCTTTAAGTAGCCCAATTTTCCCTTACCAAAAAAAACATTGAACTTGCCTGCCACCATCATTCAGGCCCCTTAATTCTCTGTTTAACTTCCTCTGCTTCATTTGGCTGTCTGTAACTCTTCTTTTATTCATGCTAGAAGGTGGAGGTGGAGCTCTCAGCTCTAAGTAGGATGTTTAACAACCTGTTGGCCCTTCTCGGTTGTAAACCAATGGATAGACACCGGTGGAACCTCATGAGACAAAGGATATTACCCTTTGTGTCATTTCAAAATACAGGGTTTGTAATGGATTAAACTGGAGGAGTGATTTGGGCCTGAGGCTAAGGTGAGATCTTCTGCCTTTTTTTACTCCTAAGTTTAGATATTAGGAGCAGTCTTGGAGAAGGTTAAACGTGAAGAGTAAGCTCCAAGCACATTCTCCTAGACATGTAAATAGAGGTTTGAAGTTCACTTCACTGCATTTGAAGGACAAGAGAAAATAGATGGGTCAGTACTTTTCCAGTGCAGTAGTACTTGCTACCTAGATGGTGAAACTCAAAGCACCTTAGTTTGTTACCACCCCTCAGCCTGCATTGTTGTTTCCAATGCTGCCCTTTGTTGGGGAGTGGAATGTAGAAAGGAGGGACCACGTGGAAACATGAGGATAGTGCAATATGTTTCCTAGCCTGCTGGAGCCCATCTAACTATCTCCCATGCCTAGGCACAGTGCTGCCTCTGTCAGACAAAAACGTGGCTGAAACAACACCTGTTTACCTTTCATCCTGGGCCAATATGCAGCCTTATTTTAATTTTTATTCTCTATAACTCAAATATTAACTCTTTTCAATGGTTTACCTGGCAGATAATTATGGACCAGAACATGGCTAGCTTAATTATAAAATTGGTGTGTGTGTATAAAAAATTTTCCTCAAATAGTGTTTTGGTATGTAACAGAGGGGAAGGAGCAGACACCATACCTACTTTAAAGTTATCATCTCTGGAGGGATCTTACGGAACTTGATGAAATTGTGTCAAGAGCCATCCACTTGGCCTCACGCCTTGACATCCTATGGAGTGAAGGGTCAGGGAAAACAGTCATAATTTCTTATGCCTGTAGAGCCGTTTCTGGACTACAGTCCTCTCTGCTTCTTAGCCCAAACATTGCTGAGGCTTTTAGGTGCCCCATGTAAAGGTTTACTTCTTCCAACACTAGCTCTAATTCTATCTACACTTCAGTTTTCTCTATCTTCCTGATTCTCTGTTGTCTTCTCTCCACAACTTCTTCAACAACCTTAGTCTTCACTCTGTGGCTTACTTTCCCCTTTACTTTGTTCTGTAAACTTTTTTCTCCACACGTGAGGGTAGAATTCAGTCTTGTGTCCTTTCTAGTACCTTTGCCTTTGGCTAAGTGTTAAAATGGGCTTTGCTCTTCCTTTCTATTTTTTTTTAAATAAAATATCTAGGGTCTATACACCTTGCTACAATGAGCACTAATGTTTTTTCCAAAGTCCAGTACATGTGAGAAATGAATGTTTCTTCATACTCCCCACAAAATATTCACTCTGGTGTTAATGTTCTAAAGTGACATTCACCTCCGTACCGTGCCTGCTTTTTGCTTTAACTGGAAGTGACTCTGTCTAGCATTTTAAACTTTCTAAGACAATTGGCATAGCCCCCCAGTAGATTTAGTTTGTTCCCCAAATTTCTTCCTTATTTAAAAATGCCTGTATGTATGATCATCCCAGTTTGTAAAGTACCACTACCAAGAATGTATTATAATTCAAACATGATGTTTGAATTACAAGGAAAAAGAGATTCTCCTGAATCTTTGGAAACCCCTATATTTTTTTAAATTAATTAATTTAATTTATTTATTTTTGGCTGCATTGGGTCTTCATTGCTGCATGTGGGCTTTCTCTAGTTGTGGCGAGCCGGGGTTACTCTTCATTGTGGTGTGTGGGCTTCTCATTGGAGTGGCCTCTCGCTGTGGAGCACGGGCTCTAGGCACAAGGGCTCAGTAGTTGTGGCTCATGGGCTGTAGACCGCAGGCTCAGTACTTGTGGTACACTGGCTTAGTTGCTCCATGGCATGTGGGATCTTCCGGACCGGGGCTTGAACACGTGTTCCTTTCATTGGCAGGCGGATTCTTAACCACTGTGTCACCAGGGAACTCCCAACCCCTATAGTTTTGATAAAATGTTTATAACCAGCAAGCATCTAGTAAACTCTCCTTGGGGGTGGTTATCATGACTTAAAAGAATTGGATTATCATGAAAACCAAAATAACCATTCTATATAAATTATGAAAGCAGTGTTGCCAGGGACTGAGACTCATATCTTTAGATCATTTTCTTGGAAAAACTATCATAATCTGTTGTTTAAAGGTATTGGTACAGTGTGCAATCCTTTCACTAGAAACTTTGAAATATGTAAGGCGTCAAGAGGCTTAAAATAATATATTGGATACCCAGCTTAGAGAGCACAAATTTCTGACTCATTTGGGAACAGTTTGAGTGATGGTGAAACATTAAACAGCTTTCACTGTATGATTAAATCGACCCCTCTATGCAAATAAAGACAATAAAAATGTCTCATAAGAAATATGTGAGGGCAAAGAACTTATTCTTACTCCTCATTGACAAACAAAGCAATGTGGCATCAGTAGTAATGCAAAAAGGTATCTTGAATCCTAACGCTTGGTGAAAGAATCCTTCATATATTTTATACCAAATATAGTTGTATAATGTGCTGTGAAAGGTAAAATGGCAGGATGTTTCTTTTCTCCACTGAGAGTTTGAAAGGTTTATGGGTCCAGCTCATTAGTCAAAATTAAGTAAAGTGAGAAAAAAACAGTTTCTGATGGAATTTTTCAGTAAGCTTGTCAGAAAAACAATAGTGTGTATGAGCAAGTAAGTGAAAAGTTTGGCAATATAGACTTGTCATTTAATGAGGAACCAAAAAAGGAGCCAGAAACAAATAGCAGAACAAACAGAAAACACATTCAACCTTTGTGAAAGGTCTTCACTGTTATGACTACAACACAAAAAAGTCAGCACGACATAGTAGAAAAAACCCTGAACTTGTCACAGGCCTTATAAGAATATCTAAACTTTATGGATCTAGGTTATCTCACAGAAGATAAGTCTAAACTAATTCAGTGGTTCCAAAACACATTCCTCAGATAGGTGCTAATTGATGAAAATTTCTCATGGATAGCAGGAGAAAAAAATTAAGGATATTAAAAACATTTCATTCTAAGGACCGTTTTTTTAATTTTATATTTTATTCTTTGGGGATTAAAATGAAATAGTAGGGGCTTCCCTGGTGGCGCAGTGGTTGGGAGTCCGCCTGCCGATGCAGGGGACGCGGGTTCGTGCCCCGGTCCAGGAGGATCCCACGTGCCGCGGAGCGGCTGGGCCCGTGAGCCGTGGCTGCTGGGCCTGCGTGTCCGGAGCCTGTGCTCCGCAACCGGGAGAGGCTACAACAGTGGAGGCCCACGTACCGCAAAAAAAAAAAAAAAAAAAAAAAAATGTAATAGTAGCTAGTGGTTATATTGAAATCCTAACTTGAAAAATGTTGACAGCTCTATGCTAATGACAAAGATGTTTTTTTTTTTTCTTTTAAACCTTATGTTGTTTTGATAAATGAAAAAGAAAATTAGACAACTCAAGATTGTAGGATTTCTGTGCGGTTTCCTGCAACCTCTAACTTTGTATGTACTGTGAACTCTTATGAAAGCAATTGCTACAAGTAATATTACCTACAGTTTAAGCAACATTTTGGGCAATACTTTCAACAGTCATTGTAGGGGTAGCTGAGGTAATGGAAACGGTTGAAATCTGAAACTCTCCCCAGCTCCCCACAATTAAATGGATCAACAAGAAGATAAGTTAAAACCACACAAGTCTTATGCCTTTAGAGTACCTGGAATACAAAGGGCACGAAAACTTCAAGTTACCTGCAAATAGAAATGTAAACACTAATTTTCAGTAGAATTGTCTTTTAAGTTTCTGCCCCAAGCCTTTGTAAAACAGCTATCTGGGAAAACTGTATGGAAGAAAGAGGAGAAGATAGTGCTATGAAATCACTTCTAGAAAGAGAAAGTCCTAGATTTTCACACTTAAAGATGACAGTAATGAAAAAAAGGAGTCATACGAGATCAGAGCACTGACATAGGGAAGGGATTTAAAGTATATGCTGGGATTTAGGAAGAAGTCTTAGAAAGGGAAATACTTTAGGAGAAAAGGAGAATAAAAATGAGGAAGTCATCCTTTGGAAACTGACTGGAAAAGGAAAAAACAAAACAAAACAAACAAGAGGGAAATTTCAGACCCTGCCAGACAACACTAAACAATGTAAGGACAAAAAAGTCCTTCTCCCTGACTCCCGCAAAAAGTCCACATGTTAAAGAAAGTGCTACACTGACTGAGGGAACGCATTCTTGAACTAGACATCTTATAAACCACCCCAAATGCTAGCTCTGTCCATGCAATGCAAAGATGCAAGCCATCTTATCTATACAAAGCTATTTAATAAAAAAATAGAAAATGAGAATAAAAACATTTGAGCTGATGATGAATTTCCCACAAAGCCAACCATGAAACAGAAAACAGAAGTATTATAATATTTCAAACGAAATTAAATATCCATAAACACATACGAAGTAACACAAATCAGAAATTCAAAATTTACTAACAGAAATGGATAGTAAATAAAAAGAAATAAGAATTGATTAGCGGGCTTCCCTGGTGGTGCAGTGGTTGAGAGTCCACCTGCCAATGCAGGGGACACGGGTTCGTGCCCCAGTCAGGGAAGATACCACGTGCTGCGGAGCAGCTAGGCCTATGAGCCATGGCCACTGAGCCTGCACGTCCGGAGCCTGTGCTCCGCGATGGGAGAGGCCACAACTGTGAGAGGCCTGCATACCGCAAAAAAAAAAAAAAAAAAAAGAATTGATTGACATCAGTAAATAAAATAGTGAAGTAAAAGTGTCAGCAATGACTAAATTGTAAGTGCCTAAAAAAGAATTGATAGAAATGAAAATTTAGCAAAGGGCATTGAATGAAGCCATCAAAAATAGCTACTAGAATGAACATGAGAGGAAAAAAATCGTGTATCAGAAAGAAAGTGGTTGAAATGGATGTTAGGTAAATGAAATCCAGTATATGTGTAATTGGAATCTATGAAATAGAAAAAAACAAACAAAACTATAAATCAAAGTTTCCAGAAATAAAAGACCCAAATTTATTTATTGAAAGGATCTATGAGGGAACCTTGGAAAATTTATCTTGAACAATCAACTCTAACGTATATCCTATTAAAATCATTAGACTTTAAAGACTCAGAAAAACTTCTCAGGGTCTTCAGGAAAAAAAGAGCAAGTGACTTAAAAAGCCAAGAGAATTATACTTGCATTAGACTTCTCAAAAGCAATAAATAAGGGAATAATGGAGCAGTATTTTCAAGAAACAAGGAAGAAAAATGTAAACAATAGATTTTACATTTAAAAATCCTGTCCTTCAAGTGTCACGACTATAGAAAAACAGCTGGGAAAACAAGGACTCTGATAATTTGCTGGTGAGAATAAAAGTTTATACTACTCTTAGGCACAATTTGGCAACATTTAAGAAAACTAAATACGTATGTGTCTTTTGATATAGCAATCCTGCTTGTAGGAAACTATTCCAAAGAGACCCATACAGCAGTATACACACAATGCATATGCTCAGGTACATTTACTACAGCATTATGTGTAATTGAAAAATATTAGGAACAATATAAATACCAACAGATAGGAGAGTATTTAATCTATGGTACTTTAACACAATGTACTATCACAGGAGTATAAAAAGAATGAGGAAGGTTCCTATGAACTTATATCGAGTGATTTCCAAGATGTATTGTTAGGTGAAACAGTGTAAAAGAGTATCTGTAGGATGCTAACTTTTGTGTATGAGAGAAAAGGAAGTGGCAAATATATATGTATCTACTTATTTTTGTAAAGACAGTCAAAGGAAGAAAAAATAAATAATAAAATTGTTTACCTGCATTGCACGTATGGGAATGAGGTGGAAAAGATGGAGAAGGGAGTGTTATTTCTTTAAGCATATCTTTAAGGCCAAGAGAATCATACCTAAATTAGACTTCTCAGAAGCAACAAACAAAGTAAGGGAATAATGGAGCAGCATTGTCAAGGAACACAGAAGATAA
Source organism: Phocoena sinus (assembly GCF_008692025.1). Lineage (NCBI taxonomy): Eukaryota > Metazoa > Chordata > Mammalia > Artiodactyla > Phocoenidae > Phocoena > Phocoena sinus. The sequence continues at coordinate 79,915,046 of NC_045764.1, forward strand.
GTATAAACAAAAGATGGGTATGCTAACACATATATATGGAATCTAAAAAAAAAAATGGTTCTGAAGAACCTACAGCAGAACAGGAATAAAGACACAGACGTAGAGAATGGACTTGAGGACATGGGTAGGGGGAAGGGTAAGCTAGGATGAAGTGAGAGAGTGGCATGGACATATATACACTACCAAATGTAAAATAGATAGCTAGTGGGAAGCAGCCGCATAGCACAGGGAGATCAGCTAGGGGCTTTGTGTCCACCTAGAGGGGTGGGATAGGGAGGGTGGGAGGAAGACGCAAGAGGGAAGAGATATGGGAATATATGTATATGTATAACTGTTTCACTTTGTTATACAGCAGAAACTAACAAACCATTGTAAAACAACTATACTCCAATAAAGATGTTAAAAAAAAGGTTGGAACATGTTAGTCTTTCACATGTAGAAAAAACCACACACACACACACACACACACACACACACACACACACACACACAAGAAAACAAACCTCAATGGGGATGAAGAAAAGGATTCCCCATAATGAAATACAAATATAAACAGTTACCCCTAACTATACTCCAAATTAGCAACAGAAAAAGATAACTTCTGAAGAGTCTTTTCACAGTATACTTTCAAACTAAAGACAAAATAAATGATAATCAGATATACTGAACTCTGAAAAGTAATTTTATTTTTGTAGTCATATGGCTTAACAATTCTAAAATTACTTTCCATGTATAATATATTTAAGGTAATGGGTGCCATATGTCTCATTTTGGGGGAAAGAAGTTAAAAATTTAGAAAAAGGGAAGATTTGAATGAAGCCTAGTGATGGATTGTAAGTACAGCTATCAGTATGGATGCATAATGTGTGTTTGTGCTTGTTCATACATGTGTGTATATACATAAATTGATTTCCTAACACTTCTGTTAAGATGTCTTAGAAGCTATGACATATCAGCAGTGATGATCACATGTAATGGCCAGGTCTTGGTCCCAAAATATCATTCTCTAGTAAAAAGAACCCCTTCTTCTTGGAGACATAGCTGATTTCAGAGCTGAGGAATGGGAAGTACAATATAAACTTAAAACATCTTGCTGTGCAAAAGAAAATATTGCTCAAAGTATTATGGGGACAACTTGAGCATCAACATGATTAATGATCATAATGGACTATATCGCATTGAGCAAAATAAAAATTTGTTAGTCCACACTAATATACATTTACAAAAGAAAGACATGGGGGAGGAGACGTTTTTCCTTGCAGCAAAATGTCAACTTGTAATCGTTATTTTTACCTCTATGGTAGTAATTGATTCAAGCAAGGATCATCAGTGCTGTTGAAGAAAATGATTTCCACAAAATATACACCTAATTTTATATTAAATCCAAAGGGAAAAATAGTAGCTTTGCATAGGGGAAGCCTGGCAGACCCAACCTTAACCAAGTAATTAGTTACCATCTGCTCGAATGGGACAAACTGACATCGCGTACCTCCTGAAAGGTCTTGAGAAAGGCAAAATGTAACTTCAGTTTCATACCTTACCAAACATGCATAAGCAGAATGTAAGCATGAGAAAACATCAGAATTGAAGGACAGTCTATAAATTAACTGGCCTACAAACATCACTGTTTTTTTTCTTTTCAAAAACATCGAGGTCATGAATGAAAAACAAACGAGTGAAGTCTTCCTGATGAAAGACACTAAAGAGAGATGATGACTATACAATGCAATGTGTGATCTTGAATCAGGTTTTTCCCCCCCATTAAGTGATCTATAAAGAATAGTACTGTGAAAATTAGTGAAATTTGAATAAGGCTGGTAGTTAGATAAGAGTATTATATCAATTTTAATTATTGATTTTGATTACACTGTATTTATGTAAGAGAATATCTTTATTCTTAGGAAATGCACACTACAGCACTTATGAACAAAGGACTTCAGGTCTGCTATTTACTTTCATATATAGTTGAGAAAAAAATGTGAAGAAGGAGAGAGGTAAAGGTAGTAAAATGTTAACAGTGGGTAATCTTGGTAAAGGGTAAATGGAAACTCTTTGAAGTCTTAAAACTTTTATTCAAGTTTGAAATTATTTCAAAATGAAAAGTAAAAAGCAACCAAAACCTTAAAACTAAAGCAGAAAGTCAATGCATATATCTTTAGTACTTATGCTTACAAATTACAGTATCTTTTTACCATTTTAATTACAATAGCCTTAAATAATTAGACAATACCATATCAGTAATATATATATACACATATATACATATATATAATTATATATATACACATATATACATATTTAGAAGCCTAGAATGTGAAAATGAATAAGATAGCAATAGATGATATAGATAGAAGTATCTATATTATGTATCTACTGATAACTTATCATTTGAACAACCTCTGTGTTTCTCCCTTCTCCTGCCTTTTTTGATTATTGATCAGTTTCCAGTGGTTGTTAGAAAAAGTAAAAAGTAATTTGCTCATGTGCTGCCCAGTGCAAAAAGAGAACTCTGAACTTTATACTTCCAAATGAGAGAAAGAAGATTGGTGTGTGTGTGTTATTTTGGGCCAATATTTTAACTTCAGCTTGTTTTCCTTTTATTGTTCAAATTATTCTTTACTGTTATTACTGTTATATGTAGTCCATTTTTGTATTTACTGACGTTTATGATATTTTTTGCTCACCATTTCTTCAATTTCAGTTCTTCTTTTAGAGTTTAATACTTTTGTTTTTCTTCAAATATATATTTAGTAATTCCTTTAGTAAGAATCTGTTGTTGCTGAACTCTTTTTTGTTTGTCTGAAAAATGTTAATTTTGCTATGCTTCATTACTGGTTAAGCAGTTATAGAATTTGCGGTTAACAGTAATTTTCTCTCAACACCTTGAAGATACTTTTGTTGAAGATACTATTTGTATCTTTCTATATTTTACTTAGTGTAATTATGGATTTTCTGTAGATCTACCATCTTTGTCTCTGTTTCCTTTTTTGATACTTCTTTGTCTTTGGTGGTCTGTATTTTCAGTATGATAGATATAGCTAGGTATAGACTTCTTGTTCATTTTACTATAGATTTGTGATTCATAGCAGAGGTTTTACAAGTTTCACTAAATGATAAAAATTTCTCAGGGAATATCTTTTCAAAATATTCCCCATTTACTGTATTCTCTCTTTCAGAAACTAACTACTGGTACTCTTTCTCATTCTGTCCACCATTGTCTCCTATTTTCTTTCAAGATTTCAGTCTCTATCTCGATATCTCTGTGCTTCATTCTAGGCGATTTCTTCACCTATATATAAACCAGGTAATCAAAGTGTGGTCTGTGGACCAATGCTGGTTTATGGTTTGTTTGTCCATGAGATAAATAGAGAAAACAAGAGTAGGCAATTGGAAAGTTTTATAGCTGTTTGACATTGTTGTGACATTATTGTTGTTATTACTTTAAATAAGTATATCAGCCTGAAATAGTGTGTAATTTAAAAAGTGCTGCTTTACTACAGTCTGAAGTGCACAGCTGCTTATACACATACACATATTTGTATGTGTGTTTATTTCCTGAACTGTCATTGGGATTATCTTCAGAAAAAAAGGTTTAGGTATTAAAACTTCTTTGTATCTTCTCTATTTATAACTCTTCTCTGTCACTTCATTTTGCTTATTTTTCTCATCTCTCTTGTCCTCTTTTTAATAGTGTCTGATCTGCTTTATGTTGTTTCCAAAGTATTTGTTTCTATAACAGTTGTGAGTTTTCCCTCCAATCTTATTTCTGACCTCAGCATGTTTTTTTTTTTTTCTTGCTGTGGTCTTTATCACTTATTTCCACAACTATTTTGCATCTGTTGAGCTATTTTTAAGGAGGTAATTATTTCAGTCCTTCTAATTCAGTTGCTCTGTTTGATTTTTGTTTCCTCTATGGCAATTTCTTTTACTATGATTTTCTTTTATTTTCTTATTTTTTACTCCAAACATTAAAATAAAATTGTGACATGCTTATATAGCTCTAGTGCTGGTTCTTTTCCCCTTATTACTCATCTTTGAATGAGATGAATTTTTTCTGCAGTACCTCTTTTTGCAAGAGATTCATGCTGGGAAAGAGCTGTCATGATGTTTTAGGCTGGCCACCAGAAATCTTCCTGGTTCATAACAAAATTTCTTATAATACACTGCATATGTAAGTGGGAATTTTTGGCCTTCACTTATCTCTGGTCATCAAGATTTGGAAGCTGTGGGATCTGACAGACATGGCACAGATCAAATCCTTGCTGTTAAACTCCAGATGTTATTGGTTTTGCCTTTTGGGTGTTCCATATATTTGAAGACGTGATCTCTGACACCATTCTCTGAGAGTGCAGCCTGAGATGTCCTCTCATAGTCGTTTTGCATGCTTGCTTGACTTTAGGGCATTTGGAAGGTCTTTGATATATTTTGTTTTTGAGGTTGACTTACCTAGTTTCATTAAGAATGTTTCCATTTGTGTTTCTTGTTAAGCTTGTTTTGGGGTGATGTTTGAAAGGAAATCACCACCATTTTATAGGTAGATGTCTCATAGTTTATTTTCTTTTAAATGTGATTTTTATGATAACCTCAGAAAAATAACTAGAAAAGGATTCATTTTGTAAAAAATTAGAGTACATTTGTTAAGATTTCAGTTGTATAATACAACATACCTATTGCTTTTTTTTTAACTCCATGTAGGTAGAAGTGATATCTCTATTACATTTTTATGGATGCTTCATTTCCTAGTAAGCTAGAAAAGTGTGCCTTTTACATTAATACAAGAATTGGATTTGCCAGCAAAATCATACCTAAGAGGCAGACAATTTGATTGGCTTGAATATCTCACCATTATTGTTAGCTCATTGTTTTGAGTAACAAAGTTTTTTAAGTTTTCCCTTAGATTTATATATTTCCTACATATATCACAAGTCTGCTTGTGCTGGAAGCATTATGGTAACTAGGGCCTGTGAAGATTACAAAGAAATGAAGACTGGTTGTCACCTAGTTCAGCAACTGACATAATTATGGCAAAGACCTGTGAGGTTTGTCAGATTAGGAAAGTATGGTGTGGGGTGTATAAGGATTCTCTAGGGGGGATATGACACCTTCCTATGATACAAGATTCTAGTACCATAAAGTTGGATGATAGGGCATTTGACCCTTATATGAATACTTGGGGATCACAAAAAGTCTAGATTCAGATTCCCATGTATTTATTGTTTATTACATACTTGAGGTTTTCACATCGATAACCTTATTTAATAAATATAGTAACCCTTAAGGTAAATGCTGTTACTCTCACTTTATGAATGAAAAAAAATGAAAGGCAAGGAAGTCATATGGTTTTCACAAAGTTACACAGGCCAGTTCTTGGAAGAGCTGGGATTGGACCTAAATTTTTAAACTTCTACACCAGGGTTCCTTCCACTCTCTCATACTGCTTCTAGGTGTATGGTTTCCTGCTATACAGTAATTCTTTTTCCTTCCTTTCTTTTATTGAATAAATTTGATATGTAACATTTTATAAGTTTAAGGTATATAGCATGTTACTTTGATACATTTATATATTGTAATATGATTGCTGATGTATCAGTATTTATCATTGTATATAATTATAATACAATATTGTCCGTATTCATTGTACCTTGCATTAGATCTCTATGGCTTACTTACTACTAATTACAAGTTTGTACCCTTGAACACCATCTCTCTTACCCCTTCTCACCCCCAATAACCACCATTTTACTTTGTTTTTGTCAAATATTAGTTAACGGTATACGCTGGAGTTTAATTATGGGCTCTTAATTGTATACCATTTGTCTATGTGTCTATTTTTGTGCCAGTACCATACTATATTGAGTTGTATGGCTTTTTAGCATAGTTTGAAATCTGGAAGTGTGATACCTCTGGCTTTGTTCTTTTTTCTCAGTATTGCTTTGGCTATTTGGTGTCTGCTGTGGTTTCACACAAAATTTAGAATTGTTTCTTTTATTTCTGTGAGGAATGCCTTTGGTATTTTGATGGCGATTGCATTAAATCTATAGATGGCTCTGAGTAGTACAGCCATTTTAACAACATTAATTCTTCTGATTCATGAAAATGGGTATATCCTTCCATTTGTCTGTGTCTTTTTCCATTGCTGTCAGCAAAGTTCTGTAGTTTTCATTGTACAGATCTTTCACGTTCTTGGTTAAATTTATTCCTAAGTATTTTATTGTTTTTGATACTATTGTGAATGGGATGGTTTTTCTTATTTTTCAGATGCCTTATTATTAGTGTAAAGGAATGCAATTAATTTCTGTTCGTTTATTTTGTATCCTGCCACTTTCCTGAAATCTTTATTAATTCCAACAGTTTTTCGACTTTGGGATTGTTTGGGACTTATATATATACGATTATATCATTAGCAAAGGATGACAGTTTTACTTCTTTCCCTTTAATTTGGATGTGTTTAACGCTATCATCTTGCCTAATTGCTCTAGGTAAGACTTCCAGTACTATGTTGAATACAAGTGGTGAGAATCGGTATTGTCACAGTGTTCCTGATCTTTAGGGAAACACTTTGTTTTTCTCCATTGAGTATTATGTTAGCTGTGGGTTTGTCATATATGGCCTTTATTATGTTGAGGCATGTTCCTTCTATACCCAGTTTGTTAAGAACTTTTATCATGAAACGATGTTGTATTTTATCAAGTGCTTTTTCTGCATCTGTTGAAATGATCATGTGATTTTTATCTTTTATTGATTTGATTAATTACATTTATTGATTTGCATATGTTGAACCATCCTTGCATCCCAGAGATAAATCCAACATGCTGTATAATCCTTTTAATGCATTCTTGAACGTTCTTTGCTAACATTTTACTGAGAATATTTGCATTTGTATTTATCAGGGATATTGGTCTATAGTTTTCCTTTCTTTTGGTATCATCTGATTTGGGTACCAAAGTGATGCTAACTTCGTCAAATGAGTTTGGAAGTATTCCCTCTGCTTTGGTACTTTGGAAGGCTTTGAGGAAGATTAATGTTCATTCTTCTTTAAATGTTTGGTTGAAATCTTCATTGAAGCTGCCTGGTCCCAGAGTTTCCTTTGTTGGGAGTTTTTTGATTACTGATTCAATCTACTTGTGTTTTGTTTTGTTTTTTTGCGGTACGTGGGCCTCTCACTGTTGTGGCCTCTCCCGTTGCGCAGCACAGGCTCCGGACGCGCAGGCTCAGCAGCCATAGCTCATGGGCCCAGCCGCTCCGCGGCATGTGGGATCTTCCCAGACCAGGACACGAACCCGTATCCCCTGCATCGACAGGTGGACTCTCAACCACTGTGCCGCCAGGGAAGCCCCCAATCTCTCTACTTGTTATTCTCTGTTTAGATTTTCTACTTCTTGCTGACTCAGTCTTGGTAGGTTGTATATTTCTAGAAATGTATCCATTTCTTTTAGGTTATGTAAGTTGTTGGCATATAATTTTTCATGTTACTCTCATAATCCTATGTATGTTTGTAATATCAGTTGTAGTGTCTCTTTCATTTCTAATTTTATTTAATATTTGAGTCTTCCCTCTTTCTTTCTTATCTAGCTAAAGGTTTGTCAATTTTTTCTTTTTGAAGAACTGTTTCTTATTTTTATTGATCCTTTCTATTGTTTTTCTGGTCTTGATTTCATTTATTTCCACTCTGATTCTTACTGTTTAACTTTCTTCTGCCAACTTTGGGGTTAACTATTCATCATTTTCTAGCTTCTTGTGGTGTAAAGTTAGGTTGTTTATTTGAGATGTTTCTAATTTCTTAACATATGCATTTTATTGTTATAAATTTTCCTCTCAGAACTGCTTTCGCTGCATCCCACAATGTTTGATATGTTGTGTTTTCATTTTCATCTCTTTTGAGATACTTTTTAATTTCCCTTTTGATTTATTTTTTGAGACAATGGCTGTTTAGAAGTGTGTTGCTTAGTTTCCAAATATTTATGTATATTCTCACTTTCCTCTTGTTGCTGATTTCTAGTTTCATACCACTGGGGTCAGAGAAGATAGTTGCTATGATTTCAAACTTCTTCAATTTGCTATGATTTGTTTTGTGGTTTATCATGCTATCTATCCTGGAGAATGTTCCATGTGCACTTGAAGAATGTGTATTCTGTGACTGTTAGATGAAATATTTTTTAAAATTTATTTATTTTGTTTTTTTTTATTTTTGGCTGTGCTGCGTCTGTTTTTTTTGTTTTGTTTTATTTTTGCGGTACACAGGGCTTTCACTGTTGTGGCCTCTCCCATTGCGGAGCACAGGCTCCGGTAGTGCAAGCTCAGCGGCCATGGCTCACGGGCCCAGCTGCTCTGCGGCATGTGGGATTTTCCTGGACTGGGGCACAAACCCGTGTCCCCTGCATCGGCAGGCGGACTCTCAACCACTGCACCCCCAGGGAAGCCTGCTATAGTTATTTTTAATGCTCTTTTTAAAAAAAACTTTTATGCCATAGTTAAGAGTTTTATATACTGTTTTAAAAAAGAGTCATAGTATTCTGTTTTCCATCTCAGAGTTTTGTGTACTTTAATCTTTCTGTTTCAGCTTAAAGAACTTCTTTCAACACTTTTTGTAAGGCAGGTCTAGTGATGGTGAACTCCCTCAGCTGTTGTCTTTCTGGGAAAGGCTTTATTTCTCTTTTTTTAAATTTTTATTGGAGTATAGTCGATTTACAATGTTGTGTTAGTTTCAGGTGTACAGCAAAGTGAATCTGTTATACATATATGCATTCTTTTTTAGATTATTTTCCCATATAGACCATTACAGAGTATTGAGTAGAGTTCCCTGTGCTATACAGTGGGTCCTTATTTGTTCCCTATTTTACATATAGTAGTGTGTATATGTCAATCCCAATCTTCCAATTTAACCCTCCCCCCACTTACCCCTTGGTAACCATAAGTTTATTTTCTACATCTGTAACTCTATTTCTGTTTTGTAGATAAGTTCATTTGTACCTTTTTTTGGGTAGATTCCACATATAAGCAATATCATATGATATTTCTCTTTCTCTGTCTGGCTTATTTCACTAAGTATGACAGTCTCTAGGTCCATCCATGTTGCTGAAAATGGCATTATTTCATTCTATTTTATGGCTGAGTAATATTCCATTGTGTATATGTACCACATCTTCTTTTTCCATTCCTCTGTCAATGAACATTTAGGTTGCTTCCATGTCTTGGCTATTGTAAATAGTGCTGCAATGAACATTAGGGTGCATATATCTTTTCAAATTATGGTTTTCTCTGGATATATGCCCAGGAGTGGGATTCCTGGATTATATGGTAGCTCTATTTCAGGATTTTAAGGAACCTCCATACTGTCCTCTATAGTGGGTCTGCAAGTTTGCCTTCCCACCAAGAGTGTAGGAGGGTTCCCTTTTCTCCACATCCTCTCCAACATTTATGTTTGTAGATTTTTTTGATGATGGCCATTCTGACTGGTGTGAGGTGATACCTCATTGTAGTTTTGATTTGCATTTCTCTAATAATTAGTGATGTTGAGCATCTTTTCATGTGCTTTTAAACCGTCTGTATGTCTTCTTTGGAGAAATGTCTATTTAGATCTTCTGCCCATGTTTTTTGATTGGGTTGTTTGTTTTTCTGATATTGAACTGCATGAGCAGTTTGATAGAGATTGCACTCAATCTGGATTGCTTTGGGTAGTACTGTCATTTTCACAATATTGATTCTTCCAGTCCAAGAGCATGGTATATTTTTCCATCTGATATTATTTCATCAGTGTTTTATAGTTTTCTGAGTACAAGTATTTCACCTCCTTAGGCAGGTTTATTCCTAGGTATTTTATTCTTTCTGTTGCAGTGGTAAATGGGAGCATTTCCTTAATTTCTCTTTCAGATTTTTCGTCATTAGTGAATAGGAATGCAAGAGATTTCTGTGCATTAATTTTGGGTCTTGCAAACTTACCAAATTCATTGGTTAGTTTTAGTAGTTTTCTGGTGGCATCTTTAGGATTCTCTATGTATAGAATCATGTCATTGGCAAAGAGTGACAGTTTTACTTCTTCTTTGCCAATTTGTATTCCTTTTATTTCTTTTTCTTCTCTGATTGCCTTGGCTAGGACTTCCAAAACTATATTGAATAAAATTGGCAAAAGTGGACATCCTTGTCTTGTTCCTGATCTTAGTGGAAATGTTTTCAGTTTTTCACCACTGAGTGTGATGCTTGCTGTGGGTTTGTCATATATGGACTTCACATTGATTGATTTGTGTATATTGAAGAATCCTTGGATCCCTGGGATAAATCCCACTTGATCATGATGTATGATCCTTTTTTTCCCTTAATTAATTTATTTATTTATTTTTGGCTGCGTTGGGTCTTTCTTGCTGTGCATGGGCTTTCTCTAGTTGTGGCAAGCAGGGACTACTCTTTGCTGCGGTGTGTGAGCTTCTTATTGTGGTGGCTTCTCTTGTTTTGGAGCATGAGCTCTAGGCATGTGGGCTCAGTAGTGTGGCTTGTGGGCTCTAGAGTACAGGCTCAATAGTTGTGACGCACGGGCTAGTTGCTCTGCAGCATGTGGGATCTTCCTGGACCAGGGCTTGAACCCATGTCCTCTGCATTGGCAGGCAGATTCTTAACCACTGAGCTACCAGGGGAGCTTGGTGTATGATCTTTTTAATGTGGTGCTGGATTCTGTTTGTTAGTATTTTGTTCAGGGTTTTTACATCTATGTTCACCAGTGATATTGGTCTATAATTTTCCTTTTTTGTGATATTTTTTTCTGTTTTTGGTAACAGGGTGATGATGGCTTCATAGATTGAATTTGGGAGTGTTTCTCCCTCTGCAATTTTTTGGAAGTGTTTGAGAAGGATGAGTGTTTGCTTTTCTCTAAATGTTTGATAGAATTCACCTGTGAAGCCATCTGGTCCTGGACTTTTGTTTGTTGGAGGATTTTTAATTACGGTTTTAATTTCATTACTTGTGATAGGTCTGTGTATATTTTCTAATTCTTCCTGGTTCAGTCTTGGAAAATTGTACCTTCTCAAGAATTTGTCCATTTCTTTGAGGTTGTCCATTTTATTGGCATATAGTTGTTTGTAGTAGTCTCTCATAATCCTTTGTATTCCTGCAGTATTGATTCTGATTTCTCCTTTTTCATTTCTAATTATTGATTTGCCTCCTCTCCCTTTTTTTCTTGATGAGTGTGTCTAGAGGTTTATCAATTTTGTTTATCTTCTCAAAGAACCAACTTTTAGTTGTGTTATCTTTGCTATTGTTTTCTTTGTTTCAATTTCATTTATTTCTGTTCTGATCTTTATGATTTCTTCTGCTGACTTTGGGTTCTCTTTCTTCTTCTTTCTCTAGTTGCTTAGGTGTAAGGTTAGATTTTTATGTGAGATTTTTTTATTTTCTGAGGTGAGATTTAATTGCTATAAACTTCCTTCATTGAACTGCTTTTGCTACTTCCCGTAAGTTTTGGGTCATCATGTTTTCATTGTCATTTGTTCACATGTGTGTTTTTCTCCTCTTTGATTTCTTCAGTGATGTCTCGGTTATTTAGCACACTGTTTAGCCTCCATATATTTGTGTTTTTTACAGTTTCTCTCCTGTAATTGATTTCTAATCTCATAGAGTTGTGGTGCGAAAAGATGCTTGATATGATTTCAATTTTCTTAATTTTTATGAGGCTTGATTTGTGACCCACAATGTGATCTATCCTGGAGAATGTTCCATGTGCACTTGAGAAGAAAGTGTATTCTGCCACTTTTGTGTGGAATGTCCCATAAATATCAGTTAAATCTCTCTGGTCTATTGTGTCATTTAAAGCTTGTTTCCTTATTTATTTTCTGTTTGGATGATCTGTCCATTGGTGTAAGTGGGGTGTTAAATTCCCCCACTATTATTGCATTACTATTGATTTCCCCTTTCATGGTTGTTAGCATTTGCCGTATGTATTGAGGTGATCCTATGTTGGGTGCATAAACGTTTATAATTATTATATCTTCTTCTTGGATTGATCCCTTGATTATTATGTAGTGTCCTTCCTTATCTCTTATATCAGTCTTTATTTTGAAGCCTATTTTATCTGATATGAATATTGCTACTCCAGCTTTCTTTTGATTTCCATTTGCATGGAATATCTTTTTTCATCCCTTCACTTTCAGTCTGTATGTGTCCCTAGGTCTGAAGTGGGTCTCTTGTAGACAGCATACATATGGCTCTTTTTTTGGTATCCATTCAGCCAGTCTTTGTCTTTTGGTTGGGGGCATTTATTCCTTTTACATTCAAGGTTATTATCGATATGTATGTTCCTATTACCATTTTCTTAATTGTTTTGGATTTGTTTTTGTGGGTCTTTTTCTTCTCTTGTGTTTCCTGCTTAGGGAAGTTTCTTTAGCCTTTGTTGTAAAGCTAGTTTGGTGGTGGTGAATTCTCTTAGCTTTTGCTTGTCTGAAAAGCTTTTGACTTCTCTATCGAATCTGAGTGAGATCCTTGCTGGGTAGAGTAATCTTGGTTGTAGATTCTTCTCTTTCATCACTTTAAGTATATCCTGCCACTCCCTTCTACCCTACAGAGTTTCCACTGAAAAATCAGCTGATAACCTTATGGGGGTTCCTTTTTATGTTATTTTTTGTTTTTCCCTTGCTGCTTTTAATATTTTTTCTTTGAATTTAATTTTTGTTAGTTTGATTAATATGTGTCTTGGTGTACTTTTCCTAGGATTTATCCTGTATGGGACTCTCTGTGCTTCCTAGACTTGGGTGACTATTTCCTTTCCCATGTTAAGGATGTTTTCAACTATAATCCCTTCAAATGTTTTCTCAGACCCTTTCTTTTTATCTTCTTCTTCTGAGAGCCCAATAGTTTGAATGTTGGTGTGTTTAGTGTTACCCCAGATGGCTCTGAGATTGTCTTCGATTCTTCTCATTCTTTTTTTCTTTATTCTGCTCTTCGGCAGTTATTTCCACCATTTTGTCTTCCAGCTCACTTATTCGTTCTTCTGCCTCAGTTATTCTGCTATTGATTCCTTCTAGTGTGTTTTTTCATTTCAATTATTGTGTTTTTCATCTCTGTTTGTTTGTTCTTTTGTTCTTCTAGATCTTTGTTAAATATTTCTTGTATTTTCTCCATTCTATTTCCGAGATTCTGGATTATCTTTACTATCATTACTTTGAATTCTTTTTCAGGTAGATTGCCTATTTCCTCTTCATTTATTTGGTCTTGTAGGATTTTACCTTGCTCCTTTATTTGTGACATTTTTTTGCCGTCTCATTTTTTTCTGTTTTCTTTTTATGAGTGAGATTGTGTTCCTGTTTTACTCATTGTTTGGCCTGAGGCTTCCAACACTGGAGTTTGTAGGCTATTGGGTAGAGCTGGGTCTTGGTGCTGAGATGAGGACCTCTGTGAGACTTCACTCCAATGAATATTCCCTGGGATCTGAGATTCTCTGTTAGTCTGGTGGTTCAGACTTGGAACTCCCACCACAGGAACTTCTGCCCAATTCTGGGCCTTTCACTCTGGGCTTCCTCCCATCTCCTTGGGCATCGGAGTCCCCCACCAGTTGCTGGCAGGTGCCCTAGTTGTGGGGAGATGCTAATTTCATGGCTTCTCACACTGCCATCTTGACTCCATCTCTGTTTCCCCTTTTTGTACTTATAACTCCCTCTTCCAACAGTAAGAAACTTAGGTCCCTGTAATAATTTTTTAAATAAATTTGTGATTTTGACATAATTTTAGACAACAGAAAAGTTGCACAGGTAGAACCAAGAGTTCCTGTATACTTCTCACCTGGTTGCCCCTAATGTTATCATCTTGAATAACCCTGGTACTATAACCCTGGTACATTTGTGAGAAGTAAAAAATTAACAGTAGTTATTAAACTCCAGACTTTTTTCATATTTTACTACTTTTTCCATTGATGTCCTTTTTCTGTTCCAAAATCCAATCCAGCATACTGCATGGCATTTAGCCCTCGATATTTTTAAAGATACTATCCAAATAGTGCTGGATCTGCAGCATGAACGTAAGGTGTAGGCCTCTTTTCTGTGCCCTTTGATTTAAATTCAAACCTGTGGCTTTTCTGAGTAAACTGAATTTTTATCTCAGTTTGAAGGAGAGAGGTTTAGAGATGTCAAGACACACTAGTAGGAAAAGTCATGTGAAGTAGGGCTAAGTAGGGATAAGGGCTTGAACCCGTGTCCCCTGCACTGGCAGGTGGATTCTTAACCACTGTGCCACCAGGGAATCCCAATGGAGAACATATTTCAGAAATACAAGCCAACAGTGCTTTAATGCTAGGCCAAGGTGATTTAGACTTTATCCTGTAACTAAAGAGGAATTCTAAGTTTTGAGCAGAGCTGTGACATGAAGTTCAGGAAGATTATTTCAAAGGAAGATAGATCACAGAAAGGGGAGACTAAGTAGGGAGGAAAAAAGAGAACTTTTTTTAATGGTCCAGGCAAGGTGAATTATGGGATAAACAGGAGAGTGATAGCAGGAGTGGGGAAGGCAGAGTGAATTTCAAAAACATTTTAGAGGTACAGGTGAGAGACTGGGTCAACTGACCAGATTTGGGGGCTAGAGAAGGGAAAGTTCGGTGATAGTGCTAAGACTTTCAGCCTTGGTAACTAAGAGGATGGCCATGGCACTGGCAGAAGCAGGAACAGTGCAGGAGAAGCAGTCTTTATAGGTGCTGGTAGGACCTCATATGTGGATAAATAAATAACAGTCTGGCTTCTTAATAATTTAACATTTATTTGATTGCTTATAAAGACAATTGAAAGCTGGAATTAATAACTTTATGGAAGCTGCATGAGGAGAGTACAGCTATGCATATCACTTAATTATTGTGTCAGGCCAAATTTTTTTTTTCTTTCTAAAGATGAGGAACAGAAGAGATATTGGCAAAAAAAACTAAATGCTCTTCAGCCACTAGCTCTTTGCTCAGAAGTGGTGAATGCTGACTAGTAGGCATTCACAAAACCAGCCCAGGCTAGCAGTTATTGCTGAATTCATCATAGGCAATATAGCTGAGGCAGGGAGAATCAAGGTCAAGAGGCTTGTCAGGATTTGATAAAGTCAGTGGCCCATAGTAATAACAGTTCTATTTTTTCTTTTCAATTTTCTTCGCTTTCATTTGCCCTCATTCTTTGTTGCAATGAGCAATTCCCTAAGTTTGGCTTAACCCACTGGCTCTGACAAAGATACTATTCTCATTTTCTACACTGTTTACAGTTATTTTCCTTTTGTATGGTATCTTTGACTGAGATGCCTACCAGCAGATTTGCACAAAGGAACTCTGCCAACCTTGGAGTTTTAAGAGGGGGGTCAGGAAATGATTTGCATAAGCCTGTTACTGTCAAACCAGTGTGGGTTGAAGGAAGTCACAAGAGCCCAACTAGTTAGAGTTGGAAGAGATCATCTAGGCCGTTGCCCTCATGCCATAGATGAGCAACCAGAGGTCTGGAGAAGTTAAAAGACAGTTTGTAAGGTAAAGGCAGGGCTTGGAGCAGGAAGCCTGTGGCCTGATTTCCAGTCCAGGAGTCTTCTGCTGCACCATGATCTAAGCACCCAGCCTTGTGGCAGACCCTCTGCAGGATACAAGAGAAGTGCAGGCGTGAATTATATGTTTGAACAACAACAATAAAAATTTTCTTAGATAATAAAAGGCATTGGCTCTTCATGCATTGGGAAAGCTTTAGGTTCATTTTTGCCAGATCATCTCAGTTTGAGTTTTTCCACCAGACTTACAAAATATTGTGACCATTTAAAAATCCTTTTCTTATTAAATGTCTAGATTAGGGCCAGGGACAGTGACAACGATGACTTGGTTAGCAAAAAAGGAATTGCTACATTGCCCTATGCTTTTCCCAATTTACCATATATATACCAGCAAATCTTTTGACCGCTGTGCTGCCTGGGATGTATCTGGTCAAGAAGAATTACGTTTTTAAGGCAACATGTGTTGACGTCCCTCATGCAAATTGTCCCTGAGTCGTGGCATATTTTTTGAGTCTAGGGGTTGTTTACAATTGTTGACTTCCTTTGACATGTGCTTTTGAACTGAGGACTTGTGTGTAAAATACAAGTGGCAAATGTGTTTGTGGGCTGTGGGGAGTCACTGTGACCAGTTATGTGTGTGTGACCTAGAAGCAAACAAAGCAAATCCCAAATCATCTAGGTGGGAAGAATAGACATCAAAAACATTTTATTCATTCTGGGTTGGATTCAGAGGTGAATTATTTACACAGGGAAACAGGTTGAAGGACTAAAAATGTAGGACAGATGATAGTTTTGTATAAGAGCCCACTATGCACATATATGTCTAAAGAAAGCATAAAATGTGAAAGTGGAAGGATGCTGGGTTCTCTGCAAAGTATAGCATTTAGGGCTTTAGACCACCTGGAAAGCTAAGGCCAGGAGGGAGATGGGAGGGACCAGGTTTGATGTCACTTGAGAAAGATGTAAAACAGGAGCTAAGGAGCCCAGGAGAACTTCGATGTCAAAGCACAGATGGGATAGGCAGTGCAGGCTCTGCAACTGGGGTTAGTGAGACCCAGAGGAGCAAGGAGAGCCTGATGGGCCAGCAGAAAGCATAGCTGGAGAGATGGAGGAAGCAGTTAATATGATACCTGTGGCTTTATCCATAGTAGAGGAGTGTTTTAAGGCTGGATTAAAGGATACCAACCTGACTGAATATACTGGGAGCCAGGATTTGGAGGTTTTCGTTTTTGCTCTACTATGTATAATTCTGTGGCTTCAATTTACAATAAATGTTTTATAGAAAAACCTCAACTTCTCTGAAACTCAGTATCCTTACTTGCAAAATGAGTGCAATGATGCTCTTCTGAGTTGTTAATAGAATTAAATGAGAGTGTGCCTGTGAAAGCCCTGGCTAGTAACAGCCTATATGAAAAGGTACAGTTTTGTTTATTGAAAAGGAAAGGTGAATGATAGCTTTAGGATACATGTGGTCATTCCTTTGCCATAAAACCATTATAAAACAGTTGTAAATTATATGTATTTCCATTACAAGCTTAGGAAGTGGCTGTGAGAGGATAGTTTCTTGTCCAAAGGCTTCTTACTTAATCAGAGAATAGTCTCTAAATTTTGAAGAACAGCACTTCTCTCCTAATATATTCATTTTACTCCCTAAATCAAGAGGATATAGGTAGACACTGACAATTTCAAAGGTAGAATTTATGTATTTCTTTAGTGTAGAAATCATCATTATACCCTCAGAGCATCCGGGGAATCTATCATTTATGCATTCTTTATAGACTCATTTGGGAAATGTCATGGTTTAAATCAGAGCTTGCTGAATTAATTCAATCTTTAAATGTCACCTGGAGATGATGGAATAATATTGAGTCAATTTTTTGTGTGTGAGATTAAATAAAAGGAATAAAAGCAAGTAGAGAAATCACTAAAACTTTGAAAAAAATTACTTGAGCTAGGAATAGATATCGCTGGATATAAGAACTTGCAAGTTTTCTTAAAATGTAGGTTCAAACACAGCAGGCTTCACTTTCTTTTCATATACCTTAAGCAATAACACTTTTGAACTATTGCTCTTCGTAAATGTTTTCCGAATTCTCTCATTTATTTGCCATCTCTATTGCCACATATTCAAATTCCGGTGAAGCAGCCAGGGTAGAGTAAATTATGCTGCAGTCATCAGTGGTCTCCAAATCTCGGTGACAACAAAGGTTTTTTTCTCCACTGTACCGCAGGTCCACCCATTGTTCTTTTCCAGTGAGCAGGAAACCCCCTTGACCGTAGGTTGGGTTTGAGGTCAGCATACAGCCTGAATGTGGCAAGCCGAGTCCTGACAAAAGGAAAATTTTGGCAAGTGAGGCTAGCAAACATGGGCTGCTAGTGAGGGCAATAAAGGCGAGGAGGAAAAAATTACTGTCTGTGACCTTGAGAAATGTTGTCTACTTGGGCTGATGGTCTTGGTGTTGGCTAAAGGGAGTAGCCAGAGGGGAAAAGGAGAGGCCTCAGTGGACATCACTCTGGTATGTGATGGTAGATAGAGCAGTCTTCATTTGGACATCTGTAGGTGTCCCACCCACAAAGGGGAAAGAGCCAAGGCAAATACACACACACTTTCACTTCAATTTGTGGCAAAGCAAATCACATGGACATTCTGAATTCAAAAGGGCAGGGATATATAATTCTCCCGCAGTGTGGGAAATTGAGAACAATTGTAATTGTGAATAATACCTGGGTTATTCACAAAAGATACATGCATCCCAATGTTCATAGCAGCACTATTTTCAGTAGCCAAGACATGGAAGCAACCTAAGTGTCCATCAACAGATGAATGGTAAAGAAGATGTGGTACATATACACAATGGATTACAGCCATAAAAAAGAAGGAAATAATGCCATTTGCAGCAACACGGATGGACCTAGAGATTGTCATACTAAGTGAAGTAAGCCAAGCAGAGAAAGACAAATATCATATGATATCGCTTGTATGTGGAACCTAAAAAAATGATACAAATGAACTTATTTACAAAACAGAAATAGACTCACAGACATAGAAAATAAACTTATGGTTACCAAAGGAAAAAGAGGCACAGGGATAAATTAGGAGTTTGGGATTAAAATATACACACTACTGTATATAAAATAGATAACTAATAAGGACCTATTATGTAGCACAGGGAACCATACTCAATAACTTGTAATAACCTATAATAGAAAGACTCTAAAAAATATATATATTTATTTATTTGAATCACTTTGCTGTACACCTGAAACTAACACAACATTGTAAATCAACTATATTTCAATAAAAAATGAAAACAAAACCAAACAACCAAAAAGGGCAGGGATATATAATTCTCCCTCAGTGTGGGAAATTAACATTGTAATTGTGGATAATACCTGGATCTATCCTTCAAGTATTTTCTCTAGGGGCATTATATCTTTCAAGTAGTTCCCTGGCCCCAGTGAAAGTTTCCTCTCTGTTCTCTAGACACCTGTGATATTTTCCTCCCTCCTTTCAAGGCACATGTCCTTTTTCATCTTTATTATGGTTATCTGTGTATGTTTTATGTTTTGCCTGATAAGTGGTGGGTGAGCTTTTTGGGGGTATAGATTATACCTTACTAATGAACCTGTGTCCTAGTAATAGATGTTGTACTTAGAGCAGTGTTTAATCTTTTTACTCAATTAATGGGTCTGGGTAAGAAAATAATCTTTCATGTTTTCTACACATGTATAAGAAAAGCCTTCTTAGATCAGTCACGCCCAGGTATTCTGACTTGAGTAAGAAGGCAGTTTTCAACAAAGATGGAACAGAATCTCCCCGTCACTTCATATGCTCCCCCCCAACTTTACTGTGATAGAGTTGAGAAATAAAATGTTAATATTTAGATGTACATGGTTATCTGATAAACATAAACATTGTGAAATGATTCTTACCATCTGGTTAATTAGCATATATATACTTTCTTGTGTGTGTGAAAATGCTTAAGATCTATTCTATTAACAAATTATAGTTATACAATACAGTATTATCAACTATAGTCACCATGCTCTACATTCCTATGAAAAAATGCTGTTGGCATTTTGATAAAAATTGCATTGACTCTGTAGATTGCTTTGGGTAGTGTGGACATTTTTAAATATTCATTCTTCCAATCCATGAACACAGGAGGTCTTTCCACTTACCTATGTGTTCTTCAATTTCTTTCATACACCTCTTACAGTTTTCAGTGTATAGATTTTTCACCTCCTTGGTTAAATTTATTGTTTTTGATGCTATTATAAATGGGATTATTTTCTTAATTTATCTTTCAGATAATTGTTGGTATATAAAAATAAAACTGATTTTTCTATTTTGAATTTTGTATCTTACAACTTTACTGAATTCATTTATTTAGTGGAGTCTTGAGGGTTTTCTATATGTGAGATCATGCCATCTGCAAATAGAGACAGTTTTATTTCTTCCTTTCCAATTTGGGTGATATTTCTTTCTTTCTCTTGCTTGATTTCTCTGGCCAGGACTTCCAGTACTATGTTGAATAAAAATGGCGAGAGTGGGCATCCTTGTTTTGTTCCTGATCTTAGAAGAAAGGCTTTCAGCTTTTCAACATAGAGTACGATGTTAGCTGTGGACTTGTCACATCCGGCCTTTATTACGTTGAGGTGCGTTTTGTTGAAAGTTTTTACCTTGGAAGGTTTGAATTTTGTCGTATGCCTTTTCTACATTTATTGAGATGATCCTATGATTTTTATCCTTCATTTTTTTAATGTGGTGTATCACATTGCTTGATTTGTGTATGTTGAATTATTCTGGTATCCAGAATAAATCCCACTTAATATAGTGTATAATCCTTTTAATGAGATGTTGAATTTGGTTTATTAATATTGAGGATTTTTACATGTATGTTCATCAAGGATATTGGCCTGTAATTTTCTTTCTTGTGGTGTCCCTTGTTTGGCAGTATCAGCATAATACTGTCCTTGTAAAGTGAGTTTGGAAGTGCTCTCTGCCTTTCAATTTTTGGAAGAGTTTGAGAAAGACTGGTGTTTGTTCTCCTTTAAATATTTAGTAAAATTCACCAGTGAAACTATCTGTATTTTCTTTGTTGAGAGCTTTTGAATACTGATTCAATTTCTTTATTCATGGTTGGTCTGTTCAGATTTTCTATTTCTTCATGATTTAGTCTTGGTACATTCTGTGTTTCTAGGAATTTATCCATTTCTTCTAGGTCGTCTAATTTGTTGACATATAATTGTTCATATTTATTTCTTAGATTCCTTAGTGTTCCTTTGTTATTCCTTTTAATGACTTTCTTTCATTTCAGATTTTGAGTCATCTGTCTTTTGCTAGTCTAGCTAAAGTTTTGTCAATGCTGTTTATCTTTTCAAAAAACTAGCCCTTAGTTTCATTGATCTTTTATATTGTATTTCTAGTGTCTATTTCATTTATTTCTGCTCTGATCTTCATTTCTTTATTCTAAATTAGGGCTTAGTTTGTTCTTCTTTTTCTAGTTCCCTGAGGTACAAAGTTAAATAGTTATTTGAGAGCTTTCTTTTTCCTTAATGTAGGTGTTATCACTATAAATGTCCCTCTAGAACTGCTTTTGCTACGTTCCATAAAATTTCAGTATGTTGTGTTTCCACTTTCATTTGTCTCAAGGAATTCTTTTGATGTCCATTTGAAATTCCTTTTTTGACCCATTGATCGGAATTACCCCATATTCTTGCCTCCATATGTTAAGTGGAAACTGAGGAGTAGGTGGAAATATGGCAAATGAAGAATCACTAGGGAGAAGAGGTGTGCTGTATTTAATTATGTTTTCTTTGGCTTTAGATTGTGCAAGATACATAGGGTCTGTACTTACAGCCCGTTAAGCACTACTCATGATCACAGATAGCAAAGAATATGCTGTTAACTCAGGCCTGAGCAAGTGAACTTCTCCTTGCTTGTTAATACTTTCGGAATTGCTGCTACTTTGAGTCTTACCAGGTTTTTTAATTGACAATTTGTTAGAATAGTTTTAGGTTCACAGCAAAATTGAGCAGAAAGTACTGAGAGCTCCCATATATTCTCTTTCCCAGTCTTATTAATTTTTACTCTCAGGCTTCTTCATACCTATTTAATGAACAGTTATCCCTTAGCAGCAGGTTGGGTCTGATACTGGGTGCGCCCTTTACCCAGCTGGCCACGTCTTGATGGGAAAAGCACAAGAAAGGTTTTGTTAGCAAATACTGCTTGCTTTGAGGCAATAAAAATGAGTAGGCAATATGGCTAGAGAGAGAAAGAGGAAATTACTAAGGAGAGCCTTGGGGAATTTCTGCCCCACCTTGGCACTGGGTTAAGGAGGTGGGAATGTGGAAGTGGGGGTGACCTGGAGAGAAGGCTTAATCAACTTCAGAAAGACTAGAGGTTTTTAAGCACACAATCCCATAACCTTCTCTTCTCCAATTGTATTTGTCGTTATCTTTGTCCTAATCCTTTCTTTATACCTATCTTTATTAGCTTTTTTGTTTTTCCTCTTGGAAGCCAAAATCCATCCTCACTAAATGGACACAAAAGCTGCATTTGTCACTTTGAGACTCTGTCTGCTCTTAGACAGGCTGTCTCTGGGCTCACACTCCATTAGCAAAGGCAAATACAGTCTCAAATGCTAAGTCCTCCACTCCAGTCCAGAGACTGGAGTTGGTATTTAAATTATATAGTGTACATTCCTTCTGACTTAATATGATTACATGTGTGAAGGCTCAGAATAGTTCATTGAAAGTTGACTTAAAACATGTATCAGAGAAAGATATCTTAAATGTATTCTTTCTGTAAAACTCTTATCACTCTATTATTAATACTTCCAGGAATTATATGTCCATACTTTGAAATAGTACTTCCAGTTTTTAAAGTGCAAATACACACTGGGTTTTCACTTACCTATCAGCTCCTAGGAGTCTGCACCCAGTCTACTTAATATGGAGAGAAAGAGGGCTGAGAGCATTTTCAATAAATTAAAAAGTAAAACAATTACACATTTGACAATATATATTGTATAAAATATTAATTTGGGGAATAGAAAACAGAAGTAAGAAGACACAATCAAAATCAGTGTCTTTGAATGCAGTTCAAAGTGTTGTTTTGAGGGTTAAAAACCATCAAAAGACCATTCTGGAAGAGTGTGTGGAATTAGTGATCACCTGTCATAGGTGACTGGTTCAACATGTGCCAACTGATAATGAGGGTTAGCATCGTTTTTTTTTTTTTTTTCCCATCTTTATTGGAGTATAATTGCAATACAATGGTGTGTTAGTTTCTGCTTCATAACAAAGTGAATCAGTTATACGTATACATATGTTCCCATATCTCTTCCCTCTTGCGTCTCCCTCCCTCCCACCCTCCCTATCCCACCCCTCCAGGCGGTCACAAAGCACCGAGCTGCTCTCCTTGTGCTATGCGGCTGCTTCCCACTAGCTATCTACCTTACATTTGGCAGTGTATATATGTCCATGCCTCTCTCTCGCTTTGTCACAGCTTACCCGTCCCGCTCCCCATGTCTTCAAGTCCATTCTCTAGTAGGTCTGTGTCTTTATTCCTGTCGTACCCCTAGGTTCTTCATGACATTTTTTTCCTAAAATTCCATATATATGTGTTAGCATACAGTATTTGTCTTTCTCTCTCTGACTTACTTCACTCTGTATGACAGACTCTAGGCCTGTCCACCTCATTACAAATAGCTCAATTTCGTCTCTTTTTATGGCTGAGTAATATTCCATTGTATATATGTGCCACATCTTCTTTATCCATTCATCTAATGATGGACACTTAGGTTGTTTCCATCTCCGGGCTATTGTAAATAGAGCTGCAATGAACATTTTCGAACATGACTCTTTTTGAATTATGGTTTTCGTAGGTTATATGCCCAGTACTGGGATTGCTGGGTCGTATGGTAGTTCTATTTTTAGTTTTCTAAGGAACCTCCATACTGTTCTCCATAGTGGCTGTACCAATTCACATTCCCAATAGCAGTGCAAGAGTGTTCCCTTTCCCCCACACCCTCTCCAGCATTGATTGTTTCTAGATTTTTTGATGATGGCCATTCTGACTGGTGTGAGATGATACCTCATTGTACTTTTGATTCGCATTTCTCTAATGATTAATGATGTTGAGCATTTTTTCATGTGTTTGTTGGCAGTCTGTATATCTTCTTTGGAGAAATGTCTATTTACGTCTTCTGCCCATTTTTGGATTGGGTTGTTTGTTTTTTTGTTATTGAGCTGCATAAGCTACTTATAAATTTTGGAGATTAATCCTTTGTCAGTTGCTTCATTTGCAAATATTTTCTCCCCTGCTAAGGGTTTTCTTTTCTTTTGGTCTTGTTTATGGTTTCCTTTGCTGTGCAAAGGCTTTGAAGTTTCATTAGGTCCCATTTGTTTATTTTTTTTTATTTCCATTTCTGTAGGAAGTGGGTCAAAAAGGATCTCACTGTGATTTATATCATAGAGTGTTCTGCCTGTGTTTTCCTCTAAGAGTTTGATAGTTTCTGGCTTTACATTTAGGTCTTTAATCCATTTTGAGCTTATTTTTGTGTATGGTGTTAGGGAGTGATCTAATCTCATACTTTTACATGTACCTATCCAGTTTTCCCAGCACCACTTATTGAAGAGGCTGTCCTTTCTCCATTGTACATTCCTGCCTCCTTTATCAAAGATAAGGTGACGATATGTGCGTGGGTTTATCTCTGGGCTTTCTATCCTGTTCCATTGATCTAGCTTTCTGTTTTTGTGCCAGTACCATACTGTCTTGATTACTGTAGCTTTGTAGTATAATCTGAAGTCAGGGAGCCTGATTCCTCCAGCTCTGTTTTTTGTTCTTAAGATTGCTTTGGCTATTCGGGGTCTTTTGTGTTTCCATACAAATGGTGAATTTTTTTGTTGTATTTCTGTGAAAAATGCCAGTGGTAGTTTGATAGGGACTGCATTGAATCTGTAGATTGCTTTGGGTAGTAGAGTCATTTTCACAATGTTGATTCTTCCAATCCAAGAACATGGTATAACTCTCCATCTATTTGTATCATCTTTAATTTCTTTCATCAGTGTCTTATAATTTTCTCCATACGGGTCTTTTGTCTCCTTAGGTAGGTTTATTCCTAGATATTTTATTCTTTTTGTTGCAGTGGTAAATGGGAGTGTTTTCTTGATTTCACTTTCAGATTTTTCATTATTAGTTTATAGGAATGCCAGAGATTTCTGTGCATTAATTTTGTATCCTGCTACTTTACCAAATTCATTGATTAGCTCTAGTAGTTTTCTGGTAGCATCTTTAGGATCCTCTATGTATAGTATCATGTCATCTGCAAACAGAGACACCTTTAAATGTTCTTTTCCGATTTGGATTCCTTTTACTTCCTTTTCTTCTCTGATTGCTGTAGCTAAAACTTCCAAAACTATGTTGAATAAGAGTGGTGAGAGTGGACAACCTTGCCTTGTTCCTGATCTAGGTGGAAATGCTTTCAGGTTTTCACCACTGAGGATGATGTTGGCAGTGGGTTTGTCATATATGTCCATTATTATGTTGAAGAAAGTTCTCTCTATGCCTACTTTCTGCAGGGTGTTTATCATAAATGGGGGCTGAATTTTGTCAAAAGCTTTCTCTGCATCTATTGAGATGATCATATGGTTTTTCTCCTTCAATATGTTAATATGGTGTATCACATTGATTGATTTGCTTATATTGAAGAATCCTTGCATTCCTGGAATAAACCCCACTTGATAATGGTGTATGATCCGTTTAATGTGCTATTGGATTCTGTTTGCTAGTATTTTGTTGAGGATTTTTGCATCTATGTTCATCTGTGATATTGGCCTGTAGTTTTCTTTCTTTGTGACATCTTTGTTGGTTTTCGTATCAGGGTGATGGTGGCCTCGTAGAATGAGTTTGGGAGTGTTCCTCCCTCTGCTATATTTTGGAACAGTTTGAGAAGGATAGGTGTTAGCTCTTCTCTAAACGTTTGATAGAATTCACCTGTGAAGCCATCTGGACCTGGGCTTTTGTTTGTTGGAAGATTTTTAATCACAGTTTCAATTTCAGTGCTTGTGCTTGCTCTGTTCATAATTTCTATTTCTTCCTGATTCAGTCTTGGCAGTTGTGCATTTCTAAGAATTTGTCCATATCTTCCAGGTTGTCCATTTTATTGGCATAGAGTTGCTTGTAGTAATCTCTCATGATCTTTTGTATTTCTGCAGTGTCAGTTGTTACTTTTCCTGTTTCATTTCTAATTCTATTGATGGGAGTCTTCTCCCTTTGCTTCTTGATGAGTCTGGCTAATGGTTTATCAATTTTGTTTATCTTCTCAAAGAACCAGCTTTTAGCTTTATTGATCTTTGGTATCGTTTCCTTCATTTCTTTTTCATTTATTTCTGATCTGATTTTTATGATTTCTTGCCTTCTGCTAACTTTGGGGGTTTTTTGTTCTTCTTTCTCTAATTGCTTTAGGTGCAAGGTTAGGTTATTTATTTGAGATGTCTCCTGTTACATAAGGTAGGATTGTATTGCTATAAACTGAAAGATCAGTGGTTAACCTTATGGGGATTCCCTTGTGTGTTATTTGTTGTTTTTCTCTTGCTGATTTTAATATGTTTTCTTTGTATTTAATTTTTGACAGCTTGATTAATCTGTGTCTTGGTGTATTTTTCCTTGGATTTATCCTGTATGGGACTCTCTGTGCTTCCTGGAGTTGATTAACTCTTTCCTTTCCCATATTAGGGAAGTTTTCAACTATAATCTCTTCAAATATTTTCTCAGTGCCTTTCTTTTGCTCTTCTTCTTCTGGAACCCCTATAATTGGAATGTTGGTGCAGTTAATGTTGTCCCAGAGGTCTCTGAGACTGTCCTCAGTTCTTTTCATTCTTTTTTCTTTATTCTGCTCTGCAGTAGTTATTTCCACTCTTTTATCTTCCAGGTCACTTACCCGTTCTTCTGCCTCAGTTATTCTGCTATTGATCCCATCTAGCGTATTTTTAATTTCATTTATTGTGTTGTTCATCATTGCTTGTTTCATCTTTAGTTCTTCTCGGTCCTTGTTAAATGTTTATTGCATTTTGTCTATTCTATTTCCAACATTTTGGATCATCTTTACTATTATTCTGAATTCTTTTTCAGGTAGACTGTCCATTTCCTCTTCATTTATTAGGTCTGGTGGGTTTTTATCTTGCTCCTTCAACTACTGTGTGTTTTTCTTTCTTCTCATTTTGCTTATCTTACTGTGTTTGGGGGGGTCTCCTTTTTGCAGGCTGCAGGTTTGTAGTTCCCATTGTTTTCGGTGTCTGTCCCCAGTGGCTAAGGTTGGTTCAGTGGGTTGTGTAGGCTTCCTGGTGGAGGGGACTAGTGCCTGTGTTCTGGTGGATGAGGCTGGATCTTGTCTTTCTGGTGGGCAGGTCCACGTCTTGTGGTGTGTTTTGGGGTGTCTGTGGACTTGTTATGATTTTAGGAAGCCTCTCTGCTAGTAGGTGGGGTTGTGTTCCTGTCTTGATAGTTGTTTGGCATAGGGTGTTCAGCACTGTAGCTTGCTGGTCGTTGAGTTAAGCTGGCTGCTGGTGTTGAGATGGAGATCTCCGGGAGATTTTTGCCATTTGATCTAATGTGGAGCTGGGAGGTCTCTTGTGGACAAGTGTCCTGAAGTTGGCTCTCCCATCTCATAGGCACAACACTGACTACTTCCTGGAGCACCAAGAGTGTTTCATCCACATGGCTCAGAATAAAAGGGAGAAAAAGTAGAAAGAAAGAATTAGTAGAAGTAGAATGAAAGAAAAGAAAGAAAGAAAGAAAGAAAAAATAAAGAAAGGAGGGAGGGAGGGAAGAAGGAAGAAAAGAAAGAAGGTAAAGTAAAAAAAAAGTAAGGTAAAACAAAAAGTTATTAAAATAAAAAATATTAAGAAAAATATGAAAAGAAACAGGCGGATAGAACCCTAGGACAAATGGTGGAAGGAAAGCTATACAGACAAAATCTCACACAGAAGCATACACATACACACTCAGAAAAATAGGAAAAGAGGAAAAAATCATAAATATTGCTCTCAAAGTCCACGTCCTCAATTTGGGATGATTCGTTGTCTATTCATATATTCCACAGATGCAGGGTACCTCAAGTTGATTGTGGAGCTTTAATCCGCTGCTTCTGAGGCTGCTGGGAGAAATTTCTCTTTCTCTTCTTTGTTCTCACAGCTCCCCGGGCTCAGCTTTGGATTTGGCCCCTCCTCTGTGTGTAGGTCGCTGGAGGGCGTCTGTTCTTCACTCAGACAGAACGGGGTTAAAGGAGCCGCTGATTCGGGGGCTCTGTCTCACTCAGGCCGGGGGGAGGGAGGGGCATGGAGTGCGGGCGAGCCTGTGGCGGCAGAGGCTGGCAGGACGTTGCACCAGCCTGAGGCGCACTGTGCGTTCTCCCAGGGAAGTTGTCCCTGGATCCCAGGACCCTGGCAGTGGCGGGCTGCACAAGCTCCCCGGAAGGGGGATGTGGATAGTGACCTGTGCTCGCACACAGGCTTCTTGGTGGTGGCAGCAGCAGCCTTAGCGTCTCATGCCCATCTCTGGGGTCCTTGCTGATAGCCGCAGCTCGGGACCGTCTCTGGAGCTCCTTTAAGCAGCGCTCTTAATCCCCCTCCTCGTGCACCAGGGAACAAAGAGGGAAGAAAAAGTCTCTCGCCTCTTTGGCAGGTCCAGACTTTTCCCCGGACTCCCTCCTGGCTAGCCATGGTGCACTAACCCCCTGCAGGCTGTGTTCACGCCGCCAACCGCAGTCTTCTCCCGGCGGCGCTCCAACTGAAGCCTGAGCCTCAGCTCCCAGCCCCGCCCACCCCGGTGGGTGAGCTGACAAGCCTATCGGGCTGGTGAGTGCTGGTTGGCACCGATCCTCTGTGCGGGAATCTCCCCGCTTTGCCCTCCGCACCCCTGTAGCGGTGCTCTCCTCCGCGGCTCTGAAGCTTTCCCCCTCTGCCTCCCACAGTCTCTGCCCGCGAAGTGATTTCCTAGTGTGTGGAAACCTTTCCTCCTTCACGGCTCCCTCCCACTGGTGCAGGTCCCGTCCCTATCCTTTCGTCTCTGTTTATTCTTTTTTCTTTTGCCCTACCCAGGTATGTGGGGGGTTTCTTGCCTTTTGGGAGGTCTGAGGTCTTCTGCCAGCGTTCAGTAGGTGTTCTGTAGGAGTTGTTCCACGTGTAGATGTATTTCTGGTGTATCTTTGGGGAGGAAGGTGATCTCCACATCTTACTCTTCTGCCACTTTCCCGGAAGCCTTACTACCTCTCCATTTATTGTAACTTTGGAGCAAATATGAAATTTATGAACATATAGTAATGCTTTCAGATATAGACTTGTTTATTGTGTAACTTGTTCTCTCTTTGGTAACATATTGAACTAACATGATTTAAAAACACTTACATAACTTGGTATATTTGGAGGGCATGAATATATCCGACCCCAGGGGATATTTTTACAACTGTCCAATAAGATAGGAAAGAATATTTCTGAGAGAAAAGAATGCAACTGTAATGTATTTGTTTATAATTTACTAAAACCATCTTGCCCAGATTATTAAGTGAAAAAATTTTAGAATGTCACGTAAGTCATATGTCAGGATGAACCCATATAATTAAAATGTGGTTTACCAATTTCTTTTCTCACATTATAAATTATTGACATTGTGATTCCATTAGTGCAACTGTGTTAATTTCTCTTATATTTAAAATCTGCCCCACAGGGATGGATTTGCTTATAATATTGGTGAACCAAGAGATGGGTTGTGACATTCACTGCTAAGGTTGATCTGACTTGTAAAAAGCTAATATGTTTATGTTAATACAGTGTTAGGTTTATTTTTCTCTTCTGTATAATTATCCAGTAGCTATATGGATCTCAGGTTCCTTTGGTGGGGGTGGGGGAGAGGTGTCGATGCTTTTACAGAAGAGAAAATTTAAAAACCAGACATTGGCTAAAGTTGAATTGGAATGAGTAGAATTACATACATGGGTGGAAATACATAAATTGAGATAATCTGAAAGACCTGAAATAGTCAGTGAAAGAGGTTCAGGAACAAGGTTTCAGCAAGTTGCTGCATTTGCATGGGTGAGAGTCTGACAGCTACTAGGGTGAGTTCATCTCCTGGCTATTCTGTTGATGTCAGGATGCATGCATTTCATTTACAAAATTTCAAGTGCATATAATCATCAAAAAAATAAATGAACCAAGAAAGAAAAAAAAATAATCATTTACATTGTGTGAGTGAGTAGACCCGTAATTTCCCTCAATAAGCACAAATGGCCTTTCCCTCAGTGGTTTTTCTTAAGTTTCTTATGCTTTTTAGAGTCAGCATCTTGCTAAACTAAGTGGAACTTTAGTGTTTAATCATGGTACTGTTTTAAGGGGACAAAGTGTCTACTTAAATGAATGCCAAACACTTCAGAATGATTGACTCAAAGGCTGGAAGAAAAAACGGCAGTGATTCATTTATTGAGATACTTCCCCCCACCCCCCAATTTTATGGGATTTTCAAGGGTAATGATAATGAGTTTTCCACCTTGCAGCTTGATGTTAGAACCTAACCTGGAGAAAGTCATGACTCCTCTGTATTACAATTAAGAAGAAATATATTTGGCCAGGACAAGGTGTTTAATTAAGGCAGATACTGGACACTGCTGGATACTGCAGGTCTGGGCAGCGGGCATTTCAAGTCAGCAGAGAGCTAATGGAGCAGTCTGGCAGGTCCAGAGTGGTAATCAGTTTTCAGAAATAAACAATGACACGTTAGGAGAGCAGTTACTAGGATTTCAGGCTTGAAACAGATTCTAGAGATGGAGAGATGAGGCAAGACAGGAAAAAAACAAGAAAGAAGGGCTAGCAAATGGTACTAAAATTGACCCTAGTATAAAAGTCACTTTATTTCTCATATATTGGATCAATTTAAGGTTCTGTGTCAATTATGTACCATAAACGTTTCAGCAATTTCTTTGACACAAAATCCAAAATACTTTATTCCATAATCAGGTTCTTTTTTTTTTTTTTTTTTTTTTTTTGCGGTACGCGGGCCTCTCACTGTTCTGGCCTCTCCCATTGTGGAGCACAGGCTCCGGACGCGCAGGCTCAGCGGCCATGGCTCACGGGCCCAGCCGCTCCGCGGCATGTGGGATCTTCCCAGACGGGGGCACGAACTCGTGTCCCCTACATCGGCAGGCGGACTCCCAACCACTGCGCCACAAGGGAAGCCCCCATAATCAGGTTCTTTTAATCCTATTTGTCTTGGTTCTTTAGCTCCCTTAAGTATGTGACTATATTGGTGGAATCAAGGATTATTTAAAAAATAATCTTATATAGTGCAGCTCTTGTTAGACTATAAATACACTTGAGGGGAAATTTTTCTTTGCTCCTTGAAAGACCTTAAGAGGAGAAAGAAAAAATACTGCAGGGATATAGAAAAAAATATGGCCTAAATAAAATAGTGAGATTATTTTTTTTCTTCTTTTAATCCGGCAAGTGTTCATAACAGCTTCCTTAGGAAAAGATTATTGTTGTAGATGGTTTGCCCAAGGAAGCAGATGCTAAGTTGGAAATAAGGGTGCAGGAAGTTTATTAGGGAGCAGTCTTGGGATCAACTCCACTTGAGGCAAGGGAACTAGGAAGATTTGGGCTGTGATGCGGTCATAATAAGGACTCAGGTCTGAAGCTGGGAAAGCCCCTTCAGAGTTGTTCCTGTCTGGGGGAGAAGTGCTGAGCCCTTATGTCCCCATATCAACCAGTCCTTGGGTAGGGGCTGACTGGGGAAGAGGGAATCTCATTCTTTGAGGCCATTTTCAGCGGGAGAAGTAAGTCCCTCAGTCGTGAAGTAGGTGGGGGAATGCCACATTCACAGCAGTCCATGTCTTGCCCTTGGACCATTTGTCTCCCATAAGTTTTGGGAGTAGCTCCTTCAGGACTCTGGTGGGCCACTTTATTGGTGGAAACTCATAAAAAGAAACGTTAATGGGAGAAATGGCACCTCCTGCTACTATAGTTGGCCTGGAGGCTAAACTCGGTTAGGATCCTTGCTAGATACCTTACCCTTGATTAGTTCCTTAACTGGTTGAGGAGATGTCCTGGTGGGTGACCTGCATCCCTGAGGAGACCCAGTCCCTGTTTACCATACCTTTCCTAGGGTATGGCTGTGGCAACTGTGGATTTGTGATCAAAAGTGGGTGAGGGAGTGCTAAGATACGGCCTTCACCCGAGTGCCACACGTTTCTCCCTACTGCAGCCTGTAACAGCAGCCCTACCTCTTCTTGATAACTAGGCCAGTAACCCTTGCCCCTTTGGGTCAATCACCACAAAAGATGGTGACCTCTCCTTTTTTGTTGCTGGCCCTGGACACATGGTAACCAAAGTGTCCGAGTGGCAGCCATATCTTCTGACCAGTGGGAGTTCTGCTATATCTACTGATGGAAGGTTCTTCCTCTAAATCTGCAGAACCCAGAGTTTTGGGATTGGTAAGCACACGTTCCCCAAATGGCCACTGGTGGTGATGGTAGAGGGGGCCATTACTGTTTTGGTGCCTTTATTCTGAAACACATATGTTCTTTCTTGCGGCAACAATGTACCATATATTTGGTTCATGCATGCCTCCTCTCTCCGTAACAGTTTATCTTGAACATAACCTTGAAAATTTTGTTCTGCTTTCCTGCTTTCAGAACTGCTATCCATAATCCCCATGAATAGCGCTTCTGTGACTCATCCCAGGGAGGTATGGTCTTCTCTTATCAGTTGCCTGTTCACATGGCATTTTCATTTTTTTTTTAAACAAAGAATTTGAGCAGGTTGGTATCTTACTTTCAAGACTCAAAATCAGATACTAATTCAGAATCAAATCTATTCTTAAAGTAATAATTTTTATATATTTAGAGGTTTTTTTTTTTTACAGTATTGAAATTAATGTCAGTTGAAAGTTTGTGAACACTGATCTGTGTACAAATAATCCAGTAGAGGAATGCCAGGACATGCTCCCAGGAACATAAACATCTTAAATAGAACTTGCTATTGTGTTTCAAAAACTCTGTTTATGGATACAGTTACCCAGTATAAATGATGTACTTTTTTTTGTCCTAAATTTTTCAATCTAGGTTTGCTCCACAGTAGAATTAGAATTTGAAACGCTGTGTCTGCAAACTTAAGGAAGTTCAATTGTGAGTTGAATTTCTGCTTCCAAATTCATAAGAGTTTAAAAAATGAACTGTCAGTTAGAAGCTTGAGGAACTTTCTTGAAAATATATGGGCAAGAAATGTTGCTCTCATTGCTCTGTTGAAAGAGTACCGTCTTAGGAACTCAAACTAATCAAAAGCCTCAATTAACAGAATTTTTCTCTTTTTTTTTTTTTGGCCACATTTGTATTTCATGAGAAGGAGGCAAAGAGTGAGAAAATAGTTCATATTCATGATCTATCTCTCTCCAGAAAAGCGTCTTGCAGGGGTGTATGTGCCTAAATGGATTCAGTCCACTGTTAGCAAATCCCATATCTCAGTCCCTGTACAGAGTAATGATGTTTAAAATTGTGACTTGGCGGTACTGAAGGATCTAAAATGATCAAAGGAAGATTCAGTAATGTTCAGGAGACTGTTCTTATTTAGAAAAAAAAAATTTAAATAGTGAAGAGTTGAGAGACTGACAAGTTTTTGAAATTGATTAATCAGCTAATCCATTTCCCAAGGATTCTGCTCACCTAAGGTCTTAACTGTGTTTGAATTATCTCATACATCACTTGGAGGCAACATATCCTCAAAAGTTCAGGCAAAACTTCCTTAAAACTCTAATTTTAGTTGAGCTCAGTTTTTGTTTTCATTTGTATGTCTGTTTTTTTCTTTTCTTTTTCCTTTTTTTTTTTTTTTTTGCATTTCTGACTTCTTCAGGGTTACTTTTTTCCTCTTTGTGGGGGCATTTTACACTTCTTTTGCTACCTCATTTCAAAATATTGTTTATTTCTAGAATTCATAATTAAAATTTTTTAACCACATCAAATATATAAGGATTTTTGGTGGCTCTGGGTAGAGTGGTCATATCAAACAAAAGTCAGAGGCCACCTTGCTCACCCAATCTAACTTCCAGCCTTCCTCTGGGGCCATCCCTCACTCAGAACTTCGACAGGGTGGTCTTCTGCTCCAGTGGTCCTCCCCAGAGAATGTAGCCCCCAGTCTAGAAGGGAGTGACTCCCTCAGGCTCATCAGTTTCATGTACATTCTGGCCTCCTCCCTTCTCTGCCTCATTGGGTTCTAAGGAATAATATCTACCTCAGATTGAGTTTTTATTTCTTACAAAACGATTATTTAAAATTGGCTCCTCTCCACCTAGTCCTTGAAAAAAAAAATGGCCCTTGATTCCACAGTTTTAACAATCTTAATTCAAGTTCAAGTGCCTCATTTTACAGATGAAATGGAAGCTCAGAGAAGGAAAGTGATTTACCCCCAAATATTGATCTATTTAGAAGCAAGCTAAAGCTGTAACTTTGGTCTTCTGCACCTTTCTACATGTGTCATTTTTGTTCCATTTGAGACTGGGGTGATTGTAATGATGAGGGATCACAGGATTGCTTATACACCTTGTATAGCTGTCTGTTAGAACTATCAACCCGAATATATGTTTTCTACACTACTTAACCATGTAATAGAAGGAGATAATGTGATTTCCTGTCTTGTAAATTATGAAAAAATACCTCCTGTATCTTCTTTTATTAATGTTTGGCATATTGTTACTCTTAGAGATAAAAAATTGCCAGAATGTAATTGGGCATAAATTCTGCCTGTTTGTTCCTTCCTTTTAGTAGATGCTGACACAAAGCAATAAATAGTTATATGGAATTAGGAGAATAAAAATTTATAAGAATATAACTTGCCAATAAGTTTAATGATGGTGATGCTTTTTTCCTACTCAGTGGAAAAAATTGTTTGGCTTTTGTGTCAAACAATTTTTAGCTTGTTTTTCTTTTGTGGCTGGGTTTATTTTAGTCATGCAGTCACCAGGTGGTATGAGAACACAAAAAACTGCAGGAAATTAAAATTTAGCAGATAAATTTGAAAGCCATGTTCACTTAGCAAACCAATGCCTTTCAAAATTTCCCAACTTTTAATAAAACTTGAACCCACAGAAAAGTTGAAAAAGTAGTGCAATAGGATACATATACCCTTTACCTATGCCCAGTAATTACTAACATTTTCTAGCATTTGCTTCTTTTTATCTTTTCCTCTCTCCACACACACACACACACACACATGTTTTGGGGGACTGCATTACTTGAAAGTAAGTTGCAGGCATCAAGACACTTCACCCCGAAGTATTTCAGGTCTTTTCCCTAAGAACAAAGACATTTTCCCATGTAACTACAACAACAATCCCAGAAAAGACATTTGCCACTGATAATTGGTATTATGTAATGTACAGTCTAAAGTAAATGTCTCTGTTTGTTCCTAAATATTCTTTATATCAATTGGGGATCCCTTGTAGGACATTTGAACATGTCCCAGACATCTGTTGAGATATTTGGTCCATGCCAAATAGTCCTTTGTATTTGGTCCTGTCCAAAAGGTTCTCTATTATATCTGCTGATGGGGGCTCAGGGCAGGCCACCCCCAAATATGCCAAGGTGGCACATTGATTATTTTGAATTAAAGTTACTTGAGAAACAGCTGACACAAGAACACTCATACCCTCCTTTGTTTCCCTGGAAGTGGAAAACAAAGCTTTCATGGGAAGGTATCCTTCCTGTGCCAGGAGGATGGAAGGCTGGAGATAGGGAGTTTGAGACTGAGGAAACTATATAAACAAACGTTGTTACTCTTCATTAATTTGCTACCCCAAACAAAAACTCCTTTGTCTTGCCAAATCTTCACAAATAATTGATTTTGTATAAAAGGGTAGGTGAACAGCATGCTTTAGTCACTTCTTAGGTCCCATAGCTAAGGGACCTCTGTATGTACAAAATTAAATTTGATTTTCTCTTGTTTATCGATCTTATGTCAATTTGATTACTAGGCCAAACAAAAGAGCCTATAAGGGTAGAAGAAAAATTTTCCTCCCCTATACTGTTAACAGTTTCGGTTATACAGGTTTCTTTTCGTCAGTATTGTCCTAAAGTTGATGGCCATATTTGAGCGTATCATTAAGCACCTAGTAATAACTTGTTCATTGCTTTGCTGTTCATATTTTAACACTTCAATAAATCTCCAAGGATGCTGCACTACCATCAGCTTTTGAAATTTGCTGTACCAACCTTCCACTGCATTGTTTGTCCTGTGATTGCCATCCAGCTCTAATTTATAAACATTCCAAATTTCTGATGGAAATCTTGGAACCTCTGGTTGTCTTCTGCTCCTGCCATGCCTTCCATGGACATACACTCTCTTAACATAATACATTAAGTCATCTAAATTTTCTTCTCCCTTCTCTGCAATATACTCAAATTTTCATTTGAATCTTCCACAGACACAGGTGAAGTCCAAACAACATAGATGCACATTATAGATGTTATTTTCTATTGTCGTATACTCACATGATAGACCCAAAGAAGATTTTTGCAGCACAGTGATTGTGAAAAGTGAAATAAGCATCCTTTTACTTGTGTATCTGTTAGGAGTAGTTGAATTGCATTCATATTTGCAATGTCAAAGTCCCTCATGCACAATGAAGAGTTAATGTAGAGATTTAATTCCCATGCAAATGCAAGTACTTCATTCTGTATGTATCTACATGTGGTTCTAGTCTTTTCATTGCTAATGTATAAATCAGTGGTGTAGTGTAACCTGATACTACACTGTGCCCAGTAAGTAACTGAGTGAACTGTGTTGGTGCTGGCTTGAAGGTGTCATCACTGAAAAATCTGTGTATGTCAATGTGTTGATTGCCTGTTTTACATAGAGGCTTGACCAAACTCCACCCTTATTGAATGTCTCGGCCACATCCAACCAAATGCCCAGTCACTCATTAACGCACCATGCATCATGAGATTCCATCCTTCTCTATCTGTAGGACTCTTCCTTGGAAGGCTTAGCTAATATAAATTCCACTCTTTTGCAAGATTTGAAGCCTGACCCATCTACCTAACTCCATGTGCTAGTCTACTGAGGCAAGAAGGGTTACTCTGGCCTTAAAGCCACAACACAATGAGATATATTTGAACCCAGTGACATTTTCTAAGCATGGAAATTTTTGACAGGACCAAATATCAAGGGTCATTGGACATGGACCAAATACGCTCATGGATATTTTTGATAGGACCAAATTTCAAGGAACTTTTGGTGGAGACCAAATGTCTAAATGGGCATTTTGGACAGGGTCAAATGTCTGTAATCTCAGGGAGCACATACTGGATTTTCTTGCCATGTGTCTAATCCCTTTAATCTAGAATATAACTCATACTCTGCCTTTTTTTTCTTTGCCTTCTGAAACATTGACATTTTTGATAATACTAGATCAAATGTCTGTATGGTGGAATATTCTTCAAACTGGATTTGTCTAATCATTTCCTTTGGATCAGGTTGTGGTTAAAATATTTTGGAAAAATTTGCCATTTTTATATATTTGCCATTTTATCACACCAGGAACTTCATGTCAGTTTGTCCTAATAATGGTGAAGTTATTCGTTTTAATGTAGGTTTCTACTTTGTAATTAAATATGATGAATAATAATTGGAGAATCTATGAGTATCCTTTTTTGTTCTGTCTTTAGCAAATTTTAGCCTATGGTTTTAGGATTAGTTTCTTTACTGCATCTTGCATTACATTGATGGTTACAAAATGGTGATTATTTAATTCAGTCATTCTTCTAGATCAGAGGTCTATACATTTTTTTTTTCAGTAAAGAGCCATACAGTAAATATTTCAGGCTTTGTGGGTCACATATGTTCTCTGTGGCATATTATTTTTTTCTTTTTTTTAATGGAAAAAAATATTCTTAGCTCATGGTCTGCACAAAAACAGCCTATAGCAGGATATAAGCCATGGGAAGCAATTTGACCTTTGTTGTAGATGATGCTGAAGAGCTTTCCCTTCCCTTGTAGAGTGTGTGTGTGTGTGTCATTGTAGCACATGGACTCTTTTTTTATTTAGTGTGAAATAATCCATTATGATAATTATTCCTTTTGATGCTCAGATTGTCCCGATTTGTCCAATAGGAACAAGAGCTTCTGTGATTTTGACAGGTCTCCTTTAGTCTTTGACCACCTCCTTCCTTTTTGGGTAATACTTTGTTCTTTTCTTTCTTTTGTCAGACCTGGAAAAAAAATTTCTCCAAGGAGCCCACTTTTCTTCTAGTAATGAATGGTATTTAGAAAACCAGCTCTCGTAGCTACAAGTACCCATTTGTGTTGAAGTATCTTTGCTGTGTACTTTCAGTGAACAGAGCTAGGAAGTGTTTGTGTGTGTGTGTATACATAATTTCTCATTTAATATTTTCTTCTTCCATATTGAAAATCTTCTCAGCATCAACATATTTGCTGTGTCCTAAAGTACATGCAAAATAGTTCCAAAATTATTATCTCCTGGGACAACAAAACTTACTAAGTCAAGTTCAAGATTTCTTTATAGCTCTTTTCTTATTAAATACCTTACTTAGAGTGTACCATCAGAGTACTATGTTATTTGAACTATTTTTGTGTAGTTGTCAACTTAATATATAGCTAGCTTAAAGTTTTTTCTGTTTCTATATAATATTAGTGTTTGTTTTACTTCATTAGTTTTTACCTAATTTTATTTTTGATACAAAAACTACATAGCTCAAAATCAAAACAGTAAAAATAGTATACTCAGAGGTCTTATTCTTATCACTGCCCCTTATATTTATTTTTCATCCACTCTGTTGGTAACCATTTTCATTACTTTTTTACTTATCATTCCTGTTTCTTTTTGCAAAAATCACTAAAATGCATGCATGTGTATACGAATGCATGCATACCTACAGACATATATATTTTTAGTTTCATTTTCCATGTGTAATAGCATTATACATATGTATTTATATATGTGCATGCCCCTTTACACCTTACATTTCCATTTAACACTAATCTTAAAAATGACCCATATCAATTTTTAAAGATCTTCGTCCTCCTTTTTGATGGCTGTATTATTCTCCATTATGTTAATATAACTTAGAATATTCACACAGTCTTCTGTGGGTGGGCATTTAGGATTTTTTAATATTTTGCTATTACAGATAAAAACATTATGTGTAACTACATGCAAATGTTTCATAATTGTGGAGCTAGATTTCCAGGGTAAAATTCTTAGAAATGGAATCATGAGTCAATGGTAAGCATACAGATTTGTTAGGTTTGCCAAATATCCTCCATAATGGATGGATCACTTTGAATGCCCACTAGAAATGTATAAGATTATCTCTTTTCCATAGTGTCATCAGTAAGTTGTTTACTGTCATTTATTTATTTTTGAACATATGATTGGTAAGAAGTTTATTTTGATGAAATTTTAATTTGCATTTCTTTTATGAGTAAAATTGAACATTTTTCCACTTTAAGAGGCATTCATACATTTTCTTTCTTGTGATTTGTCTATTCATGGCTTTTACCCTTTTTCTATTCTTTTGCTCAGTTTCTAACAGGTCTTTATATATTAAAGGGATGAGACTTTTGTCTGTGCATATTGCAAATACTTTCTCATAGTTCGTTACTTGTCTCTTTAATTTTTAGTTTTTGTGGTCATAATAAAGATATTTTTTTATTGAGGCATAATTGACATATAACATCATATTAGTTTCAGGTGTACAACATAATGGCTCTATACTTACATATAGAATGGACCCTTGAACAAAATCAGTTTGAACTGCATAGGTCCACTTATGTGGATTTTTTCCAATATATACTACAGTTGTACACCATCTGAGGTTGGTTGAATTTGAGGGTGCAGTGCCATGGGTGCGGAGGGTCAATTCTAAAGTTATACATGGATTTTCAATTGCACATGATACAGAGGGTGTTGGTTGGCCCCAGCAACAACAACAACCCATACATTGTTCCAGGGTCAACTCTATTTTGAAATGATCACCACAGTAAATCTAGTTCACATCTGACACCATAGTCAAAATATTTTTTTCTTGTGATGAGGATTTTTAAGATCTACTCTCTTAGAAACTTTCAAATAATGCAGCATCCATTAATAATAAAACCTCTCAATAAACTGTACACAGGGAACACATCTCAGTATAATGCTGTATATGACAAGTCCACAGTTAACCTCATGCTCTATGGTGTAAGATTGAAAGCTTTTTCTTTAAGATCAGGAAGAAGACATGGGTGCTCACTCTTACAACTCTTATTCAACATAGTCCTGGAAATCTTAGCTAGTGCGATCAGGCAAGAAAAAGGAATAAAAGGCAACCAAATTAGAAAGAGGAAAGTAAAATTGTCTTTATTTGCAGACTATGTGATATTATGTGTAGAAAACACTAAAGACTAAACCAAAACACTGTTGGAACTAATCAATGAATTCAGTAAAGTTGCAGGGTATGAAATCAATTTATAGTAATTAGTTGCATTTTTTTACACTAACAACAGAATATCTGGAAAAGAAAGAATTCCATTCGCAATAGCATCAAAAACAATAAAAATAGTTAGGAATCAATTTAACCAAGGAGGTGAAAGGTCTGTACACTGAAAACTACAAGACTGATGAAAAAAATGAAGACATAACTAAATGGAAAGAGATCCCATGTTCTCGAATAGGGAGAATGAATATTGTTAAAATGCCCATACTACCCAAAGCAATGTAGTGATTCAGTGTTATCCCTATGAAAATTCCAATGTCATTTTTCACAGAAATAGAAAAAATAATCCTAAAATTTGTATGAAACCACAAAAGACCCCAGTTACGTAAAACAATCCTGAGAAAGAACAACAAAGCACTTTCTGATTCAAACTATACTCAGTGGGGAAAGAATAGTCTCTTCAACAAATGGTAATGGGAAAAGTGGGTATCAACATGCAGAAGAATGCAACTGGACCCATTATTTTACACAACTCACAAAAATTAACTTGGAATGGATTCAAGACTTAAATATAAGACATGAAACAATAAAACTCCTGGAAGAAAACAAAGGGAAAGAGCTCCTTGACATAAGTTTTGGCAACAATTTTTTGGATATGACACCAAAAGTACAAGCAACAAAGACAAAAATAAGTGAGACAACATTGAACTTAAAAAGCTTCTAAACAGCAAAAGGAATCATCAACAAAATAAAAAGGCAACCTATTAAATGGAAGAAAATATTTGCAAACCACTTATAGGATAGGGGGTTAATATCCAAGATATATTAAGACTTCATACAAATCATTAACAGACAAACAATTCAAATAATTAATGGCCAGAGGATCTGCATAGATATGTTTCCAAAGAAGAAATCAAAATAGCCTGCAGGTACATGAAAAGGTGACCAACATCACTAATCATCAGGGAAATGCAACTCAAAACCACAATGAGGACCACTGGCTTAAAGATGGCGGAAGAGTAAGATGCAGAGATCACCTACCTCTCCACAAATACATCAGAAATACATCTACATGTGGAACAGCTCCTATAGAACACCTAGTGAACGCTGGAAGAAGACCTCAGACCTCCCAGAAGGCAAGAAACTCCCCACGTGCCTGGGTAGGGCAAAAGAAAAAAGAAAAATCAGAGACAGAAGAATACAGACAGGACCTGCACCTCTGGGAGGGAGCTGTGAAGGAGGAAAGGTTTCCACACACTAGGAAGCCCCTACGCGGGCGGAGACTGCGGTGGCGGGCGGGGAAACTTCGAAGCCGCGGAGGAGAGCACAGCCACAAGGGTGCGCAGAGATTCCCGCACAGAGGATCGGTACCGACCGGCACTCACCAGCCCGAGAGGCTTGTCTGCTCACCCGCCGGGACGGGCGGGGCTGGGAGCTGAGGCTCAGGCTTCAGTCGCAGCGCAGGAAGAGGACTGGGGCTGGCGACGTGAACACAGCCTGAGGGGCTAGTGTGCCACGGCTAGCCGGGAGGGAGTCCTGGGAAAAGTCTGGACCTGCCAAAGAGGCAAGAGACTTTTTCTTCCCTCTTTGTTTCCTGGTGCACGAGGAGGGGGGTTAAGAGCGCTGCTTAAAGGAGCTCCAGAGACGGTCCCGAGCTGCAGCTATCAGCAAGGACCACAGAGACGGGCAGGAAACGATAAGGCTGCTGCTAGAGCCACCAAGAAGCCTGTGTGTGAGCACAGGTCACTCTCCACACCTCCCTTCTGGGGAGTCTGTACAGCCGGCCACTGCCAGGGTCCCGTGATCCAGGGACAACTTCCCCGGGAGAGCACATGGCGCACCTCAGGCTGGTGCAATGTCACACCGCCCTCTGCCGCGGCTCGCCCCGCATCCGTACCCCTCCCTCCCCCCGGCATGAGTGAGCCAGAGTCCCTTAATCAGCTGCTCCTTTAACCCCATCCTGTCTGAGTGAAGAACAGACGCCCTCAGGTGACCTACATGCAGAGGCGGGTCCAAATCCAAAGCTGAACCCTGGGAGCTGTGGGAAAAAAGAAGAGAAAGGGAAATCTCTCCCAGCAGCCTCAGGAGCAGTGGATTAAATCTCCACAATCAACTTGATGTACCCTGCCTCTGTGGAATACCTTAATAGGAAACGAATCTTCCCAAATTGAAGAGGTGAACTTTGGGAGCAAAGATACATTTTTTCCCCCTTTTTCTCTTTTTGTGAGTGTGCATGGGTATCCTTCTGTGTGAGATTTTGTCTGTATAGCTTTGCTTTTACCATTTGTCCTAGGGTTCTATCCATCTGCTTTTTCTTTTTATTTACTTTTTAAAATATTTTTCTTAATAATTATTTTTTTAATAACTTTATTTTATTTTACTTTATTTTATTTTATCTTTTTCTATCTATTTTCTCTCCCTTTTATTCTGAGCTGTGTGGATGAAATAAGTGAGCTCCAGCCAGGCATCAGGGCTGTGCCTCTGAGGTAGGAGAGCCAACTTCAGGACACTGGTCCACAAGAGACCTCCCAGCTCCACATAATATCAAATGGCGAAAATCTCCCAGAGAACTCCATCTCAACGCCAAGACCCAGCTTCACTCAATGACCAGAAGCTACAGTGCTGGACACCCTATGCCAAACAACTAGTAAGACAGGAACACAGCCCCATGCATTAGCAGAGAGGCTGCCTAAAAACATAATAAGGCCACAGACACCCCAAAACATACCACCAGACGTGGACCTGCCCACCAGAAAGACAATATCCTGCCTCATCTACCAGACCACAGACACAAGTCCCCTCCACCAGGAAGCCAACACAACTCACTGAACCAACCTTAGCTACTGGGGACAGACACCAAAAACAGTGGGAACTATGAACCTGCAGCCTGCGAAAAGGAGACCCCAAACAAATGAGCACAACGAGAAGACAGAAAAACACACAGCAGATGAAGGAGCAAGGTAAAAACCCACTAGACCTAATAAATGAAGAGGAAATAGGCAGTCTACCTGAAAAAGAATTCAGAATAATGATAGTAAAGATGATCCAAAATCTTGGAAATAGAATAGACAAAATACAAGAAACGTTTAACAAGGACTTAGAAGAACTAAAGAGCAAACAAACGATGAACAACAAAATAAATGAAATTTAAAGTTCTCTAGAAGGGATCAATAGCAGAATAACTGAGGCAGAAGCATGGATAAGTGACCTGGAAGATAAAATAGTGGAAATAACTACTGCAG
This sequence comes from Phocoena sinus, assembly GCF_008692025.1. NCBI lineage: Eukaryota > Metazoa > Chordata > Mammalia > Artiodactyla > Phocoenidae > Phocoena > Phocoena sinus. The sequence continues at coordinate 79,958,241 of NC_045764.1, forward strand.
AGCAGAATAAAGATAAAGAATGAAAAGAACTGAGAACAGTCTCAGACACCTCTGGGACATTAGATGCACCAACATTCGAATTATAGGGGTTCCAGAAGAAGAAGAGAAAAAGGAAGGGACTGAGAAAATATTTGAAGAGATTATAGTTGAAAACTTCCCTAATATGGGAAAGGAAATAGTTAATCAAGTCCAGGAAGCACAGAGAGTCCCATACAGGATAAATTCAAGGAGAAACATGCCAAGACACATATTAATCAAACTATCAAAAATTAAATACAAAGAAAACATATTAAAAGCAGCAAGGGAAAAACAACAAATAACACACAGGGGACTCCCCATAAGGTTAAACAGCTGATCTTTCAGCAGAAACTATGCAAGCCAGAAAGGAGTGGCAGGAGATATTTAAAGTGATGAAGGAGCAAAACCTGCAACCAAGATTAATGTACCCAGCAAGGGCCTCATTCAGATTTGATGGAGAAATTAAAACCTTTACAGACAAGCAAAAGCTGAGACAGTTCAGCACCACCAAACCATTTACAACAAATGCTAAAGGAACTTCTGTAGGCAGGAAACACAAGGGAAGGAAAAGGCCTAAAATAACAAACCCAAAACAATTAAGAAAATGGGAATAGGAACATATATATCGAAAATTACTTAATGTAAATGTATTAAATGCTCCAACCAAAGACATAGATTGGCTGAATGGATACAAAAACAAGACCTGTATATATGCTGTCTACAAGAAACCCACTTCAGACCTAGGGACACATACAGACTGAAAGTGAGGGGATGGAAAAAGATATTCCTTGCAAATGGAAATCAAAAGAAAGCTGGATTCTCATATCAGAGAAAAGAGACTTTAAAATAAAGACTATTACAAGAGACAAAGAAGGACACTACATAATGATCAAGGGATCAATCCAAGAATAAGATATAACAATTGTCAATATTTATGCACCCAATATAGGAGCACCTCAATACATAAGGCAAATACTAACAGCCATAAAAGGGGAAACTGACAGTAACACAATCATAGTAGGGGACTTTCACACCCCACTGTCACCAACGGACATATCATCCAAAATGAAAATAAGGAAACACCAGCTTTAAATGATACTTTAAACAAGATGGACTTAATTGATATTTATAGGATATTCCATCCAAAACAAGAGAATACACATTCTTCTCAAGTGCTCATGGAACATTCTCCAGGATAGATCATATCTTGGGTCACAAATCAAGCCTTGATAAATTTAAGAAAATTGAAATCATATCCAGTATCTTTTCCGACCACAACACTATAAGACTAGATATCAATTACAGGAAAAAAGCTGTAAAAAATACAAGCACATTGAGGCTAAACAGTACACTACTTAATAACCAAGAGGTCACTGAAGAAATCAAAGAGGAAATAAAAAAATACCTAGAAACAAATGACAATGAATACACGACGACCCAAAACCTATGGGATGCAGCAAAAGTAGTTCTAAGAGGGAAGTTTATAGCAATACAATCCTACCTTAAGAAACAGGAAGCATCTCGAATAAACAACCTAAACTTTCAACTAGAGCAATTAGAGAAAGAAGAACAAAAAACCCAAAGATAGAAGGAAAGAAATTAGATCAGAAATAAATGAAAAAGAAATGAAGGAAATGATAGCAAAGATCAATAAAACTAAAAGCTGGTTCTTTGAGAATATAAACACAATGGATAAACGGTTAGCCAGACTCATCAAGAAAAAAAGGGAGAAGACTCAAATCAATAGAATTAGAAATGAAAAAGGAGAAGTAACGTCTAACACTACAGAAATACAAAGGATCATGAGAGATTACTACAGCAACTCTATGCCAATAAAATGGACAACCTGGAAGAAATGGACAAATTCTTAGAAATGCACAACCTGCCAAGACTGAAACAGGAAGAAATAGAAAATATGAACAGACCAATCACAAGCACTGTAATTGAAACTGTGATTAAACATCTTACAACAAACAGAAGCCCAGGACCAGATGGCTTCATAGGCGAATTCTGTCAGACATTAGTGAAGAGCTAACACCTATTCTTTTCAAACTCTTCCAAAATTTAGCAGAGGGAAGAACATTCCCAAACTCATTTTATGAGGCCACCATCACCCTGATAACAAAACCAGACAAAGAAATCACCAAGAAAGAAAACTACAGGCCGTTATCACTTATGATCAGAAATGCAAAAATCCTCAACAAAATACTAGCAAACACATCCGACAGCACATTAAAAGGATCATACACTATGATCAAGTGGAGTTTATCCCAGGAATGCAAGGATTTTTCAATATATGGAAATCAATCAGTGTGATACACCATATTAACATATTGAAGAAGAAAAACCATATGATCATCTCAATCGATGCAGAGAAAGCTTTTGACAAAATTCAACACCCATTTATGATAAAAACCCTGCAGAAAGTAGGCATAGAGGGCACTTTCCTCAACATAATAAAGGCCATATATGACAAACCCACAGCCAACATCGTCCTCAATGGTGAAAACTGAAACCATTACCACGAAGATCAGGAACAATACAAGGTTGCCCACTCTCACCACTATTATTCAACATAGTTTTTGAAGTTTTAGCAGCAGCAGCAATCAGAGAAGAAAAAGAAATAAAAGGAATTCAAATCGGAAAAGAAGTAAAGCTATCACTGTTTGCAGATGACATGATACTATGCATAGAGAATCCTAAAGATGCTACCAGAAATCTACTAGAGCTGATCAATCAATTTGGTAAAGTAGCAGGAGACAAAATTAATGCACAGAAATCTCTGGCATTGTTATACACCAATGATGAAAAATCTCAAAGTGGAATCAAGAAAGCACTCCCATTTACCATTGCAACATAAAGAACAAAATATTTAGGAATAACCCTACCTAAGGAGGCAAAAGACCTGTATACAGAAAATTATAAGACACTGATGAAAGAAATTAAAGATGATACCAACAGATGGAGAGATACACCATGTTCTTGGATTGGAAGAGTCAAAATTGTGAAAATGACTACTACCCAAAGCAATCTACAGATTCAATGCTATCCCTATCAAACTATCACTGGCATTTTTCACTAGAACAAAAAATTTCACAATTTGTATGGAAACGCAAAAGACCCTAATAGCCAAAGCAATCTTGAGAATGAAAAAAGGAGCTGGGGGAATCAGGCTCCCTGAGTTCAGGCTATACTACAACGCTACAGTAATCAAGACAGTATGGTACTGGCACAAAAATAGAAATATAGATCAATGGAACAGGATAGAAAGCCCAGAGATCAACCCATGCATATATGGTCACCTTATCTTTGATAAAGGAGGCAAGTATATACAGTGGAGGAAATACATCCTCTTCAATAAGTGGTGCTGGGAAAACTGGACAACTACATGTAAGAGAATGAAATTAGAACCCTCCCTAATACCATACACAAAAATAAACTCAAAATGGATTAAAGTCCTAAATGTAAGGCCAGACACTATCAAACTCTTAGAGGAAAACACTCTACGACATAAATGAGAGCAGGATCCTTTTTGACCCACCTCTTAGAGAAATGGAAATAAAAACAAAAATAAACAAATGGGACCTAATGAAACTTCAAAACATTTGCACAGTAAAGGAAACCATAAATGAGACAAAGAGACAACCCTCAGAATGGGAGAAAATATTTGCACATGAAGCAACTGACAAAGGATTAATCTCCAAAATTTACAAGCAGCTTGTGCAGCTCAATATTGAAAAAACAAACAACCCAATCCAAAAGTGGCAGAAGACGAAATAGACATTTCTCCAAAGAAGATATACAGATTCCCAACAAACATATGAAAGAATGCTCAACATCATTAATCATTAGAGGAATGCAAATCAAAATTACAATGAGATATCATCTCACACCGGTCAGAATGGTCCTCATCAAAAAATCTACAAACAATAAATGCTGGGAGGGTGTAGAGAAAAGGGAACCCTCTTACACTGTTGGTGGGAATGTAAATTGATACAGCTACTATGGAGAACAGTATGGAGATTCCTTAAAAAACTAAAAATACAACTACCATATGACCCAACAGTCTCACTACTGGGCATATACCCTGAGACAACCATAATTCAAAAAGAGTCATGCACCAAAATGTTCATTGCAGCTCTATTTACAATAGCCAGGACATGGAAGCAACCTAAGTGTCCATTGGCAGATGAATGGATAAGGAAGATTTGGCACATAAATACAATGGAATATTACTCAGCTGTAAAAAGGAATGAAATTGAGTTATTTGTAGTGAGGTGGATGGACCTAGAGTCTGTCATACAGAGTGAAGTAAGTCAGAAAGAGAAAAATAAATACCATATGCTAGTACATATATATGGAATCTAAGAAAAAAAAAGTCATGAAGAACCTAGGGGCAAGACAAGAATAAAGACACAGACCTACTAGAGAATGGACTTGAAGATATGGGGAGTGTGAAGGGTAAGCTGTGACATAGTGAGAGAGTGGCATGGACATATATACACTACCAAACGTAAAATAGTTAGCTAGTGGGAAGCAGCCGCATAGCACAGGGAGATCAGTTCGGTGCTTTGTGACCACCTAGATACGTGGGATAGGGAGGGTGGGAGGGAGGGTGACACAAGAGGGAAGAGATATGGGAATATACATATATGTATAGCTGATTCACTTTGTTATAAAACAGAAACTAACACACCATTGTAAAGCAATTATACTTCAATAAAGATGGTAAAAAAAAAAATACCACAATGAGCTATCACCTCACACCTGTTAGAATTGCATTGTCAAAAACACAAGAGAACAAGTGTTGGTGAGGATGTGGAGAAGAGGGAATCCTCATGAGCTGTTGGTGAGAATGTAAAGTGATGCAGCCACTATGGAAAACAGTATGCAGGTGCCTCAAAAACTAAAGGTGGAACGACCATATGATCTAGCAATATCACTTCTGGGTGTATATCCAAAGGTAATAAAAACAGGGTCTCAAAGAGATATTTGCATTCCCAGCATTTTTCACAATAGCCAAGATATGGAAACAACCAAAGTGTCTGTCAGTAAATGAAAGGGTAAAGATGTTATACTATATACTCAATGATATACTATATTCACCCACAAGAAGGATGGAAATCCTGCCATTTGTGACAATATGTATGGTCCTAGAGGACATTATGCTAAGGTAAATAAGTCAGACACAGAAAGACAAATAATGTATGATGTCACTTATATGTGGAATTCTAAAAAAGCTGAACTCATAGAAACATAGAGTAGAATGAAGGTTACCCAAAACTGGGGGGTGGGGGAAATAGGGCAACATAGGTCAAAGGGTACAAACTACCAGTTAGAAGATGCATAAATTCTGGCAACCTAATGCACAACATTGTGGTTATATTATTACTGTAGTATATGCTTGAAAGTTGCTAAGAGAGTAGATCTTAAATGTTTTCCCCACAAAAAAGAAATGGTAATTGACATGACTGAGATATTAGTTAATATTGTGGTGGTAAGTCATATTGCAATATATAAATATATCAAATCAACATTTTTTACACATTACACTTATGCATTGTTGTGTGTCAATCATATCTCAAGAAAATTGGGGAAAATAGTGTAGAAATTCTTAGAAGTAACTTAGAGTTGGAAGTATTCAGTTTTTGATTGTTTGGTGTTAATTCTTCTGTGTAAAGTATCTGGGCATGATGCTCTCTGTGTATGAATGCGAGAGTGAGAGAAGTAGGGAGAGATTTTTTTGATAATTTTATTTTTCTTTAGAATTGGTTTGTAGATTTAAAAAATCTCTATTGAATTTAGTTTGATAAATTGCATTTTCTTAGAAAAATTTCATTTTTATCACCTTATTTGCTTTCTGATATAGTTGCTATCTGTGTGAGGTTATACATATTTAAATTAATTATAATTAAATTAAATATAAATTTTAGTTCTTCAGTCATACTAGCCACATTTCAGTATAAAGTGTTTGGTAGACACATATGGCTACTGGATGGTGCAGCTGTAGGATATTTCTATCATTGCAGAGTTCTGTTATACAGTACTGAACTTAGATTTCTAAATTTATTTGTACAGTGTTCTACAAAATAATCATTTATGGAAGTGTTTTATAACTTTTGATGTACAAGTCTTTCATCTCTTTGGTTAAGTTGATTCCTAAACTTTTGTATGTTGATTTATGCCTCCTTCAACTTTACTGAATTAGTTTATTCTAACACTTTTTTTGTTGTTGTTGAACCTTTAGCATTTTTTTACATATATAGTGCCATCTTCAAACAGAGACAACTTTACTTTTTTTTTTTTTGATGCTTTTTATTTTCTGAGTGGACATTATTGCTTTGTTGCTAATCTTAGAGGAAAAGGTTTCAGCTCTTTCCCATTGATTCCGATGTTATCTGTGGACTTTTCATATATGGTCTGCATTGTGTTCAGTTCCTTCTTTACCTATTTTGTTGAGAGCTTTTATCATTAATGGTGGGTGAGTTTTGTCAAATGCTTTTTATACATCTATTGAGATGATCATATGATTTTTTCTTTCATTTTCGTTAATGTGGTGTTTCATGTTGATTTGTATCAATATATACTGAACCATCCTCGCATCCCAGGAATAAATTACACTTGGTAATGGTGTTTGATCCTTTTAATGTGCTGTTAGGTTTGGTTTCCTAGTATTGTATTGAGCATCTACGATCATCAGAGATATTGCCCTTAGTTTTATTTTCTTGTGGTGTTCTTGTCTGGTTTTCATATCAGGGTGATGTTGGCCTCATAAAATGAGTTTGGAAGTGTTCCCTCATCTATTTTTTGGAAGAATTTATGAAGGATTGGAGTTTATTCTTCTTTGAATATTTGGTAGAATTCACCCATGAAGCCATTTGGTCATGGGATTGTCTGTTGGGAGGTTTTTGATTACAGATTAAATCTCCTTATTTGTTATTAGTCTGTTTAGGCTTTCTATTTCTTTTTGATTCAGTTTTGATAGGTTGTATATTTCTAGGAATTTATCCATTTTTTTCTATGTTGTCTTATATATTGCCATATAATTGTTTATAATACTCTCTTAAGATTTTTTAATTTCTGAGGTAACCGCTACTATGTCTCCTCTTTAGTTTCTGATTTTGAGTCTTCTGTCTCTCATTGAGCTAAAGATTTGCCAGTTTTGTGTATCTTTTAAAAAAACCAAGTATCAGTTTTATTTATTTTTTTTCTATAGTTTTTCTGGCCTCTATTTTTGACTTATTTCTGCTCTAATCTTTATTATTTCCTTCCTTATGCTTTCAACTTAGTTTGGTGTTTTTCTAGCTCCTTGAGATGTATAGTTACATCTATTTGAGATCTTTCTTATTTTTTAATGTAGGCATTTATCACTAACGTTCCCTCTTAGTACTGTTTTTGCTTCATCTTTTAAGTTTTAATACATTATATTTTCATTTTTGTTTGTTTCAAGATACTTTTAAAGTTTCCTTTTTCACTCAATTGATTTCCTCTTTCACTCAATTGTTCTTCAAGAGTCTGATATTTCTCACGTATTTGTGAGTTTTCCCTTTTTATTGTTGTTATAGATTTTTTGGTTCATCCCATTGTGGCTGGAAAAGATGATTGAAATGATTTTGATATTTTTTAATTTGTAAGGACTTGTTTTGTGAACTAGCATGATCTTATCTGGAGATGTTTTGCAAGTGCTTGAGAAGAATGTGTATTATTCTGCTGTTGGGTGGAAAGTTCTTTATATGTCTGTTGAGGTCCATTTGTTGTATGTGTTGTTCAAGTCAGCCATTTTTTGGTTTGCTTTCTGTATAGATTTGTATCCATTATTGAAAGTTGGTGTTGAAGTCCCTCTTATTATTGTATTGTTAGTATTATCCTTCAGATCTGTCAGTATTTGTTTTATATATTTATGTGCTCTGATGTTGGGTGCCCATATATTAATAATTATTATACCTTCCTGTTGAATTAAGCCCTTTATCATTATCTAATGATATTTTTTGTCTCTGAAGACAGTTTTTGACTTTAAGTCTACTTTGTCTGATGTAAATATAGCCATTCCAGCTTTGTTTTTGTTACTGTTTGCATGGAATATATTTTTTATCTTTTCACTTTCCACCTATGTGTTTTTAAAACTAAAATGAGACTGTTGTAGATAGTATGTTGCTGTTTTTTTTTTAATCCATTTAGCAACTCTATTCTTTTTGATTGGGACGTTTAATTCATTTACAATTAAAGTAATTATTGATAGGTGAGGACTTATCACCATTTTGTTAATGGTTCTCTGTTGTGCATTCCTTTTGTTTCTCTCTTCCTCTATTACTGCCTTCCTTCATTATTTTATGACTCTTTAGTGATTTGCTTTGACTATTTTCTTTTTTTTCCTTTGCTGTACTTATTACAGGCTTTTTCTTTCTGGTTAGCTTGAGGTTTGCATAAAATATCTTTCAGTTATAACCGTATGTTTAAGTTGATATCAGCCTAACTTCAACCACATACAAAATCTCTGCACTTTTACTCCCACTTTTTGTGCCAACACTTTGTATTCTTCTCCTTATATGGTGTGTCCATTAACACATTATTATCTTTTAACTTTTATGATAGGGTTAAGAGTAATCTTTTTGTCTATTCTTGAAATAATCTTTTCTTTGGGCTCTAAATTTTGCAGTTTACTGGTTTTCCTCTTACCTGTCAAAATATTTCTCAGCTTTTCCTAATGGATCAGGACTGCACCTCATTGCTAGGCCCTATTTTCTTTTCTCTTTAACATTTCTGCTTGTGTGAGTTAACCTATGTCAATGTCTTTAAATGCTATCTATATACTGTTCTGGTCGCCTTCTTTTCACCTTGTTGGTGGAGGAGGGATCCAGTCCTAAATAGTGTAAGATGGCTGAACATGTGACACTCCACACTTGGCAGAAGAGATTGGAAACAGTTTTTTGACACATATATTCACACCCTGGTAGGAGGACATGGAGACCATGTGAAGTACTGAAACATGCGGGTTGCACAAGGGAATCTAGTGGATAAGCAGGGGCTGTAGGAAGCAGGCTTTGTAGTAATAGGATGGTGGTGTACCCCACCTGGGTGGATGTGGTTGGCTTGTTTGAATAATTCTGCAGGCTGTCAGGTGAAATTCTTAGGTTAAGGACTGGGTGAGGCAGAGCTGTTTCAGGTGATATGGGAACCAGCTGCCTGGGGAGATTTCCTGCTGGGTGGAGGACCATATCTGGGGAGATCAGCAAAGGCCTCTGGGGCCTTGTGAGCCTCAAAGACTCACAAGTCTTAAGTCTTAATACTCAAGTGTTAAGGGAGCACTTGAAATTTGAGGTCTTACAATATACATACCAATGTTCCTAAATGTATATTTCATTCCAAATCTTATGTCTGTGCTCTATACATTTTTATCCTACTGCCTCCTTACAGTTTCCACTGACATATCTCACAAGCAAGTTAAACCTAATATGACTGCAGCGCCACCCTCCCCCCATCACCCCACCTTAGTTTGCCTGGTTCTCTGCAAAATTTTAGTGATTTTCCCATGGATTCACTGACTTTCTCATTCTATTTCTGTTGGTTTTCTTTGATTAATGTCTTCTTTCAGTCCAATAAATTTACTTATTAAACAACACTGTGCAACACAGGTTATGCCACCTCACTGTTTCAAATTCGTTAAGAACTTCCTACTGCATATTGAATAAAAAATAAAGTTCTTATGATCTATGATGGCTTGTAATATATAGCCTCTGCCTCAGTTTCCAGTGTCTTCCTTTCCAGTCTCTCCTTTGCTTGTTATACAGTAGCTCCCTGTCAATACTTCACTTCTCTGAGTTCCTCAAGCTCTTTCCTACCCTAAGATCTTAAAGACATGCTTCCTCTATCAGGTCTCCTTTTTCTCATTTATTTTATTCTCATTTATTCCTCCTTATCCTTCTGTACAACCTTTCTAATCTATACTTCCCTCAATTCATTATTCTACGTAAAGGCATCCTATTCTTTTTCTTTAAAAGATATATCAAAGTTTACAATACATATGGACTATGTGTTGACTATTTATTGTTTTATACCTCCAATATGAATAAGGACTATTCTTTTAGTCATCAGTGTATCTATTTTTTGACACTGTTTTGCACACAGTACGGCTCAAGAAATATTTATCGAATGAAGAATTTAAGAAAGAATACATTAAGAACTTAATTGAAGCACAGGAATTTGTGGGTCAGGTTTTACTTTAGTTTAGCCCAGCAGTTCTCAAAATTTTGTTCTGAAGCTCCCTTTACAGTCATAAAAATTATTGAGGACCCCAAAGGGCTTATTAAAATGCCAGTTATATCTATTGCTATTTATTTTATTAAAATTAAATTAATACATTTTAGAAATGTTTATTACTTCATTTAGAAGCAATGATAACATCATTATATGTTAACATAATTTTATGAAAATTTCAAAAGCAAAATCAATTTAGGTCAAATGGTTGACATTTTTTACATTTTTACAAATCTCTAGGGACAACTTAATAGAGGAAAGCTGGATTTTCCTATCTGATTCTGCATTCAGTCTATTGCCGCATCATACATCATATAGCCCCTGAAAAACTTCACTGTACACTCAGGAGTGGATGAAAGTGAAAAAGGCTAATAACATCCTAGTGTTTGACTTCATGGACCCACTGAAAGAGTGACCCTGAACTGTCTGAAAATTATGGTCTATATCATCAACAATTTGTTGAATGGGAGTGGCATGTACTCTTCCTAGACACATTCAGAAGTTTAGGTGAAAACTGGGCCAGAGTCAGAGAAGTAACAATCAACAGAACTGGTTTCTAATTCAGGTCTTAAACACAACACTGTAGCATTAGATATGCCTATTTGCTTAACTTCTATGGGGATTAGTTTCTTCCTCTATAAAATAGAGATAATTGTACCTTTGTTAATTCCTCTACAATGATGATACATGTGATATGGCAGTTGTAAAGTGGCTAAAAGAAAAATTAGCAGAGGCAGACAAATACACAAAGTTACTTGGTTTCACCAGCCCTGCTTCACAAAATGAATAATAGATGTAGGATTTTCTCTCCACAAGGCTTCTTTCCTGGTAGATTTAGTTTTTCATTGCACCCTCGGGGCTAGAGGAAAAGTATTGGACTGATTAATGATTTTGTGATGGTCTCTATTTTGAGTGGAAAGTGTGGATATAGGTGAGAGAAATATTACTATGATTTTGTGAAAATCTATTTTCCATGAAGTTCATTTTTTTATGTAATGCAAAAAAGTCAGTTGTGATCTATTTCATGTTGATTCTCTATTCACTGAGAAAGAGAGATTAAGTGGCTGTCTCAGCAGTTTAGCTGCCCCTAGCAACAGCTCTGCAGCAGCAAGAACATCTTTTCTAACAAGGTGTTTCCTATACAGAATCAGAGATGAATGTCATGACAGTTTTCTTGTCTCAAGCCTCACAACGTAACTGTCCTGTTTTGTGAAGTCTTGCTTCTGGTAAAATTCAGACTCATATGCAATACATCTCTAAAAGTCATCAGATTTTGTAGTGCAAATGAGAATTTAATGTTTCAAAGAGTAAGTTACTGTTTCTTCATGTGGTTAATAGACTAGAAAATAAGGACAACATTTGTGCTGTTGTTCAAATCCTTAAAATGGCCAAATTGTAAACTAGATGTGTTTCCAAATTGTTGGATTGTCACAACTTCAATAAATCCTGAAGTTAATGATAATCCTGAAGGTTTTACAAGGGAGGGAGATTAGCTAGTACTACATCCCTACCCCACCTACTCAAACTCACCCAGTGAGAGACACACACACACACACACACACACACACACACACACACACAGTCGTGTGAGAGAGAATTTAATGGGCCTAAAATGACAGGTAGTTATCCTGCCCTTTCTTATGTTCTCGATAATCTGATACTTCATTCCTATTTACTTTAGAACAGGGGTTCTCATACTTCCGTGTGCATCAGAATCACCTGGAAGCCTTACTAAAATACAGATGTCTGGACACCACCCCCAGAATTTCTGATTCAGTAAGTTTGGGGTGGGGTTCTAGGATTTGCATTTCTTACAATTTGACAGGTCCAAGTTCTGCACTTTGAGAAATACTACAGAAGCCTGATAGAGATCTTATTTTCAGATAGTGCTCTCAGCTTAGACACACCAGCCTTCAAGTATTTACTCACTGTATGACCGAGGACAGTTTTGTTTTTCTATGCCTGAATTTCTTCCTCTGAAAGGTGGGCATAACACATCACAAGTCTATTGCAAGTGTCATATGAGATAAAGAGTTTAAGACTGGTACCTGGATAGGTGAGTGTTCTATAGTTCTTAATGTTTTTTTTAAGAATTAGCTTCAATTCAAAGCTGGATTCTCTGCATGTTTGCAGTGTGAGTATTTTATGTTGATGATTGAAAACACATTTACTATATTTAGGTACCCAACCCACAGGTGGAGAGTCTAACAATGAAACAAAAATTGAGACTGGTTTATTTTCTCAATTCCAGGGAGGGAAAAATACCTTTTGTAATTTTTTATTTTTCGACCAAAATTTTAATTCTAGATTTTCCACAGACCCTACGATATTTTCGCTGAAACCGAACTGCATAAGTGCCTTAGCTCTTATTGGATAAGTCATAATTTTTCTGTATATGTGTTTTAGATTATCTCATCATATATGGTTTCTTCTCTAGCTTTCACACCATTATCTGTAGGAGTGAAGTGTGGATCCCAGGTCTTTAAATATTCTTGCTAAGAACCACCCCCCTTCCTCAACAACACTCACTGCCTCTCTGTTGAATCCTGCTCAAGGATCCAGAACTAATCAGATTGTGCCCTTCATTCTTCTATCAATTGTTCTGTGAACCCCGATATTTCTAAGTCACCCCATCATCCATATTCATCCCTTATTACAATAAGTCTCTACTTTTTTATGAAATCTCTCTCCTTTCTTTGTCCCCAAACCTTCCAATGAATACCCCGGGACTCTGCCTCTTATTAACACAACCCTCTGAAGTTTTAACCTATTTACCAAACATTTGTTCACCTCCTTGCTCTCTGACACTTAACCCTCTCTGAAGAAACTGCTTCCCATGAAACCTCTGAAGGAGGGGAAGGGGTGTTTTTTCCCTCTGTTCTTTTCTGCCACTGGGCCTGGAGATAGTTAGATACTCTCTTGGTACTTTTCAGACCATTCTCCTTAAAAATACTCAGATTTGAGGTTCAAGCTATCGGATTATGCTGTTCATTACTCCACCTTGCTACAAGCCTCCATAGACCTCCAGGTCTCTTTCTCTCCAACATTCCTTCAAACTCCTACTATCTTGCAAATTTATTCATATTCACTCTCTCTCTTTCTCTCCAGTGTGTGTATATATACACACACACATACTGGAATGTATATGCGTGTGTAATTTTATTTATATATATATATTTTATACATGTACAGAGAGAATGAATTTGCTATATACTAAATGGTTTAATTATCCACATATCTGCCATCTCAATTCTTTGACTGTGATCCAGTGTTCACATTCTTAACCTTAACCCTATCTCAGGCATTCGCTTCTATGTTCATAACGTAGATGTTGCCATTACTAGTGATGGCACTTCTCCAACATCTTCATTTTAAACATTATACTCTTCAAACACTATTTCTCTTTTTCCAGCTTACTCTCTCTAGTGTCCAGACCCCCCAAATTCTTAAGCCCAACTAGGATCTACAATCTATTGATTTTAGTACTGTTGCACTATTTCCACACATTACATGTCCTCACTTCCACTTTCATATAGAGTTTATAATCCATTATCATAATCACCACTTTGCAAATGCCTTCATGGCCTGTTTCTTCCTATAATGTATGCTTCCAGAAAATTCTGAAAACTGGCTAAATCCAATTCTCTTCCTACTCCCCAGGACTGAAACAATGTTGACTGCTTTTGTATATGTATATGTTTTTTATTTGTCATTGGTCAATTGCGTATGCCTCTATTGAAGGTCAACCCTTTACGTTTACTCTGGATCCCATCCCCTCTCAAAGGCATGACTCAAGTGACTGTCCAGCCTGTCTCTTTTGCATCACCGATCTCCCCCCTTTACTGGTTTATTCAAATGAGCAGTAATTTTCTCAATTAAGAATAAAAGTTACTTAATCTCACATCCCTTCTCTGTCCTTGTTGTATTTCTCTAAGCTTCTTTCAGTAAAATACTCAAAATAGTAGCCTATACTTGCTGTCTCAATATGTTTAGTCTCCTTTTCCCCATTCTTGTTTTTGTTTTCGATAGGTAAAAAGTGCATTTATTTAGGAAAAACACAGACAGTGTGGGCCATCTCAGAAGGCAAGAGCGGCCTCTCCATTCTTGTTTGAACTCGCTTGAATCAGACCTTATGTCTACTGCTCTACAGAAGTCTTTAAAGTTAGTACTATGTTGTTAGATCCAATGGTCAATTCCTAGTCTTTGTTTTACCTCATTTATCAGTGTTATTTGATCACTTGATTTTCCTTTAATATTTTTTTTCACTGGGTTTCTTGATATCAACATCTGGTTTTCCTATTCCACTGGCACTTAATCTTCAGTTTGATTTTTCTCATTTTTAAAACCTCTGAGTATTGGAATATTCCAGTGTTCAGTTATCAGACCTCTACTATTTAGTTTTCATACTCCCTAATGAGGCGATCTCACCCAACTTTAAAGACTTTAAATCAGCTGTTGACTTCCAAATTTATCTCTGCCTCTCCCAGAATACAGATTCATATATTTTATGACATGCTCAACATCACCCTGCCGATGTCTAATAGCTATTAAAATTTATCATTTCTAGAAATGAATGCAGCTACACCACGCCTTGTCTTTCACATCTCATTTGATAATATTTTCATCCTTCTTTCTTGCCTAAGCCAAAAACTGTGAATTCATCTGTCATCTCCATGTTCCTTTTGTCAGCAAAAGCTGTCAGATCTATCTTCAGAAATCATTTAGGATCTGACCGCATCTTGCCATTATTATGTCAACACTCCAATTCAAGCACCATCATTTCTTAGCTAGGCTGTTTCAGTAACCTCAAAGCTGGTCTCCTGGTTTTCTTCTGCCCCACACCCTGCCTTTTACTTTCAACATGGAAATCTGAGTAATCTTTTAGCAGTATAAGTCAGATCATGTCACTTACCCAATTAAAACTTCTCAGTGGCTTCCTATATTTCAGGGTAAAAGTCCAAGTCTTTATAATAACCTCTAAGGCCCTAAACATTATAGCTGTACTCTTTCCATTCTAACCTCATTTAGAGCACATGTGTTCTGGTTTACATGCTGTTCCCTGAATGTACCAGGCATGCTTCTACTCCAGGACCTTTGTAGTTGTTTTTTCTCTCTGCCTTGAGTGCTCTTCCCTCAGATATCTGCATTGTTCACTTTCTCAATCCCTTCAGGTCTTTGTATAATGTCACTCTATCATCTGGACAATAAAACAGCATTTCTCCCTTGCCCACTCCTCTGAATTCCTTTTACCTTATTTTTCTCTGTAGCCTTGGTCATCATCTGATAAAATGTGTTTTGTATTTATCTTTGTGTTTATTCATTGCCTGTCTCTCTTAACAAGAGTGTAAATTCCATGAGGGCTGAAACTTTGAGTTCAACACTGTATCCTCAGTACATCGAACTGTCCTTGGCACATAGTGGGTGCCTAACAAGTATTTGTTGAATGAAACAAATTAACTACATATTAGCACTTAAAGACAATGACTTGAGTGTTAAATTAAATGGACCATGTAAGCTGCAATTAGTTTTTATTTTGTGTCTGATGATTCTTAAAATAGATTTTGCTTACAGAATCTTAATTGCCAGATTGTGGTATGTATTTAAAATTCTCTGTATTGATGGTAATGATGAGTGTAATTATGATAATGACTTAAGCAATGATAATGATAACACAATCTCTTCCCTTTTAAAGTTTTTAGTTCAGTTAAGTAGGGGGAAAAACATGAAAAAATTAAGCAAAACTTTCCTGTGTCCTTGATGATTTTTTTCTCTGTTTAAGTGAAAAAGTTAAAAAACCTTTGAATAATGAAACTGAAATTATTTTTGATTTTTTAAATTAATTCTTATTGGAGTATGGCTGCTTTACAATGCTGTTAGCCTCCACTGAACAACAAAATGAATCAGCCATACACATACAGATACCCCCTTCCTTTTGGACTTCCCTCCTATTTAGGCTACCACAGTGCCTTAGGTAGAGTTCCCTTTGTTATAAAGTATGTTCCCATCAGTTGTCTATTTTATACACAGTATCAATATATAACATTTAAAGTAGAAAATGTGTATATTGCTAACTGTTTCTTACTTAGTACATTGTAGTGAAAAAGTTTCAGAATCTTACCTCTCACACTTCTTATGAGTAGTAGATTCATAATATGCTATTTTCTGTGGCATGCAAAGTAAATATTAAGAATTATTAGATTTATTTATAACTACTCTTATAGATATTTGCTTTAGGGAGTAGAGGTTGGAGATTGCTTAGACATAGAGGTTGTTTGATAAATGTGGTCCTAGTGGGAAGCAGAAATGATTTATTACTTTTCTAAGAAAAATTCAGCAAATGATAGAGAAGGCATGGTGAAGATAAACCCAGAGAGGAAACAATATTAGTTTAGGGCTTGACAAGGGATGGCCTCTGGCAAACATCCCAGACTCCTAGAATTTCAAAATGCTATATCATAGGAATAATAGTGAACCAGTAATAGTTCAGTCTTCACAAGACCGAAGCCTAGCTTTACATCCTTTCAATTTGTAATTGGATTAATATCATCTTGGATTATGATGTCTCTAACAAAAGTAAGTCCTCTCTGTAAGAAAACAACTTATCCTATGTTGAGTCTTAAATTATCTTTCCTGATCCTCATTTATAATGTGTAGGACTCAATAAAGAATAATCAGATATAACAGAAGACAAGATATTTTTGAAATCCATAGGATATAATAGGTAACTGAAACAGACTCCATGTAATGGAGTTTTAAGACACAAATTTGAATATGATTTTGATTAATATGTTCAAGAAATTGAAAGATTAAGAGTTTAGGAGGAGAATTTGTACAAAAATGAAATAAATGATGAAGACAAAATTCTAGAACTGAAAATATAACTGAAGGTAATAATTCTATGAATGGGTTATACTGTAGGTTAAATACAACTGAAGAGAGAATTACTGAAATAAAAGATAAAATTTTTTTAAATCCATAGATATTTTCATGCATATACAAAATGCAAAAAACTATATGAGACATATATAATATAATTAAAAGGTATAATATATGTAAAATTAAAGTATCAGAAAGAGAAAAGAATAGCTCAGAAGTAATACATGAACAAATATAAGATAGAATTGGGTAAACCTAGGTAAAGAAATGAGACCACAGATTCAAGCCCCAAGTATATTAGATAAAAATAAAATATAGTTATGGCACATTATAGTAATATCTCTTTTCTGAAAAAGATAAAATATCTCTAAAGTGGCTAGAGAAACAGAAAAAATAACCAGAAAGGAGCAGCAATAAGAATGCTAGTAGATATCTGAACAGATGGAAGCCATAGGAAAATGATATATCTTGAAATCATTGAGTGAGAATAACTGCCAACCTAGAGTTCTAATACAATTCAATGTTCATTTCATTTTAAAAAATGACAAGAAAGTAAACATTATTACACAAAAACTAAGAGAATTTTTAATAGAGCCACACTAAAATATATACAAATGGGTGTTATTCAGGCTGAAGAAAAATGAGAACAGATTAAAGTTCTAAGATACAAGAAATAATCAAGAGAAATGATAAAAAGTAAATATGCATGTTAATTTAATGGAAAGGTGACTAAAAATAAAGAATTATATTAAATGCTTAAAAATATAGAGAATTAAAATACATGACAATAATCACTAATAACCCAGGAAGGAATAAATGGGGTTAAAGCATACTTAAACCAAGGATATTATTTGTGAACCAAGATGTTCTTCAAAGAAACAAAACTACAGAAATTTGATTGTGGCAGAACTCAGGAAATGCTGTGCATATGTGCCTTCCAGAAGAATATACTAGGGGCTTAGCTTCATCCAAACAGAAAAACTTTGGCAAAAAGACTGACAGTATTTCATATATTTAATTGTAGAGCTAAAGGTAGGGTTGTGGATTGAAGAATATTACATAAACATTGCATGTTATAGCATGAGAGAACAGAGAAAAATGAGGAAATAAGATCACTGAATGTCTTATAGATAACAAGTGGAGTCGTATGATACCTTCTGTAACTGACATATCAGATAGCAAAAGGGTAAGGAAAAAGGTGCTAAATAAGGTAATAAGAATAATAAAAATAGAATCTTTTCTAAGTAACAAAGTAAATTTTTAAAAAGCAGAGAGCACAACAAATAGAGACAAAATGCAGTAAACACTACACAATACAGTAATTACAGCATATGATATTATGATAGAACAGACACCAATTGTAAAAGTTAGAGTTAGTGGGTTTAACTTGCCTATTAAAAATGAATTTGCAAATTTGTTCATTAGGAAAAACTTAACTCTATACCAGATATGAGATACACCTAAAGAACAATGATTCATAAAGGCCATTCAATTATATGAATGGACAAAGATTTACGAGGTAAATGGAAAAAATTTAAAAACTGGTATTGCAATCCTGACCTGAGAAAAAGTGAAATACAAGCCAAAACACTTAATATGACATACAAAAATAAAATTTAAAAGCTATGAATATCTTTGCATAAAATAATGCACAAAAACCTACATAAAACAGAACTACAAAAGATTCAAGGAGAAATACGGAGAAAAATATTAATAGTAGATACTGACATCACTTTGAGTAAAACAGGTCAAGCAGACAAATATGTAAGGATATAAAACACCTCAGTTACATAAGATTTACTGGATATGGATTGAACCCAAATACTAGAAAATATTATTTCTTTTCTAACATATAGAACTTTCACAAAAATTGATCCTACTAAGGCACAAAGAAATATTACTGGGTTACATAAAATAGAAATATGTATTAACTAGAAATATTACAAATAACAGTCTCAGTTCAAAATACAATGAAAGTAGAAATTAAATATAGACCTGTAAACAAAAAGGTCTTTTTATATAGAGATAAAAAATATGTATATTTTTTCTTTTTGAGTTTTTATTAATTTCTTTATTTTTGCTGTGTTGGGTCTTCATTTCTGTGTGAGGGCTTTCTCTAGTTGTGGCAAGCGGAGGCCACTCTTCATCGCGGTGTGCGGGCCTCTCACTATCACGGCCTCTCTTCTTGTGGAGCACAGGCTCCAGACACGCAGGCTCAGTAGTTGTGGCTCACGGACCTAATTGCTCCGCGGCATGTGGGATCCTCCCAGACCAGGGCTCGAACCCGTGTCCCCTGCATTAGCAGGCAGACTCTCAACCACTGTGCCACCAGGGAAGCCCAAAAAATACATATCTTTTAAAACTGGAGGAGCAACAAACCGAAAATCTAAGAGAAAAATGGGTGAAAGATATGAATAGACAATTCATAGACAGTTGTCTATGACAATTGTCTATGTCATAGACAAAAAGAGAAAAATTGATCTCTAAGCATATAAAAAGATAGTCTATTTCACTTTCACTAAGAGAAGTGATATATCTAGGGAGACCTTTTGATGGGAGGCAGCATATTTGTTTACTCTTAAAGTGTCCCCCCAGAAAGAATGCTTATTTGTCCCAAGAGAAAAATAGTGATTATACCATGGTGAATATGGCCAACCCCTTGATTAGGTGATCAAAAATTAATTATCACTAATAAAGGGCAGTTGGACATACTGAGCCTCCAGTTGTAATACTTTGAGGATGCATCACCTATGTAGTGTTCTGAGTTAGAATGCCTAATATGAATGTAATCATGGAGAAACGTGAGCCAAACCAATAGTTAGGAAATTTCCGTTAAAAGAAAGAGGTACTGTATTATTTTAAAACGTTAATATTCTAAAAGACAATACAACAATAACAACAAACGCTGTGGGAATATTTCAAATTAATGGAGGTTAGCTGAGACAGGAAAACTAAATGCAATACCTGACCCTAGACTGCATCCTGTACTGGAGGGGAAAAAAGGAGTCAACGGACAAAATTGGAATTTGAATGGTAAATTATCCTATCAATATTATATTTACTCAAGTTGATGACTGTGCTATGGCCATTTAATATCTCTATTTTTAGGAAATGCATTTTAAACGACTTATGGGTAAAAAAGCCATGATACATGTAGCTTACCACCAAGTGGTTCAGGAAAACAATGCATACCTAGAGTGCTGATCTCTAGGCAGTGGAGATACTGTAATGGAAAGAAGGAATATGATCATTGTCCTATGGGAAAATGCATGATGGGAAGCAGACATTAAACAAATAATAACGGTAAGAACTGTATACATCAAATGGGATAACTGCTATAAAGGATTAACAGATACACAATAGTAAATAAAAAATAGATAAACAACAAGGACCTACTGTATAGCACAGGGAGCTATAGTCAATGTCTTGTAGTAACCTATCATGGAAAAGAATCTGAAAAAGAACACACACACACACACACACACACGTATAACTTAATAATTTTTCTGTATACCTGAAACTAACACAGCATTGTAAATTAACTATACTTCAATTTTTAAAAAGTGCAGGACGTTAAAAGAACACTTTTGAGTCACTCTTTAGTGATTTAACCTCTTGGTCATAACTGGTTGAATGGAAAGGAAGGAACCCAGTCCAGATAGATCACTTAGATGGTATGCTGGTCATTCTTATTTTGCCTCTCCCCAATCTCTTGTCTCCTCACCCTGCAATTCTGTTCCTTTTTTAACCTTCTCTGCCCTTCTCTGTGCCCATGAGGTTGACCACTATCAACTTACTGGGAGTCCCTTGCCCTCTGGCTTCCAGTGGGTCTGGAATATGGAGCATAGTGGTCTGGATGTTACCTTGCTCTCTTTCTGCCTCATCACTATGGTTTTTACAGTGGATGCATCTGTCTTTTAACTACAGCTCTTTTGGGGATACCTCCTCCTCCAGTGCTCCTTCTTCTTGTTTCCTCAGACCTAATGGTGATAAAAACCTCCTTCTATTGCTAGATCTTGGGTGCCTTAATCTCCATTATTGGTTCTTTAAATTTTTCCTCCATTGCTGTAAATATACCCTTAATTAAACTCTGCTGAAAAACAACAGCCAAGTAAGCCTTCTGTTTTCTGTTGGGACTCTGACTAATACAGAGTGTTTCTCTTTTAATTTGCAATTAGAACTAAGATCTAAGTCTTAGTTCCAGATTTGCTTTCTTAAATAGAGGTTATGAGAAAAGTTTATTGTTATGGAGTCATGTTACATCATGTGAATGAACCTAGAAAGAGGAAAAGCTGGTGTTTAAAACAGAGAACTGAAGCAGATGTACAGAGACTAGAGACTGCAAGTGAAGATTACCTGGTTTCTTATTACTTTCCAGCTGCTGATTCCATCCTGAGGGCCAGCGGCATTCCTGCATTTGTGTCCAATGAGACAACAGTATTATTGTTATAAATTACTCCATTATTTTCCAAGGACAGACCAAACTGGTTTTATTTTTGGCACTATGAAATTTTCTTTTGTGCTTGAATTTTTGCTTCTTCTTCAAAATCTGTCAAAACTGTGTTGATAGAGTTCTCAACATTTTCCTACTAGAATAGAAAAGTAAAATCATGTGAAGTAACTTAAAAAAATACTCTGGGAAGATATATAACAAATTTTTACTTTTTTTTCCTCTGTGTATAGGATTTATTTTTCTCTGTATTGTCTTTATTGATAAGAATCACATAGCACATAGAATTAATACATTTTCACTTGAAACTTTATTCAGATAATCTATAAATGTATGAAAAATACTTTCAAATATGTTCTTGGATGATTGGGAAAGTGATATTAGGCATAATTTTACTTGATTCATTCAATTTACAGATGAGAAAAATGAGCAGACTTGAGCAAAAGTAATGAATGTATTTTATATTTCAAAATGAATAAAACATGTACAGTAATCCATTATATTATGTTAAGATATATAAAATACTATATTCTCTCTCACTTGAAACTCTCCCATGGATTCAGTATCGATGGGAATTTCTTACTGTTAATGATGTGCTTTAAAGCATTTTCTACCTAACTGGTGAGCCCACAACAAGCCTCATGAATCATAACTTAAAACAGCCAGGGAAGGAAGTTTCATCTATTGTAATTATGGAAAGAGAATCAAGCAAATGTATTTCTAAAATTATGCACACTTATAGAAAATCTTAATGGGCTGTTATAAATCTGCAGATAAGTAGCTGTAAATACTTCCTAGAAGTGAGTGTGGTGAAGGGAAACACTGCACTAAAGTCAGAGAACTGGCTTCTCTTTGTGCATTTGCTGTCGGCTTATGGCTTCAGTTTCTCCATCAGTGTATTTGGGAATATAACTCCATTAATGACTCCCCTGCCTATTTCATCCAGTAATTTTGAGACTCTTTGTAGTTAGGTGATGTGTAAGTACATTAATGTGTAAAGTTTCCTGCAGCCAAGTTGTTGTAATTTTAATTGTCATGTTTAGATTACGAAGCAAAAACAGTCAACCAGGGATGTTTAGTTTTATGCAGTGTATTAACATCTTAATTTACATGAGCTCTACATGCTCCAGGTGCTTTCATATACATGAATTTTATTTGATTTTTGCAAAAGTTCTGGGAACCGGGTGCAGAAGGAGTCATTTCCTCCCCTTTTTTTCAACATGGTGAAACTGAGGTTCAGAGGTTTTTATTATTATTGCAGTAATAATACAAATAGGTGATATTTTTGAGTATTTACCAAGTGCTGGGCATTGTAGTATGGTTAGATGATGTGCCAGCAGTCGTGCAGTCATCCAATGGTGATGAGTGGATGTGTAACAGGATCTTCTGACAATTCTCTGGTGTTTTCCACTATGCCATTGTAGATTTCAGATTTACACTCTGATAATTTGTTAGATCTATTTATCTGAGTACATTCAGATTCATACTTGAGTTTCATTCTTAAATGCTTTCAGTCTTTCACCATTGAGAAAGGATGATGTTTGCTGTGGGTTTGTCATATATGGCCTTTATTATGTAGAGGTAGGTTCCCTCTATGACCATTTTCTGGAGAGTTTTTATCATAAATGGGTGTTGGATTTCGTCAAAAGCTTTTTCTGCATCTATTGAGATGATCATATGGTTTTTATCCTTCAGTTTGTTAATATGGTGTATCACACTGATTGATTTGCGTATATTGAAGAATCCTTGCATCACTGGGATAAATCCCACTTGATCATGGTGTACTATCGTTTTAATGTGTTGTTGGATTTTGTTTGCCAGTATTTTGTTGAGGATATTTGAGTCTATGTTCATCAGTGATATTGGTCTATAATTGTCTTTTTTTGTGATATCTTTGTCTGTTTTTGGAATCAGGGTGATGGTGGTCTTGTAGAATGAATTTGGGAGTGTTCCTCCTTCTGCAATTTTCTGGAAGAGTTTGAGAAGGATACGTTTAGCTCTTTTCTAAATGTTTGATAGAATTAACCTGTGAAGCAATCTGGTCCTGGACTTTTGCTTGTTGGAAGATTTTTAATTACAGTTTCAATTTCATTATTTATAAGTCTGTTTATATTTTCTAATTCTTCCTGATTCATTATTTAAAAATTGTACCTTCTCAAGAATTTGTCCATTTCTTCGAGGTTGTCCATTTTATTGGCATATAGTTGTTTGTAGTAGTATCTCATAATCCTTTGTATTTCTGCGGTATCAGCTGTGATTTCTCCTTTTTCGTTTCTAATTTTATTGATTTGCCTCCTCTCCCTTTTTTTCTTGATGTGTCTGCCTAGAGGTTTATTGGTTTATTTATCTTCTCAAAGAACAAACTTTTAGTTGTATTGATCTTTGCTATTGTTTTCTTTGTTTCCACTTCATTTATTTCTGCTCTGATCTTTATGATTTCTTTCCTTCTGACTTTGGGTTCTCTTTCTTCTTCTTTCTCTAGTCGCTTAGGTGTAAGGTTAGATTGTTTATGTGAGATTTTTCTTGTTCTCTGAGGTGAGATTTAATTGCTATAAACTTCCCTTTTTGAACTGCTTTAGCTACTTCCCATAAGTTTTGGGTCATCATGTTTTCACTGTCATTTGTTCATATGTATTTTTTTTCCTCTTTGATTTCTTCAGTGATCTCTTGGTTATTTAGTGCACTGTTTAGCCTCCATGTATTTGTGTTTTCTACAGTTTTTCTCTTGTAACTGATTTCTAATCTCATAGTGTTGTGGTCGGAAAAGAGGCTTGATATGATTTTAATTTTCTTAAATTTTCTGAGGCTTGATTTGTGACCCAAGATGTGACCTATCCTGGAGAATGTTCCATGTGCACTTGAGAAGAAAGTGTATTCTGTCACTTTTGAGTGGAATGTCCTATAAATATCAGTTAAATTTCCCTGGTCTGTTGTGTCATATAAAGCTTGTGTTTCCTTATTTATTTTCTGTTTGGATGATCTGTCCATTGGTGTATGTGGGGTGTTAAATTCCCCCACTATTATTGCATTACTATTGATTTCCCCTTTCATGGTTGTTAGCATTTGCCTTATGTATAGAGGTGCTCCTATGTTGGGTGCACAAACGTTTATAATTGTTATATCTTCTTCTTGGATTGATCCCTTGATCATTATGTAGTGTCCTTCCTTATCTCTTATAATAGTCTTTATTTTAAAGCCTATTTTTATCTGATATGTATATTGCTACTCCAGCTTTCTTTTGATTTCCATTTGCATGGAATATCTTTTTCCGTCCCCTCACTTTCAGTCTGTATGTGTCCCTAGGTCTGAAGTGGGTCTCTTGCAGATAGCATATATATGGGTCTTGTTTTTGTATCCATTCAGCCAGTCTGTGTCTTTTGATTGGAGCATTTAATCCATTCACATTCAAGGTAATTATTGATATGTAAGTTCCTGTTACCATTTTCTTAATAGTTTTGGGTTTGTTTTTGTGGGTCTTTTTCTTCTCTTGTGTTTCCCACCTAGAGAAGTTTCTTCAGCATTTGTTGTAAAGCTGGTTTGGTGGTGCTGAATTCTCTTAGCTTTTGCTTGTCTGTAAAGCTTTTGATTTCTCCATCAAATCTGAATTAGATCCTTGCTGGGTAGAGTCACCTTGGTTGTAGGTTTTTCTCTTTTATCCCTTTACATATATCCTGCCACTCCCTTCTGGCCTGCAGAGTTTCTGCTGAACAATCAACTGATAAGCTTATGGGGATACCCTTCTAAGTTATTTTTTGCTTATCCTTTGCTGCTTTTAATATTTTTTCTTTGAATTTAACTTTTGTTAGTTTGATTAATATGTGTCTTGGTGTGTTTCTCCTAGGGTTTATCCTCTATGGGACTCTGTGCTTCCTGGACTTGAGTGGCTATCTCCTTTCCCATGTTAGGGAAGTTTTCGACTATAATCTCCTCAAATATCTTCTCAGACCCTTTCTTTTTCTCTTCTTCTTCTGAGATCCCTATAATTCAAATGTTGCTGGATTTAGTGTTGTCCCAGAGGTTTCTGAGATTGTCTTTAATTCTTTTCATTCTTTTTTCTTTATTCTGCTCCTTGGCAGTTATTCCCACCATTCTGTCTTCCAGCTCTCTTAGTCGTTCTTCTCCCTCAGTTATTCTGTTATTGATTCCTTCTAGTGTATTTTTCATTTCAGTTATTGTGTGTTCATCTCTGTTTGTTCTTTAGTTCTTCTAGGTCTAGCTAAACATTTCTTGTATTTTCTTGATCCGTGCCTCCATCCTATTTCCGAGATTCTGGATCATCTTTTCTATTATTACTCTGAATTCTTTTTCAGGTAGGTTGCCTATTTCCTATTCATTTATTTAGTCTAGTAGGTTTTTACCTTGCTCCTTCATCTGTAACATTGTTTTATCATCTTTTTTTTTTTTTTTTTTTTTTTTTTTGATGTCTTGGATTGTGTTCCTGTCTTACTGGTTGTTTGGCCTGAGACTTCCTGCACTGGAGCTTGTAGGCTGTTGGGTAGAGCCGGGTCTTGGTAACGAGATGAGGACCGCATGGAGACCTCACTCCGATGAATATTCCCTGGGGTCTAAGGTTCTTTGTTAGTCCAGTGGTTCAGATGTAGAGTTCCCACCATAGGACCTCAGTCCCAACCCCTGGCTCATGAACCAAGATCCTGCAAGTCTCACAGGGTGGAAAAAAAAAGAAGAGTAGCAGAACAATAACAAAGAGTAACAAATAAAATAAGATTAGAAAACTAATGGATATGTTAGAAAAAATAAAAATATAGATGAAACAACAACCAGAAGGTAAAACAGAACCACAATAGCAAAAAAGAGGAAAAAAGAAAAGGAAAGAAATAAAAGTCAGAAAAGGCCTTGGCTGTGGGTGGCGGAGCTCAGGCAGGGGTGGGGTTTAGGCAGTGGGTGTTTCTAGGCTTAGGACTCATGCAGCTGGAAAAGGCCCTGGGGGGGCGGGACTTAGGGTCACTGTGGCCGGAGGTGTCCAGGATTGCCTCTGGCCTGGGAGTGTGGAGCCCCACGTTTGGGGACCCCAGCAGGCTCCCTGGGCCCGATTGGGTGGGGGAACTGCTAAGCATGTTCCCAGTGATCCTCCAATCCCAGAGGGCCCCTCCTCATCTGCCTCTCCTCCTTTTCCCCCTTCCTCCCTCCCTCCTACGCCCCTAGGACCTATGCGCCTAGAGGGGGCCCTGGAAGGCAGAGGACCTGGCTGGGAGCCCAGTAGGCTTCCCCGGGGCCCGATTGGGCAGGGGACACACTAGCCACGCTCTCCTGTGATTCTCCATGCCCAGGAGCGTCCCTCCAGGTATGGGAACCCCTGCCCTCTTCCTGTCACCTCCCAGGGGCTCCAGTCTTATACAGCCTCCACTCTCCTCCTCCCTCACTTCCCTCCATGTCCTACCCAGTCAACTCAGGGGTTCCTCCCATCTCCTTGGATGTCGAGGACCCCCACCAGCATATGGTAGGTGCCCTAGTTGTGGGGAGATGCGAACTCCGCTTCCTCCAACTCCGCCATCTTGACTCCGCCCCCTAAGATTATATTTACTGTTGAGCATGTGTGCATATGTGTAATCTTTTATTAGATGTTAGAAACATCTGTTCTTTCATCCAACAAACGCCCATACTTATGTAATTTATTCTAATACTTGTGTCTTCAGAATTTCAGCGATGTATTATTCATTTTCTGAAAGCATTATCTGCCTGAAAGACATTTTAGTCACTATACCCTATTCAGTATGTAATTTCAGCCATGTTTAAGGCTGCAGGTAGATCAAGTGCTGGCCCCAAAGCCATGACCTTTTTTTGGCTTGCACTGTGAAATAAAAAATCCCAGAAGAGGTTTTTCATTTTTAAAATTATATTTTATGAAATATGTCATATCTGGCTTTAAGAATAACATGATTTGCTACAAAATTGTAGAGATTTGTCTTCAGATTCTAGGTGACTAATTTTTCAGGGTGGTGATACATTGTTAGCTACTATCTCAAGTTACAGTGTATCCTTAGGATGAGGTTCTCTGGTAACAATAGTGCATTTAGATGTAGATTTATATTTAAAATAATCTTGACAAATCCAAGTTTTTGGAGCCTACTTCTTGTCGGATGTAACTAGACTGTCATATTTTTAATCTCAAAGCTGACAAAGGGCTTGTACTTAGAGTAGGAATAGCATTGGCTCTGCTTTTGTTTGTTGCCTGCTTCTGCTTTCATATTAGTATTGTATCCAAACTGATTTTTTTGGCAGAAATTTTAAAGTGTGTGTGTGTGTGTTTTTTTTTTTTAATGAGGGTTAATTTGGTCAAATACAGACAATACAAACTGAAAATCCATTTAATCAGTTGTGCATATAATGAAATATGTTGCAGTATATTAAAAGGAAGCATGTAAGTAGAGGTGTCACTATCATCAACTCTGTGTGGGGAAACTTCCCCACCTACTTTAGGGTGGCACAGTACTGGGAATGGACCTGACACAGACATAGGGTATTGATTCATATAGTAAATGCGATTAAGTTTTGTGTTCATTTCTATACATGTATAACTGTAAAATAAAGATTGGGATGTTTTCTTATCATGCTCCAGTGGATCATCTTGTCTAACCCCTAGGATATGAGATAGCCCACTTTTGGACATGCCTGGTCTAGGCAAGTTGGTGTGGGAAAAACCAGTGGCAAATGCTTTGAACTGTAATGAGTCTGGTTCTGAATCTTGACACTCCTAAGGCTGTTTGGTTTTTATTTTTTAGGTAATAAAATTCTTTTTTTCCCTCAGATTTACTGAGATATAATTGACATATAACCTATGTTATATAAGTTTAAGATGCACAGCATAATGCTATGATACATACATATATTGTGAAATGATTACCACAATAAGTTTAGTAAACATCCAACTGCTCACATATTTACACTTATTTTTTCCTTGTGATGAAAACTTTTAAGATTTATTTTCTTAGCAGCTTTCAAATATACAATACAGTATTGTTAACTATAGTCAACATGTTGTACATTACACTCCCAGAATTTATTAATCTTATAGTTGAAAGTTTGTACATTTTGACCACCTTCACCCCATTTCCCCAGTCCCCACCTTCTACATGTGGTAACTACCAATTCATTCTCTGCTTCTATGGGTTCCTTTTTTTTTTTTTTTTTTGATTCCACATATAAGTGATATCATACGGCTACATATTCCTCAAGGCACAGAGCCTCCAGAAGACAGATAATATACTTGTTACCAGTTATTAATATTCTCTGATGGGACGGGGGGCAGATATATGCTTTGTAGGAAATCCCTTGCCCCAAAATCTATCTTTCTGGCTTCAGTTTTATAGCAGAATCACTCTTTTGCATCAGCAGGAGGCATGCATCTTCAGTGCATAGGATCATCCCTTTACTCAAAAACAACCTTACTTTACTAACTTTATTCTGTTACTGATATTCATGTGTGGATATTTTCTATATTTTATGTTTCCTATGTCAGACCAGATAGGATATGAAAATGAAGCTGTCTGTAACTAATATAAAACCATATATGTCCTGGTTGGGTCTACTTAATCAGCATTAGATTGATTTTCTCTCAAAAAATTCTGGTAACCTCCAGAAAATAAAGCATCATAACTACTTCCTAAGCATAGTCAGTTTTGGTACTTCCTGGTTTCTTAGCTTTAATGGTGACTACTCTTCCATCACACTGATGCCCTTCAAAGGCAAAACTATCAAAGCCTGAAGTAGTTGCTTCTATCTGCCAGCCAAAGTTGTCTCTGCTTATGGTCCAGAGAGTTGATGTCTGAAATGAGGGCACTGAAACTGTACATTCTCATTGCAAAGGGCACTGTTACTGCAGCTCTCTCCACCTATTGGTATCATCACTGAGGCTACAAAAGTTGGTGAAGACAGGCTGGTGAGATCTCCATGTGAAGTAGTTTTGTATTTCATTTTGCTTGAGGACTGTAGCAGCCCTGTGTTGAACCCAAGTAGGTGCTAATAAAATACTTATTGAGGAAAAAAAAGAATCTTATGGCATGAAATTACATATTACATTAATGACCCCATACTATCATTTGCAGAACTCATCAAAATTATAATTAATTGGATTTGTCTGTAATTGTTTATTTACCCCCAGTTCTAAAACTGTCCCCCTACCCAGTAAGCGTCATGAATCTAGAGCCCAAATCATGTTTAATTGCATCATTCTGTTTGCTTCTTGGAAGATCATAGTTAAAAGAGTAGGATAACCAGAATCTTTCTTCCCATCCTGGCCTACTGTAGTTGATCAAACCTCTGTGCCTTAGCTTCTGATTTTTAGGATGGAATTTTCCCTATGATGCTCTTTTGTCCTTTAGGGACATAAACTCTTAAAGGGCTTCTCTCAAATCTCTTCATATTTGCCTAGGCACCCTACATTCATGGCCTGGATATGAACTACAAATGTGAAAGCACAGAGTTCTATGTTTACCGATGAGGCAGTAGAAGAATATAGGAGACAATTTATCTTGTACCACACTGAATATAGAAGAGTGAGACTTGCAAAGCCCCGTTCTAAGTGCTAGGTGACATGTGAGAGCTGGAACGTTTGAGAAATTTTAGATTTAAACTTTTCCATAAATTGTTACTAGTCACGATGTTGTAATTTTTGTTACTCTTTGCATTTTCATAATTATTGATTTGAGTAGACATAGGCAGTTCAATAAGAAGAAAAGGACAAGACAAATGTGCTTTGTGAGCAGCAAAGTGACAAAACATTAGTGGCCAAAATGAGGATATATGGGAGAGCCAAGGGCAAAATTAATATAATGGAAAAATACAGAGTACTCAGGATTTGTGCTGATAATTTTTTTCTCTGAAGTTTGAATTGTGTGGTATAGATTTCTAACTTAATGAATTACTGGCTTGTACTGGCCTTTCAGAAGTATCTGCTGAAGTCACGTGGATTGAATTTGACCAATGGGACCTTATTTCAAAATACAAAAGGTAGCGTAATAAATTCCAGTTGGATTGGGTAAGTGAAAAACTTAGTCATGAAGCAGCAGAGAAAGGCATGATCAACAGAAACTGGGAATTTAGACAAGGAGAAAAACTAGCTTGCAAAAAATGTCCGTCACTCACTGCTGGAAAATTAAAGTAGCCTCACTTAGACTGAGTGATCCAAGGTACAGTGAAATTTTAAAATGCCTTAGAATTGACCCATAAAAGAGCTGTGTTTTTCAGTGTTTCAGTTTTTGTGTGTGCTTTGAGTGTATATTCAACAGATAGTGGAAACTTTTGGACTCTTTGGGAGAAATGGCCAATCTCACAGTAGAGGTATCTGGGGGCAGGATATCCTCTTTAGGCCCAGGAGAAAAGGACTGAGCTATTTTCTAAGCAGGCATAGGTCTATTAGGCAGTGATCGGCAGGAACTGAGCTACATTCTCATTGTAAGAGCTGTGTTTGCCGCAATATCACAAATCAGAAGGGAGTTCCTCTAATTGATAAATACTATTGTAGTTTCTTTGGGAAATCGTAGCATTATGCCATGACTGGTGCATTTAAACAAGCACTAAGAGAAGTAAAATTGTGGATACATAGTAAGACATTGGTGATTCCCAGGACCTGAACTCAAAGAACCAGGGACAGGACCTGAAACTAAGAATTATGGCTCAAAAGTGGATATATAATAGTTGAGGAACATGAAGCTTTTTTTGTTTCTTTGTTTTCATATTAGCCTATTGGGTTAATCTAGTTCCTTGAAGGTAAATCTAGGCTTACTTTCTTGCAAAATTTCAGTGAATGACTTTCACTCAGGCTACCAGGCTATCTAGAAGATGGATCAAGCCAGAAGATACATGGCCTTTTTTTTAAGACCTGCTTGTTTCTGAAGACTAGAAAACCTTTATCAAAAAGATTAACTTGCAAGTGAAAGCACCAATTTTAATGTGTTTTGTGTCTACTATGCGTCACTGTGGGCTGTAAGAAACAGAAAAATTTATTGGTACTGGTGGTAGGAGATTCAAGGGGACGGTTTTCATTCAGGGTCTGCCAGTGATCCAAAATGGATGGTCGAGTTTTAGCTAATAAAAGCTAGAAAGAGATTTAAAAAAAAAAAAAAAAAAAAAAAGGATAGGAGAATAGAAGAAGAAAAGGAAAAAAAGAAGAAAGAAAGGAAGGAAGGAAAAGAAGAAAACACAGAAAAAAATGAAAATTAAAGTGAAAGGGGGTGGGACAGGAAAATATCATGTGTTCCCTTTGACCCTCAGTTTTCTGCCTAGGTATTTTCCAGATGTATCAAAATTTTTAATTTAGTTTTTACCATGAAGGGCAATTCTTAGTGTTTCTCACTGTATGGGTCTGTGCTAAGAAAGTTTTTGTGTACTGAGTACAAACTATAATTTATGTGACACGATTTCTGTTACGCTTTTTGAAATACTGACCATTGGTTTATTACCGTCATTTGCACTCTCAGAAAATCTAGATTGGGACCATTACTCCTAACTTCTGTGTTAATTTAGGGAAATTAATCCTGTTAACTCTGGTACCAGAGTGTAGAATATAAAACTGCTCAAGAGTTCTCTAGATCTGCCAGAGTGGGCTGTTGGCCATTGGGCACTGCCTCACCCTGTTGCTCATATGCATTTGCTGATCTGTCTTGTGCCAATACCCTCTGGTCCCCTTCTACAAGGAGCTCTCAGGTTGCACTTTTTCCTTCTTTCTACTCTTTGATTCCCTGAGAGCCTAAATATACTCTCTCGGGCTCTTAGAAGCCCTTTTCTTAGCATTCAGCTTTGTGAAAGTAGAAATCAAGCTATTTAAAATATATAGCTGTATCATTATATTTTAAGAAATTAATTTTGGTAATAAGCCATCAAAGAAATATGGATATTTGACTCTTTTTTTTTAATGAGTTTATTTATTTATTTTTGGCTGCATTGGGTCTTCATTGCTGCACACGGGCTTTCTCTAGTTGTGGCTTGTGGGCTCTAGAGCACAGGCTCAGTAGTTGTGGCACATGGGCTTAGTTGCTCCATGGCATGTGGGATCTTCCCGGACCATGGCTCAAACCCGTGTCCCCTGCATTGGTACGTGAACTCCCAACCATTGCGCCACCAGGGAAATCCAGATGTTTGACTCTTAAAACCACGTTCTGAAAATTTATAGTCTCTGGAAAACATGACCTCTTCTAATTTATATAGTCTCTTCATTGTGTCTATGAAATCATTCAGCTCACTGATAAGGTCCTGTGTGGGGTGTAAATTGGTTGCTGCTGCATTGTATCGTAGGTCCCATAAACTGAGAGGAAAATGGTCTGAAATAATTTTCATCTGTAAATCCATGAACCCTCTTCTCACTTTCAACTTACTTGATTTTACTAATTTCTAAGAATGTATTCTTTTCTTCTAGGTTGCCCAGTTTGTTGGTGTGTAATTGCTCATAGTAATATTTCATGAACCTTTGTATTTCTGTGGTATCAGTTGGAACTTCTCTTTCATTCCTGACATTTTTCTTGGTGAGTCTAGTTAAAGGATTGTCAATTTTGTTTCTTTTCAAAGAACCATTTCTTAGTTTTTTTAATCTTTTCAATTGTCTTTTTAGTCTTAATTACCTTTATTTCTGCTCATCCTTATTATTTCTTTCCTTCTACTAACTTTGTGATTCATTTGTTCCTTTTCTAATTCTTTTAGGTCTAAAGTTAAATTGTTTATTTGAGATTTATCTTCTTTTTTCTTAGACTTTTACATCTTTAAAAATTTTTTGTATTCTTCAAAAATTTTTTTTAATTTTTAATACAATTTTTAAAGATTACTTTCCATTTGCAGTTATTAAAAAATATTGGCTCTATTCCCCATGTTGTGCAATACGTCCTTGAGCCTATCTTACACCCAGTAGTTTGTATCTCCCACTCTCTCACACCTTTTCTGGCCTCACTCCACTGGTAAACATTAGCATTTTCTCTGTATCTGTGCATCTGTTCTTTCTTGTTATATTCGCTGGTTTGTTGTATTTTGTTTCTTGAGGTAAGCCTATATATCTGTGAACCACCCTCTTAGAACAGCTTTCGTGATATTGCATTTTGGTATGTTGTATCTGTTTTCAGTTGTTTCTAGGTAGTTTTTGATTTCTCTTTTGACTTTTTCGATGTCTCAGTAGTTGTTCAGTGACATGTTTATTTTCTTCTTGTGATTGATTTCTGGTTTCATACCATTGTGGTCAGAAAAGATGCCTGATATGAGGTACATTTTCTGGAATTTATTAGAAATTATTTTGTGGCATAACATATGATCTATCTGAGGAAGTTTCATGTGCACTTGAGAAGAATGTGTATTCTCCTGGTTTTTAGATGTTACTTTTCACATTTAAAAATTTTGTATATCTTTTAACTAATTACTGTAGCTTTAGTTAATTTTACTACTTCTGCCTTTTAACCTTCTTAGTAGCTTTATAAGTGATTAATTGACTATGTTTGCTATTTATTTACCTTTTCCAGTGAGATGTTTACCTTTGTATGTTGTCTTGTTTTTAATAGTGTCATTTCTTTTCAGCTTTCCTCTAGTATTTCTTGTTAGACCTGTTTAGTAATGATGAACTATTTTAGCTTTTGCTTGTTTGAAAAACTCCTTATCTCTCCTTCAAATCTGAATGATAATGTTGCTGAATAGAGTATTATTGGTTGGAAGTGTTTTCCTTTCATCACCTTGCGTATGTCATGTGACTCCCTTCTGTCCTACAAAGTTTCTGCTTAGAAATCTGCTGATGGCTTTATGGAGTTTCCTTGTATGTAGTAATTTGTTTGTCTCTTGCTGTTTTTAAGATTCTCTCTTTAAATTTTGATGTTTTAATTATAATGTGTCTTGGTGTGGATATCCTTGGGTTCAGCTTATTTGGAACTTTTTGGTCTTCCTGGACCTGGATGTCTGTTTTCTTCCCTAGGTTAGGGAAGTTTCCAGCCATTTTTTCCTTCCCTTCCCTTCCCTCCTCTCCCCCTCCCCCTTCTCTCTTCCACCCCTCTCCTCTCCTTTCCTTTCCTTTTTTGCTATTATTTCTTCAAATAAGATTTCTGCCCCTTCTTTCTCTCTCTCCTCTTTCTAGGACCCCAATAATGTGAATGTTATTCCGCTTGATGTTGTTCAAGAGGTTCCTTAAGTTATCTTCGTGTGTTAAATTCTTTTTTCCTTTTTTGGCTTTGTGCAGGTGAGTTCCATTGCTTTATCTTCCAGCTTGCTGAAACATTCTTCTGCTTTATCTAGTCTGCTGTTGAACCCCTCTAGTGTATTTATCAGTTCAGTTACTGTATTACTCAGCTCTGTGACTTCTGATAGGTACTTTATGTTTTCTATCTCTTTGTTGAAGTTCTCACTGTGTTCACCCATCCTTCTTCCTAGTTCAGTGAGCATCTTGATCTTTATTTCAGATTATTTATTAGGGCACTTACCTGTCTCTATATCACTAAAGTCTTTTTCTGAGGTTTTGTTTTGTTTTGTTTTGTTTGGAACATATTTCTCTATTTCCTCATTTTGCTTGATCCTCTGTGTTTGTTTCTGTGTATTTGGTGAAATAGCTACCTCTCTCAGTCTTGAAGAAGTGACCTTGTGTACATGATAACTCTCCTTGTTTAACTTTGACCTTGGTTGTCTCCAAACCTTTGTGATTGTCTAAACTGCCTGATTTATTCTTAATAAATAAGAATACCCTGATTGTTGAGGGTGTCCCAAGATCTGTCAAGTGTTTCAACTGGAAGTGTTTCAACTAGTTTCAGGCTGATTGGATGCCAGAACCTCAGGCAGCAGATTTTTTTTTTTAATTAATTAATTAATTAATTTTTGGCTGCATTGGGTCTTCATTGCTGCATGTGCGCTTTCTCTAGTTGCAGGGAGCGGGGGCTACTCTTCGTTGCTATGCTCAGGCTTCTCGTTGTGGTGGCTTCTCTTGTTGTGGAGCACGGGCTCTAGGCATGTGGGCTTCAGTAGTTGTGGCATGTGGGCTTAGTAGTTGTGGCACGTGAGCTCAGTAGTTGTGGCTAGTGGGCTCAGTAGTTGTGGCTTGTGGGCTCTGGAGCACAGGCTCAGTAGTTGTGGCGCATGGGTTTGGTTGTTCTGCAGCATGTGAGATCTTCCTGGACCAGGGCTTGAACCTGTGTTCCCTGCATTGGCAGGCAGATTCTCAACCACTGTGCCACTAGGGAAGCCCAGCAGCAGCTTTTAAAGTTTATAAAAATATGCGGTCTTGTGGGGTCACAATCCCTGCTGGTCTCCAGGCCAAAAGATCTGGAGGTGACCCTGGGAGACAGTTGTGAAAATTGGGGCTCTAGAAGAGTGTATAAGCTCATTTCTCGGAAATTTCATTGAGCCATAACAAGGCCAAGGGGATATGCAAGGATGGTGCATATCCCCATCCTTGCATCTACTTAGCCTCTAGATGGCTGGGAAACCTGAACTCTGTGCCTCAGGCTGATGCTTTGGGCTAAGTAAATAGCCCTTTTACACAGGAAGAATGGGGTTGTGTTTCAGTCTGTTGTCTGCAGTGCCCAGGCTGTGGTGGCCTGGCCAGAACTGTCTTTCCAGTTGTTCTAATCCCATGGAACTCAGGAACATCAGCCCCCTTGACCACCAGGACCAAGTGATCAAGTCTTGTCCCTTGTCTGGATTGTGCAAGGCGGCTGGAGAGTAGAGGCAAGACATGCTTGCTGGCTTTAGAAAGGCAGTGGGAAAATATCTTGATTGTACATGACTTAAGGTTTCAGTAATGCAAGGGAGCGTGCCTTGTCTGTGCACATGCACTGGCTTCAGGCTGGGAGCAGGTGAATGCCAGATTGCTCAAGCCCCAGCTTGGGGCAGGGGAGTTCCACAACCACCTGTAGTTCACAGACTTTAGCTAGGCGGCAGTATAATGCTGCAACCATTCCCATGTGCCTGTCCCAGCCAGAGAGTAAGAGAGTGCTGAAACTGCCTGCACTCTCTGGCTTTAGCAGGGCAGTGGGATACTACCAGGACTGCTTTCCCCCGTGTCTTAGAAAGGTGGTGGGAGGGTGCCATGGCTGAGCTCACCTGCCTGCTCCAACAGATTAGGTTGAGGATGTTACGGCATCTGCCAGCACCTCTGTCTCTGTGGAGAATTTTGACGGTCTCCTGCCCCTCCAGACAACATTTTTAGTTAGCAAATGAATCTCCTCCACGTATAGTTTAGGCACTTTCCAAACCGGTATTGTTTCATTGGGTTTCATGGTAAGCCCTTGAAAAGGGGAATCTCAGTTTTCTATAGCACTTTGGGTCCCTTGGACTTCAGCTCTGTTGGTTTTCTAAGCCAGACATTTTGGGAGCTTGTCTCTCCAATGAAGATTCCAGGGTTTGGGGGTACCTAATGTGGGGCACCAACCCCTCACTTCTCCGAGAGAGGCACCTGTCTAGTGAGACGCCTCCCTGTTGTGTGTTGGTACACTGGGGCTGGGTATTTTTTTGAGTGACTGTGTCTCTGCCCCTCCTCCCCTGTTCAGTGTGGTCCTTTGATCCTTTGTTGTGGAAAAGAGCTTATCTGGTTTCCAAATCTTTTTCAAAAGGAAATGATCCATATGGAGGTGTAGATTTGGTGTGTCCATGAGAGGAGGAGAGTTAAGAATCTTCCTGTGTTGTTATCTTGGACTCCTCTTCAAGTTACTTGATCTTGAAATGAATATACCTTGACCCTCTTTTCCACAGTACAAAATAGTTTGTTGTATTTAAAATGTCATTAGTGCTTATAATTGTCTTGAAGTAAGAGGCAGTTTTATCACCTTATTTTAATATCAGATTGTTTTCCTTGGTGAAATTGAGCTTACATGACATTTGAGTAAAATACAAAACTTTTAGCTAAAATCCAGGTATTTCCAAGTATTTCCATGTTCATCTTATAGAAAAAAAGTCTGTGTGATATAAATGATTTTTAACCTTTCTTATAATATTACTTTTCCTATAACTATTTTGAAATCCAGAGGGATGCTAGTCCAGCCATAATGAAGAAGTTTTAAAAAGAACTAAATATTCTGACACCAATCCTCTTTGGAATATTTTGCTTAAAATATTTTCTAGCCTAGCAAGCCTTCTTGATGGCAAAAACAAATGTCTTGTGTTAGTTTAATGTGTGATTTATATCAGTTTCATTAATCTTCCCACATGTACTTCAAGAATAAAGCCAGATAATGCAGAAGCATTTCGTTTAAAGTACAAAGTAAAGTTTTAACAGATGAAAATCTTTAGTGGATATTCAGGGATATATTAGGTGGTGATTGGTTAATGACCATAGTTCTTTATATCATTTTATAAAGATCAAAATAAAAATTCACATCACAAAAATAACACAGAATAAGTAGAACTAGAACTCTGAGCGTGAAAGATAGAAGCCAAGTTAATATAGTTACTTACCATTTAATAAAATGAGTGTACGTGAACCCCAGATGCTTGCATAGATGTATTATTTTTTATTCATTAATTCACAGATAGATCTCCTGTTTATGCTATATATTAACTCATGGTAGGAATAATAAAGATTTTATTTGATTTACAAAGAAAAATAAACTCCTTAATATTATCCAAAGTCACAATTTAAGGATTCTCGTGGGCTTGAAATTATAGAATTTTAGAATTTCAAGAGACCTTAGGGAGATTATTTGGCTTGGTCATTTTACATCTGAGAAAACCAGGATCCAGAAGCCTGATGTGACTCTTTTGACTATATTGCCATGGATCAAGGAGAATTTGGTTCTTATTCTCATGACAAACATCCCTTGCTTCAGGTATAGAGGACCATGTGCCCTACAGACAACAGCTCAACTTTCCCGCCATGTTCAAGTGTATGAGAACTACTATGAACACAAGAACAAATTTATAGTAATCATAGCTACCATTTATTGGGTGTCTTCTATATACTATCCACTTGACAATATTATTTATTATTCTGACAACTTGTGAGCTGGTAATTAAGGTTTTTAAAAAATGAATTTATTTATTTATTTTTGGCTGCATTGCATCTTCGTTGTTATGAGCAAGCTTTCTCTAGTTGTGGCAAATGAGGGCTACTCTTCGTTGCGGTGCACAGGCTTCTCATTGTGGTGGCTTCTCTTTGCTGTGGAGCATGGGCTCTAGGCACGCGGGCTTCAGTAGTTGTGGCTCACAGGCTCTAGAGCGCAGGCTCAGTAGTTACGGCACACGGGCTTAGTTGCTCCGCGGCATGTGGGATCATCCCGGACCGGGGCTCGAACCCGTATCCCCTGCATTTGTAGGTGGATTCTTAGCCACTGAACCACCAGGGAAGCCCTTTTTTCTTTTTTTAGAGATTTATTTAGGGCTCTCCTAGTGGCGCAGTGGTTGAGAGTCTGCCTGCTGATACAGGGGACACAGGTTCGTGCCCCAGTCCAGGAAGATCCCACATGCCACAGAGCAGCTGGGCTCGTGAGCCATGGCCACTGAGCCTGCGCGCCACGACGGGAGAGGCCACAACAGTGAGAGGCCCGCGTACCACCAAAAAAAAAAAAAAAAAAGATTTATTTCTTATTTATTTATTTATTTTTGGCTGTGTTGGGTCTTAGTTGCAGCACACAGGATCTTTGTTGAGGCATGTGGACTCTTTCAGTAGTTGTGGCACACATGCTCAATTGCTCCATGGCATGTGGGATCTTCCTGGACCAGGGATTGAACCTGCTTCCCCTGCATTGGAAGGCAGATTCTCTACCACTGGACCACCAGGGAAGTCTAAGTTTCTTATTATACTGATGAGGAACTAAAAACGCAGAAAGGCAAATTACCTTTTTCAAATCCATGTACAAAGTAAGTAGCTGAGCCAAGACCTGGTCTAACTATTTCTAGCAGTTTCATGAGAAGGAGTTGGGAGGAAGAGGAGATGTGAGTTTTTCTATAAGTGTGTAAAATATTCCCAGGGTGAGTCCACATAATGGGAGACTTGGAGGGACTTGAACTTCTGGTGGTGACTGAGATAAACAGCAGTATCAGACATGAACGCTTTGGTTTTTAAGAGTTGGTTAAGTCTAAATTTAGGAGATGACATTTACTCTTTATAATTAAAGATATGTAAAAACTAAAGTATACATCTATGGCATTAGAATTTTCTGCTTACAAAGAAAATTTAAAAGTGATATGTATTACAGGTGTAGAATCTATTCACATTTCCAGCATTCCATTTTACTCTTTCTTCATAGGCTTTATCTCTTTGATGGGATTTCCCATTTATTCATACATATTACAGTCCTTTCCACTCTATCATTCAATATATTAATCATAGATATTTTTAAGTCATTGTCTGAAAATTCCAACATCTGGTCATCTCTGGGTCTAGTTCTATAGGCTTCTTTTTCACTTGACAATGGGTGGTTTTTATTTTAACCTTTTTATACGTCATATTTTTCAATTAAATACCAAACATTGTATAGAAGAAGGGTAGAAACTAAGGTTAAATAGTATTTGTGCCTGGAAATGGACCCACCTCTTCCTCTGTCAAATCAAGTCTGGGGAGTTGAGTGAACCTAGTCAGTAGTTGAGCTGGGTTTGAGTTTTGTTGCAGTAGGTGCATTCAGTGTACCATAACCTTTAAATACTTCTAGCAGCGGGCTGCTGCTACCTTGGGCTTGGGGTGACACAAAGTCTTTCTCAATGTTCATATTCCACTTCCATAACCACTTTACATATATGGGTCACAATGGGGATCTCTCTCTACACTCAGCAGCAGACAACTTTTGCTACTATCCTCCTTGACCACTAGGGACAGTAGGATTTCCTAAACCTGGTGTATGGCTTAAGGCTTTTGTTTCATATAATGGTTCAGAGAATGGACACATTTTGTGCCTGTGCACCACCAAAGGGGCTCATTTGGACATCCTGCTCTGATTCCAGTCTTTCTTGTGAGCACCTGGTGGAGGCTTATGAAAAAGAGTTCTTGAATGAATATAGATGCTCCTTGTGTCTGTGCTTCCAGGGATTATAGACTGTCATGGTAATCCACAGTCAGCCTTTAAGGATTATTTAGTTTTTTGATTTCCTCTTTTTCTTTCTTGGCAGGTTGCCTCTTTCTCTTTGTGTTTCGTCAAAAGTGAAACCGTTCTGGTGTCCCATCTTTCCCTTGGAACTCAGTTCACTTTATTTTTCTGAAACCTCAGCTCTTGGTAGGCTTAAGAAAATACATGATTCTGTAGATTTTCCCACCATTTTCTGGTTGTTAGGATGAGAGTTACATTTTTCGTAGCTTTCCATTAATAGCAGTAGAACTCCCTTGGCAATTTATATTAAGAAGATGTGACTATAGCTATCCATCTTTTCTTATTCTTGGCTCAGCCTCACTTTGGGTACTGTTTAGTATATTTCCTTGTCATATAAAAAATATGAGTCAGGACTTGCAATGAGGTTGGGTGTTTCAGTGAACCTAGAAGCTTGTGCTTATAGCCAGACAATACTAGGTGGAAATCACTAAATGCCACTTTGAACAATAGCTTATTACTCTGTAACATAATAAAAAATGGCATAATTTTCATACTATTGTTGTAAAGATTAGAATATACTTGTTCATCCAAGAAACCTTTTTTTCAGTATCTACATTATACCAGACACCACTGAAGGTGCTACAAACACAGGGATTACAAGAGAGAAGCAATACTTTGCCTTTGCAAAGCTTGCATTCTACTGGGAAGAGACAGATTCTAAACGCAAAAAAATAAAAGTTCAGGTAGTAATAAGTGCCTTGAAGAAAAATCAAGCAGGGAAAGAAGAGAGAGTGAAGGGGTCAAGTGCGAGCTGTTAATTTTTGGGTGGTCAGCATATGTGAGTAGGTGACTTCTGACTAGAAAGTGAATGGAAGGAAAGAAAAATCAGCCCTGAAGGCAAGGAGAAGAGAAGATCACTCTAGGCAAAGGAAACAGCAAGTTTGAGGCCCCGAGGTAGAATGAGCTTAGTGTACTTGAGCAACAGGAAAGTCATTTTGACCACTGCAGAGTGGGAGAGAGGACAAGTGGAACAGGGTAGTTTGGAAAGAGGCAGAAGCCAGATTATGTAGGGTTTGTCAGGCCGGGTTAAAAAAATTGTATATATGCATGACTCTAACCCCCAAATTGACAAATAGTGGGTATTTAAGAAATGTTAATTCCTTTATCATTTTTGGTTACTCATCTCCATGGATGAATCTATTTATCCCACCCTAAATGAATGAAGGGCATAAAAGGGATGGTGATACACTCCTCTGGAATCATGAATTTGGATAAATTAGTCTAACGCTACTACATATAAAATAGATAAACAATAAGGACCTATTGTGTAGCACAAGAAACTATATTCAATAACTTTTAATAACCTATAATGGAAAAGAATCTGAAAAAGAATATATATATATATGCATGTATGTGTATATATATACATGTGTATATATATGTATATAAGTGAATCACTTTGCTGTACACTAGAAACTAACACAGCATTGTAAATCAACTATACTTCAATTAAAAAAAAATCTAAACTGAGAAGACTGTGGAATTTAGGAATCTAGGATTTTTGTCTTC
This sequence comes from Phocoena sinus, assembly GCF_008692025.1. Classification (NCBI taxonomy): domain Eukaryota; kingdom Metazoa; phylum Chordata; class Mammalia; order Artiodactyla; family Phocoenidae; genus Phocoena; species Phocoena sinus. The sequence continues at coordinate 80,000,334 of NC_045764.1, forward strand.
CAAATTGGTCCTAATATCAATACTCAAATATATGCTGGCTGCAACTAGAATTCTAGGCAAAATCTCAGAGTGGTCAGAGTTTGTGTTCTCACTCACTTATTACTATTTTTCTTCAAATGCTCTTCTGCCCTATATATAGCAAATATCTTCATATCACCCCATGAAAGCTCTTATTCCTAAAGCCAATATGTGAATTAGGCATTGAAATAAAACTGAGACCGATGACTAATACATTTTTTTTTATTGGAATATAGTTGCTTTACAATGTTGTATTGGTTTCTGCTGTACCATGAAGTGAATCAACTGTATGTATACATATATCCCCTCTCTCTTGGACCTCCCCTTTCACCGCCCACCATCCCACCCATCTAGGTAATCACAGAGCACCAAGCTGAGCTCCCTCTGCTGTACGGCAGGTTCCCACTAAATATCTGTTTTACAGTGGTAGTGTATATATGTCAAACCTATAAACTCCTAAACCCTGTCCATGTAAACACACTCCTACAGGGATACATGCATTTCAGACAAAAGTTGCTGATAAACGTGAGAAAAGGTATTTTTGAGCAAATGTATCTTGCGTATTCAAACTTACTGTCCTCAATCCACGTGACTCTGGAAACACAATACGTTCAACACTGTTTATTAACGTGCAGACACCTTATCTGCTCTTCCTTAACTTTCTTTAAAAAGTCTTTGCATTAAAACAACAAGCAAACAATTACTTTCATTTCATATCGAAATTAGCTCAGCATGCCACAGAGACAGGTTTCAAATCTACTTTCTCATATAATCCTTTTGTTTCCTATTTTAACAGAAAAGAGCGTACTTAGATTAAAAATAGAAACTTAGAGCCAAGGCTGAAAGGCAGCATAGGGGTGTCTTGTCCCACCACCCTTCAAAGCTTCTGCTCCTCTGTAGCCCTGCTGCAACATCTCACTGGCTCATCAATGGTTGGACAAACTCCACTGGTCACTCTAGAGGACCCAGTGTCTCAAGAGGAGGCCCACTGAATCTTGGGTTATTTATTTTAAAGTTGTTTATGTTAGTAGATATATACACACACATCTCATAATTCTCTCATCCTAAACTATTCATAAACATTGCATGTTGGATTCTGAGAGACCCAGTGTTCTCAAAATGCTGATGTTTTTCCTTCAATTATTTTATCTTCCTCTTCTGGGTAATGTCTCTTACCCTCATGGTTTCTTCTCTGGTACATTTTACATACTTATATCCTTCTGCATTTCTATTGTCAACTTGTCAACATTTCAATTTTTTTGGTAAAAGAGCGTAACTTTTTATTACTAGCACTGTCACAAGAAAAGATAAGTTTGCTTGTTGATTCATTAAATAAATAGTTATTCAGAGCAAGGCATTCATCTAGGCCCTGAAGGTACAACAGTGAACAAAACGAAATTTTGTAAGTTAGATGTTGTAACACCTGACCACACGTGTTCACCTATTTACTATTTTATCCCCCCAAACTTTACACAGGTCCTCTATATACATATACATGTATAATTCCCTTGGATGTCAAGAGTGAGAAATTCTGGAAATTCTCTAATTTATGGGATTTATTTATTGTTATATCATAAATATCAGTGAGACTAAAGTAAGAACCTCGCCATAGGCCTTTTATTATTGCTGAGAATTGGGTACTTTCCCCCCTCCTGTAGTCTCAGTGGATTCATCCTTTACTCTGGTGTCTTCAGAGCCTCAGTGCTTTGGGACTCTGCCTTCTCAGTGGAGTTCTCTTGACGGTGCTCTCTCTTCCTGTCTCTGAAACTCAGAACTTTGCTTTGAACTAGGCTTTTCAAAGCAGTATACTCCAGGTGACATTCCTGTTCTGAACTACCTCTTAAATTGTCTTTAGTTCCTAAGAAAATTATAAGAAATATCTATTTTATGAGTTGAAAGTCTCATATTGAAAACCTCCTTTGAGATTTCTTTGTAAACTCTTTTGCTCTCTCTCTTTTTAAATCCTCAGGCTGTATTCTCAACCATGCAATTTTTTTCACTCTTGTGTGTTGCCTTGTGTTTATGCGAAAAATATTTCCTTTTTGGTGAAAAATCTTTCTACTAGCCTTTCAAAACTGGCAAGTACAAGCTGGACTGAAATCTACGGTTGTTATCCTCTGTTGTTTTTTTTGTTTTTTTTTTTTATGCAGAAACACTGAACTCCTCTGCCTTTTCTCTCGTTACAGATTCATGACCCACCTTTCAGTCAAGTGTTTTGCCACATAGCCTGTTTTTCCATAGGGCAATAAGGTACCCTGTTGGTAGGAGCTGTCCACAACTAATGTACAAGAGAGAAAGGGGCACCAGGACCATATTATCATTTTCTATCAGCCAGTAAATTCCCCACGAATATATTTCCCTTTCTACTTCACATCGACATATATACACTACCAAACGTAAAATAGTTAGCTAGTGGGAAGCAGCCTCGTAGCACAGGGAGATCAGCTCAGCGCTTTGTGTCCACCTAGAGGGGTGGGATAGGGAGGGTGGGAGGGAGACACAAGAGGGAGGAGATATGGGGATATACATACATGTATAGCTGATTCAGTTTGTTATAAAGCAGAAACTAACATACTGTTGTAAAGCAATTATACTCCAATAAAGATGTTAAAAAATATATTTCCTGTCTTCCTTCTCCTTCCCCCTATCTCAGTATTATAAACCCGTCATCATTTTCAATTTCTCCCATCTCTTTCTGAATTCCCCTCAGAGATTTTCTTTTCCCACGGAAGACTATCCTGAATAGATTGGGGCACATTTTACCTGGTCTGTTGGTTCTTTCTTCTCCTTTGTTCTAGTTCTGAACATGTGTGCCTGCCTGTACTTATCGTTTAATGGTCTTTAGCAACTTGAACAGGTTAGTTTTCTAAAGCACAAATTATACAAGATTTTGCTCCATTTCCCCCTGGCCCCCATAAGATCAGTGGTGAACTTGTTTTAAAAAGAGCTGAGATTTTTTTTTCTACATATTATATTCGATTTATTTCCAGATCCATAAAACATGGTTTTTGTAAACCTTATCTGAACCTAAGTGAAAAGCATCTGGCATTAGTTAATCTATCCGTCTCTTGTCTAATTTTACTCCATCTTTGTATTTCTGGATCCAAATCTCAAAATTTTACTTAATTTTTTTCTTAAATAATGTTTTTATTACTCTTACAACAAGCTTTTCTTTTTTTTTTTAAAGAGAATTTAAAAAATATCTTGGAGGCTTCCCTGGTGGCGCAGTGGTTGAGAGTCCGCCTGCCGATGCAGGGCACACGGGTTCGTGCCTCAGTCCGGGAGGATCCCACATGCTGTGGAGAGGCTGGGCCCGCGAGTCCGGAGCCTGTGCTCTGCAATGGGAGAGGCCACAACAGTGAGAGGCCCACGTACCACAACAACAACAAAGAAACCAAACCAACAAACAAAAAAACATCTTGGGTTCCTTCTTCCTATTGTTACAATTCCTAAAGTTATATGTGTGTTTACCCCTGACTCAGTGCTGTGTCAAATGCTTTAATTCCTAAACATTTTTAAGTGCTGTGGAAAGACAGTAGACAGTGGAGGCAAGCACTGCAATTCAAATAACTTCTATCCTGGGTTCTGATCATGAGGCCTTGATATCTAGCTCCCTTAAGTTCCAATTTCTTCTTTTGTAAAATGCAAACAATACCTTACAGGACATTTAAATGATAAAAATTAGAGATAATATATATAAAGGTTGATTGTAAACACATACACCTATTAAAGGTAATGTATAGAAAACATCTAACAGCATATCTGGCCCATAGAAGGTGTTCATAAAATGTTTGGTATTTATTATTTCAGCAAATGAGTGCTTTGGATTTTATTTTCCAGTGAAAAATAACAATGGTCACATAATCTCTTGTACCTAGTGTCACAGCTAATTTTTCTCCTCTTCCGGAAGTTTTAAAGATTGTCTTTGTTTCTGGTGTTCTCTTTTTCACCAAGACTTCTAGGATTCCAGAAAACAAAACAGCCACACCAAATATTTTCTTCAGATTTTCTCTTTCCTTTTTAAGGCTTCCAGCTTTGTACTGTCTCTTAGTTTCCATTTTTAAGTGGCTCTGATCCCTTGCTTTTCACTAGTGGAGGTCTGAGAGGATGTGGGGAAGGAACAGGTAACATGAAGTCTCAGCATATCTAATCGTCCCCAGTTTATGACTTTTCTTTTTGCCCTCAGTTTTTCTATCTCCTTAAGAAAGCAAAGTCACAATGCTCTCTTCCAATACTGTGGCCTCCAAATCTACCTCCTGTCATTGATCACTTTGTCTTTTCCCAGTAAAACTTCTTGGTTTAGAAAATGTACAACAACCTACAAGTATTACCATCACTGTCTTGTCAGTAAGAAAATTAGGACTCGCACAAGTTATTTACAATGGGCAAATAAAACTGGCAAGCATGTCTGGGTCTCACGTGACTTCAATTATGGGACGTTTTCTACCTGGCCAATAGGTGTGTCTAATTCAGCATTTCTCAAACCTGGCTAAACATGATAATCACCTGGTAGCTTTTACAAGCAGTGTTACATGCCTGAGATACACCATGAATGATTCAGAACCACTGAGACTCGGGCCAGGGTCTCTGTATTTTTAAAACCTCCCTCAGAGATTATACTGTACAGACAAGGTTGAGAAACATTGCTGTAATGAGCCGTCTAGTCCTAGCATGCCTTTATTTATTTATCTATTTTCTTCTTTTTATCTTTTGCTTGCTTTTATTTTTAAATTCAATTTCTGTGGTTATGAAATCAAAGAAATAATTTTCAAAATAACATTTCTTTTTTTTCAGTGAAATTTTTTCTTTAACCGCACAAAAAAAGTAGAGTTGCTCTGGAGTAAGAGTATGGAGATCTACCTAATCAGGACCCCTCAGTCTGCATCTCAGAGCCCATAAGGCCACCTACACTATTTGAAAACCCTTAGCCTAGGAATAGTAGGCAGCAGCGCAAGGTGTGTAGTGAATACATTACAGGGATACCTGGACTATAACCCCTGAAGTTCTTGGGTCATCTGGGCAGGATGAAGACAGTAGCACTGTCTGGCCAGTTGCCTGCAGTAATTTAGTGCTGTATAAACATTCCCATTTTCTATGTATGCATTGGTGTGAAAAATGTTGGGAAGCAGTGGTCAAAGAAGTTATTTTTAAAAAAATTTTAATAGACCTTTATGGGAGTATAATTGTTTCACAATGCTGTGTTACTTTCTGTTGTACAACAAGTGAATCAGCTATATGTATACATATATCCCCATATCTCCTCCCTCTTGCGCCTCCCTCCCACCCTCCCTATCCCAACACTCTAGGTCATCACAAAGCACTGAGCTGATCTCTCTGTGCTATGCTGCTGCTTCCCATTAGCTATCTGTTTTACATACAGTAGTGTATATATGTCGATGCTTCTCTCACTTTGCCCCAGCTTCCCCCTCGCCTCCATGTCCTCAAGTCCATTTTCTATGTCTACGTCTTTATTCCTGCCCTGCCACTAAGTTCATCAGTACCATTTTTTTTGTTTTGTTTTTAGACTCCATATATACATCTTAGCATATGGTATTTGTTTTTCTCTTTCTGACTGAATTCACGCTGTATGACAGAATCTAGGTCCATCCACCTCACTACAAATAACTCAATTTCATTTATTTTTATGGCTGAGTAATATTCCACTGTATATATGGGCCACATCTTCTTTATCCATTCATCTGTCATTGGACATTTAGGTTGGTTCCATGTCCTGTCTATTGTAAATAGAGCTGCAGTGAACATTGTGGTACATGTCTCTTTTTGAATTATGGTTTTCTCAGGGTATATGCCCAGTAGTGGGATTGCTGGGTCACGTGGTAGTTCTATTTTTAGTTTTTTAAGGAACTGCCGTACTGTTCTCCATAGGGGTTGTATCAATTTACAGTCCCACCAACAGTGCAAGAGGGTTCCCTTTTCACCACACCCTTTCCAGCATTTATTGTTTCTAGATATTTTGATAATGGCCATTCTGACTGGTGTGAGAAAATATCTCATTGTAGTTTTGATTTGCATTTCTCTAATAATTAGCGATGTTGACCAGATTTTCATGTGCCTCTTGGCCATCTGTATGCCTTCTTTGGAGAAATGTCTATTTAGGTCTTCTGCCCAGTTTTTACTTGAACTGTCTGTTTTTTTGATATTGAGCTCCATGAGCTTTTTGTACATTTTGGAGATTAATCCTTTGTTGTTTCATTTGCAAATATTTTCCCCCATTCTGAGGGTTTTCTTTTCGTCTTGTTTATGGTTTCCTTTGCTGTGCAAAAACTTTGAAGTTTCATTAGGTCCCATTTGTTTATTTTTGTTTTTATTTCCATTTCTCTAAGAGGTGGGTCAAAAAGGATCTTGCTGTGGATTATGTAAAAGAGTGGTTTTCCTATGTTTTCCTCAAGGAGTATTATAGTGTTTGGTCTTACATTTAGGTCTTTAATCCATTTTGAGTTTATTTTTGTTTATGGTGTTAGGAGTGTTCTAATTTCATTCTTTTACATGCAGCTGTCCAGTTTTCCAGGCACCATTTATTGAAGAGGCTGTCTTTTCTGCGTTGTATATTCTTGCCTCCTTTGTCATAAATTAGATGACCATATGTGCATGGGTTTATCTCTGGGTTTTCTATCCTGTACCATTGATCTATATTTCTGTTTTTGTGCCAGTACCATACTGTCTTGACTACTGTAGCTTGGTAGTATAGTTTGAAGTCAGGGAGACTGATTCTTCCAGCTCTGTTTTTCTTTCTCAAGCTTGCTTTGGGTATTCAGGATCTTTTGTGTTTCCATACGTATTCTCAATTTTTTTGTTCTAATTCTGTGAAGAATGCTATTGGTATTTTGAGAGGGACTGCATTGAGTCTGTAGATGGCTTTGGGTAGTATAGTCATTTTCACAATATTGATTCTTCCAATCCAAGAGCATGGTATATTTCTCCATCTGTTTATGTCATCTGATTTCTTTCATCAGTGTTTTGTAGTTTTCTGAGTACAAGACTTTCATTTCCTTAGGCAGGTTTTTGTGTTTTTTTGAACACCTTTATTGGAGTATAATTGCTTTACAATGATGTGTTAGTTTCTGCTTTATAACAAGGTGAATCAGTAATACATATACATATGTCCCCATAACTCTTCCCTCTTGCATCTCCCTTCCTCCCACCATCCCTATAACACTGCTCTAGGTGGTCACAAAGCACTGAGCTTATCTCCCTGTGCTATGCGGCTGCTTCCCACTATATTTTACATTTGGTAGTGTATATATGCCCATGCCACTCTCTCACTTTGTCCCAGCTTACCCTTCACCCTCCCTGTATCCTCAACTCCATTCTCTAGTAGGTCTCCATCTTTATTCCCGTCGTGCCCTTAGGTTCTTCATGACCATATTTCCTTCTTTTTTTTTTTTTAGATTCCATATATATGTGTTAGCATATGGTATTTGTTTTTCTCTTTCTGACTTACTTCACTCTGTATGACAGTCTCTAGGTCCATCCACCTCACTACAAAAAGTCAGTTTCATTCCTTTTTATGGCTGAGTAATATTCCATTGTATATATGTGCCACATCTTCTTTATCCATTCATCTGTTGATGGACACTTAGGTTGCTTCCATGTCCTGGCTATTGTAAATAGAGCTGCAGTGAACATTTTGGTACATGATTCCTTGTGAATTATGGTTTTCTCAAGGTATATGCCCAGTAATGGGATTGCTGGGTGATTTGGTAGTTCTATTTTTAGTCTTTTAAGGAACCTCCATACTGTTCTCCATAGTGGCTGTATCAATTTACATTCCTACCAACAGTGCAAGAGGGTTCCGTTTTCTCCACACCCTCTCCAGGATTTGTTTGTAGATTTTATGATGATGGCAATTCTTACTGGTGTGAGATGCTATCCCATTGTAGTTTTGATTTACATTTCTCTAATGAGTAATGATGTGTTGAGCATTCTTTCATGTGTCTGTTGGCAATCTGTATATCTTCTTTGGAGAAATGTCTATTTAGGTATTCTGCCCACTTTTGGATTGGGTTGTTTGTTTTTTTAATATTGAGCTGCATGTAAATTTTCGATATTAATCCTTTGTCAGTTTCTTCATTTGCAAATATTTTCTCCCATTCTGAGGGTTGTCTTTTGGTCTCGTTTATGGTTTCCTTTGCTGTGCAAAAGCTTTTAAGTTTCATAAGGTCACATTTGTTTTTGTTTTGTTTTGTTTTTACTTCCATTTCTCTAGGAGATGGGTCAAAAAGGATCTTGGTGTGATTTATGTCATAGGGTGTCCTGCCTATGTTTTCCTCTAAGAGTTTGATGGTGTCTGTCCTTACATTTAGCTCTTTAATCCATTTTGAGTTTATTTTTCTATATGGTGTTAGGGAGTGTTCTAATTTCATTCTTTTACATGTAGCTGTCCAGTTTTCCCAGCACCACTTATTGAAGAGGCTGTCTTTTCTCCACTGTTTATTCTTGCCTCCTTTATCAAAGATAAGGTGACCATATGTGCGTGAGTTTATCTCTGGGCTTTCTATCCTGTTCCATTGATCTATATGTCTGTTTTTGTGCCAGTACCATACTGTCTTGATTACCGTAGCTTTGTAGTGTAGTCTGAAGTCAGGGAGCCTGAAACCTCCAGCTCCATTTTTCTTTCTCAAGATTGCTTTGGCTATTTGGGGTATTTTGCGTTTCCATACAAATTGTGAAGTTTCCTGTTCTTGTTCTGTGAAAAATGCTGGTGGTCGTTTGATAGGGATTGCATTGAATCTGTAGATTGCTTTGGGTAGTAGAGTCATTTTCACAATGTTGATTCTTCCAAACGAAGAACATGGTATATCTCTCTATCTATTTGTATCATCTTTAATTTCTTTCATCAGTGTCTTATAATTTTCTGCATACAGGTCTGTTGTCTTCTTAGGTAGGTTTAGACCTAGATATTTTATTCTTTTTGTTGCAGTGGTAAATGGGAGTGTTTTCTTGATTTCACTTTCAGATTTTTCCATATTAGTTTATAGGAATGCCAGAGATTTCTGTGCATTAATTTTGCATCCTGCTACTTTACCAAATTCATTGATTAGGTCTAGTAGTTTTCTGGTAGCATCTTTAGGATTCTCCATGCATAGTATCATGTCATCTGCAAACAGTGACAGCTTTACTTCTTTTCCAATTTGGATTCCTTTTATTTCTTTTTCTTCTCTGATTGCTGTGGTAAAACTTCCAAAACTATGTTGAATAATAGAGGTGAGAGTGGGCAAGTTTGTCTTGTTCCTGATCTTAGTGGAAATGGTTTCAGTTTTTCACCATTGAGGATGATGTTGGCTGTGGGTCTATCATATATGTCATTTATTATGCTGAGGAAAGTTCCCTCTATGCCTACTTTCTGGAGGGTTTTTACCATAAATAGGTGTTGAATTTTGTCAAAAGCTTTCTCTGCATCTATTGAAATGCTCATATGGTTTTTCTCCTTCAGTTTGTTAATATGGTGTATCATGTTGATTGATTTGTGTGTATTGAAGAATCCTTGCATTTCTGGGATAAACCCCACTTGATCATGGTGTATGATCCTTTTAATGTGCTGTTGGATTCTGTTTGCTAGTATTGTGTTGAGGATTTTTGCATCTATGTTCATCAGTGATATTGGCCTGTAGATTTCTTTGTTTGTGACATCTTTGTATGGTTTTGATATCAGAGTGATGGTGGCCTCGTAGAATGAGTTTGGGAGTGTTCCTCCCTCTGCTATATTTTGGAAGAGTTTGAGAAGGATACGTGTTAGCTCTTCTCTAAATGTGTGATAGAATTCGCCTGTGAAGCCATCTGGTTCTTGGCTTTCGTTTGTGGGAAGATTTTTAATCACAGTTTCAATTTCAGTGCTTGTGATTGGTCTGTTCGTATTTTCTATTTCTTTCTGGTTCAGTCTCAGAAGGTTGTGCATTTCTAAGAATTTGTCCATTTCTTCCAGGTTGTCCATTTTATTGGCATAGAGTTGTTTCTAGTAATCTCTCATGGTCCTTTGTATTTCTGCAGTGTCAGTTGTTACTTCTCCTTTTTCATTTCTAATTCTATTGATTTGAGTCTTCTCCCTTTTTTTCTTGATGAGTCTGGCTAATGGTTTATTAATTCTGTTTGTCTTCTTAAAGAGCCAGCTTTTAGTTTTATTGATCTTTGCTATCGTTTCCTTCATTTCTTTTTCATTTATTTCTGATCTGATCTTTATGATTTCTTTCCTTCTGCTACCTTGGGGTTTTTTTTGTTTTGTCTTGTTCATCTTTCTCTAATTGCTTTAGGTGTAAGGTTAGGTTGTTTATTTGAGATGTTTCTTGTTTCTTGAGGTAGGCTTGTATAGCTATAAACTTCCCTCTTAGAACTGCTTTTGCTGCATCCGATAGGTTTTGGGTCGTCATGTTTTCATTGTCATTTGTTTCTAGGTATTTTTTGATTTCCTCTTTGATTTCTTCAGTGATCTCTTGGTTATTAAGTAGTGTATTGTTTAGACTCCACGTGGTTGTATTTCTTACAGATTTTTTCCTGTAATTGATATCTAGTCTCATAGTGTTTTTGTCAGAAAAGATACTTGATACCATGTCAATTTTCTTAAATTTACCAAGGCTTTATTTGTGACCCAATATATGATCTATTCTGGAGAATGTTCCATGAGCACTTGAGAAGAATGTGTATTCTGTTGTTTTTGGGTGGAATGTCCTATAAATATCAATGAAGTCCATCTTGTGTAATGTATCATTTAAAGCTTGTGTTTCCTTATTTATTTTCATTTTGGATGATCTGTCCATTGTTGAAAGTGGTGTGTTAAGTCCCCTACTATGATTGCATTACTGTTGATCTCCCCTTTTATAGCTGTTAGTATTTGCCTTATGTATTGAGGTGCTCCTATGTTGGGTGCATAAATATTTACAATTCTTATATTTTCTTCTTGGATTGATCCCTTGATCATTGTGTAGTGGCCTTCTTTGTCTCTTGTAATAGTCTTTGTTTAAAAGTCTATTTTGTCTGATATGAGAATTGCTACTCCAGTTTTCTTTTAATTTCCATTTGCATGGAATATCTTTTTCCATCCCCTCACTCAGTCTGTATGTATCCCTAGGTCTGTAGTGGGTCTCTTGTAGACAGCATATATGTAGGTCTTGTTTTTCTATGCATTCAGCCAGTCTATGTGTTTTGGTTGGAGCATTTAATCCATTTACATTTAAGGTAATTATCAATATGTATGTTCTTATTACCATTTTCTTAATTGTTTTGGGTTTATTATTGTCAGGCTTTTCCTTCTCTTATGTTTCCTGCCTAGAAAAGTTCCTTTAGCATTTTTGTAAAGCTGGTTTAGTGGTGCCCTGTTCTCTTAGATTTTGCTTGTCTGTAAAGGTCTTAATTTCTCCATCAAATCTGAATGATATCCTTGCTGGGTAGAGTAATCTTTGTTGTATGTTCTCTCCTTCATCACTTTAAATATGTCCTGGCAGTCTTCTGGCTTGCAGAGTTTCTGCTGAAAGATCATTATTAATTTTTTGGTGGTTTTTTTGGCCTTTTCTTCCACTTTATTTCATATTCCCACCGCAATAATGACTCCTTTAATTTAAACTAAAAACCATAGAGGGTTCCTGAAAGGGTGGCAGCAAAGGAATGAAAGTGTCAAAGACTGGGGACAGGTGGGGTGGGGAATCAGTGGATCGTCTTGACTGGACTCTTGAAGTTGCTGGCTGCTTGGAGCTGCAGCTGGTAGGCCATAGGATGGATCTTAAAACTGTAGAGCCTGGACACAACCTGGTTGGCGGGCCTCTTGGGCCGGTACTCAGGGTGCACCATGAAGAGCCTATGAGGGAAACCAGTGTTATTTTTCCCTTGCTGTTTTTAATATTTGTTATTTGTATTTAGTTTATGATAGTTTGATTAATATGTGTCTTGGCATGTTTTTCCTTGGATTTATCCTGTATGGGATTCTCTGTGCTTCTTGGACTTGATTAACTATTTCCTTTACCATATTAGGGAAGTTTTCAACTATAATCTCTTCAAATATTTTCTCAGTCCCTTTCTTTTTCTCATCTTCTTCTGGGACCCCTATAATTCGAATGTTGTTGCGTTTAATGTTGTCCCAGATGTCTCTGAGACTGGCCTCAATTCTTTTCATTCTTTTTTCTTTATTCTTCTCTGCAGTAATTATTTCCACTATTTTAACTTCCAGGTCACTTATCCGTTCTTCTGCCTCAGTTATTCTGCTATTGATCCCTTCTAGAAAATTTTAAATTTCATTTATTTTGTGGTTGATCACTGTTTGTTTGCTCTTTATTTCTTCTAGGTCCTTGTTAAATTTTTCTTGTATTTTCTTCATTCTATTTCCAAGATTTTGGATTATCTTGATAACATTATTCTGAATTTTTTTTCAGGTAGACTGCCTATTTCCTCTTCATTTGTTTGGTCTGGTGGAGTTTTGCTTTGCTCCTTTGTCTGCTGTGTGATTCTCTGTCTTCTCATTTTGATTAATTTACTGTGTTTGGGGTCTCCTTTTCTCAGGCTGCAGGTTCGTGGTTCCCATTGTTTTTGGTGTCTGTCCCCAATGGCTAAGATTGGTTCAGTGGGTTGTGTAGGCTTCCTGCTGAAGGGGACTAGTGGCTGTGTTCTGGTGGATGAGGCTGGATCTTGTCTTTCTGGTGGGCAGGTCCACGTCTGTTAGTGTGTTTTGGGGTGTCTGTGGCCTTATTATGAATTTAGGCAGCCTCTGTGCTAATGGATGGGTTTGTGTTCCTGTCTTGCTAGTTGTTTGGCATAGGGTGTCCAACACTGTAGCTTGCTGGTCATTGAGTGGAGCTGGGTCTTTGTGTTGAGATGGAGATCTCTGGAAGATTTTCGCCATTTGATATTACATGGAGCTGGGAGGTCTCTTTTGGCCCAGTGTCCTGAACTTGGCTCTCCCACCTCAGTGGCACAGCTCTGATGCCTGGCTGGAGCACTAAGAGCCTGTATTCCACACAGCTCAGAATAAAAGGGAGGAAAAAAAGAAAGAAGATAAAATAAAGTCATTAAAATAAAAAATAATTATTAAAAAAATTTTTTTAAGTAATAAAAAAAAAGATGGACAGATAGAACCCTAGGACATGGTAAAAGCAAAGCTATACAGACAAAATCACACACAGAAGCATAGAGATACACACTCACAAAATGAGAAAAAGCAAAAAAAACAAAAACAAAAAAAATATATATATATATATATCATTGCCCCCAAAGTCCACCTCCTCAATTTGAGATGATTCATTGTCTATTCAGGTATTCCACAGATTCAGGTTATGTCCGGTTGATTGTGGAGATTTAATCCGCTGCTCCTGAGGCTGCTGGGAAAGATTTCCCTTTCTCTTCTTTGTTCGCACAGCTCCCTGGGTTCAGCTTTGGATTTGGACCCACCTCTGCGTGTAGGTCGCCTGAGGGCGTCTGTTCTTCAGTCAGACAGGATGGGGTTGAAGGAGCAGCTGATTCGGGGGCTTTGTCTCACTCAGGCCAGGGGGAGGGAGGGGTGCGGAGTGCGGGACAAGCCTGTGGCGGCAGAGGCCAGCATGACGTTGCACCAGCCTGAGGCGTGCCATGCGTTCTCCCGGGGCAGTTGTCCCTGGATCCTGGGACCCTGGCAGTGGTGGCCTGCACAGGCTCCCGGGAGGGGAGGTGGAGAGTGACCTGTGCTCACACATAGGCTTCTTGCTGGCTGCAGCAGCAGCCTTAATGTCCCATGCCCATCTCTGGGGTCCGTGCTGATAGCTGCAGCTCGTGCCTGTCTCTGGAGCTCCTTTAAGCAGCGCTCTTAATCCCCTCTCCTCTCGTACCAGGAAACAAAGAGGCAAGAAAAAGTCTCTTATCTCTTCGGCAGCTCCAGACTTTTTCCCGGACTCCCTCCCAGCTAGCCGTGGCACACTAGCCCCTTCAGCCTGTGTTCATGCCGCCAACCCCAGTCCTCTCCCTGGGATCCCACCGAAGCCCGAGCCTCAGCTCCCAGCCCCGCCCGCCCCAGTGGGTGAGCAGACAAGCCTATCAGGCTGGTGAGTGCTGGTTGGCACTGATCCTCTGTGCGGTAATCTCTCAGCTTTGCCCTCTGCACCCCTGCTGCTGCGCTCTCCTTTGTGTCTCTGAAGCTTTCCCCCGCCACCCCGTCTCTGCCAGTGAAGGGGCTTCCTAGTGTGTGGAAACTTCTCCTCCTTCACTGCTCCCTCCCAGTGGTGCAGGTCCCGTCCCTATTCTTTTGTCTTTGTTTTTTCTTTTGCCCTACCCAGGTACGTGGAGAGTTTGTTGCCTTTTGGGAGACCTGAGGTCTTCTGCCAGCGTTCAGTAGGTGTTTTTAGGGCTTGTTCCACATGTAGGTGTATTTGTTACGTATTTGTGGGGAGGAAGGTGATCTCCGCATCTTACTCTTCTGCCATTTTGAAGCTCCTCCCTTAAGCAGGTTCATTCCTTGGTATTTTATTCTTTTTGTTGCAGTGGTAAATGGCAGTGTTTCCTTAATTTCTCTTTCTGATTCTTTGTTGTTAGTGTATAGGAGTGACAGAGATTTCTGTGCATTCATTTTGTATCCTGTAACCTTACCAAATTCACTGATTAGTTCTTGTAGTTTTCTGGTGGTATCTGTAGGATTTTCTATGTATATTACCATGTCATCTGCAAACAGTGACAGTTTTACTTCTTCTTTTCCAATTTGTATTTCTTTTTCTTCTCTGATTGCCATGGCTAGGACTTCGAAAACTATGTTGAATAAGAGTGGTGAGAGTGGCCATCCTTGTCTTGTTCCTGATCTTAGTGGAAATGTTTTCAGTTTTTCATCATTGAGTATGATGTTTGCTGTGGGTTTGTCATATATGGCCTTTATTATGTTGGGGTAGGTTCCCTCTCTGCCCATTTTCTGGAGCGTTTTTATCATAAATTGGTGTTGAATTTTGTCAAAAGTTTTTTCTGCATCTATTGAGATGATTATATGGTTTTTATTTCTTAATTTGTTAATATGGTGTATCACATTGATTTGCATACATTGAAGAATCTTTGCATCCCTGAGATAAATCCCACTTGATCATGGTGTATGATCCTTTCAATATATTGTTGGATTCTGTTTGCTAGTATTTTGTTCAGGTTTTTTGCATCTATGTTCATCAGTGGTATTGGTCTATAATTTTCTTTTTTGTGATGTCTTCTTCTGGTTTTGGTATCAGAGTGATTATCGCTTTGTAGAATGAATTTGGGAGTGTTCCTCTCTCTGCAATTTTTGGAAGAGTTTGAGAAGGATTGATATTAGTTCTTCTCTAAATGTTTGGTAGAATTCGTTGGTGAAGCCATCTGGTCCTGGACAATTTTTGGCTGGAAGACTTTTAATTACAGTTTCAATTTCTTTACTTGTGATAGGTATGCTGATATTTTCTAATTCTTCCTGGTTCAGTCATAGAAAATTGTACATTTCCAAGATTTGTCCATTTCTTCGAGGTTGTCCATTTTGTTGGCATATAGTTGTTTGTAGTAGTCTCTTATAATCCTTTTTATTTCTGCAGTGTCAGTTGTAACTTCTCCTTTTTCATTTCTAATTTTATTGATTTGAATCCTTTCCCTTTTTTTCTTGATGAGTCTAGTTAAGGGTTTATCAATTTTGTTTATCTTCTCAAAGAACAAACTTTTAGTTGTATTGATGTTTGCTATTGTTTTCTTCATTTCTATTTCAATTATTTCTTCTCTGATCTTTATGATTTCTTTCCTTCTACTGACTTTGGTTTTCTTTGTTCTTCTTTCTCTGTTTGCTTCAGGTGTCGGGATAGATTGTTTATTTGAGATTTTTCTTGTTTTTTGAGGTGAGATTGAATTGCTGTAAAGTTCTCTCTTAGAACTGCTTTTGCTGTGTCCCATATGTTTTGGGTCACTGTGTTTTCATTGTCATTTGTTTCTCTGTATATTTTGATTTCCTCTTTGATTTCTTCAGTGATCTCTTGGTTATTTAGAAGCACATTATATAGCCTCCTTGTATTTGACTTTTACGGTTTTTTTCCAATCGATTTTGTAATTGATTTCCAATCTTATAGCATTGTTGTCATAAAAGATACTTGATACGATTTCAGTTTTCTTAAATTTTCGGAGGCTTGATTTGTGACCCAAAATGTGATCTATCCTGGAGAATGTTCCATGTGCACTTGAGAAGAAAGTGTATTCTGACGCTTTGAGGTGGAATGTTCTATAAATATCAATTAAATTATCTGGTCTATTGTGTCATTTTAAGCTTCTGTTTATTTACTTTCTATTTGGATGATCTATCCACTGGTGTAAGTGGGGTGTTAAAGTCCCCCACTATTATTGTGTTACTGTTGATTTCCCCCTTCATGGTTGTTAGCATTTGCCTTATGTATTGAGGTGCTCCTATGTTAGGTGTGTAAGCATTTATAATTGTTATATCTTCTTCTTGGATTGATCCGTTGATCATTATGTAGTGTTCTTCCTTGTCTCTTGTAACATTCTTTATTTTAAAGTCTATTTTATCTGATATGAGTATTGCTACTCCAGCTTTCTTTTGATTTCCATTTGCATGGAATATCTTTTTCCATCCCTTCACTTTCAATCTGTATGTGTCCCTAGGTCTGAAGTGGGTCTCTTGTAGACAGCATATCTTTGGGTGTTTTTTTGTATCCGTTCAGCCAGTCTGTGTCTTTTGGTGGGGCATTTAATCCACTTACATTCAAGATTATTATCAATATGTATGTTCCTATTACCATTTTCTTAATTATTTTGGATTTGTTTTTGTGGGTCTTTTTCTTCTCTTGTGTTTCCTGTCTAGAGAAGTTCCTTTAACATTTGTTGCAAAACTGGTTTGGTGGTGCTGAATTCTCTTAGCTTTTGCTTGTCTGAAAAGCTTTTGATTTCTCCATTGAATCTGAATGAGATCCTCGTTGGGCAGAGTAACCTTGGTTTTAGGTTTTTCTCTTTCATCATTTTAAGTATATCCTGCCACTCCCTTCTGGCCTGCAGAGTTTCTGCTGAAAAATCAGCTGATAACCCTATGGGGATTCCTTTGTATGCTATTTTTTGTTTTTCCCTTGCTACTCTTAATATTTTTTCTTTGAATTTGATTTTTTTTGTTTGATTAGTATGTGTCCTGTTGTGTTTCTCCTAGGGTTTATTCTTTATGGGACTCTCTGTGCTTCCTGGACTTGGGTAACTATTTCCTTTCCCATGTTAGGGAAGTTTTCCACTATAATCCCTTCAAATATTTTCTCAGACCTTTTCTTTTTCTCTTCTTCTTCTGTGACCCCTATAATTAGAATGGTGGTGCATTTAGTGTTGTCCCAGAAATCTCTGAGGTTGTTCTCGGTACTTTTTATTCTTTTCTCTTTATTCTGCTCCTCAGCAGTTATTTCTACCGTTTTGTCTTCCAGCTCACTTTTTTGTTCTTCTGCGTCACTTATTCTGTTATTGATTCCTTCTAGTGTATTTTTCATTTCAGTTATTGTGTTGTTCATTTCTGCTTGTTTGTTCTTTAGTTCTTCTAGATCTTTGTTAAACATTTCTTGTATTTTCTTGATCCATGCCTCCATTCTATTTGAGATTCTGGATCATTTTTAGTATCATTACTCTGAATTCTTTTCGAGGTAGCTTGCCTATTTCCTCTTCATTTATTTGGTTTTGTAGGTTTTTACCTTGCTCCTTCATCTGTGACATATTTTTTGCCATCTCATTTATTTTTTCCTTTTTTTTTATGAGTGGGATTTTGTTCCTGTTTTACTGTTTTTTTGGCCTGAGGCTTCCAACACTGGAGTTTTAAGCTGTTGGTTAGAGCTGGGTCTTGGTGCTTAGATGAGGACCTCCATGAGACCTCACTTCAGTGAATATTCCCTGGGATCTGAGGTTCTCTGTCAGTCCAGTGGTTTGGACTTGTAACTCCCACTGCAGGAGCTTTGGCCTGACCCCTGGCTTGTGAACCTGGATCCTGCAAACTGCATGGGGTGGCAGAAAAGAAACAAAAAAGAGAAGAGTAAGAAAGTAAAAAATAAAATTAGACTAGGAAACTAACATATATTTTAGAAATAGTATAAAAATTAAAAAGTAGGTGAAATAACAACCAGAAGGTAAAACAGGACCACAAAAGTAAAAAAGAGGAGGAGAAAAAAAAAAACGTGGAAAAGGCCTTGGCTCTGGAGGGCGGGGCCCAAGCTGGGGCAAGGTTTGGGTGGTAGGCACAGCCTATGCTTAGGGCTCATAGGGCTGGAAAGGCCCTGGGGGGTGTGGGGGGATGTGTTTTAGGCTCAAAATAACAGAAGGGGCCCAGGCGTGCCTCCTGCCTCTGGTCTCAGAGGGTGGGGGACCGGCCTGGGATGTCAGCAGGCTCCCTGGGCTCGAGTGGGTGGGACAGACACCCTCTGCTCCTCTCCTGCTCTTCCAGTCCCAAAAGGCCCCTCCCGCCTGCCTCTCCTGTTCTCTCTTTGCATTCCTCTTATGTCCCCAGGACCAACCCAGTCCGGAGGGCACTTTTGAGGACATAGGACCTGGACCCGGCCTAAGAGCTGGGCAGGCTTCCCCAGCTTATTGGGCAGGGGAAACACTGGGCATGCTTCCCCCTGATCTGAGCCCCTGAGGGTCCCTCCAGGTATGGGAACCCTTCCCCTCTCTCACTCACCCCTCAGGGGCACCAGTCCTGTCTGACCTCTGCTTCTCCTCCTCTCTCAGTCCCCCCACCCTGTCCTACCAGTTCTCTTGGGGATTCTTCCCACCAGTGTCTGGCAGGCACCCTAGTTGTGAGGAGACATGAACTCCATGTCCTCCCACACTGCCATCTTGACTCTGCCCCCAGAAGTTATTTTTAAGTCAGTTTTGTCACCATAGAGATGCCTACAGATTTCACTGCACACACACTATAATTGATAGTCCAATGAACAATTTGCAGTATCTTTAAAATTTTTTTGCCAGTTTATCCATTCACTGTTTTTGCTTTCTTTTGTTTTCCTTTCTTTCCAGTGCTTATTTTGTATTTCTTTCTGAAAAAGCATGTAATTATAAATTAATCCACAACTGGTTGTAACAGAAGATAACTAAACCAAGGAATAATTTCTGTCACTGTTACTCGATTTCTCAGGCGGTACTAGCCTTGTTGCTATGTGTTTTTTACAATAGAAACCTTTTTTACTCAGACTGGAATACATTTTTGCATCCAGCTTGCCACCTGCTTGTAGGAGATTCCCAGCAGGCACACACACACCCTGGGTCAGTGATTCTCATCTGATTTCATGTGTATTATGAATTGATGTTAGGTGTAATTTGGGGGTATGAGTGAATTTCAGCTGTCATCTCTAGGGCAGATTACCTAGAATTAGATCCTGCCATTTCAAATGCTATTTGTCTTCATTAATCTTCACTCTTGCTCCATTTGTCCTAAACAGTTAACGTGACCTGAATAGCTTAATGGTGCCTGTTTGCTGGCAGGCTGGCTAAGACTGAAACCCAGTCATATCCTCCAGACACTGTTACCTGTAAATCTAAGTAAGATTAAATCTATTCTTTTTGTAGATTTGTTGTAATTGTTTTTCATTTAGCTTTTCTTTTAGTATTAACTTTTTGGTAATTTAGTATCAAGACTGCTGCTGTCCTCCTATTTTATTTTTATAGAACAAGAAGTATGTGTGATAAAGAACTACCAGACAGACTCTTGAAATCTAAACCAGTGTGAAAATTTCTGTTTAATTCAACAAGGATGTAATGAGTTACAGCTATCTTCTGGGTAGTTGTTTTACTAGATTAAAAGTTCTTTAAGTTCAGGAGGGGTGTCTTAATCTCCTTCATTCTTCACCTCTAACACAGTGCTTAATATGTAGTAGGCCCTAGAGTAGGTAAAGTTTAATGATAAACTGATGAACTGGAGAATACAAAAGATGTACAGTAAAGGTTAATTGTCCTTAAGGACTATAACAATCTTTTTGCAGAGAAGATGACTCCCTGAACAGAAAGCTTTACATATGTCATATATTTTAATGCTCTTAACATCACTGTGAGGTAGGTGATATTATCTTCATCTAGAGATAGATAACAAGGCTCAGAGAGGTGAAGAAAGTTACACAGGTCACAGGATGTATTAGTGGAAGGAGTTTTTCAAATCTGAACTACAGTTCATACAGAAAGGTAGGGTCAACGTTTGAGTCTTTCCTTTAACTTTCCAGCTTTTGGATTAATAGGTTGATGTCCTGGCAACCTCCAAAGGGCACTAATAGTTTTAGTTTCTTAAATAACACTATTAATTCATAAATTTTAACAAATATATTTGCTCTCTCAATCAATAGCAGTCATTATTCCTTTTGATGCTTATTTTTCTACTTTTAACCACTCTGTTTCTTCAAGATGGCCCCAGTATACTTTAGACACTAGCCTAGTAAATACTCTGACATTTTTCTTTCTTTCTTGCACAAAAGTATGCACCATGTTCCTTTTGTAAATTACCTTATCAAGATCTGGAATTAGCTATTTCTCCAAGGAACTTTGGCTCTAGTGAATTGGTTTTTAGAGACCATAATTTGGGCAATTGTGATATTCATTGCTACTAGGTTTTCATTACTTCTAGGCTATTTCCATGGGCAGAGCTAGAAAATACATTTTTTAGAGAAAGAATTTATGAGTTAATACTGATATTTATAATTCAGGACTAAAAATGCAAGTGTTTTTTAACTTAATTATAGTATGTTTATATTTTTCTCTTTAAACTGAATATCTTAGTTCTGAATAATGTTAGCATAATTATTTATTTTCCTTATTCTACATTGTATATATAACTGCAAAATAACAATATTATTACTAACCATAAGGCAGCCATTCTTACACTTTATTTTTCACTGATAAATATCCTGAAGGTCAACTGTATATAGAGAGATTCCTCATTAGTTTTTTCATGATTTATTTTGAAATCTTTTCAAACTTACATTAAAGTTGTGATAACAGTAAAAGAAAAACAAAACAAAAAACCTCCTATATTCCCATATTCCCTTCACACAAATGCCCCAGTTGTTACATTAGCACATATGCCTCATCAACCATACTCTCTTTCTTCCTCCTTCCTTCCTTCCCTCTCCCTCTCCCTCTCCCTCTCCTTCTCTTCCTCCCTCCCGTTCTTTCTCATATATACATGGGAGAGAATAACTTAAAAAGAGGTGGATTAGAGCTCTGGTTTATATTACATCTTCAATCAAGGACAATAAATTTATAGAGAAATGAAAAGGAGAGAGAGAAAGAGGGAATAACCAGGGATGACACTTGAGATTGGGTGGGCAGGGAAGGCTCCAGTGAGTGGCATTTCAGTTAAGAGTCAAAAATCTGCTAGGGGATCTCTAAAACATGAGGATGACTGCACGAGAGAAAGCAGTTGGGCACATGGAGAGGAGTCATTCCACCATCCTGAACCCCATGGCCTATGAACAGAATGTCATTTGTGGGTGCTCTGCTGGCCTATCACCTACCCCATGGTTAGTGATATGCTCAGCTTGGCACCAGATAAATTATGAGGAAAAACAAAGTAGGAAACATTCTCTTTGACCTCAAGAAACTTACCACCTGGCTGGAGAGGTGAATGTAATCTGTGAAACCATCAGAGACTTTTAGAGAGTTGGGGAATTGGGGAAGAAGGAACTAGGGATGGAACTGGGTGTGATTTGTTCAGTGGGTGGAGAAATGGTGAAGGCCTGATGGGCCAAGAATTGAGGCGGGTGGATCTGCTTTGCAGAGAGGCAGAGCACGGTCCTGGGGTCAGGAGCTGTTCTGAATCCCAGCTCCTCCATGTACCGGCTGGGTGACATCGGAAAGTGTTTTTCTCTCCGACCCTCAGTTTCCTAATCTGGAAATCACATCTTATTTTTTTTTTTTTACCCTTTATGTTGTTGTGAATATAAATGAAGTAAGATATATTCAGGACTTTGGAGAGTGAAATGCCCATCCTTCACAGCCAGGTAGGTGGACCCTCTCCCACTGGTAGCACTTGGCAAATTTCCAGTGTGTGCTGCAGCCACTAGCTCAGCCTCCTGGTTAACAACCGGGGCCTTTGCTAGCAGTCCAAATCTGTGCTCCCTAATTAACAGTATTGACTAAAATGATAGGTGGAGTTTGTGGAAACCGCAATCTGGGTTTGTAAAGGAAAATCAATCTCTCTCTCCCCCACCCTCCCTCCCTTTCTTACTTCTTTCCTTTCTCTCCTTTCTTATTGAAGTATAGTTGCTCTACAATATTATACGTTTCAGGTGTATAGTAGAGTGATTCACAATTTTTAAAAGTTATACTCATTTATGGCTATTATAAAATAATGGCTATATTCCCAGTGTTGCACAATATATCCTTGTTGCTTATTTTATACTTAATAGCTTGTACCTCCTACTCCCCTACCCGTTTATTGCCCATCCTCCTTTCCCTCTCCCTACTGGTAACCAATAGTTTGTTCTCTATATCTGTGAGTCTGTTTCTTTTTGTAAAGTTCACTAGTTTGTTGTTTTTTTAAATTCTATTTATAAGTGATATACAGTATTTGTCTTTGTTTGAGTTTTTTTGCTTAGCATAATGCCCTCCAAGTCCATCCATGTTGCTGTAAATGGCAAAATTTCCTTCTTTTTTATGGCTGAGAAGTATTCCATTGTGTGTGTGTGTGTGTATGTGTATATATAATATATATATATATATATATATATATATATCACATCTTCTTTATCCATTCATCTGTTGATGGACACATAGGTTGCTTTCATATCTTGGTAATTGTAAACAATGCTGCTGTGAACATTGGGGTGTGTGTGTGTATCTTTTTGAATTAGTGGGATTTTCTAATTTGTTTGTTTGTTTTCAAGTATATAGCCAGGAGTGGAATTGCTGGGTCATATGGTACCTTTATTTTTAGGTTTTGAGAAACCTCCATACTCTTTTCCACAGTGGCTGTATCAATTTACATTACCACCTATAGTGTACAAGTGTTCCCTTTTCTCCACATCCTCACAAACATTTGTTATTTGTGTTCTTTTTCATGATAGCAATTTGACAGGTGTGAGGTGATATCTCATTGTGGTTTTGATTTGCATTTCCCTGATGATTAGTGATGTTGAGCATCTTTTCATGGCCATCTACATGTCCTCCTTGGAAAAATGTCTATTCAGTTCGTTTGCCCATTTTTAAATCTAGTTGTTTGTTTCTTTGATATTGAGTTGTGTTAGCTATTTATATATGTTGGGTGTTAACCCCTTATCAGTTATATCATTTGCAAATACTTTCTCTCATTCAATTGGTTGTCTTTTTGTTTTGCTGATGGTTTCCTTTGCTCTGCAAAAGCTTTTAAGTTTAATTAGGTCTCATTTGTTTGTTTTTGCTTTTACTTCCTTTAGGAGACAAATCCAAAAAAATACTGCTGTGATTTATGTCACAGAGTGTTCTGCCTATGTTTTCCTCTAGGAGTTTTATGGTATCCAGTCTTACATTTAGGTATTTAATACATTTTGAGTTTATTTTTGTACACGGTGTTAGAGCATATTCTAGTATCATTCTTTTACACATAGTCGTCCAGTTTTCCCAGCACCACTTATTGAAGAGACTGTCTTTTCTCCATTGTATATTCTTGCCTCCTTTGTCATAGATTGATTGACCAGAAGTGTGTGTGTTTACAGAAATACGTTGTTTATATTGATCTTATATTGATAAACTTTCTAAGTTTTCTTACTATTTTGAATAATATTCTTATACATTCTGTTTTTTCTGTATAATCTGTGAATAAATATGGTGTTATTTTCTGCCTTTTCTATCTTTATAACTTTCTAATTATTTGTACCTTTTTTTTTTAGTGTTTCTTGTAGGGTTTACTATATATACATATGGTAGAGATATGTTGATATACACTTGTATATATATTATATGTACACATTTATAATTGTATCACTATCACTAATTTTTCACAGTCTAACTTCAAATAATCTACCATTTCACATATGGTTTAAGAACCACAAAAGTACACTTCTATTTCTTCTTATCCTTTGTTACTTTTCCCTTAATTTTACTTACACATTTATTGTACACCTCAGAATACACGTTTACTACATTTTGCTTTAGGCAGTTATATTTATTAACAAATTATTTTGTAATTTTAGACTTACAGAAAGTTGCAAGAGGAGTACAGAGATTTCCTTTATACCCTTTACATTATTTAAGGGTGGCATCTGAAAAAACACCTGGCTCAAAGACCAAAATCAGGAAATTAACATTGATTTAGTACTATTTATTCCTTTAAGACCTCAATCAACTTTTGTAAACTTTTTTGCTCGTGTACTTTTTCTGGTCCAGGAAGTTATTCAGGATCCCGCATATGATACAGCTGTCATGTTCCCTTAGTCACCTACAATCTGTGACAGTCCGTCAGTGTGTCTTGGTCTATCATGACATTGACACATTTGAGTTACTATGAATAGATGATTCTTGCTTGCCACAATCATTGCTGTGGTGGTTGCCTATTGGATTTTTTTTTGGCTTCATTGAGCCTTTGCTGCTGTGTGCAAGGTTTCTCTAGTTGTGGTGAGCGGGGCTACTCTTCATTGTGGTGCATGGGGCTCTCATTGCAGTGGCTTTTCTTGTTGAGGAGCAGAGGCTCTAGGTGCATGGGCTTCAGTAGTTGTAGCATGCTCACACAGTAGTTGTGGTGAGTAGGTTCAGTAGTTGTGGTACATGGGCTTAGTTGCTCTGCAGCATGTGGGATCTTCCCAGACCAGGGCTCGAACCTGTGTCCCATACATTGGCAGGTGGATTCTTAACCACTGCACCACCAGGGAAGTCCACCTATTGGATATTTTCTATTTCCCTCATTATTTATACATTTATCATTTGGAATTCTATAAGGAAGAACAGTTTTTCTTATCTTTATCTACCTGTTTACTCATTTATTTATATCAGGATGAATTTATGGATATTTATTCTATGGGTTATAATTCATTATTATCATCAATTATTTTGTTACTCAATTTGTCCCCACTTTTGTCATTTGAAGTCCTTCAAGGTCTACTTTTTTATCCTTTTATTGCAAATTGTCTGGTCATGTCTTTTGTCCATTTTCCTGTAAGATTTTTATTTCTTTCTCAATTTTTAGGAATTCTTTACATATTAGGGATATTAGCCCTTTGTCTTTGGTATATGTTGTAAATATTTCCTTTCATTTTATTAGTTGTCTTTGAGTTTTTGGGGGTTTTTTCCTATGAAAACTTTAGAAATTTCTATGTAGTCTATGTAATTTTTTCTTTTTTTTTTTCTGGAGTTTTGAGTCATAGTTCAAAAGTCTTTCCCTACACAGAGGTGTTAGATAAATTAATCCATGTTTTCTTCTAGTACTTGTAAGGTTTATTTTTATATTGAAATCGCTGGTCCATTTGGAGTTTATTCTTATATATGGTGTAAACTGTGAATCTAATCATAGTTTTTCCCAATACTACCTAGTTGCCCCAGCTTCATTTATTAAAAATCCCACCTTTGCTCCAGTGGTTTGAGATGCCACCTTTATTATATTATTTTATCACATACTATTATGTATGAAAATCACATGTGTTTGTTGAAACTCACTATATGAATTGTTACCTGGTCAGTCTTTTATATATTTCTTAGATGACTCAGAGGAAACTATATTCTCAAATTTTTGAGTGCATGTTTCTATTTGGGCCCATGAGAGCTAATTTATTGATTGTGTTGCTAAAATTTTCTATTGCCTGACCTATCATTCACTAATAAATAGATGTTAAAATCACCCACTACGCTAGTATTTTCATTTGTCCTTGTAATTCTGTCTCATTTTCTTTTAACTAGTAGTATTAAGGGAAGATAACTTTAGAATTATTAAATTTTTTTGGTTTGTTGAAGCTTTTTAGTAGTATGTAATGAACCTTTTTATTGCTAATAATACCTTTTGCTTTAAATCATGTGTGGTGTGATATTAGTATAGGTTTCTCGGCTTGTTTTCTTAGTATTTGGCTGGTGCACTTTTATTCATACTTTTATTTTCATTCTTTTATATACTTATAACTTAGGTTTGTGGCTAAGTGGCTTTTTAAAATCCAGCCTAGTACTTATTGTCTTTTAAAGGAAAATTTTAAACCCATTTGTTTTTATTGTGATTACTAATACATTCAGATTCTTCCCTACCAAATACCAGGGAATGCTATCAACTCAGGACTACCTTAAATTAAGTTCTCAAGAGTTAGAACATTTATAAGGTAGAAATATGATAGAATTTTTTTGTTTTATTGTTTTTGTTTTATTGTTTTTGTTTTGTTTTACTGTGTGGGTGATAGACATTTGTCTAAACTTGTGTGAAGGTTTGCCTTTGGTAGCAAATATTCTTGGGAGTCTTTTTCTCTTCTCTACTCAGAGTCTAGACCTAGACAGACCATTTCTCTGGTATCTTCCTTTGTTTTAGAGTTTGTCCCCCTGTCTTCCCTACTACTGAGTGTGTATCCCCTTTGGGATTCTGTATTTTTGTTTTTAATTTATTTTATTGAAGTATAATTGGTTTACAATGTTGTGTTGGGATTTTGTATTTTTGAAAGGATCTCTATTCAAATGTTAGCCAGACCTAAGGCTTCTCTTTATCACCTGTGTAGTCATTAAAACTCAAGATCCTGTGTAATTGGCAGCATAAAAACTTGAGATTTTCTCTGAACATCCCATTCACATAGTGAATTACCTATTGTTTCCCCTGGAATATTTCACAAATACATGAAATCAAATGTTTCTTTAACTGGACATTTGCTTTCCCTTCCACATTGGATCTTCCTCAGTCTTCCCAATCTCCATTCAGTCACTGACACCACCATCTATCCACTTACTCAGACTGCAAACTGAGAATTAATCTTGCCTTCCTCCATTTCCATTTCTGTGTACAAACCATCAGCCAGGTGTACTGATTTTACATCCAAGTATATCTCAAATCTAATTCTCTGCATCAATCTAGACAAGAGTCATCATGATTTCTGTAGACTATTTCAATAGCCACCTAACTGGTCTTCTGCTCTAGAGCCCCTTTAGTCTGTCTATGCCACATACACCACACACAGGGAGATATTTTTAAATATATATTTAATCATGTTACTCCTTTATAATGATTTATCACCATGCTTAAAATAAAATCTAATTTCTGTATTATTTCCTTTATAGCCCTATGTTATTAGGCTTCTCTATTTTTGTGCAATCTAAACTCCTTCTCCTACAAACTCTGACAAAACAGACTTTCCCCAGGGCTGTCCTGAGTGTTCTACTCCTTGCTCTTTTGATTAGAGAAAAATACTTCAAACAGCTGTGCTAAGAAGATTATTTATTCTTTGCATTTCTGTTTACATGTCATAACTATAGAGATTTCTTCTCTGACCACCTTATCTAGGTCTCTTCTTCTGGTCTTGCTGTTCTTTTTCATTAAATACTGTTGGGATTTTTTTGTTTTGTTTTTTTGGTAGCACTTACCATAGTTTGAAGTTATACGTTGTTTGGGTGGTTTGTTTTTAATTTAAAAATTATCTTAAATTGTCTTATTCTTGGGCTTCCCTGGTGGCGCAGTGGTTGAGCGTCCACCTGCCGATGCAGGGGACATGGGTTCGTGCCCCGGTCCGGGAGGATCCCACATGCCGCGGAGCGGCTGGGCCCGTGAGCCATGGCCGCTGAGCCTGCGCGTCCGGAGGCTGTGCTCCGCAACGGGAGAGGCCACAAGAGTGAGAGGCCCGCCTATCCCCCCCCCAAAAAATTTTGTCTTATTCTTCATTAGAGAGTCAGAATGATGAGCATAGGGTTTGTGCATCTATGAACTCTTGTACTCCCAGCATCACACATAGTAGATGTTCACTAAATATTTCTTACTTTATTAGTCCTGGCTACAAAATTAATTTCCCTAAATATTACTAGATCACTCTTTGGAAAGATAAACCTTATAAATTTGATTCAGAGTCCAAAGTTAAGAATTTGAGTTTTGTTTCTGTCACTGGCAGCATATCACTTCATTTCTCGGATTCCCAACCTCATCTGTAAATAATAGGCTTGGGTTCTCCATGTATTAGGATAATTCTCCCATTAACCAACTACCCTAGGGTTTTGGGGTACCATAACATTGGGAAAAGAGTTAAAGTATCTTGTGGGTTTTATTTTTTTCCCTACATGACTCCCACGATGTAGTGTGAATCAGACTCTGTCTTGGTCTAAGCTTGTCTTAGAAAGAGGAGAAAGTACATGATTGTTTATAAGTTCAACAATATATTTGTTTCTCAATTGGGTCCCTTTCCCATTTCCATTTTAACCCATATAGCAAAGGGTGGGAGAAGAAGATCCTGATGCCTGTTTTTCCTTACAGCTTTATCTTCTTTGATATTTCATGATTTACGACTTAACTAAATAGATCATGAAGAGACTATTGTGCATTTATGCCAAGAATCAAAAATCCCAACTTCTTTATATTTTACATATCATATAAGGCATTGTTCTATCGATATCTCTTTCACAGAGGGCTGTAATTGGCTCCAGGAAAGGTTGGGTCACCATGGTATTCTGTAGCAATTAACAGGCACTGCTGACAAACTTTCAGCAAATATATGCCCTTTCAACTCCATAATGCTTTGAGAATATAAAATCAGACACCAAGTGTAGAATAGACTAAGGGTCCAATGCAAAGTTTTTCTGTCTGAGTGCAGTTCAATTTTATTTTAGTACTTGAATTCATAATTAATATTTGGACTTTGTAGTAAGAGGGCTTTGAAATTTTAAATTGCGGAAACATCTCTAACTTCTAAAGATGTACCTTCAGACCTAATATTCTTTTATTTTGCTGTAAAATACACCTATCAATCTTTTGATAAAGTTGAGTTTTTGTAATTCTTTAGAATATAAGTTAGACAATAAAATAATTTGTAATTATATGATGACATGCAGTTAAATTATTTAGAAACAAGTCAAATTAATGGCTTGTTCAGACGTAGAACAATGCAAGGAATTGTGTTCTAGGTAAGAGTGAATCAATGTATATTTATATTGTGTTTTTGTGGAAAATAAGACAAACATACATTTGAATTTCATTTCTGTAGTTTAATAATTAAGTGACCTTGAGATACCTAAGTGATACATTGCCTCCTGCTACCAAATTCCTAGAGATTTTCCTATTTTATTTTTTAGTGAAAATGATAAATACCACTTTTAGTTCAGGATTAACAACCCTTATAGCCATATGCTTAGGGGTTAATGAACAGGTTTGTGTCATTCCTTTTATTGTTTAAATGACTCTAAATACTTCTGTTAATTTGGAGGAATGGCTCCCAAATGTATGTTGAATATATTAGATTTCCATTCATTTCCATAAATTGCCTTCCTTAAAAGTGCTAAGAATGGGAACAGGGATAGAAAACTCAAATTTATACTGAACACATGTGTTTTTAGTAAAACCTATAATGATTTGCTTTTACTTAGTGGAAGCAGCAGAGTATAATGCTTGATAGCTTAGACTTTGGAGTCAGACCGACTGGTGTGAGTTCTAGCTCTGCCATTTGTTGGTTTACTTATTTGTTTAGGATGAGTGGCTTGACCCAATATGTGGGAAATGGGCTGAGAGAGGTTAAGTTCTTGTCTGAAATCACACAGTTCTTACTGTAATTAGTCCAGGAGAGGATCTAAGCAGTCTGTCCCCCAGTCTATTCTTTTAAAAAAAAAAAAGAAAAAAAAGTAATGTATTTACCTGTATATAACCTTAAATGTTAATCACAGAATCTCACTGAAGGCATTTTATGCATTATAATAATTCAGTACTGGTAACTGGATGCTGTTGCTGTCAGTCCTGTGTCCTGGGCCCTCTCTGATCCCTGTTTCTTGGTTATCATACACACAGACAGCCTTGTGTGGTGTCAAGGTCCATGTGAGGCATATTTTGCTGTAATGTTTGTCTTAAGGGAGACTTACTATTATTGGCATCTTTAGTGGCATCTGAGAGCTGGCTATAGAACATTCTTTTACGGGAGTCTAACTTATCCAAGAAGTGTGTCAGTGGCAGGGAAAATAGACATGGTATGAAGGATGCTTTCCTAAAGGAATTTCTGAAGCATTAGAAATTAGTCTGGCTTTTCGAGTGTACTTTTTGTGCATTTTAAGTGAAATGACGGATTTGCCATTCTCTCCTCTCTGCTACCTCTTGATCTAGTCAGCACTGGATCTGAGATGAACTCTAGAGCTTTCTAACACAGAGATTTCTGGAAAGCTTTTGGCCTCCAGGATACTTCTGTAACATTCAAATGTCACATAAGGTACAGAATGGCTTTTTATTATTTTAAACTGTTGTTCAGAAAATAATCCAATATTATATTCTTTTACCTATGTAACATGATATCACTATATAGTCTATAAATATACGTGACCTCTATTGTCAATGACTGTTACATTAGTTTGCTCACATATTTGGTCCAGAGATCCCTGAGGATCCCCAGTGCTAATTAACAGTGTCTGAAACCAGTAGAGTTTCTTACTATCATCGTAAATAGACTTGACCTTAAATTATTATTTCAAGTTGACTCCATTTGGAACCTCCATGCTTGTTCTATAAGGTTTGCTCAGTCACCTAGAAGCCGACTTTTCTTATATGTCAGTATTTCTTCCTAAAAGGAAATATTAAGAGAAACATGCTTTAGCATCATCTCTCTGCACTGTTAGCAGCCCCCTGCTGTCAGTGGCTGCCAACTGCTTTGGGACATCCATGGTGACGATGCATTGTCCCCAGACTGGCCAGAGAAAACCCAAGTGATCCCTCAAAAACAGACATGAAAAATTCAAATCCCACTGTGAGTTCACAATTCTTTTGGAATTCAAGAATAATGAAAAGTTAATTAAGGCTTTGTCATAAAGAGAGAATAACAATACCTAATGTGTAGCTGGTGGGTACCATCTGCATACACAGTTACATTCCCTATGCATAGCTAATCTGGTCCTGTGAGGCTAAGAAATAGGTGCTCTGCCAGATGTTTTGTTAGGTGGACAAATAACACAGCAGGTAGGAATATGGGTATCAGAATCAGACTAACTCATGTTCTCCTCCCATAAACCTCTCCCACTTACCGGGTGTGTGACCTTGGACAAGTTACATAATCTTGCTAAATCTCAGTCTCACCTGATGAAGGGTGATAATTATTTCATGCCTCTGTCATGAGAATTAATAATATAAAATACCTAAAAACTTAACACAGTTTCTGGAATATGGTATGTGCTTTTTAAACAGGAACAATTATTATTAAGGAAAGAAAACAACTCAGTTGTCTAAAAGATTTCCCAGGTTCTGTGTTTCTAAGTAGCCTGCAAATTAATCACACACTATCTTCCATCCCAGCAAATGATGCTGATAGCTATAAAGAAAATATTTTCTACATTCCACGTTTATTTTTTTTAAAAATTGCTAAAGCCAGTGGGAGTAGTAAAATGAAATTGTGCCATTTGCAGAGATGTGGATGGACCTAGAGACTGTCGCACAGAGTGAAGTAAATCAGAGAGAAAAACAAATTATAATATCGCTTATATGTGGAATCCAGAAAGATGATACAAATGAACTTATTTGCAAAGCAGTAATAGAGAAATAGATGTAGAGAACAAATGTATGGACAACAAGATGGGTAGGGTAGGATGAATTGGGAGATTGGGATTGACATATATACACTACTATGCATAAAATGGATAACTAATGAGAACCTACTGTATGGCACAGGGAACTCTACTCAATGCTCCGTGGTGACCTAAAAGGGAAGGAAATTCAAAAATGAGGGGATATATGTATACGTATAGCCGATTCACTTTGCTGTAAAGCAGAAACTAACACAGCATTGTAAAATAACTATACTCCAATAAAAATTAATAAAAAAAAATTTGAAAAGGGACTCCAAATATTTGAAAGAATATTTGAAAAGGGACCACCTCAAGATATAGCTGGATACTCTGGGTGGTCAATTAATACTTATTCATCTGAAAAACAAACGAACAAAAAAACAAGTTTGATCAACACCCATTACTGGAAAAACTTGATTTATAACAGTTACAGATAGACCTCTTCTAATTGCACAATTACCCAATGTTCCCAGAAAAGAATGTAAATGTCCGTAGCTGGATTGGATTAGACATAATACTAGACTAACCACTGGTCAGATGATCCGATCCTAAAGGAAGTGCCAGGACAGGCCCTGGACAAGTTTGTGCTGGGTGTGCCCTGGCAGCTGCCTGGTAACTCTAAATTTGAAACATAAAAAAAACCATAGTGAAGGCCAAATGCCCACTGACATATTCAATCAAGGTTTCCTGACGTCCTGAAAAACACCTGGATATAGTTATCCAACTGTTTCTCGGAGTTTGGCTATAATTGTCTGGCATTTTTCTGTAGTGAGCACACAGTGAACTAATAGTCCAAGGGACTGGCGCTAAGCAGCTTTTAAAGCAAGAGTAAATGTCACTTAGGATTACATTTCAGATCCCTGTGTCAATCAGCTGGGCTTAACAGGACCCTGAGAACAAAGTCAAATGGGGGCGGAAAAATAGATGTCATTAGTGCTAAGGGAAACAAAATATCCTTTGTTCCTACATTTCATCTATGAGAACAATCTCATGATCTCATTCTGTTCTTTTAGAGCTGGTGATTTCAGTAATAAAGGTTGGAACCTGATGTGTAGAAATTCATAGCATGCTGTATTTGCTGAATATTCTGAATCTGCCTCTCCGGCTTCACTCTCCAGCTTTATCTTATTCTGTTTAGGTGGTTCACCTCCAGGGATGGTGTAAACCAGGCTCTTTTTCCTTTCAGCTCTTGGTTGAGATGCCCCGTGGGTGCCCGGGAAGAAAAAGAGGCTGGAGTGTTTATTTCTTTAGTCCCCTCTCTGTGTCTCTCTGCTTGAGGTCACAACTCCTGTTGGATGGCCCTTCCTTGGAACTTTCAGTGATTGTCAGTAACGATTCTGGCTACTTGCTTCCTGTTGTTGCTTACCCCAGGATGCCTCATCATCCTTTGTGGTTTCCCTTAATTCTATCTTTTGTGAATAGTCCCTTTATTCAACTCCGTGCAGTCATCCCTTTTGAGTGGGCTATTTCCTGTTGTGACATTGTTTCCAAAGGAGCCTAAAGGAGCCGAAGAAAGAGTGGCTCAGTGTGATCATGGATTTATATCAGTTTTCCTTACGTGCCTGTTGGGAATTAGAAAATTTAGTAACCTGGCTGTCTGTATATTCCTGTTAGCTCACAGCCTGAGGGGGAATTGAGCACCTAAGTACTTGGTGGTATGGAGAAGTGAGCACAACGTAGACTTGAGAAAAATAATGCATATTTGGAAATTAATATATTTTTAAATAACCCATGGGGCAATAAAGATTTCACGAGGGAAATTGGAAATATTTTGAGCTGAATTAAAATGAAAACTGAACATAAAAATTATGATGTTAACTTTTTTCAGGATGCATGCAATTCTAACATATTAAAAATCAATTATATTTCTATAGTCTAGCAAAGAACAGTTAGAAAATAAAATTTTTTAAATTACCATTTAAAGTGGCATTGGAGAACAAGAAATAATTAGGGATCGTTGGCTGGAAAAAAAAATGCCCGACGTGAGAGTTGTGAGTTAAGTTTTATTTGGGGCAAAATGAGGGCTATAGCCCAGGAGATGGCATTTCAGATAGCTCTGAGAAACTGCTACAAAGAGGTGGGGGGAAGGTCAGTATATATGTGATTTTGGTGAAGGGGGAGTACATGCAGTCAAGCACATATTTTTTGCAGAAGGTATCTGCTAGTCTTGAGAAGGTTACTGCTGGTCGCAAGGAGCAGACATCACCATAAAGGATTTTAGTGCTTTTCTAGACATGAGGAGATGCAAGGCTTAGGATCATAAAATTGTCTCCTGAAAATATCTATCTGAAGACCTGTTCTGCCAGTTTTCCCCTCCCCACCTCACCCCACCCCACCCCACCCCACCCCACCCCACCCCACCCCACCCCACCCCCGAGCACAGAGTGCCTCATTTCTGATCTTCACCCTGAACTCCTTTCAGGGGATGTTGAAGGTCAGCAGCTGCAGTGGCTGATAATTTAATCCTCGTAGAGGTAGCTGGCAAGTGCCATTTGTAGGTGATAGGTTTCATTTAACAAAATATGTGCTTAACCTATATCCTGAAAACTACAAAACACTGCTGAGAGAAATTAACATAAGTGTTCATGGATCAGAAGATTCAATACTATTCAGATGTCAGTGTCCCTCAAAATGCTCTGCAGATTCACTGAAATGCCAGTTAGAACACTAATAGTCTTTTTTTTTGGTAGAAATTGAGCTGCTTCTAAAATTTACATGAAAATGTAAGAAAAAAGAGAAAATACAGGGGAATTAGAATATCCTAAATAATTTCTAAAAAGGGAAAGTTGGATGATATACTGATTTCCATAGTTATAGCAATCAAGATAGTGTGGTATTAGTATAAGAAAAAAATAGATCAAGGAAATGCAACAGAAACAGAGTAGAAAGTCCAGAAAGAGACATACATATTGTGTGTGTATGTGTACATAAGTTGAGAATATATGTATTTTTATTATAATTTTTTTAAAGTACTTGAAACTTTACCTTATGCTATACGCAAACATAAATTCAAAATGTATCAAGGACGTAAAAGTTAAAACTAAAAAACTTATCAAAGAAAGCATAGGATAAAAAGGATAAAACTTCTTGACCTTGGTATAGAAGATCTGTTAGGACGCAAAAAACATGATTCGCAAAAGACAAAAGTTGATAATTGGACTAAATTGAAATTTAAACCTTCTCATCAAAAAATACCCTTGAGAAAATGAAAAGGCATGAAGCAGAAGACTAAGATGAAATTGTATGTATGTGTGTGTGTATTTAACCTATTTAAGACTAATTAAAAATGGGCAAAAGATTTAACAGATCTTTCACGTATGGGGGTATGTAAATGGCTAATACCTACATGTGAATATGCTTTCTATCACTTACCATTAGGGAAATGAAAAGTAAATCTTCAGCAATATATGACTGCACATCCACTAGAATGACTGAAATTTAAAATGTTGATAATAATGTGTTGGCAAGGTATAGAGCAACTGGAACTTTCATATATTGTTTTAAAAATGCCAGATCATAACAACCACTTTGGGAAACATTGTGGACATTTTAATACAATTAAATAAATGTACATTTACCATAAACGCCAATGATTCTACTTTTAGGGATTTAGTCAAAAGAAAAGGAAACATAACTATACATAGTGTAGACTCTAATATTTGTAGCAGCAAGACTTATAGTAGCGAAAACTGTGAACAACTTAAATGCCTATCAGCAAGTATAAGGATAAATAAGTTCCATTCAGTGGATTGGTACTCAATAATAAAAATGAGCAATGTACTGATACATTCAACAATGTGTATTAGTTTCAAAAATATTAAGTTGAATAAAAGAAGTCAACACAAAAGTTATGTATTGTATGTTACACTTATGTAAGATTCTAGAAAAGACAAATCTAATTTATAGTTACAAAGAGCTTATAAATGGATTTGGAATTAGGAGCAGGAATGGCAGGATTGACTAAGGAAGGGGGGCAAGGGAACTTTTTAGGATGAAGCAAGTGCTTGTTATCTTGATTGTGGTGTTGGTTACATGAGTGTCTACATGGGTCCAAACTCATCAACTGTACCCTTAAAATGGGTGCATTTTATTGAATGTATATTATACCTTAATAAAGTTGATTAAAAATAAAATTAAGAATATATACAAGTATTTCTATTGTTCATTTTATGTTACCAAAGAGTAACAAAAGAAAAATTGTAATGAATTTATCATTTTCAGAGAATAAGCCACACAATGGTTGATAAACACATTTTTCTTTTAAATTGAAAAACAATTTACTATCCAAGGAAAATAAAAACTCCTTGTAACCATGATGGATTTTGCTAATTAATTGAGTTTACCTTAAATTTTAGTTTAGTGTAGTTTTTTTTCCCCCTGCGGGGAGGTTACTGAAGAGAAATACAAGGGCGTATTTTCATGATGTGAAGAGATACCAATAACTTGAAATAACTAGGTGGAATTCCTCCATAAGATTTCTATAGGCATTACAAACCAGTTATCTAGCTTTCTTTTTTTCAT
This sequence comes from Phocoena sinus, assembly GCF_008692025.1. Classification (NCBI taxonomy): domain Eukaryota; kingdom Metazoa; phylum Chordata; class Mammalia; order Artiodactyla; family Phocoenidae; genus Phocoena; species Phocoena sinus. The sequence continues at coordinate 80,036,457 of NC_045764.1, forward strand.
ATCTTCCTGATGTCTGAATTCTTTTTGTTAGCATTTGTGCCTCTCACCTGTGATCTAAGACCTCCTCTATATTTAATTATCCACATCTCTCAGAAGTTACCCTCCTACTAAAGCATCATTTTCCTATGGAATCATTGTTTTTGCATCTACATTTTAAGAATTTCTCTTTGTAAAACTATTTTTTATCTGCTTTTATTATAAAAATGATGTGTGCTTATTATTATAATTAAAAATAAGAAAGCATATGAATTAAAAATGAGAGGTTTTCCCCATCCTCTTTTCATTGATGAAGTAAACACTGTTAAAGGTTTGCTGTGTATGCTTTTCTATGTCTATAGAAACATAAATATAGATGTAAGTCATATATATAGTAGATAATAGGTAATCATATTTTACATAGTATTCTGCAACTTGCTTTTTTATTTAACAGTATAAAGTGAACATCTTTCTAATGTGTGTGTGTATAATTGTTTCTCATGGCTGCAGAGTATTTTATAACATGCATGAACCACAGTTTATTCAACCATTTGTCCATTAATGAACATTTGGTTTGTTTTGGTCTTTTCCTCTTTTCTGTTATAAGCAGTGCTGCTCTAAACATTTCTCTACATATATCTTATATAGTCAGGTTTTTGTTTCTTTGCAATAGAAATCTAGACAGATCTGAGCAGGACCCTAAACACCTTCAGTTGTTTGCTCATAACTTTCAAAAATCTGTGTATAAGGAAATAGGGGTTCTTTTTAAAAAGTGCAAACTCTGGCTTACCCACCTCCTACCTCCAATGATTCTGAGATGGAACCCAAGACTTTCTACCTTTAAACAAACATCCTCAGTGTCTTTAAAACAGACATTCTTAGAGCCACATTTTAGGAAACACTTCAAATCTTAATTATCTTGGGCAAGTTGCATAGCATTTTTGAGTTTCACTTTCCTCATTCTCCCACACTAGAATGTAAAATCCACCAAGGTGAGTAGTGTTTATCTGTTTAGTTAACTGATGTAGAGCCTAGAACCATGCCTGGCACATTGAAAACACATAATTATTTGATAAGTAAAAGAATAAATAAACTAATGAATAAATCTGTGAAATGGAATTAATACCTGGATAGGATTGTTTTTAGGTTTCAGTACAATAATGCATCTAACACTAAACTGTAAACAGTAAGTATTAACTCATTTTTTTCCCTTAAATTTTCAAAATGCCAGCTACAACTCAATGGATAGTGTTAAAACAACAATAAGTATAATAAAAGAAGGAAAATGAGCTGGCCAGTTCAATGACACAAACATGATATGCTGTATTTTTTTTTACATCTTTATTAGGGTATAATTGCTTTACAATGGTGTGTTAGTTTCTGCTTTATAACAAAGTGAATCAGTTATACATATGTTCCCATATCTCTTCCCTCTTGCATCTCCCTCCCTCCCACCCTCCCTATCCCACCCCTCCAGGTGGTCACAGAGCACCTAGCTGGTCTCCCTGTGCTATGTGGCTGCTTCCCACTAGCTCTCTACCTTACGTTTGGTAGTGTATATATGTCCATGCCTCTCTCGCGCTTTGTCACAGCTTACCCTTCCCCCTCCCCATATCCTCAAGTCTATTCTCTAGTAGGTCTGTGTCTTTATTCCTGTCTTACCCCTAGGTTCTTCATGACATTTTTTTCCCCTAAATTCCATACATATGTGTTAGCATACGGTATTTGTTTTTCTCTTTCTGACTTACTTCACTCTGTATGACAGACTCTGAGTCTACCCACCTCATTACAAATAGCTCAATTTCGATATGCTGTATTTTTTTAATGGAAGGGTTATATAGGTCATTCTATACCCTACTGTTTCTTTACCAAAAAATCCATCAAGATGGGAATATTAACTTAGTAGCTTTGTGGAATGTGAAAAATATGTCATAGAGCGCTAATGTTGCTTGCTATCATAAATCAAACTGAGTGTGTGTTTGTAGAAGCAGAGGGATATTTCTGAGGATAATGGGAGATCTATTTAGTTTTTAGAATTATCTTGACTAGTCAAAATTTAAGGACAAAACATTCTTCCAGATACAGTGAAATATATTATTTATCCAGATCCTAACTGACATTATTTTTGTCTGGGCTATTTTCCTTTCCATTGTTAACAAAGGAAAATGCATTGGTCTAAGAGGTAGACAAAGCTTTGCAAAGTTTTAGGTTTACTAAGTTTTGATGGAAAACTTCATCTTCTCATTCATATTTACTTATTGTTTAATTGGTCATTTAACTTCATACTCTGGGAGCTTCTGTGAAACAGTATAGTCATTCATGTAGCTGTAAATACAGTTGTATTGCTAGAAAATGACTGGAATGATGAGTTCCCAAAATAGAAAGTTAAGATTTAGCCTTAAGAGCTTTAGAGACAAGATAAACATAGAATTTCAGTACAACAAATAGGTAGTATTGTACTGGAAAGAGTAAAAGAAACTCATAAGGCATTTTTGTGTGTGGGGGGGGGGGAGGTCAAGTTAATTAGTATGTTTTATCATAAAAATAATGAAAGCACTTTCAAAATATCAGCTATTTCTCATAAAAAATTAGACCAGGAAGACATTTTACCAGTGAACATAAGATTAAGGTCATATCTTTATAGTGAGTTAAAGTGGAATATTATGGAACATCTTGATGAGGCAGATTAGTTTATTTTGTCAGCCATTCTGAGTAATTGAGGGAGGCTTGGGAAGTTAACATATAGGTAGATTCCATTATGACATGATTGGATGTGATTTCATAGAACTGATGTTTGTTAATATAACAATCTAAGAAAAAAAGGAAGGAGCAGCATTTTTGCCCCAAAGGGGAATATGTCCTATTACCACATGTTTCATCTCAGAGGTGAAAGTAAAACTGATGCAGAGAGAAGGTAAATAACTTGCTCAAGGTATATAGCTACTAAGGAGCACAACCAGAACAAAAAATGTCATCGACATAATAAAGAAATAAAATCCTTGAAATTTCTGACTCAGATTTATAAGTTAAACTGGTTGCCAAATAATCGTCTACCATTTATCTGGTGGAGAATATTACATTAGTCAGCTGCGTGTTGTTTCCTAGACACCTTTTCATGAGGAAGGTGGGCTTATCTGGACTTCATCTGACTCCATAGATGGTGATGGCTAGCTCATACAAGCAGGGCCGCCTTGTACATTTCTGGTATCCAGCTGCCCTAACCACACTTGCCTCTTCTGAAACCTATTTTTATCAGGATAAATATCTAGATTTGGATTTGTTTTAGACGTTGAGTATTTCGCTCTTTGGCAGGAATTGTGACTGTTAGCAATTTCAAACTCTATGTTGTAGAGTGAGAAAGTGAGAAAGTTTGGCTTCTTTGGATGCTTAAGTGAATTCCCACATCCATGGTAGGCAAGCCTAGCGGTGTTCTTTGTGCAGACAGAATGTCCCCTGGGTCCTGTTGCAGGTTCTCAGAATGTTCTAACTCCTGGTTACCACCACTATGGTATCTGTCTATTCAGTTTGAACGTGGCTGGAGCAGGTTGAGCCAAGTGGGTGGGAACTTGATCCAGGTAAATAAACAGGATTAGATGGTGTTACCAGCGGAGTCGGCACTTTGAACAAAGGCTCAGGGGTGGGAAAAGGAAACTGGAGGAATTGGTGAATCTGTAGCGTGATGGGTTTGTTTTAATAATGATGGGAGACTTTCTTGAAGGGGGTGGGGCTTAATCTGCCTTCTGTAGATTTCTGAAATCAGCCTGGTTTAACTGTTTCAAAGGAGCCAGGGTTTATTTGGTAAGGAGCTGTGGAATTCCTTATCCATCAGGGAGGCATGAACGTGGATAGGGAGCTGGCTGTCCAGTGGGAAATACATACAATTTTATGGTTAAACTAATGTGTTCACTGAGCAACCACAGAGTCAGAAAAAATAATCTTTGATTAAAAAAAAGGCGTCCACCTCCAGACTTCAGATTCTCTTCCTTGCATAGTAGCAGATTTCAGTGCAACTTCTTCTCTAAGTAATTAATACATATGAAGGATCCATCAGAGGCACACACTGACTGCATTAGGAGCCATTAAAAAAAAAAATCAACAAAAAAGACAATATTTCCAGTATGAGGAAGTAGGTATGCTTGTATTTGTTCAATGAATAAGTTAATTAATTAACCGTTAAAAGTTTGTTAGATGTTTGTTCATCATGTTTGTCCATATTTCGTCGGCAGTAAAAGACAGAGTAAAACTCCAGCAACTATCTGCATGATGTAAATGAAAAGCTATCCTCAAAGTGCTGGGTGATATTTTTCTCTGAGATGACCTTTAGCAAGTGTCATGCTGTGTTCTCGAGAAGTTGTTAACTCTCATTACATACTTCACACACCCTCAACATCAAGCTTCCTACATTATTTGTGACCCGTCTCCAATCACAGAATGTTCTTTAAGTAATGCTCCCAACGTTTCAATCTTGCCATCTCTCATGAGAGTTTGACCCAAGCAAACATTTTTTCATAAAACAACAAACAGAAATTTATTTAAATCTGTATTTAAAAAACCTCATAAAATCTTTTATTTCAATGCTATTCAGAATGTAATGCAGTTTTCTGAAAAAGGGGGAAGGGAGCTAGTATTCACTGAGGGCCTGCTTTGTGCCAGGGGCGTGTCATGTTTTTTTCCTAATCAATTTCTCAAAACAAATTCAAGAGGTGGGTATTAGGCTCTATTTACAAAAGGTAAAAACGCTTGTTCAAGGCCACATAGTTAGTTAATGCTGAGCAAGGATTTGAGCTTGAGTCTGCAAGACACCAAACCTCTTCCTCCTTCTCTTACACTCTTGTCAGTCAGAGGGAATTACCAAACTTTAGGGTGCCATGGACTCTACAGCTGCAAAGAGAAGTGTTAAAATATACTTATGTTCAGGAAACAACTAACTTAGTACCTAGCATCTCAAAACAACTGAACTCAAACAACAACACAAAACAAACACCACCACCAAAAACACCAGCCTAATGAAAGTCCTCATATCTTCTGCCAGAGGAGATTTGAGATGTTTTGTCCAGACAGTTTTAAAATACCAACAAGAAGTGTTCAACTATCTAATTTCAGAAACAAAAATATAAAATAATTAATAATGTTAAATAATGTTCAGTCCCACACAATATCCAAAGAGAGGAGAGATTTATATGAATCGTTTAGTTTTCTCTGCCAGGATTCATGTAATTATTTAGCATTTTGATTACATTTTCAGTAACTTATATTCTGTTTAATAACAATCACACATGCTGAAAATCCTCAAAGTAACTATGGACACATAAGAAAAGTAAGCACTCTTGTGGGATGCTTTTTTTTCTTAAGTGGATGATAATTAAATATTGTGCTAATAAGTACGCGAAAAGCATTTACCGAGTACCTGAGTTAGAGGCTTTTTATGTCAAGACCACACTGCAGTTGGTAAAAGGGACAAGGATCAGAACAGAGAAGCAAAGGTCAAAATCAGCAACAAAACTTTACCGCATAAGCCCCATATATGTAAAAGAACAAGCTATTTGACATTAAATGCAAAAGAAAGTTTAGTGTAAAACAAACAAGTTCCCTGGGGAAGGGTTAATTAAAGGGACATTTTAAACTGTGTGCATTCAGACAGGATCTCAATCTCACTAAGCACTGTGTTGAAGCTTTACGTGGTTCTATTTCTGAAGGAGTCCATTTTCTCTTCATTTTTCTTTTTATGATGATGGCAGATAAAGATGCACTTCCGGCACATGTGCAGATACTGGAGGTTTTGCTTGAGAGTAATTAGAATTCTCTATGTCCAGTTCAAGACCAGGCTAACAGATGTTTATTTTCTCAGGAAAAATAAGTTTTTGTGGACTTTTCTGGTCACTCCGTTTTTCTATGTATGCTTTTAGCCTTTGCAAAGGCCACTGCTATCAAGAAATAAGAGATACTGTCATTGGTTCAATGAAGACTTTTACCTAACTGACAGAATTCAATTGTCTGTTTTTCAAGATTAAAAAAAAAAAGTATCTTTAAAAATTATTATTAATGCTATAGAGATTGAATTAATCAAATTCCTAGGTTAATGATGCACTGTTATTGGTACATTTAACTGTTTGCTCTTGTTCAACTTTACCAGTTCATTTCATCTGGCTACTTCCTTTCCTGTTCTTCCAAAAGTAACCAAGTTAATGTAATCTATGCAAATGTGCATATGTGCATTTTTAATACAAAGGGAATATTTCCTCAAACATAAATTTGGGTGGTACTTTTTGGACTGTGAAATATTTACTGCTGTTTTAAAATTTCTCCAAATTTGTAAAGTAAATAAACTTATTTAATATAAAAAATAATAAAAATTACTCTTAATGCAAATTGTATGAAATACGAAACAGAAAGGAGTAAAATAAGGAAAATGTAATCCATGACCCTATCACTCATTATTAATATTTTAGGATATTTATATATTCATTCATTTATTATGTCTGTTTAATCTCTCTCCACATGTACGCCTTTTTCAGCACCTATTTTGTGCCAAGTACCGCATAGGAATGCAATAATGAGCAAAACAGATAAAATCCATGCTCTCAGAGCATCCAGTGTGTGTTTTGGGAGAGGGCACAGGTAAATATCAACCAAATAGACAAATATGTAATTGCCACTGTGATTTAGTGCTATGAAGAGAAATATATGACACGATGAAAGATATTAAGAGGAAATATCAGATAACTAGGAAGAAATAAACATATATGATAATGAGATATTGAGGAAAGTGTATCTTATCAGATAAGTTCCTCAGTGAAGAAGATTTGAGACAAGATTAAGGCTGAGTGGAAAATAAGAAATAGAAAGTGTGGAGTAAAGAAAAAAGGGAGGAAAAGAACTTCCAGGCAAAGGGAACAACCTGTGTCAAGACTCCAAAGGGAAATGCAGAAGGTGCATTTGATGAGCATAAAGAAGGTCAGAGAACCTGGAGCACAGAATACAATGATGAAGAGTTACCAGGCACCAGACCATAGTTTTTCTTTTAGGTTGTTATCAATTTTGATCTTTATCGTAAAGGCAATGGAAAATCATTGTACTGTTTTAAGCAAAGGACTTGTATAATGAGATTGGCTTTTTAAAACACGTCACGCTGCTTGCAAAGCTGCAGAGGAAATTGGAGGAGAGGCCAAAATGGATTCAAGTAGAAAGATTTGTAGGTTTTGATAGTAGTACATAAGAGCTATGACAGTTGTGTAGACCCGGCTGATAGTGGAGAGAAAGAAAATGTGGGCAGGTTTGAGAGATACCTAGAAGCTTAAACAGATAGTACTGGTCGCCGATTCGGTGTGAGAGGTTAGGGAGATTGCCTTACACTGACCCCTAAGTTGTTGGTTGACCTAACTCAAAAGAAGATAAGTACTGTGACAGGAAAGAGTTAAGGTAGTTGGGTTTGAGGGAAGTTTCTGAATTTAGCTTTGAGCATGCTGAGTTTACTGCTTCAGACTTTTACGAGGTATCAGTAAGCAATTGCATGTGGATGTTTAGGGTTCACACAAGTGGTCTATGCTGGTAAGATGTATTTGGGGTTCCTGGGGCAAGATGGTAATTGAAGCTATAGGTATGGCTGGCTATGCACAACTGGGTTTTTTTTTTTTTTTTTCCTTTTGCTTTTTAAGCCAATTCCTCACTTAAAGTGATAGTGCCAGAAGAATAATGTCTAATAAGCTTGTGATCAGATGTGACTTAATTTTTTCCCATAGGAAAAAGGAGCTATAACTCTTCCTTATCCACTAAAGTTTGGGTACAGGATGAAAACAATTAAGGTTGTTTTAAATATTTAAAAATATTTTTGTCCTGTTCTTACACTGAAATTTGATTACCTCATTTATACTGTAGAGGAAATAGCACATGCCAGCTAGCACATACAAGCTGGAGCACATACTCTATATAATAGTGACGTGAGCACACAAGGAATTATTTTTCTGCATGTAAATGGAGTCTGGAAATTGCTCTCTGGGGTCAGTATATTGGCTCCACAGTCATCAGGGTTCTAGGTTTAGAACATGACTTAGGACCTTAAGGTTACCTTATGATCCAAGATGGCTGCTACACCTCCAGCCATCACACCTGCACTCCTGGCAGCAAATATAAAGCAGAAGAGAAAGGTACTGTCTACCCACAGCTACAAGGGAAGTTGAGAAATACCATCTTTTAAAAGGCTACTTTGCCATCTGAAATAATGTCTATTCTCCTCTTCTGTTAGTGAGGAAGAGGGGGACAAAGAATATGGGTAGGCATATCTTTCTGTCACAGAACATGTGGAGATTGGGTTTAATTCCAGGTCCTGCTGTTAATGGGCTTTATTACCTTTAAAAAGCCCTCTGTGAAGAATAAATGGCATACTATATGTGAAAATGTTGTTTAGTAAATGATATACAATTTTAGCCATTGTTATTATTTCCAAAGTGACTAGCTCTGTAGGTACTTGAAAAGTAGTTCAATCTTTGTTATAAATGTTGAAAGACTACTTGGATTTCAAAATTACTGCTCTAGAAATAAAAGTTATTCTTTTAAATGTATGACTATTGCTTTTCCATAGCTATAATAAATATTTTTTTGTATCTTGCTTTCCTGTTTAATATTACATTCTAGGCATTGCCCGTTTTCGCATAATGCCCATAGATATCAATTTTAGTGGCTGTAAAAAACAAAAAAATCAGTATTTTGTAAATTTTTCTGTTATTTCAGTAATTTTTATGAGTGGAGTGAAGATCCCACCTCATTTTTTCTTTGATTCATGCATTATTGCATTCTTTTAATATTCCAGAAAAGAAACTTTTATGGAGTATAATCTATTAACATTTCGAATCACTGTTGTACACTTGAAACTAATATAATATTGTAAATCAACTGTATCTCAATAAAACAATAAAAAGGCAAACGAAAAAATTTCAGAAAAGTATTAAATACTGTAGAAAGTAGGAACTTTTGTCTTTTTCCTCATTTTAAAGGGGTCATTTCTTGTGGTGAGAGTTATTGATTTACTCCTATTTTCTCTAAACTGTAATCTAGCATATTTGTTAAATTTCAAGCTTGTAGCTTCTAATGAGAGAATCATTTAAATTTTATATATCAATGTGATATATTTTATTAATGGACTTCCTAATGTTAGATCTTTGTATTCTTAGGAGAAATTTACTCTCATAGATAATTTTCTTTCAATGTTATTGAATAGTTTGAAATAATTTTAATTATTAAAAAATTTAGTTTACTAGTCTATTAGTTACTTGTGGCGTGTAATTATAATAAGAACATATTTTTTTTACCATGTGCCATTTATGTGCATTTTATGTAATTCATTTAATCCTCTCAATAATTCCAGCACTGGGAATATTGTTATCCCCACTTTGCCGATGAGACAGCTGAGACACTTTCTACCACAGTGGAAATCAGTGTTAAATTAGCTTCATAAAATACATTGAGAAGTTCCCTTTTTTTTAGTACTCTGATATTTCTTAGGGTATAGAGACGAGCTACTTCTTGAACATTTGAATGAACTCACCAGTAAGTCCAAATTCCCCCACAACCTTTGGGGAGGAGATTCTTTTAAATTATTTCCATGTCTTTCATAGTTATAGCTCAGCCAACTTTGCTGCTTCATCATGAGTTGCTGTTGTATGGCAGAAAGTGGCTACGTGTTTGGTAACTCTGAGTTTCTCTCAGGGAACACGGGATGCCAGCTTTGCTCAGCCTCCCTTGCAGCCAGTGGCCTTCCAGTTAGGCCAGTGGAATGTGGATGGAAATGATGTATGCTACTTCCATGACAGCCTTAAAATGGTCCATGTGACTGACTTCCATGGTTATCTTCTCTCTTGTCTAGATGGCTGTAAGTGGAGGAAGGATGCTAAAGTCACTGCTTAAAGAAAAGCTGCCGAGGAGTCAACCAACTCACAGTCAGTTTGCCGTGAGTAAGAAATAAACCTTTATTGTTTTGAGCCACTGAGACACAATGCTTGTTACAGAAGCTAACGTTATTTACCCTAATATAGTTGGTAAATAAAAGTTTGCCAGAAAAGTGGACATTTTATCCATGCTTTCAAATTTATTAGCATGGGGTTACAAATTGCTTAAAATTTTAAGCCTCTGTGTTGTTACTTCTCTTTTTTAAAAGGTTATACTTTTCTCAATCCCAATTTTGTCTATTATTTTGCTTATATTTCCATCTTTTCACTTTTCTAAAGAAGAGATAATTTTATAGTTTACTTTATTAGCTTTTAGTGTGAGGCTAGTATGGCCTGTATGCTTTCTCTTTTCTCCCTTCCTTCCTTCACATTTAATGATATTTCCTTTGTGGCAGAATATTTGATTCATATTTTTTAGATATTCCATATAGGCTTGAGAGAATATGTGTATTGTTTATAATATTTGCAGATTTCAAGAGTGACTTAATTCTTTCTAGTTTAAGTGTATTATTCAACTGTTATGAATTTTCCATTATATTTCAGCATGTCAATATCTTTTAAAATTTCAACCAGTGTTTTAGTCCTTACTCTTGTGTCCTGGATTTACTCAATTTATTCTTTTTTTAAATTTTTTAAACATGTTTATTAGAGTATAATTGCTTTACAATGTTGTGTTAGTTTCTGCTATATAACAAAGTGAACCGGGTATATGTATACATATATCCCCATATCCCCTCCCTCTTGCATCTCCCTCCCACCCTCCCTATCCCACCTCTCTAGGTGGTCACAAAGCACAGAGCTGATCTCCCCGTGCGATGCAGCTGCTTCCCACTACCTATCTATTTTACATTTAGTAGTGTATGTATATATGTCAATGCTACTCTCTCAATATGTCCCAGCTTACCCTTCCCCCTCCCCGTGTCCTCAAGTCCATTCTCTAGTAGGTCTGCGTCTTTATTCCTGTCCTGCCCCTAGGTTCATCAGAGCCATTTTGTCTTTTTCTTTTTTAGATTCCATATATATGTGTTAGCATACGGTATTTGTTTTTCTCTTCTGACATACTTCACTCTGTATGACAGACTCTAGGTCCATCCAACTCACTACGGATAACTCAGATTCATTTCTTTTTATGGCTGAGTAATGTTCCATTGTATATATGTGCCACATCTTCTTTATCCATTCATCTGTTGATGGACACTTAAGTTGCTTTCATGTCCTGGCTATTGTAAATAGTGCTGCAATGAACATTGTGGTACATGACTCTTTTTGAATTATGGTTTTCTCAGGGTATATGCCCAGGAGTGGGATTGCTGGGTCATATGGTAGTTCTATTTTTAGTTTATTAAGGAACCTCCATACTGTTCTCCATAGTGGCTGTATCAATTTACATTCCCACCAACAGTGCAAGAGACATATAACATTGTTTAAGTTTAAGGTATGCAAAATGTTGATTTGATACGTTTATAATTTGCAGTATGATTGCAACTGTAGTGTTAGCTAGCACCTTTATCACATCACATAATTAGCATTTTTCTTGTGGTGGGAATAATTAAGGTCTAGTCTCTTAACAAGTCTGAAGTTTATAACACAATATTGTTGTCTATAATCACTTTCCTATGCATTAGATCTTCTGGACTTACTTATCTACTAGCTGCAACTTTGTATCCTCCTATATATCTCCTATTCCCCCACTGGGGAATCATTTTACTCTCTGGTAAACATCACTTTACTCTCTGTTTTTAATCAGTTTTGCTGTTTTTAGATTCCACATATAGCGATATCATACAGTATTGGTCTTCCTATGTCTGACTTATCTCATTTAGCATAATGTCCTCAAGGTCTATCCATGTTGTTGCAAATGGCAGAGATTTCCTCCTTCTTATGGTTGAATAATATTTCATTGTGTGTGTGCATATCATATCTTCTTTATCCATTCAGCCTTTGAGGGACATGTAGGTTGTTTCCGTATCTCAGCTGTTGTGAATAATGCTGCAGTAAACGTGGGAATGTATATCTTTCTTTGGTATCCTGTTTTCATTTCCTTTGGACATATACCCAGAAGTGGAATTGCTGGACCATATGGTAGTTCTATTAATTTTTTTAGGAACCTTCATATTGTTTTCCATAGGGCTATGCCGATTTATATTTCCACCAACAGTACCCAAGTTTTTCCTTTTCTTTACATCCTTGTCGACATTTGTTATCTCTTCTTGATGATAGTCATTTTCACAGGTATGCCATGATATCTCATTGTGGTTTTGATTTGTGTTTTCCTGGTGGTTAGTGATATTGAGCACCTTTTTACGCAGCTGCTGATAATTTGGATGTCTCATTTGGACAAATTTCTGTTTAGTCCCTCTGCCAATTTTTTTTTCCTATAGTATAGTTGATTTACAGTATTGTACTGGTTTCAGGTATACAACATAGTGATTCAATATTTTTATAGATTATACTCCATTTAAAGTTATTAAAAAAATAATGGCTGTATTTCCCTGTGCTGTACAATATATCCTTGATACTTACTATTTTATACATAGTAGTTTGTGTCTCTTAATCCCATACCCCTATCTTTCCCCTTTCCCCACTGGTAACCACTAGTTTGTTCTCTATATCTGTGAGTCTGTTTCTGTTTTGTTATATATATTTGTTTGTTTTATTTTTTAGGTTCTACCTGGAAGTGATAACATACAATATTTGTTTTTCTCAGTATGACTTATTTCACTAAGCGTAATACCCTCCAGGTCCATCCACATTGTTGCATATGGAAGAATTTCATTTTGTAATGGCTAAGTAGTAGTCCATTTTGTGTGTGTGTGTGTGTGTGTGTGTTTGTGTATAGCACATCTTCTTTATCAGTTCATCTGTTAATAGGCACTTAGGTTGCTTCCATATCTTGGCTATTGTAGGTAATGCTGCTATGAACATTGGGGTGCATGTATCTTTTTGAATTAGTGTTTTAGTTTTTTGATGAAGCTCCACACTGTTTTCCATAGTGGCTGAAACCAATTTACAATCCTGACAACAATGTACTAGGGTTTCCTTTTCTCTACATCCTTGCCAACATTTGTTATTTGTAGACTTTTTGATGATAACCATTTTGATGGGTGTGAGTGGATATCTCATTGTGGTTTTAATTTGCATTTCTCTGATGATTAGTGATGTTGAGCATCTTTTTCATGTGCCTGTTGACCATCTATATGTCCTCTTTGGGAAAATGTCTATTCAGGACTTCTGCCCATTTTTAATCTGATTGGTTGTTTTTTTGATGCTGAATTGTATGATGTTTATATATTTTGAAATGTTAACTCCTTATCAGATATATGGTTTGCAAATATTTTCTTCCCTTCAGTAGGTTGCTTTTTCATTTTGTTGATTGTTTCTTTTGCAGTGGAGAAGTTTTTATGTTTGATGTAGTCCCATTTGTTGATTTTTACTTTTGTTGTTTTGCGCTCTTGGTTTTATATCCAAAAAATCATCACTGAGAGCAATATCAAAGAGCTGCTTCCCTATGTTTTCATCTAGGAGTTTTAAGGCATCATGTTTTATGTTTAAGACTTTGATCCATTTCAAGTTAATTTTTGTGAGTAGTGTAAAATTGAGGTTCAATTTCATTTTTCTGCATGTGTTTATCTAGTTTCCTCAGTACCATTTGTTGAAGAGACTATCCTTTTCCCATTGAATATTCTTGGCTTCCTTTTCAGATATTAATTGTCCACATATATGGAGCTTTAATTCTGGGCTCTCTGTTGTTCCACTGATTGTGTGTTTATTTTTATATCAGTACCATATTGTTTGAATTACTATAGCTTTGTAGTATAGTTTGAAATCAGTAAGAGTAGTGTCTCTAGCTTTCTACTTCTTTATTCTTATAGTTTCTTTGTCTAAGCCCAAAGTTGGCAGAAGGAATGAATTAAAGATCAGGGTGGAAATAGAGAACAGAAAAACAATAGAAAAGATCATAGAAATTAAGAGTTGATTTTCTCAAAAAGATAAACAAAATTGACAAACCTGTAGCTAGACTAAGAGAAAAAGAGAGAAGACGCAAATAGATAAAATCAGATATGAAAGATAATACAACTAATAGTATAGAAATATATAGGATCATAAGAGACTACAGTGAACAGTTGTATGCCAATAAATTAGATAATCTAGAAGAAATGGATAAATTCTAGAAACATACAACCTGCCAAGACTGAATCAGGAAGAAATAGAAAATCTGAACATACCAATAATGAGTAACAAGATTGAATCAGTAATTAAAAACTTCCAACACAAAAGAACACTAGGACCAGATAGCTTCACTCGTGAAATCTACCAAAAATTTAAAGAAGAATTAATGCCAATCCTTCTCACACTCTTCCAAAAAATTGAAGAGGAGGGAACATGGGGACCCTTCCAAACTCGCTCTATGAGGCTAGTATTACCCTAATATCACAGCAAGATAAGGAGACTATAAGAAAACTTAGACCCATATCCCTGATGAATATAGATGCAAAAGTTTTCAACAAAGTATTAGCAAGCTGAATTCATGAACATATTAAAAGGATTATACACCATGACCAAGTGGGCTTTATCCCTGGGGTGCAGGAATGATTCAATGTATTTAAAGCTCTATCCTTGTGCTGCATGTTCATGTAGTCTGTCTCACACATTTGGACCTGCGTGAGAGGTTCTTTGGGATATAAAGCCTATGAGTGGAACTCGTAAGTACTGCCATATTGCTTTCCCAATTGGCTGTTCAAGTTTACACACTCACTAGTATTTTTGGAAGGTGAATTTCTTAATAAATTTTCCAATTAAAAAAAGCATTTTAGAGGTTTGTTGAGGTTCTATAAATGTTTTGGCCAGTTTTGGTATTATATATTTTTCTACACATTTATCCACCTCATCTATTTTTTTTAGAGTAGTTTTATTCATTATTCCCTTATTATTATTATATTTCTTTTGGGTCCATAATTTCCCTTTTCATTCTGTATTTTATGCAGTAGTATCTTCTCTACTATTTTTCTTAACTAGTCTTGCCAAAGGTTTATCTATCTTATAAATCTTTTCAGGGAACTAGGTTTAGGTTTTGGTTTTGCTAAACTTTTACATGGATTTTCTTTTGTAAGGAATATCTAGGTGTCTGATTTTTTTTCTTAAACTTAATTGTATAACTTTCTTCTTTGTTGCTTCTTTGGCCTATTTTCTTGATTGTCTTCCAACTTCTTGAGTTGGATACTTCACTTATATTTTTAATAATTTCTTGTTCTTAAAACAAATATATTTAAGGCTATAGAATTACTTCTGTGTATTGCTTTCACATATAAATTTTGACATGTAGTGTTTTTATCACAATTCAGCTACAAGTATTTCTTTCTTCCTTCCTTCCTTTGTTTATTTATTTCTTCCATAAGACAAAGATTATTTGGTAAGATGCTAATTTTCAAACATACGTAATATTTAGCTTTCATTTTGTTATTAATTCATATTTTTATTGCATTTTGCCAGAACACATTCAGTGTGTTCTTGATCCTTTGGAATGTTTTGAGTTTGCCTTTGTAGCCTACTAGCTATTTTTCTGTTCTGCTGCTGCTCAAAAGCAAATCATATTCTTTGTTTGTAGGATATAGAATTCTCTGTATTTCATACCTAAGATTTACTAATTGTACTGTTGAGACCATTGATGTCTAAGACTATTTTAGTGGGCTTTATAAATTTTTGAGATGGGCATAATATTAAATTCTCCAAGTATATTTTCTGGTTTCATTCTTTTTAATCCTCTAGGTTTATAGGTTGTTGCTTAAATACATTTTGATATAGTCTGTATTGTTAAGTGAATGTTTGTTTATAATAGCTATATTATTGTCCCTTTTTTTCCCCCTTGAATTTAAAATTGGAATTAGACTATCCCAGTTTAGATCTTGATTTAGTTAACACCTTCATGACATTAGGCAGTCTACTTAACCATTCTAAGCCACAATTTTCTTATCTTTACAATGGTTATTATAATACCAACCTCATAATGGTATTGTGAAGATTAAATACGTTGATACATCTAAAGCATTTAGAATAGTGACTGGCATATTCTAGTTCTCAGTTAATGATAGTAATCAGTTATTAAGCATTAAGGTCGATAAAGCATAAAGGACAACTGAATAAAAGAACTAACCAGTCAAGGGAGAAATATTGATAAAGTAAATATAAGTAATTTATTAAAATATGATTACAATAACAAATATAAAATAAAAATATCTTTGTCTTGAAAGTTTTCATATTTAAATGAGTTCACTTCAGGAAAAAAAAGAAAAAAACACAACTGGAAGCCTAAGAAAGGCCAGGAAGCTGAAAAACAAAACAAAAAACTCCAAATCCCCAAAAAATAAGTATGTTAAATTTCTTGACTGGTAAGTGTGAGATAAAAGTTATTTTGTGTGTTTATGATAATAATGACTATAAATAACTATTTGTGAAAAAACTATAAATCATTAGTAGAATTTTAAATGGAGTATCTCTCTTACAAATTACTATAGAAGAAAAACTTCAACAAAACATAGTCAATTCCCCCCAGTTTGTTGAAGAAGGGAGAGATGAGCCCCAGGACAGAGTCTTTGGCACTACAGAGCCACGGTTACCAACTCCTATTTGGTGCTGCATCACTAGGAAACATCTAGTTGTCAGAGGTTTTTCTCTGAACTCTCAAAAAGAAGGAACACTGGAGGGACACTGTCTCCTTAAGTTGTAATTTTTTAGCCTTGGGAGTTTAGAAGGGAGAGAGACAGAGGAGAGGATCATCATGCAGCCGGTTTACACCGGGTTTAACAGTGCTTTCATAGTGCTGGGTGGTTCATGCCCATTTCTAAGGTGAAGGCCATGATTACTTTGAACCACGGTAGAGGCCAGCAATGCTGCCAAACATCCTATAGTGCACAGGACAGCTCCCCGCGACAAAGGAGGATTATCTGCTCCAAATGTAATATTTTCTCTCATTATTTACTTCTCTTGGCTATGCTCATTTTTAAAGCACTTTATTTTGGCTTTCATTCTTATAGTTCATAGACGCAATGTCTTCTTGGATCTTGTTAATGACATTAATGAGGGGTTGTTCAAAATATTATGTTGATTCTTGAATCAACTTTTTCATGTTTCTGCTGATTTGAGTGAGATATATTTTGTATTTTTATTATTTCTATTGAGAATAAGCATCTCTAAATATATTTATTGTCATTGGTGTTTCTCTTTTGTGGATTGCTCATTGATTTTTCTATTGAATTTTTAAGTAATTCTTAAAAGTTTGTGCCACAATGTAGTTGAGTTCATTATTAATTAAGCATATTAAAATATTTTTCGTTTGGCTGTTCATCTAACTTTGTTCCTTTTGTCACTGAAAAGTTTTAAATTTTAGTATGTGCAAATTTATCATTTCTTTTTTCTTTTATGCCTTAAAATTCCTGTTTAAAAAATTGTTTCTAATTTCTATATGGTGAAGATAAGTTTTTCTTCTAAAACATTACTGTTTGATTATTAGGTGTGCAATTCATCTGG
Source organism: Phocoena sinus (assembly GCF_008692025.1). Lineage (NCBI taxonomy): Eukaryota > Metazoa > Chordata > Mammalia > Artiodactyla > Phocoenidae > Phocoena > Phocoena sinus. Next base: position 80,053,898 of record NC_045764.1, read on the forward strand.
ATTTCGTTTTATTTTTGTTTTGCATTGAGATCTAGTTTTATCTATTTTTATATAGATATAGAATATATACATTAAATGTATATTAATGTATACATTTATTAAAAGTCTACCCTACCCAACATGATATCAAATTCTCACATATTCATAGATATATTTCTAGGGAATCTATTGTATTTCATTGTCTATTTATGTGTCTATTCAAAACCTACACTATTTACTACAGCATTATGACAAATCATGAAATCGGTTAGAGCTGTGCAGCTGGGGGGATACTTGATCATTTTTCAAAATTGCCTTGACTTTTCTTTTGCTTCCATATGAATTCTTAAATTAGCTTGTAATCTATTAGAAAAATATGTTGTTTTGTAAATTAAAATGTAATGAAACTTGTAGATTAATTTGGAAGCAATTACCATCATTATAATATCTAGTCTTGTCATTCATAAAGAGACCTATGTTTTCTTTTGTTTGTATTATCGTCTATGCCCTTTAATAGAGTTAGAATTTCCTTATACAAGTCTTTATGCATTGTTCGTTAGATTTCTTCCTAGGTACCTTAAAATTTCTGTTGTCATTGTGAATGGAATTTTTTTCTTTTTCCTTTTTTTTTTTTTTTTTTTGTGGTACACGGGCCTCTCACTGTTGTGGCCTCTCCCGTTGCGGAGCACAGGCTTCGGACGCGCAGGCCCAGTGGCCATGGCTCACGGGCCCAGCCGCTCCGCGGCATGTGGGATCTTCCCAGGCCGGGGCACGAACCCGTGTCCCCTGCATCAGCAGGCGGACTCTCAACCACTGTGCCACCAGGGAAGCCCCTCTTTTTTCTTAATATATTTTATAATTGGTTATAAATGTGTCCATATATCTATATGAGCATAAATAAGTAAGAATGTGTATGAATCTCACCAAATCATTTAAACTCTTCAAGGTTCGGTTTCCTCATACATAAAATTGAGATTAAAAACATATTCACAGGATATGATTCATTAGAATTAAATCAATTCTTCTAGGTATACGAACAAAAAAGATGACTAGCATTTGTTAATGTTTTTAACCTCCCTTTTCTGTAATGCTACATTTTAAAGAAACAATGCTCAACCATCTAATATCATCACTAAAAAATATGTCAGAACTAGCTGGCTAATTTAGATATACTTTTGGGATAAAAATCACAATTTGGCCTAAATTTATCCCTTTGCTTTCGGGAGGCAGCCCTAGAGGACTGATTTTAGAGTATTTAGAAGTGCCCCAGACAAGGTACTGGTGTGGGGCAGAGAAGATAGCTTTAGGAAAATTAGATCATCCAGATTCCAGTTTCCTATTATGCTATTAACTAGTTGATATTAGGCTAGATATTATATACCTTTGAGGCTTAGTTTCTTCTCTTGAGTGAAGAATTTTGATTATCTGTATGATTATTTTCAGCTCTTAAATTTTATAATTTTGTCATATCTTTTTCAAGAAATACCAGTGTAGATGCTTACAACTTGGGCCTATATTAACTTTTCAAACTTGTGGCCTAAATGACTTTCTATAAAGAAGACAAAAGACTACAATGTATTATGAGTCTTTTTATTTCAACTATCTCAGATCAGAATTTTGGCGATTTAAAAAATCTAATTAATTAGCTTTGTAAAATGGTCAAAGTGTACCATGTAAATAAAGATTGTCAAGTTAGATTTAAAAAAAAGACCCATATATGCCACACAGATGCTGTCTACAATTATCATACTTTAAATATAGTGATACAGATAGTTTAGAAGAAAACAATGGGAAAAGGTATACAACTTAAACCCTAATTTAAAGAAAGCTACACTACTATCAGTTATTGCAGACTTTAGAACAAAGAAATTTACCAGGATGAAAGAGGAACATCACATATTTATAACAGAGTTCACTCACTGAGAAGATAATCGTAATCCGAAATGTATATGGACCTAACAACAGAGTTTCAAAATAAACAAAACAAACAGAAGAAATAGAAAGATAAATAGATTCACAATTATATTTGGCGATTTCAACACTCTTCTCAAAGTAACTGGTAAAACAAAAAAGAAAGTCAGTAAAATATTGATGATCAGAAGAACACTACCAATCAACTTGACTATGATTGTTAGATTTCTTCATAGATGCCTTAAAATTATAAGACAAAAAAATAGACTCTTTTCTGGTGCATATGGAACAGTTACCATACATATCTTGGGTCATAAAACAAATCTTATCAAATTTAAAAGAATTGATATCATACAAATTATACTCTCTAACTTGTAATGAAATGAAACTAGAAATAAGACGATATTTGGAAATTTAACAAGACACATAATTTGTAACTTATGGGTCAAAGAAGTCAAAATGGAAATTGGAAAATATTTTTAACTGCATAAAGACAAAATACAGCATACCAAAATTTGTGGAACGAAGCTAAAGCAGTGTTTAGAAGATTTGTGGCATTTAAGTGCTTATATTTTAGAAGACAAAAGGTACCAAATCAATAATCTGAGGCCCCACTTTAATAAATTGGAAGAGAAAATTAAACCTATATCAAACAGATGGAAGAAAGTAATAAAGAACAAAAGACATTGAAATTCAAAGCAGAAAAAAGTAGAGAAAATGAAATCAAAGCTAATTCTTTTTAAAAGATTAATAAAATAGATAAATAGAAATGGAGGAAACAGTTTCAAAATCTTTAGGAGGCCATAAATACCCTGATAACAAAACAAGACAGAAACATTATAAGAAAAGAAAAATATAGATCAATAGAATTCATGAATATAGATATAAAAATGCAACAAAATATTACCCAATTGAATTCATCAATATACAAAAAGACAATACATCATGACCAACTGGGGTTCATCTCAGAAATGCAAAGCTGCTTCAAGAGTCAAAAAATCAGTCCATGTAGTTTATCACATTCACGGACTATAGAAGACAAATTATATGATTATCTGAATTGATACAGAAAAAGCATTAGACAAAATTCAAAAGTCATTCTTGATAAAACTGTCAGCAAAGTAGGAGTAGGAGGGAACTTCTTTAAGCTGATAAAAGAAAACTTATAACTAACATCATATTTAATGGTGAAGGACTGAATACTTTCTCCCTAAGACTGAGAACAAGCCAAGCTTACTGCTCCTATTAAAGATTGTACTCAGTTGTAATATTGTATGCCATGAGAATAGGTTAAAATATGAAGTCAGTGTATTAACAAATGGATACAACTAATGTAAAAAATAAGAACTGTGCCTCTTCTTCCTGCTTTATATTATATATTGTGGTGTGAATACATTATGGAGGGAATTCAGCTACACTAAATAGTTTGAGACCACTGAAGCCAAATTCTTTCTAGGGTCATTTTCAGTGCTACAAGTTGTAGTTGTATATGATATGATTAAATCTACGTAAACAGTTTTTGCCTGTTCTCAGAAAGAAAAAAATAAAAGAATGTACTGGAAGACTTAACCAGTGCATTAAAGAAAGAAAAGCGATAATATGCACACACATGAAAAGAAACAAAAATGCCTCTCTTTGACGTGGTTGTCAATGTAGAAAATCCCAAGGAATCTATAAAAAAGATCCTACAAATAATAAGGAAGATTAGTGAGGTCGTGGGGTACCATGCTAATATACAAGAATCAATTTTTATACTAAAATGAACAATTGAAATTTGAATTTTATTCTCAGATTACTGCTTACACTATCATACATGCACACACAGAAGAAATATTTGGTAGGATTTTTATGCTGAAAACTAACGTTGATGAAAGAAATTAACAAAGACCTAAATAAATGGAGACAAGGTACTGTGTTCATAGATTGATGACTCAATATTGTTAAGATGTCAGTTGTCCCCCAAATGATTTGTAGATTCAATAAAATCCCAATCAAAATTCCAGTAGTGTTTTAATGTTTTTAAGAATGCAAAATTACTAGAACAGCCCACAACGATCTTAAGAAAAAGAACAACGTGGAAAACTCACACTGCCTGAGTTCAAGACAATACAAAGCTATAGTCATTAAGACAGTGTCACACTGGTGTTAAGGAAGGGATTTCAGAAATAGAGATTTTAAAAATAGACCCACACATATTTGGTCAATGGATTTATGACAAAGGTGCATAGGTAATTCATAGAAAGTGTAGTCTTTTCAATAAATGGTGTGTGGTACTGGAACAATTTGACTTCCCTGTGCAAATTAATTAGTAGATTAAAAATAATGAAAAAAACAGACAGATAAACCTCAACCCAGACCTCACATCCTATAATTAAAATAAATAACCTCAAAATGGATCATGGATCATAGACCAAACAGTAAAATCTAAAACTATAAAACTTCTTTAATAAAACATGGGAGAAAATCTTTATGACTCTGAGTGAGGCAAAGAATTTTTAAATATAACAGCAAAGCCATGATCCATAAAAGAAAAATATGATGAATTACTTTTTCAAAATTTAAAACTTTTGCTCTCTGAAAGACACTCTTATGAGAATGAAAAGAGTAGCCACAGACTGGGATGAAATACTTGCAAATCTCATATCTGACAAAGGACTTCTATACCCAGTATGCAAAGATGTCTCCAAATTCAACAATAGTAAAACAAAAAACTAGTTGAATCAATGGACAAAAGATTTGCAGACACTTCACCGAAGATAATATATGGATGAGAAACAAGCAAATGTAGAGATACTCATCAATCATCAGAGGACTGCAAACTAAAATAGAAAACTAAAATAGAAAAAGGACTGACAATACCAAGTGCTTCAAGGATTTGGAGCAATTGGAACTCTTACCCATTGCTGCTGGGAATGTAAAATGATACAATCACTTTGGTAAAAGTCTGACAGTTTTTTATAAAGTTAAATATATAATATGATCCAGAAATCCCACTAGTTTGCATTCACTCAAGAGAAATATGCACTTACGGTGACACAAAATCCTGTACACAAATGTTTATAACAGCTTTGTTCATAATCTTACAAAACCCCAAAACAACCCAGATGTCTTTGAACTGGTGAATGAACAGATGCTCTTTTGTATGCCCATAAATGGGATACTACTCAGCAATGAAAACAGTTGATACATGCCACAACATGGATGACTCTTAAATGAATAATGCCTAGTGAAAGAAGTTAGGTTCAGAAGGTTACCTACTATCATGATTCCATTCCATGGCATTCTGGAAAACATAAAACCAGGGGGACTGAAAATAGAGCAGTGCTGCCAGGAGTTGAAGGTAGAAAAAGAGTTTGTTTACAAAGTAGTAGGATAATGGAATTTTGGAGGATGACGGAACTGTCCTATATTTTGCTTGTTGTGCCTGATACATTATTCTATGAATTTGTCAAAACAGAAACGTTTACCAACAGAGTTAATTTTAGTATACGCAAACTAAAATATATATGATTCTTTAAAAAGATCCCTAAGCGTTACTTTCTTTTTCTACATTTGTTTCTAAGAAGTCATTCATTGCAAGATGAACCATTATTTACTATTAAAAAAGGAAAAAAAGCACCCATTAATCTATAGTTTGACAATGATTATAAAATGTATCCTGATTTCAAAATCATCATAATGTGAAAAAAGTATATTTTAAAATATGTATAATATGATATTTACAAATTGGAGCTTATTCTCAGACTTCTATCCAGGGATATTTTCTGAGTCCTGCATAACTCCGATTATTTTTCATTATTTGAGTATGAAGATTGAAACTACTATATTAGTCCATAAAAGTGCTAGTATAGTCATCTTTATATAAGAGAAATTAAAAGGAGAAAATAAACCTCACTTCAAACATTTTTTTAAAAAGGCCAAATGCAAAACATTAAGCTAGGAGTGTCATTTATAAATGTACCTCATTTAAGGGAAATTCAATACATAAATTATCCTAGAAATAGATGAGTTAGAGCAGGTTGCGATGAGGACATCTGATTACTTATCTTAAATAATCATTCATCAGAGCTCCTTTAAATAATAAATGTTCCACTGTGGTTTTAAACACCTCATTTTAGCCAAATTTGATTATCATGTGTTTCTTTGAGGACTTGTAATGTGAGTTTCATCTGTAGATGAAAAACAGAGCTTTGTCTTTGTGCATTTTATCTAAAATATGATAAATTGCTTCACACTTTAATGGAGTCTATAGTTGACAGAGATTGCTGTGAACTTCAGAGTGGTTACTATTTTGGATATGCAAACACAACAAGCTTTGTTCTGCAGACAACAAATACTTGTATCTTGGGAGAAACAACAGACTGCAGAATTCATAATTATTTCAAAATTAGGACTGATACTTTATGATATTAATAAATAGACTCAATTCATATCATAACCATTAGTGTTTGATATATATTGTGCCAACACACAAAGACGGAATGAATAGATCCAATTAAACAAATACTGGAAAAACTACTTAGCTCATAATTTTTTAAGTGATCAATGCAAACGCAAACTGCCATTTATTCAAGGGTGTGCTGCTTTATGACATTAATGTGCTCCTAAAGAGCTCAAGTCAATGTTCTGTATAATTGTTACAAATCTTGAATGAATCTTGCAATAAAATAATGAAACCTTTTGTCATGTCAGTTTTTATTTAACTGTGTTGCTTGTCTATATGTTGAATGTTGAATTTTCTTCATGGCTTAACAGTATTCAGAGACGTACAGACAGGTGGATACATCAGCTTTTTTCTTATTTTCAGGGTAATTATCCTGTAATATGTGGCTTTTTCCATGAATACAACTCCTGGAAAAATTTTTTTCAAATTCGAATGAGATACTAGAACTAAACATTGTGAAGAGTGTTCTATCCAGTAAAAAGAGCCTGGATTTTTAATTCTTAAATAGTGGAATGATGTTGCATACATGAAATAAAAAGGCAGAAGGTACAATGAAGTATTGCATGTGCTCAGTATACATCCATTTATTAATGCATATGCCAAAGGATTGCATTGTACTATGCGTTTGGAGACGTCATTAACAAAGCACTTGCTTATCAATTTAACATGAATGAGTGGATCTTACTGTCTGTGTTTCCACACCCAGTAACAGCATGGTTCTGAAAGTCATGATACTTTTCATTTCTGTTCTTAACATATCAGACCAGCTTGTTCACAAAGCACAGTCACTATAACAGGATCTTGTTCCTGCATATGTATGTTGCCCACTAACAGTTATGACCATAAGTTACAACTACAAAGTCCTGTTCTACAGCCAAGTACTTAGGTACAGATTCTAAAAAGTCAAACCATAAAAACAGAGAAAATGCAAATATTCATAGACTATTTCATATTCAAACTCTAACCTAGTTATATTTTTATCTACCGAGCTGAAATAAGTTGTTTTCCTATTGCATTGTATGCATCTTGGGCTTATAAATAACATAAATTACAAAACTGTAAGCAATTTCTTCAGACTTCATTTTACATTTTTCACTAAATAGTTGAAGACGTGACATTTTGCTCCAGTGCAATATATAGTAATGCTGCATTCAGTAAAAACTGTTGAATAGTTCTAAAAAGAGAAAAGCATTGAACTGATTATAGCACTCAGTAAGTAAGGAGTTAGTCATAACTGTCAGAAGGAAAACACTAACAGTATAATTACTTATCATAGGTAATTTAAGAAACCTTCCATCATACTCCTAAACCATTAGTCGTATGACTTTCTAAGGAATGAAATTTAGTAAAGCCAAGACATAATGCTAGATGGCAAATGCTTCAACTTACCGTTTTTTTTTACAAATGTGATGTGACCTTGGCAGTTTTAAAGAACAAAGTTCTGTTGATATATCAAACACTGTTAACAAACTATTTAGCATTACTTTTTATAAGTTTGCTTTAAGAGCGTTTCTTCACAGTGATTTCAGAAAGGTTGGAAACCGGTTGGCATAAAATATTTCCCACATTTTCTATTTTAATATGTATGCAAAAATCATCACAATATATCTGCAACTATAAAATTACAAACGCTTTCTAGAAGTAACTGCATTTCTAGTCATGATAGAAAAGGGTATTTGTAAGACATCTATAATGAGGTAAGTCTAAATAAAATAGAATTTGAGTAACAGATGCTTTCATATCTACTGGCCATATACACCAATGTAACAAGGACAACTAATGGACCAACTTAAGAGGCTGTTTTTTAGTATGTTTAATGGATGAGAAATTGGTAATGAAATAAACATTTTAAAAGATACTCTGGATATTTCACTTTACATCATAATTTTGGCACTTCATGGGACATTTATTTCTCAAAGACCAGAAGTGGTATAAAAGTTCCACAGGTTTTCCACATACCTTGTAGACATTGTTCTTGAGTACTGGCAAACACTGAAACGTAGTGAAATAAACATTCCTGTGTATTTGCACATGCATGCAGTAGGCAAACAGTTACAGTTTATGAATTCTCATAGATGCTATCTTGCAGTGTTTGTTTCAAGCACTCTCTTCAGCAGATCTTGTTTCAGATTTAAGTCTTACAAATTCTTTAGCCACATTGTCACTGGTCCTCTGCGAGAGGATTCTAAGGATAGTCAAACCAGTTTCATCCATAGAGACGTTTTTCAATAGGGGATACCATGCCCCGTGGCTTCCTTTTTCTGCTATGTTCTGGAGCTGAATTACTGTCATTCCGATAATTCGATCTTCTCTGGCGAAGCAGTAATCTTTAACTGAAAGGTGAAGTTCACAGGCCTGTGGGCGGTTTTCTTTACTCAGAATGCTGTGTGGATTAGAAATATGGATTTGGAGCATTTTCAAATAGGGATCAATATGGTTCTAATAGACTGTTGAAAATTTTATATACTGCTCAGAATATTATATTGGCAAATAGAGTATCATTGTCTTTGAACTCTGATGCAAATATCCTTTAAATTTTACTTAGATTGTATATTTACATAGCTGTCACTCTGCAATCGAACTTAAAAACTCCTTCCTTCCCTAGATGGAAATAGGAAATCAATCTAAAAATGCTTTACTGCCCTGATGTTAAGGATATTAATAGAAACTGGAATTAAAATATTATGTTGTAATTAATCATTGGAGGCAAGGTCTCCCCAGTGATACAGGGGTAGGAGGCGTTACTAGGGGTCATGGAAGCTAGGCCAGGGGGGACGGGTACCTTTTGGAAGAATTTCTGTGCCATTTCAACATCCGTTATTACAATTTCCTTTCTTTACCTCAGACTCCTGGATACGCTATTATATCTAGGAGCCTTTTCTCAGGGGAACACACTGCACAGACTATCAAGCACTATTCACAAGATGTTAAACTGCATCCAGATCTCCAGAGTAAATCAGTTCTAGCAGAGCCTGGTGCTTCAATGCCAGCTCTTTCCTATGGCAACAGTTAGACCTGTCAAGATTGGGACTGAGGATGGCCTCTCCTAATAACAACCCAAGACAACTTAGTGCAGAACTGAACCTAATGAAGAAGGCTGAGTGGTGAAACTCTGAGGATAATCCTTCCCTGCCCCTTATTTTAATTCGTCCTCAGATAGTCCTGACTTTTTAATGAATGCACATCTATTCCTCAGCAGTACAAGCTTCCCAATTCCTTCCTTTTCTAAGTCATTTTTTCTGATCAAACATTTTGCCGAGTCAGACTTTTGTTTCCAGGTGACATTTGACAACTAAACTGTGTACTTATTTTAAGAGACGATCTGAAATGACATACAAGAAGATGGAATCCTGGGGGGTAAGAATAGAATGGCAAAATATGATAGGATCTGGGTCTTCTTGTGAATTAAAATGAGTCAAAATGCCACCTTTTCCCAGAATTGTGGTCTTGGTAGCTCACAGTGTTGTATCTGAATTTTGCATTATCCAAGTATTCCTAGAACCTTTTGGAAGACTTTTCAATTGGATCAAAGTTTTTGTGTAGTTTGGAGGAGCAGATAGGTGGAATCTTGTGAGCTGGTTTATTAGCAGGCATTATTAGTGGGATTAATCTGTTAGAACCCTTTTAATTGATGTGGTAGGATACTTAAGTTTTAATGAGTGGTAACCGAGTGAAATATTCAGAGAACAGAGTGCTGCAAGGTCTCTGGGAAATCGAGAATGCAAAATAACAAAGAATCAAACCAGTAAGGGACGGTTTGGTAAGTGTGAATGCGCGTGCATGTGTATGAAAGCCCCTAGGGCTTGGTCCTGTGTCCCTGCTCTCTATCTCTGGGTCAGCTCATGTAGATTTGTAGAATTAATTACATCTATATGCAGATAATTCTCAAGTTATATCTAACTATGTATTTAATATTTCCTCTTGGATGTACTGTAGGCATCTCCAGATTAATAGATTTAAAACAAAATCTTTGATCTCCTCATCGCCTGTCTCTATTTCCCCATCTCAGTAACTCAACAGCTACCCAACTGCTTATGCCAAAAACTAGGAGTCATCCTTGATTTTATTCAGTGCCAGACAGCTTCCGTTTGCTCCAACTGGATCTACTCTCCATCCTTCTTCTTGTACTTTGCGATACAATGCTGACCTGTAAGGACTACACACACGGAGTTTCTCCGTGCTGGCTTCCAGTTGGGTTTGGCCAAAAGGGAGCGTCATTAGAAAATCGGAAAAAATGATGAGAGTGAGGTCAGAGTTGATTTCTCTGGCTTCTTGCATGTGAGGCTCCCTCAGGTAGGCTGTTTCCCTCCATGGAAGGTCACTCTCCTAATAAGGTGAATGACTACAAATGAAGTTTCACAGTCCCGATTTTAGTAACTGCTCCTCCTCTCCTATAGGCACAGGAGGGGTAATAACCTGGCTATTCCTAGCCCCAGGTTACATCACTATTGCTCACAGTCCCTCTATTCACACATCTTTGCATGTTCCTTTGTAAATATATGTCTTGAATTAATCTAAATTGAATGTTCTTGGGAGCCTAATTCATATACTCTTTCTTTCATATTCTATCTCCAGTCCACTGTAAATTCTATAGGATCTCTTAGAACTCCAAAACATATCCAAAAATATTTCCACTTTTTCCCATCTCTTGACTACTTCCTTCCTCCCTAAGACTATCTGATCAGTCACTATTATCTCTTACCTAGACTACTGCAATAGCCTTCTAACTTACCTCTACCTGTTTGGTCTTGCCTTCCCTATAGTTACTTCTCTACACAGCAAACACAATAATCATTAATGATGTAAATCAGATTGTTCAAACCCTCACGTGGAAATCCTTCAGTGTCTCCTATTGAGCTTAGAATGTGACCCAGGCTCCTTTACCACTGACTTCAAAGCCCTGTGTGATGTAGTACCTGACCACCTCTTCAAATTCATTTCATCTCACTCCCTTGCCCACTACATACTGTTTCTTAAATATGCCAGGCATGCTCCTGCTTAGAATCCTTGCACTCGCAATTTTCCTTGTCCTAAAATGCTCTCAACTCTCTTCCCTACATGACTGGTTCTTTATTTTCTCAGGTTCCTATTTAAAAGGCACATGCTCAGAGAGGCTTACCTGAACACGCCGTCTAAGCAGCCAACCCATCACTCTATTGCATCACCCTGTTTTAATGCTCTGCTTAGTACTATCATATGATAACTTTATTTACTTATGATGTTGCTTATCATACGTTCTTTACCTCTAGAGAGTAACTTCCACGAGAGCAAAGTCCTCCTTCTACACATATCCAATGCCTATACTATTGCCTGATACATGGTAGGCACTGGACAAATACTAAACAAATGGAAGAGAACTAAAAACAGAGCCTTGTTCATTTGCCTTGGATCAATGATGAACAGGAATCCTTAAACCCATAGGTTTTGCTTTCCTTAGCAAAGCCCAGTGCCATTCCTACCCTGTGAGTCGCTCATAAGTGTAGCTCTACAATGCCTATTGCCTGGTTGAGTAAAGGAGTCAGGTCATAACTTACAACTGAAGTGTTTCGTTATATTTTGGTGACCATGTGTTGCTTTTTGTCTTTGTGCCTTGTTTTCTCTTCTTGTCTCCGAGGTTGGGTCCCAGCATACAAACTTCCACAAAGGGGCGGAACGTTGCAGTGGTCTGCCAGTTTAAGTCATTAATAGCAATCACTAAAAACCAAAAGGAAAGAGACAGGAATATAAAGTATTAGCAAACCAATGTGTGGAATCCTAGACTCTCCCTTTGATCCTTAGAGTGAATTTTTATTTTTAAAAGTGATGTATGAAGTTGTAACTTGCATTTGATAGCACCCTAACCCCACTGACAAGGAAAAACCATTTACTCTCTGGGCTGCACGCTAGATGGCGCTTTCAGCTCTAGGCCATGTGGCATTGGGATGGCAAATGTTAGCTGTAATTGAAAGGACAATCATTAATACTGAAAAGTTGTGATTCTTGTTTAGGTGAAAAGATGATGCTTTTCATATTAAAATTATACGTTCATCATAAAATATTTAGAAAATATACAGAAAATAGATTTAAAAAATATATAATTTTATCACTCAGAAGAAATGAGTTAATATTTTGGTATGATGTTTTCAATCTTTATATATAGAATGGGATCATAATGTATTGCAGTCTTATAAGTAGCTTTATTTTTTAAGCCCATCACGGGTAGCATTCTAATTTATTATATATTTTGCAACAGCAAATATTTCATTATATGTACATTTCATTCTATATTTACCCAGTCACTTGTTGTTGCATATTATGGTGGTTTCCTAATTTCAGGCATCATAAATAATACTTAAATGAACATTCTCATACAGGTTTGCTCATCCTTTGATGATGATATCCTTAAGGAATTGTCTTACAATTAAATTTGCTAATGTAAAAGGTTGATAAAACTTTTCCCATTTGATATGCATTGTCAAAATATTTTTCAAATATATTTAGTGACACTGGAATATATAGTCATGCCCACTTTTCTGTATGATTACCAGTACTGTATATAATCTATTATAGCCCATAGCAGTATTACTTTTATAATACAAAGATACATTAGGTAATGCAATTTTAAAGTATGTTAGAAGGCCATGGTTTTGATTACAGTAGATATTATTTAAAGTGACTAAGTCTATAATAATATAAAAACAGAACATGGTTCTATTGAGGAAAGTATTAATCATTAAATTGTATCTTTGAAATGACCCCTCTTTTCAGATTGTGCTTTTACAATATAAAACCAATTGATTCAACCACCCATTTAAAAAAAATCAAACAGTTGTTGGAAATCACATAGAAAAAGTAGGTAGATTATGTGGATAGTAAGAACATGCTGACTTAACATCTAAAATGTCATTGGCAAGTTGGAGCCGACCACAGCACCAATGTTCAATGTATATCATAGCCTCAACCATAGAGAACATGTTCAATGTATACAGTTTTGAAATGTAATCACCAACGTATTTAAACCATTTAGGTATTTCAGGTAATTAAGTACCTGTGCCATTCATTTGTTTCAGTTTTAAATCAAAAGTTCTAGATTCATGAAGAAATTCCAAGCATGCCCTGAAATCATTTAATATAGATTTTTAAAGAGAGATTCAAGAAAAAACATTTTTGACATAATTATTTCCAGAGGTTAAAGTCTCATAGGCTGTTTTATCTACCTGGACCCGAAATATACCTTTTATAGTGACTTTATGCTCTCCTGTTCCTGGGGTGGCGGTGATGTCCACATGAACAGATATCTGACCCACTGAATCTCTGGAGGAGGGACCTGCAAATCAGCAAAAGTTTACTGGCCTGACCTTTCAGACCACTTAATAATGGCCATCAGCACTCTGTGCACAAGGGACTGTAAGGTGTGATCATAGAAATAAACGGTTCTTTTCGTTAACAGCACGTAATAGATTTTGATAAATGTTCACTAAATTAAATTTGCTATGCAGGTTTGAGGCTTGGGTATAACCATATTTAGCCCATTTAGCTAAACTTTCATATAGTACTCAGATACCTTAAGGCACACTCTTAGTATTACTATTGTTAAAAAAAAAAAAGGCAGTTGCCTTACTAGGCACTTAATAAAGCTCTCCTCCGTTGATGCTTACGTACAAAGATGTATCATGCCTTTCATTCCTTTGTGAAGTGCTTTTCTTCAGTGTACCACACCAGAGCACCCAGGATACAAAGCTGGCTCTACAGAGCACCTGCCCTCACGAGGCCCACACTAGACCAGGGGAGAGCAACATATACACATATTGCTGTATATAGTGTGATACATTCTAAAATAGATACAAGATCGACTGATGGTATAAAAAGGAGCAGTCAATTCTACCCTGCTAAACGTTAGTCACAGGTTAAGAATGTTGTATTGGAAAGTGCCTGTGATTTGGGGTCAGATAAGCTTGAATTCAAACCATAGTTATGCTGCAACTGGTTCTGTGATTGGAGTTTGCTATGTTCTCAAGTCTTGGTCTTCTCATTTGTAAAACAGGGATAACTACATCAACTTCATACACACACACACTTATCTATTAACATATCACCTATAAGCATGTATATATTTTTCACAAATAAAAGCACATGCTCTAATTATCATTTACCTTGCCTTTGTCTTTTCACCTAAAAATATATTAAGAAGATCATTCCATTTCAGTATAAAGCTAAGCCCCATTCTTTAATATAGTCTGGAATATCACTGCATTAACTACAAAGTCAGTGTTCCCTGAGTACTTGCTTAAAAATGAATCACTAATCCGCTTACTAATGAAAACATTAAAATATTTAAAACATTTAAAATAATGTTTAGCCTTTATTCCATTATACGAACATCCATTATTTATTTAACTACACTTTGGTTGTTTCTAATCTCTTAAGAGCAAAATGTAACAAATAATTATTTTTCATATTTACAAGTTTATCTATTTTAGAAATGGTATTTATTTGTCAAAGGTAGGTGGAATTCTAATTTTGCCCCATAGAGATTTTAACCATTTACAATATATATGAGAGTAGTAAGAATCTTATTTTTGTAAAATAAACGGCTAGTGACCAAGCTGAAAATGAAAGGTTCTAAGAGACTTCCAATTCCTAACTTCAGGAAATCACTGGATTTCAGCCGGAACCTCTTAACAGGACCTGCTGAGAAGAGCTGCTTCACCACAAGCAGCTCTCTCATCCACACCCCACCCCAGCCACTTGATAATAAAAGAATTGAAAGATAGAAAGGGATCACTTTGGGCATTAGCCAAGGGACTGTTCATTGTTCTGTGGGAAGGGAAGAGCGGAAATGTTTCCTTTTCCTGAGGCGAAGGAAAGAAAACGCCAAGAGAAGTATTCCTAGACTCCGGAAGTGCTAGCAAGAGGAGCATTTCATTTTTTTTTTTTTTTTTTTTTTTGCGGTACGCGGGCCTCTCGCTTCTGTGGCCTCTCCCGTTGCGGAGCACAGTCTCCGGACGCACAGGCTCAGCGGCCATGGCTCACGGGCACAGCCGCTCCACAGCATGTGGGATCTTCCCAGACCGGGGCACGAACCCATGTTCCCTGCATCGGCAGGCATACTCTCAACCACTGCGCCACCAGGGAAGCCTAGCATTTCATTTTTTAATTGGCTGCCTACTTATTAGACCTGGACATGGCCCAGTGAGGAACAGCAAGCCACAGAGTATGCCAGAACCTTCCCCTCTGCTTAAAGTCATGGTTGCTGAGAAATATGGCAGATGGCTCCTGAATGGCCTTGAAGTGCCAGAGTTGGGGACAAGAGAGGGATAATGTGATTGTAGGCTCTGGTTTTATCAGGGATTGTCACAGACGTGGTAAAGAGGCAGGCCTCTCAAAGGAATGTGCTATGCCCAGGTGAGGTGCAGCAGGAAAAAGTGGCCAGGTCTCGAGTCTTGGAAGAGTTCATCAATGCCCTGGGGAACTATTTGGAAATAAGTTTCACACCAGCCAGTTCTATCGACCAAGCTTGTACTTCCCCTAGGAGAAGGAGCTTGAAAAGCTCTACCACTAACTGAATAGACAATGACCTTTAAATAGATAATGACCACTAATGGCCACCACTGAAGTTTATTTTATTTTATTTATTTATTATTTTTGGCTGCATCAAGTCTTAGTTGCAGCACGCAGGATCTTCGTTGAGGCATGCGGGATCTTTCATTGTAGCATACAGGCTCTTTGCTGCGGCTCATGGGCGTCTCTCTAGTTGTGGCCTCCATGTTTTCTCTCTCTAGTTATGGTGCATGGTTTTCTCTCTGGTTGTGGCGCGTGGGCTCTCTAGTTGAGGTGCACGAGCTCAGTAGTTGTGGCGCATGGGCTTAGTTGCCCCTGGGCACGTGGGATCTTAGTTCCCCGACCAGGGATTGAACCCACGTCCCCTGGGTTGGAAGCTGAATTCTTTACCACGGGACCACCAGGGAAGTCCCCAACCACTGAAGTTTAAATAAAGAGTCATCTTTCTCTTTTCTCACTTTCCTTCCTCCTCAATATCAGGGAAACTACGTCCAGGAGAAAGAGGAAAGGTACACAGCTCATGTCTTCCTCCACCTCCTGCTTCTACTGCTAGAGTCACCGTTTCCCCCTGCTTGTGTAGAAAGGAGGAGAGCTTTATATCCAATAAGTGATTAAAACCTTACTGTGAGCAGAACAAGGTCTTAGAACCTGAATAACTTTCTAATAGTGCAAGTAATTAACATGGTACATACCTGGGTGTCGATATCAATGAGGGAGGTGTCTATGCAGTAGAAAGTAGGGCTCATAAGAGAAGCTGACAACACTTTTTGGAAAAATAAAATAGTTTGATATCATTCCTAAACTGGTGACATATTTATGATATGAAAAATAGAATGTCTTCCCATTATTCAAGTCTCCTTTTGTGTATTTCAACCATGTTTTACATTTTTCTTCATGTGAATATTAAACATTTTAAAAGCTTATTCCTAGTTGTGGTATCTCATCCTATTTTAAATGGGACCGTTTATTCCATTATATTTTATAACAGGAAGGCTAGTGATTTTTGTATATTTTTTTTATTCAGCCAACTGAATTTTTAATGAAAGATTTACATTTACCCCTTTTGAGTAAATGAAATACAATCATATTATTTTCAGTGAATGACACTTCTTTCCATTTTTTACACCTCATATTGTTTGCCTTGGCTAATTTTATTAGCTTATGTTTCTAATACTATATTCCATTGACAGTGTTAGAAGTGGACATGCTTGTTATCCTCCATTTGGCTCTCCACATTCATTTTCCACCCTTCTCTACTCTGCCCTTAGATGGACAATTCAATGGTCTCCTCTATACTGTACTGCCGCTGAGAAGTCCTGGCAAGGCAGGGGAGGGAGGGAGTAGAGTCGGGTCAGGTATTTATTTCTTTAGTCTCCTTCCTGTGGAGTCACCTTCTGCTGGCTGAATCCTGCAAACAAAAATCAAAATTCCCCTCACCAGCCCTCAGTAGGAGACAGTCCCTTTCCTGGTTTTAGGAGCTTCTTCCTCCCTTGTTATTTTTGTTGCAGGGAGGTTAGTTTACTACTTTTTCTGGTCTCTTTATATCCAGCACATACCTTTGCCCATAGTGTCTCTATTAAATCCTTCTCAGATAATCTTAATTGAGTGTGCCATCTGATTCCTACTGCGACCTTGGCTAATAGAGTTAACATCTTTGATTTGCTCATAACTTTAATGGAAATGCCTCTAGTATTTTCACAATATTCTTAGGTCTTGAGGAACACTGAGACAATTTTTTTGGTGGGGGAGACAGGACATAAAATATGGATACTCACTACAACTGTTATCATGATGGATTTTATAGGGGAGAAGATGCTTAAGGAGACTCTTGAAAACGGTTGAGTTGAGATTCATTTTTTTTAGACAAAGGAGCAGAAAATAGCATGCGCCCACATGTAGATGCATAAAACAGAATGGTGTGTCCTGGAAATTGCAAGGAGTTCATTATGGATGGAGCAAGCATAGATGGAGTAACAAGAGGAAATGTTAAAGAAAGTGTGGGTCCTCTGAATGCCATTTAAAAAGTTGTTAGACAAAAAAAAATAAATAAATAAAAGTTGTCAGACATTATCTTGGAGATCCAGAGAAGTCTGTTAAGTTTTTGGCTATGGGTGGCATAGTCAGACCCAGATTTTGAAAGAATTTGTCTCATCTGTGTAAAAGATAGATCATTTTTTATCACCCTATTCCCTTCTGGAAAACCTCCCACTTGCATCTTATTACATCTTGAATCAAATCCTAAAGCCCAGCGCCTTGCAAGGACGCTTCTGATGACCTTTCCTTCATCTGCACTTCTGGTCCACGCTGTTGTCTTTGGCTTCATTCTTCAAAACTTTCTTCATGTTTTCATCCACTCAAACCACAAGTTTGGAACATCCTCCCTCCATTATCTTATGAAGCTCTGTCCAAACACCTCTACTGTAAAATACTCATCTTTTATTATTCTATAAAAATAATCTGTAGTTATATTCCTGATTTCCTCAAATACTATAACATAGTATAAAAAAAACTGGGCAGTGAAATCAGACTTCCCTGATCATGAATCTGGTCTGTCACTCATTAACAGTTTAAAACTCCATTAACTTGCATTTCCTTATTTGTAAAGTGGGGATAAACACACCTACCTGGCAACATTATGGTGAGGCTAAAAAGGGAAAATTTTGAAAAATATGTAGGATATTATGTGCCTTGCACATAACAGCTATCTGGTAAATGGATCCAAGTTTATGATGATAATAATTCTTAATAAGAGTATTTCAAAGTTATTAAATACCTCAAAGATTCATAGAAAAATTATGGAGAAAAATCCACTGATGCTATAGTTACCTAAATCAAATACTGCAATAAGACAACATAAGTGACTGGAGTTTTCCCCAACAACTTTGGAATTCTTACTTTCTTCAGTAAGATTTTCTGGGCTGGGTACGCTAGGGATGGAAGGTTTTTAAGAGCCCTCATGTTGAATGTCTATTAGGGAATGTTCTTCCCCACTATGATGTATCAATAAAACCTTTGATTAATCAAGAATTCAGTGAAATGAGTTTTCTTGATTACTAAAGGTTTTTTGTTTGTTTCACTATTGTTGAAATCAGAGTAAATGAGAGATGGTATCTCAGCAACACTGAAAATACATCCAGATTGTGTATTTGTCTCTGTTGTTACACCAAGGATCAGAGCCTGCTCAGCACCTGGGTTTGTGGTTAAGACTTTTATGTGTGGTCTAATATGTATTACTATAAATAGTAATGTAGCAATGGCTGGTTTCTGCCCAGAGTAAACATCTAGAAATTATGGTCAGGAAAGTTACTGATTTAACAGATTTGTAATTGAGAAAAGCCTTCCATCAGAGCACTCACCAGGAGGTACCATTTCTTCATCTGAGTTTCTAACCAGAAACCTTACCAAGGTAATTTAAAGGCTTTAACTCTGTTGTTATAGAAATTGATTTTTATTAGAGAATATATAAAAATTGAATAAGGAAAATATGTGGTTTCTGTTTGATGCTCTTACTTATGGAGGAGAAATTTTATGCTGTTTGAAAACAACTAACAGCTAAAGAAATGTGCCTAAAGCTTTTTAAAAGGTACTCTAAATGCATAGATATGTTTTTCCCTTTCCCAAACTGCTGCTCTCTCGTCCTCCACTTGTACATCCTAACTCTGTGCGCGTGTGTGTGTTTTCTAAAAAGATTTGGAGGGCTGCATTGGTGGGGAAAAGCATGTTAAAAATCAGACTTATGTACTCAGCAGTCCCTGAACAATTTTGTGGAACCTCTTGGGTGGAAACATTGACTAGAAAATACACACTTCCTTTTCTAACATAAAATGTGAAATTTACTGCTCAACCAAGTCAAACATAGTCTTGAGAGCTGCCTGCTTAATATGGTACAACCTTAAAAAAGTGGAATTAGGAATGTGACCGTCTTCTGACAATTTTGAGTAGATGCAACTAGCGTAAAAGGTTTTATCGTTATTACGATTATTGCTTAATAGTCACGCTATTCGTAAGTGTCTCCTGAGAACTCCAGGTTTGTGTTTCCATGGCACAGTGTTTATACCACTCCGAGCACCTATGTTATGCCGAGTATTGTAGTTACTTATGCAGATATTTTTCTTCCTAACTATATTCCATAATGGCAGGAAGCCTCTATTCATATTAATAATCCATACTTCTTATCTCTAATTCATACAATAAACATAATATTCTTTTGATACATAGTAAATGGCCAGTTTATATTTATTCATTGATTAAACATGCAAGCAGTCCTCACTTTGCACGGGTTTTCATGTTCCATGATACGCCTGGATTTCAGTCCCCACGGTTTAGTTAAATAGCACTCATTTCCCACTGACACATTCAAATTTCAGTTGTCATGGCCTATTGAACGTGTATCGTTGCCTAAAGTACAAACTTTGCTGCTAGTTTCTTAGTCCACAAATCATCATATAAGTAACAGATAGGTATTATCATCAGCAACCAATGACATCACTTCTTTTAAAGTCTGTTGGTGATTGGTCACCGTGCCCCTGTCCAGTTCACACGTAGCAGTGTGTAGTTGTGTTGCTGCCTTGTTTTCCAGTGATAAAAACCTGGATAATCAAAAGAGGGAATGAGCCAGAAAAGAAGAAAGTGCAAAAGAAAGGAACAAAAAGTGATAACACTGGAGTGAAATTTGTGTAGAATGTAAATGGGTTAATAGAAAAAAATTACTGACCTTGTGAATGTTGACATTACTGCCCATGCCGGGCCCTAGAGAAGCAGACAAGGAACTTAGTGAAAAGTGACCTTATTGACATAAATGAGAAAGAAGATGAAGATGTCCTAGTAGAGGTGACATTGGAGAAAAACTTCACATTAAAGGAACTCTTAGATATGTTACCGCATCGAAAGCAGGAAGGATAAACTGCTGGTGACTGATCCAAACTGTGGAATGACAATTCACCGAGGCACAGAAAAGATGCTTGCGCCTTACGGTTATGTGATGAGAAGAAAAAGGCAAGTGCTGTTCAAACTACACTCGATAAGATTTTAAAAAAAACGAAGTGCTTTAATTCTCCATGTTTCTAATGCTTCCAATTACGGCATATTAAATAGATGTTTTCTCTTTTTTCTTTTCCCTATACATTTATAGCTGACAGCAGAAGATTTTGTTTCTTTTGACAGAATGTTTTCAAAAGTCTTGGTAGAATTATAATTTTCCCCATTAATTAGCAAGATTGCTTTGAACAGTTTCAGTTTGCACAGTTATTTTTATGATTGTACATATTTGAGTTGATTCATTTAATACCTTTGCAGTTGCTGAAACAATACCTTTGCAGTTGCTGAACCTGTGGAAGCTGCTTAATTCAGTCAGATGTGATTTACATCTGTGTTGCACTGTACAATCGATTTTTCTTCCCATTTGGTGGGGTTGGTTTGCTATAACCTTGATCTGATCCATCTAACATTTGCATGGTGAAATCTGTTGACTGCCTATCCCTGAATAAAAATGGTATTGAATAGAAGCATCTTCAACAGAATCCAACAGCACATTAAAAGGATCATACACCATGATCAAGTGGGGTTTATTCCAGGAATGCAAGGATTCTTCAATATACGCAAATCTATCAATGTGATAAACCATATTAACAAATTGAAGGAGAAAAACCATATGATCATCTCAATAGATGCAGAGAAAGCTTTTGACAAAATTCAACACCCATTTATGATAAAAACCCTCCAGAAAGTGGGCATAGAGGGAACTTTCCTCAACATAATAAAGGCCATATATGACAAGCCCACAGCAAACATCATCCTCAATGGTGAAAAACTGAAAGCATTTCCACTAAGATCAGGAACAAGACAAGGTTGCCCACTCTCACCACTCTTATTCAACATAGTTTTGGAAGTTTTAGCCACAGCAATCAGAGAAGAAAAGGAAATAAAAGGAATCCACATCGGAAAAGAAGAAGTAAAGCTGTCACTGTTTGCAGATGACATGATACTATACATAGAGAATCCTAAAGATGCTACCAGAAAACTACTAGAGCTAATCAATGAATTTGGTAAAGTAGCAGGATACAAAATTAATGCACAGAAATCTCTGGCATTCCTATATACTAATGATGAAAAATCTGAAAGTGAAATCAAGAAAACACTCCCATTTACCATTGCAACAAAAAGAATAAAATATCTAGGAATAAACCTACCTAAGGAGACGAAAGACCTGTATGCAGAAAATTATAAGACACTGATGAAAGAAATTAAAGATGATACAAATAGATGGAGAGATATACCATGTTCTTGGATGGGAAGAATCAACATTGTGAAAATGACTCTACTACCCAAAGCAATCTACAGATTCAATGCAATCCCTATCAAACTACCACTGGCATTTTTCACAGAACTAGAACAAAAAATTTCGCAATTTGTATGGAAACACAAAAGACCCCGAATAGCCAAAGCAATCTTGAGAACGAAAAAAGGAGCTGGAGGAATAAGGCTCCCTGACTTCAGACTATATTACAAAGCAACAGTAATCAAGACAGTATGGTACTGGCACAAAAACAGAAAGATAGATCAGTGGAACAGGATAGAAAGCCCAGAGATAAACCCACGCACATATGGACACCTTATCTTTGATAAAGGAGGCAGGAATGTACAGTGGAGAAAGGACAGCCTCTTCAATAAATGGTGCTGGGAAAACTGGACAGGTACATGTAAAAGTATGAGATTAGATCACTCCCTAACACCATACACAAAAATAAACTCAAAATGGATTAAAGACCTAAATGTAAGGCCAGAAACTATCAAACTCTTAGAGGAAAACATAGGAAGAACACTCTATGACATAAATCACAGCAAGATCCTTTCTGACCCACCTCCTAGAGTAATGGAAATAAAAACAAAAATAAACAAATGGGACCTAATGAAACTTCAAAGCTTTTGCACAGCAAAGGAAACCATAATCAAGACCAAAAGACAACCCTCAGAATGGGAGAAAACATTTGCAAATGAAGCAACTGACAAAGGATTAATCTCCAAAATTTACAAGCAGCTCATGCAGCTCAATAACAAAAAAACAAACAACCCCATCCAAAAATGGGCAGAAGACCTAAACAGACATTTCTCCAAAGAAGATATACAGAATGCCAACAAACACATGAAAGAATGCTCAACATCATTAATCATTAGAGAAATGCAAATCAAAACTACAATGAGATATCATCTCACACCAGTCAGAATGGCCATCATCAAAAAATCTAGAAACAATAAATGCTGGAGAGGGTGTGGAGAAAAGGGGACACTCTTGCACTGCTGGTGGGAATGTGAATTGGTTCAGCCACTATGGAGAACAGTATGGAGGTTCCTTAAAAAACTACAAATAGAATTACCATATGACCCAGCAATCCCACTACTGGGCATATACCCTGAGAAAACCAAAATTCAAAAAGAGTCATGTACCAAAATGTTCATTGCAGCTCTATTTACAATAGCCCGGAGATGGAAAGAACCTAAGCGCCCATCATCGGACGAATGGATAAAGAAGATGTGGCACATATACACAATGGAATATTACTCAGCCTTAAAAAGAAATGAAATTGAGATATTTGTAATGAGATGGATAGACCTAGAGTCTGTCATACAGAGTGAAGTAAGTCAGAAAGACAAAGACAAATACCGTATGCTAACACATATATATGGAATTTAAGGGGAAAAAATGTCATGAAGAACCTAGGGATAAGACAGGAATAGAGGCGCAGACCTACTGGAGAACGGACTTAAGGATATGGGGAGGGGGAAGGGTGAGTTTTGACAGGGCGAGAGAGAGTCATGAACATATACACACTAACAAACGTAGTAAGGTAGATAGCTAGGGGGAAGCAGCCGCAAGGCACAGGGATATTAGCTCGGGGCTTTGGGACAGCCTGGAGGGGTGGGAGGGGGAGAGTGGGAGGGAGGGAGACGCAAGGGGGAAGACACATGGGAGCACATGTATATGTATAGCTGATTCACTTTGTTATAAATCAGAAACTAACACATCATTGTAAAGCAATTATACCCCAATAAAGATGTTAAAAAAAAAAAAAAAAAAAAGAAGCATCTTCAAGTTGAAGAAGGTATGTATCAGTCAAGCAGTTATTTTCCAAAAAGAGAAGAAAAGGTAACATATAAGAGATTTCCACTTGTGACGGAATGAAATATGAAAATAATCTAATATGGAGCTTGTTATTCATCTATTTAACAATTTTTGAGCATTTAATGAAGATTTAATCAGAGGCTATGCCTGTTACATAATCTTGTCTATTCTAAATCCATAGAAATCAGGCTGTTGTGCCTCAAATCAACATCTGGGTCCCTAGAATGTGTCCTTTGTCACCAACATTATTGGATCGTGAATACCAAACTCTATTCAGGAATGAGTAACGCTCATGTGAGTAAACACTGGCAAAGGGCAGGAGGATGAAAGAACTGATTGTTTAATTTGAAGTTCTCTTTAGAAGAGCAGCTTTTGATAAAAAGCTTTTTGATAATAGATCCTGATTACTATCAGATTATAATATAGCATTATATAAGCACCCCTAATAGAGTTAGTCTCTCACCCAACATAATTTTAGTACATTCTGTGAATAATTTAAAAAACATTTAGTAATGATTATTCATGTAATGTTTTAAATAATTACCTCCAAGTCTCTATTAGCATCCTGTAAAATATTAGATGAAAAACATCACAGCTGCTCAAGTCATTTGTACAAGTTTACCAAACTGCTTAAGCCCCTGACAAAGGGGTTTGAATCAGTCCTCATGGGACTTTGCTGGGCACCTCAAAGGAAAGGTGTGGTGAATTCATGAGGGATGACCACTCTGGCAATGTCATAGTTCAGTATCAGCTGACCTGCCCTACTTCTCCTTCCACCTTCAAGTCTAGGGCTCCAGGTGGGAGTAACTTACCTCCATTCAGGTTTCTAGGTCGTTAGATATCATCAGAGGCGGTAGGAGTAGAATAAACCAGGAAGTGGCTTGACTTAAGCTCCATTCCTTCTCTTATGCCTTTTGTGCTTTCCTCATGTTCCTTCCTTTTTGTTTGCTCATTATCTCCATGTTATTTAAGATTTATATTTGAAGTAATTCATGGTCATGATAACAATTACGGGTACAATTTTTGACTACTTGTGTGTGCCAGGCATTGCGCTGAATGCTTTAAGGATAAGATGTTGCTCTGATATCAGATAAAGGTATCGTGTACATTTTATAGATGGTGCAGTTGGGCACGGATGTTAGTTACCTGTCAAAGTCAGTAAACGGAAAACTGAAATTTGACCTCAGATCTCTGACATGCTGTGATGTTCATTGAATAGCTTCTCTTCTACTCTTTTCCCCTCCCCCTTCCTTCTTTCACATCAAAGAGGAGAAAGCAAACTGTCTTGGTGGTTTTGTTTTTTTTGTTGTTGTTAACGGCATTTAAAGTCTTGGTGAACTAAAAGGCAGAAGAAGATGTGAAATCTAAGACAAAGAACATACTGCATAGACAGAAAGCATCTATGTATCTTAAGGTTATTTTTGTGTGTGTGATAATATTTAGTTTTCATTTGCAGCTTTTTATATTAAGCCCCATGGTAATCATTCAAATGTATATTTAAATTAATTTTGTGTTCTGGGATGTTCATGGTTTCATAGCTGTGTTTTATCCTTAAACCTACTATTGATTGAAACATCTTATATTGTTACTTTATATCAGTGAGTTTCCATGCTATAGCATGCTTAAATGTGTGGCTGAAAAATTAATCAGTGATTACTAAGATTTGAAATGTGTCAAATCCTGGAAGTCAGTCACTATGCTAGTTGGGTATCCGTTTAGAATTGTTTTGGAAAGTTTAGTTATCTTAACCTGAAATATTTTAGTATTGAAAAATATATAGTTTTAATGTTAGAACTAGAGTGGGCCTTGGAAACTATCTGATCCGATCTCTTTGTTTTAGAGGTAAGGAAGTTGAGGCTAAGTGTCTTGTACAAATTTCCATAGCTTGGCAGTATCAGTGATGGGTCTTGTTATTTTCGGTGAAGGTCTCTTTCCACTGACAAACTAGCTTGCCTCTAAAAAGGTCTTCTGGGGCTTCCCTGGTGGCGCAGTGGTTGAGGGTCCGCCCGTCGATTCAGGGGACGCGGGTTCATGTCCCGGTCCGGGAAGATCCCACATGCCGCGGAGCGGCTGGGCCCGTGAGCCATGGCCGCTGAGCCTGCGCGTCCGGAGCCTGTGCTCCGCAGCGGGAGAGGCCACAACAGTGAGAGGCCCGCGTACCGCAAAAAAAAAAAAAAAAAAAAAAGGTCTTCTGGAATTCACATAATGGGACAGACTTTCAAAGAATAGTAGAATTTGGGAAGCAGGTAGGATATGGATATGGACAGTCACTGCTGTTTTTTCCTGGTGGAAACTCAGAAGTGGCAAAAATCAGAAAATTAAACTTTCAATTTTGACTAGTACCTAAGAATTATTTCTAATCATTATCTATTTCACCTGATCTGTTAGCATCTCTCTTTTAAGATCTTTTCATTAACACCATGACTACTAGCAAACACTACGACCTGGAGGAGAATGAGATGAGAAAGATTACTCTCATAAGGCAGTACGTATTCACACCATGTAAATCACTGTTGGTAGGAAGAGACTAGAGTAGGATACGTTTTGAGGGATGAGATTAGGACATGTCTTTTCTTCTTGGTAGTCACTGAGGATGTCAATAAACGTAGTAGTAGATACTGAGCTAGTTTAGATAAGTGAAGTCAGGCTAGGGGCTATGCACCCCACAGCTTCAAATGATTGGAACTATCAGTAACCAAGGATTTTTGAGATGTGGCTAAGGGTAATCCAGTTTACTTGAATGTATGATGTGAACAGATCTTCTTCTTTGAGGATAAATATACATATAAAACTCAGGGGCTTCTGAAAAAAAATTCTACAGCACAAGGAAAAGGTAACAATATCTCAAGGACTCAGGCAAAAGCCTATTGCTGGAAGTGATGCTCCTGAAGGAACCGCAATGAAAAATGGAGTCATAATCAAATGCATAAGAAAAAGCAAATTTCTTGAGCTTAAAAAAAGCCCTCAACTTTTAAAGAATTCGTTTTAGAAAAATTAAAAAGCACAAACTATACCCATGTATATCCAGGTGAAAAGGAGAAGAAGAGAAGGAGAAGGAGGAGAAAAAGAAGAGGAGGAAAAAAGGAGGAACAGGAGGAAGAAGAAATGTATCCAAGAAGAAAAGGGAAAGAATTTCAGCTGGCCTGTTGTTTTCCTCACAAAATAAAAATCAGAAGGAAATGAGCAGTGCCTACAAAGCTATGAGGGAGAGAGTCTATAATCATAGAATTTTAAATCTAGGCAAGTTGTTTCTATGTATGAATGAAACAAAATGTAATTCAAGAGCCAATAAAATTTATTTTGTGCACACACACTCTCTCTCTCTCTCTCTCTCTCTCTCTCTCTCTCTCTCTCACACACACACACACACACACACACACACACACACACACACACACACACAGTTTCCCCAGAGACTATGACTTGGAGACATATTTCAGCCAAAAGAACCTCAGACTGGGGAAGTTGTGTTGTAGAAAGTATGTCAGTAAGCAATAGCATGATTTAGATAAACTGTCAGGTGGATATCAAATGGATATACCTTCCTTATTAGATTTGAATTTATTATGGCAAGCGTAGTCTTATTTAGTTTTATATTCCCAGTGTATCTCTGTGCATGGCATAGTGAAGGAGTTCCGTAAGAGGAGAATGAACAGAAATTTGGATGATGTGTGGATTGTACAGGAAGGCAGGTGTTAGGAAGGGATGAACTCTTTAATGGGAAAGTAATTGAAAAGTTTGTTCTCTTCGTTTTAGTGTTTTAGTGTTGTGTAAGTGAATCAGTGGTAAAATAATGAAATTATAGGCGTGCTTAAAGCAGATTTTCCTTATCAAATAAATGGGTATTGATCTATGTCTGGCTTCCATCACACAGAAGTATTCTCTCTCAAGTTACCATCTTTGCAGGAAAAATGTGCAAATAAAAACAATTCATGTGAATAGATGACTATGGAGTTTAAATTTGCTTTGTAGCAGCTTAGAGATGCTCATGGCAATCCCTTCATTATAGAGGTTCTGGGAGTTTGGGGTTGTGGGTATTAGCTATGGAGCTAGTCTTACCTTGAGTAAAATTTCAAATTTTAGAGATTTTATACATATTTTGCTAAATTTATTTGTAAGTATTCTTTTACTCCTATTTTAAATAGGATTCTTTTTTATTTCACATTCTAGTTAGCTATTAGTTTTGTAAAGTTATGCTGTTGAGTTTGTATATTGATTTTGTAGTGAATGATTTCATGGAAAAGCCTTATTAGTTTCAGTAGTTTCCCTATAGAATTGCTTATGCTTTCTATGTAAATAATTATGTTGTCTGCTTATAAGGACTTTTATTTTCTTTTTCAATTCTCGTTTTTGTGTTGAGAAGATGATAATCTCCCTAATTAATTTTATATGTATATAACATTGAGACAAAAACTTAATATGGAGAGTATAAAAAGAAGACCTAGCTAAACTAATTTATATATATAATACAAAAATTCTAAATAAAATATTGATAAAATGCAACCCTATCACCAAGTAGGGTTTATCTTAACAAGAAAGGGTTGTTTTAAACTATTATCCTAATAAATATCACTAGAAACTTTTCTCATAAATTCTGAAAAAGCATCTGATAAATTTCAGTGCCCATTCATGATAAAATCTCTTAGTTATTCAGATTTGAAGGATGGTTCCTAACTGTGATAAAGAACATTTCTTTTAAAACAACTGACATCATACCCACATGTGAATCATTAGAAATTCCCTTTCAAAATTGGAAACAAAATAAGACTATGCAAAACAAGAATAAATACAGGGTCTGAAAGTTTATGTGGAGGCAATGATTAAAAACAGAAAAGTCAGTATGGCTCCTGGAAATGGTGACATTATTTTTTTTGCAATAACTAAAACAACAATTTAAAAATTATTTAACAAAAGTGTTTCTTGAATTAATTTGGTAAGAGATTAAAACATAATAAACAAATAGTTACATGATTCTGGATGACAGTATATCATTCTCAAAGCAGCCAGAAAAAAAAAAAATCCCTGAAATAAAGTTAATTAAAGATGTGATAAAACAATGAAATTTCATATAGGCATAAAATAATAATTACATGAAACATATCTGTAAACTTTACAGTTAAGACAAAATGTCTTAAGGATGTCACTTACTTGTATATTTAGTTTCAGACTTACTGCAATTTTAATCAGAATCCCAAAGACTTCAATTTTTTTTTTTACAGAATCCAAAGCTCATGTGAAAAGCAGTGACAATAGAAACTAAGAACTTATTAAAAATAGAACTATTAAAAGCAACTAAGAATTTTTAAAAACACTAAATGAATAGTAACTAAGAACTTTCTCTCCTTAAAAAGAGAGAAATGAAAATGTATTCTTATAAAATACTAAAATACTTTATTAAGCAACAATAATTAAATCAGTCTAATCCTGGGCTATAAATGGTCAGACAGAATAGGATAAAAGGTCCAGAAACAGAATTCCAATATATTTAAGGTATCAATGGCAAAGGAATCATCAGTGGGACAGGGCAGAATTATTCAGTAATTGGTAGGAGAATAGGTTACTATTTGGAGAAAAACTTTATATCCTCACTGTATATCATATACCAAAAGCAAATTCTGATATATTTAGTTAAAATTGAAAAATACAACTGAAAAAGGAAGAAAATATAGATGCATTTTATTTGATATTTGCATGTGGAAAGGCTCCTTGGGCTTAAAATTAAGGAAATAAATCACAAAGGCAAATATTTGAAAATATTTGTATGTCAAAAGACATACTATGCAAGTAATCAACTGAGTGAGAAAATGTTCGCAACAAATGTTATAGAGGGTTACTATCCTTCATGTATAAAGAAATCACACAAATTGATAAACTCAAAGGCACCATTAAAAAATGAATACAGGTCATAGACAATTCACAAAAAGAAATATTCAACTAGTTAAAAAATATTGAAAATGTTTATTCTTTTGTAATCAAATTAATGTATACTACCTATTACATTAACAAATATTTTAAACAAATACAACCACCCAGAACTAGAGATTTTTGTGGAAAAATCTAATATTCTAATCAACTTTTGATTGGAACAAATTTATAGTTGGAAAGCTACTTGGGTACTACATGCCTTCTAGATATTCAGAACTTTGGATTCAGTAATTCCATTTATGGAATTCTATTCAAAACATAATTCTAAATACAGAAAAAATATGCCTGGAAAATTTTTAGTAAATGTAATTTAAAATATTGAATGAAAATGAGAAATAAACTTAAGTATTTTGTAATTGGGGAATACATAAACTATGAATTATCTGTGTGATTGGATATAAGCATGACACATTGACAAGGAGTTATCATATAAAATACTTACGTTGGAATGCTGTATGAAAGGGATACATAATTTCCTATAACGTTTCTGAAGTATTTAAAACAAACATAAGATGAAATTGCAAGAAAATATATCAAAAGTTGAATAATTTGTGAATAATCTTTTCCTTTTTAATACTGTTCTGAATTTTCTATTTTCCAATATGTATATATTACCTTTATAATCAAAATACAAGAAACCTAGTTAAAACAATGTTTTAAAACTTGTGTCAAGAAACTTTGGGGCTTCCCTGGTGGTGCAGTGGTTAAGAATCTGCCTGCCAATGCAGGGCACACAGGTTCCAGCCCTCGTCTGGGAAGATCCCACATGCCACGGAGCAACTAAGCCTGTGCGCCGCAACTACTGAGCCTGCGCTCTAGAGCCCGTGAGCCACAACTACTGAGCCCACATGCCACAACTAGTGAAACCCACGCACCTAGAGCCCGTGCTAAGAGAAGCCAATGCAATGAGAAGCCTGCGCACTGAAACTAAGAGTAGTCCCCGCTCGCTGCAACTAGAGAAAGCCTGTGCGCAGCAGCGAAGACCCAACGCAGCCAAAAATAAATAATAAATAAAATATTAAAAAAATATTTTCTATAAAAAAAAAGAAACTTCGATTTCATACTGGCTAAACCACAAAATTTATCAATAACTAGGAATTTTAAACTCCTGATTACTGATTATAGAGTTTTGAAACAGCATATCCATATATTTTTGCAGAGGAGTTTGATAAGGAGATTAAAAATAGCTTAACCTTTCAGGATCCTACAAGTTCCCCCAGAGATTAATACTTTTTAAAAAACTCAATCAGCCTATGCATCGACCTTCTGACTTATTTAGATGTTATCTTATCCCTCATATTTAATCATCAAATTTCTTGAATGTACCATCTACACTTGCTCACTTATGTCCAAGCAAGTTTTAAGTCATCTCTTGTGATCGTATAGCATAACTCTACTGGAAATTTTGAGAGTCCCCAATGATCTCTTTTTAAACTATATAAAAATATATTTTTTCCAATTCCTTGCTATTTTCCATGTCCTTGGCTTTGACATATTTGAATACCTCCTTGTAGTCTTATCCCTCTTGACTTCCTTCACTGTCTACTTTCTTGATTCACTGTTTACTTCTCTGGTTTACCCCTTTTCTTCCATCTTTGTAGCCACCTTCTTTCAGCTTTTCGTTATGTGCCATTCCCCCATATCAGTCTTTGGCTCTCTCCTCTCTTTTCTCAATACTCCTTTCCACAGTGTTATAGTTTCAACTTTCATCTTTATTAAGTTTAAAAAATATATTTCTAGTCCTTATCCTCATCTTCCAAATGAACTCCATTTCTAATTGTCTAATAGATACAATTGCTGGATGTCTTCCCTCTTAGTTTAATCTCATCAAATGCAAAAATTGACCTATGGTGCTCTCAAACCTACTCCAGTTCTCAGCTTCCCCATTTCCAACCGGATGACACTATTCTTTCTGCTATCCAAGCTCAAATCACTGAAAACCTGATGGAACTTTTCCTTCCTGCTTTATTTGCTGATCCTAACCAGTAACTAAATCTTTCCCATTCTTCTTCTTCTTTTTTTTTTTTTTTTTTTTTTTTTTGCGGTACGTGGGCCTCTCACTGTTGTGGCCTCTCCCGTTGCAGAGCACAGGCTCCGGACGCGCAGGCTCAGCGGCCATGGCTCACGGGCCCAGCCGCTCCGCAGCATGCGGGATCTTCCCGGACCGGGGCACGAACCCGCGTCCCCTGCATCGGCAGGCGGACTCTCAACCACTGCGCCACCAGGGAAGCCCTTGCCAATTATTCTTTACAGAGTTTATTTGATTCAATCTGTACTTCAACATTCTACTCTCTTAGTTTGTGATCTCATCACCAAATCTGGTATCTCTGTCACCTTCCAAGAAGTCATTTTGCTTTCATACATTTCTATTATATTTTATATCACTTAGCAGGACTAAACTTCCCAAGATACAAATTTCTTCCTATTACTCTTCTTCTCCTAGAACCAAGGCTTCCTGTTGTTTTGAGGGGAAATTCCACATTCCCTAAGTAACTCTTGGCTTTAGAAATTCTGCCTCCATCAATTATGATCAAATTCATCCCTCACTACACTCAACAGTATCCCTTTCTGCAAGCCCTCCTTCCATATATTTAAGTAGTACCCCCCACCTGAACTCTGCCATCTCTTTATGGCTTTCCAGTCACTCCAGCCTATATGGTTGACTGTCACTTGCATCCACTTCTGTGTTCTTATCCATACCACCCATTTTCGTACTTAATATTCTGCCTCATCGTGTACTCCTGTGTCTGTTCTACTGATTGATTGAATTTATTGCATCACGAAGTTACACCAAGATTAAAACTGTTTCAATGTTAAATTGAAAAAAACTATATCTAAAATTTTAAATAATATACATTATTGGCAAAACTGGTGGGATAACATATATAAAAAATTAACTGGAAGGCAAGTTTTGGAGGCAGCGTGCATAGCAAGTCTCTGGGCCATACTCCTTAGATTTGAATTCAGGCTCCACCACATATTAGCTGGGTGACCTTGGCTAAGTTGTTGAATCTCTCTACATTTCAATTCCCTCATCTGTGAAATAATAATAGTAGTACCTGACTCCTTCAGTTGTTGTAAAGATTACATGTTATCACCTGTAAAGAACTTACAAAAGCACCTGGCATATAGAAAGTCCTCTGTATTACTGTTGTGGTTGTTTATTAGAATATTAAATCGTTCCCTTTGACCTAGCAATTTCTTTCCTATGAACCTGTCATACAGAAATATTTGCATAGATACACAAAGAATTATATGGCTAAAGATTTCATGGCAACATTTTTATAATGGCTAAAAAATTTAGATACAACCTATATGTTTATAAGTAGTAAAATAGTGAGTACATCATCATATATCTTATTATGAGATATTATGAATCCACTCTAAAGCGGGGAAAACCTGTATATAAGACATGAAACGGTGTGTATGAAAAATCAAATAGCACAATAGTATGCATTGTGCTACTATTAAATGAGAGATCATTTAATATCATAGACTTCACTGCAGGTCAAAAGGCTAAAGAACTAGAGGCTAGTGTTCTAATAGGAAAATGTAACTGTCCCCAACATTGAGGCAGTTACTCTGCAGGAGGTGGGCATACATACACAAATTAACTCCTCTGCAGAAATGCACCAGGGCTTGGTAATGTCTTGCTCTGAACGTTTTATCAAGAACTGGTCTAATCTAATGTAATTTGGCGAAGACAGCATAACAAGACAGAAGGAATTGTAATGGACAGAATGAATAACATTTGTCAGAAAAGAAACAGAACAGATATGGTTCCACTTCCCAGCAGGTACAGTGAACATAGAGAACTTCATGCAAGAAACCCTCTATCTTTCCTTTTCTTCTTTCCTTTTCTTTACCTTCTTTAGTCTGTTTTGCTTACTGATCGTTATACAGTACTGAATAAGACTTTGAAACCTGGATATATAAAAATTGAGTTACTGTATAGAGTTTAAAAATAAATGAATTAAACATGGTTTCTTCATTTGGTTACTAATATATTAAACTGGCCACTTGGCTAGGTTTTGTGGGGGCAAAACCCCATGAAATGAGTGCACTGCATTTCCTCCTTATACAGCAGTGGAATAAAACAGATACATAAATAACCCTACTTGAAGATTTTTGTAATTTTAAATCTGAATTTGTAATCGGGAAGATTTGGGTTTGAATTCTGGCTCTGTTGTTTATTAGCTTTGGCCTTGGGTGATCATTTTAATATCTCTGACACTCGGTTCAGCTGTGGAACTGAAAATAATCCCATCTTCTTCATAAGATGAAAAGGACAAAATGAGGTAACATTGGCTGAACTCGCTGTCTAACATATATCAGGTGCTTATAAATGTTAATTCCTTTATGTTTTTTCATTTTAATTTGGAAAGATCTATTTTATTTTTGTTTAAAAAACACATTTTATATTTATAGCAAATACTAATATGTCTTATTTTAAAGGAAAGTATCTTGAATATACCGATTAGATTTTAGCTTTGATTGATCTAGGCCTTAGATTTGATTAAGAAGAAAAATTTTAATATCTACTCTTCAGTAATGCTATTTTCTTCAAAAAATCTTGAACCTCTGAAAAAAACTTGAACCTCAGAAGAGTGAAGAGAAATTGGCTTTTTTTCCCCTAGAGAATACATACTTTTTTTTTTTCACTGGGATATAGTTGCTTTACAGTGTTGTGTTAGTTTCTGCTGTACAGTGAAGTGAATCAGCTATATGTATACATACATCCCCTACCTCTTGGACTTCTCTCACACTCCCCCATCCTACCCCCCCATCCCACCCATCTAGGTCACCACACACCGAGCTGAGCTCCCTGCTCTATACGAAGTAAGTCAGAAAGAGAAAAATAAATATCGTATATTAACGCATACATGTGGAATCTAGAGAATATATACTTTTGAGGAGACTTTATGTTTTGAAGTAAACACACATAAAAATACAAAATCAACTATTTGTCTGAAGCCATCAGGAAAAAAGCCAAAGGCCTTAGAAATAATTCCCAGTGATTGTGTTCTTTATAACTGCCATCACTCTAAAAACTTCACAAGTTCAAACAATGCTGAGGAACTCCATTGTAGGGTAGAGCATTACAAATTATTTTTCTTTTTAAAGAAAAGTTTGGATCTGACTCTGAAAAAGGTCAAACATGCATGGAGAAATACAGATAAGGACAGAGTTTTGAAGGAATTTAAATACTGGCTTCCAGTAATTTCCCCAGTCCAATACATCCCTGCACCCTGTGGCTCAGTTCTAACTTGAGAGTTGCTAGCATTTTTACAATTCATTTCCCTCTTTGTTTAAACTATTTAGAATTAGGCCTCAGTCAGAGGCTACAACTGGTTGCATTCATGATGCAGAATTTGCCTTAGAGCTGAGTATCACTGCTCTAAAAAAAAAAAGAGTCAATTTCAATATAATCAAGTAAAAAAAAAATAAATAAATACAGGATGTGAAGCTGAGGTCAAAGGCCATTTCCTACAAGAAGCCCTCCTTGACCTCTCCACCAGAAAATAATCTCTCCTTGATACAACTTCATTTATAATCTGTTTAATGCTTTAGTATTTTCTACTTTGATTATAGTTATTTGTACACAAAATGCACATACTTCCAATTCGGTAAACTGTAAACTTCCTAAGGATGGGGATTTTGATAGATTCCTCCATGTGACCACCATGCTTACCCCAGCACTACTAAGTCAAGATGGCCTCAGTAGTGGGGCACAGCAGAGGGCATAGGAACAGGCTCTGGAGGATCCTGTAATAACCTATAATAGAAAATAATCTGAAAAAATATATATACATATACATAACTGAATCACTTTGTTGGACTCCTGAAACTAACACAATATTATAAACCAACTATACTTCAACTAAAAAAAAAAATTTAGAACTAGAGCTTATTCTGGGGGAATCAGGGAGACAGAAGGAGGAGAACCCCTTAAGGATAAAGACATCAGTGATCCCCAAAAACTTCTACCACCCCAGTCAGAACAAAGTGTTTACAGCAAATATCCACGTAAACTCAGAGATGTTGTAGCTGTTACTTTTTTCTGGTATAAGAGTACCTGCAATTTCAAATTCTTAGTTGTTTTCCTTAATTGAAAATAACCTACAAGTGTTAGGATGCGTGGTTAAGCACAGTTTAGGCCATGGTGGGAAATTATGCATTCTTTAAAACTCGTACTTTTCAAGATTTTTAAATGACACGTGAAGGTGTTATGTAATATTGGGAAAACCAGGCCATCTGATGCTATACAATGTGGTGTTTACAAGGTCAGGGCATGAATGATAATGGGGCCAGCCAGTCCAGTGTAGGATTAAGAAAAGGCCAGCTCCGTGAAGAGATGGGCAGGGGTCCAGGTCTGAGATCAATAAACTGAGGGTTAAAGCAGCAGAAGCAAATCAAAGGTCTGGAAACCTTGGTATCAGGCATCTGTGGCCTGAGGAGATCAAAGGACCTATGAATAAGTGGGAACGCACACTTGGAATTTGGTAATGAAGACAATGGAAACACTGTATTTAGGAAGTCAGGTAAAAAAATAGATCATGCTCAGGACGGAGGTTTCAACAAAGTTTATTTGAACAGAGAAGGTCCTTGTGTTTTTACTGTTCGTGTGTGACGGGGTTTGGGGTGAGAATGGTTATAGGTCTGAATTGGAATGTTAGCAAGAGAAGTGATTTTCTGCATATGGCTAAGAAAGAGTTCAGTGCTACAAATAGGGTTCTGGTAGCAAATTAACTGTGGACTGATAAACAACCAGATAAGAATCTCTCAATATACAGAATAAGCAGGTTTCCCAAAGTCGCCAGTCAACTGAGTTTATGAACATCAAGTATTTTTCTCATTAAATATACAAGAATCTATTCCTTCAAAGATACATTCCATATGATAAAAAATCATACTAGAATTCTGAGAAGATGGCTCAAAACAGTGTCAGCCTAATTTCTGGATCTTCCTAAATCCATAGGAAGACACACAGAGCAACTACTTGGTGAAACTACAAACCCAAGGGAAACATTTACCATGTAACCGGTGCCAAGGTAGCCCATGAATCCCTAATCGTGAGAATGCAGGAGCCACCACCAACAGCCACTAGGCTTTTGTGTAACTGATGGTTGTTTGGAAGAGAAGCATGGGGACATCTGACAGATTTGAGAACCAGAGTGCCCCAAAATAGCCAATAGGTACTCACCAGATGGCCCTGGGGGCCAATTTGAGATAGCAGCTGGAACTTGGAGGGGAATTGCCCAATCCACGAACAGGAGAGGGCACAGAGAACAGAATGAACATTGAAGGGGCAGGAACACCCCAGCTTCTATGCACTCTCTACACTAATCCTACCTATTGCTTTACCTAAGGGATGGAACTTGAGTCTGGTCAAGCCTCCGGACCCAGTAGCTAATTCGTAGGAACATAGAAGGATATGCTGAATCACACTCTAAATCTTCTATCAGGAAAATCCAGACTATGGGAGACTCTGAATCAAGCAACCCATGTTCTTCAAAAGGTAAATTGTAAAGAAAAAAGGTGGAGGAGGAACTTACAAATTAAAGGGACTTGACAGGTATCCAATAAAAAAGTGTGCAAGGTGAAACGCTAGTGTCTACATAAACTCTCTTGGGTATAAAACTATGAAGAGATGCTAAGAATTACTATAGAAGTCAAGACAGTGGTTACCTTTGGAGGAAGGCTGAGGGTGTGATTGGGACAGGGAACATGGAGATGCTTCTGCGGTGGCTGGCAAAGTTCTCTTCGTTGACCTCTGTGGTTCTTACATTTGTTTTATGTGGTTCTCTTTACTTATTTTACAATAAAAAAAAACCTTAAAAAATAAAATCTATTGATACTATAACCTCAAAGTAAAAATATTAAAATCTGCTATCTACTTGATGGCGGAACGGTGGTGGCCATTTAAAGGATATTCCTGTGCCTCATTTCTACGAGGTTGGCTGTGGGTGGGAGGATTTTCTTCCTACTCTCAGCTTGCTTTACCCCTGTCTCCCTTTCAGCCCAGTGAATCTAATCTATTGTTCTCAGTGAAAGCTAGAAACAATTGTGTTTATTACTCTGAGTAGTGTGTTAAAGAGCTATTATGGTAATTAAGGTGCTTCAGAAATAAAGTTATCCCCTCCAACTCCAGGCTGCACAGCTCCATGGAAACCACCTATGGCTTTGCTTCCTTTGGATGCTTTCTCGGTCCTCAGAGGCCAGTAAGGAGCTAGTCTGTTCTCCAGAGCTGTTAACTGATGGAGAGAGAATTGCCTCTTGAGTGTAAGCCAGGCTAAACCAGACAAGAAGAGGGCTAGTGGGGAGGGCAGGAATAAGACCGGGGAGCTGGCTGTGGGATCACAGAAGAGAAGTAGGGCGAGGGTGTGAGTCAGCCTCTCACTGACGGGGCAGTGCGTGGGGAGGACTGCAAATCACTGCAATAGACTGCAAAACTAGGCACTTGTATCCTCACTCTTTCCTCACCTTTTCCTGCTTCCACGTCTCCATTTT
Source organism: Phocoena sinus (assembly GCF_008692025.1). Taxonomy (NCBI): domain Eukaryota; kingdom Metazoa; phylum Chordata; class Mammalia; order Artiodactyla; family Phocoenidae; genus Phocoena; species Phocoena sinus. Next base: position 80,092,327 of record NC_045764.1, read on the forward strand.
GAGGGGGAACAGGGCCTTAAATGGTTGGCAGTAGCCCTAGAATGACACCTGATTTTATTGTTGGCCAAAAAGTTTGTTCGGTTTAAAGTAAAAAAAAAAAATTCCATTTTCACCAAGAACTTTATTGAACAACGTATTCATTAGCCGAACAAACTTTTTGGCCAATCCGGTATTTCCTTCTGCCTGCTGTTAAATTAATTGAACAGCCCTGACAGAACTCTTTTAAGGTGGGGCTAGGGTGGACGGCAGATGTCCGGACCATTCTACCATACCCTCAAAATGAAAGAGCATAGTGGTAATGATCAGGGAAGTCTGGTACTCTGTGATTACCAAAACTTTACTATTTTTTTTTCCTGCTGACAGAGTTGGTAAAAGCCAAAGTTAATTTTTTTTAGCTGCCTATAGAAGACAGTGATACAAATAAGCCTAGTGCTACACCACCCTGCCCAATGTTTATGTCTTTCTTTTATTCTCTGCTTGTTGATGACTATACAAATCCTACTCATCCTTCAATGTCAAGCTAGGTCTTTGTTTCTCCCGTGTCTCCTCAGCCCATTCCTACCATCAAATGCTCTCTCCCTTCTCTAAACCCACAGCACTGCCCTGTAATGCTCTGATAAGCTTGCCCTGGATTATTAAGTAATTTTCTTTGTGGCCTATTCCCCCAGGAGGTTTTCTTCTCCTTGATATTAGAAACCCTATTACATTGTCCTATGGATTCCCTGTAGCATGTAGCAGAGTTCCTGGCATATAGATTATCAAAATATGTTTGTTTATTTGATTTATTTTACTGATATCCATTGCATGACATGCCAACCATTCCTTGGAACTAAAGAATTAATTGCTAGGAAGAACGCAGTAGTTCACTCTAATCTAACCTAATCCATTAGACTGTAGATGACCTGAGAGTAGAGGCTGAAGTATTCGGTGTTGTGTCGCTAACATCTAGAATAGTGCACGGTCCATGATAAACACTTAGCTAACGTTAGTCCCGTGAATGAATAAATGATCAATCTATGGAGTTCTCTTAAAGTATAAAAGAGGTGAGTTTTTTTCCCCCAAAGAGAGAGAAAAAAAAAAAAAACTTGTATAAGAAAAAAAAAAACTGATTAGGTGAGAAGGATGTTCCAAGTTCAGAAATGTTGTTTATCAACAAAACACGTAAAAAAATAAGGTACCAAAGAGTGAATTGTAGTCAGTATTCAGGTGTTACAGTTATCATGTATTCAGAAATATGAAAGTTCTATATGGACAAAGAAATCTAAGAGGCACTTTATAATCTAATTTAATCTACCTGAGCTCATCCTGTTCTCAAACTAGACCTTCTGTTTCTGACCTTCTGGCCTGCTCCCCCCATATCCTGAACCCAGCCTAACTCTTTGCCTTTGGTGATATGATACTGTGTTCACAGAAAGTCCTTGCTTCTCTAAAGCATATGCCTCTATCGAGATCCATCTCTAGACTTCTCTCTTTCACACAGTGCTCCTTGGATAACAATCCTTCTGGGATTTATAGAGCCTCGCTCTAATGAGATGAAGGAGCAGTCCACGCTAATAAGTGCTGCTTTGAAATGACCCTCTAACGGTCCCATGCTTACCTGTTAGCTCTGGTAAATTAGACCAAGACTTACTCTGGTAGGAATGGTGTCCATTATTCTCCATGGCTCAAAGCATTTAATAGAATAAGAGGTTAATAAATGATTATATGTCTGCTATGTTACACCTATGAAACCTCTTCCTAAAAACAAACAGAAATCATCAAAACACTCAACCACTTTAAAAGCAAGAGAGGAAACTAATCGTTTCAAGGTCTCTAACTTCAATAGGATAGATAGTTAATGTGCTCTTCAAGTTTACTTGCAGTGGTTGGGGAGAGACAAGAGAGAAAGAATGAGAGGTCCATTTTTTCTTTAGGGTATAAGTAATCTCAGGAAGAGAAGGAACAGGTATCCTTCATTTCTATTCAGGACAGAAAGATAGATAAAATAAGCTTAACACATACCCAGAGAAAATATGTCTAGATGCGAGGAAGAATTTTTCACTGTACGAGGGATTGAAAACTAATTGGGCCACCTAAAGGAGATTCTCATAAACAGTGTAGACCAACAGTGTTTCGGTGGTTGAAGCATTTGGTTACTGTAGGAACAATTGCTCTCTTGAGATTCTCCCAGGGCCCTGGATCCATAATGGTCTAATATTATTGGAGAATCTTATTTTTCAAAACTTGGACAGTTTTACCAGAGTTAGAGAAAAAGTTCTTACCTGTTATACTGTTGTAGATAAAAACAGTAACAATGATTGCAAGGAGATACTGAAGAAATAGAAATTACATTGGTGGTTTATAAAAGATACAATGTCAAAGCGAAAGCAGGAGGAGTCCAATGCAGAAGAAATTGCTTAGCGTTTCTCTTCTTGATCTGAACCTCTGAGGCTGGCATAAATGCTCATGGGTAGTAAAGAATGTACTGGATGTGGAAACTTGAAGCAGGGATTTGTGTCTTAATCATTAGTGATGGGACTTTGCTTGAGTCTTTTCACCTCTCAGAACCTCAATTTTTTCATTGGTAACATAGGAATGACAGTATTTCTCTACCTATGTTTTTGTGAGGATCAAGTAAGATCGTGAACACAGATATATTTAATAAACTCTAAAATCTGCTATTATTGTAAGGTCTGATTATTCTGAGAGGGGTTAAGCGGGAAGAAAGGATTTGGTGAGAAGAATAACAGAATGGACTGTTTTGTTTTTTTTCGCACTAGCACGACTGCTGTTTTTTCATTCAATAAATATTGAGCACCAGGCACCAGGGGTACAACAAGGAACAGAACAAATACCGCTGCCGTCATTTTTGAAAGAAAACAAACTCTACAAATTCATGAGTATGTGTGTACGCGTGTGTTTTAGTTTAACCAATATTTATACATGGCGTTATGAGTCATCTATACCAAATGGGCTTTGTAAATATGAGATTTCTATGAACAAATATATGTGGAAATACTGCACACTAGGTCCTCTTCTCAATGCATATTAGCAAGTTCAAAATCAGGGAAAACTGCTTAACTTTTAAGACAGAGGTCACAACACTAATTTGACCGCGTAACTTATTTTTTCTTGTTTCTGGATTTTTTTCCCTCATATCTTCTATCGTCATCCTAAGAACAATTAGAAAACACTAAAGTATCCTTTATCTGGTAGCTTTTAAATAGAATAACTCAAGTGACCATTTTTTTTTTTTAAGCCTAACAACCCAACAACCCCTGCATCCTCTCAAAGGCTAGCCTCACTGCAACGCAGCAAACATCTACTGTGTGTCTGCTCGGTAATAAATTTCATGAATGACATATGCAAGCAGCCAAATCTTTCTAAAGATAGAAGGAAAAATTTAGGAAATTTAGTAGAAATTATAACACCAAATTGAATTTTACGATACTTGAGCTAAATCAGGATACATTTCCTAAATTCTTTTAGGAAAACTTTAATAAACTCTTGCTAGTGCTGCTTCCTTTAGCGTGATTCCACAGAACTTCAATCCACCCAAACCATACATAGAATGCACGGAAATGTCCCTGGAGAATATAAAACTGTAGGACTGTATTCAGATAGCTTTTTACTCTGAATTTCTAAAATCCTCAAGCAATCTTATAGAACCTTAGAATTAAAAAGGACCTTAGAGGTTAAAATCTTCCATTCATTGCAGCAGTCCTTTCTACAATATGCCTGGAAAGTCCCGACCAGTCTTAGCTTGGCTATTTTCTATCATGCAGACATTACTACATAAGAAGGCATCCCATTCCTTTACTGGATAGCTCCAATGGTTAGTACGTTTTTCCTAATATTAAGCCAAACTCTGCCTTGCAGGAATACATCTAATACCTCAATTTTAAAAAATCATTATTTTGCTCCATGAAAATTAGATATAATTGAAAAATGGCTTATATTATTGGCTAGACATAATAGTATTTTTATACAGTCAGAATCAGAATTTTATATAATGTATCTGCTTTTCTAACGTTTAGAATCATCATTAATGTAAGCAGTTTCCTGTGATATTTCTGATGTCATGTATTAACACATCATTCTGTAATTTACGCAAATAACATTTGGAGTTCTTTTTATGTGTTAGGCAGTAGATTGCCAGTTCACGAGAAGATCAAAATCCAATTCTTCTTTTTAAAATTATTACCTTTCACCCAGCTTGGGCACTCTTGCCCCCTTCTGCAATGCTTCAGGATGTGACGATTCTCCATGCCTAGCAATTCTCCCTCTCCTTCCATACATCTTCCCCCAGACATATCTGTGGGGTTCATAAACAGAGGGGCCCAAACCCTGGGCTAAGATGAACCCCTTGTGTGTGGAGGGCCTGAGGCAACAGAAACTCTGGTCTGGAGGTGCTGTGGATGCCTTTCTACCAAAGGATGCTGGGTCTTAAACGGTTTGTCCTCCAGCCGTTATCTCCTAGTGAACCTGGTAGGATTCCTCTGGCTCTTGCCTTTCTCTGGGCACCTAGTTCTGTGTAATGTCTCACACATGATCACACTACTTGTCCCTAGAGACCTTTCTTGTTTGGCCTCTTGAGGAGTTGTTGTGCTTGTGTCTGCACACGTGTGTAAGCAGAGGGTAGCTCTTCAGAGTAAGTCTGGACCTAAAGTCATTTGACATATTTTTATTTAAATCCCCATTCATAGATGAAAAAAAATCCACAAAACTAAAAACACTATAATTGGCTGGCCTCTGTGGTCAGCTTTCTATGGGGACAAATTATCTAAAATTCACAGGGAGGCATGTTTGGCATGTGTTACAGGAAATATTCTCTTTAATGTAACATTCCTGGGAGAAAGAATGCCCACAGTTGTATTAAGCATATTTATATGCCACGAAAAGGCAACATTTTGGTAAATATAATCTCTAAAATGGAACTTACACGTATTTCTGGTTTGAACTTTCATGCTAAGTAGCTCAACCCCAGTCCAATTCAGCGAGACTCAGTCATATTGGATGTTTGACCCAAACTGCCGGTTAGTTCAGTCAAAACACTAAAACCAAACACTCAGTAGACAACTATAATTGCTACTGAAGATGCTTTTTTTTTATTGAAAGTTCTTAAAGCCATTTTTATATTTAATATTTGTTATGCTGTGAGAAAATGTTAGCCACCTGATCATTTTTCAAGAGATGAAATGAATAATAAAAGGAATAGAAGATTATCTTTCAATTATTTGGCTACATTTCTATACAATATCAAGTACAAATCATTCAAAAATTGAGTCTGTTCAAATGAGCCAAAGAATGAGACAAAAAGAAGCTGTCCAAGAACTTTAAATTATTTCTGGAGAAAAATGTTACACACTTGTGACGTACTTGCATCACTAAAGCCACTCTTAGCATCGTAAGGGCTAGGAGATAGATTTCCATAGAGTTTTCTTGGCAAAATAAGAGATGAAAACACAACTGCCTTAATTTAAACAAAAACAGTAAAATATCACTAGTTCTATAATTAAGAATCCAGTTTTATAAAGTACTTATTAGGTATTAGGCATTGTTTTAAGAGCTTTATATATATTAATTCACTTAATCTTCTCACCAACCACACTGGGGGTACTATTCTTATCCTCATTTTACAGATAAGGGAATTGAGGCAAAGAGAAATGAATAACTTACCCAATGTTACATAGTTAATAAACGGCAGAGCCAAGTTTTGAAGAAATAGATAATATGACCATATGCACAGAGGAGATTTCAATTTACTTGAGAAAATAAGTTTAAAATATATTAGCATTTCCTTTGTATTTGAGCAGATAATGCTTTGGGTTCTAGGGCTAATTGCTGAACCATCTTATCTAGGGATGTCAAATCTCTACAACTTTGATTCTGCCTGATCCAGGAATTAGACAAAATCCATCTTCCTGAGACTACAGTGTTTCACCTATGGTCAGTGCCCAGGACCAATTTTATTATCTTTTGAAACTTGGTGTAACAGATACCCTCCCTAGGAATTTGGTTGTCTGGGGAAGGGGGCAGGGTGACATATGCCTCCTGGGCTGAACCCCATCCTAACAGAAATGTCTGTAAATTGAGAAGTAGGGGGAGGGTACAGAGGCCTTAAACATGGAAGTTATAAAACTACATAATCTTTTAAAACATTGCAAATCCATACTGTGTCCAAATTGCCTTTTACACCAGCCATTTTGAGTAAGTTGTATTAATTGCTTGCTGGTTGTTTTTAAGAACTGGGAAGGAGTGTAGAAAACTCTGTTTCCCACAGTAGACTCTGGGCACATAGGAAACTTCAGGCCGTATAAATATTTCATGGGTTTTCTGAATGGCACTGGTAGAAGGAGATTCTGCCATCTGATATTCTGTCATGTCACTTCATAGCTATCGTATCAAATCAACATGACACAAAAGTCGGAAGTTGAAATCTAAGTTTGAATCCCAATCAACAGACTTACACAATTTACAATGGTAGTAAATGACTGCTGGAAGGAAACAAACTATCTGGGTAGCGTCTAGCCATATGGTGTATAAAATGAATCTATGAATGATTAAATGTAGAGTGAATGAATAAGGGAACTGATGAAAAGTGGCTGTGCTGCTGGTAAATTAATGTTGACTGATGGCTTTAACAGTCTGTCCAACCTAGTTATATCCCTCAGTAGGTGATTCTTCTGTACATTCACCTTTCTAGTTCCTGTCTTCCCAAAGATTGGGAGGAAAAACTATTTTTTATCTATACCTCCCGAACACTCCACAGTGCAAGGGAGAAGATTCAGGCAATATATAAACATCTGTTGAATTAATGTCTGTAGTTACCCATCTCGGTTACTGTTGTATCCACACAAATAATAAGAGGTTCTATTAGACTTTATTACATCTTAATTCTGCTGCTCATATAGATTAGTACTGGTAGGCTAATGACAAGGCGTAATGACTATGGGCCAAAATTGGTTTTACTCGTATGTCCAGAGCATTACTCTAAATGTTAGAAAATTCAGCTTTCTGATGAAAGCTTTGGTTAGTGGGCTGGTTAGTGAAAAATGTCCTGTGTTTATGGTTTGAAAAATTTGGAGTTGAGCCCCGGTTCTACTAATTAATACTGATGTGACTCTTACAAGTCACCCAATCTCACCCTGAAGACCTGTCTTCTCATCAGAGAATGTGTATAGTCCCCTGTTCTTTATAGGATCACTGAGAGGATCAAGTAGGATACACAGGTATGCTTTGTATAATGGACATTGGGACCCTGTTTGTCCAGGATTCACGAGCCTTGCCATCTAAATAACTGCAACTTTTTACCTGCTAATTTCCAAACTGGCCTACTCCAAAGGAGAGGAAAAACTGACATTCTTCATTTGCATTTCCAGTACATCCGTCTATTCTTTTGAATTTCTTCATAGAGGCTTTCCTGCCTTTCAGCACCATTTTCTTTCCTTTCTTGAATGATGTAGGACATGATGCCTATAGTTTTGCTCTGCTTAGTTTGCTTCTACCTTGGGGGTTATTAGTGCTAAGGGGGATGCTCTATCAAGTTACCTTGTCTTTTCAGTTAAAGAGAATTCAAGGTGTTTATAAACCGAGGGAATGAAATGACTTCCAGTGGAAAATGAAATAAGGCATAACCGCACATTAAGACAGCCATGCAATTTAGAGCTAGAGGATCTAATAATGTATTCTAAACCGATCACAAAATTTTACATTATAAACACATATGTAAACGGCCAAGTTTTCCCAGAGAAATTGGCTTTCCAATCACATCATATTGTTCATGAACAAAAACTGAACTGAAAGTAATTGAAAATAACCCCTTTTGTATGGAATCACAGGCAGGAGTCGTTTCTAGGTTCTTCCAGTATACTAAAAAGGCAATGTCATTTGATGTGAAAGCTCAAATATGAGGAGAATGTGAGGAAAATGTGCAGGCCTGAATGTCAACTTTGGCCCAGAAGAAAGTGTTTGAAAGACTTTTCTGTATTTTACCTTGTAGGGTGTGTGTGTGTGTGTGTGTGTGTGTGTGTGTGTGTGTGTGTGTGTGTGTCCATACTTTCTTCTCATGCTTCTCCAGTGCTCTTATCTAGAGGTTTCAGCCTGGACACACTAAAAGAATAGCCTGAAATTATTGTTTGCAGCCAATGCCTTGAATGAGCTACAGGTGGTGTCATTATAGGGCGTGCCTCTATGTAGGGCTTAGCAACAGTTCTCAAAGTGTGGTCCCTGGACCAGGAGGCATCAGCAGCTCCTGGGAACCTGTTACAAATCCAAGTTCCCGGACCCAACTCCAGAGCTAATGAGTCAGAAATTGTAAGAGTGAGGCCCAGCAGTCTGTGTTTTAACGAGCCCTGCAGGTGATTCTCACCTGCACTGAAGTTTGAGAACCACACATTCATTGTTACGGAAACCCCCAATGAAGTAATTAACGCATTTCTTAAGTACATATAAACGGTCAACACCCTTAGGTCTTTCTGATGGTACTGAAGGCCGTTACCCAGTTTAACAGTAGGCTAACAGCAGTGATGCTCATAATTCCTGTTTTTCCTAGCTGGCCCTTGTCACGAGCATGACGACTTACCCACAGGACTCACAAGGAGCTATATACTTGTCCCTTCTGAAGTGCTCAGACTCAGAGACCTTTTAAGGTGCTAATAGCAAAAGTGCTTAAATGGCACTGATATTTACCCTGCCCTGATCACCTTCTGTTTCCCGGCCACGGCTTTTCCTCTGAATGGTGGCTTGCTCTGTGATTTCGCTTATCCTCCCTTGCTCTGTGGCCTTCCTCAGAGCTTGCACCCTCTCCCCAGGATTCAGGAATCACTTCCTGAATGTAGCTGAAGTACCAACCACTCTCTCCACTACCTTTCCCATCTGCCCAGTGGACACAGTCCCTTGTATGTCCTGCTATTAACACTGACATAAATAAAATGGAATTGAACACTTGCATCAAAACAGCTCCCCATCAACACTTCTACATTCTGCTTAGCGGTAGGTTTCACTGATCTACAAGTTACCAAAGTTTACCACTCTTTCTCCTTTGCTTGCTTTATTTTGTAATGACCTGTAGTTTCTTCCTTCATGATGTTTCTCATATTCATCCCTTCTTGTCTGTTCCTGCTGTTACTACGTTTAGACTGTAAATATTTAAACTGCAAAACGATTTACCAAGAGGTTCCCTTCCCTTCCCTCTTCCTCTCCCTTTCTCCCTCCTTCCCTTCCTCTCTCCATTCCCTCCCTTCTTTTCTGCATTCTTTTCTTCCTTTCTTCCTTCCCTCCTATGCAAAAGTAGATGGCATAGCATGAGTCCTTTAGGTTAATCTGTTGACCTCTCCTTTCTTCTGGGCCTCACACTGACTGCAGGTCAATCTCTACACTCCTGGGCCTGACATTCAAAGCTCTCCAAGTTCTGATCATAACCTATTTCTTCCATCTCCCCTCTATTCACTCCTCCCTACAGACCCTTTACTCCGGTGGTTCTCAAACTCAGTTACCTGGAGGGCTGGTTAAAACACAGACTTTTGGGTCTTAAACCTGGAGTCTCTAACTCAGCACTGAGGGTGAGGCTTAAGATTTTGCAATCCTAACAAGTTCTCAGGACCAAATGCTTGTGTCCTTTCAAAATCCATGTATTGAAGCTCTAACTTCTAATGTGACTGTATTTGAAGACGAGGCCTCTAAGAAAGTAATTAAGGTTAAATGAGGTCATAAGAGTGGGGGCGGGCCCTGACCCAACAGGATTAGGGTCTCTATATGAAGAGACACCAAGAGAGTGTGCTCTCTCTACCATGTGAGGACACCAAGAGATGACAGCTACCTCCAAGCCAGGAAGAGGGCTCTCACCAGAAACTGAATCTGTTGGTACCTTCAGCCTCCAGGACTATAAGAAAATACGATTCTTTGGTTTAAGCCACCCAGTCTGTGGCATTCTGTTACTGTGGTCTAAGCTGACTGACACACCGGGAGGCCCTGACACTGCTACTCCTGGGACTCCACATTGAGAAGTACTTCTTCTTGTAGATGTGGACTCTGTGCCTTGCAGACATGCCCTCCTCTTCTCCTCTTACCTGAACCTCAGACATTTGTCAAAGCCCACCTTGGGCCACGCTTCTCTGAATCCTCCCAACTCTCCTGCCCACAGTCATTTCTCCCTCCTTGAAAGCCCTTAGTACTTGGTCTTTAGATTCACCTGGTATTTAGCGTAAGCTACCTTGTGTGATGCTTTTTCCCTCTCATGTAGCTGTTGTTAGCTTCATTGTAAGCTCCTTGGAGCAGAGAGTTTTCCCCCTGTGTCTCCTACCAGCATAGCGCTTTGTGCATATACCAAGTGTTCAAAAAATACACAATTATTTGACAACCATGGCGCGTATGGAGAAGAAGTTCATAGAAACTGCAGGTGTGAATCCTTGACGTCTCAGTGTGGTAGGTTTCTCAGTCACTCTGAGAGCCCCTTGGTAATGAGGTACAGCTCACAGAGGAGCATGTGATTGACTATTGGCTTCCTTGCTCAGAGAGCTGCATCCTAAGACAGTTCCTCTCTGTTCATGTTTGTAAAAGAAAGAGGTACTTTTTAGACAGTGTGTCCAATATCAGTGATGCACTAAAAATTAACATTGAGAGATTGCTGTGCACTAAGCACTTCACGTGTATACCACTGTGATCCTCCCAGGACCCAGTGGACTTTGAAATTGCTATGTTATCCATTTTACAGATGGGAAAATTGAGGCTTAGAGAAGTTAAGTGACTTGTCTCAAGGTCATATAGCCAAGCAGAGGTAGAGCAGATGCTTGGGCCATGACTGCATGGTTCCCCATTTCCCTGTTTTAACCAACATACCAATTTCTTGCCCCTTCTTCTCCATAAATAGAGACCTTTATGCCAGAGGTTTATACAAGCTTGACTTTCAACCTTTAAAGATTGAGATTTACTATTTCCATTTTACTTAACACAGTTCTTTTTCTAAGATAAATCAAACACTGAATAGCAAGGCTTATCTTCTAGTGCCACGGGATAACCGAGGGAGAAAATATCCCATATCTTTTCTTGGAAGTTAGTTATAAAGGGCACATAAAGGTTGTAAAGTAACAGTCTGCAATTTTCAATTAATGCTACTGAACCCACTGGTCACAGCAATCTGTTCTCAGTGAATAAAAACAGACGTTATGGCTCAGAGGATCCAGAGAAATTGTCTTGTGTTTTGCTTTCTTGACTCAGTGATTTGAAGAATGTTTTTCTGACATCTCAGTTTGTCAGCATTTCCATAAAATTCCCAACAACTCATTCTAACCTCTGTTTCACTTTCTAATCAGTCCTAAAACAAAAATAACAATAACAAAAACATTGAGGAATATCATAATTACCCATAATAAGAAAGTGTTAGATAATTTTAAGAATACCTGTTTTATCACTGATTTAGCATTTGCTTAATTTTAATCAATGCATAACAGAATTACTCTGGTCATTTTCTTCATAAAATAAGATTTATAAATAATTAAATTACATATACCCATATAGCATATATATGTTTGTAAATATAACACGTATGTGTAGTTCATACTCTGTAAAATTCTCCTACCAACAGAGCAATTCTGAGATCCTTTGAATCGTAAGGAGAAGGTTTAATTGGGCTGTTTATTTCATCCCACAGATTTAAATCCAAGGCCCTGAAAGACATTAAAACCTACCACCTTGAACTGATTATACCTTGGTATTCAATGAAACTAATTTACTTTGCAGATCAAAGTGTGTTCTCCACATATTTCTTTTAAAATTATGATTCAACAGAAATTCCTGGACATTTTTTGATAATTTGAAAGTGCAGAAAATTATAAGCAGGCAGGAAAAAAACATAATTTCACCACACAGAAGTAAATGTTGCTTTATTTTAATACTCTATAGAAGACATTTTTTATCCTAAATTTCTATTAATTTGACAAGATTTATTTCACCAGCTCATGCCTATTAGAGTGCTGAACTACATCTTGAACCTGCTTGCATGTCTCCATAGTTATTCGCACAGCCTAGCCTCCAACCTGGCTGCCTTCTTTTGTCTTGTCTCCCTTCCGTCTTTTTCTGCACACTGTACCCTTGCTCAAATCACTTCAATGGCATCTACTGCTCTTGGGTGAAATGCCCATCTCAAAAGAGCACCCAGAGGCAGTGTGGAATATCAGACCAATAATCCAAAGACCTCTGTCTGACTTTGCAGGGCTGTTCTCAGACTCAGGAGAGAAAAAGGTATTTGAAGATGCCTATAAACTATAGTAAACTCCAAGGGTGAATGGTTATGCATTAGATCTTTGAATGTAATGCCAATGTCAAGTGCTTTTTGTTGTTGTTTGTTTTTAGAAACATTTCATTTAATTTTTTGGTTTAATTTTAGAAAAATATGCACATTACTCATTGTCAGAATTGTTTAAATCCAACTTAGCCTTTAAGATGCAACTAACAGAGAGTACTTAAGTGAGAAAGCAGTGTTCTAATACCACTGATATTCTGCATAGTCTTGGAATGAGATCTGGTTCTCACCCAATTGAGAAATGAAGAGATACCTTTCCATTACAGACAGTTGTATGGGTAGTGTTATGGAAAAGTTAATCTTTCAACTAGTTATACTAAAAAATGAAGCAATAATGAAAGTACCCTTTTTCTGACCTAGAAATATGCATACTTAGATAAGCGCACAAAGAATGATAATTTCCCCATTACATGACATACAACAAACATCTGCTTAGTTGTGCTATGAGGGCTCTTACTTAAACTTTGCAAATTTCACCAGTGGCTCCCAGTTGTCTCCATCTGATTTCCAGTTTTCAGACATGAAACTGAGCAAGATAAACTGCATTATGAGAAAGTGGGAGCTGGGATTTTGTTGACTTGGCCAGAGTATAGCGGAAATATTCTTGTGAGTGAAAAGCTAATACACTCTTCTGTTCATTCTGGGTAGCTCAGTCATCAAAATGCAATGTTTTCTGTTTCTCATTCCAAAGATAATTATTCTGATGCTTGATTTGTTTATTTTAAAATGTTAATCTTTGATGACCCAGAGTTGGCATGGAAGAAAAACCTAGCAAAGCCACGAAGATCTGCCTTTGTATGCGTCGGGGTATCATTAGCAAACAGATGGAAACTCAAATTAGGGTAATTTTGGTTGCTTTAAGAGAGAGACTGTTTGTGAAGGTTTAGGTGGCGGGTTGAGGGATAGTGGGGCTGTTAATATCCATAATCCCTAAAGCCTGAGGGGCGGAAGTCACTACCGTGGTCCACTAGGAGAGTCTTCTAGGGAAGGCAACTTTGAGAGGCTTAGAGTCAAAGGACAAAGTCAGCTTGAATGAATGGATCATGCCCAGAGGGAGCGGACAGAATGAATACCTCACCTCACTCTTTCCTCCCCCAGAGATTTGTAGGGGCTCCCTACTGGCTGAACCCAATGGGAAACAAGGAGTAAGAGAGTCTATTGTTGCAATCGATACGCCCCAGCCCCAGGGAAACAAGGAGTAAGAGAGTCTATTGTTGCAATCAATACGCCCCAGCCCCAGGGAGAAAGCAGGGTGGATTAGAAGGGGCAAATGGAAGATATTCAGCACAGCCTTTCACTGTAGTTTTAACTAGCATCTAACACAAAGGCTGGCACATGGAGAATGCTACTAAAAATGCGTCAAATGCAAGCGTATACAAATGTATCTGTGACCTGGACTCAACACAGTAGGGTATTTCATTTTTTACTGGTTATGTTTAAGTTCATGTAACAGATTGAATAACACATGGTGATTTCAAGAGTTTAATACAAATGCGAGATCTTATTCTCTCCATCTAACTTTATACAGCCCTTTGTATTTCTCCAGTGGCACTTACTATCTTCTACCTTGTAAAGAAACTACTCAACACTATCAGCCATCAAACCGTAAACTTCTCTCTCTCTCTCTCTCTCTTTCCTCCCTCTTATCTCTCCCTCTTCCTCTCTTTTGGGCTGTAAATATACTTGCTTTCAATAAAGATTTGTAATGGCATCAATTCAAATATGAGGACTGTGTCATATCACACAATTAAAAATTTTCTGCATTTAATTTCCCAGCATTTATTTTTTCTAAAATTCACTAACGCGCCGACTTTGTATCTGGCACTATACTGAGCACTTAGATTTGAGGGATGAGTAAGCAAGGCCCTGTCTTCTAGGATTTACATGGGGAGAAGAGAGAAATGTAGATTAGCACTCATGACATGACTTTATGTGCAAGGGGAGTGTTACAAAATGATCTTTCTGCTGGTGGGGGACAAGGGTGAGAAGAGTAGAAAAGAGAAGAAAGACCAGAGCAACAGCCTAAACACACACACACACACACACACACACACACACTCCAGAGGAGTGAAATCAGCCTATGTTAGAAAAGGTTTTCGGAAAGCAGGATGCATTTTCTTATTTTCAACTTAGATTACTACAGTACAATTACTTCCAAGTAACATTCAAAAGATGCCCTGGCCACTAAGCCTGCCCAGTAACTGGGGCCAGAATGAGAAGAAACTGGGAAGCAAGGAAGACGTTCGGGGATAGAGTTTGTCGCTGATGTGAAAAAGATACCAACTGAAAGAAAGATCATCTCCGGAACAGAAGGGAGCTTTAGTCTTACCAAAATGAGAAGTAAGAAGTATGGAGTGTAACCCCAATTATTCAAAACTATGGAGAAGAAAGCGCGGGGTGGGTGTAGGAAGTAATAATACATTCTGCTTTCTTCGCTGATTAAAATAAGTGTGAAAAAGTGGGAAGGGCGTTGTCTCTGCCACTTAGCTATATGACTTTAGCAAGTTTCTTAATCTATTTGTGCATTTCTTAACCTGACAAGCATGGATGAAGTTACTCACCTCGCAGGACTGCTTGGGAAGACTGGCACAGTGGTGGACAGCTTGCTTTCAGTGCCCAGTACTGCTCAGCATAACTGTAACCCTTATCTAACACACTTCTACCTTGGGGAAGGATTCAGTGTGCTCAGACCCTATCACATCACCACTCCTACTAAAGTTATTTGTGTACAGCTTTTTGACTGCACTGAAGAGCCTCACCCAGCGTTGAATGTCATCAGACCAACTGCAATATTTGAAGAGCCAAATCGCATAAATTCTCAATTTTTCCACCGCATAAGAAATCTAACCTCTTGTCTTAGAAGGTGGTGCTAGCTAGTGGAATCCCACTGTCCCAGGGATAAGACAGGGGCATAGACGTGTTGGAGGGGATTCTGGTGATCTCTGAAAGGCTTATTAGCTAAAATGAGAGACCACTTCTGACTGTGCTTTCAAATCAGTATTAAATTGAAGATGGCTAAATGAACTTTGTTTAGCCTGAAGACATTCCTCAGCATTTTCTCCCATAGGTGGCATCAAGGTGAAGTTTCAGCTGTGGCCCTTGGCCTAAAGGCTAATCTCTTTATTTTGATGCCAGCTCTTCTGCCAACTAAATATTATTAATGTTGTTAAGTTCTACATTTCTGATAAGAAGAGACCTTTTCTACAGTGAACCACTTCACAAAGGGTTTCTTTTCTTCTTATGGACATATCTTTTGTAATTTCAAGAACATAATTAGAGATAATGCTTTATACATAATGAATGTATTGAAGCATATTCGTAGATTCAAAATGTGAGTCAGTAGCTATCTGATTTACATTTCAGATTAAAATATATTATACTCTACTTTAGCAGGAAACAAGTTATTATAATGACCAAAATGATCTGATTTAAATTTTAAGAAATTTCAAATAAGCAAGGACTCAAAGATATTGCTCATAAAAAGTTAAAAAGAGGACAGATTATAGAATAAAGACATTTCACTTCATATATTTTAATATATAGTCTTTTTTTTTTTTTTTTTTTTTTTTTTTTGCTTTATGAGCCATCTGTAACTTAGACATAAAAAATCCCCTTTGTCTTTAAAGCTTTTTAGATTTAGGTTCCTCAAGCTGTAATAAATGCTCAGGTAAGGAAACAATATGACACAGGATAGGTCAGCAATGAATCATTCTGTGTCTCATTCCAAATTGTGTTATCCATTGAAAAGAATTCTACTTAATATGTTAAAGTTCTATACATTTTTCACTGTCTGCTACTGCATGAAATATTCAAAGAGCCCTTGGTGTAATGAAATAGCTGTTAGAGAAGCTTTTTTAAAAATGAGGATGAATATTGTAATTAAGATTCAAGAAATGAATTTTGTACCAGCTTCTAAAACTGTAAGTAACACATTTTTGAGAAACCACAATAAAAAAGTATAAATTTTCAAGCTAACTACCCAATTTAGGCCATAGGGCCAACTCCAAGAGAAGAACATGGTAATTACTTTAAATATTAAAATAATTTCTACTAACGTTACACAAAATAGTTAACAGTGCAAGGAACTCTAAGGTACTTTTAAACCCTATTAGTGGTGATATGGTGAATTTTGCTTTAAAAGCAAAATAAACATTTTTTTCCTCATAAAAATATACTGTGGATGTGCTTGACATGTTGGGATTTTAAAATTAAGAATGCAAGTATATTCTTTCCTGGACAGTTTCTGAATCCAGAATGCCTTCCTCTTCCTACCTCCTCATGACTCAGTTTTCCCACTGACTGTTCTGCCTTTCCGGTCTTCCCAAGGCAAATTTTTCCCTCTTCTAACATGACATGTTACATCACTTCTCATGTTGTTTCAGTCTAGTATTAGAGCAGGGTGTCCCAACCTCAGCACTACTGCCACCTGGAGACTTTAGATAACATCTTGTTGTGGACTGTCCTGGGCACTGTAAGACGTTTAGCAGCCTCCCTGTTCTCCACCCACTAGACACCAGTAACGTGACCACCACTCCCAGATGAGACAACCAAAGCTCTTCAGATATTTGTAATTAATTGCCCTGGGGGGACAAATTCACCTCTGCTTGAGAACCACCATATTAGAGCACCTGGTGTGGTACATAACACTATGTTCAGCTTTGAATATATGCCCCATGGTATGGGACTTTATTCAGAGGTGATGCTCAGTAAATATCTGTTAAGTGAATGCGGCATAATATGGTGTTTTCTTACTGCAGTACCTTGCTAGACTAACAAACATGATACTCTTTAAAATCGAACTCTCAGTTTCACTTGAGGACTTAAGAATACTTCTCTATGCATTTGGCATTTGTTTATTTTCCAATATTGGGAATAGAAAGAGGAGAGAAGACAGTGTTTTTCCAAACTGATGGATTTCACTTGAACTCTGTGCTCATAAATTTCTAATGAAACTCTATTCCTTTTTTTTTTTTTTTATTACTGGAGAAAGAGGACATCTAAATCTATTCTAAAAAGAGATCAAAGAAAGAGGAAAGGAAGGTGAAAATGGAGAGAATGGAGCAAGGGAATAAAAGGAATAAAATAAAGCGTAAGTGAGCAACATACAACAGGTTTTTCTATACTCGCAAGCCCATTTATGTAAAAACTGAATTAAAAATATTTTTAAAGAAAGTATGTCTTCCAATTTGAAGACAGTGAAAAAATAATTCATTAATTATTCATTGTTTCTTTCCCGTATATTTAATGTTACAATTAATTTGCTAACACAGATCAGGAAAAAACAAAGGAGAAAGAGATGTGAAAGAACATTTTAACAAGAGAGAGGGAAAGAAGAAAATGGAGTAAGGGAAGATTTTATGAGAATATGAGAACAAAATATGGATGCTTTAAAAAGCACAGTAAAATTTCTAAAGGATTCCAAGTTCTTCATGTTGATTAAGTAACACTTGAATGATGATTCATTAATACTTGTAGAATGTGAGTTAGAAATGGAGACAAAAAATCAGTTTGTTTTGTCAGTCATAAAGTAAATGAAATATGTAAAATTTGTTTCCAAATAATGTTCACTACTTTATAAGCTGAGTTTCTCTAATTGGTTCTGTATTCCTAACTTAAGAAATCGTGAGAGAAAAAGCTCAAGTAATGGGGAAAAATTCATTCAGGGTATTTGGCCTTTATAATTTAATTAGCATCAAGAAGATGCAGGCATCATGGTTAAGTGCACAGGATTTAGATCTAGAGGAGCTGACCTGGAATCTGCATCCTCACTTTCCAGCAGTGTGACCCTGGATTTGGGTTGCCCCGGGAGCAGAAAGTTGAGACAAGCATTCCACGGTAAATGGTCCATCTGGGAAGGCATCCTCCCTGAAGGGATGAAGCTTCATCTCACAGGGGAACTCTGGAGTTTGCGTAGAATTCATTTTAGAGTTGTCCCAACTCTAAAGGAAGCTGACGTTTTGTCTGTTTTTTAATCTGCCAGCTTCCTATCTTTCACTGGTTGAGGGCTGCTTCCTGGGGGTTAACTGTCTGACAGCCCAGCTTACCCTGAATGGGGCTCCTCAGGCAGAGGGTAGCAGGGGTTTGCAGTGTGTAGCACTAGCTCCCATTTCAAATTTTATATTTGAAAGATACCGTAACACGAGTATGGTCTTTCTTAATTATATTAATAAAATATAAATTAGATGAACAAAAATTGAACAATAAATATTCACGGGTATTTGGTACTGAGCCAAGTTCTAGAAAATTACTTGAATAATTGCAACAATATTTACAGTGGAAACTGAGACTTCATTTGGTCATTTTGGACTCTGCCCGATACTAGGATCGCAGGTACAAAAAAGGGGGAGTTGATCCTACTATTAATTGTAAATGTGCATCTGCAGGGAGGATCCCAAAGGAATCCCAGGGGTGGCACCCAAGTTCCTCTCTTTCAACACACCCCATGTCAAATGTTCATAGAAGAGTAGAGCAGCCCATGTAAATAAGACCCTCGAGAATTCAACTTTTCTATGTTTCTCTGTCAGTTAAAGAACCCTGGAAGCTGAGGTTCTTTAGAAGCCAAAGGAAATATGGGCTGGCCCCGGGCATTTGGAAGTCATACACACAGCCCACGACTTTAGGGACTGTTATAGAAATGGGGATTGCATCCTTTAATATGTTCTATTTTGGGGTATGTCATACAGAATTCTAAGATTCAGTGAATTTTCCTCTATCTCTCCTTTCCCTATTTTATAAGGGATATGGTCCTGTTGCTAACTTTATTATTCAGTCTATGGTAATGAGTATTGCGGTAGGATTGTGATAGAATTGGAAGAAAGGGATAAAAACTCAGAAACACTGCATCCATTAATTGACGAGACTTGGCTCGCCTCTGTTTTTGATTGAACAATGGTTATGTTCTGTTAGGCAGCAGTGTTTCTTCCTCTTCCCCTCCCCCAAGTTTGAAAGTATAAGCAAGTATCTGAGCAGGTAGAAAGGAGAATTGTAGAGAGAGGGCAGGTGACAGGGGAGAAGTCCCCATTATCACCACAGACGTGGAAAGCGTATATGAGCTGCGGTGGGTCCCACTGGAGGAAGCTGGGCTGCAGCCTTCTGGCTGGGACCCCATTGCAGAGGGCTGGACACTAGGAGCAGGAAGCCACAGTAGGTGCTGCAGGAGGCAAGAACTGAGGGCTCCCTGAAGGGAGCTGAGCAGATAGGAGGATCCCTAGCACGGGGCCCTCAGGAAGCAGGTACTGGACGCAGCTGTACAGGGGGCATGAAAGACATCGCCCTCCTCCCCTTCAGTGTCTGCCCCCAAAACCCTGAAGCAGAGAGGGGTCTAGAAGATGATGGGGATGGGGGAGCAAAGTGCACCTTCAAGTCCCCTTCACACCTCAGGTCCTTTGGGACTGATCATGCTGGGCTGGGGGGCAGTTGGAGGGATGACAAGGGAGGGAGGGAGGAGATGGAAATAGTTTCCACCCAGCATGGCTGAAGGTAACTATCAGAGAGAAGGCAACCCATTTCATATCCATAGCCTACCAATTTCAATTATGCCAAAAAAAAAAAATTGTGTACTTAGAAAAAGCCAGAAAAGGGAAGTAAAAAAAGAAAAAGAAAGACCAAGACGAAAATAAATTATGTTGTCAGGGATTATTAGGATTATGAATCCTCTTTTTCCCCCCCGCTATTTATTTTTGATGTTGCCAAACAATTCATACAAAAGAAAATCAACACGTGTGCCAAATTCCATACACCAAAATTGATACACATATGTAGCTTTTTTGGTGTAACATCTATGTTGAAACATGGGGTGTGTGTATATACACATAATGTATACCTGTAAAAGCAGAGCTAAGTTTTTATACACTCACATTCTTTAGGAATAAAGCAACGACACTATTCTGGTAAGATGTGTTAGAATTGCATTCATATTTACAGTTTAGAAAACCTTGAGGGATCATGGGTTCAAGGAGTAATGTATATCTTGACAAGGCTTTATGACTCAACTCTTTTCTCCTTTCTGGAACCATCCTAAAAATGTAAGCTGGGTTTGAAGATCACATTAAAAGGAGTATTTATAGCATTTAGTCGGATACTATCAGAAAGCGCAGAGTGTAATATTAAAGACAGGTCAAGCACCTACCTAGCACCTACCTACCTTGGCATTATCTTCCATGTAATTAGAAAAATGAAAATATCCATGACGAAACATAGACAAGTCTGGAGCATTCTCATCTGAGGAGAAAGATCCGTATGCTTCCTTTGAAGGAGCTCTCATGAATGAAGACAGTGTCCTCTTATTTCTTTTTATTATATCTGGGAGGCAATTTATTATGTTCTAGAGTTTGAGCCTGCATATGGCTTTTTTTTTTTTTTTTTGACTCAGAGGGACGTTTTCAATAATCTCTCAGAAATGCTAGATCTTAAATACATGGAATTACCAAAATATAATAAATCACAAAGCAACTTGAAAGAAAGGTTGTTTAACAGTAATATCCTAGAAGCTTATGAGGTGGGAACTTTGCCACATGAAACGGATCTGAGTTTCCAATGAAATACTTGGCTCTTGGCTCATTTCAAAGTAAAAGTTAAAATTTTTCTCATATAAAGTTAGGATTAAATGAGTTTGCCCTCCTGAAAACCCGACAGCGGGAGATTTTTGCATTTGAAGTCAGGATTTGGGGAATTATGCTCTTACTTTGGAAGTTACAAAGACCAACAAACACTAACTCTTTTGTTCTAAATTGAGACTGTCACAGTTACGGATATTCAAAACTAGGGTTTACTAAATTTTATGAAATTAGAATCAAGAGCAAAGGTCAACCACTCTATATAGTTTTAGTATTGAGCATATCCCAGTGTTACTGAAATTATAAAATAATTTGCTAAACGTTGGGCAATTTTCTATGAATAATAATTACCCATTCTTACTGCTGCTTTAAGTTATTATAGTCAAATTAGAGATATTATTTATAATGATTTCTCTGTTGAAGTTTAGTTTGTGTTCAGTTTACTTATTCTCACATCCAATGTGTTACTTACTCTGTGAGGTTTGAGTGTCTATGAATTTCTTTATCAAGGCATCAGTTGTTTGGGTATAAAGACTGAGAGCGTATCTCAGAGACTGAAGATCTGGGCTTTTCTCCAAGAAATTCTTTTTCAGGCCATTTCCTCCTGCATGAAAGTATTGCTAAAAGGAAAAAGAAATAATGTCAACAGAGGCATTTAGAAAGAAGTATTAGATGAGGGATTTTATTGCCATAATCGTGAGGCTCAAATGGGATAATACAGTATGATCAACATGAGGTAGATACAAAGAAATAGCACCAGCTGGCCACTGCCAAGTCATCACCATGTAGTTCAGGTTCCCTCAGTATCTCTGAAGTGTTGCTCTGCATCACAGACATCAGATCCTCACAGCTTAAGACTCTTCCTCTCATTCAACACTTAAGTTAAAGAAATGGGATCATGAAGATGCAGTCGCCAGCATGCTTACTGAACGGCAGGTGTAGATACTGTGTCAACTTGGTTGTTGACTTCCGTTTCCAGAACATGAGAAAAACGTCCAGGGTTGTCAACTTTCATAAAGAAGGTATCTCCCGGTCATGTATTTTCCAGATACTAGTTTGCAATTCTAGGACAGGTGCCCACTGCTCCCATCTTCCCCATGCTCTAATCACACAGTGGTGCACACATAGGCCAACCTGAGGATGCACAGTGGTCCTTGGAAATCCAACATCTCCTGAACCTTGTGTCTGAGAAATGCAATGAAACAGAGTTTCTTTCTTCTTCTTTTATTGCTCTTGTCGTCCAGCAAACTCAAAGCATTGCAATATTTATAGGAAAGGTAATAGAGAACATATATATTTGACAATAAATGAGGTGATTGAGGGATATGAGCATTTCTAATGCTGCAGGTATTAAGCACAGACATCACTTTGGAGGACTCACTAGAGATACGTGATGGGACTAAGGATGTTATTTCCCAACCATTTAGAGATGATAATGGGTTTACAGTATTCTATTAATGTTAGATAAATGGTTCTCTCTCTCTCCCTGTACCAACAAAGCTAAACTACACCCTCATTGCAACCTGCCTCGTACAATCTAGGATTCTCACAGAATGGCATGTTTTGGAAAAGCTCAACAAATGATTCTGATACACTCTCCTAAATGGATATATGTTATCCCTCTATCCCACTTCTTAAAAATTTCTGAGGTGAAACATGTCAGTGAACTGAAAATTCATAATTGTCTTAGTTTTCTTCCCTAAGTAGAAACACATTCTGAGCATTTGTAGGCATCTGAGTGTAATTTCAGAGACCGTAATGTAGAGAAGACTAAAGGCACAGGCCTGAGGAAGTAGGCAATGGTGATATGATCTGAAGAAAGTTTGTTACAACTGCAGACACCCTCCTCCCAAAGAAAAACCCATGGCCACTTACAGTTCTTTTCCACTCCAGCTGGGCGCACTGTGAAAACACAAGCTGCGCCTAAAGCTACCTATGGTTATGAAGAGGAGGCACAGCAAAATGGGAAGAGCCTTTTCTTATTTTTGAAGAGTCAACAAAGACGTAATATTTAAACTTGTTCTATACCTTGATCTTCTTATATAAATGTTAAAATATTTTCACATGTAGAAAGTATTTATCAAAGACTGAGAGTCTGGAATTGTTCAGGTGCTTTGGTGGATGAAAAAAATATCAGAGTCCCTTTCTTTAGGAAAGGTGATATGATACTTAAAGTGGAAAAATATTAAATGAGTGTATTGAAAGGGGAAGGTTTCACTTGGACTTGATTGTCTTTCCTGGAGGAGTGGTGGGGTGAGCTCTGGAGCTCTGTTTACGTAATGACCCAGGGAAGTATCAGATGAAATAACATACCCTAACTGTAAAGAGCAGTGGGATAAACTGAACTAGGACTAGGTGGCATCTGTGGAGGGGAAGGCATTCTCCCTGTCAATGTTTCCCAGACAAACTTCAGTTTTGTCAAACCTGAGCATAAGTGCTGGAGAATTAAATTAGTAAAGTACAGGAAGAATAACGAGCAGCAGCTACAATGATGTTTCACGATCTCTTGGCAACTGAGAGTTGTTAGAAATGCAAATTAATTATTTCTGGTGGGATGCAACCGATGACTGTTTTGTGGCTAGATCTGTTTTGCCTCTCTTTGTAAATTTATTTCAGCTTTCCTCATTGCCTATCTTTATGTGTGGTTCTTGGAAATCTTTGAGCCAGATATAAGATCTTACTGGTTCCCTCATTAATTGATGAGTTAAATAATATTCCGGACAAGTTTTATAACTGCATGAATGTCACAGTTATACTCTAACTTTTTAAATTAATTTTTATTGGAGTATAGTTTATTTACAATGTTATGTTTCTGCTGTACAAAAAAGTGAATCAGTTATACATATACATATACCTACTCTTTTTAATATTCTATTCCAATATAGGTCATTACAGAGTACTGAGCAGAGTTCCCTGTGCTATACAGTAGTTTCTTATTAGTTAACTATTTTATATATAGCAGTGTGTATATGTCAATCCCGAACTCCCAATTTATCCCTCCCCCCTTCCCCCTTGGTAACCGTAAGTTTGTTTTCTACATCTGCGACTCTATTTGTTTTGTAAATAGGTTCATTTGTACCATTTTTAAAAAAGATTTCACATACAAGCAATATCATATGATATTTGTCTTTATCTGTCTTACTTCACTCAGTATGACAATCTCTAAGTCCATCCATGTTGCTGCAAATGGCACTATTTCATTCTTTTTATGGCTGAGTAATATTCCATTGTATATACGTGCCACATCTTCTTTATCCATTCATCTGTCAGTGGACGTTTAGGTTGTTCCCATGTCCTGGCTATCGTAAATAGAGCTGCAATGAACACTGGGGTACATGTCTCTTTTCGAATTATGGTTTCCTTTGGATATATGCCCAGGAGTGGGATTGCTGGATGATATGGTGGTTCTACTTTTAGTTTTTTAAGGAACCTCCATACTGTTCTCCATAGTGGCTGCATCAATTTACATTCCCACAAACAGTGTAGGAGGGTACCCTTTTCTGTGTTTTTTAATCACTGTTTCAATTTCAGTACTTGTGATTGGTTTGTTCATATTTTCTAATTCTTCCTGGTTCAGTCTTAGAAGGTAGTATCTTTCTAAGAATTTGTCCATTACTTCTAGGTTGACTATTTTATTGGCATATAGCTGCTTATAGTAGTCTCTTATGATCCTTTGTATTTCTGCGGTGTCAGTTTTAACTTCTCCTTTTTCATTTCTAATTTTATTGATTTGAGTCCTCTCCCTCTTTTTCTTGATGAGTCTGGCTGAAGGTTTATCAATTTTGTTTATCTTCTCAAAGAACAGGCTTTTGGTTTTACTGATCTTTGCTATTGTTTTCTTTGTTTCTATTTCATTTATTTCTGCTCTGATCTTTATGATATCTTTCCTTCTGCTACCTTTGGGTTTTGTGTGTTCTTTCTCTAGTTCCTTTAGGTGTAAGTTTAGATTCTTTACTTGAGATTTTTCTTGTTTCTTGAGGTAGGCTTGTACAGCTGTAAACTTCCCTCTTAGAACTGCTTTTGCTGCATCCCATAGGTTTTGGATCATCGTGTTTTCGCTGTCATTTGTCTCTAGGTATTTTTAACTTTCCTCTTTGATTTCTTCAGTGATCTCTTGGTTATTTAGTAACCTATTGTTTAGCCTCCATGTGTTTGTGTTTTTTATGTTTTTTCCCCTGTAATTGATTTCTAATCTCATAGTGTTGTGGTCAGAAAAGATGCTTGATATGATTTCCGTTTTCTTAAATTTATTGAGGCTTGATTTGTGACCCAAGATGTGATCTATTCTGGAGAATGTTCCATGTGCACTTGAGAAGAAAGTGTAATCTGCTGTTTTTGGATGGAATGTCCTATAAATATCAATTAAATCTATCTGCTCTATTGTGTCATTTAAAGCTTGTGCTTCCTTATTAATTTTCTGTTTGGGTGATCTGTCCATTGGTGTAAGTGAGGTGTTAAAGTCCCCCACTATTACTGTGTTACTTCCGATTTCCTCTTTTATAGCTGTTAGCAGTTGCCTTATGTATTGAGGTGCTCCTATGTTGGGTGCATATATATTTATTTATAATTGTTGTATCTTCTTCTTGGATTGATCCCTTGATCATTATGTAGTGTCCTTCCTTGTCTCTTGTGACAGTCTTTATTGTAAAGCCGATTTTATCTGATATGAGTATAGCTACTCCAGCTTTCTTTTGATTTCCATTTGTATGGAATATCTTTTTCCATCCCCTCACTCTCAGTCTGTATGTGTCCCTAGGTCTGAAGCGGGTCTCTTGTAGACAGCATATATATTTATCTTGATTTTGTATCCATTCAGTGAGCCTGTGTCTTTTGGTTGGAGCATTTAATCCATTCACATTGAAGGTAATTATTGATATGTATGTTCCTATGACCATTTTCTTAATTGTTTTGGGTTTGTTTTTGTAGGTCCTTTTCTTCTCTTGTGTTTCCCATTTAGAGAAGTTCCTTTAGCATTTGTTGTAGAGCTGGTTTGGTGGTGCTGAATTGTCTTAGCTTTTGCTTGTCTGTAAAGCTTTTGATTTCTCCATCGAATCTGAATGAGATCCTTGCTGGGTAAAGTAATTTTGGTTGTAGCTTCTTCCCTTTCATCACTTTAAGTAGATCATGCCACTCCCTTCTGGCTTGTAGAGTTTCTGCTGAGAAATCAGCTGTTAACTTTATGGGAGTTCCCTTGTATGTTATTTGTTGTTTTTCCCTTGCTGCTTTTAATAATTTGTCTTTAATTTTTGTCAGTTTGATTACTATTTGTTTCAGTGTGTTTCTCCTTGGGTTTATCTTGCCTGGGACTCTGTGCCTCCTGGACTTTGGTGGCTATTTCCTTTCCCATGTTAGGAAAGTTTTTGACTATAATCTCTTCAAATATTTGCTTGGGTCCTTTGTCTCTCTCTTCTCCTTCTTAGACCCCTATAATGCAAATGTTGGTGCATTTAATGTTGTTCCAGAGGTCTCTTAGGCTGTCTTCATTTATTTTCATTCTTCTTTCTTTATTCAGTTCCACAGCAGTGATTTCCACCATTCTGTCTTCCAGGTGACTTATCCGTTCTTCTGCCTCAGTTATTTTGCTACTGATTCCTTCTAGTGTTTTCTTCATTTCAGTTAGTGTGTTGTTCATCTCAGTTTGTTTGTTCTTTAATTCTTCTAGGTCTTTGTTAAACATTTCTTGCATCTTCTCAATCTTTGCCTCCATTCTTTTTTCAAGGTCCTGGATCATCTTCACTATCATTATTCTGAATTCTTTTTCTGGAAGGTTGCCTATCTCCACTTCATTTAATTGTTTTTCTGGGGTTTTATCTCGTTCCTTCAACTGGTACATAGTCCTCTGCCTTTTAACTTTATCTAAGTTTCTGAGAATGTGTTTTTTGGTCCACAGGATGCAGGATTGTAGTTCTTCTTCAAAAGCTCAACTTTAAATACGGTTTCTCCATTGGCCTCTGTAGCAGCTTGCAGAGGCTTGCAGCTTGATTAAGTTGTTAGCTGTGTTTCAGAGCTGTTGCCTTGTCCTTTTATTTTCAAATACTGTTGATTTGGCTCAGTGTTGGCAGGTAAATGTAATGTCTCTAAGGCCAACCACGCCAGTTGCGGCAGATCATTGTAATTCTGTTTCTTGTGCCATGTTCTATCCTTTTAACTTACAATTGAAACTACCTGCAACTGGTATGACTAATCCAGTCCAATTAGAATTTTAGTATTTAAGAAAGTTAATATTTTCATCAGTACTTGTGTAGAGGTTGAAGGATTTCACATTATTTTAAATAATTAAAAAGAAAACTAAATAATTGAAATACAGTATTTTAACTTAAAGAGAACTAATCTCCCTGTAGGAATATTACTTGTTTTGGCTTGCTACATTTTCCTACACCTTGTTGACATTTAGTTAAATAATGAAACACAGAAGCAAGGACATTGATTTTAGAGTTTGGAATCTTTTCTCAGCTCTGCCACTTACAAGCAACTCTGTGGCCCTAGGCAAACAAGTTAAACCTGCTTATTTAGCCTCTGCTTTTTCATCTGTAAAATGTGAATGATCATTCTTGATGTACCTAACACCCAGGATGCTTATAAGGATCATGTCTTTGGCAGCCTGGGTAGCATCTACTGCTTCGGTATATCTTTCTCATGAAGTCTCGGCCTTACAGTATTCCCTTTGCTGGGCTCCCAGCAGACATTGAATCACTAGCTCTTGAGGCTACAGTTCTTTTAAGTAGTACTCCTCTTTCTCCTGAATTCCTTTTCAGTCAACATTACGGTTAGTGCCTTGTAGAACAGTCAGGGCGAATTTCAGAATCAGAAAAGATAAGAGGGTCTCAAAGCAGGTAAAGCAGGTGTAGCGTGGGGACCCCAGAGAAAAAGTTGGGAAATAAGGAGACTGAAGACCTGACCTCAGACTCTGAGGTTCAGAAGGACCAGGGTCAGACTCTGGTCCTGGAGAACAAGATAATGATGTGGATCCATTTGCTGGATCTTGGACACCAGGCAGTAGTTTCTTCCCGAAGAGCAAGGCCAAGTGTCTGGTGGCTGAGGCTGAACTAAAATATCACTGGATGACCTGGGAAGGAAAATGGGATAGTTGAGCTGTCAACACGTAGATCAGGGGGATCTGCTTGGGGATCAGGGTTGTCCCAGAGTTTGGGCAGAACTAGTCCTGCAGGAGGTGGTCATTTGTCCCCACCAAGAAGAATTAGAGAAATGCTGGGGTTAGGAACAGGAGCCAGGCCTGTCAGTACATTGAATGCCATTCTCTATGTTCACAGAACATATTTTTCTTGCGCTCTCTCTTAGAGTCATCCATTGACCTTATAAAATCCATGAAGGGCTGAATTCTGATTTTAAAAAATCTCACTTTTTTTTTTTTTTTTACTGTTCATGGTGTGCCTCGGAGTTATTTTTTCTACTATCACTTCCTTATTTGTAGCCATTAGTGCTTCTATAACTCCACAGGGTCAGTCATTTCTTATTCATATTTTTGAAAATTATTTTCAAAAAGAACAGGTTTTTTCTTTTTTCATGTTTACTATTAAAAAAAAAGATTTTGCAAAATGTTTATACTTCCAGCCCATACTCTGGCTGCATCTTTAGAAACTCCATCACTGTCAGTCATCTCACTGCTGAAATTCACGCTTGCCACATTCCACCAGGTGTCACAAAATAGTCACCTCACAAATTTCATTTTGCAGTTTTCTGAAGCAGCAAAAGATGTCCTCTTATTAAATGCTGAAACTACAAAAGTCATGAAGTAATAGTGTTTTGAAGGTGTCCAACTGTTATACAAATAGAACTCTGTTTTAATGACTACCGTTGCAGTGTCTGTTTCTATCCAGTGAGATTATTCTGTGCTTGGAAAATGGCTTGTGGTAGCTCACAGTTCTTTGCTAAACTATTCACACATCCTGGATAACAGATGCTTCCCCAAGTGAAGTATTGAGACATTGGACACAGTCCAAATTTAGGAGATGAATTAATTTTTCACTCTTTAATAAACTTTCACATATAAATATAAAATGTATGTATATAAATCTATAAAGAACCACGTGAAAACAAAGAACTTCTAAGTTATGTTTTGAGATCTGCCTATATTTAGCCCACAATCCAATAACTTTTGGTCAACCTCTGGCTATGAAAAATTGATGCACACAATGCAATGCCTTTGCGTTTTCAGCAGAAAACTAAATTATTGTCCTTACTAAGAGAGAAGAGAAAATTCATCTTTCCAAAACCATTTCAGCAAGCATAGAAAACACAAACGGAAATTCTGTTAACCCTAAATCCCCTGAAGCATCTATTTAACTGGGCTTTGGGGGTACATGTCTTTCTTTGAAAACACCTGTTAAACATAGATTTCAAACACATTTTCTAAAGGTAGACAAAGGAAGCGACTCTAAGGGCAGAGCAATATGGATGTAATAATGACATAGTATGGCCTAAGTCTGACACACTCCCAGGATGTATGTGTACAACTGTCTACTGTGTCTATGGATGGCACAGCTCTACAGACAAGCATATGGGGTTACCTTTCTCTGAGGGTACACAGAGAACTGTGGATCCATATCCAGGGACACTATAACCTTACCTTGATGGTAGCCAGGACCACCTCCATTATAGTACACTGTCTCGGTGTCAGACCCTTGGTATCCTCTCGAATCATGTGCTCCTGGAAAACAAGTGAAAAACTGCTTATAAAATTACCAGTTCATTTATTTAACAACTGTTTTCAAGCAAAATCTGTATATAATCCCTGTATGCAGATATTTCCCATTTGAGAGATATCTTTTTCATATGAACACATTTTACAGGATGATTTTGTCAGATATTTAATAAAAATCCACTTTGCCAAAAGAGGAAATGCTTTTGAATGTTTTAATTTTAAAATGCTTTTAAATGTTTACTTAAAAAGC
This sequence comes from Phocoena sinus, assembly GCF_008692025.1. Classification (NCBI taxonomy): domain Eukaryota; kingdom Metazoa; phylum Chordata; class Mammalia; order Artiodactyla; family Phocoenidae; genus Phocoena; species Phocoena sinus. Next base: position 80,122,074 of record NC_045764.1, read on the forward strand.
AGTGCTTTGATTCATAGGTGGCTTTATTTTTCACCTGCAAGCCAATGGTAGGGAAAAAAAAAGAGATAAACCTGGAAAATGTGTGTCCAAGCTTTTCCATCTTAATTCCTGCTTTCTGTTCTGTCACACAGAGGAAAGAGGAAGGTCCATCATGTAAGGGATTTAGGAGGTAAATTTTAGCCTCATTCAATTATCACTGATAAAACCTACTTTAAGTATAATGCTCCCACTTTATTTTCTTTCTAGGATACCCTTAATGTTTAGTCAGTCATTACCAGGAAAATTCCTAAAGAATTAACTGATTTCGGCTCTGGAGATTTTCTATATTTTAAAGTCATTTTTCAATATTTTGGAACTGATTTCCATATTAACAATGCATTTTCCTCATTGTTCACTATGAACTCTCTCTTTATTTCAAACTATTTTAGGGAAATGATGGTAGAAAGTTGAAGACAACAATAAAGGAACTTTGTCTAAAAGAAAAATTTAGAAATTCCTGACCCCCCTATTGATATAATCTCCCCAGGGCTATCCTATGTCAACAACATTCAACAAATATTTATTGAGTGCTTATTATGTGCCAGCACTGTTCTAGGTGACAGATATATTGTTTCATGAAAGAAAGACTTTCATTCTCCTGGAACTTAAATTCTAACTTATGTAAGTGCCTCTTTGTGAATTAGAAGGAAAGCTGATGTAGCTCCGAGAATACATGACTTGGTCAAGGGATCAGTGCTTTTGGTTAGTAATAAAAGGTGCCTCTTTTTCTACGGGGCACAGCTGCACATCAACACATGTGGCTTAGCAAGTGTTGCATGGTCCCTAAGTCGGCCGTCATTCACTCCCTTAGTGGGACAGTTTTGTGCAATGTACGAATTGTACAGTCACAGACAGTGGCTCATCCTTCTATTCTAGCCTTTGTCTTACTCTGTCACTTAGTAGAGGCCATGGCTTTCTGAAGATAATCTATATGTTTGACTCACTTCTGCAGACTTTCAGTGCCTATCTTGGCAATTGTCACCTGCTAGGCCCTCAATATGTTTTTCGTTTTTCGTAATCGAATTGTACTTCTTCAGCATATCCTATATCCTAAATGATTCAATAGGCTTGAATGGAATCACACTCCTTTGAATATTGTTGAAAACGTGGTATCATGCTGGACCCATGATATACACTTCTGCATCTCACTGCCTCTTTCTCGGATATAGAGATTTCAACACAAACATGAGTCCATTTAATATTTTAAAAATATTAAAAAAATGGGTGGTTAGAATATTAACTACCCATTGAGACCCAAAAAAAAGGATGGAAATTTTTTGCCAAATTATAGAGAGAAATGCTTTACTTTGTATTAAATAAATCTCTCTGACTTCATCAATCTTGACTGGCTTTTTGATGAGGTCAGATTATTTTTTAATAGCTGCTAATACATAATATATGTTAGTGCTATAGAAAAATACGATTCTTGCAAGAAATGATTTTCTGGGATTTAGCAAATAGCTCATTGAAATAAGGTAGTCTCTGAAGAAGTCTTGTAATGAGTTACTCCTTGCTTGCATAAATTCATAGTCTCAGATGTATTTTTACTAACTGGTTTTGATACTGTATCACCCGTCCATAAAGATGTATTCATTTTTAAAAAAATGTTATGCCAAATAAATCTGATCCCATAAAATAGTGATAAGTTGGGCATACTTAATATACATACATTATAAAGTTCCAGAGGATGAAGTAATATAGAATATGTCCACATCTGAATAAATGTTTGCTTAATGAATTAATCCTAAATCATAATCACATGCAGAAAAGCAATTAGTTTCCCTCATTGTTCTATTTTCCTTGTTCTTTTAAGTAAGGTAGTCATTTGTTAATATTTCTATATAGGATTTCTGAATTTACTCATCAATACAATTATTTCAAATGATGCTTTTCCTGTGGATCAAATATGCTTTCAAATTAATACATGAAAATGAAAAGACCCATGATTTAAAATGAAAACATTGAAAGTGACATTCTAGTAAAATATGGGAAAACAGCTTTATAAAATTTGCAGTTCTGCCTAGAAGAGAACATAGGAAAACATTCTGACATAAATTGTACCAATGTTTTCTTAGGTCAGTCTTCCAAGGCCATGGAAATAAAAGGAAAAACCAAGAAATGGGACCTAATCAAATGTACAAGCTTTTCAGCCACAGAGCACAGGGAGATCAGCTTGGTGCATTGCGACCACCTAGAGGGGGTGGGATAGGGAGGATGGGATGCAAGAGGGAGGGGATATGGGGATATACGTATAGCTGAGTCACTTTGTTATAAAGCACAAACTAACACACCATTGTAAAGCGATTATACTCCAATAAAGGTGTTAAAAACAATAATAAAAAACAAACCAAAAACTGTACAACCTTTTGCACAGAAAAGGAAACCATAAACAAAATGAAAAGACAACCTATAGACTGGGAGAAAATATTTGCAAGTGATGCGACTGAGAAGGGTTAATTTCCATAATATACAAACAAACAGCTCATACAACTCAACAATAGAACACCAAACAACCCAATCAAAAAATGGGCAGAAGAACTAAATAGACATTTCTCCAAAGAAGACACACAGATGGCCACAGGCACATGAAAGGATGCTCAAAATTACAATCAGGAATCACCTCACACGGATCAGAATGGCCATAGTTAAAACTCTACAAATAAGAAATGCTGGAGAGGGTGTGAAGAAAAGGAAATCCTCCTACATTGTTGGTAGGAATGTAAGTTGGTGCAGCCACTATGGAAAATAATACGGAGGTTCCTCAAAAAACTAAAAATAGAGTTGCCATACAATCCAGCAATCCTACTCCTGGGCATGTATCTGGACAAAACTACAATTCAAAAAGATACATGCACCCTTATGTTCACTGCAGCACTATTCACAACAGCCAAGACATGGAAACGACTTAAATGTCATTGACAGATGAATGGATAAAGAAGATGTGGTACATATATACAATAGTACTACTCAGCCATAAAAAAGAATGAAATAATGCCACTTGCAGCAAAACACGGATGGAACTACAGGTCATCATACTAAGTGAAGTAAGTCAGAAAGAGAAAGACAAATACCATGATATCGCTTATATATGGAATCTAAAATATGACACAAATGAAGCTATCTACAAAAAAGATACAAACTCACAGACATAGAGAACAGACTTGTTGCCAAGGGGGGGGGTTGGGGGAGGAATGGATTGGGAGTTTGGGGTTAGCAAATGCAAACCATTATAATATATAGAATGGATAAACAACAAGGTCTTACTGTACAATACAGGGAACTATATCCAATCTCCTGTGGTAAACCACAAAGGTAAAGAATTTTTAAAAGAATGTATATATATGTATAACTGAATCACTTTACTGTATAGCAGAAATTAACACAATACAATAAATCAACCTCAGTTAAAAAATTTTCAATTCTGTGTTTTAGCTAGAGTTTTAATTTTTTAGATAATAATGTAGAGGGCTTATTGCTCTGTCATTCAAATGACAACTAAATGGACCAAAAATTTAAAAATCAAGGGACAATATTTGGAAAACTAAGTTATTTTTCCATCACCTATGGATAACATGAATCTATTTTTAGTCCTTCAGATTATTTCAGTCTTAATGAATTTAACTCTTTTAGGATATTTTATTCATAATTTGCTTTTAGTTCATTATAATCAAAAGAGAATTCACTGAATTGAGGAAATTTTGAGGCCATGAAGGGACCTAAAGTGTGATGTTTTCTGTGGACTCTGATTTTTCCCAGGTAGTGTGCATATGCCCACTGAGGATCCGGTCTCTCCCATCTAGTGTTCGTAAGATTTGAACAGGGCTGCCTGCACCCCCAGCTCAGGGGTGGGTGGGTATGTGAATTAAGCCAAATAGCATATGCCATTCCCCAGGCCACAGTGGTTGGCTTGGGAGTGGTGAGGTGATAATATTCTATTAGAGTTGATGATGTGCCAGTGGATTTTGCTGGAATTCCTTGCACCAAGGGGGGGTGTTCTTTTTTTTTTTTTTTTTTTTTTTTTTTTACAAGATTTCAAGTTAAAAAATGTTAGATATAAGCAGAGAACCATCTTACAAACAGGAAGGGAGGTTTGTTAAGGCAGTAAGTCAAACAAGGAAAGAGCAGAGTTGAGAGACAGTGAGTAACTGGGTTCTGTAATATTGTTTGACTTCCTAATCAAGCAGTGATGGAAACCAGAGTTATCCCAGGAGTATAAAGTTTCATGGAGCAATGAATTCCTTTCTTGCTTTTGTTAGTCTGGCTTTCCATCACTTGAAACTGAAATAGTTATAGCTGATATAACAAACATTCAGTTCAGAAAACTGAAGCTGGGGGAGATGGAATATGTTTCCCGATGTCACACAGAATGCTAGACACATAGCCAGGGCTATTTCTTTTGTAATAAGCCACTGTGATGTTTCACTTTCATGGTTTTCTATGAGAAACTTCAATACTATATAAATCCATTTTTCAAAGTAGGGACTAGAAATGTCAGGGAGGTAATAAGAGGGATAAAGAATGCAATGGAGATCAAGATCCAAAACGACAGTTTGACAGTGACATCTACATTCTACTTTCCCTCTGAACCACCGACATCAATGAATACCTGTGAGAATTTTATGTCATGGTTATGTCTTCTAAAGGGATTATTGGCCTTTAATTTTTTTCTGACAAAGGGGATAATGAAGGTGATATAATAAAGTACTGATATTATAGGGCACCTATTTTATCTCAGTAAGTAATTACACAGTCAAATGGATTATCCTTTGCCTGTGTTGCACACACAAAACAGTGCCAGTGATACCTAACCCTGAGCTGCCAGCTGGGGAGGAAGCAAGATCACCTCTGTGAGTGGGAGGTGGCATACTCTTGACAGGCACCATGCAAAGACAATGCATGCATTATCTCATGTATCCTCACAACAATTCTCTGAACCAGGTGCTAACATTGTCTGGATTTACAAATGCCAAATCTGAAAATTAGGTTAAATACTTTGGGCAGTATCACATACTTGGAAGCAGCTGAGGTAGAATTTGAGCCAAGGTGGTCAGTATCTGGAACCCATACCCATGCTATACTATATTCTAATAGGTAGTAATGGAACAGGAACAAATATTTCAGCTACAGGCACAATGTTGGCCTATATGTGGTCCACTGATACATGAATGGATAAAAAATGTGGTATATACTTACAGTAGAATATTATTCAGCCTTTAAAAGGAAGGAAATCCTGCCATGTACTACAACATGGATGAACCTGCAGGACATTATGCTAAGTGAAAAAAGCCCGTCACAGAACCGCAATATGTATGTTAATGAATCAAGTTCCTATTCCAGAGGGGAAAAAAACCTGAGGTTCCCTGCACAACTGCAAAGTCTTGTGAGTCTCAAGCGATAATAAAAGGCAAGGTTATTTATACAGCAAATCCCTGTTATAATGGGGTTGATTATGTCAGTGAGTTCAATGTCTGCTTTGATGAGTTTATTTTCCTGCATTAGGTTTCTTGCCTTAAGAGTTCTCTAGACTTTCCTGGATTTCTATGAAGCATTCTTTGCCTTTATTCATACAAAGTCAGTTTACTATAGAGAAGAAAATATGCTCTCTAATTTAGTCTAATTTAAAGCAGTAATGCTTCACGCTTCAACACAAAGTCAAAAATTCCCAGTTGCTCTACGAATTGGAAAATATGAGAAATATGGAGTGTGGGGAGAAGACGACAGTACAATTCAGTCCCTAAATTTTGATCTGATTCATTCTTAAAGCAGATTGTGAGATCCCAGACACACATTCTCCTATAGTCCTGCCGTATTCAATACCATTACTAATAGGAGGTTGGTTTCTCACAGGGTTGCAGTCAGCTCGTTACTTTTCATAGACAACTAGTAATTGCTTTATTCTTATTACCTTCAGTTTGGATAGTTGTCCCAGATCTTTAGCTGCAATGAAAATCATCTGGGGTCCCTAGAGACACACACATAGAAAAGGAGAGAAGAGGACTCCGTCATAAGATCTTCAGTAACTCTCAAAGTAGAAATGTAGTCAACAGACAATGTACTCTATTTTTCTTATTATATTTGTGACTTTAATGCCATAAGCCCTTAACTGGTCTATTTTACAACTTGGATCAAAGATATCTAGTACTGCTGGCAATACGACTATCTTCATAGGCACCCTACTTCTGGAAGTTTTAGTCTGAGTTACTGAATGGGTTACTGCTAGTGTATCCAGTTTAGTGTAGTGTATGTATGATCTCAGAGAGCTTTATCTTTTCTTTCTTTATTTGTAGCAGAGGCAAGTACTTCCCTCCACTCCCCACCCCCCAAAATAAATCTATGCAAAATGTCAAGATCCACAGCTGAAGAAGGTGGAGCTGGTCCACCTGACATGCCATCCAATCTATCAGAGCCCTGCCCTCGTAACTCCTCCCTCAGCCAGAGGTTTTCCCTAGTACCCCAAGGCCCTGGGGAGAGCTTGAAAAACATCAGAATAAACATCAGAAGCACTACTAGAATACTCAGCAGTAGCCTAGAATGTTTTCACAATAAGGAAAACCAGCTATTCTGAAGTAGTAGTCTCCATGTTTTTATTGGAGCCTGTATATTCACTGAGAAATCCATACTTGGAGATCTTGATGTTTGAGAAAATTGAGGTGACGGTTAGCTTTCCTAGGGAAGATCTTATATCAAAAAATGAAATGTCATATACAGCACTTGTGCTATTATAACATGATAGATGTAGTCTTGAAAAAACTCATATTCTATAAAATTGTTCATTAGAAATAGTAGGGCTTTGGGGGAAAATAGGAGGGAGCAGTGCAAAGTCCATGCAATTTTGTTACCAAAGAACTATCAAAAACAATAAATGCTACTTTGGGAGACAGCATGAACAGCTCAAAGGGAGCGCAGTGAAGCTGGTGGCTACCTCGAGGGATATTAAAAATGTAAAAAAAAAAAACCCCAAACAACAGCACAATAGAGTATAACGTGGGCTGAGACAATGCCTGTAGAAGTGGAGCTCTGTGCACAGGGACAGGGTAGCCTGCCACGTGTGAGAGGCTAGGTGCATGTATCTGGATACAGACCAATGTGCAAGTATGCCCCCTTCCTCTTTTTTATCTTTTTAAAATCAGGATGAAAGGGCTCCTGCCTATGTAGCAGCCAGGCTGAGTGCTCTTTCCTCTTCTGCTGAAGTATATAGCTATTCTGTTATATTCCCAAGCCTCTCACCTAGAAAAATTTACTTATAAAGCAACCCAACTTGCACATTGCACTGACATCATTCCTCTATTGGCAAATTAAGTGACAGGTAACTGGTGTTACAGAAATGCATTATGTGTTATAGCAGAATAAGGGGTGTGTGAGAATATGGGGTGTGTGTGTGTGTTTCTGTATGTGATTTGGCTACCCACACGTGTAGGCTATAATGATTATACCATACACTCATGGCATGAAGCAAAACTCAAAGTGATTTATATTTAACACTCACTGGCCGTAAATCAACACAAACATGAATCTTTGCACCTTGGAACACTTTACAAGAAAACATTTTCTATATAATCTCACTGGATAAATATGGACTGAGTGTGCATGATTAATGGTGTCAATATATATTTTAGTTTAGTTTATAATTACTCATTATTTGCATCAACTTATCGTCCTCAGTCACAGACAAAAAAATTATTCCATAGCAGGTGCTCGTTAGGGTTCTTTCTTTCCTCGCTTGGCTCAGGATATGCTGAGTTAGCTGGACGGGGTATCCGCTTGACCACTGTCTGACTTTTGCTGCCAACTGATCTTTCTGGTTCTTTCTGATTTCACTGTGTATGATACAATCACGTTCTTCAAATGCACTAAAAGATGTCTCCTGTATTAACCACCAAGTGCGAAGGTGACAGGTAAAAGCAAAAGGGAAAAGTAAAAAAAATTCCAGATAGCAGTGTTGGCTTTATCTTCTTCAACTGTAAAGTTGCAGAAAGAAACACAGCAGGCATATTCTATCAAAAATCTATTTCCCTGGGGTGGGGGGGGGGGGTCATAATAAAATTAAATAAAAATTACATGTGTAGACCAGATAACTCTACAAGTTGAGCTTTGATACATTTGTTTTTCAAGTGATAACGTTTGAAATGTCAAGCCAGTGTGAAGTATGACTGCTACTGCCACTATTTAAAATTGACTTGTGATGGGGGTGCGGGAGGATTGCATTGGGAGTTTGGGACTAGCAGATGCAAACTATTATATATAGAATGGATAAACAACAAGATCCTGTTGTTTAACACTAGGAGCTAAATTCAGTATCTTGTAATAAGCCATAATGGAAAAGAAAAAAATTGATTTGTACAAGGTGATGTCATTGGAATGATCATTGCTAAGACACTGTATACCACACCCTTTTTCCAAAAATGAATTTAATTACTATTTTGTCTAGATCAAAACCATTCATTGAAACAAAAAACAATTAGATGGGCTATTGAAAATATAATCAAATGTTAGTTTGAATACTTACTGTTTGATCTGTCAGAGGAGGGAGGACAATTTGTTTTTCTATTTTGTTGAGAACTAGCTTCCATAGTTCTTTCAATATTCGCTTCAGGACTGTTTTCTCACAGATTTTTGCTGAGAGACTTAATCTGAAATGAAATAAAACACACAATCACTTATAAGTCTTTTATTGAGGTATCATTTGATTGATCAGAAATTCACATTTTCAGCACTGACATTCAAATACCTGAATAGGTCTTTATAATTTTCAGATGCTAAATTTCATTTCATTTATGGAAAAAAAATATATAATATCAAAAATCTGTTTCATCATATTATACATCATTAGGTAATTCACTGTTTGGTAGAAAATGAATTCAGAGTATTTCCTTTCTTAAATTGCATCCTAAACTGACATCAAGGCTCCCAAAGTACACAATTTTTACCTGCATTCCAGACTTGTAGTTACTACATGTTCCATGTTCATGGTACAGGCCAAACACCAAAGAAGCACATTTTCATCACTATCTGGCACTGGACCAACATAACAACATGGCAAACATGCATATGATTTCACTCAAGAGCAAAACCTTACCAACTTTATTTTCCAGATTTATTGAGATACGATTGATATATAACATTGTGTACGTTTAGGGTGCACAAGATAATGATTTGATATATGTAAATACTACATATATTTGGTGGTGAAACTACATATATATGGTGGTGAAACAATCACCACCATAAATTTAGTTAACATTCATCACCTCACATAGTTATTTTGTTTTGGCTTGTGATAAAAACTTTTAAGATTTACTCTTAGCAATTTTCCAATATATAATTTAGTATAGTTTCCTATAGTTACTATACTATATATATGCTGTGCATTACATCCTCAGGACTTCTTTATCTTATAACTGGAAGTTTGTACCCTTTGACTCCCTTTACCTATTTCCAGCCAGCACAAATTTGTTCTCTGAGTTCAGATTTTCTAGATTTGCAATTTACCAACTTTAATAGGTTTAAGGTATCTCTTACAAATTCTTCTCATGGTGAGATAATGATGGTAACATCATCTAGCATTTATATAACACTTTAGTTTAGAAATCTCTTCTGAAGATTTCTCACTTACTGTATGAGTATCTAGTATATCCATTTTAGAAATCAAACCCAGCTCAGAGACGTTGGGGAACTTGTCTAAGGAAGTGAGGCTAGTAAGTGAGGGCTGAGAGCCAGTACACTGTCCAATGCCCCATGCTACCCTTGGTAAATGTACTTGTGTGTGAAGGCCCAGCAATACATGAAGGCACAGTGCTGCATAAAGATTTATGGAATGTACCATAATATGACACTGAACTCTTCGAGACTCCTTTAATAAGAGTTAATCAAACCTGTTGCACAGAGGGCCACAGGTGGGGGTCATATATTTCAAGGTAGCCTCATGGACTTTCTATAGTGCTACTGAGTACTCTGTACTTTTGGACTCAGAACTTATAAACTGGGTTCTGATAGAGACAGAATTGACTTTTTTAAATATTTAAGTATATAATTAACATTTAAGGAATTAATATTTAAAGGCATGTGATGTGTGAGAGGCAAAGGGAGAGATTTCCCAAACACATTTTCATGAAGAAGTATTTCTCCTATCACTGCTGTGTATAGATACCTAATATATAAAAATACATGAAAGTGACCTCCCCTGGTTTAAGAGGAGAGTTGGGGGTCCCTGAAGCATAGCTATGGAACGCTGTAGCCCCACTGGTTTGGAAACCATTGTTCAAAGGTGGTAGTTTTAGCTTCCTGGTAGATAGGTATTCCCTATATGGACATAGGGTGGAAACCAGATGATGTGTCATGGAAGAACAGCAGAACCTACCCTCAGAGAAATCCCTAGGATGGTTTAAGACACAACAAACCTGCCCATTTTACAGCAGATGTGTCATTTAAAATTGATCTTATTTTTATGGTCAGCTGATGTACTTGGCATGCTAACTAACCCTGTTTAAACTGGAGCTGAAACAATAGGAATAAAACTGTTGACATGTTTGCAGCTCTGCATGGGATTTCTGCTGGCTGGAAATGGCCCTTATAGCTTATTTTATAAAACCCTAACTGCCTTTAAAGAAGACCCAACCCAAGTGGAATTTCTACTGACCATCTGAACAGGAGATTATTACTTTATACCTTATTGCATTTATTCTACTTTTCTTATTTTTTCTACTTTTCTTATTTTTTCTTTCTAAACTCTTAGCTCCTTGAGAACAGAATTAATATCTAACTTTTTAAAAAGTCCTCTAACAAGTGGCTTTATGGCTGTACATTCTGTATTAGCCCAGAAAATTTCCACAACTCTCCATGCCTCATATAATATCTCTTTCCAAAAGTTTAAAATCTTTTATAATATTTTAAAGCTCATTGATGTTTTTCTATTTTTATATACTGTTTCTTTCTACTAAGAATTAGAGGAAATTACATACATGATGATATGATAAAGTATAATTAGAAAGAGAAAATAAGACTGAGGAAAATAAGAATCTAAATATCCTGAAAAGAAGAGCCAACCCACTTTATGTATTAGCTCTGTTTTATAGGTGATGAAATGGATTCAAGGTCCCTCAACTAGTAGATAACTGTATTAGGATAACTTCAAACTTTTTGTATGTTCCACAACTTTGCTTATAGCATATGCAAAAATAAATAGTTTTATCAATGATGTATCTCCAAACTGCTGCCTGGAATTCCCAAAACAGAAGGCATTCCAGTAGGAGTTTTAAGAAGATCAGGATTGCTTTGTCCTGCCCTCTGCTCACCATCACATTCACAACTAAATGGTAGTTTCTGTGATTCAATTAAGTCTTGTCCATAGAAAAGAGCCATATAAGATGACACAAATTTCAAGGGGTTATATAGGAAATGAGGTTAGATAAAAGTGTCTAAAGATATGAAGACGCCTTTCTCTCTTTCCTCCTCTTCTCTCTTTTCTTCCGCCTTTTCTTCTACGCCACTTGCCCTACCTGCTTCCTGCTAAGCTACCTAATTACCTATTCACCTATCTTCTAGATATTTCCCCATAGCAGACAGAAAATAATTTTTCTACCAAATACTAAAATTAAAGTGATAAGAACATTAGTCTTACTTACGCAGTAAGGTTATAAGCAAAGGGAAATGGAATTAAGGTAGAAGTCATAAATATGTAGAAGAGGTTCTCCTTACTAATTCCTTCTTTGTTATCCTTATCTTTTTTTTTTTTTTTTTGTTATCCTTATCTTTAAGGAAAGGTACACTGTATCCCTCTTATTTATCTTGGTCTCTTTGGCATTAATTAATTTTCCACAACAATATTAAATGAGGTAATATATGTAAACTAGTAGGTATAATACTGGTCCCATGGTAGGCATTCAAAGTTATTTTTTGCTTTTCTACCTTCAGTTCTGGTTTTAAGTATCACCATTTAAGAAATCATACCTCTTGCTGCTTTAGATCAATGGTTGCCAATTGTGAACACATTTTAAAATGTAGGTGCCTGGACCCTACTCCAAACTCACAAAATTAGAACTTCGAAGAGGAGGGATGGAACAGAAGCAAAATAAACCAACTTTTTGGTTCAGAACACTGTCTTAGTTGGTCATAAAGACCTTCATTCCCACCCACTCCCACCACTGGACTGGAATCTCCATGGAGTCAAGGACCTTGACTCTCCATCATCATTGTCCAGTGCCTAGATTAGAGTTTGAAACAGGCGGACACTCAGTAAATAGTTATAGAAGGTGGGGTGAGGCAGCAATCTACTTGCCTCTGAGCTGAATTAACTGTAGTCACATTTGTGCTATTCTCTTCTTCAGCAGGTTTCTGACATGAAATCAGATATTCTGGAGTCAACTCAGTCTTTCTCCATGTCCAAGAAGTTGCAGAACAATATGTTATCTGAGAAGCATGAAATCCTAAATCTCTCTATGCCTCAGAGCAGCAACCTCCTTAGTTATCCATACTTATTTCCTCTCCATTTTTCCTTTTCTGTACATAGTCATTCTCATCTAGTAATGAATTAAGAGTTTTTCCTTTTTAGTGAATTGATCTATTTCTGTAGAAGCCCTTTTAAAGCTGTCCTACATAGAGGAAAATATGTTTTTTTTCTCTGAAATCCATATCAGCCAAATTGAGGGCAGCGAATCAAGAGAAAACTGGGTAGAACACTTACATTTTGTCCAAGAAGTCCATGAGAGGTCTTAATACAACCTCTGCATCCATGGCTGTACTGTTCTTATTAGATGCGGTATTTCCAGTTGCTCTCATTTGATTTAGTTCAAAACTCATCTGTTTTACGCACTCTTCAATAATAAGCTGGAAACTGAAAATAAAGAATATAAATTCTGGAATAAGAGCAAACATTTATGCCTTCCTTTGCCTGTGTCTGTTAAATTCACCCCAGGGAGTTTGATCTGTTTGCAATGGTGTGATAGCCCTTGCTCATTAGTTTTCAAACTTACTGTTTAGCTGCAAAAAATTTTGTTGCAATGAAAGCTTACTTAGAACGCTTATACATAAAGTAGGTAAGACTGATGCTCTTCAGGTCGAATTAACTTGAGTGGGGAGATCATTCGGCCCCCATCACTCCCAGTAACAGCTGAGATGTCCCTCTGAGCATCTTTTGGAAAAATGACTGTGAGTGACCCTTGGCATCTGGGTACACCTTCTTCACTTAGCCTCTGGGACTCCACACCCTCTTAGCTTTCCTCCAACCTCACTAGCTGCTCCTTCTCCATTGTCTGACCTCTAACTATTGTAATAAGGTTGCCAGACTTAGCATATTAAAACACAGAATGCCTAGGTAATTTTAATTTCAGATAGTGAATAATTTTAGTGTAAGTATGCCCCATGTGATACTTGGGACATATTTATATTAAAGATTGTCCATTTTTATATGAAGTTCAAATTTAACTGGGCATATGCTGTAGTTTAGCTGGCAACCCTACATCGGGGCTGGCAATCCCACCTCTAGGCTCAATCCTTGGACCACACCATCTCTCCATCAAAAATCACTTCCGTGGGGCTCCCCTGGTGGCACAGTGGTTAAGAATCCGCCTGCCAATGCAGGGGACACGGGTTCGAGCCCTGGTCCGGGAAGATCCCACATGCTGTGGAGCAACTAAGCCCGTGTGCCACAACTACTGAGCCTACGCTCTAGAATCTGCAAGCCACAACTACTGAGCCTGTGTGCCACACCTACAGAAGCCCACACGCGTAGAGCCTGTGCTCCACAACATGAGAAGCCACCACAATGAGAAGCCTGCGCACCGCAATGAAGAGTAGCCCCGCTCGCTGCAGCTAGGGAAAGCCCGTGTGCAGCAACGAAGACCCAATGCAGCCAAACATATATAAATAATAAAATAAAATGAATTTATTAAAAAAAATCACTTCCTTGGCAATCATATCTAGTCTCATGATTTTCCTGCCATCTGTACACTGGTGATTGCCAAATACACATCTATAGATATGACTTCTACTCTAAAATACAAACCATTATTAAACTGCCTATGTAGCCTTTTTACTTAGATAGAAGTCTAATGAATTCTTCTCATCCAATCTAATGAAATTTTCAACATCCAATCCGTCAGCAAATCTTTATAAAGTATATTAAATCTGAGGATCTATTATTACTTCCACAAAGCTACTGCAGGCCAAGCCACCATTATCTTTCACCTGAACTTGTGTAATAATTTCCTACATTAACTCTCTGTTCAACCCTCTAAAGGTATCTTTTAAAATAGAAACCAGATCATGTTCCTCTCTTGCTAAAAACCTTCAATGGCTTCCAGATCCACTGGAAAAAAAAAAAAAAAATGCCTAGAATGTATTTCATGGAGTTAATTAAATCCCAACATATTCTGGCCCTGGAAACTTCCCTGATGTCATTTCTTGCCACTATTCCCTCTGCTTCATTGCAGTCCCGCCACAGTAGTCTCCCTGGTGTCCTTAGAATTCTCTGAGGACACTCTTATCTCATGGCCACTGTTATGTTCCCTCCCCCATGCAATTTCTCATGGGTCTGTTAGTCCCTCACTTATTACGGGCATAAGCCAAAGGTCACCTCCTCGGAAAAGTGTTTCATAAACACTCCACCTGAAATGAAATTCCTATCATTCTCCATTTCCTTACAGTTCTTTATTGCATTCTCCATTATTTGACACATTACATAGTTTTTATCTATTTGTTTGTCGTCTATTGCTCCAAATAGAATATAAGCTCCATGAGGGCAGGACCGTTTTTTTCAGTGTTATCTACCCACACCATGAGTTCCTCAGGAAATACTGGCTGAATGTATCAATGGACCATCCTCCTTCCACCCACCCCTATTAAACGTGTTGAACAGATAAATGACCTGTTTAACAACACCCCATGACCTCCCCCACTTAAACCCTATGCTCTACATGCCTATAATGCCCCACCAACCCCCCAAAACAAGACAGGAATATATAAATACATAGAATTTAATTAATCTATCTGACAGCGTGAACATTTCAGTACTCAAAGTAAGATAGACCTAGAAAATAAACCCTAATCGTACCAGTGAATTACTTAGACATATACCACTTATATAGACAGACATCTCCCTAGATCTATCAGCCATTTCATTAAAATTTTAATACTAAATCTAACAAATTATACAGGAAAACTATATACATGTTACATCACTATATAAACACAACTTGTTAATGTAGCTTAAATTCTAAAGCAAGGCACTGAAAATGCCTAGATGAGTTTACTAACTCCATAGGTTTGTTCCCAGCCTTTCTATTAGTTTCTAATAAAATTACACATGCAAGCATCCGCACCCCAGTGAGAATGCTCTCTAAATCATTACTGTAAAATGGAGCAGGTATCAAGCACACTAACGGTAGTAGCTCATAACACCTTGCTTCACCACACCCCTATGGGAAACAGCAGTGATAAAAATTCAGCCTTAAATGAAAGCTCGACTAAGTTACATTATCTAGGGTTGGTAAACTTCGTGCCAGCCATCTTGCTCATATGATTAATCCAAATAAATAGAAAACCGGCGTAAAGCCTGTTAAAGAGTAATAAAAAATAAAGTTAAATTCTAACTAAACCCTAAAAAGCCATAGCTAAAATAAACTATGAAAGTGACCTTAGTATTTCCTGATTACACGACAGCTAAGACCCAAACTGGGATTAGATACCCCACTATGCTTAGCCCTAAACCCTAATTATAATAACAAAATTATTCACCAGAGTACTACTGGCAGCAGCTTAAAACTCAAAGGACTGGCAATGTTTCACACCCCTCTAGAGGAGCCTGTTCTATAATCAATAAACCCCGATAAACCTCACCAAGCTCCGCTAATTCAGTCTATATACCGCCATCTTCAGCAAACCCTAAGAAGGGATAAAAGCAAGCATAAATACTATACATAAAAAGTTAGGTCAAGGTGTAACCTATGGGATAGGAAGAAATGGTCTGCCTTTTCTGTTTCGAGAATGTACTTCTCACACACGGAAGTTTTTATGAAAACGAAAAACCAAAGGAGGAGTTAGTAGTAAATTAAGAATAGAATGCTTAGTTGAACAAGGCCGCGAAGCACGCACACACCACCCATCACCATCCTCAAGTATTATAACAACTTCCTATAACCTATTAACAAACACCAAGTATATGAGAGGAGACAAGTTGTAACAGGGTAAGCATACTGGAAAGTGTGCTTAGATCAATCAAAGCATAGCTTAAATAAAAGCACCTCGTTTACACCTAGGGGATTTCATAATCTATGAATACTTTGAACAACGCTAGCCCAAACCTCCACAAATTTTACTAACACAAGCAAATTAAATCAATCGTTCACTCAGCATTTAAAGTACAGGAGATAGAAATTTAAAACCACCTTTGGCGCTACAGAGAAAGCACCGTAAGGGAATGATGAAAGAAGCATTACAAGTAATAAAAAGCAAAGTTTACCCCTTTTACATTTTGCATAATGATTTAACTAGTAAACATTTAACAAAGAGAACTTAGCTAAATACCCCGAAACCAGATGAGCTACTTACGAACAGTTTGTAGAACAAACTCATCTATGTAGCAAAGCAGTGAGAAGGTTTATAAGCAGAGGTGACGAGCCTAATGAGCCTGGTGACAGCTGCTTGTCCAAGAAAAAAATCTTAGTTTAACTTTAAAAATTACAAAAAAATTAGAAATTTTAATGTATTTTTAAACGTTAATCTAAAAAGGTATAGCTTTTTAGAAACGGATACAACCTTATCTAGAGAGTAAATAAACAACACCATAGTTGGCTTAAAAGCTCCACCAATTAGGAAAGCATTCAAGCTCAACAATAACTTTATCTTAATATCAACAATAAGCAAATCAACCCCTAGTTTTACACCGGACTAATCTATTAACCAATAGAAGCAATAATGTTAATATGAGTAATAAGAAATATTTCTCCTTGCGTAAGCTTACATCAGTAACTGATATTATACTGATAGTTAACAGCAAATAAACACAATCCAACATTAAATTATTAAGTACGCTGTTAACCCAACACAGGCAAGCACTCAAGGAAAGATTAGAAAAAAGATTAACTAAGTCTGTGAAGAGTAAGCCTTAGAATTACTGTTTTCATCCTTTACATCCTCTACACCAGTTTTGGTGATTCCTACCTAAGCAGCAGCAAATAGTAAGAGATTTAAATAGTGGAGACCTTCAGCATATCCACCATTCCTCTATGTTGTCTGTTACTTTCATACCTCCAACAATAGGAGTAATTATAATATACATTCAGGCAGGCAAGAAAAAAGCCAGTTAGGATAATGGGGGTAAATAAAAATTTGGGAAATGATCACATCACGGGAATGGTGATGAGGAGGGAGTTGATTTTAGTATTGAAATCAAGTCAGTCCCATTCCTCTTTCTCCACACACAATGATGACACAGTTCATGTTATTTAAGAAGGATCCAAATGCAACAATTCCTCACATTTTATATAGAAGTTTAGGAAGTTTCACTATATAATGCTGTCATTATTCATTAAATAGAAATAATATAAATATTTATTAATGTATGTATGCATTCTACAAATGTTTAATTAACACTGTGTGCCAGTCTCAGTTACTAGGATACATCAATGAACAAAACAGATAAAATTCCTTATTCTTTTTGTTTTGTTTTGTTTTTGTTTTTTTGCGGTACGAGGGCCTCTCACTGTTGTGGCCTCTCCCGTTGTGGAGCACAGGCTCCGGACGCGCAGGCTCAGCGGCCATGGCTCACGGACCCAGTCGCTCCGTGGCATGTGGGATCCTCCTAGACTGGGGCATGAACCCGTGTCCCCTGAATCGGCAGGCGGACTCTCAACCACTGCGCCACCAGGGAAGCCCAAAATTCCTTATTCTTGTGGCACATATTTGACCCTTTATTTTTGAATTTACATTATAAATATAGTATAGCCTGTTGTTAAATATTTCATTTTTCTAGTTTTTGGTTTTGCTACCTAATATGGGAAATCTTTGATGTATTTTATTTTATTTATTTATTTATTAACATCTTTATGGGAGTATAATTGCTTTACAATGGCGTGTTAGTTTCTACTTTATAACAAAGTGAATCAGCTATACATATACATATATCTCCATATCTCCGCCCTCTTGTGTCTCCCTCTCACCCTCCCTATCCCACCCCTCCACGTGAACACAAAGCACAGCACTGATCTCCCTGTGCTACGTGGCTGCTTCCCACAGCTATCTATTTTACATTTGGTAGTGTATATATGTCCATGCCACTCTCTCACTTCGTCCCAGCTTAGCCTTTCCCTCCCTATATCCTCAAGTCTGATATATTTTAAATGATCACAACTTGGGTGTTTTTCTTGCTCCTGATATAACAGGTTTATAAATATTGGTCCGTATTGTTGAGCATGTAGTCAAGGCCTGATTCTACTTCCACCATTGTGTTGTGGCTGTTTCCATCTTTGGCTCCTGACTTCTCTGTGACTTTCTTTACTAGTGATACCACCATTTCTGTCCCCCTGCATTTGACTCTTTGATCCTTGGATCTCAGTTTGCCTCTGTGGATGTGGTTCATTTCTTGGCTCTCTGTGTATTTATCTCATTCAATGGAATATGCTGTTTCAGGTTTAGGTTCAAAGGAAGCTGAATGCCTAATCACTTGGCTTTTTTCTGGCTGGACCTGCCTTTGGACTTTTGTCAGGTAGTGGTTGGGGGGAAGGGTGGCATTGGGGGTAGTGAAGAACACCCGGGCTTCTGATGTGAGAAGGGGGTGATGGTGGTGGGTGTATATAGTGAAGGGTAGTGGTGGTAGATACTTGGGGCAAGAGAAAGGAAAGGTAAATAATGGTGGAAAACTTGACCTAGTTGATTTACTACTGGGTATCAGTGATCCTGCTGACTGCAGTAATAATCACCTTTGAAATAGCTACTTTCTTTTGAACTTATTCTCAAATCAGTTTACTGGGCTGGAGGATAGACTGAGCAGAAGGTATGATACTCATGATCCAAAAATGTACAAACAGGTTCTTACAACAGACCCATATGGTAAACACCCACCAGAAGCCAGCTCTGTGTGGGGAGATGAGGCATAGGGAGGAAGGATTACCAGAGAATAAAAGAGAATGACATTCTACCTTAGCATGAATCCAGGTGAATCAACACCTGCATTTGACCCGAAAATCTTTTGTCTCTATCAATTTTTTGTAAATACACCTAAAGATTCATTTTTTTCTATCCATTTTACAGTTGAAAAGTTTTTATTAATCAGCAGTACCAGGTAATAATGACAGACTCTGTGAGCACTCAAGATGCCAAACACAGAAGAAATCCTATGAAATATTCCTAAATTTTTAATCTACTTAATCCAGCCAGCCACTGGCATCAAAAGATATCATTAAAAGAAATGTAGTGAATCAAGAAACCAAGCTGCAAAATGCGTGTAAGCAGAAACCTAAGTGGCACAGGTTTTGAAAACGTTAAGAACATCCTTAAGATATCATTGAAGTCCTGTTGCTGAGTCTCAGTTCCCAGGTGGGTGCCCTGTGCATGTTATCAGGAACCTGGGGACCCGGGCTTCAGATGTTTGCTTTGGCTCTGTCCTGGCTTTCCTGAAAAATCACCCTACCAGCTACAGAGGGTAGAATAATTTAATTGTGGGTTTTAATAACGGTAGATGAAATGGATTTGGGGCAATTAAATATGCACTTAACTTTAAAACTCTAGACCACTAATTTAGACTGTAAGAAGGGTGGATTCAGTTTGACTTCACAGCATAAAGTCCAGCATGAAATTATCCAGTTTGACTTCACAGCATGATCACACTGATCATTATGGCCTTCCCACCTACCCTGAGTGTGTGATGCAGACCTGGTTGGCAGTATGGGAAATAAATCTATGGCAACAAAGATATAATAATTATTCTTTTTATAAGGAAAGAATGACATCTGGGCTGTTTATTTCAATAATCCTAGCTCTCTTAGAGGTATATTTAAAAAATAATGAAGAAATACAAACAGGGTAACAAGGAGTTTCAATATCTAGGTTAAATAGCTGACTTCATATGACTAAAGTACTTCAAGTGCCCTCCTAAAGGCATCTCTCCTTATTTCATAACTGAAGTTTGCTAAGTTTTTCCAATCATAATATATATTTCAGCCTTTGTAACCTGAATATTCCCCAATCTTAAAACAAAACAGAATAAAAAGTACTTGTTCAGAGGATGATTTGGATACATTACAGAAAATAATTTGAATATCCTTTTTTTAGTTAATTATAGTTTCTATCCTGTTTAGTCATCTTATTTCCCGTAAGGTTCTGAACACCTCTAGCTATTCCTGACCCCTTTTATCTCCCCTTAACTTTGCTAAATAATCTCTATTTTTGCCTTTGTAGCTGAAGGCAACAGTCCTTCTGCTAATCACATGTCAACTTACAACTAGAATAAAGAGAGGTAAGCCTCTAAGTGTCACCCCAAGTCAGAGCCAACGAGCCCCCAAATCTCTGGGACAATGTCTGCCTCTCCAGCTCCTTGTAAGCAGAAACTTCAAATTACTTATTAACATTTAGGCCAAGTATGCAGGATCATCCAGGTCAGCTAACAACACAAAGCAGAAGGCAGAGCTACGACCCTAAAAGCTCAATACATCAAGACTGCATCTGGCCCAGCACTTAAACTTTGAGAGGGGGTTCCATGAACATAATGAACACAGCTCTGATACTGAAGAGAAGTCCAAGCATAGGATTTTTCTTTACTTTGCCTCATTTCTACATTTGAGAAAAAATATGATACTTTCAGTGTCTTTTTTGTTTTAGTCTTTTGGATTTAAGAGTGGCAAAACTAATCAATGAATGTGTGTTAAGCATGTATCTTTCCAAAACACACTAATAAGTGATGACTGAGATTCAAAGAGATAACTAGCCCTCTCCATAAGAGTAAATTTCAGTCTTATTTGAGAACTGAAGACATAGCTTCAAATAATAAGTCAACATTTATTGAACTAATATTTAAAGCAAATTCTGTATGAAAGTAATGAACCTCATCAAAAATGTGTTTGATTTACCATTGCATTAAAAACAAAAACAAAAAAAAACCCCACATAGGAATAAACCTACATAAGGAGGCCAAAGACCTGTACTACAAAAACTATAAGATGCTGAAAGAAATCAAAGACCACACAAACAGGTGGAAAGATACTGTGTTCTTGGATTGGAAGGATCAATACTGTTAAAATGACCATACTACCCAAGGCAATCTTCAGATTCAATGCAAACCCTATCAAATTATCAGTGGCATTTTTCACACAACTGAAACAAAAATTTTTAAAATTTTTACGGAAACACAAAATACCCTGAATAGCCAAAGCAATCTTGAGAAAGAGCAGAGCTGGAGGAATCATGCTCCCTGACTTCAGACTATGCTACAGACTATACTACAAAGCTACAGTAATCAATACAGTATGGTACTGGCATGAAAGCAGACACATAAATCAACGGAAGAGGACAGAAAGCCCAGAAATAAACCCATGCACTTATGGTCAATTAGTTTATGACAAAGGAGGCAAGAGTACACAATTGAGAAAAGAGAGTCTCTTCAATAAGTGGTGCTGGGAAAACTGGACAGCTACATGTAAAAGAATGAAATTAGAACATTCTCTAACACCATATACAAAAATAAACTCAAAGTGGATTAAAGACCTAAATATAAGACTGGATACTATAAAACTCTTAGAGGAAAACATAGGCAGAACACTCTGACATAAATCACAGCAATATTTTTTTGGATCTGTCTCCTGAAGTAAAGGAAATAAAAGCAAAAATAAACAAATGGGACCTCATTAAACTTAAAACCTTTTGCACAGCAGAGGAAACCATCAACAAAATGAAAAGACAACCTACTGAATGGGATAAAATATCTGCAAATGATATGACCGATAAGGGATAAATTCTAATCTATTTTAACATTTGCTGATGAGATGACGGCTTTTTCCTATAGATCCAAAATGAAGTTTATCTAGGATGAACTTCTCATTCTTTAGAAACACACCATAGGCAAGCAAAGTTAATTAAAAAAAAAAAAAGACAAAACATAGATATGTCAGTAGTTTCCCATGAGCTAATTGCATTAACATTTCTAAAGCCTAAAACAAATCACCCTGACTTAATTCAGTTATGGGGTTAAGAGTTCAGTTCTTTCGAAGTGAAACCACACTGATGTGTATGGCATGAACACAACTCATACTTGTTATATATGTGAGGATTTTATCTCTGCCTTCCCTCCTCCCTCTATTCTTTCAACAGCCAATTGCTAAGCTCTAAACACTAGAATTGCAAATAAGAATGAGATGTTAAGAAACATACAATAAAGAGAGGGAAAGAGGGAAGTTAACCAGAACTCAGAGCATAGTGTTGTAAGTGCTACTCAACTGCAGGATACTGGGGAGCAGGAGTTCTGGGGAGCAAGCAGCAAGACATCACTATAAAATCGCAGGGTCATGGAAGATTTTCCAGAGGAGGTGATGCTTAGATTGAGTCTTGAGGTTAAACGGACTTAGTCAGAGGAGAGAGACAGTGTTGAAGGCATGATTATCATTAAATGAAACCTAATACATTTGGATAGTAATTACTTAGGCCACTTACCTTTCACCGTAAGTGACACTGAGCTCATCCAGAACTCCACTGAGTTTAACCTGAAGTTCTTTTAGAATAGTACTAGCTTCAGGATCTAGCTGCAAAGAGACCATAAACAATATTACTTTGGAGTTCTGAGAGAGCATGCCTTTTATCTCTTAGGACATTTTGCTTATTACAAGGTAAACTTCAAACAATATAGCATACATATACAGTTTTCTTTCCTTTCCTTTTTTTAACCTTTGAAATCAAATGCAAAATTTAGATAATTCTAATGAAACCTGAAGAGTTCTTACATTTGAAAAAATTGATTGAAATGCATAGCATGCATACAAAAAAGAGCTAGAGAGCAAAGCCTTTGTTGGCTACAGCAGTGGGATGCAAGGTATGACAAAATATCCTACAGAACTTGATAACTTCATAACTTAGAGAACTGGTTATACATTAGTTGAACATATGTGTTGCTTGAAAATATATTTTCATTTTTAATATCCCTGTAAATAAATAGGCCCATTGAAAACTTTAAAAATGGCTAAAAATTAATTTTTGCATGTTGTGTTGTACCTTATTTTTCCAAGTATGGAATTAAAAGTAATAAACAATTATCCTGTTGCTCCAGTGTGTTTCTCTGGAGGTGACAGGGCTAACTTTTCTTCCTGGATGCCAATTGATAACTCAGAGTTCAAGATTCAAAGTTTCCCATTTTATTTATTTATTTTTAAATTTTTCTTTTGGGGGGAGGGGGCAAAAGAAAAATAATTAAATCAAGAGGACATTTTATGCTTACTCTTACAATGTAAAAGCCAATTATTCTTTTTAACTGATTTCTGTGCTAAAATAATATCAATCAATATTAGAAAATAACATAATATAAATGAACACAAATAAAACATCAAACTATTAATGTGGGAGTATTTTTTTAAAATTAAAGGATGAACACAAACTTTACCAGCATTTAGAAAATTTTATCCTGTTTGTTAATTTAATTTTTGCAAACCAGTTGTCAAAATAGAATAACTTATAATAGATGTAGTGTATCTAGCTGATAGAAATTCATGTAAAGGGAAACCTAGAATATTCTCTGAAATTTAAGCCAATCTTCCTTTGAGTCTTCAGAAATTCAATTTCCTACCATTAGTACCTATAGTTCTTGCCCAAGCTGAACTACTGTTGAAGAGAGGGGCATAGGAGGAAGACAACTTTGGGGAGTAGAGAAAGTTAAAGGAGGACTTGGTATAAACAAGAGAACCTAAGAACACCAAATACACATATGACCCAAATCAGTTTAAACTCCTGGGAGGCAACCCAGGACCAAAAAGTGTCCCTAATAGAATACACTGGTCATAAATCTTATAACCCTCTAGGAACATTTTCTAATACTAAGAAACTATTAGGAAGAAGTATTATTGACACACCTCAGCATCTGGGTAGCTCTATGTCATGCTAACTTGATTAAAAACATTGGAGTAGAAACCAAAGATTGCATTTGACATCTGATACTTTACTGGGTATGTCAAACCAATCCTTAATGTCAATTTTCACTCAAATCTAGGTGATTTCAGGATTGGTTAGTTTCTGCTCCTTTATCAGAGCCAATGTGATTCTTCTGGACTAATTTTTTTCTGTCTCTGTCATAAGAGATTACCCGCACATGCACAGGCCACCTTAACAGATGCAGACTTCTCTAGCAGTTGGAAACTTACAATATCCCTAAGTCTCATACTTTGAGAGTTCCATTCACCTATAACCAGTTGCAAGGCAGTGATTCAGAAAAACAATTAGATATTACCTGTTTTTAAATAGCCCTGACACTGATGTGCATTTAAACATAATTAGCCTAATAAACCATATCTCCCCAACCCTTAACCAAGAAAACATATGTCAACTGCCCACCCCAATCCTAGGGAACCTTGTAAGCTGAATGTTTTTTTATCACATGTTCTTGCTATTATCCTAATACCAATTTTAGACCAACTTCACTTGGATAAAAATGTTTGGAAACAGAAAATGAAGAGAAGAGCTCCCATAGAATTTTCTTCATGCCCCACTGTGCTAAACCGTGATAGGTGGTTGTTCCCCACCCACATATCTGCCACCTCCAAGGAATGGCTCTGACAGTAGGGTTTTCTTCAGGAAATTGGGTTGCTTCTTATTTAAAGTATGTATTTTGTTTCCATATTAGTTTGATACGCAGATTGAGTTAGTTTGTTCACCTGTTAAGACAATGACTTTAAAGTCATACAAAAATGGTTAGGTAGGTCAGTTGGGCGAAATTATGCTCTTTTCTTATGAATCATTTTAGTCTCCCTTAGGGATTTTGTGAATGGAAATTTTCTATCAAATAATTGGTTATTACTTGAAAATCTGAAACTGTCAAAATACAGCAATTTAAATATTGGATGACAGTTTTCATTTCCTGAGAGAAGCATGAGTTTCTAAGCAGGTACAGACAGAATGCCTTGTCATATAAACAGGAAAAAGAAAAAACAATCAGAAAAGCTCTTGTTTCAGTTAGGTATTTGACATTTATCTGATCCAAATCATAGGATTAAACCACTAAAATAGGAAGAGTAATTTTGAGGCCAATATGCAAATTGCAGGTCTTTTGTAATAATGGGCATAAATAGCATACCCATCTAATTATAAAACAATCTCTTTGGCCAGCAAATTTACCAATTCTTGAGTTCTTCTGCATTTCTTTATGTGTCCAAATTGAGAAAAATTTCCTTACTCGTACAAACTCCCTAAAGTTTGTAAGAAATAATAATTTGGCATTGAGAATTTATTGCCTAAATTACCAATAGCGTATTTTACAAATTATTGGCTACCTTGGAAAAGTAAAAAGCTACCTAATTTTTTTCACAAATGTTTAAAACTTAGCTTAGTTCTGTAAGGAATATGACATCAAAAGTAACGCGCCTTTTTTTTTGTATTTTAGAGTTATTAAAAGCAAAAAGAGAAACAAAGAGAAATAAGAAAAAAGATAATATTTCAAGCATTCAAAAGTCAAGGTTAATAAATTTATTTTAAATTAGAAACTGTATTAGAAAGTGTACCTGAACAACTTGGCTGGCAAAGTTATTTACACCACTGAGATACTTTACACTATTGAGCTGTGGTAATATGAATGACTTCTGGAAGAGATAGCTAGAAGGCAAAATATCTTTGCAGTTTTTTGTCCTCAAGGCTCACTTCTACTTTTCCTTTAAAAGACAATTTACTTATCACCTCCTTTTACAAATCTGACCCCAGATGTCACTCACCCCAGGCAGTCACTGGCTCTAGTTTCTGTACTAACTCTGCTGTGCATTCTTACTGTCTATACAGCCCTCTCTTTTAACTGTGCTCCTATGAATCTATCTCTCCCACTAAACTCTGTCTTACTTAACTTTCTCTCCTGAGTGTCTGTCCCTGCAAGGCTAGGCATTTATCAAATATTTGAGGAAGGAGGTGAGGGCAGGAAGAAGCATGAAATGATTCCCTCAAAGGGAATCTTGATATCTAGAGTGCCCCTTCTCCTTAGACTGATACTTTGCGTCGACTATTAGTAGAATACTTTTGCATTTGAAATCTTTCATTCCTTAGCCACCACATATTCTGGAACTACCAGGTTAGTCCTAATTTCAAGTTTTTGTGTCATTGCCTGACCACGTCAGATTATGCCCTGATATTTGTTCAGTTCTAAAAATATGGTTACCATACCCCCACTGTATTTTTGCTTCCTAGCAGAAATTCTTTCCCTAATGGACCTATAGAGAGTATATGTTTTGCACCTTCACCCACGTATCCTGGTGCTTCTCATTTGTAGGATGCTAAATAGCAAGTTTATTTTTCAAAAGACTGAGACTTGAGAATAATAAAAAAGACATCAGGGGAAAAATGTATAAATGTCTCTTGGGTTAAAAGAAACATCATGTGATCATGTGTGAAGAGGTCTCATCTTAAAAGAAGCATTTTCAGCCTTATCAATTTAGAAATGAATGGGATCTTGGCTTTGAAATCGAACCTAGCTTTACATATGTCTTGCGTACTTATCACAATAACTAGGAACAGTGTAAATAAAACCTTAAACAGAAATATCCCTTCATCCTAGCCACCCTTGGGATTGTTTTACGGAGCGGGTGGTGGTGGGAGAATGACAGCTGCATGACCTTCCCTTGCAGCACTGTCTCCAGTCCTCAATTCCCCAGATGCTCATGTCGGTTTGTGAAATACTGCGGCAGCTCAAGGCAGGTGCCCCGTTAGTAGTTCACAGTCTGCCTGATCCAAACAAGCAAATGAGAACAAGTAGGAAGTGCAATCGTCTTTGAGTTTGGAGGGGAAACAGTCATAAGACGCGTACTATCACAAACTTCATAAAAGAATCTTTCTCCCTCCTTCTTCTGCTCATGGAATTGCAGGTCAGAGATGTTAGACAAAGACACAACACATTACAGACACTACACAACACAGTTGTGACAGGTTTTTGAGATGTGAAAAATAAACCAGCGATACACCAAGAACCAGTAGTGCCACAAAGCACACTGCAGAAGAAAACTGGTATCAAGTTGACATTGTGCAGTATGGTAAAAGACATCTGCAACTGTGAAATTTTACGTATCGTCAGCATATACAAAAATATATTTAATAGTGTATATATGACTATATATACACATTACAAAAGGCTATTGACCATCTCCCTCCTCCTATTCACACTTCCGATGTATTTAATGAAGTATTCTGTTGCGGAGTAATGATCACCTTAGCTGTTAATGGTATTTTAGATTGTTAGCATTTCCTGTTCTTTAGCTAAGCCATGTAAAAACTTGATTATGTCACTCTCCATAGCAAAGAGATACGCTGCTAATGACCTCTGAGATATTTGGCAAACGCAGGCATAAAAACATACCCACCTCTTTTCCTCCCATGGATTCAAACATTTTTTCCAGCTGAACCCGCAATTGTTGAATATTGTTCATCAATATACAGGGCTTTAAATAAAGCAAACAAAACAAAAAATACATTAAATTATTGAATGAGCTTACCTTCAATGTGATAGTATACAACTATCACCTAAGTTCAATTCTATTTGGCAAATAGAATAATTATGCTATTTTAAGATTATACTTTTTAACAGTTAAGAATAGAAGAGAGAAAATATGACCACTTTGGGGAATGAAATTTAATAATATACTTAGACAATAAACCATTGGAGACCTATTACTAGAGGTTATTTTAGTCTTAGTATTGTGGCATTTTGTACTTCAAAATTAACCAAATTCAGTTTACTTTTTTAAAGATTTACTTTAAGAAAAACAAACGAATTTAAACTATTCTATTATTTCACTGTGTCAAAAGCTAAAACACCATCTGAATTTCAGAAATGCAAAAAAAAGAAAAAAAAAACCCAAAAAACCTTTAATAAATTCTGGCTATCGATAAAGGCCACCCCTTGGTATTCAAGGCCCTTAGTTATACAGCTCCAAACCATGCGTGTCTTCTCCTCTCCCTCTACTGTATTATGATGAACTCTCAACTACAAGAGGCTTGCTTCCCACCTCCCCAACACCTGTGCTTTCCAGACTCTGTGGCTCGGCTTAGCATGTAGGCCCTTCACTTGAACCTCTTCACCTATTTCAGTCATGTCCATCATTCAGGTTAGGGCCTTTGTTTTCCCACACTGCATCTTTTTTGTCACTCACTTGACATTTGTTTTATTTAACTTCACGTTTGAGTTGCTTTTGACTGTCTTCCCAGCTGACCTTAAATGCACTGTATGTGTCTCTGTGTCTTTTTCTGCTTTTTTCTTACAGAGTACTGCACAGAGCCTCACACATAATACATGATTTAAAAATGTTCCTTGACTTATTTCCAAGGAGGCAGAAATATAACAATCACATTAAGATGTACAGCTTTCTGACAGGACTAGATGTGTCCTCAGAATAGTAGAAATTAATTTATAATGGAATTCAGAATAGTTATGGAATAATTTAATATTTGCTACATACTGATTCTGAAGAGCCAGCATATCAATGGAAGAAAAGAGTGAAAGAAAGGAAAATGGATATGCCTTCCAAGGTGCTGGGAAATGAGCCAATAATGAGTCAGAGAGAGGCCTGCAAAGGACTTCCAGGACATCAGAGAGGTGTTAGTGCTCATCAGTGGAAAGATTTTATTATTGTTTTAACCACATTACTGACCTTTGAAAAACTTTCTATTTGACTCTTAAAGTGACCACATCCTAACTTCAATTTACAAAAACAATTTAGAACTTCTACTCTCTTAATTCCAGGCACTTAAATATTTTCTTTTTTTTAACACAGAGATTTATCTCCTATAGATTTTGTTCAGTAAGCTGAACCACAATGTTCTACAAATGATTCAGATTGCCAGCTGTGATGGAGAGTCACTGGATCCAGGCCTAATGCTTTCCGTGGCATGTATGATCAGATTTTCAGGGTTTCCGCATCTTGACCCAATGTCAACAAACTGAACCAACAGAGCTTTTTCCATCAGGGTATAGGGACGTTGGGGTTTTTCCTTTTTCACTGTAGAGGGGAAAGAACTAAGCAAGAGCACGACTCAAGGAGAAGCAGGAAGACTACATGGGCAAAGGTGTTATCACCTTGCTTTTCATGGGTCTAAGTTAGCTGGGTAGTCTCTTTTATGATTATTTGATATTAGCATTCAAGCTTATCTCTTTTGACACATGTAATAGTACTTTAGTTCCAGCTTTACAAATTAAACCAACCTCCAAGCCTTCTTAATATAGTAGAAACTACACTAGTGTAGAAACTACACTAGTTGGTATTAAGGAAATTTCCGATGGAAAAGAGCTACTAAGAAGCCAAATGAACAAAGACACTTGGGCTCACGTGGCATAGATTGCCACTGACCTGGGTAAGGCTACATATAAAAAAAGAGATGCAGTTATCCAGACGGAGATAAAAATGAACGTGAGACTTTCCTCTTTGATTAAGCTTCCCCTGACCTTGACATGTTCAAATTTCAATTTTATTGAATCAATTTATCAAAACAGTACTGAGAATTGAATTACACAACTCTACCTTAAACCTAATCGGGGAACAACTTTTACTTTAAAGATTTCAGTGGTAAATGAAAAACAAGCAAAGACAGCTAAAAATACCCATAGTAAAGGGAACATTAACCGAATTTAGAAGCATCATTTGTTGATGAGTTTAGTTAGATAAAAGTAACCTATGTGTGAAGTTAATTTTTAACCTTTGTATATTTTGGCTTTTCCCCTAAAAATGTCATAATGTATTTCATTTGCTCTAAACCTGGAACAAAGTTAGGAACCTAAAGTACAGTGAATATAAAAGTTAGATTTGTTCAGGCTGTGGCCATTTCTACATGACCCAAATATATATTTTTTTACCATAGTTGATGGACAATATAAGTTACAGGTGTACAGTATAGTGATTCCCAATTTTAAAAGGTTATACTCTATTATAGTTATTATAAAATATTGGTTACATTCCCCATGTTGTACAATATATCCTGTAGCTTATTTTATACATAATAGTTTGTAACTCTTAATTCCCTACCCCTGTATTGCCCCTTCTCCCTTCCCTCTCCCCACTCATAACCACTAGTTTGTTTTCTATATCTGTGAGTCGGCTTCGTTTTGGTTATATTCACTAGCTTGTTGTATTTTTTTAGATTCCACCAAATTATGTTTTTGAGTTGAAAAAGATTTAAAAAATAAATCAAGCATTTCTGATTTAGATAATGTTGCTTTGCTATAATGTGGAGTGTGGAAGAATGGATTGAAAACTTGTGACCCATTCCAAATTTAAAATGTCACAGAAGAAAAAAAAATTCTGTCACAGATATTGTTTAACTGTCATCTATAATTCTGACCCCTGGGAAAGCAAGTGTTATGGTCATCTCTTAGAAGATGTCTCTCTTTAAAAGTTTCTAGTGAAATTTGCAGATGAAATAGGAATATTGTCATATATATACAGAGAACCTAAAAAATAATAATGTTTCAATGTTCTTGATATTTAAAGAAATCTGTAACAGCAGTGATATGTACACATACAAGTGTACAAAAGCATTTCTTCAATTTATCTCAGCTGAAAGCTTAAACTAAGCAGCTAACTGATAACCTTTCATGGAAAAGCTAAAATGATACTCGGCATTTGAATGAGAGTCTAAGACTGGTCAAGATATCAGTAATTAGGAAAGAAAAGCATTGAGGAAGGAAAAGTAAGTTCCTGTGCTATAATATTTCAATGACTTTTTAAAAATTTGATTTTTATAAGTATAAAATATAAATGAAAAATACAGAGAATAATACAATAAATGCTGATTTATAATTTTTCTCCTTTAAAAAATAAAATATACTATAAAGTCTGCAGGGGCCTTTCAAGGCTACTTTTCCTTTCTGAATGACAGGAATTAGCCTTGATAATTCATAGTCACCTTTCAAAATCTTCAGTTTGGCTGTCCTAGTAAATCAGAATCTTTTCTGAAATTATCTGTCACTGTTTTGATTTTCAATATAATACTTTTCAAATGTATTATAAATTTAATTGTAGCTATATGCTTTCAATAAATAAATACTCTATCTTGCCTATTAGAGTATTTATAATCAATGGCAATTAGAAATCACTGCTGAGATACCTGGGAGTTTCAGTAAAATTTCTAGGTAGCATTTTCCTTTAAGGAAAAGAAGCATCTTTTGGGACCCTCAAGAACCATTAGGACTGACTTATCTTAATGAGCTGTCAGCAAGAGGTCAAGGAGGTTTCAGCAAGAATTCTCTTTAAGACTTGCCTGATAGTGGGAACTGATTTTTTTGAGGGAGAAAAAAACACCCTGACTTTTGTCTTGAAAAATCTAGTACTGACTTTTTTTTTTTTGCGGTATCTGGGCCTCTTACTGTTGTGGCCTCTCCCGTTGCGGAGCACAGGCTCCGGACGCGCAGGCCCAGTGGCCATGGCTCATGGGCCCAGCCACTCCGCGGCATGTGGGATCTTCCTGGACCGGGGCACAAACCCGTGTCCCCTGCTTCGGCAGGCAGACTCTCAATCATTGCACCACCAGGGAAGCCCTAGTACTGACTTTTGAAATATTTTTTTCAGTGTTTAAAAAAATAATCCTATAATGTTACTGGCAGATTTCTCCTAAAATTATGTATGGTGAATAGAAAGGTTTTACCCTCTACCATAAAATAACACTGAATATATTCTAAATTAGTTTATCTTACTTCTCTTTATTCCTTTTATTAAGCTGCAATACTGGCTTAGATTTTATCAATGTTTTCTCAATCATCCAAAAAATAAAAGGCTAATTTAATAATTCAGAGTATAAATTAGCATCACTCCTTACATTAACCATCCTTTTCAATTTATTTGAAAACTGAAAGGCTAAATTATACTCATTTTGGTATTGGTGCCAAAACTACACTAGTTGGTATTAACAATAAACAACTTTTTAACTCCTAGGTCCCAGCTCCAGTGTTTACAATGATGAGGGTTTTCAGCTGTTTATATGAGCCTTATTCCTTATCATCATGGAAAACCACAAGCTGGCTGGCATTGAGATGCTCTCAACCTTCCTTTGAATTCTATTTTGTACCAGTTCAGGACTACTAGGAAATTTTCAAACAATTTCTTGAGATCCCTATTTTCTATCATCCTGTATGAAAACAGAAAGAAAACAACTTCCTTTGCTTACTTATTAGTTTGAAGAAGTGGTTCTCAACTGAGGAATACTTGAAAGTAGAGACATTTTTACTTACCACATTTTCCTTATCACAGTATGAACTGAAATCACTTGATACAATTGCAGCATACTGAAGCAGAACTTTATTGATGGTCTAGGAAAAAAACATTGTGAAATGTATCCAGGTAAGTAAAGACCTATATGTATGTATATACAGATATATGTATCTATCTCCACACACACACACACACACACACACACACACACACACACACACACACACACCCCACACACACAATCCAGGTTATGTTAACTGGGAAAACTTTTCTAATGTAATATTCAGTTGAACAATGGCCATAAGTAGTGATTAAATCTACACCCTTGCCAAAAGAAGGATCTCAATTAAACTATTATATTTAGATGACAATTTGTAATATTTCCGAGTACATTTGGAAGATATTCCACATGCATCCATTCCATTTTAATACAACCAGCTCCATCACAAAATTCTTTATTTCTAACTTATCTAAATACTCAGAAGGTGTACTGTTTGGGGGTAACCTCCTCTATGCTTGGATACTTATTACCTAATGCCCCCTTAATGATTTTTCTTTTCCTGAATGACACTTCATGCTTTCATCATCTCTCATGGTTTCTAGTTCCCATCCTCTCCCCCTCCACCACACACACACACACACACACACACACACACACACACACACGCACCCCTATGACAAAATTCCTTGTGATGGTTATTTTTTCAACTTTCTGCATTGTTCCTAAATACCTCATTATGAGAGGGGGGTCAGAACATTCCCATATATGTCACTTAGCAATGAATATTTTCAGTAATTTTCTATGATAAGGAGCCTTACTAATAATAAACACCACCTCTTAAGACCTAAACTTCAGCTTTTGTTGCATCACACTATCTCAATACATTTACCTTTAATTAGTAAGTTATTTATTGGTGCAATATTTGCTAAAAAATATTGCCTAATCCTTCCCCTCTTTCTGTCTTTTTAATCTTAATTCTAAATTTTCCCTCTCCATCTAATAACTCTCTCTGAGCCTAAGGATGCCCTCTGCACCCATTAATTATGCAAAATAAGGGAAAATGAACAAACTTTGTTACATTTTATTTCAACTACTTAAAGAGATATTGATGAGTTTGCACCCTACTGCTGTTACTTAACAGAGCTTGAATTATCATAAGCCCAATGTGGACATGATTTTCTTAGAAGAGAGAAAGCAACAAGAGCAGCAGATACAGACCATCTCTTTCCATAGAAAAGCAAAGACAAAAAAGATTTTAGTTTTTGTATAACCTATTCATCTGAATTTTCTTTGCGGCTCAAAATCAACTTGGGGAGACAGTCCAAGGAGTTAAACTAAAGGAGAGATGTTTAATTTACAAAGCTGAATTCACCGAATGGGACTATGAACTCGTCTTATAGACTTTAAAAATCACAATGAAAACCTGAAACCTGAAATTAGGGATAACAGAAAATCCATAGTTTGTGGAAGTACAAGGTAAAGTGATAATACACATCAATTTAAATGGAAGACTGACTTTGGAAAATATAACATCTTATCAAGCAGCAGACCAATAAATCTAGGAAAACAGGTGGTGGATCAGACTGAAGTATCTTCCAAATGCACCTGTCCAAAACTTATTTTAGATGTAATGTTGAAAATTACTTTGGGACTTCCCTAATGAGTGCTGATTTACTCATACATATGAATACTACTTTCAATTTACAGGTTCTTATGATACTGTAAACTGCAGGGATCATTTCACTATATGGCAAGAACAAAAACCAACAGAAGCCTGACTTTAGGAGCTTGTTGCAACTCAGACTATCACTTGTTCAAGATTTAGTTTGGGCAGGGGAATCCACACATCCATTTCTGATTATTCTTAAGGTCTTCCCATGGTCTAATTCTTGCCTCTACTTCATAGGAAAAACCTAGTCCCTTGAATTCCTGCTGGGAGGAAACTGATCCCACGATCTCGCATCCACTAGCCTACAAATGCCAGTGGTTAGCAAGTCTGGATAGGTTGCATTTAAGGAAAAGGGCTCAGCCATGTAGGATGTAGTTTAAGGCCTTGTGCCCGTAAGAGTTGTGAGTACACTGGCTGTGACAACATCCATTTCTTTGTGAGTATACAAAGTACGCCTGAATGAAAGTGTTCATGTACAATTCAGGGGCAACCTCGATTTCATTCTAATTTATTCAACAAAGTAAAATCATGACTGTATATTAGTTCTTTAATTAATACTAGTGAGTACAGGTGAACCTTAAACAACCAGAGGGTTAGGGGTGCTGACCTTCCACACAGTGGAAAATCTACTCATAACTTATAGTCAGCCTTCCATATCTGTAGTTCTTCCATATCTCCGAATTCAACCAACCACAGATCATGTTGGACTATAGTATTCACTATTAAAAACTGTGGCCCCCCGTAGTTCAAACCCACATTGTTCAAGGGTCATCTGTAGTTAGTTAAGACATGTCTACTTCAGGCATGTCTCCAACAGTATCATAACCATCACCCGGGAACTTGTCGGAAATCTAAATTCCCTGATCCAGTCCCAGGTCTACTGAGGCAGCAATTCTGGGGTTGAGTCCCAGCAATTTATGTTTTAACAAGCCTCCAGGTGGTAGTGGTGCAAGCTGAAGTTTGAGAACCATTGTCCTACCTAATGCACGGCAGGGTGGAGATGACTCTTCAGAGAGAACCAGTTGATGGAAGGGGTACAAGGAAGGCCTGGAAGGTAGGATTTCTGAGTGTGTGAACTTAGGTCATGATTTTCTTTTTGGTGGACTGTTGGGCTTCAGCAGTGGGGACAGTATAGAGAGAAAGACAGAGAGAGCCCCTGCTTGTGTCTTCTCTGTTCCTACACTCTGCCTCTAAAACAGCCAGTGACGTCTGTACAAATCAAAATTGACTCTCGTTCAGTCTGGACTCTTCCCCATTGCACTCATTTACTGCTAATTAAAATCTGTCCTTACAACTTTAATTAGTATCTGGCTTTGTTTATTTTATTTTTATTTCTATTTTTATTTTTTTTGCGGTACGCGGGCCTCTCACTGCTGTGGCCTCTCCCGTTGCGGAGCACAGGCTCCAGATGCGCAGGCTCCGCGGCCATGGCTCACAGGCCCAGCTACTCCGTGGCACGTGGGATCCTCCTGGACCGGGGCACGAACCCGTGCCCCTGCATCGGCAGGCGCACTCTCAACCACTGCGCCACCAGGGAAGCCCTGGCTTTGTTCATTTTTGACAAAGGCTCCCCCATAGGGTTGCCCAACCAGTATCTGATGTTGGGTGAGCAGGAAGTAAATCTTTGTTGTGTTAAATCATACAGTTTCTTGGTTTCCTTGTTACCTCAGCAAAACTATCCTACTACAGTTAATAAAGATGCTGCCTTCTACAAGAAGCCCTTTCCTAATCCACCTGTCAGTGAACCAGGCTTAAAGTTTTCTAAGAGCCAGAGCCAATGACAGGGTCAGGCTCAAGCCTCCCATTCATAAAGGATCTCAAATTTAGGCTTTTTGTGATAATGCACATGAAGTAATCTACTCTTGTGTTGGTGTCTGTGGTTGAAAGCAGTGGCACGTTAAATGTATACATCCTTTAGGGGCTGAATTTTGTCCCTCAAAATTTATATGTTGAAACCCTAACTCCTAATATCTCAGAATATGACTGTATTTGGAGATAAGGCCTTTCAAAAAGTGAGTTAGTTAAAATAAGGCCATTAGTGTGAGCCCTAATCCAGTATGACTGGTGTCTTTATAAGAAGAGAAAATTTAGACACACATAGAAACACCAGGGTTGCAGGTATACAGAGGAAAGACTGTGTGAGGACACAGTAAGAAGATAGTCATCTGCAAGAAGCCCTGAGAGCCCTCAGAAGACAACAAACCTGCTGACACCTTGATCTTGGATTTATAGTTTCCAGAACTGTGAGAAAATTAATTTTTACTGTTTAGGCCACCATTCTGTGGTATTTTATTTATGGCAGCCCTAGCAAATTAATACGTCTTAAATATTATACAATTTCACTGAGTTTTGGCATGTCTTTATTTTTTAACATGATCTATATATATATCTCTTTACCTATCTCTCTCTATATATATCTATATAGAAGATAGAGAGATATAGATATACACTAGGCCTTTTTCAACCCCTGAGATACCCCGATTATAGCATTTGACTTTTTCATAGTTGTTTATAGGTTTGGCCATCTCATTATAGGTTTTTTGAGGTCAGATTGTGCTTATTCATGACTACATCTCTTAAAGTGGCTAGTAAATTGTGCAAGTGAGGCAAAGAGTAAGCCCATGTCAAATAAACAGCCAGCTGAAACCTCTGCCATCATCCAACCCATGAAGCCAGGCTTATGCTTAGGGCCGTCAGGCATAGGGGTGTGTAGGTCATTGCCCTACATCCCTACATTTGTCATATCACTACCGTGATTCAAAATCTCCAAATATTCACTGTTTCTTAAACTGTTCAAAAGATTAAGTATAAACTTCTCAGCCTGGGAAGCAGAGCTCTTCAAGATCTGGACCCATCCTCACTCTCCTAACATTCCCCACTACTTCTCCCAGAACAGATTTTTTTTTTTCCCTTTTCTTTTCCTTTTTTTTGGTTTTTTGCCAGAGGATTGTTTCTCCCTGCTCTTCACGTCATGCTCAGCTTTTCCTTTCCCTTTGTTCCTGCTATTCCCGTGGCTTACAATACTTTTCTAACTTCACCTTTTTAGGCTGAATGAGCCCTGTTTTCCCAGGGAAACTGTATTTCAGCTCTCATTAGTTTTCCTTCCGCTCAACTTACTGTGCGCTCTACTGTGCTTGAGATTGAATTGTGGCCCTCTTCATGCCATCTCCCAATTAGTTCATGTCATGTGGTCTTGATTATTATATATAATATATATATATATATATATATATATATATATATATATATAAAGATTTGAAGGGCCAGAGACAGCATTTTTTATTTCTTATACTTCCCCAGAAACTTTTGCAAAATAGTAAGTACTCTGCAAGCCTTCTTAGACAGTAAGAGGAGGAAGAGGTCTTCAGAGGAATCTGATTGCTCAAAATCAATTTGCCAACAAAGAAAATTAAACTCATAAAAATCAAGCGACTTTGTGACCTTGCTTGTGACCACCTAGAGGGCTGGGATAGGGAGGGTGGGAGGGAGACGTAAGAGGGAGAGGATATGGGGATATATGTATACGTATAGCTAATTCACTTTGTTATACAGCAGAAACTAACACACCATTGTAAAGCAATTATACTCCAATAAAGACGTTAAAAAAAAAAATCAAGGGAACTGCTCAGACTCACACTACAGTTATTGGCTGATTTGAAGTTAGAACTCAGTTCTCATTACTCCAAGTTCAAACACTTTTTATCGTAGTACTGATTAAAAAAAAATACCTGCAGTTTGAATATGAAATTCCAAGATTTATTTTCAGCTACAAAGCTGAAATAGAAATTAATTTGGCCACCTATGGTAGTCTCATCAATTACAAATGACTGAGTCATTCATGTGAATAATAGATTTTTTAAGATGATAAATCCATACTTAGGAAACAGGAAGGGTAAAAAGAGTTAGATGACATACCTGAAACAGCCTATTTTTACTGGAATTAGAAAATTAAATTGGGGTAGTAGTCAGACAAGACTAATGCTACAAAACAACAGCATTTTTCAAATTCTGTGCAGGAAAATAACAACATGCCATAGTCCCAGCGAAGGAAGGATTCATTCCATTTAACCTACCTTTGCAAATCTTCTCATTAAGTGAGATAATGCTTCAGGATTGGGGCATTCCAGTTTCTTAATAATCTCAAAGCTCTGATTAAGCTGAGCAAAGACATCAACCACAGAGGAAGAAAACAGTGCGTGATCAGATGTCTGCTGGAACTGAGGGGAGAGAAGGTGAAACCATCCTCATAAGCGTACTTTAGAGGGACTGTGGAAGGAATCTTCATTATTTCACAAAAACAGCTCAATCTCCTATATCATGTACTTTCATTTCCCAGTAATAAAATGCTTGCTCATTTTAAAATCATCCATCTCCTTTTCTGGAAAGTGTAGTAAAACTAATATCATGGGGCAGGTTGCTATTAATTGGTTTCTCCATTACTGAATTGAGGGACTGGTTCTTTCAATTTCTCATTCCCCACAGGCATTAGGATGGTTTAGCAAGCCGATTGTGGCTCAAGACATTTGATTTGCTCCAGAGGGATTGGGAGGGTGTCTGTTCCTAATCTTGGAATCCTGGAAGGGTTCCAGAACAACAGGGGAGCTTTGTATAAGCCCACTGAACTTGTAGATTCAGACCAATTCAAGGAGTAAAGAATCTTGGGGCAAAAGGGTGATCGATTTTTTTTAAAAGCAATTCCCTAGGGTTCTTATCAGCATTTAAAATTGTGTTTTAATTATATTTTGGTAATGAGAGGATTAAAAGTAAACTTGATTAATAGCAATAAGCCTAAAAATTCCCATTAGCTTAAAAGTGAGCAGTGTAAATGAATCTTGACAATAAGCAATCTGAAAGTCATTTAAACTCACTCCATCTTTTTTGTCTCTTCCCAGGGCTCCATTAAGGAACTCCATTGACACATCTTCATTTTCATCTAGCCACTGCATGACAAAAGGTTCAAACCACCTGAAAAAAAAAAATCGATAGTACTGCATACTATAAAAGATGTCATTTGCACATTATTCACAGTGAATACTGCTCTTTTCTTATCGGAGAGTAATTCAGGACCAAAAATCTCTTTTCATTCTCTTTTTCTAGTTCTGCTACCTTGAAGACCTTTAGTTTCACTTCTCAAACATATCCGCTTCTCAAAATTCCTTGGCAGTCCAGCGGTTAGGAGTCCAAGTAAGCTTCCACTACATGGGGTACAGGTTCATGGGTGCAATCCCTGATCGGGGAACTAAGGTCCTGCATGCTGTGCAGTGTACCATATACATGTATGTGTATATATATATATATCCCCTTCTCTTTTACCTTCAATCTCTACCTTTCTCTTGGCCCTTCCAATGCTGCCTCAAATATGCTTAGTTCCCAATTCCCACTCTACAGTTCCCTTTACAATTCAAAATCCTGTAAAATGTAGATCTTGTGTGCTATGTCCCCCATTGTGCCATTCTCTCATTTCTTAGGGCTTTACCATCTGGCTTTCATCTACAAGGACTCATCTCCTGTAACTGATTCTGGGTGCTCACCTTTAACTTTTAGTGATCTGCAATCCACCATAGGTGGGTTTTTTGAATGGTCTAAGTTTCAAAGTTCTTTATTCTGTATGGATATACAGTTGTCTAGCACCATTTATTTAGAAGGTCATCCTTTCCCCCACTCCTCTGAGTTGGCATCTTTGAAGCACATCAGGTAACAGCAATGTGTGGATTTGTTTCTGGACTATTTTGTTTCATTGGTCTACTTGTCATGCACCACACCATACAATTAATAATTAACTTTTGAATAAGTCTTGATGACTGAGTGCCCTTCTCCAACTTTTTTACTTCCTCTTCAAGATTGCTATGGCTAGTCTTAGCCCTTTGCATTTCTACGTATTACATATTTTTGAATGAACTTGTCAATCTACACAAAAATAGCTGCGGGACTCCTTATGGGATTGCTTTGAATCTGTATGTCAATGTGGGGAGAACTACCTCCTTTACAATAATGCATCTTTTTAGGAATATTGTATATTTTTATTTCGTTCATCTTAAGTAATCCTCTCAGTAATATTTTATAGTTGCCTCAGTAGAGGGCACGCACACCTTTCATCACATGTGTTTATCACGGTTATAATGCCATTCAAACGGTATTGTTTATATGTAATTTTCTAACTGTGGCTGTCACATAGAAATTCAATGAACTTACTACAGTCACTTTTTAGATTCTATTAGTTTTCCTATACTTTCTTTTGAATTCTCTAGGTGTATAAATATGTCATATACACATATGGATAGCATCATTATATGCTTTTACAACCATTATACTTTTCTCTTTCTTGTCTTATTGTACTGCCTGGGACTTCTAGCACAATGTTAAATAAAAGTGACGTTATCAGCTATTGGTCTCGTTCTTTTTTAAAAAATTTATTTTACTGAAGTATAGTTGATTTACAATGTTGTGTTAATTTCTACTGTACAGCAAAGTGATTCAGTTATACACATATACAATCAGTCATTCTTGATCCCGGGAAAGTTTTCAAAATTTGATCCATGAGAATGTTTGTACACTTTTTTTTTGAAGGGTGGGTCTTTTATTAGATTAAGAGAGTTCCCTTCTATTCCTCACTTGATAAAAGATTTTTATAATAAATGAATGTTCTATTTTATCTAATCATTGTTATATATTTAGTGTAATGATTGTAGCGATTTTCTCCTTCGTAATTTAAATGTGGTGATTTACATTCATTGCTTTTAAAATGTTTAATCTCATATTCCAGGAATAAATTCCCCATGGTCATGTTCTATTACTGTTTTCATAGACCACTGAATTCTACTGGCTAATATTTCATTTATTTTTTTAAACTATGGTCAGAGACAAATTGGCCTGTAAATATTCTTACCTGTCATGTTCTCAATAGGTTTTAGTAGTGAGGATACGCTGACCTCAAAAAGGATTTGAGAAGTATTCCTGCCTTCTCTGGAAAAGTTTGTGTAACAGTGCTGATATTCTTTCTTAAACAGTTGGAAGAATTCCATTTGGAGCCATCTGGGCCTGGAGTTTTAATTGTGACATGATTTTTATTTAAGGATTCAAATTTTAAAATAGTTATAGACCCGCTCAGATTTAATCTTTTTTCCTATGCTAGCTTGGTAAGTTTTCTTTTTAAAGGAATTTGTACATTTTGTCTAACTTTTAAATGTGCTACCATAAATACTCTTAATAATTTTTTATCTTTATAGCATCTTTAGTGACATCTTTTCCTGAAAATGGTAATTTGTGACATATCTTTTTTCACTGGCCTAAGGTTTTTTTGATTTTTATAGTCTTCTCAAAAACACACTTGGCTTTTAAATTTCTCCTTAAATTTTCTACTTTATTTTTATTCCAGGTCATGTTGTTTATTTTCTTTTTCTACTTTCTCTTGACTTGAGTGGCGTTTAAACATTTCTTCTGATAACTTATATTACTGTTTTTATAGCCTTTTTTCCTTTCTCTTTATAGAACTAGAGCTATAAATCTTCCTCTGTTTACTGTTTTAGCTGTAATCCGCAAGTCTTGACATGCCATATTTTATCACTTAGTTAAAAATATCGTGTAATCTACACTGTGATTTGTTTTTTGACTTATGAATCATCTAGAGTATCTGCTTAATTTCCCTATCTGGTGACTTTCTAGTTATCTTCTTGGAGCTGATTTTTGGCTTAATTCCACAGTGGTCCAAGAACATACAGTATATGCTTCAATCTCTTAAAATTCATTATACTTGCTTTTTGGTCTATCAGATAGTCTATTTTGGTAAATGCACCATGTACATCTGATAACAATGTGTATTTTTTCATTGCTGGTTATAACTGTAGATAGGTTGTGTGTGTGTGTGTGTGTGTGTGTGTGTGTGTGTGTGTATGTGTATAAACAATATCTATGAAAATTTGTGGAAACTCTGGGTGACCAGAAATAGATGGACAGATATCATGTTGTTGAAATGTCTTTTTTCTTAATGACATTTTTTGTCTGATTCTTCAATCAGTTTCTGAAAGATGTATAATCTCCAAATTGTAGATTTGATTTTTCATTTTACTTCTGACAAGTTTTGCTTTATATATTTTGCTGACATGTCATTTGATACCTACAAATTTAGAAATGAAATATCTTTTTAAATTTTATTTTTGAAATATTTTAATTGAAGTATAGTTGATCTACAATGCTGTGTTAGTTCCTAGTGTATAGCAAAGTGAGTCAGTTATGTATGTTATGGTTTCATATATATATATATATATATATATATATTTTCTATTTCATATTCTTTTCCATTATGGTTTGTTACAGGGTATTGAATATAGATCCCTGTGCTACACAGTAGGACCTTGTTGTTTATCTATTTTATACATAGCAGTTTGTATCTACTAATCCCAGACTCCTAATTTATCCCTCCCTCCCCCTTCCCCTTTGGTAACCGTAAGTTTGCTTTGTGTCTATGAGTGTTTGTTTTGTAAATAAGTTCATTTGTATCATATTTTAGAGTCTACATATAAGTGACATCATATGATATTTTTCTTTCTCTGTCTGATTTACTTCACTTAGTATGATAACCTCTAGGTCCATCCATGTTGCTGCAAATGGCAATATTTCATTCTTTTTATGGCTGAGTAGTATTCCACTGTATATATGTACCACATTTCCTTTATCCATTCATCT
Source organism: Phocoena sinus (assembly GCF_008692025.1). Classification (NCBI taxonomy): domain Eukaryota; kingdom Metazoa; phylum Chordata; class Mammalia; order Artiodactyla; family Phocoenidae; genus Phocoena; species Phocoena sinus. Next base: position 80,164,816 of record NC_045764.1, read on the forward strand.
ATCAATGGACATTTAGGCTGCTTCTATGACTTGTCTATTGTAAATAGTGTTGCTATGAACTTTGGGGTGCATGTATCTTTTCAAGTTAGAGTTTTCTCCAGATATATGCCCAGGAGTGGGATTGCTGGATCATATGGCAACTCTATTTTTAGTTTTTTAAGGAATCCCCATATTGTTTTCCATAGTGGCTGCACCAATTTACATTACCACCAACAGTGAAGGAGGGTTCCCTTTTCTCCACACCCTCTCCAGCATTTGTTATTTGTAGACTTTTTGATGGTGGCCATTCTGACCAGTGTGAGGTGGTACCTCTTTGTCATTTTGGTTTGCATTTCTCTAATAATTAGTGATGATGAGCATCTTTTCATGTGCCTGTTGGCCATCTCTATGTCTTCTTTGGGGAATTGTCTATTTAGGTCTTCTGCCTATTTATTTTTAAAGTTTGAACAAAAAGAAAAATGATATTTATTTATTTGTTCTGCCCATTTTCTGATTAGGTGGTTTGGTTTTTTTTATTGAGTTGTATGAACTGTTTTTATATTTTGGAATTTAATCCCTTGTTGGTCACATCATTTGCAAATATTTTCTTCCATCCCATAGGCTGTCTTTAAATTTTGTTGATGGCTTCATTTGCTGTGCAAAAGCTTATAAGTTTGAGTAGGTCCCATTTGTTTATTTTTGCTTTTATTTCTATCGCCTTGGGAGACTGACCTAAGAAAATGTTGCTATGGTTTATGTCAGAGAATGTTCTGCCTATGTTCTCCTCTAGGAGTTTTATGGTGTCATGTTTTATGTTTAAGTCTTTAAGCCATTTTGAGTTTTTTTTTTGTATGGTGTGAGGGAGTGTTCTAACTTCATTGATTTACATGTAGCTGTCCAGCTTTCCCAACATCACTTCCTGAAGAGACTGTCTTTTCTCCATTGTATATTCTTGCCTCCTTTGTCAAAGATTAATTGAGCGTAGATGTGTGGGTTTATTTCTGGGCTCTCTATTCTGTTCCATTGATCCATATGTCTGTTTTTGTGCCAATACCACGATGTTTTGATTGCTGCAGCTTTGTAGTATTGTCTGAAGTCTAGGAGGGTTATGCCTCCAGCTTTGTTCTTTTTCCTCAGGATTGCTTTGGCAATTCGCGGGTCCTTCATGGTTCCATGTAAATTTTAGGGTGATCATTAGTTTTGTGAAAAGTGTCATGGGTAATTTGATAGAGATCAAATTAAATCTGTAGGTTGCTTTGGGTAGTATAGCCATTTAACAATATTAATTCTTCCAATCCAAGAGCATGGGATATCTTTCCATTAGATATCTTTCCCATCTTTTTGTTGAATTGCTCCTTTAATCATCATGAAAAATTTCTCTCTCTCAAAGTATTTCTTATCTTAAAACCTATTTTGTCTAATATCAGGATAGCTGTGTGATTTTCCTTTCAATTATTTTTTCATCCTTTCACTTAACATTTCTAGACTCATGTTTTAGGTGAATAAATTGTAAGCAAGATATTTTGGGTTTTGCTATTTTATCTAGTAGGACAATACCTGTTGGCTAGAGTATTAATCTATTTGCATTTAATGATTACACTTAATTTTCTGATACATTAAATTTTAAATCTATCATCTTGCTTCCCTCACCCTCAGTTTCCTACTTGCTCTTCCTTCTTTTCATTCTCGTTTCTTGACTTTTATGTAATGTTGTTTTATCCTCCTCCCCTTCCCCATTATCTTATTGATGCATAGTATTATATTATACCTTAAGGGGTTACACTATAAATTATAATACTCATCCACGATATAGTCAAAGCTTTTTAAAATGAGTATTTTACACTTTTCAAACAAGTCAAGGATCTTGTATTTACTCAGTGTATCACTCTTCTACCTTTTCATGCTATTGCTGTCTTCTATTTTAAATTTATTTGTTTATTTAGTATTTATTTTTGGCTGCATTGGGTCTTCATTGCTGTGCACGGGCTTTCTCTAGTGGTGGTGAGTGGGGGCTACTCTTAATTGTGGTGCATGGGCTTCTCATTGCGGTGGCTTCTCTTGTTGCAGAGCACAGGCTCTAGGCGCACGGGCTTCAGTAGTGGCTCATGGGCTCTAGAGCACAGGCTCAGTAGTTGTGGCACACAGGCTTAGTTGCTCCACAGCATATAGGATCTTCCTAGACCAGGGATTGAACCTGTGTCGCCTGTATTGGCAGGTGGATTCTTAACCACTGCATCACCAGGGTAGTCCTAATCCTATGTATATTTTATTCTACAGATTTTTAAAATTTTATATAGTTAATGTGTTTATTTTTTAATTTTTATTTTTTTTTTTTTTTTTTTTTTTTTTTTTTTTATGCGTTACGCGGGCCTCTCACTGTTGTGGCCTCTCCCGTTGCGGAGGACAGGCTCCGGACGCGCAGGCTCAGCGGCCATGGCTCACGGGCCCAGCCGCTCCGCGGCATGTGGGATCTTCCCAGACCGGGGCACGAACCCGCGTCCCCTGCATCGGCAGGCGGACTCCCAACCACTGCGCCACCAGGGAAGCCCCAATTTTTATGTTTTTAATGTGTTTTAAATGTACACATTTGTTCACCTTCTTTAATGATTGTAATTCTTTACTATATTACTGTATTTTAATCTTGAGTCATTTTCCTTGTCTGAAGGCTTAGAGTATATTTTTGGTGAGAGTCTGCTGGAAATAAGTCCTGTCAACTTCTCAGTTATATAAATGTTTTTATTTTCCTTTATTTTTGAAGGCTACATTTGACACTTGTAGAATTCTAAATAGTTGTTTTCTTTCAGCACTTAAAAGATATCATTGCATTGTATTCAGGTTTCAGTAACTTCTACTGAATAATCAGCCAACTGTTTTATTGCAGCCCTTTTGAAGGTAAAGTGTCTTCCCTTTCTTGACCCAGTACATTTAAAGATTTCTTCTTCTTTTTGATTTTAAGCAGTTTTCTATGATGTACCTACAGGTAGTTTTCCTTGCATTTACCCTTCTTAGGATTTACAGAAATTCTTGAATGTGGCTTCATGTTTTTCATCAGTTTTGCAAAATCCACATCTAGTAACTCTTCACACACTGCTCTAGTACTGTTTCTCTCTTCTCCTTTTCTGGAACTCAGGTCTTTGTACATTAGACCTTTTTATAATTTGTCCCATATATCCCTGTTCTATTTTTTCTATATCTTGTATTTTTTTCTATGTTTTTATATGAATATGTTCTTCAAAAATATGTTCCAGTTATTTTAAGCCCTCTTCTGCTATGTATATTCTGCCATTAGGTCCACCTATCACATTCCTAATTTCATCCTATTTCAGTTCTACATTGTCCATTTTATTCTTCTTATAGGTTCCATTTTTCTGTTGAAATTCTCCCATAACTTGAAATACACATCAAACTCTATGTCTGATAAGATTAATTTCTCTTTTTCTCTTGGATTCTAGTCATTTGGTCCTGTTGCCTGGCAGTCTTTAATCTTTTGTTAAATATTGTGCATTGTCTATGAAAAATTGTGGAACCTTTGGTTGATCATTTCCTCCAAAGTGGATCTGAATTTCTTCTTGTAGACAGAATGTAGGGAGATCACCAGAATCTAGAAAAGACTGGGTTTTAGACTGGGCTATTTCCAGTTGGCCCTTATTTTTAGGACAGAGTCCTTCAGGGATCTCACCTGAAAACCTGGGATGTTTATAATGCTTCTTCTTTCTTAGGAAGCCTTGCTTTCTAATTTTTATCTCCCCAGCATTGTGAGACTACTGAAGTCTCTGCTTGGTTTTTAATCTCTTAGTGCCTGCTTTCTACTTGTTTATTTCTGCCTCACTCTCCACACACGGGTAGATTAAGAATCAGAGAATACCTCAAGAAGAAACTGCATGCAGCATGCTATACTTACTTCTCTGTAGTTCCCGTTATTCTAGGATGTTGGTCCCACAAGACAAAGCAGCCTTCAGAGCCTTGAACACCAATGTTTGTTTCTCTAGCCCAGGGAGAGCACTATAAACTCTGGGTTACTGTTCTCTATTTGACCACCATGACTTATATGGCAAATTGGTAAATGCGTGTAGATGGAGAGGACTGGAGAGAAACTGCAGCAAATACAGGGTTCACCTCAATGCACTTCTTTTCTCAGGGACCTTAGCTTCTCAATCCCTGGTTGCCTCAATTGCTCTCTGATACTGTTTAATTTTATTTTGCTTTTATAGTTGGTCTTCAGTGAGCATGTTAGTCTGATTTAAGTTAGTGTAGCTTAGTTAGTCTACACAGAGCCAGAAGCAGAATTCTCTTGGCAAATAGCTCCCTTTTTCACTTCCCTATTCCCAGTCAATGATACTACCAACGCTTAGGCACATGTACTGCATGTTTAACTCTTCCTTCTTTCTTTTACCCTCATGTGTCTTCAGTAGACAAATTCTGTAAATTCTATCTTTGAAATTTCTCTCCCATACATCTTCATCCTTTACATTTTTACTACAATCACTCTATTATGTATATATACCCTTCCCTACCCCGCTCCATTCTCTACCTTTTCCAACCCCACAATGCCTAATGAAAGTGGTAAACGCTTCACAGTATTTATATAATCTAGTTCAAAACCACGTTTCCTACATTACTTTCTACTAATTTTGTAAAGATACCCTGTACTGCACTGAAATGAAACTATTTCCCATGGACCATAGCCCATGTATTCCTTCCTCCATAATTATGCTCATAACTTTCCTTTCATTTTCTTGCCATAGCCCAAACATTTCAAAGTCTGTATCAAATGCTATCCCATCCATAAATACTGTGTAGAGTCATTGAAATGGGGTAGTATCTCTCTTCTGTGAGACCCCATTGCACTTTGCTCATATTACTTGAATTAGTAATTATTTCAATTTGCCTTGCTTTAGCAGGATTTTTGTTCTTACACTATCTCCTTGAGTATAAGCTCCTTTCAAGGTGAGGCCTTTATTTTATTCACTGTTGTCCTACAACACTTGGCACAGTGCCTAGAATTTGGAAGCCCTCCCTCAACAGAATAAAACAGAATTCTGACAAATATAAAATGCAGAGTATTATAAATCTGTGATTACAATTGTATCTGATAGATTCATGTTTCTGAAAATGTTACCTGTTTAATAATGACTTGTATTTTAGAAATATAAATATCTAAGACATTTTTAGGTTTGAAATAAAGAGTAATTTGGATTATATAGATCAATACACAAGCACCCCTCATTTTCCCAACAAAATTTGAGTTCAAGCACTTTTACAAGAAATAATTTCATCATGTGAGCCATTGTGTATTATGTATTACGTATTTCTTTCTCTTTGAGTTGAATATCCAAGTAAGTCATACTTGAAAAATGCAACACAATTCAATTAAATATGGTTCCCAAAGGTAAGCAAATCATTTAATGTTAATTTTATGACAGAAATGTCAGCATTCAAATGAAGATTATGTGAAGAGATTTTAGGGCTGCATAATTCAGGTTTAGTTTTACAGGACTATGAGTTGAGAATAAACTTGGGGGGTGAAAATCACTACTTACAAGGAATATTCAGGAACGGCATCCTTGAAAGCAGGAAGTTCTCGCACATATTCAATATAAAACCATTTCACTTTGAAATGCAAATTCATATAATCAGTACTCTTGCATAACCGCTGCTTTTCATGTTCTGTAACAGATAAAATCAAATATTTAATAAAGTTTGGTTTGCCAACAATGCTGTGTTCCAATCTACTTTTATTATTCGTATTTCAAAAAGGAAGAAAATAACATATCTGAGGTTAAAGCAAATTGAATTGCTAAAGACAGACCTGAAAGTTTACAAAATGAAAAAATCATCCGTTAGGTCCTATGTAGAATAGCTCAGGCAGTAATGAGAAATGACTGAATGGTCTAATGTGCCTTCCTGAAAAAGGTGAGAATTCTGGTGAGTTAAAGAGTGATAATGTATCAGCATTTTTCTATTTATCTGCAAGCTTTCACATTTTGACTACTTTTAGCATGATGCAAAGTGCCAGAAAGAATGAAAACTTGTAAGCATGAATAAAACATGAATCAAACTAGGAGGCATAATCCCTGATTAATACTGGAAATGGGAATGAGTAGATCGCATTTTTGGCCTGGATATTTAATACTTAGAGAATTAAGGAGAAGAACTATATTTAACTTCTAAGCCAGCTGATTTCTTCTTCAGCTTTTAAGTTCAGCAAAAATTATTTTGTACGCTGTGACCTTTTTTTGACATTTATTTAGCAGGATTTTCTTTTTTAAAAATTTTTATTGGAGTATAGTTGATTTACAAGGTTGTGTTAGCTTCAGGTGTACAGCAAAATGAATCATATATATATATATCTCCACTTTTAGATTCTTTTCCCATAAAGCAGGATTTTCTAATATGTGACTTTTTTCCTCTCTCTTGCTCAAGAAGTATAGCTTAACACTGTTACTTTGATCTGAACATATAGTAATATAGCACTGGGGAATAGAGACAAAAATAATGTTACTGAACACATTTATCTCTGCTCAATATTAATATGTTGGCCAATTCTGGCTCTAAGTATAGGCACAACCAAACCCCAAATATCCCTAACTATATGTAGGTTGAAAATGTCCTCTGAGAAGTTCTGGTTGAGGTCTGTGAACCTCCTTCAAGCTAAGGGCTTTAATTTATAATAGGAACACCCTTTAGTTAATATTCCAGGCTGAAAACACTAACTGAAGCAATTAGATTGTTATAAGATAATTGAGGTTATCCTTGCTTTTCCAAACCTGACTATAAAGGGACTTAAATCCCAATAATAAACACAAGAGGTAACACAACCCCAAATCGAACATTTTCAAATTATCTAAGCAATGATTAATTCAAGACAATCTGTAGAACCAAGAAAGAGGCAGAGACACAGAAAAAACACATCTATACACAGAAACAAGAGTAATATACTAGTACCTATAGACCAAACTCCCAGACAAAATTATGAACTAGGTGACTGGCAGCCGCTGTGCAAGGATGGGCCTGGCAACCAACCAGACTGGGAGCCAGCCATGCCTACCAGACTGCCCCCAGTAGTCTACCCTCCACAAGAGAAGGATCCACACACATAGGGGCACCCCTAGAGCATACAGCTCTGGTGACCAGTGAGGAGTGGGCTGCTGAGACACATAGGACTTCTCCTACAAAAAGCCACTTCTCCAAGGTCAGGAAACATAATCAACCTACCAGATACATAGAAATAAAAACAGCAAATTAGACAAAATGAGGTGACAGAGAGACATGGTCCAAAAAAGGAACAAGATAAAACCCCAGAAAAAGAATTAACTGAAATGGAGATAGGCAGTCTATCTGAGAAAGAGTTCAAGGTAATGATTGTAAAGATGATCAAAGAACTCAGGAGAAGAATGGAAGAACAGAGTTATTAGTATATAAATGTTATCGTTATTACTATGATTTATGTCATAGAATGTTCTACCTATGTTTTCTTCTAGTTTTATGCTTTCCAGTCTTACATTTAGGTCTTTAATCCACAAGTTAAAATTGTTTAACAGAGATGAAGAATACAATAACTAAATGAAAAATACACTTCTAGGACTTGACAGTAGGTTAAATGATACAGAGGAACGGATCAGTGAGTTGGAAGACAGAGCAGTGGAAATCACCAAAGCTGAACAGAAAAAAGAAAAAAAGAATAAAAAGAAATGAGGAAAGTTTAATAAATCTCTGGAATAACATCAAATATTCTAACACTCACATTACAGAGGTCCCAGAAGGAGAAGAGAGAGAAAGGGGCAGAGAACGTATGTGAAGATATAATAGCTGAAAACTTCCCTAACCTAGAAAAGGAAGCAGACCTCAAAGTGCAGGAAACACAGAGAGTCCCAAACAGGATCTACCCAAAGAGGACCACCCCAAGACACATTGTAATTAAAATGGCAAAAATTGAATATAAGAGAGAATATTAAAAGCAGTAAGGGAAAAGAAACGAGGGAACTCCCATAAGGCTATCAGCTGACTTTTAAGCAGAAAATAAAGTGATGAAAGAGAAAAACCTACAACCAAGGATACTCTATCAGGCAAGGCTTCCATTTAGATTCGATAGAGAAGTCAAAAGTTTAACAGGCAAGCAAAAGGTAAGAGAGTTCAGCACCACCAAACCAGCTGTACAAGAAATGTTAAAGGGCCTTCTATAAGTGAAAAAGAAAAGGCCACAACAAAAAACATGAAAATTACAGAAAGAAAAATCTCCTTGGTAAAGGCAAGTATCCAGCAAAGGTGGTAAATCAACCATGTACAAACCTAGTAGGAAGGTTAAAAACCAAAAGTAGTAAAATCATCTATAACCACAATGATCAGTAAAGGGAAAACTAGAGAGCTACATGTAAAAGAATGAAATTAGAACATTTTCTCACACTATATATAAAAATAAACTCAAAATGGATTAAAGACCTAAATGTAAGACTGGAAAGCATAAAACTAGAAGAAAACATAGGTAGAACGTTCTATGACATAAATCATACTAATAATTTTTTTGGATCTGTCTCACAGCCAAAGGAAACAAAAGCATAACTTTAAAAATGAGACCTGATTAAACTTAAAAGCTTTTGCACAGCAAAGGAAACCATCAACAAAAATGCTAAAACCTACTGAATGGGAGAAAATATTTGCAAATGGTATGACTGATAAGGGGTTAATATCCAAAATATATAAACAATTCATACAACTCAACATCAAAAAACCCCCAAACAAATTAATTAAAAAAATTGAGCAGAAGACGTGAATAGACAATTTCCCAAAGAAGACAGAGATGGCAACAGGCACAGGAAAAGATGCTCAACATCACTAATCATAAGATAAATGAAAATCAAAACCACGATGATGTATCACCTCACACCTGTCAAAATGGCTATGTTCAAAAAGGTTATAAATTACAAATGTTGTCAAGGATGTGGAGTAAAGGGAACCCTAGTACACTGTTTGTGGTAATGTAAATTGGTGCAGCTACTGTGGAAACAGAATGGAGTTTCCTCAAAAAACTACAAATCGAACTACCATATGATCCAGCAATTCCACTCCTGGGTATATATTCAAAGAAAATGAGGGCTTCCCTGGTGGCGCAGTGGTTGAGAGTCCGCCTGCCAATGCAGGGGACGCGGGTTCGTGCCCCAGTCCGGGAGGATCCCACATGCCGCGGAGCGGCTGGGCCCGTGGGCCATGGCCGCTGGGCCTGCGCGTCCGGAGCCTGTGCTCCGCGGCGGGAGAGGCCACAGCATTGAGAGGCCCGCGTAACGCAAAAAAAAAAAAAAAAAAAAAAAAAAAGAAAATGAAAACAGTAATTTGAAAAGATACATGCAGACCAGTGTTCACAACAGCATTATTTACAATTGTCAAGATATGCCAACAACCTAAGTGCTCATCAACAGATGAATGGATAACGAAGATGTGTACACACGTACACACACACACACACACACACACACACACACACACACACACACAGGAATATTACTCAGCCATAAAAAAGAATGAAATCTTGCCATCTGCAAGAACGTGGACCTGGAACATATTACGCTTAGGGAAATAAGTCTGAAGGGGAAAGATAAATACCATATGTTATCACTTATAGGTAAAATCTAAAACATAAAACAAATGAATGAATACAACAAAGAAGCAACAGACTCATAGGAAGAGCAAACTAGTGGTTACCAGTGGGAAGATGGAAGGTGGAGGGGCAAGATAGGGGTAGGGGATTAAGAAGTACAAACTACTATATATAAAATTAATAAGCCACAGAATGTAATATAGCACAGGGAATATAGCCAATATTTTATAAAAAATATAAATGGAATATAATCTGTAAAAGTTTTGAATCACTATGTTGTACACCTGAGACTAATACTGTAAATCAACTATATCTCAATTTTAAAAAGAGTGCATGTAAACTGAGATTGGATAGAAAACATGTAACCTCAGAGAAGAAAAAAAGGCTGAAAATAAATTTTTAAAAGTTCAAAGATATGCTTAAATATTTTAAAACACGAAAAAATTAAAGACAACAGACATCATGTGACTTGGGAAATGTATTATTTGGTGCCACTGTGAATAGAACACAAAATATTTGAAATATTTTATTATAATGGCATAATTAATCATTTTGCTGAAATAAAGGTGAAAATATACATTTCTGAAAGAAAAATATAATTTATGACTTATTTGTATCTTCACTGGAAAACACAAACATTGCCTCTTAGGACACCAAAATATGCATATTGATAATTCAATTGTTATCTTTGATATTTTGCCAACTTTCAGCATATTAAAAAATAACTGGTCCAAATTTTTTTATTGTATCAATATGAAAGTTTATTTTTTTTCTTTTTTAAAAAATATTTACATTTGGCTGCATAGGGTCTTCATTGCTGCATATGGGCTTTCTCTAGTTGTGGCTAGTGGGGGCTACTCTTCATTGCGGTGTGTGAGCTTCTCACTGTAGTGGCTTCTCTTGTTGCAGAACATGGGCTCTAGGCATGCGGGCTCAGTAGTTGTGGCTCGTGGGTTCTAGAGTGGAGGCTCAGTAGTTGTGGTGCACAGGTTTAGCTGCTCCGCGGCATGTGGGATCTTCCCAGACCAGGGCTTGAACCCGTGTCCCCTGCATTGGCAGGCGGATTCTTAACCACTGCACCACCAGGGAAGCTCAAAAGTAAGTTGACTTTTTGAGGTAAGACGATAGAACACATTTCACTTAAAAGTATATTAGCTTGGGCTTCCCTGGTGGCGCAGTGGTTGAGAGTCTGCCTGCCGATGCAGGGGACACGGATTCGTGCCCTGGTCCGGGAAGATCCCACATGCCGCGGAGCGGCTAGGCCCGTGAGCCATGGCCGCTGAGCCTGCGCGTCCGGAGCCTGTGCTCTGCAACGGGAGAGGCCACGACAGTGAGAGGCCCGCGTACCGCAAAAAAAAAAAAAAAAAAAAGTATATTAGCTTGATTTAGAAATGATAAATATTTAGGTCTATGCTATGTGGACCTCCATTTATGCTCTTGTCTTTGCAAGTGTTAGAGGTGAGAGCCTGGAAATGTATTACCTCTTCTAAGAGTTTTTGCACATTATCAGAATCCTGAAGGGAAGGGTAATCCAGTTCCATCTAATAACAAAAATGTTTACTGAGTGTGTAGCTTGTGCCAGGTCACATGGGAGGCACTAGAGAGATAAAGATGAAGGACACATATGCACAGAGCTTAGGGAAGAAGGGTGACATGTAACAGGGAATTTAATATAGCATGGCAAGTGCCGTGATTTGATATGTACAGGAGGATGTGGTCTCTTGGAGGAGATGACTTTAGCCCAATTTTATGGTTTAGGTGAACAATTAAATACAGAAATTATTTGCTGTTAGTGGTTCAGTGCACAAAGAGGAATTTGAGCCAGACGATACATATTATATAAAACAAAACTTCATATAAGAAATGCTATTTAATATATGTGTGTCTCCTTTGCAAAAGTTTATAACTATGGTTCCAGTTAAGGCTTTGGGATCTTTACTCTTTCTACTCATGTTCTGGTAGCAAGTTTGGGTGAACCCTATGTTGTGTCATAAAAGGAAAATGTTTGCCAATCTCTGCCCCTTACAATGAAGTTGCCTCTGTACTTTGGAGAGTAGGTAAAAGCCAGCTGTGGGCAGTCCCAAGTCAGATTTCTAGACAAGACCTGCAGTTTATTTGCTTAACCATTTACACTTCACTTCTCCATAAATGCAGCAGTCTTGCCTTCTTCCCTATTTGGGCACTCTGCTCAGAGCTTACAGCCCTCCCCAAACCCACTCTCCTGGACTCTGCAAGATCTCTGCCCTCCTACATTCCCCTCATTCCCGATGTTCCCACGTTTCCAGGAAAGGAACACTTCTATTTGTCTAATATTCTGTAGCCATACTGTAGGTAGGCCCCCCAACTCTTCTTCCCCACCTACCACGTCCCTTCTACTGAGAACAAACACATGAAAGGAGAAAAGAAGGAGACCGATTATCTTTTAAAAAGACGAAATCTTGTTTTGGTCTAGTCTGGAGACCATCTTTTCTAGTTCCTAAGAATGTATGTGATATGATAACTCAAATTATCAGGGTTTTAGTACCCCCCTCTGCTAAAAAACAAACCTTTTATGAATTACTAATAGTTTTCTCCTTAAAGAATTGCTTTCGAGGGGAAGACCTTCAAGATGGCGGAAGAGTAAGACGTGGAGATCACCTTCCGCCTGACAAATAACATCAGAAATACATCTACATGTGGAACAACTCCTACAGAACACCTACTGAACGCTGGCAGAAGACCTCAGACCTCCTAAAAGTCAAGAAACTCCCCACATACCTGGGTAGGGCAAAAGAAAAAAGAAAAAACAGAGACAAAAGAATAGGGACGGGACCTGCATCTCTGGGAGGGAGCTGTGAAGGAGGAAAGGTTTCCACATACTAAGAAGCCCCTTCACGGGCGGAGACGTGGGTGGTGGTGGGGAAGCTTCATAGCCATGGAGGAGAGTAAAGCCACAGGGGTGCAGAGAGCAAAGCGGAGAGATTCCCGCACAGGGGATCGGTGCTGACCAGCACTCACCAGCCCGAGAGGCTTCTCTGCTCACCCGCTGGGGCAGGTGGGGGCTGGGAGCTGAGGCTCAGGCTTCTTTGGAGGTCAGATCCCAAGGAGAGCACTGGGGTTGGCTGCTTGAACACAGCCTGAAGGGGCTAGTGCACCACAGCTAGCCGGGAGGGAGTCCGGGAAAAAGTGTGGACCTGCCTAAGAGGCAAGAGGCCATTGTTTCAGGGTGCATGAGGAGAGAGGATTCAGAGCACCACGTAAATGAGCTCCAGAGACAGGTGTGAGTGGTGGCTACCAGCACAGACCCCAAAGACGGACATGAGATGCTAAGGCTGCTGCTGCAGCCACCAAGAAGCCTGTGTGCAAGGACAGGTCACTCTTCACACCTCCCCTCCCAGGAGCCTGTGCAGCCTGCCACTGCCAGGGTGCCGTGATCCAAGGACAACTTCCCCGGGGGTGGGGGTGGGGGTGAAGAGACAGCATGCCTCAGGCTGTTGCAACTTCATGCTGGCCTCTGCCACGGCAGTCTCTCTCCGCATTCCATACCTCTCCCCGCCCCCCACCCTGTCACCGGCCTGAGCAAACCAGTGACCCCTAATCAGCTGCTACTTTAAATCTGTCCTGTCTGAGCAAAGTACAGATGCCCTCAGGCAACCTACACACAGAGGCGAGCCAAATCCAAAGCAGAACCCCAGGAACAGTGTGAACAAAGAAGAGAAAGGGAAATTTCTCCCAACAGCCTCAGGCGCAGTATATTAAATCTCCAAACTCAACCTGATATACCCTGCATCTTGGAATACCTGAATACACAACGAATAATCCCAAAATTGAGGTGGTGGACTTTGGAAGCAACGATATATATATATATATATATATATATATATATATATATATATTTTTTTTTTTTTTTTTTTTTTTTTTTTTTTTCTTTTTCTCTTTGTGAGTGTGTATGTGTATGCTTCTTTGTGTGATTTTTGTCTGGATAGCTCTGCTTTTACCGTTTGGCTTAGGCTTCTGTCGGGTTTTGTTTTTTTTTTAGTATAGTTTTTAGCACTTGTTATCATTGGTGGATTTGTTTTTCAGTTTGGTTGCTCTCTTCTTTCTTCCTTTTTTTTGTTTTTTATTACTTTTTAATAATTATTTTTTATTTTAATAAATTTATTTTATTTTATTTTTTTATTTCTTTTTTTCTCCCTTTCCATCTGAGCTGAGTGGCTGACAGGGTCTTGGTGCTCAGGGTGGGTGTCAGGACACGTGCCTCTGAGGTGGAAGAAGCAAGTTCAAGACATTGGTCCACTAGAGACATCCTGGCTCCATGTAATATCAAATGGTGAAAGCTCTCCCAGAGATCTCCATCTCAACGTTAAGACCCACCTCCACTTAACAACCAGCAGGCTACACTGGTGTCCACCATGCCGAAAAACTAAAAAGACAGGAACACAACCCCACCCACTAGCAGAGAGGCTGCCTAAAATCATAAGTCCACAGACACCCCAAGACACACCACCGGACACAGACCTGCCCACCAGAAAGACAAGATCCAGCCTCATTCACCAGAACACAGGCACCAGTCCTCTCCATCAGGAAGCTTACACAACCCACTGAAACAAGCTTAGGCACTGGGGGCAGACACCAAGAAGAACGGGGACTATGAACCTGCAGCCTGTGAAAAGGAGACCCCAAACACAGTAAGTTAAGCAAAATGAGAAGACAGAAACACACAGCAGATGAAGGAGCAAGATAAAAACTCACCAGACCTAGCAAATGAAGAGGAAACAGGCAGTCTACCTGAAAAAGAATTCAGAATAATGATAGTAAACATGATCCAAATCTTGGAAATAGAATGGAGGAAATTCAAGAAACGTTTAACAAGGACCTAGGAGAACTAAAGAGCAAACAAAAAAGGATAAACAACACAATAAATGAAATGAAAAATTCTCTAGAAGGAATCAATAGCATAACAACAGGCAGAAGAGCAGATAACTGACCTGAAAGACAGAATAGAAGAAATAACTACTGCACAGCAGAATAAAGAAAAAAGAATGATAAGAATTGAGGACAGTCTTAGAGACTTCTGGGACAACGTTAAATGCAGGAACATCAGAATTATAGGGGTCCCAGAGGATGAAGAGATAAAGAAAGGGACTGAGAAAATATTTGAAGAGATTATAGTTGAAAACTTCCCTAATATGGGAAAGGAAATAGTCAATCAAGTCCAGGAAGTGCAGAGAGTCCCATACAGGATAAATACAAGGAGAAACACACCAAGACACATATTAAACAAACTATCAAAAATTATGTAGAAAGAAAAAATATTAAAAGCAGCAAGGGAAAAACAACAAACAACATACAAGGGAATCTCCATAAGGTTAACAGCTGACCTTTCAACAGAAACTCTGCAAGCCAGAAGGGAGTGGCAGGACATACTTAAAGTGATGAAAGGGAAACCTACAACCAAGATTACTCTACCCAGAAAGGATCTCATTCAGATTTGATGGAGAAATTAAAACCTTTACAGACATGCAAAAGCTAAGACAATTCAGCACCACCAAACCAGCTTTACAACAAAGCTAAAGAAACTTCTCTAGGCAGGAAATACAACAGAAGGAAATGACCTACAATAACAAACCTAAAACAACTAAGGAAATGGAAATAGGAACATACATATTGATAATTACCTTACATGTAAATGGATTAAATGCTAAAACCCAAAGACATAGACTTGCTGAATGGATACAAAAATAAGACCCATATATATCCAGTCTAAAGACACACACTTCAGACCTAGAGACACATACAGAATGAAAGTAAGGGGGTGGAAAAAGATATTCTATGCAAATGGAAATCAAAAGAAAGCTGGAGTAGCAATTCCCGTATCAGACAAAATAGACCTTAAAATAAAGACTATTACAAGAGACAAAGAAGGACACTACATAATGATCAAGGGATCAATCCAAGAAGAAGATATAACAATTGTAAATATCTATGCACCTAACACAGGAGCACCTCAATACATAAGGCAAATTCTAAGAGCCATAAAAGGGGAAATTGACAGTAACACAATCATAGTAGGGGACTTTAACACCCCACTTTCACCAATGGACAGATCATGCAAAATGAAAATAAATAAGCAAACACAAGCATTAAGTGATACATTAAACAAGATGGACTTAATTGATATTTATAGGACATTCCATCCAAAAACAACAGAATATGGACTTCCCTGGTGGCGAAGTGGTTAAGAATCTGCCTGCCAATGCAGGGGACACAGGGGCGAGCCCCAGTCCAGGAAGGTCCCACATGCCGTAGAGCAACTAAACCTGTGCACCACAACTACTGAGCCTGCACTCTAGAGCTGGCATGCCACAACCACTGACCCCATGGGCCACAACTACTAAAGCCTGCATGCCTGAAGTCCGTGCTCTGCAATAAGAGAAGGCACCACAATAAGAAGCCTGTGCATCGCAATGAAGAGTAGCCCCCAGTAGCTGCAACAAGAGAAAGCCTACACGCAGCAATGAAGACCCAATGTAGCCAAAAAAAACAAAAACAAAAAAAAAACAACAGAACACACTTACTTCTCAAGTGCTCATGGAACATTCTCCTGGACAGATCATATCTTGGGTCACAAATCAAGCCTTGGTAAATTTAAGAAAATTGAAATGGTATCAAGTATCTTTTCAGACCACAGCGCTAAGAAAATAGATAGCAATTACAGGAAAATAATCTGTAAAAAATACAAACACATGGAGGCTAAACAATACACTACTTAATAACAAAGAGATCACTGAAGAAATCAAAGAGGAAATCAAAAAATACCTAGAAACAAATGACAATGAAAATACAAAGACTGAAAGCCTATGGGATGTAGCAAAAGCAGTTCTAAGAGAGAAGTTTAGAGCAATACAATCCTACCTCAAGAAACATCTCAAAAAAACAACCTAATCTTACACCTAAAGCAAGTAGAGAAAGAAGAACAGGAAAACCCCAAAGTTAGCAGAAGGAAAGAAATCACAAAGATCAGAGCAAAAATAAATGAAAAAGAAATAAAGGAACAATAGCAAAGATCAATAAAACTAAAAGCTGGTTCTTTGAGATGATAAACAAAATGGATAAACCATTTGCTAGACTCATCAAGAAAAAAATGGAGAAGACTCATAAATAGAATTAGAAATGAAAAAGGCGAAGTAACAACTGACACTTCAGAAATGCAAACGATCATGAGAGATTACTACAAGCAACCATATGCCAATAAAAAGGACAACCTGGAAAAAATGGGCAAATTCTTAGAAAAGCACAACCTTCTGAGACTGAAACAGGAAGAAATAGAAAATATAACCAGACAAATCACAAGCACTGATTTGAGACTCTTATTAGAAATCTTCCAACAAACAAAAGCCCAGGACCAGATAGGTTCACAGATGAATTCTACCAAACATTTAGAGAAGAGTTAACACCCATCCTTCTCAAACTCTTCTAAAATATAGCAGACAGAGGAACACTCCCAAACTCATTCTACGAGGCCAGAAAAAGATGTCACACACAAAGAAAACTGCAGGTCAATATCACTGATGAGTACAGATGCAAAAATCCTCAACAAAATACTGGCAAACAGAATCCAACAGCACATTAAAAGGATCATATACCGTGATCAAGCGGGGTTTATCCCAGGAATGCAAGGATTGTTCAATATACGCAAATCAGTCAATGTGATATACCATATTAACATATGGAAGGATAAAAACTGTATGATCATCTCAATATGTTCAGAAAAAGCTTTTGAAAAAATTCAACAACGATTTATGATAAAAAACCCTCCAGAAAGGAGGCACAGAGATAACTTACCTCAACATAATAAACGCCATATATGACAAACCCACAGCCAACATCGTTCTCAATGGTGAAAAACGGTAACCGTTTCCACTAAGATCAGGAAGAAGACAAGGTTGCCTACTCTCACTACTATTATTCAACATAGTTTTGGAAGTTTTAGCCATGTCAATCAGAGAAGAGAAAGAAATAAAAGGAATCCAAATTGGAAAAGATGTAAATCTGTCACTGTTTGCAGATGACATGACACTATACATAGAAAATACTAAAGACTCTACCAGAAGACTACTAAAGCTAATCAATGAATTTGGTAAAGCAGCAGGATACAAAATTGATGCACACAAATCTCTTGCATTCCTATACACTAATGATAAAAATCTGAAAGAGGAATTAAGGAAACACTCCCATTTACCATTGCAAGAAAAAGAATAAAATACCTAAGAATAAACCTACCTAAGGAGACAAAACATCTGTATGTAGAAAATTATAAGACACTGATGAAAGAAATTAAAGATGATACAAACAGATGGAGAGATATACCATGTCCCTGGATAAGAAGGATCAACACTGCAAAAATGACTATACAACCCAAAGCCATTTACAGATTCAATGCAACACCTATCAAATTACCAATGGCATTTTTCACAGAACTAGACCAAAAAACTTCGCAATTTGTATGGAAACACAAAAGACCCCAAATAGCCAAAGCAATCTTGAGAAAGAAAAACGGAGTTGGAAAAATCAGCCTCCTTGACTTCAGACTATACTACAAAGCTACAGTAATGAAGACAGTATGGTACTGGCACAGAAATAGAAATATAGATCAATGGAACAGGATAGAAAGCCCAGAGGTAAGTCCATGCACATATGGTCAGCTTATCTTTGATAAAGGAGGCAAGAATATACAATCGAGAAAAGACAGCCTCTTCAGTAAGTGGTGCTGATAAAACTGGAGAGCTACATGTAAAAGAATGAAATTAGAACACTTCCTAACAGTGTACACGGAAATAAACTCAAAATGGATTAAATACCTAAATCTAAGGCCAGACAGTATAAAATTCTTAGAGGAAAACAGAGGCAGAACACTCTTTGACATAAATCACAGCAAGATCCTTTTTGACCCATCTCCTAGAGAAATCGAAATAAAAATAAAAATGAACAAATAGGACCTAATGAAAGTTAAAAGCTTTTGCACATCAGAGGAAACCATAAATAAGATGAAGACAACCCTCAGAATGGGAGAAAATATTTGCAAAACAGGCAACTGACAAAGAATTAATGTCCAAATTTACAAGCAGCTCATGCAGCTCAATATCAAAAAAACAGACAACCCAATCCAAAAATGGGTAGAAGACCTAAACAGACATTTCTCCACAGAAGATACACATATTGCCAACAAATACATGAAAGGATGCTCAACATCACTAATCATCAGAGAAATGCAAATCAAAACTACAGTGAGGTATCACCTCACACCAGTCAAAATGGCCATCATCAAAAAATCTACAAAACGTTAATGCTAGAGAGGGTGTGGAGAAAAGGGAACCCTCTTGCACTGTTGGTGGGAATGTAAATTGATACAGCCACTATGGAGATCAGTATGGAGGTTCCTTGAAAAACTAAAAATAGAACTACCATACAACCCAGGAATCCCACTACTGGGCATATACCTTGAGAAAACCATAATTCAAAAAGAGTCATGTACCATAATGTTCATTGCAGCTCTACTTACAATAGCCAGGACATGGAAGCAATCTAAGTGTTCATCGACAGATGAATGGATAAAGAAGATATGGCACATATATAAAATGGAATATTACTCAGCCATAAAAAGAAACGAAACTGAGTTATTTGTAGTGAGGTGGATGGACCTCGAGTGTGTCATACAGAGTGAAGTCAGAAAGAGAAAAACAGATTCTGTATGCTAACACATATATATGGAATGTAAAAAAAAAAAAGTCATGATGAAGCTAGGGGCAGAACAGGAATAAAGACACAGACGTAGAGAATGGACTTGAGGACACGGGGAGGGGGAAGGGTAACCCGGGACGAAGTGAGAGAGTGGCATGGGCTTATTTATAGTACCAAATGTAAAACAGATAGGTTGTGGGAAGCAGCCGTATAGCACAGGGAGATCCACTCAGTGTTTTGTGACCACCTAGAGGGGTGGGATAGGGAGGGTGGGAGAGAGACGCAAGAGGGAGGAGATATGGTGATATATGTATATGTATAGCTGATTCACTCTGTTATAAAGCAGAAACTAATACACCATTGTAAAGCAATTATATTCCAATAAAGATGTTAAAAAAAGAAAGGAATTGCTTTCACACTCATAGGAATTAGTTTCTGTTCTTTTATGCTGCATGTCTCTTATGCACCATCAACTAATATTTACAGCTCTGTGGACAGGAACAAGAGACCAGTACCAACTGTTGTTCCATTTTGCCAATTCAACCATACTAATTGACATCTTTGCATGCACTATGCACTTCAGCTGACATAGCAAGAGGTTTTCAGCTTACTGAGTTAGTTTGTGAGGTAGGTTTGATCTGAAGAAAAATGCAATTGATAATGGAAATGGTACCCGCCTATATAATAAGGTGCACCTGTTTTGTCCTTAAGTAGAAAGTATTAAGTAGAATTTAACTTTTTTCAGCAGTGACTTGTGGTGATCATCAAGAACCTCAGTATCTGTGGCAGGTATAACTAATTAGATGATTATCACACTAAGTCCTTTACCTCCCAGTCATACAACCAGACTACATTTCCCAACCTTCCTTGCAATAGGTTGGCCTATGACTGACTTGTGGGCCAAAGTAATATATGCTGTTTTCAGCCTTGCCCTAAAACACCTCCTGTGAAATCTGCTGTGCTTGCCTTTCCCTCATTTGTGGTCAGATGCAGAAGATCCAGCCAAGGATTCCAAGGTTCAAGGGGATCACAGAGCTGCTAGAGGGTTGAAGTCTGGATCCTTGAGCCACTTCTCAGAGGAGAGCCACCCAATCAGAAATACCTTCTTTGACTTGTACAAGTAAGAAATAAATAAGCTGGCACTGTGTTAAATCATTTGTTATGGAGTTTGGCGACATGGGGTTATGTTCTGTTGCATCACACAAAGGTTTCTGAAAGGTTAAGATGTGCTTATTAATTAACCTCCAAATTATTTTGCTTTCTAATTTCCTGTTTCACACACACACAAACACACACATACATATGTAGTCAGGCTGTCCCCTTGCTTTATGGAACTGTATCAATGTAAGAACCTTTAGCAGACCCCACTGTGAATTGATCCACCATCATGTAGGAAATCAGTGAATCAGAC
The DNA here is from genome assembly GCF_008692025.1 of Phocoena sinus. Taxonomy (NCBI): domain Eukaryota; kingdom Metazoa; phylum Chordata; class Mammalia; order Artiodactyla; family Phocoenidae; genus Phocoena; species Phocoena sinus. Next base: position 80,185,518 of record NC_045764.1, read on the forward strand.
TTCTTAAGAAGTTTCATGTTAAGAAAATAGTATATAGGCTCTGAGAGAGGAATTATCATAGAATTATCATAGAAGGAATACATTTTCCAGGTAGACTAATATTACAGTTAACCTTCCTGTCAGCCTCATTTCATACTTGTAGTCTCTTAGCTATATTCTGAGTAGTTATCACCACTTGGATGATTTTATATAAAGTGAGCTGTTATGTTCCAAAATCTATATGCCTGATTTCCTCATGTCTTCCTCCCATAATGTGTAATGATATGTTTTAAGGAGATATTTCAAATAAACTACAATTATATCTTAACCACCACATACCAAATATTGATTTAAGATATTATAATATCAAATTCAAAGATATACTTCAAATTATCTTTAATTCTCACGAAGTGTCTTCTGCTTAGTTGTAGACCAGTCACAAAACTGCATTTATCTCATATGATGTGAACAACAAAATTTATTTAGCCATCAGTTCTCCTACATTTTAAATTTTGGCAACAAATATTTAACTTGCTCATTACATTTACAAGATAAAACATTTAATTAATTTTCTGAACTCAGTATAGTAATTTTCTACAAAATTTAATATTTGATGAAAGAAAACCCTCAGAATGGGAGAAAATATTTGCAAATGAATCCTGACAAAGGATTAATTTCTAAAATATACAAGCACCTCATGCAGCTCAATCTTCAAAAAAACAAACAACCCAATCAAAAATGGGCAGAAGACCTAAATAGACATTCCTCCAAAGAAGATACACAGATGGCCAACAAACACATGAAAGGATGCTCAACATCACTAAACATTAGAGAAATGCAAATCAATTCTACAATGAGGTATCACCTCACACCAGTCAGAAGTGCCATCATCAAAAAATCTACAAAAAATAAATGTTGGAGAGGGTGTGGAGAAAAGGGAACCCTCTTGCACTGTTGGTGGGAATGTAAATTGATACAGCCACTATGGAGGTTCCTTAAAAAATGAAAAATAGAATTTCCATATGACCCAGCAATCCCACTACTGGGCATATATCCTTAGAAAACCATAATTCAAAAAGAGTCGTGCACCACAATGTTCACTGCAGCACTATTTACAATAGCCAGGACATGGAAGCAACCTAAATGTCCATCAACAGATGAATGGAGGGCTTCCCTGGTGGCGCAGTGGTTGAGAGTCTGCCTGCCGATGCAGGGGACGCGGGTTCGTGCCCCGGTCCGGGAGGATCCCACATGCCGCGGAGCGGCTGCGCCCGTGAGCCATGGCCGCTGAGCCTGCGCGTCCGGAGCCTGTGCTCGGCAACGGGAGAGGCCACAACAGTGAGAGGCCCGCGTACCGCAAAAAAAAAAAAAAAAAAAACAGATGAATGGATAAAGAAGATGTGGCACATATATACAATGGAATATTACTCAGCCATAAAAAGGAACAAAACTGAGTTATTTGTAATGAGATGAATGGACCTAGAGACTGTAATACAGAGTGAAGTAAATGAGAAAGAGAAAAACAAATACCGTATGCGAATGCGAATCTAAAAAAAACGGTAATGATGAACCTAGCGGTAGGGCAGGAATAAAGATGCAGACATAGGGAACAAACTTGAGGACACGGGTTGAAGGGGAAGCTGGAACGAAGTGATAGAGTATCATTGACATATATACACTACCAAATGTAAAACAGATGGCTAGTGGGAAGCTGCCGCATAGCATAGGGAGATCAGCTCAATGCTTTGTGATGACCTAGAGGGGTGGGATAGGGAGTGTAGGAGGGAGGCTCAAGAGGGAGGGGATATGGGGATATATGTATACATATAGCTGATTCACTTTGTTGTACAGCAGAAACTAATGCAACATTGTAAAGCAATTATACTCCAATAAAAATATAAAAAAATTAAGCTTTGAATTTCAATGAGAAGAATATTTTACTACCAGAATAAAAATGCTTCATTAAAATAGTACAAGGAAAAACTTGGCAACTTAGAAGACTATTCCTATTTGCCTTTAGATGGTGTTTACCAGCATTTACTTTAAAATAATATATCTTCTTCTGAAAGTTATTGTAGGCATGGGATTTTATCGACAATTATGTAACAATTTACAGGATAGGGGTGACATACACTCAATCCATTCTCATGCCAAAAGCAAATTTGCTGCCATCAATCGTCACAGTGTCATTTTCCAGTTCTTAATCTGTGACATCATTTTATTGCATAAACACTCTGCGTTGTCCTAGAGTTGGTAGTTCAATTCTGTAGGGCTCTCTTAAACATCCCTCTAACTGTTTGACAGGCTGCTCTATCTCTAAGAGGTGATGATATGGAAGGTTTGGAAAGAATACCAAATAAAGAGTCGGCATTAGGGGGTCAATGCACATGATGGTTTGTAAGATACTATGTGCTCACAAACCCCAAACCCTATCACTCAGAAATTTTGACTGTAAAAATAAGTATGTATAAGACTTTTACAGATAATACATACATATAAACATCTATCAAAGGTAAGCATAAATGTATATTAACAATAGACAGATGGAGATCATGGGCTCTTTTTCATACACTGAGAATGCTAATCCATGTAACTGGAAGCATAAAGAGAAAGGCGAGGGCGGGGAGGGGAGAAGAGAGAGAGAGGGAGAGAGAGAAAATAAGAATTACAATTTTCCATTTTAGAGCAGCTCTATAAAGGTTTTGTAATATCAGCACATCTTTGGAAGTGAGATATCATGTAAAGTTCTGGCTGCCAAAGTAAGGTATTGTACTTACAAGGTAATAAAGCTTGGAGTAATAAAATAAAAATGAAGAAATAAAGGACTATACATAATAATATGTTAGCAAAAAGTAATTTGGACCAATGTGAATCTTCCAGAGAAGGAAATCAGCAAACAAGAGAAAAGATTAGCCATAATAATCAATTATTGTAGTCAACTTTCTTAAGAATCAATGACAATGAAGGAAAAAATATCATTAATTTTTGTAGGGTAAGAAAGAAGATATGGAAGTTTCTTTCATGAAACATTTCTGGTAACTAAGCCTTAGCAAAACACTAGGAAAAAAAAGCCAAGCAAAATTAGGAAAATACTGCCTTACTCCATGACCAATGAAACTGATGCTAGAAGCAGCATTATACTTGTAGCTGGCAGTCCAACTCAAAATTAAAACTAGTATCTCAGCAGAATCCCAGAATGAAACAAGGCTCCCTGGTAAATTAAACCAGAAGTGATGTGAGGTCAGACATACTTCACAGCCATACACTCTGATATAACTGCTTAGAATTCTGGTGTAGATCTACAACCCACAAATCTAGACTGGTGGGTTTCGAATAAGACTGGCTACTTCCAGTAGAACCAAAAACTCTTGAACCCCTTTCAGCATCATCTAAAACGTAAACTTCCTGTTTCTGGATAAGAAACCTGTTCAAAAATGAGCTGTGCAATTCAATCACCCTTTTTTTTTTTTTTTTTTTTTTTTTTTCTTTACGCGGGCCTCTCACTGTTGTGGCCTCTCCCGTTGCAGAGCACAGGCTCTGGACGCGCAGGCTCAGCGGCCATGGCTCACGGGCCCAGCCGCTCCGCGGCACGTGGGATCTTCCCGGACCGGGGAACGAACCCGTGTCCCCTGCATCGGCAGGCGGACTCTCAACCACTGCGCCACCAGGGAAGCCCTCAATCACCCTTTTGACATCAAATGTTTCTTTGCCAAAATTAAACAGTACAACAGCAACATTTCCTCTATAATCTTCATCTACGACACAGACTCCTATATCTGTGAAATGTTTTACAGGCAAGCCAGAGTGTGAAACTGCTCTTCCATAATACTCAGAAGGAAGGGCATACCATTTTATAATAGACTTGGAAGAATTCTGCATGATTTGTCTGAGACATAGACCTTGAAAATTCAGGAAGCGGTATGAAGTCAGGACCACATAATCTGGTGCTAGGAAACTACAGATGGATAGTTATAAGGAAAAAAAATGGGATGAGACAGACTTCAGACTATACTGCAAAGCTAGAGTAATCAAGAGAGTATGGTACTGGCACAAAAACAGAAATAGAGATCAATGGAACAGGATAGATAGCCCAGAGATAAAGGTGACATATGGTCACCTTATTTTTGATAAAGGAGGCAAGAATATACAATGGAGAAAAGACAGCCTCTTCAATAAGTGGTGCTGGGAAAACTGGACAGCTACATGTAAAAGAATGAAATTAGAACACTCCCTAACACCATACACAAAAATAAACTCAAAATGGATTAAAGACCTAAATGTAAGGCCAGACACTATCAAACTCTTAGAGGAAAATATAGGCAGAACACTCTATGACATAAATCACATCAAGATTTTTTTTGATCCACCTCCTAGAGAAATGGAAATAAAAACAAAAATAAACAAATGGGACCTAATGAAACTTAAAAGCTTTTGCATAGCAAAGGAAACCATAAACAAGACCAAAAGACAACCCTCAGAATGGGAGAAAATATTTGCAAATGAAGCAACTGACAAAGGATTAATTTCCAAAATTTACAAGCAGCTCATGCAGCTCAATGTCAAAAAAACAAACAACCCAATCCAAAAATGGGCAGAAGACCTAAATAGACATTTCTCCAAAAAAGATATACAGACTGCCAACAAACACATGAAAGAAGGCTCAACATCATTAATCATTAGAGAAATGCAAATCAAAACTACAATGAGATATCATGTCACATGAGTCAGAATGGCCACCATCAAAAAATCTAGAAACAATTAATGCTGGAGAGGGTGTGGAGAAAAGGGAACTCTCTTGTACTGCTGGTGGGAATGTGAATTGGTTCATCCACTATGGAGAACAGTATGGAGGTTCCTTAAAAAACTACAAATAGAACTACCATATGACCCAGCAATCCCACTACTGGCCATATACCCTGAGAAAACCAAAATTCAAAAAGAGTCATGTACCAAAATGTTCATTGCAGCTCTATTTACAATAGCCCGGAGATGGAAACAACCTAAGTGCCCATCATCGGATGAATGGATACAGAAGATGTGGCACATATATACAATGGAATATTACTCAATCATAGAAAGAAACGAAATTGAGCTATTTGTAATGAGATGGATAGACCTAGAGTCTGTCATACAGAGTGAAGTAAGTCAGAAAGAGAAAGACAAATATCGTATGCTAACACATATATATGGCATTTAAGAAAAAAAATGTCATGAAGAACCTTGGGGTAAGACAGGAATAAAGACACAGACCTACTGGAGAACAGACTTGAGAATATGGTGAGGGGGAAGGGTGAGCTGTGACTGGGTGAGAGAGAGGCATGGACATATATACACTAACTAACTAACGTAAGGTAGATAGCTAGTGGGAAGCAGCCGCATGGCACAGGGATATCGGCTCGGTGCTTTGTGACCACCTGGAGGGGTGGGAGGGAGGGAGACGCAAGAGGGAAGAGATATGGGAACATATGTATATGTATAACTGATTCACTTTGTTATAAAGCAGAAACTAACACACCATTGTAAAGCAGTTATACTCCAATAAAGATGTTAAAAAAAAAAAAATATGGGCACCCAAAGAAGCTACTGGCATTAATTGACAAGCCATGGAGCAAGGGTATAAAAAATAAACAAAAACAAGCTTCATTTACATTGTACTTTTATCCATAGGCCTAGCAGTCCTAGCAATAGAGGTAGTACAGAGTATTTCCATGAAAGTTAGTACTTAGGACCAAAATGTGGATTTCATTCACTTGTGCAATATATCTACTGATTATCTACTGTGAGCCAGGTACTATGCTGCATACTGAAAGTACAGCAAAGAAGAAAACAGAGCATTCCTGGGATTTTGGAATTTATAATATAGTGAGGAGAGGCAGACAATAAAAACCCCTCAATATAATGCGAAGTAGTGTAAGTGTTCTGGAAAAATAAAATGCAGGGTAAGGGAGCAGATGAGCTGAGCGTACATTTTCTTTGATAGGGCGCTAAGGGAAGATCTCTAATGAGGCGACATGAAAGCAGAACTGAATGAAGTCAGAGAGCAAACCATGCAGCCATCTTCTGGAAGAGCATTTCAGGTAGAAAACATAGCAAGTGAAGTAGCCCTCAAGCCAAAGAGTGTCCTTGACAAGTTCAAGGAGATGCAAGGAAGCCAGTGTGGCTGAAGCAGAGTGAGTGATTGAGAGGTGAGAGCTGATTTCAGAGAGAAGCTAGGGTCAGGTCACATAGGATCTTGAATTCTTTGATAAGGACCTCTCTGCCTAAGAGTTATGGAATAACGTTGGAGGTTTTTGGTCTCATTTTACATTGGTAAAACATCACTTTGGTTGCTGTCTGGAGAACAGATTACAGGGACCTAAAAGTGGAAGCAGCAGTGTATAGAGGAGCCACTGCAGTAGAATGAACAATGGACAGACTTGGCTGTTTGGACTTGGGTGGTAACAGTGATGACTGTGGTAGATGTGGTGCAGCATAAAGTCTAATCCTGGTTCTGTGTCTTTCCATCATATAACCTTGCCTCTTACCTCTTCTCTGCCTAGATAAGCTTTCTAAGAACAGATAACACAACAGATAAGATAAATGTTTGATTCCTCACACCACCTTGTCTGCTCAGACAAGGGTAAGATAAATGGATAGATGGATGGATAAAAGAATGTAAAGGTTGTATCCAGTTCTTTTGCCATCTCTATTCCTTCATTTTCTCCTCAGTTTTGCTGAGAATAGACCAGGTCATCAATCAAACTGATAGAGGACATGTTTAACATTGGACATGGTCTAAAAGTTTGCTGGTGTACAGCTTCCCATGGGGAAAAGCCACTGCTGTGTCTTAAAAGACCTAATTTTCTGCCCTAAAATAAAAAGCCCTGTGTATATCAATAAACTTTTTATTAACAATTATCAATAAAATATAAACAATTTTATTCCATATACATAGCTCATAAAAAACTCATAAATAATCAGTTTCATGTATTTCTCAGGTTATAACATATATTGCAAAATCATTGCTTGTAGCTTTTTCTTAAAAGACTTAAATCTTTATGGCTTTCATTTCTTTTAGTTTCCTGTACATTTTCTCATTACTTATTTAAATGTAACCTGTAGTTGAGATTCTGTTTTAGGATAAAATTGATTTCTATCAATTATTTACAACTTATAAAGAAATAGGGATTTATCTTTTTGGTATATTTCAACTAAGTCATTTTCTCTTTGCTTTCTGAGTTGCAATCATCTGTTTATTACTTATAAAGGAAATGGAACTAATAGATAAGTCATGAACAGTTAAAAAATGCTTCACTTAATTTATATTTTAGCCACAAGTGATTAAAATATCCTAAATACTTGATTACTTTTAATTTTATTATTGGTGGTAATGGTTATTTTTTAAACTTTATTGATAATTTCCTTGGGAATTCTCACTTTAAAAAAAGACAATGGGGCTTCCCTGGTGGCGCAGTGGTTGAGAGTCCGCCTGCCGATGCAGGGGACACGGGTTCGTGCCCCGGTGCAGGAAGATCCCACATGCCGCGGAGCGGCTGGGCCCGTGAGCCATGGCCGCTGAGCCTGCGCGTCCGGAGCCTGTGCTTCACAACGGGAGAGGCCACAGCAGTGAGAGGCCCGCGTACCGCAAAAAAAAAAAAAAAAAAAAAAAAAAAAAAAAAAAAAAAAAAAAAGACAATGGCCTTAAACATGTGAAAAATGCATAACTTCATTAATACTTAAAGAAATGAAAATTTAATGAGATGGTAGTTATCTATCAAATTGCTAAAGTAGAAAATACAGTGTTCTGCTTCTTAGGGAAAAGTTAGCAATATATTTCAAAATTTTAAATGTGCATATCTTTTGGCAATTCCACTTCTAAAATTTCCTGTCTAAATATACTTGCACATGTAAACAAAAAATATATGTACAGAGTTATTTATATTAGCAAAGTATTAAAAATAGTCTAAATATTTATTGATATAAGAAGAATTAAGTATGTTTTATACAACCATTCTATTGAAAACAATATAATTGTAATAGAGAATGAGGTAGATCTTAATGTATTTACATAGTACAAACTTCAAGTTATATTGTTAAGTAAAATAGCAAGGTGAAGAAGAGTATGATAATATATTACCACTTATGTAGAAAAGAAAAAAGATACGTGCATACATACGTGTGTATGCTTAGAATATTTCTGGAAATACACAAGAAACTGGAAACAGTGGTTAACTTGTCAGGTAACAAAAAGAAACTTTTCACAGAATATTTTTTGTACTGTTTTAACCATGTACCTGTATTTTCAAAAACTAGTAACTTATTTAAAAAATACAACTAGAAAAAGGAAAGAGCAAAATAGACAATTTAGGAAAATAAATCAGTACTTGAAGCCTAGCTTAATAAAATCCTCTAGGATGCAGGGATAATTCTTAGAGAAGAAAATTAGAGAATAAATGATTGATACAGTAGTCAGAGAGACTTCTATAACTAGAGAGGAGAGATCCAACATAAGGAGAAAAAAAAAAAAGCTAAACAAATGGAACAGAATCAATAACAAGATGCATAATTAGGGTTTCCCTGGTGGCGCAGTGGTTGGGAGTCCGCCTGCCGATGCAGGGGACACGGGTTCGTGCCCCGGTCCGGGAGGATCCCACGTGCCGCGGAGCGGCTGGGCCCGTGAGCCATGGCTGCTGAGCCTGCACGTCCAGAGCCTGTGCTCTGTAACGGGAGAGGCCACAGCAGTGAGAGGCCCGCGTACAACAACAACAACAACAAAAAAAAAAAAAAAAAAAAAAAAAGATGCATAATTAAAGAGAACAATCTTTTAGTGGGAGAGAGGAAAGCAAGTATGAAGTTAAGAAATTCTCTACTAGTGAAGAGATACTCACTTCTAGGTACTAATGAATAATAAATAAAAATAAATAATAAAACATCTGCCAAAATGTTTTAAAGACAAAGGAAAAAAATCTTTTAGGCTTATAAACAGAAAAGTACATAAAATTATTTAAAGCAGGCTGACCTGGGATCCTTCCATTCCCTAGAGGTTATGGGATAACAAAACAACATCTACAGAGTCGTGAGAGGAAAATTTGCAGTGGACCGAAGAATTTTATATACTGATTTGTTTTTGGCATGAAGGCAAAGTACATACAGCTGAACTGGCTCTACCAATCAACATGCAAAGATATGGAGGGATTGGTTCCTTCTTTCATGAAGCATGTAGATAAACCATAAAAGTGATACATCTTATCATGAATCATTTTTCGTTACAGAAATAAATCTATTTACTGGACACAAGGATTTCTTTTGTTCTAGCCTCTCTCCCCCTCAGGCCAGACTTGTACCAGATTCAGAAGTCTAATTAAATAGGAATTACAATTTTTATTAAAGGATAAAACAGCCACCATCTATGCCAAGAAAAATGACTGAATGAAAAGATCCAAAAGGTTATTATGGGTACATCTGGATAACTCTTCTCCCCTATGTACTTGTATTTAAATAAGAATGATTTTTCATGTTTATTCTGGAAATGAAGATACATATTCACTGAAAAATATTCAAACAATACAGAAAAGTTCGAAGAAAAATATCAATTACCATAAATCCCATGATTCACAGATATGTTGTTAAACTATGCCCGATTACCCTTCAGAATAACACTGTATGAATTTATGTATCTAAAATATATGTGTGCATACAATTTGTATAAATGCTTTATGTTCTATAACCCACTCCTTTCACTCAACAGTCTTCCATGCCAATAAAATTAATGTCATCATTTAATATGGTTTTTAAAAACTATGCTTTGTGTATTCTTGGGCATACACTTCTACATATTTCTGTTATATTCTCCAGATCGGTCTGAGCTTAGAGAATAAAAGATCTTTCTATTACATCATATGACTTCATCAAGGGGGTTGACACACAAAAAGTGAGTTTCAGATGGATTGTAGATCTAAAATAGAAAGGTAAACAATAAAGCTTTTAGAAGAAAATGTAAGAGATTATTTTCATAATCTTGGGTAGGCAAAGATTAAAGAGGACAAAAACAGTACTACTAATAAAGGAGGTTATTGATAAATTGCACTGTTTAAACTTAGAACCTTTATTTTTCAAAAGAAATCATTAAATGACATGTTAAAAAGGCCATACTACCCAAAGCAATCTACAGGTTTAATACAATCCCTATCAAAATACCATGACATTTTTCACAGAACTAGAACAAATAATCCTAAATTCATATGAAACCACAAAAGACTCAGAATAGCCAAAGCAATCTTGAGAAAAAAAGAACAAAGCTGGAGGCATCACACTTTCAGACTTCAGAAGATACCACAAAACTACAGTAATCTAAACAGCCTGGTACTGGCACAAAAACAAATACACAGATCAGTGGAACAGGATACAAAGCCCAGAAATAAGCCCACACACCTATGGTCAATTAATCTACAACAAAGGAGGCAAGAATATATTATGGAGAAAGGACAGTCTCTTTAACAAGTGGTTCTGGGAAAACTGGACAACTACATGTAAAACAGTGAGATTAGAACATTTCCTCACACCATAGAGAAAAATAAACTCAAAATGCATTTAAAAATTAAAAAATAGAAACAAGCAAAAGGCAAACAAACAAAAATAAAGAAAATAAGTAGAATATTTCTATAAAATGAGGACGAGAAACTATAAAGCTCCTAGAAGAGAACATAGGCAGAACACACTTTGACATAAATCGTAGCAATATTTTATTGGCTCTGTCTTCTAAGGCAAAAGATAAAAGCAAAGATACATAAATGGAACCTAAGTAAACTTAAAGCTTTTGCACAGCAAGAGGAACCACTGACAAAAGTGAAAAAAATCTACTGAATGGGAGAAAATATTTGCTAATGATATGACTAACAAGGGGTTGATATACAAAACATATAAAAAGCTCATACAACTCAACATCAAAACAAAACAACAAAAAACACCAAACAACACAATCAAAAAATGGGTAGAAGACCTGAATAGACATTTTTCAAAGGAGACATACAGATAGCCAACAGGCACATGAAAAGCTGCTCAACTATGCTAATTATTATAGAAATGCAAATAAAAACAAGGTACCACGTCTCATCTGTCAGAATGGCTATCATCAAAAAGTCTACAGGGCTTCACTGGTGGCACAGTGGTTGAGAGTCTGCCTGCTGATGCAGGGGACATGGGTTCGTGCCCTGGTCCGGGAAGATCCCACATGCCACGGATTGGCTAGGTCTGTGAGCCATGGCCGCTGAGCCTGCGCGTCCGGAGCCTGTGCTCCACAATGGGAGAGGCCACAACAGTGAGAGGCCCACGTACCGCAAAAAAAAAAAAAAGTCTACAAATAAAAAATGTCAGTGAGGATGTTGAGAAAAGGGAACCCTTGTACATTGTTGGTGGGAATGTAAATTAGTGCAGCCACTATGGAAAATAGTATGAAGCTTCCTCAAAAAACTAAAACTAGAACTACCATATGATCCAGCAATCCCACTCCTGGGCATATATTCAGAGAAGATGAAAACTCTAATTCAGAAAGATACATGCACCCCATGTTCTTAGCAGCATTTTTACAATAGCCAAGACATAGAAGCAACCCAGGTGCCCATCAACAGACAAACAGATAAAGAAGATGTGGTATATATATACAATATAATATTTCTCAGCTATAAAAAGAATGGAATTCTGCTATTTGCAGCAACATAGATGAACCTATAAAATACTATGCTTAGTATAATAAGTCACATACACGTGGAATCTAAAAAAATAATACAAGTGAATGTATATGCAAAACAGAAAGACTCACAAATTTAGAAAACAAACTAGTGGTTACCCAAAGGAAGTGGGAAGAGGGGAGAGGCATATTAGAGGTATGCGATTAAGAGATACAAACTACTATAAAATAGATAAGCAACAAGGATATATTGTATAGCACAGGGAATTATAGCCATTATCTTGTAATAACTTTTAATGAAGTATAATCTGTGAAAATACTGAATCACTAAGCTGTATACCTGAAACTAATATAATATTGTAAATCAACTATACATCAATAAAGACATTATTAAGAGAGTAAAAAAGCAAGTCATAGACTGAGAAAATATTTGCAATACAAATATCCAACAAAAGGCTAATATCTACAATATATAAAGAACTTAAAAATTTTAAGAAAATGTCAGAGAGCTCAATTAAAAAAATGGACAAAAGATTGAAAAGGTAGCTCACAAAAGAAATAGTCAAATGGCCAAAAACCTTATGAAGAAGTATTTCACTTTCTTAGTCAGCGGGAAAGCAGAAATTAAACTACAATTTTAATTATCATTACATGTCTATCAAAATGGCTAGAATGAAAAAGACAGGCAATAGCAAGTTGGTGGAGATGTGGAGCAACTGGAATTTGTATACACTGTTGATGGGTCAGGTAACTGGTATAATCACTTTGGAAAACTAGTTTGTAATATCTACTAAACTGAACAGGATACAGTTCACTCCTTGGGTATATCCATGACAGATATGTGTACATATATATCCGCTGAAATGTGAATAAGAACATTCATAGCACCACTTTAATAGTCTAAAATTGGAAACTACCCAAATATACCTCAATAGTAAAATGAATAAATAAATAGTGGCATATTTGTACACTGGAACATAATACTGTAATGAGAATGAACAGACTATGTGGGTAATATCTCAAAAAAATAATGTTCAATGAAAGAACCCCAGCACAAAATAGAATGTATTCTATGGTTTGATGTAAATGAAGCTCCACAACAGGCAAAAGTATTATATCATGTTAGAAGTCAAAATAGTGAGTAATTTTATCAGAGGCATTAGGTAGTGACTGGAAAGGAACATGATGGGGACTTCTGAGGTTCTGTTAACAGGTAAGTGCACTGTGTATAAATCTATCCAGCTGGACACCTATTATTTGCACAATTTCTCTATGCATGTTATAGTTCAATAAAATGTGTACTCAGTAAAAATATACCTCATCCTTTAGACAATGGTCATTGATTAAAGGTACTTCATGTACTGGAGGATTTATGAACATATAAATTACATGATGTCAACTGCACTATATCTAGGCCAAAACTTTTCAGAATAGACAGAGTATGAAAAACACAGCATCTTGGTATTTTTCCCCTTCTTTATTGAACTTACCATCAATAAAATTCCCACCTGAAAGTTAAAAATACTAGTCAAATATTTTGTTTACATTTGCAATACTACTTTTATATAACCAATCGCTCATATTCATTTACCTAAATTTTTCATTGTGTCAGCTAATAAATTTTACTCTTTATGTGAAAATTAAGACAAAGAGAATCAATATATGTAGGGAACTATTTAAGCACAGACTTATTCTTTTCTCTTTCCCTTTTTATTTATTCTTACTACATTGTAATTTAACTTAATTCAACAAGTATTATTGATTGTGCAAGCCACATATTGTGCTATGGAAATACAAAAGAAGCCTAGGATATAATCCCCGCATTTAAGAAAAAGTATAGAAAAACTCGTGTCTTTGGGGTTAGATGGATGCACTGAAGGAAAGATTTGAGACAGCAAGGGAGACAGAGACATGAATTGTGTCTTGAATCCATCACTTACTGCCCTGTCAACTTGGGCAAACCATTTTACTCCTAGAAGGCTCAGTTTCCTCTTGTGTAAAATGGGACTGTAACTCTATCCCCCTTCAGGATATTTAGTGAAAGTTCAGTGAGATAACACTGTATAAATGTGCCATCACTGAAATATACTTTATAAATGGCAGTAATTGTTACAATTAATTGTAGCTGTAACAAGAACTACCATATTAAAAGACTATTACAGTAACTTGGTTAAAAAGGATTAGACACAGAAAATGACATTGTTTAGCCAATTTTTCATCTCTATTATTCAGAAATAGTGAATTGTACAATATTTTATTTTGATATAATGTAAAAATTACAGAAAGGTTGCAAGACTAGTACAATGAACTCCCATATATTCTTTACTCAGACTCAACAATGGTCAATATTTTGCCAAATTTGCATTATGTCTCTATTTCATATATATTTAATATATATACACATACATATCTAGATGTATAAAAATATATAATTATTTTTATGAAATATGGTAAGGGAAATATCCATTGATTTCTATGTTCTTGAATGTTTATATGTATTGAATTTTGTCAAATACTTTTTCAACATCCATGAAGACTATCATCTGCTTTTTCTTCTTATGCCTATTAATATGTTATATGATATTAGTGGATTTCCCAATAATAAACTAGCCTTTTGTCTTAGTCTGTTTGGGCTGCTATAACCAAATGCCATAGACTAGGTGGCTTATAAGCAACAAACATTTATTTCTCACAGTTCTAGATATAGGAAGTCCAAGGTCAAGCCTCCAGCATGGTCATGTTCTGGTGGAGGCCCTTTCGGTCTTGCAGAATGTGACTTCTTTTATCTTCACAGTGTGGAAGGGGCTTGGGAGTTTTCTGGGGCTTTTTAAAAAAAGATCCTAATCACTTTATGACTAGAGACCCTGAAGATATCTCCGTTATCTTTAAGATCCAATAAGTTTACCAGGATCTGTTTCAAAGTTGACAATTTCAAGTTGATTTTCTAGTATTAAATCAGCCTTGTCAATTTGTACCTGGAAGTCTTTTGTTTCTACAAAATTTTCTTTTATTACAGTTTTAAACATAAATTCTATTGCTTTCTTTTGTTTTTCCTTCTCCAGGGACTCTATTTCCACATATTAGATTTTCTTTACCTATCTTCCATTTCAACAACTGTCTCTGACTCTCTTTACTTCTTTGGAAACTCCAATTACACATATAAGAAGTTATCACTTGCTAGTATTAGTCCATGCTGACCTCTCACTCAGCTCAGGAGTCATACTAATGATTCCTTGTATTTTCTTATTAACTCTTACTCTAATCAAGCTATAATGTGGAGACTCCCCCCCCCTTTTTTTTATCATGTTAACCCTAGTGTTTACATCAGTGTTTGCAAAAAGTAGGAGCTCAAAAAACTTTGAATAAATGAATTGGAATTAATCATTCAAGGGCTAAAAGGATTGGCTAAATAACTATGGAGACCACTACATATAAATAATTATCTTATGATGTATTCTTGGTGACTGAATATATATATATATATATATATATATATATATATATAGGATAATCTGAGGATGAGTGGAGTCACAAAATAGTACAGTTCATTTGAAATCTGGGAATTTACCCTGTTCTCTTCACTGTCTCATTAGTTATCATTTATTTTTTGGTTCATTTATTGCTTCTTTCAAGCTGAAGTACCTCACAGACTTATTCCAAAAGCAGATAACAATAGCATCAATACATATTGCATGACACTGAATGCTACTACCAGATAAGTATTATCAATTTAATATACAGAAAAATTCTAAGGATTGGTGAGGAGGGGGCAGGGTGTGGCCAGGCCAGCTCTGGGGACGCCACATGCTGCATCTGCCCCCAGGCACGCCCACCGTCGCTGCCCTTGCTGTGGAGCCATGAGGAGCCCTGTGGAGCTGAGCTCACGAGCTAACCCTAGCCAGGGGCCTGGAGCCAGCCAGCAGGCATCCTGGAGGCGGCAGCACAAGGAGGAGCCTGACGCACATACTTGGCCCTGTGGGGGGTGCGGCGTTGGTGGCTCCGGCCCCTGGACCAGGGAGTGGTGGCCCAGGACCCCGCATCTACTTTCAGAGCCGCCCTGGGGCTGCAGGCAAGGGCCCAGGTGGCGCAGACGATGAGGGACCAGTGAGGCGCCAAGGGAAGGTCACAGTCAAGTACAACCGCAAGGAGCTACGGAAGCGCCTCAACCTGGGGGAGTGGATCCTGGAGCAGATCACTCACCTCTACAACTGCCAGGAAGAGGAGATCCTGGAGCTGGAAATTGATGTGGATGAACTCCTGGACATGGAGAGTGATGAATGACACCTGAGCTGCCAGGGTCAAGGAGCTGCTGGTTGACTGTTACAAACCCACTGAGGCCTTCAGCTCTGGCCAGCTGAGCAAGATCTGGGGCATGCAGAAGCTGAGCACACCCCAGAAGAAGTAAGGGTCCTCTACCCAGGTGAACGATGGCTCCCACAGGACAATTGCTGACCCCCAACCTCGTAGCAACAGTAATACCAGGGGAGCCCTGTGGCCAGGCCTGGTGCCATGAGCAGGGCTCCCCATGCCCCTGGCCCAGGGGCCTCTTCCCTGCACCCTCAGTTTTCCATTTTGGGGGTTTTATTATTATTAAACTGATGGGACTTTTTGTGCTTTTATATTGACTGTGGTGCAGGCCCTTTAGCAGAGCTAGGATATGCCTTTGATGCAGTTAAAAAAAAATTCTACTGTATATATAGCAAATCAGCTTCCATTATCCTTGGAGCTAGACAATAAATGAAAATTTGAGTGAAGCATGTTATTACAGAAGTTTTAAGATATAGAGAAAATCAATGTGTGAAGACCTCTGAAATTGTTTACCCTTTAAAAGCACTGCATTTGTGAGTTCTTAATAACTTTTCATCAGTCAGGAAAATAGTGAATAAAGTTGCATTTCTGTTAGTGTTACATTAATTTAACTCTCATTTTCTACCAAAAAATCCAACAAATTTATCTGAAGCAGTACTGCCTATATATGTGTGGGGTTGCTGTTGAGAAACTAAGCTGTTCAAATGAAGTCAAGTGAAAGGCTTTTAAACGTAAGACCTGTCTTTTTCCTTGTACTAACTACAGCCACTATAAAGTTTAAAAAATATTTAACTCATATACATTTTGGTCCTTTAGAAGAATCAATTAAATCCAAATAAAAAATATATCAATCTGACGCTTTATCTACACAGTTAATTGATTACTAAATATATACTAATTGTAATGCTTATTTTTAAGAATGGGAAGATTTATTAATATTTTACTAAAATATCAATATAAAATAATTGGACCTGCCTCTGCAGCAGACACTCCAACACTAACACAGAATAGGCTTTTGTTTCCCCTGGCTGCTTTCACTAAGGCATGACCCACAGGAGTCCGCTCTCAATGTCCAGAGATAGCCTCATCCACCAGAGGGCAGACAGCAGAAGCAAACAGAACTACAATCCTGCAGCCTGTGGAAAGAAAACCACATTCACAAAAAGAAAGACAAAATGAAAGGCAGAGGACTATGTACCAGATGAAGGGACAATATAAAACACCAGAAAAACAACTAAATGAAGTGGACATAGGCAACCTTCCAGAGAAAGAATTCAAAATAATGATAGTGAAGATGATTCAGGACCTTGGGAAAAAAAATGGAGGCAAAGATCAAGAAGATGCAAGAAATGTTTAACAAAGACCTAGAAGAATTAAACAACAAACAAACAGAGATGAATGATAGAAAAACTGAAATGGAAAATACACTAGAAGGAATCAATAGCAGAATAACTGAGGCAGAAGAACAGATAAGTGACCTGGAAGACAGAATGGTGGAAATCACTAGCACAGAACAGAATAAAGAAAAAAGAATGAAAAGAAATGAAGACACCCTAAGAGACCTCTGGGACAACATAAAACAAACCAACATTTGCATCATAGGGGTCCCAGAAGGAGAAGAGAGAAAGGACCTGATAAAATATTTGAAGAGATTATACTCAAAAACTTCCCTAACATGGGAAAGTAAATAGCCAGCCAAGTCAAGGAAGGGCAGAGTCCCAGCCACAATAAGCCCAAGGAGAAACATGCCGAGACACACAGTAATCAAACTGACAAGAATTAAAGACAAAGTAAAATTATTAAAAGCCAAAAGGGAACAACAACAAACAACATACAAGGGAACTCCCATAAGTTAACAGCTGATTTCTCAGCAAAAACTCTACAAGCCAGAAGGAGGCTGCATGATATACTTAAAGTGATGAAAGGGAAGAATCTACAACCAAGATTACTCTACCCAGCATGGATCTCATTCAGATTCAATGGAGAAGTCAAAAGCTTTACAGACAAGCAAAACTAAGAGATTTCAGCACCACCAAACCAGCTCTACAACAAATGCTAAAGGAACTTCTCTAAAATGGGAAACACAAGAGAACAAAAGGACCTACAAAAACAAACCCCAAACAATTAAGAAAATGGCAATAGGAACATACATAACGATAATTACTTAAATGTGAATGGACTAAATGCTCCAAACAGAAGACACAGGCTCACTGAATGGATACAAAAATAAGACCCATACATACGCTGTCTACAAGAGATCCACTTCAGACCTATGGACACATACAGACTGAAAGTGAGGGGGTGGAAAAAGATATTCCATGCAAAAGGAAAGCAAAAGTAAGCTGGAGTAGCAATACTCATTATCAGATAAAATAGACCTTAAAATAAAGAACGTTACAAGAGACAAGGAAGAACATTACATAATGATCAAGGGATTAATCCATAAAGAAGATACAATAATTATAAATATACATGCACCAACATAGGAGCAGCTCAATACATAAGGCAACTGCTAACAGCTATAAAAGAGGAAATTGACAGTAACACAATAATAGTGGGGGACTTTAACACCTCACTTACACCAATGGACAGATCATCCACACAGAAAATTAAGGAAACACAAGCTTTAAATGACACAATAGACCAGATAGATTTAATTGATATTTACAGGACATTCCATCCCAAAACAGCAGATTAACTTTCCTCTCAAGTGCACACAGAACAGTCTCCACGACA
Organism: Phocoena sinus; assembly: GCF_008692025.1. Lineage (NCBI taxonomy): Eukaryota > Metazoa > Chordata > Mammalia > Artiodactyla > Phocoenidae > Phocoena > Phocoena sinus. Next base: position 80,204,206 of record NC_045764.1, read on the forward strand.
GATCACATCTTGGGTCACGAATCAAGCCTCGGTAAATTTAAGAAAATTGAAATCATATCAAGCATCTTTTCTGACCACAACGCTATGAGATCAGAATTACAGGGCAAAGAAAACGTGAAAAACATAAACACTTACAGGCTAAACAATATGTTACTAACTAACTAAGAGATCACTGAAGAAATCAAAGAGGAAATCAAAAAATACCTAGAAACAAATGACAATGAAAACATGATGATCCAAAACCTATGGGATGCAGCAAAAGCAGTTCTAAGAGGGAAGTTTATAGCAATACAATCCTACCACAAGAAACAAGAAAAATCTCAAATAAGCAATCTAACCTTACACCTAAAGGAGCTAGATAAAGAAGAACAAATAAAATGCAAAGTTAGTAGAAGAAAAGAAATAATAAATATCAGAGCAGAAATAAATGAAATAGAAACAAAGAAAACAATAGCAAAGATCAATAAAATTAAAGGCTGCTTTTTTGGGAAGATAAACAAAATTGATAAACCTTTAGCCAGACTCATCAAGAAAAAGAGGCAGAGGACTCAAAGCAATAAAATTAGGAATGAAAAAGGAGAAGCTGCAATGGACACTGCAGAAAAAAGCATCATAAGAGGCTATTACAAGCAACTCTATGCCAATGAAATGGACAACCTGCAAGAAATGGAGGAATTCTTAAAAAGGTATAACCTTCCAAGACTGAACCAGGAAGAAATAGAAAATATGAACAGATCAATCACAAGTAATGAAATTGAAACTGTGATTAAAAATCTTCCAAAAAACCAAAGTCCAGGACCAGATGGATTCACAGGTGAATTCTATCACACATCTAGAGAAGAGCTAACACCCATCCTTCTCAAATTTTTCCAAAAAATTGCAGAGGAAGGAACACTCCCAAACTCATTCTATGAGGCCACCAGACACCAAAACCAGACAAAGATACTACAAAAAAGGAAAATCACAGACCACTATCACTGGTAAATATAGATGCAAAAATCCTCAACAAAATACTAGCAAACAGAATCTAACAAACATTAAAAGGATCATACACCACGATCAAGTGGGATTTATCCAAGGGATGCAAGGATTTTTCAGTATACGCAAATCAACTCATGTGATAAACCATATTAACAAACTGAAGAATAAATCCATATGATCATCTCAATAGATGCAGAAAAGACTTTTGACAAAATTCAACACCATTTATGATGAAAACTCTCCAGAAAGTGGGCATAGAGGGAACCTATGTAAAATAATAAAGTCCATATACCACAAACCCACAGCAAACATTATTCTCAATGGTGAAAAACTGAAAGCATTCCTCTAAGATCAGGAACAAGACAAGGATGTCCACTCTCCACTATTATTCAACATAGTTTTGGAAGTCCTAGCCACAGCAATCAGAGAAGAAAAAGAAATAAAAGGAATACAAATTGGAAAAGAAGAGGTAAAACTATCACTGTTTGCAGATGACATGACAGTATACATAGAGAATCTTAAAAATGCTAACAGAAAACTACTAGAGCTAATCAATGAATTTGGTAAAGTAGCAGGATACAAAATTAATGCACAGAATTCTCCTGTATTCCTATACACTAATGATAAAAAATCTGAAAGAGAAGTTAAGGAAACACTCCCATTTACCATTGCAACAAAAAGAATAAAATACCTAGGAATAAACCTACCTAAGGAGACAAAAGATCTGTATGCAGAAAACTATAAGACATTGATGAAAGAAATTAAAGATGATACAAACAGATGGAGAAATATACCGTGTTCTTCGATTGGAAGAATCAACATTGTGAAAATGACTCTACTACCCAAAGCAATCTACAGATTCAATGCAATCCCTATCAAACTACCACTGGCATTTTTCACAGAACTAGAACAAAATATTTCACAATTTGTATGGAAACACAAAAGAGCCCAAATAGCAAAAGCAATCTTGTGAAAGAAAAACAGAGCTGGAGGAATCAGGCTCCCTCGGATTCCAGACTATACTACAAAGCTACAGTAATGAAGACAGTATGGTACTGGCACAAAAACAGAAAGATAGATCAACGGAACAGGATAGAAAGCCCAGAGATAAACCCACACACATATGGTCACCTTATCTTTGAGAAAGGAGGCAAGAATATACAATAGAGAAAAGACAGCCTCTTCAATATGTGGTGCTGCGAAAACTGGACATCTACATGTAAAAGAGTGAAATTAGAAGACTCCCTAATACCATACACAAAAATAAACTCAAAGTTGATTAAACACCTAAGTGTAAGGCCAGACACTATAAAACTCTTAGAGAAAAACATAGGAAGAAAACTCTTTGACATAAATCACAGCAAGATCTTTTTTGACCCACCTGCTAGAGAAATGGAAATAAAAACAAAAATAAACAAATGGGACCTAATGAAACTTAAAAGCTTTTGTACAGCGAAGGAAACTATAAACAAGACGAAAAGACAACCTTCAGAATGGGAGAAAATATTTGCAAACTAATCAACGGACAAAGGATTAATCTCGAAAATATATAAACAGCTCATGTAGCTTAATATTAAAAAAACAAACAACCCAATCAAAAAATGGGCAAAAGACCTAAATGGACATTTCTCCAACGAAGACATACAAATGGCCAAGAGGCACATTAAATACAAGTCAAAACTACAATGAGGTATCACCTCACATCAGTTAGAATTTGCGTGATTAGAAAATCTACAACAACAAATGCTGGAGAGGGCATGGAGAAAAGAGAACCCTCTTGCACTGTTGGTGGGAATGTAAACTGATACAGCCACTATGGAGAACAGTATTGAGGTTCCTTAAAAAACTAAAAATAGAACTACCATATGACCCAGCAATCCCACTGATGGGCATATACCCAGAGAAAACCACAATTCAAAAAGACACATTCACCCCAATGTTCATTCCAGCACTATTTACAATAGTCAGGTCATGGAAGCTACCTAAATGCTTATCGACAGATGAATGGATAAAGATGTAGTACACATATACAATGGAATATTACTTAGCCATAAAAAGGAATGAAATTGGGTCATTTGTAGAGATGTGGATAGACCTAGAGAATGTCATACAAAGAAGTCAGAGAGAGAAAAACACATTTCCGAATATCGTATATTAACGCATACATGTGGAATCTAGAAAAATGGTACAGATGAAGCAGTTTGCAAGGCAGAAATAGAGACACAGATGCAGAGAATAAACGTATGGACAGCAAGGGGGGAAAGCCAGGGTCGGGGGGTTGCAGTGGGATGAATTGGGAGATTGGGATTGACATATACACTAATATGTATAAAATAGATAACTAATAAAAAAAATTTGGAAAGCACTTGCAAGGCAGTTTATATCTCAGAGGGAATTTCTCTATTCCAGGAAGATTTCTTTCAAGTAGCTAATAAAAGGTGAACACATCAGCAGAAAAATGGTCAAACTCATGAATGGAAAAGGAAATACAAATGACTAGACAGGAAAAGATGATCAACTGTACTTGTTGTTAGAAAAGGAAAATCCAATCCCAAGATAATTTCACCTAGGAGATTGATAACAATTAAGCATATTGATAATACCTGGTATTGGCAAGATATGGAGAAGCAGACACTTTCAAAACCATTAACAGAAATCTTTAATGATACAACTTTACTGGAAATTACTATCAATACTGGATTTACATTTCTTAGCCCACTGCTTTTTTCTCTTCGCAATCACTACTGTCTTCATTTTTTGTGACCTTGATAACTATGGAGATGACCTAGTTAGTGTCTTGGTTCTCAGCTCTGAGCTCCACTCTCCCTTGGGTTTGTCCTCCCTCCCACAACAGCCATCCCTTTCTATGGTCTGACCTTAGATCATGTCGGTACCAACAAGCGCACTCACTCTAAATCTCAATTTTTAGCATTCTGCTCTTTGAAAGGCATTGTGCTCTTTGACTACTACTTTACCTCGCTCCCTCTTATATCCACTGAGACCCACATTTTCTCTCTAAATGACCTCATTCATAACTTTACTTTCTCTTTAACTACCTGAGAGTCTACGGTCCATGACTGTAATCTCTTTTTTTATATATACCCTCAAATACTTGGCGTCTCCCTTTGTCATACTCTCCTGGCCAAGGACAAACCTGTGTAAAACCAATTCCTTATCTCTTCTGTGCCTGTATCCTAGTGTCTCAACAGGACTGGAAAAAACATCACCATGCTGGCTGTTGTTATCTAAAATAATGGCCACAAATGTCAAAAGGGCCCTCCATATGGACAGCCGTCTCCACAGTTCACTAAGCACTTGGTCCCTATGCTCTGAGAGTATTATTTTATATTCCTGTTCTCCTCTCTCCACAAACATACAAGAACCCTTGTCCTCTCTTCACTCTTAGCAGATCACTGATATTCCACTACCACATTTACCATTTTGCCTCCTAAAGCCATGTACTTTTCCTCTCCTCTTGCTACTATGACTGAACTACCTCTACTACTACCTAAAGCTAAGCAGTCCACTTGTGTACTGAATAATAGCCAACTTCTCCCACTCAAAGACTTGGCTGTTGCAATCATGTACTATCTCTTCTGCATCATAAATTTCTCCTCTGTGCAACTGAATTATTCCCATAACCACAAAAACATATGACGTATTTCTATGATAAAATGGATTTTTAACACTAAATGAAGACCAAAGGGATCAAAGAATTAACATACATACAGAAATAACATTAGAAACTAACAATATATTTTGCTGGATAACACTGAAACTAAAAGAAACCATAAAGACAGATCATATAATATAAAAAAAACCTTATAACAAAAATAATGCAATTTAAATGGAATCCATCCTGAAAAAAATATATGCAGCAGTAGTTTTAAAAATTAAAAGCTATATTGTATAAAGAAGCCATACAGATTAAAAATTAAAATAGTATTCATTGAATTAAAGACCAATATTTCAAGGGCAGGGACATGAATAAAAAAAAAAAAACTAGTAAAATTAGTCAACAAACATACAAAAAAATGTTCAATTCCTTAGTTATGAAAGAAATTCAAAGTATAAACACATAACGATGTACCACTTTATTAAAACAGCAAACTTAAAGTTTTTCCAATATTCTATTCTGTTGAAGGTGGGCTGAAACAAGCATAGCCATCCCCTGGTGACAGTGCACACTGGTGAAAACTTCAGTACATGATTTGGTAACACATTTCAAGAAATATACACAGTATTAATCATACTGTTGATATTCAATGATTCTACTGGGAATTTGCCCCAAGTATGTAAACAAAATGAGGAAAAATCATAATACAAGAACATTTTCATTGTAGCATTATTCATTATAATTTAAAGAATGCTATTAACCTGATTATCCAAAAATAGAGAGTTGGTTAAAAAGCTGAGGTTTACGGATGTGGTGAAATATTATGTAACTACTGAAAAGATTCTGAAACTCTATCAATATGCCAAAATTCATAAAACATGAAAAAATACAGAAGTGCATTTATGCTATTATTACAGTTATACAAAATTCTGTGTGCATATGTAGCAGTAGAAAATGGAGAAGAGGGATCACGGCTAACTTAAAAATCTATTTCTGTTATGATTATTGAACAGTAAAACATAAGTTGAATAAATTCAAAATTATCAACAAAGGAAACATTTTTCTTGCATCGTGAAGCAGAGAATTATTGTTTCTATTTTATATTTTAATTCAAGCTTTAGATCACCGAGTCTAATGAAAACTGGCAAAGGCACTCAATTCTGATTTCTCCTTTTGGAACAGTAATATACCTACACGTAAATGGCATTCATGAAGAATTAAGTAGCTATTCAATGCAAAGACGTTGGACATAATATTGTTATTAATGGAATCTTACCAACATGTTTTATATTTAGAACAATTCCATGTAGAAGAGAGGGAGAGGGAGAGAGGGAGGATGAGAGAGGGAGAGAGGGAGGGAAGAAGAGACAGAGGGGGAGAGGGAGAGAGAGAGAATTTTAGACACACCTTTTGCAGCAGGAGAGAGGCAATGTGAGAAGCTTGGCATCTAAGGAAGGAATCCATAGGGAAAATGATCTCGTCTTGTACTAGTGAAGTTGTGAGTGGGTTTGAGAAGAAGGGAGAAGAGAGGAGGACACTTAAAAGTAGACTGTTGGAGCTTTGACCCTGCAGAAGAGGAGTAAGGAAGAGTGGAGCACTTAGTCTGATCTGAGGATGTGGGGTTCCTGGGCTCAGAGTGAGGCTGTCAAGTACAGCAGAGGAACAGCTTTGGAAAAAGGATGAATTATTGATTTCACTTTGGGATTCTAGAGATACTTCTTCACCACCAACCCTCTAGAGAGGCTAATTGTAAGTCACAGATACATAGATCAAAGCAGTTCAAAAGGCAGAGAAATTGTACCTAAATACAAATATGAATCGTGGATTCACGTGGATCATGTGCCTTTAAGGCAAGGGTATATGCATTAAGATATATTCTACTTAGCATTTTAGAACTGAGGAGATTCTGAGTATATGAATCCAGGAATTCGCTCAGAAAGAGGATGCCTCATGTTGACTAGCCTAGAGGGGTGAGCCATACTTAAATCTACATTTTAAAAATGTGCATGCTTATAATCGGTGAGCACAAAGCCTTGGAAAAAAGGGAACTGAAGGTTTAAAATACAACTCTTTTGTAGACACAGCACTTTCTACTCGAAGAAAACCCAGCAGATGGGCATCTTTATATTGTGATCCCCTTTCCATCCATATTTTAGTAGAAGAATCAGAGCCATTAGGAGACACTCATAGGAAAATCAATTGAATTTGTAAGGATTTAATCACAAACTTTATGAGGCTTAGAATTTACTGTAGGATCATAGCTGCTGGTTCAGTAATTTCACCTGAAAATCTCACTTGGTCTGGGCCAAAAATGTGGCCCTTTTTCTTCTTTATACTGAAAAAGTCTATAGGCTTTCCTTACATGTAAACCCCATCATATACTTTGCTAAGCTGATGATTGCCTGGGATCTATTTACCTTATTTCTACTTATAAACACACTCATCCCTGCTAACTAGACAAAGTTCTGAGTTTTAGATAGTCAAAGAACATAAGACAAAAGACGTAAGGACATAGGAGTAATTACTTTCATTGTATACCCAAATTGTAGCAATACTTAAACATAGTCAAAAACCATTTTTAATTTCATGGGTTTCAAGTGATGATTTTAATCATTATCCTATAAATGTATAATACAAACTATACTGGACAGATTCCGGAGAAGGTGGTTTACGCACCTCAGCTGTGTCCTAACCACCTGTGTGACCTTGAGCAATCATTTGATGTTCCTTGTTACCAGTGTTCTTGTTTACAACTGGACAGAGTTGGACTAACTGACCTCCCTCTGGTAGGTCTTAAATTCCAACTCGCCTGATTCTCCTCATAAAAGATTCCCTATCACTCAACTTCCTCCATGGCCCGACTTTTGGGAAAATGGCCCAACTCTGAAGATGTAACATATGGGAGCCTGGAAAATAAACAAACTATATGGATCTGGGGAAGGGAAGGGCTGTAATGTGAACAATCAAATCAATCATAAATGAGACTCAGATTTTTATGATAAAAATACCAAATGTTTGAGTATTAAAACTTTTATAAATTTTGGAGCATCTCTTGACTGAGTTTCTTTGCAGCTTATGTAATAGATGCAGCAACAATATTTAGCAGCTGTTGAATATGTATGTCAAGCTTGCCAGCTGGAAATTATTTCGTGACTAAAATATCACACACAGAATCAAAGAGCTAAAGATGGACGTGCATTTCCTCTTTTGGAACCTTCTGGGGACTTGCCAACGTAGAAAATAGTTGAGGCTCAGTGGTAACTACTGAGAGCAATTATCCAAAAAGAAACTCATTTTACCATGGGGAAGAAGCATGTTTGTTACCATACACACCCAGCTGGTGAACACATCCACACATAAGCCAAATACTCTCACTGCAGGCAGCCAACAGAGAAATGTAAATTCGAAATTTCACAAGCTATGGACTTATAGGGTTAGTAATGATATTTAAAATCAGTAGTTGAAAAGATTTTGCAATACATTTACTGGTTTAAAAATTTTTCATTATAACAGGTCTTTCCATCCCTTTTCAACTGGTTAACTGCTGCCTGTTCTTGAGATGGCAGCTGTAAAATAACTTCCTTACGGAATAGTTTTCTGAATTGCCTGACAAAATAAAATGTCCCTCTCAGCTGTTCTAACAGCACAATATACTTATCTTTTATAGCAGATATCACAGTTACTTTTACCTAAATAAGCATGAATATTTGATCAATACCTGTCTTCTTGACAAGACTCACGCTCCGTAAGGGCAGAGATTCTCTTTTTGGTCCCAAGTACCTACCAGAGTGCCTGACACAGAATAGACATTTCAATATTAGCTCACTAACAAGGATGTATTGTACAACACAGGAATATAGCCAGTATTATGTAGTAACTATTAATGGAATATAACCTTTAAAATTTGTGAATCACTATGTCGTATACCTGTAACTTGTATAATACTGTACATCAACTATACTTCAATTAAAAAATAATTAATATTAGCTTATTTAGTGGTCAAATAAATGAGTAACATTTTTTTGTGGATGTAAGGAATCCATTTAATGAAAAATTATAGGTCAATTCACATCTTAAGAATATTTTTGCAGTAGCCTTCCTTTAATGATCTTACCAAATGACTATTTGGCACTTCCTGGGATTATAGATATGGAGTCCACATAATCTGGATTCTCTAAGACTGTTCCAGTTTCAAATATGTTGTTCCACTTTATATGGAAAAACTCTCTTACTTGTCAGACTACATGTCCTGTTATTTTGTTAAGAAGAAATTGTAAATGTAACTACAGGATATTCTGAATTCCAGAAAATGCTACTTTACTAGAGAAAGTAATTTGCATAATATAAAACCAACAGTCTTCAAAACTACTTTCTCAGCTGAAATCAATTCATATTATATAGGTTGCAGCACATATTTTAAATAGATCTGTTTTACAGAATGTGGATATTACAAGAATGGTGAGACAAAAATTCATTTCATCAAACTTTGAAGTTTAAATAAAAGAGTTTAAAATAAATAAAACCAGATGGATGTATATTAGTGGCACATCCTGACAAAATATGATAATGCATACTTGACACTCTATTAGATATTCTAAATATTCAGACATTATAGAAAGAGGAAGTAGTTCTAGGTAAATTCTGAGAACCCGTATAAAGACAGAGGACAAATATTGGAAAAGTATTGTGATTCAGAGAAGTAAAATTGGTAGAGGTGGCCTTTCAATACAGTTATACAATATTCAAGGAGATCTGAAATTTTAAAATTTTAATTGTGTATTCTGGAAAATTTGCTCATGTTATAAAGCTGAATGGAATCAGCTTTATACATTACTTTTCTTGAATATGTAATTTAACGAAACCACACAGTCACCAAAATAAATCCCCAAATCTGATACTCTCTTTGTAAAAATTACTCCTCCTTGAGTAGTGGGTTAAGAAATCACTTTGTTTGCAAGGGCAATGAGAAGCAAAAAAATATTGCTGTTACTGTTTTGGGTGTTATCATCTCCCGTCCAGATTTTCTCTAAAGAGAGTTTGCAGCATGTTTCATGCTACGTGAAATTCCCCATGGAAAGACCTGGATCACTAAGTAGGCAAAATCTGTCCAAACCCACGCACCAACTGTTCTCTCAGTTACACTAGCTATTGAATATAGCTGCCAAGTTCCAGAATCTCTCTGTGGAATAAGCGAATGAAAGACCTCCATTACCCTGCGGGCTCATTCTGCTTCTTGAAATTCCTGAGATAGTATTTAGTGTAGTTATCAATCTCAGGGGCTCAGTCTTCCATGGAGTGCAAAGAAAATGTGATTTCAATTCCCATACAAACAGTTGTATTCGGTTAGTACAAATTTAAGCAAGATAACCCCTTCAAAAGGAATGGCGTATGAAATGTGACTTGACAAGTCATTTAACCTCTGTGTACCTCAATTTCTATTAGTATTTAACACTGATTTACCTCATAATATATTGACAAGTTTAATAGCCTAATGAGCGAGTAGCATATTTAAAAATGTTTAAACTTATAAATGAAAGGCAGAATTCAATGTGAAAGGAGCATGCAAAGACTAATAAATACAATTTTAAGATTTCTATATATTTTATCCCAACTCATCTAAAAACTTTGAAAGCTTATTCCAGTTGGGTTTGGCTACCAAGAACTAACCAAAATATTTAAGATACCATAATTTGAAGAGTTTAAAACTAAATGTAATAATTCTTTATCACCCTAAGTGGAATAAGAGTTGGTAAATCATAACTTTAAAGGGTAGAGTGCACACAGTTCATTTTTCCTGATTCACAAAAAAAAGTGAATATAGAATCTGAGACTACCACTCATCAAATATTTCAACTCACTATTAAAGACTGTTTTATGGTTAAATTAAAGATATGCTCGAGTATGAAGCATGCTGTGAAAAATGAAATGATAGTCAATTATACATTTGTTCATAGGTTGATACTCAAATTGCCTTATTATTTTTGGTAATAAAGTATTTTGGTGACAAGCGTGCATTTCAGTATATCATATGCCTTCGTTTAACTGTAAAAGATAAAATACCATTAAAATTCAATTTTTACTATCTAAATAAAATCTCTTACATTTCATCCACAACTATATTACTCTGCAGTTTCTGATACTTACTTTTAAGTGACATGACATATTTCTCCTTAGGCAAATAGAAGCAGATTAAAGGAATAGCAAAATGGCAATGCTACCATTACACTGACTTCAAAGTTTCAATAACGATTTCCCATACAGATAAAGGATAAGAATAAGTAGATGAGGGCTTCCCTGGTGGCACAGTGGTTAGGAATCCACCTGCCAATGCAGGGGACACGGGTTTGAGCCCTGGTCCGGGAAGATCCCACATGCCGCGGAGCAACTAAGCCTGTGCACCACAACTACTGAGCCTGCGCTCTAGAGCCCACAAGCCACAGTTACTGAGCCCACGTGCCACAACTACTGAAGCCCGAATGCCTAGAGCCCACAACAAGAGAAGCCACCGCAGTGAGAAGCCTGCGTGCTGCAATGAAGACCTAAGGCAGCCAAAAATAAGTAAAAAATAAAATAAATTTAAAAAAGAATTAGTAGATGATAAAATCAGAAATTAGTGAACGTGGGTAGAATTCAACTAAGGGAAAAACTAATTAAAATTACAAGTACATAAATATTCATAAATGATATTGGTACCTATTCAGAATGGAAATTACCTGTCTGCGCATCTACATGAAAGAATCTGACAAAGACAAATGATGCAGATATCGCTAGTTATAGTTAATATATTAAGCCTACATGTAACTTTATGTTTCCATATTTACTTACATGAAAACACATTTTATGGTTCATGAGAAATAACTATTATAATTTGAGAAAAATAATGGACAATGTGCTAAAGTTAAACCTTTGCATTTTTGAAAAGGTAAAAAAATGGCCCACATGGGAAGTTCATAAAAGAATAATCCTTTAACATGTTAGCCTCGAGGTGTCTCTAATTTTCTTTTCAGCCTAAAAAATGAAAACACCTATATGACATTCCTGCTTATAAATCACTTTTTTTATAAATCACTTTTTAAAAGAGCATTATTGAGATACAATTTACATAGCACAAAGTTCATCTGTTTAATGTATACAATTCAAAGAGGGTGGGCAGACAGGGTGGGCGCCCCTGCTAAGGGTTGCAAGCTTTCTTTTTGCAATGATGAAATGTTCTAAATTTAGATTATGATGATGGCTGCACAACCTTGTAAACATATCAAAGCACTTCGAGCACTATCTCATTTTATGCTACAAAAGCCTTTAAGAGCCAAGACTCCAGGGAAGGATGGCATTCATATGTAAGAAACTTTAAGTAATTATACAAGACTTGGGAAACATGGGACACAGCAAAAGAAAGGAGGCATAGGAAGGAACAACTGGTAACTGCAAGGCAGCAACCCACCAGGACTTGATTAACGACCCTTCTACAGTTGCTGGTGGTACTGCAGCAGACAAAACAGAAAGGCCCTGCTTTTATGGAGCTTATATTCTATAGGGGAAATGGACAAATAAGCATGCCTGTAGGTGACAGATTGGGGGTGGATCGATTTTCCTATTTTACAAGGTGGCAAGGCTTTCCTTCCTAGAGACCTGAAGTGGATACTGCAAGCAGAGGGGATAGCACATGCAGAGAACCGGAGGAAGAGATGTGTTTGATATGATTAGGGAAGGGCAAGGAGGTCAGAGTGGCTTACTCAAAGTGAAGGGCTGAGACTGCTGAGTTCAGAGAAAGCCACCAGCTACTGTGTAGGGCCTTGTAGTCCAGGGTAGGGACTCTGGATTTCATTCTGAGTGTGATGAGGGTTATGAGCAGAAGGGTGACATGATTTGATTTTTGTCAGTTCAAAGCAAAGAAACAATAAAGAGATGTTTCCAGAATTGGAGAAATATCTGAGGAAAGATGTTTTAAGGACCCATTGAGTACCAGGCAGAATTAACAGTGGAAAAAACTCTTCCACATATTTTCAACATTAGAAATTTCAAGCTAAAAATATCTAGTAAGCACCCAGGCTGAAGCAAAACAGAACAGATTGTGTGCAAAGAAAAAAAAATGTCATTCTGGTCTTATATCCTTTGTTATAACCCTGAACACCACAAGGCAATAGAAAAATGTTTATAGAGTTCTGAAAGAAAACAAGTATGACCTAACAATGACATACTTAGCCACTTAGTCATTCAAGTACAACAGAGAGATATTATCAGACATGCAGGGTCTTAGAATATAAAACCATGTATACTTTCTAGTAAGATTTACAAATATATGCTAGAAAAAAAACTAAATCAAGATCGGGGATGACGTTGTTTCAAAAAAAATTCAAGAATAAAAAAATTCAAGAATAAGGCAAAAGTAGGATAAAATGCAATACCACATTTTCACATTAAAAGTATTTTGATTAATTATAATGTAAAAACTTAAAGGTATAAAAGTATTTGTATGTCAAATTTGAGAAAAACATTTATTCATTCATTCTTTTTTGTGCTTCTCTGTAACTTTCAAATTTCCCATAATTGCTTTTTTCAATCATAAAAATAATATTACAAATTTTTAATAAAGAAACCATCCTGTCATATCCTCTGGTGTCTAACAAAATGTTATGTTCCACATTTTCTATATATTCTAAGAGGTGAAAAAATAGTTTTTAGATCATAAAATACATAGGTATTTAATTTAGATCTAACTAGTTCAATAGTTTTCAACTCATGTTTCAGCATTGAGTACTCCATTCAATGTTAATATTCATTGGGCACTTATTCATAGGCGCCAGGCAATCTTCTAACCATCTTGTTTGTAGCATCTCATTTAATCCTCACAATAATATAATTTATCACACAATGAAATTGAGGCACAGAGTTGATACAAAACTTGCTGGATGTCACATGGATAGTAAGCAGTGGAGATGGATTTTGTACTCATCCTGTGTAATTAAAGCTAGTGTTCTTTGTTACTTAGCACTCTGTGGAAGATATCCTCTGAAATAACACCAACTGATCCCAGCCTTCACGGGACCCTTGAGTAATCCCCTCCTCTTGAGGGTACATTGGACCTAACGAATGACTACTAATGCATAGAATACAACAGAAATTAGGAGATAACACTTTTGTGGTTGGGTTATAAGAGACTGTGAATTCCACTTGCTATAGACTCACTCACTATTGCTTTTTTGGCTTGAACACTTTGATTAAATGTCATGTTAGAGATGTCCCCTTGGCAAGCAACTGCAAGGGAAGAAGTGAGGCCATCAATCTAACAGCTTTTGAGAAACTGAATTATGCCAACTACCACATTAGAGAGCTTGGAAGAAGATGCTTCATCAGTCGAGCCTTCAGATGAGACCACAGTTTTGAAATGACACCTTGATTTCAGCCTTGTAAAAGACCCTCAAATAGAGGTCACAGTTGAACCATGACCAGACTACTGACTGTGGTAGGCAAAATAATGCACCCCTCAAAATGTTCAGTTGGAATTAAGTTTGTTAATAAGATGACTTTAAGATAGGGAAATGATCTTGGATTTCTAGATAGGCTCAACATAATCACTAGGGTACTTAAAGGTAAAAGAGGGAGGCAGAAGGGTCAGTGTCAGAGTGATGCAGTGTAAGACAGACTTGAATAAATACTGCTGGCTTTGAAGATGGAAGGTGGCCACAAGCCAAGAAACGTGGGAAGCCTCTAGAAGCTATAAAAGTAAGGAAATGAATCCTACCTTAGAGCCTCCAGAAAGAAAGGCAGCCCAGCCAACACTTTGATTTATCCCAGAAAGACCCACATCACACTTGAACTACAGAATTGCATGAAATAATCATTGTTTGAAACACCAGTTCTGGGAATATTTTGTTACACAGCAACAGATATCTAATAAACATACTCTGTCACAAAGAAGAAGAATCAGCTGCTTTGTAGTCTTTCTGTCTGAACACCCCATGTGCCACCAAAGTAGTCACTAAACTTTTGACCTAGAGTGTCCCATAGAGCACAAAAGCTAGAGCAACTGAGCTAGACTAACTTCTCAGGAGATGTAGAAATTCCTCTCAACAGTATCACTATGAGGGACTACAAATATTGAGAAAAGAATAACCCAATATTATAGGCCTTGTTTGTCTTTGGGTCTTTTAATGTGATCTCACAATGCCAGGTAGTACTTGTAAGATTTTCTTACGTTGGGTAAGAGATGATTTTTTTTTTGGAGAAGTCAAATTTTTAAAAAATTGAAGTATAGTTGATTTACAATATTATATTAGTTTCATGTGGACAACATAGTGATTCAATATTCTTATACTACATTTAAAGTTATTATAAAATATTGGCTATATTCCCTGTGCTATACAATCTATCTTTGTTGCTTATTTATTTTATATGGAGTAGTTTGTTAATACCTTATTCTCACCTTGTCCCCCCTCCTCCTTCTCCCCAGTGGTAACCACTAGTTTGTTTTCTTTATCTGTGAGTCTGTTTCTGTTTTGTTATATTCATTCCTTTGTTCTATTTTTTAGATTCCACATATAAGTGCTAACATACAGTATTTGTCTTTCTCTGTCTGACTTATTTCAGTAAGCATAATATCCTCCAGGTCCACCCATGTTGTTGCAAATGCTACAATTTCATTCTTTTTAATGTTTGAGTAATATTTCATGCTGTATATATACCACATCTTCTTATCCATTCATCTGCAGATGGACACTTAGGTTGCTTCCATATCCTGGTTATTGTAAATAATGCTACTATGAACACTGGGATGCATGTGTTTTTTCAAATTACTGTTTTCATTTTCTTTGGATATATATCCAGGAGTGGAATTGCTGGATCATATGATAGTTCTATTTTTAGTTTTCTGAGAACCCTCCATGCTGTTTTCCATAGAGCTACACCAATTTACATTCCCACAAATGATGTACTAGGGTTCCCTTTTCTCTACATCCCTGACATTTGTTATTTGTGTTCTTTTTGATTATAGCCACTTTGACAGGTGTGAGATGATATCTCATCATGATTTTGATTTGCATTTCTCTGATAATTAGCAATGATGAACATCTTTCCATGTGCCTGTTGGCCATCTGTAGGTTTTCTTTGAAAAGTGTCTATTCACATCTTCTGCCCATTTTGTAATTCAGTTGTTTATGTTTTGATATTAAGTTGTATGAGTTGTTTATATAGTTTGGATATTAACCCCTTGTTGGTCATGTCATTTGCAAATACTTTCTCCCATTCCGTAGGTTGTCCCTTTGTTTTATGGTTTCGTTTGCTGTGCAAAACTTTTAATTAGGTCCCGTTTGTTTATTTTTGCTTTTGTTTCCTTTGCCTTAGGAAACAGATCCAAAAAAAAGATTCCTACTATTTATGTCAAAGAGGGTTATGCCTATATTCTCTTCTAGGAGTTACAGAACTATATAAAACTGTAAAGTTCCAGGTCTTACATTTAGGTCGTTAATCCATGTTGAGTTTATCTTTGTATATAATGTGAGGAAATCAAACCTCTGGTTTGATGGTTTCTTTAGTGGCATGCTTGTGTTCCTTTCTCCTAGATTTTGTGTATTTAATGTAGGTTTATGATTTGTGATTACTATGGAGTTAATATATGTTGACCTATAACTATATCTACTTGTTTTAAACTAGTCACTTAAGTTCAAACACATTCTAAAAGATCTATATATTTTTACTCCCCTCTCCCAAGTTTTGTGTTTTTGATGTCGTAATTTACGTCTTCATGTTTATCTCTTGTCTATTGTAATTATAGTTAATTTTATGATGTGTTTTTTTCTCTTTTCATCTTTGTACTAGCTTACTTAAGTGGTTAATCCATAGCCTTGACTATATATTTGCCTCTACTAGTGGGATTTTTCCTTTCCTACAAATTTTTGCTTTTGTTGTTTAATTTTCTTTTCTGCTTAGAGAAGAAACTTTAACATTTCTTCTAGGGTTGGTTTAATATGATGAACTCTTTTACGTTTTGCTTATCTAAGACGTTCTTTATCCATCCTTCAATTCTGAATGATCATCTTACCGGGTAGAGTATCGTAGGTTGCAGGTTTTTCCTTTTTAGCACTTTAAAAATATCATGCCACCCCCTTCTGGCTTGCAAAGTTTCTGCAGAAAAATCAGCAGATAATCTTACAGGGGTTCCCCTGTATGTGACTCTTTATTTTTCTCTTTCTCTTGCTGCCTTTAGAATTCTCTTTAACTTTTACATTTTAATTATATGTCTTGGTGTGGGTCTCTTTGGATTCATATTGTTCGGGATTCTCTGTGCATCCTGTACCTAGATTCCTTCTTCAGGCTTGGGAGGTTTTCTATCATAATTTCATCAAATACATTTTGGCCCTGCTTTCTCTCTTTTCCTTCTGGAATCACTGTGATGTGAAAGTTATTACACTTGATGCTGTCTCAGAGGTCCCTTAAACTGTCCTATTTTTAATTTGTTTTCCTTTTGCTATTCTGACTGGGTGATTTCCATTATTCTATCTTTCAGATCACTTATGCGTTCTTCTGTACCACCTAGTCTGCTCTTAATTCCTTCTGGTGTGTTTCC
Organism: Phocoena sinus; assembly: GCF_008692025.1. Lineage (NCBI taxonomy): Eukaryota > Metazoa > Chordata > Mammalia > Artiodactyla > Phocoenidae > Phocoena > Phocoena sinus. The sequence continues at coordinate 80,221,365 of NC_045764.1, forward strand.
CATTTCAGTTATTGTATTCTTCAGCTCTGAATGGTTCTTTTTTAATATTTACTAGTTCTTTTTAAGAATTATCACTGTGTTCATCTATTCTTTTCCCTAGTTCAGTTAACATTATTACTATTGCTTTGAAACCCTTTATCTGGTAGATTACTTATCTCTGTTTCATCAGGTTTTTTCAGGGTTTGTTTTTGTTGTTGCTGTTGTTATTGCTGTTGTTCTTTCATTTAAAACAGATTCCTCTGTCTTCCCATTTTTCCTTGACTTTCTCTGTCTCTATGAAATTAGGTTAAGCAATCACCTATCCTGGTCTCGAAGGAGTGTCCTTGTGTAGGAGTGTTCCTTTGCAGTCAGTGTGTGCCCAGTGGCTTTGGTGGGAGAACTGGACCTGAAATGAGTATGAGTCATATCTTCCCCCAGGGTGTGCTACCAGCTATCACCTTGGTGGGGCTGGAGATGGAGGGGCTAGAGCTAGAGCCAGGTGTGAGTCAGGGCTTCTCCTATGCTCAGTGGCCAAAACTGCCTTATCAGGGGTACAGGCAGGTCCCAAGGTGCAGGAACAGAAGCCCTGAGGTTCGGGTACAAGCTGGTTCTGTTCCCTGTAAGTGTGTTCTCCTCCTTCCCAGCATCAGCACCTTTGCCCCAGAAGGGAGCGACGCTGGAAAGAGAGGGGGCAGAGTGGGTTCTTGGCATGGGTTGGGACCCATTCTTTGGCAGTCCCTGCAGACCAGAGTTCAAGACTGCTTCCAATCTGTCACCTGCATGAGTGCCTTCACCCTGTTCAGATGCAGTGCTGGGTCAGAGCCACCTCTGTCCCACATACCTGCACACTCTCCTTGGCAACAACAGCCTTTGCCCTAGTGGGGAGCTGCGCTCTGGAGCAATGGGAGCCAGAAAGGTCCTCAGCGTGGTCAAGGGTGCATGCTGGGGCAGTTTCCAGAAACTGGCCAGGGTCCCAGGCAGTCTCAATCTTCTTCCTCCACCATGCTTCGGGAGCAAGCAAGTGTGTGCATGCTCTTCATGGGTGGACTCCAAGTATCTCACAGCCCCCGTCCCCACTGCCCCCACTGCCAATCTCACTGATCTTCAAAACCAGCCAAGAGGACTCATCTTCCCAGTGTCAGACCTCACAGCTGGGGTGCCCAGTAAGTGGTTCAAACTGCTCACTCCCCAGGGAGGATCTCCAAGCCTGTGTAATCATCCCCCTTCTTTGTCCCTTCCTAGGGGTGCAGGTCCTGACCTGATCACTTTCTTTCCCTTCCAACCTGACTCCGTGTGGATCTTTCTTTGCGGCGTTTGTTGTAGAAGAGTCTTTCTGCCAGTCTCCAGTTTGTCTTCAGTGAGAACTGCTCCACATGTACGTGAATTTTTGATGTGTTCATGCCGGGGGAGGTGAGCTCAGTGTCTTCCTACTCCTCCATCTTGATCTCCTCTGGGATGGTACTTCTTCCGCCTCATGGGTAAGTGGTGATTCTCCTGTGCTTCTCGTTTTCCTGCTTGCATATGACTTACCACTGGTTGCTTCTCTTTGCCTCTGAAGAATCTTCACACATACCTCCACCCCATAACCTTGTGCCCAGCTTTCATTCATTTTGCTTTCTGCCTCTGTGTTTCTCTAAGCCCGAGAAGTGGTTCTTGGTCATCATTTTGTGGCACCCTTCCATCTATACAGTGATTTATGAGGTATGACGCAATGAAGATTTTATTCATCATAATGATGCTACTAAAGTTTATAGATAAGTTACTTCACTCTTTTTAAAAGAAGAAACTATTATTTTAGGTCTTGTACTATGATTTTAATATTATAATAAATAGTATTTTATTTAAAAATATATTAAAATAATTTCACTCATACTCTCTTAATGCTAAAGTTGTTCCTACTGGGAGAGAAATGGCTGGAGTTCCCTGCAGCACATGCCGTTTGTGTAGCTTGTCAGCCTCAGCTCTAGTTGGACCTATTTAGAAGTCAGGATTAGCATTTTGGAGCACTCCAATGACAAGTAGTGTACAGTGCACTGAAGTCTCTTGGGGAGTTGGAGAAGAGGGTTCTCAACACAGAGCACAGCACAGTGGACTCACCTTCTCCAGCAGACATCTCTGTTCTGTCTCCAAAGTGCCTCTCATGCTCCAACCTGCTCTCTCCAGCATCAGACTGTCACCAGGTATAATCTCTGTCTTCCTCTCCCACTAAGCTTCTAGAAATGCCCTCTTCTTGCCCCTTTTCAGCTCTTTTGCCATCTTGAATAGCCCATCGTTATGAGATTGATATAAGTCCGAGGTTACACCACCACAAGCCACTCACAGGTAGTTTCTTAATAGGGTGAAAACTACGTGCATCTTGTTTCTATTATGCTTTCAAGGTCTGCTCTAAAGCACAAAGCGACTTTAAACAGGGCCTTTTCCCTTCTTCTCAAGTTATAACCAGGCATCATACATAGTCTATAACTGGCAGTCATCCCAAGAGAACCAACAGAAGGTCATTCATTCAGAGCTTTCCCTGGAATGTCTCCAAATAAAAAAACATGGCAAAAGCATGGTTTCTGGGCTCTTTATCAGGAGAAAGTTTCTGGAAAGCTGGTTTATACCAATTGCCATCACCTTCCTGGGTTTTCATTGTTGCCAAAACATGTTCACTTGCTGGGTATTGTGGATCTCCAAACAAAGACACAGTTTCTTGATCAAAATATTAACCCAGAAGCTACAGATATTTGTATTCTTTGATTCCATCTGTGTATCTGCAGGCACTGTTGCACTTGTGATTGATTTGATTTGATTTAATGAGGAGAGTAAATTTAAAAGTTCCACAAATAAAGTCAAGTAGTTTAGATAATGTTCATGTATTGCTAAATCATCTCGTCTTCTTTAATACCTACCAGGGGCTGCAAGGCAGCAATTAGGATCTTACAGCCAAGATATTTAAATATTTATATTTCCCATTTAATTTGAGTTTTTCTAAACTAATTTTAACAATTACTTTCAATTTGTTATTACTAATTTTTTTAAACTAAAACTGCTAACAGGGAAGAAAACTCTGAGTTTTTGTTAGTTTTTCTTTACTTTTCTTTTTATTTTCCCCCTATCTTTTCCCAGATGAGATGTGGCTAAAAGATAAATAGCAGGAAAACAACAGAGGGGAAAGTGAAGAGTTAAATACCTATTTTTCATATAAGTGGTAATTTACTATGTTATGCTACTGACATATGCAAACCCATTTCTTTGTTTTCAGCAACTGCCAACTTTATTTTCTTAATTGCACTCTTACTACATTTTCCTCCTGGCAATTATGACCTACTACAGATTTCACATTCAAACGTTCCATTCAAATACCTTGCCCAAGGGATGTGATAATTGGCCAGGAATATCTTAATTAGTTTTAAGAGAAAAAATTGTTATGTTTCAATATAACATTCTCATTATAGGTATTTAAAAATAAAGAGTTAGGTACACAAAAACAGGACCAAAATTGTGTCAAATCCCCAATTATTATTGGGGAAATTATGTCTATACTCTATTGGTATTTGAAAATTAATGAATATGGAAATAAGTCTGGATGTTCTTTTGTGGGATTTAAGTCTTACTGCTGTGTATTTTTAAATGATTCAAAATTTTTTATTTGATTACCTATCATGTTCTAGGAGTGAGGATTCAACTACAAATGGGATTACAAAGTTTCTGACTCCATGAAGCTTGTTTTTAAGTTTAAGAGCAGTGTTTTTAAACTGCTGGCCCAACTCAACAATGGGTCATAAAATCAATTTAGAGCACTATAACTAAAATTAAAAAAATATATATATGTAATTTTAGTATATTTACATATACATATACACACACATATAAATTGAAAAACAGAATAAGAAATAAATTTTGAGGGTTTATATTACCTCTACACTTGTCAAGACTCCATGTGTCATGAAACTTTTGTTTTGGTTGTGTGTGTATCTGGGTGTGTATATATACTGTGCTATTGTAAAAATGTAGTTTTTGCTTTGGATTGTGACCCAAACGCTTACAAATAGTTCCATAAAAGAAAGAGAAAAAATTAGTAAACCAGTGAATAAATAACTAGGCTAAATAAAAAGATTCAGATACAGTAAGTGTCTGAAAGAAAAAAGGGGGTGGATTTTGTGGGAGTGGAGTGAGGGATGGGATGGTCAGGGTAGGTTATGAAAAGGAATGAAATGTGAACTAAGACCTGCAGGGTGGGAAAGAGCCCGCTATACAGAGAGCAGGAAAGACCTTTAAAGGTGGAAGGAAGAGCCAATGTGAATGCCCTGCTGTAGAAGCAAATCTGGCCCAGATGAGGAATAGGCATGAGGGTGCTGTGGTTACAGATAAATGAGAGGGAAAGGGAATGAGATGCACTTGGAGGGTGAATAGATTCAGACTACACAGCATGTCATAAGCCATGGTTTTCAAAAAAAATGGGTTTTGGTTGACTGAAAGGGGAAGATTTTGGAAGCTTTTATATGCCAGAGAAAGTCTTGATCTAATTTAAATTTGTGTGGGTTAGTCTGGATGTTATGAGCACAATGGATTAAAGGAAAGCAAGAGTGGAAATGTGCAAAATATTTAGGGGGCTATTACAGCTGTCAAAGCAAAGGAGGTCTGTGGCTAGAACTAACTGGAGGTAGTGGAGATGGAGAGAAGGGTACAGAGCTAGGTATGTTTTGGGGGTAGAACAAGTATCGTTTGCTTATGGATATCTGTGTGTTGTGTCTCTGTGGATGGTGGTAGACTCAGAGAAACAAAGGAATCAAAGATAATGTCTAAAAACTATACGAATGGCAAAGGCCAAGACAGGAACAGAATTTGGGTGAGGAGGTTTTAATTCTAGAGGATCTTTTTTTTTTTTTTTTGCGGTACGCGGGCCTCTCACTGCTGTGGCCTCTCCCGTTGTGGAGCACAGGCTCCGGATGCGCAGGCTCAGCGGCCACGGCTCACGGGCCCAGCCGCTCCGCGGCACGTGGGATCTTCCCGGACCGGGACACGAACCCGTGTCCCCTGCATCGGCAGGCGGACTCTCAACCACTGTACCACCAGGGAAGCCCTAGAGGTTCATTTTTAACAGGTAATTTTGAGATCAAATAGACCCAGTTTTCATCCACAGCACTGATTCAATTTTATAATTATATATTTATTTGTGTAATTATTTGCTCATTATAGAGTAAAAACTTCCTCAAGGTGGGAGTCATGTTTATTTTGTGTTGTACTGATCCTTGCTTTCCCAGCACAGAGCAAGCATGCAGGGAATATCTACTGACCTAATGACATAAAGGTGTTGTTATTAATGAACACTTTTATGAATGTCAGTGATGGACTTTCCTTTGGTGATCATTTTTTTTTTCAAAGAAATCAAGTTTTAACAGAAGAAAATTTCTACCTGCCTAATGGTGAGGCAAGAACAATGAGATGTCTTTACAGAACCATGAAGCTAGGGTCATTGACTAGTTAATCACTTGCTTCTACACACCAGCCTTCTAGAACAGTTTTCTCACACTTTAGCACACATGAGATTCATTTGGAAGTCTTGTTAAAATAGGGAAAGCTGAACCTTATGCTCAGAGTTTCTTATTCAGTAGGTCTGGGGTGGGGTCTGGGGATTTGCATTTCTAACCACTTCCCAGGTGATACTGGTGATGCTGGTCCAGGGGAAATCAGTGCTCTAGCAAGAAAAGGTTCTTAATCTGGGGTTCACAGATCCCTGGAAAAAGTCTACAAGAGCGCTATGGGGGATTTACATACACATCCCTGAAAAGATATATACACATTTTTCATGTATATGCTATGTGCATCTTTCTGGTGATAGAGCCTGAATATTTCATCACGTACTCAAAGGCCTTCAACACTTAATTAAGAGTAGTGGTACTCAATCTTGGATATATAATAGAACTCCCTGAAGTCTTGGCTCTTCTATTCAATTGCTGTGTGACTTTGGGCAAAATACTTAACTTCTCTGTGCCTCAAGTTCTTCATGTATAAACTGGAGCTAATATAATAGTACCTACCTTATGGGCTTGTTATGAAGTTCAAATAAGTTAATATTTGCATATCATTTAGAGAAGTACTTAGTAAGTGCTAAATAGGTGATTGCTAAATAGGATTATAAACCTTAGAGTATTCTTTTTTTTAAAGTCTAGGATCCACCTCTGGTGATTCTAATGTACAGCCAGGGATGACAACCACTGCTCTGTAATGAAAAGAGAGCAAGCGATAGATGAGTGCCTTTCTTGAGAATGTGGTGTTAATTTCCTCTCAGCGTAGCAGACTTCCCTTCCCAGAGGAGCTTTGCTAGGAAACTAGAGAGGGCTAGCAAGAGCCCTGGCATCTTGGAAGTGAATTCTCTTCCTGAAACCTCAAGAGCTGGTTCATGCTGACCTTTTTTCTTGTGGTAGGGGGAGGGGCTGAGGCAAAGCAGCAGAAGGAAGAAAACTGGTTTTATCCAAGCTGATTATTTCTTTTGTTTAAAATCCATGCAAACAATAAAAGCCTGTCCTAATATAGGAAAATGCTAACATTATAAAGAAATGATCAGAGAGGTAAATACTAACTGTGTGAGCAAACTAGCCTTCAAAATGACACCAGTGATCCTTGCTTCCTGTAGTTCATGTCCTTGTGTGCTCCCTTCTACACTGAATGTAGCTGAACTGTGTGATCAATAAGCTATCGCAGAAGGGACAAAGTCTAACTTCCCAGGCTAGGTTGGAAAAGACATTGCAGTTTTCCCACCCTTTGTCTCGCGTTGTTCACTCTGGGAGAAGCTAGCTGTCACACAGAGAGGACAGTCAAGCAGTTTGTGGAGAGGAAAACAAAGAACTGAGGCCTCCCACCAACAGCCCATAGTGGCTTGACAGCCACATGGGAGAGCCACGTGGGAGAGCCACGCGGGAGAGCCACGTGGAAACTGACTCTTCCAGCCCATCAAGCTTTCAGCAACTGCAGCCCTGGTTCCTATCTTAACTGTAACCTCACAAGAGACCCCAACCCCAAACCTCCTATTCTGCAGAAACCATGAGAGATACTACATACTGATTTATGTTTTAATTCACAAAGTTTTGGGATAATTTGTTACGCAGTGATACATAAATGATGAAGTAAACTTAAACTTTTATTTTTTAGATGCCTGAGCTGAGAGTTTCCCTTCGGCCATTTTGGTGCCACTGCAGGTGATCTGCTCATTTTATTTTTCCTAACCCTTTAAGCCCACGTAAGATACAAGGAAATGGTTAGCGAGTAAAATAGGCACACTCTATGGGGAGAGAAAGAGAACCCAGTCTCCTGCTTTGTGTTTCCCTGAGGCCTCACATCCAGAGAGAAAAAAAGTAACAAGATTCTTGAGCTGTACCAAGCTCAACAGTTAGGGGTCAGCTATGCAGGACCCTAACTGAGTCGACAAAGCCTAATACTATCTTAAAAGAAAAATGCAAGAAAGCTCAAAGTTTCTTAGGAGCACAGATGGCCAGGCTGCCAATCTAAACCCCCCTGAATTGTTGGTGTCCACTACTGTTCTTTATTTCAAAACCAAATAAACCAAAGAATAATGTGAGAAACGAGTAGATTTTTTCCTGGTTAAGACTGAGTTTGGGCTGAGAGAAAATGACCATGAAGACCTTTAAGTGCTATTTATATACTGGTCATATAACAATTTGAAATAGCTGAATAGGTGTTGCTCCATCACTCGGTTCTAATAAACCAGGTTACTTGGCTTTCGGAAAATAATTTCCATTTACCTGAGATTTTGCTGAAGTTCACCACTGTGGGTAGACAGACTTAAAAACTATTGCACTGAACCTCAGAACATACATGGGGTGTGTGTCACAAAGATATTTGCAATATGCAGCCAGAGAGATCACATCCATAGCCTAAATTAACTTAGACCTGTTTTTGCTGTGTGATTACCTTCTGAGTTGGAGACTTGGGGACCCAGAAAAAGTGGTTGATCAGTTAATTACATCCTACTCTGATATGCTCACTTCTATCCAGGGAACACAATATAGTACTCAGACCAGCATATTTTAATTAATTTTTACCAAAATCAATTATAAGGCGAGTTAGTAGGTGATTACATAGGGTGAGATTAATGATAGCATTACAAACACTCCTGAACACTTATTTTTTTCTTTCCTGTTATCTAGAAGCCAAATATTGTAGTCAGCATGTTCTAGATTAATTACACACACAGCTCATCCTGTCTATTCCAGAAATACAAAACAAGTCGTTTCAACTTAATCATGGGGGGCAGAGAAGACGAATTGCCAGAGAGGAAGCAACTGCGAAATGCATTTACTCTAAGTGTGAGCAGGGCTCGGGTCTCCCTAGTTGAGGTCATTTGAATGAACACTGATGCTTTCCTTTAGAGTAAAGAGGAAATGAGGCAAGAAACCCCTAACTGTCTGGGAAATAACATGTTTAGAAGGTGAAAAGCAGAGTCAAATAAGCTTCATGTCTAGTTTCCACTTTATTTCCTTTTAAGTGTGTGCCCACTTCCAGCTCACCAGGGTAAGCAGGATTTAGTTTGCTATCCCCACCCCTCCCAGTTTTTAATTTTAATGCTTTTTCTCCTTATTCTGATTTCAGGTCTTTTGGAAGGGATAAGCAAGACGTCCCAAACACCTTAGTGTGTGCAATCTGCTGGTAAGTCCTGAGTGTACCAGGTGTTCGAGAGGATAATAAAGAAGGAGTGAGGGACTGGTGGGGAGTAAGGGGAAAACATAAGACAAGTGGAGGAAGGCAGGGCTGAAACCCATCTGTCTACCTTGGTCTTGCCCTGTTTGTTTAACATCTACTTTCACTGATTTCCATTTCCTTATTAAATTCCAGGGGGTTGGCATTTAAAGGTTTTAGACTTTAGATTATATAATTTGACAGCTAATTTTTATTAACCAGCCTGTGAAATCTGTTTGATGGCTAAAATTTGGCTCTAACTCACAGAAGTAGAATTTTACCCTATGTTTTGCATGCTGTGCTTGCTAATGTGAAATAGTCTGTCATATGTTGGGAAGCCTTTGGCTAAGGATTGAATCTCAAAGGCTTATGTGATGAAAGACACCTTGTTGAACTGGAGCTTTGATATGCTGTTGCCCAAATATCAATATGGACAATTCAAGTGATGAATAATGTACTTTAATACAGAATGTACTGGAAATTTATAGAAAGTTTTAACAATGTGCATTCCTGGGCTCTAACATAGATGAAAATCACTCTGAATCATGTAGTTAACCTACACACACATTCATATACACATTGTTTTAGTGCACCTTGGATTTTCACTGAATATTTATTGAGCCCCTACATGTGCCAGGCATCTGTTAAGGACTGAATATGGTCAATGTGGACCCTTCCCTCAAAGAGGTCAAAACTTCATATAATTGAGAATGTCACTAGTAAGACCATCTATTCTACTTAATAAAAATTTTCTGTAAAATATATATGAAGCATGCTGGACAGTTAAATGTGAAAAATACTGTTATGCAAAGCCTTACCAACATCCCCAGTTAAAGTCACACTGAAAAGAAAAACAAAACATAAATAGATGGCAAAGCTAGTTATCTCCTTTCTATAACATTTAGCTTTTACAGCATTATGGTTCAAAAAAAGCATTAAATGTTTCAAAATACATTTGAGTTTTGCTCTATTCAAAATAATAAATAAAGATGTAAAGAAAGATGTTAACATTAGAGGAAATTTATTTGCCTTTGTTGTAATTTGACTCCAAGGCAAAAAAATGAAAAATTACTTGACATGAGTGGTGTATGAGCTTCTATTTTTCCTTTGAAGAGGAGATTAAACGAAATAAGCAACTTTTTCATTCTTTTCTAATGAAGGTTCACTTTCCTCTATGTTACTGAATACTCCTGGACTTTCTTAACCTAAGAATTGTATGCCTACTTGGTTGAGTCATCAATATCTTTCCTGTCATTTTTCTCCCATTGAGCTTCATGCTAATGGACTTGGCCCAGTCCATTCCCTTCCTCCCTTTACTTTCTTGAAAATTACTTTTTACTTTTCTTCTCCTTTAAAAATTATTATTTTAATTCTTCTTTTCTTTCTCTTTACTTACAAACTTTTAAAAACTGATATTTACAAATCAGTCTGCTCCTTGAACTTGTTTTTCTTTCCTAATTTGTTCTTACATAGTTGATACATCCATACCATTCCTCCACTTTAACTTTGCATTATAAGGGACATTTTTCTGACTTACTTATATTTCTTCAAAAATCATTGTGCGTTCACTGGTCAGAATGGCCACCATGAAAAAGTCTACAAATAACAAATACTGGAGAGGGTGTGGAGAAAAGGGAGCCCTCCACCACTGTTGGTGGGAATGTAAATTGGTGCAGCCAGTATGGAAAACAGTATGGAGGTTCCTTCAAAAACTAAAAATAGGGCTTCCCTGGTGGCACAGTGGTTGAGAGTCTGCCTGCCGATGCAGGAGACATGGGTTCGTGCCCCGGTCCAGGAGGATGCCACATGCCACGGAGCAGCTAGGCCCGTGAGCCATGGCCGCTGAGCCTGCGCGTCAGGAGCCTCTGCTCCACAGCGGGAGAGGCTACAACAGTGACGGGCCCGCGTAATGCAAAAACAAAACCACTAAAAATAGAACTACCATACGACCCAGCAATCCCACTACTGGGCATATACCCAGAAAAGATACATGCACTCCAGTATTCATTGCAGCACTATTTACAATAGCCAAGACATGGAAGCAACGTAAGTGTCCATCAACAGATAAATGGATAAAGAAGATAGTGTGTGTGTATGTATACACACACACACTGGAATATTACTCAGCCATAAAAAAGAATGCAATAATTCCATTTGCAGCAACATGGATGAACCTAGAGATTATCATACTAAGTGAAGTTAAGTCAGACAAAGACAAATATTATATCACTTATATGTGGAATCTAAAAACACGATGCAAATGAACTTACTCACAAGACAGAAATAGACTCACATAGATAACAAACTTGTGGATACCAAAAGGGAAAGAGAAGGGGGAGGGACAAACTAAGAGGTTGGAATTAGTAGATACACATTACTATATATAAAATAGATGAACAACAAGGACTTACTGTATAGCACAGGGAACTATATTCAATATCATGTAATAACCTATACTGGAAAAGAATCTGAATATATACATTTAACTGAATCACTCTGCTGTATACCTGAAGCTAACACAACGTTGTAAATCAGCTATATTCTAATTAAAAAAAATCATGTGTGTTCAGCTCAACAATGGAAGAAGGCACTATGTTGATTATACATTCCCTAGATTAGTAGTTCTTAAATTTTAGCATGCATCAGAATCATTTGGAGATCTTATTTAAAAAAAAAAATCAAAAACAGACTGCTGGGCCTCAATCTGAAACAGTAGGTGTGGGGTGGGACCCAAGAATTTGCATTTCTAACATCTTCCCAGGTGATGCTGATGCTTGCTGGTCTGGGAACCACACTTTGAGAACTACTGGCCTAGTGAACCGGGAAAACTTAAGAAGTACCAGTAAATACACTTTGTTCTTTTTTTTATTTGGGGGTGTGGGGCAAATATAACACAGGATCCCTCAAATAAGCTGCCACATATAAACTGATACATCAATACAGAAATCATGTTTCAGTTCATGGTTTGACTCATGTGACCTGCAATTTAAATGAATAGAACTGGTCTTTTTGCAATAATGAACACTGAGAGTGAGTAACCATTTTGTTTTGCTTTCATTTTTTGTCCATTAATCCAGACTTGGAATTCTGTGTGAAGATATGTCAAAACAAATTAGTGGGTTGCTGTAGAAAAGCAGGTGGGGACTGATGAACAGAGTGTGACTGGAAGAGGTATTTCACAATTTGCTAAGGAAGCAAAGCATTATAATCCTACCGTCTTCTCTTACCACACACAGATGCATGAGCCACACACACACATATACACACACACTGTTTCTGTGGGTAAATCAAAGGTATTTAGGGTTTTTTTCCCCCACATCTGTGATTATTAAAACCCTCCTAGAACTGCTACAACCACAACATGTGGTAAAAATAATTATCGGGACTACATACTTAGAAAACATTTCTCCTTTATATGAGTGATTGTAACTGGTTTGCGTGATTTGTGCCAAATTGTGACTGGAAATTTGAGTTCGGGAACGGAACGTATATCTTTGCTTTTGTCTGTTTGTAGACAGAGGCTTATGTTCATGCATGCATTCATTGATTCATTAACATTTTTTATTAAGGGTCAGAGAAAGGGAGAGTAGGAAGATTCATACAAAGATGAATGAGAGCTCAGGGCATGGTGGATGATGTATCTGTGAAGTAAAGCACAGGCATAAATAGTACAATAGGAAGTATTCAATATTATGGGAGAATAGGGAAGAAGTACGGACTTCTCAGGGAAAACTTGACAGAAGTAACATTTGAATTGGACTTTGAAGAATGCATGAGTCATTGCTGGGGATGGCAAGTAGGAGAAAGCCTGGGCGGGGGTGGGGGGCATCATGCACACCTCCTGGGGAATAAACTTGTGTAAGGATTTCAGGGAAATTTTAAACAGGTGGATGTAGGTAGAGCATATAGTATGTGTATGGATCAAAGTATTAAGCACTAGGGCTGAAATCAGGTACAGAAAGGAGAAGAGGGAGCTGGTGTAAGCTAGGCTAAGATATCTGGACCTTATCCAGTGGTCCAGGAGGTGTCTACAAAGGAAGACCCGTATCAGTGAAGGCAGAAGCAGGAAAGACGTGTCTGAACAAGAACAGCAGTAAGAATCATAGAAAGAAAAGTTACTGAAGAGAATTTCACATATAGAGCTTTTAGTACAGATGTGCTAATAGGAGGCAGAGACGTCAACCACGATTTCCCAATTTTTAGTTGAAGCGACTGTACTGTTTATGATGCCATTTTATAATAGCAGGAATGCAGAAGTGTCTTAAAGTTGTGTTGAACTGTCTCTATGGCATTCTGGCAGCCATTGCCAAAGTACCTAAGTCTTAGCAAAAAGCTTTCAGAACAGGAAAATGACTTATTAATCATATGAAATACAGGATAGAATTTGTTCAGGTATAAGACATTATCCACTAAAAGCTAATATTTTATCAGTGAGCACTGTATTATTTCTTTGAGTCATTCAACAGTTGTTTCCGGACAAGAGTAATATTGAAGATTCTCAACAAGATGAGGGAAAGCCACCTGTCATCTCTCCTTGGTTGAGAAATACCAACATCTCTGTTATTTATGGGAATTGCTGTACCTCTGAGGAGTGTTGCAACAGGGAAGGACACCAAACAGGTTGAGAACCACTACTGTACGAAAAGGAGGTCAGAGAGATCCTTTACAGAGTGCTCCCAATCTTGGCTCCAACCACAGTCTCTGAAGAATACAGAGGCATAGCTTTAATCTCTGTCATTCCAATAAGGTTAAGAAAGATTGAGAGGAGGAAACAGGAGACGAAAGAAATCAGTCGTTTCCAGGGAGGTTTTACTGATTGCAGAAATTAGTCAGAAGCCAGTCTTTTCTACCAAAATATGAGGATCACGATAAACTGACAACCAGTGATTTGTGAGAGTAAACTTAAAAATCAGCAGAAAATTACTGATAGGAAGACAAGAAAGGTGACAAGTATCAAATAATAGTTTGAGGGTATGAGCCAGACCAGAAAGATGTTAAGGACAAGAATATTCTAAGGGAGGCTAGAGAAGTTCATGGGTCAATAGTTCAGTTCTTTCCGTACAGCCAAAGTGGTCAGCGAGACCAGGAAAGATATGACCATGACTTTGTCTTCTCATTGTTTTTGTGCCTACAAGGTCAAGGGCAATGTTCTGAAAGGCACAGGGTGGCCTGAGACCTGTATGTGGGTGAAGGGCAATAAAAAAATTATACTTCTTTGAGAGAAGGCCTCCAAAAATAAATGTAAGAGAGTAAGATATGCTAAAGATATTCAATACGCAAATACTCAAATTCATACATCAAGAGAAGATAGTGCATGGAAATGGTGAGAGCAGAGTTAACGGCAACAGTTGTGCTTATTAGGATGGTGAGACAGTGAAAGATTACGAAGGCAGTCTAACAATTTTCACCTGTTGATGAGGATCAACATGATAACTAAGCAGCAGACCAGAAAGACTGGTGATGAAAAGATAGACTGTCCAGTGTTAAAGCCTTGCTGCTACTCAGTGTGTGGTGCACGAACCAGATGCCTGGCATCATCTCAGATTTTGTTAGGACTGGAGAGAACCACCTACCCCGCCCCCAAAAAGGTCTACTCAACCAGAATCTGCATTTTAACAGGATTCCCGGGGACTACTGTGCACATTAAAGTTTGAGGAGCTCTGATCTGGGAGACTTTAAATAAGGCCAGGTGAAAGGTGACTGTATTTTGCATATCATAATTAACTCCATCTCTGCCTAAGTTAATTAAGTAAAACAGTCATTTTTAACTGATCTATTTTCAATGATTTTTAATTATTTTTCTCTTCAAAGATTCATCTGAGAATGTGGCAAATGCTTGAGACGCTCTTCTCCCCATCGCTCCCATCCTTACAAGTGGGCGCAATTTCAGAATATAACTTAAAGCCCAGCCACAGATTCCAATTTAAGAAGTAGTATTTAAAGAATCCCAAGCACTGCTCTACAGAATTATTAACTAGAAACCACCTGAATGCTTGAGGACCCGATCCGCCAAATGGCTGCTATCTTGGGGCCTAGCAGGGTTTGCTTTTAATAGAGACTTTGAAGACACCCACATAATGTTACACAACCAGGGCCCTGAACAGGACTGCCTTGATCGCCAGGCAACCAAGTTCTATGGATACCGAGATGACATGTAAAACGTGTGCCGTCAACTGCAATTGCCAAGTAAAACTTTCAGTCACAGGCATCTAGACATTTGGGTGGTATTATAAATCATCTGAAAGTTCTTGTTTATTAAATTAGAATCCTGAAGATTGTGATAATGGCTAATGTTTGAGTATTTATTATGCACTAGGAAACTATCTGCTCCTTGCCCCCATATCGCTCTTCCTTTCTCCTTAAAGTAACCTTGTAAGGTAGGTATTTTTGTCCCTAATTTTAAAATATGGAAACTGAGCCTTACTTTAATAAACTGTCCAAGATCATAGCTAACAAGTTAATGGAAAGTAGCGGAGCCTGAACTCACACATAGATCTAACTGACTGCAAAACCTGTATTTTTACCAGCCAGGCTAAAGACTATAAAAGTCTTTAGAATAACTGCTTTAGAAAAAATTCTGCAAAACCAACTCTATTTCACCATAAAATGAAATATTTCATCAGGGCTTTTTTCTTCCTAAACTACCTTTTCCACAGAAAGTACATCTTTTGTGTAAAATCTGTAAAATAATTTATTCTGGTTCATTCAGCAAGTTATCACCGAAGTTTGATACTGCTTATCAACGTTGTAAGGTGATTAATGTCAAATATGAAAACAAAATAAGATGGCTCATACAGACTGAGTAAAGTTGGGGAAAAAGTTATTTTATTTTTAAATTACATTATTCTTTTCATAGCAGCTGATGAGTTCATGAGGTAAAGCAAAAAGCTGCATCAAAAAGCCTTAAGTCCATAAATTCTAACTCGCTCCTCTGTTGACCTGACTTCATCAGAGGTTACTTACAACTTGGGCTCAGGTGCTTTAATCATAAGACAAACTATGTAGCCCAAATTATATAACAACACAGGGTCTTTCTAGGCCGATAGCCTGAAGCACTCCTCCACAGTCAATTAATTTTAACAACATTCTGTAAGGCAAATAGGGAGAGTAAGAACGTTACTATCACATGCGAAAGAGCCTGCCAGAAAAATGTTTTTAAGTATATGCCCTCTATTCTGTGAGGTATTCCTAGTCCTTATTTTCTTTAACAATTATTATTCATGTCACATTTTTTAAAATGTCACAGTATGAAGCCATCTATTACATTGAAATGGTGAAAGGGAAGGATGGAGAGATAGGGAACAAATGAACATGGATTTGTAAACACTGTCCTAGGAGTTTTAAACCTTAAATGACCTCTAAAGGAGACTGTTTTGAGACTTCCACAGATCTTTCTCCATTTATATAATAATAATGCTCTCCTCCCATTAGCACTGTGATTTTGAAGTACAGTATATTTGAGGTATCATGTAATCCTCACACCAAGCTGGGAACTCTTATCACCTTTTTACTGAAAGGAAAACTAAAGTTTGGAGATGTTATACATTAATTGCCCAAGCTGGTGCAGCTCATAAGTGAGAAAGCTTTCTGAAACTGGGTTTCCCAGACTCAGGTCTCTTGCTGTCTCCCAACTAGCAATACTAGAAATGTTTAGTTTGAACATAAGTATCTGGCTTTGTCTGCGAGGCTCTTTGTATAAGGTTGTCCCATTTGTAATTTGATTCAAGTAAACTAACACATACTAAGCTTCTATTAAGGTTCAGTGAATACAGAAATGAGAAATACAATCTTTACACTCAGAAGCCTTCTCATCTGGTGTAGAAGATACATAAACCAGGAACTGCAATCTAAACTACTCCCTTACTATGCTCATTATGCCTTCCTGAAAATGGGTGTGAATGTGCAAACTAGTGAACTGGACACTTTAGGTGAATTGTATGGGATGTGAATTATATCTCAATACAGCTGCCATTAAAAAAATAAAATAATAAATTAAAAAAATATTTAAAAATTTGTGTTAAGGAAAGGATTCTTGTCTCCAGAAAACCTAAGATAATCACAAAATAATGACTTACCCTTGATCTTGGACGTGACTTTTAATAATACAATCTCAGCATTTTGGGATACTGCTTTTGCACAAAATTATTAACTTCTAATCAATAAACATCCAACCAAAGTTATGGTGCTTTACATGTAGCATTTCTAATTTCATTGTTGTTTCAAACACACGTTATATTTTTTGAGATTTACATTTCCTAACATAAATATTATACTTAGTTGTCTAAAATTACTACTTATTTTTTAAAGCAAAGGTAACATAAAATAAAACATCCAATAGTTGCACAAATGTTATATAAATAAAGATAGAGGCCCTGTCCAAATGAAATGTGCACTGGTAGGCAATGCCACTGTGGAACGGTCCCAAATAGACAAGTTCCTCTGAAATACGGGCAGGAGCGGCTCCTTGCCCGTTGCCCAGCCCTCTGATCCAGTGTGAACTTTTCATTTTACAGGTGAGGACAACGAAACATGAAGGTGTTGACCTCTTAAAATATTCCCAAGATCACATAGAAAAGGATCACAAACAGAAGTCTCTACTGCTTTTTCTACTACTACACTGAGTTGGGATTAACTGGTAAAGTCTTTACTGATACAACACATAGTTATCAAGTAGTTTCTATTTTCTAGGCTTCATTCTAGGCAATATAGATATGTTGATAAAAATCACAGGCAAAAAATTTGCACTGTGGCAAGGAAGACAGATAAGAAGCCCGAGTAAACAAGTAACTAAAGGATAGTAATTAGTTGCTATCCAGAGGATTAAGATAAGGTTATTCATGGAGGTGACTTTAGCTCCTGAGCCCTACATGGCTGCCTGTGAAGAGTGGTGGGAAAAGAAATCCAGGCAGTAAACGAGCTGATGAAAAGGTTGTGGTTGGTAGGAGGCAGAGGTAGAGAAAGCAGGATTGATCAATACAATGGAGAAGGACCGCTTCACTGCAGAATAAGGAGTTTGCATCTCTGAGCACGTTCTGGTATAATTTTAAGGATAAGTCCTAATTTACCTAATTAGGTGGTAGACCCAGACTTTACCAGAAAATCAAGTATTAAAATCTATTGTGTACCTTCTTTTTCAAATAAGGAAAAGTACTGTATGTTTCCTCTGTGTGCCCTAGCAAGAAGCTTACATTTCAGCAACACTAAGAAAAAAATAGTGGCACAATGAGCACAAACTCAATCAGTCATCTTCCACGCTGCGGTCCCAATGCCTGTTCTAAGCTGCCAATCTGAACAGGACATGTCCCTCCTGAAATCCCTTTATGGTCTGTCGTTTCTCTTAGCAGAGAGTCAAACTCCTCATCATGGCCCACAAGGCAGCACATGCTGGTCCCTGACAATTTCTCCAGCCTCACTTCCTGCTACCTGTTGCTCACAGGACCAGCTGAGTTCTCTTCTCAGACGAACCCTGTGCTCACTCTACTTGTTAATGCTTTGTCCTTGACCAGGACAAGACAGAGATGCTTCTTGCTCAACTCTTCCCAAAGTGAACTCCTACCTATACTTCAGGTCTTTGTCAAGATAACACCTCTTCAGAGGAAGTTCCTCTAGAAAACCTGCCTTGCCCCCTTGTCCTAAGTCTGACTTAGGAGCTTCACCTCCAGATATCCCGTCATCTTTAGCACTGACCACCCCCACGTTGCGACCGTCTACATATTTGCAGCTGTCCTGCATAATCTTGTTGAGGGCAGGGACCATAGCTGTCCTGTTCATTGTTGTATCTTCCATACTGAGTGCAGTCTGGGCATTTAGCATCTAGGAGCTTAATACATAGTGAATACGTGCAAAGAAAACTTTCTACTAGGTTTTAAATTCCTAGAGAGCAGGAACCCTAGGCTGGTTAAACATACTACTCCAACTCTAAACACAAGGTGAGTGCTCAAAGAAATTTACAGTTTTTCAACTGAGAGCTGCATTTCTCACGCTTTACATTCTATGATTTGAGTATACTGAAAGTGGAGTTTCTGGTAAAGAGCCCTGCCATTGTCTTTGCACCAGCTTTGGCCGTATTTTAACCTGCCCAGCCATCGGATACCATTTCTAAGTCTACGTAGACAAATATCTGAACTAATATTACTCATCTACCCTCTCAATATGGTCTGATTTACGCCGTAAGTATTTATGCCATAAAGTATTCCTGCATCTAAACTTTGTCCTACATATGAAATACTCACTATTATCCTGCAACTTAGACCATTTGATTTAAAATGCATTTCTTCAGGGCTTTTAAATACTTTGTGATCTTTATCTTTCCACAATGTGGAAATCAGTTTCAGAACTAAACTGATCACAGTGATCGATGTTTTGATGCAACAGTTCCTTACATTTAAAATCAAGAACACAAAATCAAAATTTAACTAAAACGTATGCTCTTAATAAGTTTAAATATTTGTACCTACCTTCTAGTGCATCTTTCATATCCTGAGCAAAAAGGGTCCACATAATTTCAGCACTTATTTTTCCCATGTTCAGTTCCTGAGGAAACCTAAAAGCAAACACATATATTAGGTCAAAAAGAAAAACGTGCCTGAAAAAAAACGCTTCACATTACACAGACACCACAGTAATTATTACATAGTTTATAAATACTTTTACTTATGAGATTTCTCTTTATAAATTTTCAGGGGTAGGGAAAAAAAGCTGAACACCAGAGTGTGGCGATAAAGACAATTATTGGGTAAAAGGAAAACAGACTTCATTACATCAGTGCCAATGTAATGTTGCCCAGGGTTCCTGATGGATGTCTTATGCTGTGTGTTTGCTTGTGTCTAAAGAGTCCCTTTAGTTTTATCAAACACTTTGTCTTCATATGTCTCAATTTGAGGATAGGCCAGATGAATCTGAGGAGCAGATACCATATAACAGCAAAAACCACAGCTCACATTCATCTGTCAGCCATTTTTCTCGAAGCAAACTTGAGTGCTTCCATTCTCTATTTGCTTAAAGCAAATTATTTCAAGAAAGATTCCTCACTCCTCTGGTAAAATGGCCCATGATGGACCCATTAATCAGGACTCCAGAACTACCAGGCAGGCTGTGTATTTTAGATCAAAGAAGCTTAAGCCAAAGACAGGATTCCTACTGCTGCTGAATATGTATTCTGTTTGTATGTGTTTTCAATCTCATGATAAGCCCAGTGAAAATAATTTCATTCATTTCATTTCATTGTAAACACTCAGCCCATGCTAACATGCAAGATGGAAAGTACTTTCTGTTCTAACAAATAGATATTATATATTTTATGCATTGAATATATTATTTATAAAGTGCACGCATATAAATGTTTATATACATATATACAAGCTAACATATTAAAGAAATACATATATATGTAAAGTAACAAGAATAACTCTCACATTCATTTATTTTTCATTTTTAAGATTTTTTTGATGTGGACCATTTTTTTTTTTTTTAAAGTCTTTATTGAAAGTTAAGACTTTGTCTTCCTATGCAGGGGGTGCAGGTTCAATCCCTGGTATGCAATTAAGATCCCACATACCTCACAGCCAAAAAACCAAAACATAAAACAGAAGCAATATTGTAACAAATTCAATAAGGACTTCACATTCATTTATATCTTTGAGTCCAAATCAGAAAAAGAGAAAAGAGTAATATAACCCTGAATGGGATAGAAAGGGTTACTTAAGTAAATATGACCTCAGTATAACCTCAGCAAAGAAAAGACCACATATCCTACATACTATTTCACCAAAGCACAGCGTGTTTCATCAAATATCCCTTACTAATTTCCACCGATCAATTTATCTAATAATGTCAACTGATATTTAAAACTTAAATGTGGAGGCATTATTATTAAGTATTAAAACAGAATGCTTCCTATGATCAAAAAATAAATATAACCTAGATATATACAAAATTAGTTTTCAACAATAAATTTTACCCCCTTTATATAAAAATAACCTTTGGCAAGTAATGTTTCATTTGTGGATAGCTATGAAAATCCCATATATGTAGTATATTAAATTTTATGTAATAGATACACAGCAACAAAATTGTAAGTGATATAATTACAGTGATTTAAGCTCATAAAATGAGGAAATCTATTATTTTAATTTTTTGAATACAGAATAAAGAATGTATTAATTCAGTTTATGGTGCCCTGATATAAAAAACAAAGACATTGGGAGACCTTCAAGATGGCAGAAGAGTGAGATGTAGAGATCACCTTCCCCCCCAACAAATACATCAGAAATACATCTACATGTGGAACAGCTCCTATGGAACACCTACTGAACACTGGCAGAAGACCTCAGACCTCCCAAAAGGCAAGAAACTCCCCACGTACCTGGGTAGGGCAAAAGGAAAAAAGAAAAAACAGAGACAAAAAAGAATAGGGACAGAACCTGCACCTCTGGGAGGGAGCTGTGAAGGAGGAGAAGTTTCCACACGCTAGGAAGGCTCTTCACGGGCGGAGACTGCGGGTGGCAGAGGCGGGGAGCTTCGGAGCCACGGAGGAGAGCGCAGAAACAGGGGTGCAGAGGGCAAAGTGGAGCGATTCCTGCACAGACGATCGGTGCCAACCAGCACTCACCAGCCCGAGAGGCTTGTCTGCTCACCCGCCGGGGCGGGCGGGGCAGGGAGCTGAGGCTCGGGCTTCGGTCAGAGCACCCGGAGAGGACTGGGGTTGACTGCGTGAACACAGCCTGAAGGGGTTAGTGCACCACAGCTAGCCGGGAGGGAGTCCAGGAAAAAGTCTGGAGCTTCCAAAGGGGCAAGAGACCATTGTTTCAGGGTGTGTAAGTAGAGGGGATTCAGAGCATCGCCTAAACGAGCTCCAGAGATGGGCGGGAGCTGCGGCTATCAGCGTGGACCCCAGAGACGGGCATGAGACGCTAACACTGCTGCTGCAGCCACCAAGAATCCTGTGTGCAAGCACAGGCCACTCTCCACACCTCCCCGCCCAGGAGCCTGTGCAGCCCGCCACTGCCAGGGTCCCGGGATCCAGGGACAACTTCCCCGGGAGAACACACGTCACGCATCAGGCTGCTGCAATGTCACGCCGGCCTCTGCCGTTGCAGGCTTGCCCCGCATCCATACTCTCCCACGCCCCGGCCTGAGTGAGCCAGAGCCCCCTAACCAGCTACTCCTTTAACCTTGTCCTGAGCAAAGAACAGATGCCCTCAGGCTACCTACATGCAGAGGCAGGGCCAATCCAAAGCTGAACCCTGGGAGCTGTTCGAACAAAGAAGAGAAAGGGAAATCTCTCCGAGCAGCCTCAGGAGCAGCGGATTAAATCTTCACAATCAACTTGATGTACCCTATATCTTTGGAATACCTGAATAGATAATGAATCATCCCAAAATAGAAGTGGTAGAATTTAGGAGCAATGGTATAGATATATTTTTTTCCTTTTTCTCTTAGTGAGTGTGCATGTGTATGATTCTTTGTGTGATTTTGTCTGCATAGCTTTGTTTTTACCATTTGTCCTAGGGCTCGGTCTGTCCACTTTTTTTTTTTTCTTTTAGTATAGTTTTTAGCACTTGTTATCATTGGTGGATTTGTTTTTTGGTCTGGTTGCTCACTTCTTTCTTTCATTCTTTATTTTTCTTTTTTTATTACTTTTAAATTTTTAATAATTTTTTATATCAATAACTTTACTTTATTTTATTACTTTTCCTTCTTTCTTTCTTTTCCTCCCCTTTCTTCTGAGCCATGTGGCAGACAGGGTCTTGGTGCTCCGGTCAGGTGTCAGGCCTCTGCCTCTGAGGTGAAAGAGCCGACTTCCGGACACTGGTCCACCAGAGACCTCCCGGCTCCACGTAATATCAAACGGCGAAAGCTCTCCCAGAGATCTCCATCTCAATGTGAAGACACAGCTCCACTCAACAACCAGCAAGCTACAGTGCTGGACACCCTATGCCAAACAACTAACAGGACAGTAACAAAACCCCACCCATTAGCAGGGAGGCTGCCTAAATTCATAATAAGGTCAAAGATGCCCCAAAAGACACCACTGGACGTGGTCCTGCCCACCAGAAAGACAAGATCCAGCCTCGTCCACCAGAACACAGGCACAACTCCCCTCCACCAGGAAGCCTACACAACCCACTAAACTAACCTTAGCCACTAGGGGCACAAACCAAAAACAACAGGAACTACGAACCTGCAGCCTGCGAAAAGGAGACCCCCAAAACAGTAAGTGAAGCAGAATGAGAAGACAGAGAAACACATAGAAGATGAAGGAGCAAGGTAAAAACCCACCAGACCAAACAAACGAAGAGAAAATAGGCAGTCTACCTGAAAAAGAACTCAGAGTAATGATAGTAAAGATGTTCCAAAATCTTGGAAATAGAATAGAGAAAATACAAGAAACGTTTAATAAGGACCTAGAATAATTAAAGAGCAAACAAACAGTGATGAACAACACAATAAATGAAATTAAAAATTCTCTAGAAGGAATCAACAGCAGAATAACTGAGGCAGAAGAACGGATAAGAGACCTGGAAGATAAAATAGCGGAAATAACTACTGCAGAGCTGAATAAAGAAAAAAGAATGAAAAGAATTGAGGACAGTGTCAGAGACCACTGGGACACGTTAAACACACCAACATTCGAATTATAGGGGTCCCAGAAGAAGAAGAGAAAAAGAAAGGCACTGAGAAAATATTTGAAGAGATTATAGTTGAAAACTTCCCTAATATGGAAAAGGAAATAGTTAATCAAGTCCAGGAAGCACAGAGACTCCCATACAGGATAAATACAAGGAGAAACACGCCAAGACACATATTAATCAAACTGTCAAAAATTAAATACAAAAAAAAAATATTAAAAGCAGCAAGGGAAAAACAACAAATAACATACAAGGGAATCCCCATAAGGTTAACAGATGACCTTTTAGCAGAAACTCTGCAAGCCAAAAGGGAGTAGAAGGACATATTTAAAGTGATGAAAACGAAAAACCTACAACCAAGATTACTCTGTCCACCAAGGATTTCATTGAGGTTTGAAGGAGAAATTAAAACTGCACAGACAAGCAAAAGCTAAGAGAATTCAGCACCACCAAACCAGCTTTACAACAAATGCTAAAGGAACTTCTCTAGGCAGGAACCACAAGAGGAGAAAAAAACTTACAATAACAAACCCCAAACAACTAAGAAAATAGTAATAGGAATATACATATTGATAATTACCTTAAATGTAAATGGATTAAATGCTCATACCAAAAGACATAGACTGGCTGAATGGATACAAAAACAAGACCCATATATATGCTGTCTACAAGAGATCCACTTCAGACCTAGGGACACATACAGACTGAAAGTGAGGGGATGTAAAAAGATATTCCATGCAAATGGAAAGCAAAAGAAAGCTGGAGTAGCAATTCTGATATCAGAAAAAATAGAATTTAAAATAAAGACTAGTACAAGAGACAAAGAAGGACACTACACGATGATCAAGGGATCAATCCAAGAAGAAGATATAACAATTGTAAATATTTATGCACCCAAAATAGGAGGACTTCAATACATAAGGCAAATGCTGACAGCCATAAAAGGGGAAATTGGCAATAGCAAAGTCACAGTAGGGGACTTTAAGACCCCACTATCACCAACTGACAGATCATCCAAAGTGAAAATAAAAAAGGAAACACAAACTTTAAATGACACAGTAAACAAGATGGACTTAATTGATATTTATAGGACATTCCATCCAAAAACAACAGAACACACTTTCTTCTGAAGTGCTCATGGAACATTCTCCAGGATAGATCATATCTTGGGTCACCAACCAAGTCTGGGTAAATTTAGGAAAAGTGAAATTCTATCTTTTCCAACCACAACACTATGAGACTAGATATCTACTGCAGAAAAATCTGTAAAATATACAAACACATGGAGGCTAAACAATACACTAATTAATAACCAAGAGATCACTGAAGAAATCAAAGAGGAAAAAAAAAATACCTAGACACAAATTACAGTGAAAACACAATGACCCAAAACTTTTCGGATGCAGCAAAAGCAGTTGTAAGAGGGAACTTTATAGCAATAGAATCCTACCTCAAGAAACAAGAAACATCTCAAATAAAAAACCTTACCTTACACCTAAAGAGATTAGAGAAAGAAGAACAAAAAACCCCCAAAGTCAGCAGAAGGAAAGAAACCGTAAAGATCAGATCAGAAATAAATGAAAAAGAAATGAAGGAGACAAGAGCAAATATCAAAAAACTAAAAGCTGGTTCTTTGAGAAGATAAACAAAATTGATAAACCATTAGTCAGACTCATCAAGAAAAAAAGGGAGAAGACTCAAATCAATAGAATTAGAAATGAAAAAGAAGTAACAACTGACACTGCAGAAACACAAAGGATCATGAGAGATTACTACAAACAACAATACGCTAATAAAATGGACAACCTAGAAGAAAAGGACAAATTCTTAGAAAAGCACATCTTCTGAGACTGAATCAGGAAGAAATAGAAAATATAAACAGACCAATCGCAAGCACTGAAATTGAGACTGTGATTAAAAATCTTCCAACAAAAAAAAGCCCAGGACCAGATGTCTTCTCAGGTGAATTCTATCATTTAGAGACGAGCTAACATCTATCCTTATCAAACTCTTCCAAAATATAGTAGAGGGAGGAACACTCCCAAACTCATTCTATGAGGCCACCATCACCCTGATAAGAAAACCACACAAAGATGTCACAAAGAAAGAAAACTACAAGCCAATATCAGCGATGAACATAGATGCCAAAATCCTCAATAAAATATTAGCAAATAGAATCCAACAACACATTAAAAGGATCATACATCATGATCAAGTGGGGTTTATTCCAGGATTACAGGATTCCTCAATATACGCAAATCAATCAATGTGATCTAGCATATTAACAAACTGAAGGAGAAAAACCATATGATCATCTCAATAGATGCAGAAAAAGCTTTTGATAAAATAAAACACCAATTTATGATAAAAACCCTCCAGAAAGGAGGCATAGAGGGAACTTCCCTCAACATAATAAAGGCCATATATGACAAACCCACAGCCAACAGCATTCTCAATGGTGAAAAACTGAAACCATTTCCACTAAGATCAGGAATAAGATGAGGTTGCCCACTCTCACCACTATTACTCAACATAGTTTTGGAAGTTTTAGCCACATTAATCAGAGAAGAAAAAGCAATACAAGGAATCCAAATTGGAAAAGAAGAAGTAAAGCTGTCTCTGTTTGCAGATGACATGATACTATACATAGAGAATCCTAAAGACGCTAACAGAAAACTACTAGAGCTAATTAATGAATTTGGTAAAGTAGCAGGAGACAAATTAATGCACAGAAATCTCTTGCATTCCTATACACTAATGATGAAAAATCTGAAAGAGAAGGAAAGGAAACACTCCCATTTACCACTGCAACAAAAAGAATAAAATACCTAGGAATACAACTACCTAAGGAGACAAAAGACCTGTATGCAGAAAACTATTAGACACTGATGAAAGAAATTAAAGATGATAAACATATGGAGAGATATAGCATGTTCTTGGATTGGAAGAATCAACATTGTGAAAATGACTCTACTACCCAAAGCAATCCACAGAGTCAATGCATTCCCTATCAAACTACCAATGGCATTTTTCACAGAACTAGAACAAAAAATTTCACAATTCATATGGAAACACAAAAGACCCCGAATAGTCTAAGCAATATTGAGAAAGAAAAATGGAGCTGAAGGAATCACGCTCCTGGACTTCAGACTATAGTACAAAGCTACAGTAATCAAGACAATATGGTACTGGCACAAAAACAGAAATATAGATTAGCAGATCAGGACAGAAAGCGCAGAGATAACCCCATGCACATATGGTCACCTTATCCTTGATGAAGGAGGCAAGAATATACAAAGGAGAAAAGACAGCCTCTTCAATAAGTGGTGGTGGGAAAACTGGACAGCTATGTGTAAAAGAATGAAATTAGAACATTCCCTAACATCATACACGAAAATAAGCTCAAAATGGGTTAAAGACCTAAATGTAAGGCTAGAAACTATCAAACTCTTAGAGGAAAACATAGGCAGAACACTCTATGACATAAATCACAGCAAGATCCTTTATGACCCACCTCCTAGAGAAATGGCAATAAAAACAAAAATAAACAAATGGGACCTAATGAAACTTAAAAGCTTTTGCACAGCAAAGGAAACCATAAACAAGACGAAAGACAACCCTCAGAATGGGAGAAAATATTTAAAAATGAAGCAACTAACAAAGGATTAATCTCTAAAATTTACAAGCAGCATATGTAGCTCAATATCAAAAAAACAAAAACCAAATGAAAAAAAGGGCAGAGGACCTAAGCAGACATTTCTCCAAAGATGATATACAGATTATCAACAAACACATGAAAGAATGCTCAACATCACTAATCATTAGAGAAATGCAAATCAAAACTACAATGAGGTATCCCCTCACACCAGTGAGAATGGCCATCATCAAAAAATCTACAAACAATAAATGCTGAAGAGGGTGTGGAGAAAAGGGTACGCTCTTGTAGTGTTGGTGGGAATGTAAATTGATACAGCCACTATGGAGAACAGTATGGAGGTTCCTTAAAAAACTAAAAATAGAACTACCATATGACCCAGCTATCCCACTACTGGGCAGATACCCTGAGAAAATCATAATTCAAAAAGAGTCATGTTAACAAAATGATCATTGCAGCTCTATTTATAATAGCCAGGGTATGGAAACAATGTAAGTGTCCATCAACAGATGAATGGATAAAGAAGATGTGGCATTTATATATACAATGGAATATTACTCCACCATAAAGTGAAATGAAATTGAGTTATTTGTAGTGAGGTGGATGGAACTAGTGTCTATCATACAGAGTGAAGTAAGTCAGAAAGAGAAAAACAAATACCATATGCTAACGCATATATATGGAATCTAAAAAAAAAAAAAGACAAAATGGTTCTGATGAACCTAGGGGCAGGACAGGAATAATGACGCAGACCTACTAGAGAATGGACCTGAGGATGGGGAGGGGGAAGGGTAAGATGGGATGAAGTGAGAGTGTGGCATGGACTTGTATACACTACCAAATGTAAAACAGATAGCTAGTGGGAAGCAGCTGCATAGCACAGGGGAGATCAGCTAGGTGCTTTGTGACCACCTAGGGGGGTGGGAGGGAGATGCAAGAGGGAGGAGATATGGGGATATATGTATATGTATAGCTGATTCACTTTATTATAAAGCAGATTCTAACACAGCAACATAAAGCAATTATACTCCAATAAACGTGTTAAAAAATACATTATACAAAAAGTGAACTAAAGAGCATTATCTCTCATGAAATTGATGCAGAAGTCCTCAACGAAAAATGACAAATTCAATCCTTACATATATTCAAAGGATAATACATCATGACCAAGAGACTTATCCCAGAAATGCAGCATAGGTTCAACATTCAAAAATCAATCAATGTGATTCACCATATTTACAGACTAAGGAGAAAACTTTTAGCATCTCAATGGATGCAGAGAATGTATCTGATGAACTTCAACATTTGTTCATGCTAAAAACAAAACAAGTCAAAAACAAAAACAAACATCCTAAAACTAGGAAATTAAAGGGAACTTCCTTAAACTTATAAAGAGAATCTGCAAAAACCTACAGCTAACATCATACTAAGATAAGGATCAAGGTAATGGTATTTACTCTCACTATTCCTATTAAACACTGTACTGGAGTTCCTAAAGATTGTAAACAGGAAAGAAAAAGAAATAATATCAGAGGCATATAGAAATAAAACTCTCTATTTGCAGACAACATGATCATCTACATAGAAAATCTCCAAAAACTACAAAAATGCTACCAAATAAGTTCAGCAAGGTCACAGAATACGAATTCAAGACACACAATCATTGTATTTCTATACTCTAGCAATGAACCATTGGAAACTGAGATTAAAACAGCAATATATTTACAATAGCAGCAAAAGATGAAATACTTAGGCATAAATCTAGAATATATGTACAAGATTTATATGAGGAAACCTGCAAAGTACTGAGGAGAAACATGAAATAAAGCTTAAATAAATGGAGAAATATGTTGTATTCACGAATTGGTATATTTAATGTCATTAGAATGTTAATTTTTCCCAAGTTGATTTACAGATTCAATGCAATCTCACCCAGAATTCTAGCAGAACTCTTTTTGTAGAAACTGACAAATTCATTCTAAAATTTACATGGTGAAGCAAAAAGAACTAGAAGAGCAAAAAGGGTATTTATTAAAATAGCTGAAGGATTTACAACACCTGTCTTCACAGCTTACTATGAAACTATAGTAATTAAACAGTGTATCTTCAAGGTAAATTAATTTTCAACAAGATGTTACATTAATTCAATGGAGAAAAGATAGACCTACTACTTGTAGGGCCTTATTTCCTATTATTCTACTGATCCCATGTTCACCTTTCTCAGTTTTTCAACTGGCACTTTCTCAGACTCTCAGCCTCTGCCTCTAGGCAGATCAGTTGACGCCTCTAGGGGAGAGGGTCGGCATGTACCTGACACACTTTTCTAGTAAATACGTGCATATATCATAAAGATATAAATAAATTCATGGGGGTAAAAAGATCAAACCTATTCTAATAGTAAGGTTTGGGCAAGTAGTAAAGGGAATTGAATTCAGGGAGGCATATATACACGTCTTCAATCCGATTTGCAATGTTTTGTTTATTTTAGAAAAAAACTAAAAAGTTTATAATTTTACAAGCAGTAAAATAAGAGGTAATATAATACAAATGAGTGCTAACATATTTAGCATTTAATAAGTAATATTTGTTAATAAGTCGCTATTAATTGAAGGCCTAGCATGTGCTATGCACAGCACTGAGGGCTAAATAAAATACACACAGTCCTTGCCCCTCAGAAGTTTACAACCTAGTAGAAATGACAGTAAAAAAAAAAACAAACATATATATATATGTATAAAACATATCATATGATATATATTTGATAAGTCTCACAAAGAAAGCTAGAGGGTGAAACAATAGAGCTGGTTGTGAAAACAGTGGCTTTAGAAAATCAAGGGTTTGGAGAAACAACTCCTCTTTACCGGTTCTTAGGGGCTGTGACAGCAGCTTATTTTCAATGGAGGGTCACTCCTGTAGCCTGTACAGAGATGGGAAGCAGCAGCATGAACAAGTTTGGCAAGAGAAGATTCAGAACTTCTGGTATCAAGGACCAACAGTGATAGGAACCTTGGTGTATGCTGTAAATGACAGTGACTGCCATGATATCAAAGGGGAACAGAAGAAGAGCAACATGGGGAATGGGAACATGGATAATAAATAGAAAAGGAGACTGCAGAACATCAGCTGTAGGTGAGAGAATACACAGGAGCTAGACCAAGGAGCAAGGGCAAAAAGAGCCAAAGATATCCTGAGTGGCTGCTGTTTTTCTATTCTTGGGTCTACACTTGGGTGATGTGACTTAAAAGAAACATGGGTCACTACTATATATAAAATAGATAAACAAGGACCTACTGTATAACACAGGGAACTATATTCAATATCTTGTAATAACCTATAATGGAAAAGAATTTGAAAAAGAATAGATAAATGTATGTATAACCAAATCACTTTTCTGTACACCAGAAACTAACACAATATTATAAATTAATTATATTTCAATTAAAAAAAAGAAACATGCGTCATAATGGAAAGGGACATTTTACTTGATTTGCACTAAGTACAAATTACTAAACACAATAAAGGTAAGAGTATATGATGCAGAAGTATATACTGGTGCAGTCATTCACAGAAGTTATCTGAAGAAAGTTAAGATTTGTATGTACTTTTCGAGGAGGATAAAGATTAACTGGTGGAAGGGATAAGCTATGCACCCCAGTTAATGGCTTTAATTACCATAAGAAAAGACTCTCAAAGTGACTTTTAAAATATTTTTCCTTTAATCTAGACCGTTCAATCAAATAACTTCAAAACAGGGAATCTAAAAATAAGCTATTAGTGTCAGGATTTTCTCAGTTGCATAAGCAATGTCAAGTTTGATTTTTATTCTTGAAAAACTGAGGTTTAAAGGTTCTCATTATTACTGTTGAGGATTTAACAAAAACTTAAACCAAAACCAAACTACCATTTAAAATAAAAACAACACACAAGAAAAATACACACTAGATATATAAAAGGCAAAGGGATAATACTATTAATGCAAGAAGAATTGTTACAAATCTGAAGAAAAAGAGGGATATTAGAAAAAATGGCTGAGATGAATGGACAATCTAAAAATTAAACAACACAAAAACCTAGTAAATATAGAAAAAGCATGCTCACTTCTCTAATATTCAAAGAAATTTCAATTAAAATAATAGTAAAATTTTTTTACTAAGGACATTTCAGGCTAGAAAACAAGCAGAAAATATTAATGAAAATTCAGGACCTGTCTGAACCTGATTTACAAAAGCTATTTAATGACTCTCTACAGGCTTTCAGTTTTTATGTTATTCTGATACCTGCATTATTTCCACTCCCTTCTCTCCTGTGTCCCAGGAGTCCCCTCCATGGACTGCATCATCATGGTGTTAATATGAAACTACAAAATAATATGCACCTATTAAAAAGAGCAAGATAGGTCTGCCTATATTGACATGAAAAGATGTCTGTCAAGCTGTTTTAAGTGAACAAAGCAAATTATACAGATTACGGTACATATTATCCTATATTTTGTAAAAAAAAAAAGAGTAAAAATAAATATTATTAAATGAATTTCTACGCTTATACATGCACAAAATAGTAGTTGGAAAAAATACACCCAACTACTGAAAATTTGTAAGGAGTGGGTAAGGGAGTCTTATTTTTGGTTTTTATTTGTTTTCTTCATAAAAATGATACATAAACATTTAGAACTTTCACTTTCTACTTCAAATAGGCCTGTGAAGTTGAATATGATCATTTTAATAAACACAAAAATTTAAATAAATTCTGAAATAAACATCAAAGGGCATTTTACTAAATACTAGAATTATTTTTATAAAGCTAAATAACATTCATTTATTTCTCACAAAATTCCTATTTGATTGTTGTCATTCTCATTTTTCAAATGAGGAACTGGTGGTCAGAATTAGAGCCTTGAGCTGTTTTCCCAAAGCTCGTGATCTCTCCAATAAAGAAACAGCAAATATTCAATTTTTTTTGATACTTAGAAGAGGCATAAAGATAACTTTGACTACACTCATTTTAGACTTAGGAACGTTAGAGATTAAGAAACATGTCCTAAAACATGAAACACATCAATGACAGAATCAATAATAGAGCTTATGCTTCTTGACCATATTTCTTTTTCATTCTTTTTCTTATGACAATAACAGAAATTCCCAAGCATTGAAAATGTCTTCACAGCTAATTCTTTTGTTTTGTTTTGTTTCAGCCTATTGATTTTGCCTTAAAATATTTACAGTGCAAATCATTAGCTTCATATTTTATGTAATAGTCTATCTTTAAATTTAAATCTCAAGATTTACTTCTTGCCAAGCTCTGCTTCCACACAGAAGATAATCTTTGGGGTCTGAGACATTACCCTGATATCTGTTTTACAAGTTTTGCTTATTGTGTATTATGACATGCTAGCTTCAAATTTGGTTTTCTTACTATTACCTATGGAAATAACAGATATCCTTGTGCTAGAAAAAAATAACTCAAAGATCCTTTGTTTACCTAAGCGTTACATAAGTTCTTCTGAAGTCTATATTTTAATTTTACTTTACTACCTCTCTATGGTATTTCTGGTGCATTTGGAAGTACTTCTCTGGCTCTGTCTTACATAAATCCTAGTTAAATAAAAAACCTCAGTAGTCAGCCCTGAATCCAGATAGCACACTTGGTCATCCACCTCTTCCGCAATCTACAGCATCTCCTTTCTACTCTCCTGTGGATTATTCCTTTGACATACCGTTAGAATTTGTCCCTGCCCCGCTCCTACCGTCACGTCTCCAGTTCAAGTCTTTACCCTCCCTTGCCTCAAGAGCTGAATTAACCTGTTAGTTTATCTATTTGCTCCATTTCTTCCTCTTCAAATTCATCCTCTATACTACCACCTAATTTACCTTTTAAGAACATAGGCTGTAGTATTTCAAACCACTACTTTAAAACCATCAATTGTTTGTCACATATTCATTAGCATAGAGAAGTTTCAACTCATTAAGATGACTTGCCTGGCCAATGACAATCTGACCCCCACTTTAACTATCTCTACTCTCCAACACTTTCCATGCTCTAGCCACCCAGACTACTTATAATTTCTTAACATATCTGATGTCCCATGTCTTCTGATCACTTTCCCCTAACTGTTCTCTCTCTTCCTCAATTTCCATTTGATCATAAATACTTTGTTCCTTCAAAGCACAGCTCCTCCCGCTAAAGTCTTTTGTTGTAATGAAGGCAGAATTAGCAGTGATTAATTAGCTGTGAGGGATAAGGGCAAAGTAAAGTTTACAGTGACTATAAACTGAATCATAGCACACTTAATATTAATAGTGATAGCATTGGTGCTTTGTACTGTGTTAATTCCATAATTTTACTGTTGCCACAAGATTTAACTTATCTAGTCTAATTTTATTGACATTTGCTTTATAGTTCAGAACTGATGAAGTAACATGAATTTCTTTTCTCTTTAAGCAGTTTTGGCTACCATTAGAAAACAATTCTCCATCTAGCATCTCTTCACTAACAGATAATGTTAATTGTGCTTATATAATCTTCTATATACACATATACATATTTTTATATATGCATTTATTTATTTATTTGTATATATGTATGTATGTATGTATATTTCCTCTCCATGCAATTTAAACAGAAGCCAGGATATAACCTGGTGACAACATCTGCAAAGCTAACAGTTTCCAAAATAACTTCTTTATTCCTACCTACTCACTGAAAAAGGGGACAAAAATTCACAACTATATACAACCAATAAGAGAAGGAAATCAGAGCTTGGAATGAGAGGACAGACACCTAGTATTTCTCATAACAGATTTTATCAAGTTCTGAGTAACTACTAGGTAGATTCTACGTTTCCATTTTTAAGGGGCAACAAAATAATCATATTCCCATAAGAGTGCACTTTTGCACTGTGTTCAAATTTCCTTTGTAGATATGCAAATATATAATCTCACTCTGGCATCAAATTTTATATGCTATGTCTATGTGGTCTCCTCGGTATCAAATAATGATTCAAATGGCAGAGCTGTTTTCTTCCAACACATTCCACAGTTGAATATTTCTGCCTTTTCTTTGGGCTGGCTAAGAAGTCTACACCATTTGCACATTTGCCAGAGGCTTATTTTCTGTAATTTAACGCAGTTCTGGCTATTTCCTGTGCACAAGTCACAGAAGTGTAATGTAGTGGTTAAGCCTCGATGTAATCCAAAAGACAGAGATTTGATTTCTCCTCTGCTACTTAACTAATTGACCCGGTGGAGCACTGAGTAATCTCCTTAAAACTCAATTTCCTCATCTGTCAAATGGGGATGATAATAATTGCAACTTGGGCCTTTCTAGGGCTGTTATGAGGATGAAATGAGATTTTACATGTATATAACTTGTACAGCCACTGGCCATAGCGAACACTCAATAAAGGCTTGCTGCTGACGATAAGGAAATTTTAACTATAAGTAAGACACAAGACATACAAGAAAATATTATTTAGATTCCACTGATTTCTAATGTGAAAAAAATTATCACAGAAAATGAATGGAAGTTTACATTTGTGTTGCTAGTTATTAGTCTCCAGAAAAAAAAACTGCTAATAAAATTAAAAGCAATAAACTTGATTGCAGAGGGAAATTATTATATACTAACAGGAGTAAACTGGTTTCACCAACTTCAGAAATCTCTAGCCATACACTAACAATTTATATGCTAATTAGAAATGAATTCCAAACTATGATACAAGCAGGACTAAAAGAGTTTTTAACTTTCCATGACCATTTCCTAACCTCGTAGAAATTAGTATATATATATACATATAAAAGTTAAAACAAGTACACATATAATATGGTACATTAAATACTCTTATTTCATTATTCATATTTTAAAAATAAAATTGGTCCTCTTCATCCTGGTCCAAGTTAATGTATACAAATTGAATTCTAGAATGTATAGCTCCACCTCTTCTTCATTTTCCATGTAGTTATAGCTTAACTTAGTCTATTATTTATAAAAAGAAGTTTAGTGAAATAACTGATCCATTCCAACATTATTTGAATGTCTCCTGTTTTTAATTTGCAGCAATTAATACAAACCATAAATGTTTTAAACCTTGACTCCTCTGAGACACAACAATTTAATAACCCAATTTATTATCTTGAAAATGTCTTAGTGAAATAAGGAAAATACAATATTCCACTGCCAAATTTGATAATACTGATTCATTAGTCTCAACAGATAAAATTAGAATCCATCAAATGTGAAGTTTTTTTTTTTTGTTTTTTTGTTTTTGTTTTTGTTTTTTGCCTCTCACTGTTGTGGCCTCTCCCGTTGCGGAGCACAGGCTCCGGACGCGCAGGCTCAGCGGCCATGGCTCACGGGCCCAGCCACTCCGCGGCATGTGGGATCCTCCCGGACAGGGGCACAAACCCGTGTCCCCTGCATCGGCACGCGGACTCTCAACCACTGCACCACCAGGGAAGCCCTGAAGTATTGTTCTCACATGCAAAGTTTGCCTTTGAAGATAAGTGTATTCATTGTTACAAATGAGTAAGCAATGGTTCTGATATTATGTGTCATGTATGCAACTGAAGCTTCATTGTCACAGTCAGAAGTCAAGACATTTAGCTTGCTCCGCTCTTTTAACATTGTTATCTTTTCTTAAAATCAGATTTTAACATGCTCTCCATTTAAGAGAACTAGACTTGCCTTAGCGCAATTAACTGCCATTACCATGGAGAGAGAGAACCACCAAGAATGACCTTTATTAAGTAGGACTCTACTTGTAAATTACAAACTAGCCTTACAAGTTAAAGCTATATTAAAGGGCAACTAAAACGTATCATAACATTGCAGTTCAGGGTGAAAGTTAGCTTAAGCATTTGGAGTGTGAACTCAACAACTGGACATTTCCTGTGGTGATCATCTTTCCTTTTGTATTTAAGTTCTCTTGTACTAAAAAGCAAGTAGGTCACTAATGCCATTTAAACCCAACTACCCTTTTATCTTTTTGTTTTCTCTTTATTTACATCTACAACCTAAGGTATTATTTAATAAACGTGGATCTTTAAATACATAATTTAAATATGAAAAATAAAATTTGGGATGGATCTCGATTAACTACTGAAATCAGCATTTTGTAAGACAGTGAAGATGTCACCTGGCAGTGGCAAAGGAGGTGGAGATGGCAGAAACAGCTTTAAAAAACGTGGGTAATGTGCTTGGGGTGAAGAGTAAACAGAATTTACTGACCTCAGGTCACGTTTCTCAAGCTACTCCAGTGTTTCCAGATTACAGACCTGGGGAAAGCAAGTCCTCATATTCACGTTGGAGGCAGGGAGCTTGAGGCACTGAATGCCAAGAGATGGGAGTTAACATGTATGTGATGAGCATCTAGTCAGTGACAAGCACTGGGCTAGGTGCTTCTAAGCATACTTCTAAGCATTATCTCCTCGAATCCGGATAATGGTCCTCTGTGTTTTAACTCCCAAATTTTTCAGATTGAACTCCCAATTTTTCCAGTTTTAACTCCCAATCTTTCACATGTGGAAAATAGTCCAAAAAATGTTGCAAAACTTTTCTAAGGTCTTACGGCTCAGTCTCTCTCATGCAAAAATATTAGATCACTAAGCCACTCAAGCCACACTGATCTTTGCATACTTAAAACATAGTCCTCTTTCTTTATTTTTACTTACTACTGAAGTACTCATCTCATTAAAAAATACTAAGATGGTTTACAAAATATAATAAGATGAGATTTGTCTTCAAAGTAGAGACCTTAATGCCTGTTGGATGACTGACCGACAAACATCTTGCCTGCCCGAGCAGCAGTGGAGGGAGACCCTTCCATCTAAAAGTTGTTTCCCAAGTGTAATGTATAATTATGAATGGATCTCAAGGACACTGCATTGTTACAAAGATTGCTTAGAACTAGTTCCCTTAAACCCTTTCACTATGGTTCAGCATTCACTTTTATCTGTCTGTATTCATTGAAAAAGCACATGTACTGTCTGATTGTTCCTGTCTGGTGCCAATAAAATTAATATCAAATTTCTGCTAAGAGTTTCCCACAATAAACTTGTAGCCATTTATGGTAAAGAGCTTGGATGTGATTTTACTAAACCAAAGTAACCATCTATTTTTCTGTCTCAATTACATGTTAGGAAGGGAGAAGGGAGTATCACTGCGAAAAATCTGTAATTGGCCTTAGACAAAGGCAGAGGCAGGATAAGTATGGAAGTGGCAAATTTTATACACCCAATAAACATGAGTTTGGAGCCCAGCAGAACACTGCAGGTCCCCCCTCCGTCCACCCCCAAATACTAGGGAGTTGTTTTACACATACTGAAACTGCCACCAGAGGTACAAAAGCTAACTGCATGATGACCAGACTGTAGCCATGACATGAACTGCTCCAACTTGAACAGTACTGAATCTATGGGTAGCACAATTCCAAGAACTGGCCTCAAGAGAATGGGATTAACATTATTGCTCATAATAATCTATATCTTTGTGGACATGAAAATAATTGTAGCTTGCCCTGCCCATATATGTAAGCGACAACTAAAATTGTCAGCAAAGAGATGCTACAGACCCACGTTGACAATTTCCACTCTGAGAATACAGCTCCCTATGTCAGTATGAAGAAGGTACAGAAGATAGAACTTTGCCCCTAATCCCATAGAAATGGAATGACGTTCTGACAAGTGAGGATCTGTCAGCAGCTCTTTGCAGGAAACCACCCTCAGCAGGAAGCCCCTGTTCCTGTCACTTTAGCAAAGCTACATTGTAACTAACTTTTAAACCAGGCACCCCCATGCTCTACTTATCTCTGGCCCAAGTGCACCTTTCAAACCTTGTAATCAATACCTTGCCTGACTTGTCAGTTCTTTCCATTGATCAAAGAAGTAGAAATGAAGAATAAGCAATGAAATGTAGAAATGAAGATGACCAGATCTCTCCCCTAGCTTCCCCTTCAGTCATCTCCCGAACAAACTGTGTGAATGAGGTAACATCTAGAGGAAGATCACAAGAAGTCAACGAGCCTGCGAGCAGTGGGGCGATGATGATGACTCTGACCCCCTATCTCAATGATTAACTGAGATTACTTCCCTCCTTTCCCTTAAAAGTTTCATGGTCAAGCAGAATCTTCGGAGGTGGTTTTTGGGGGATGTTGAGTCCATCATCTCTCCAGACCATGGACATTCTGATTAAAGGCGCCTGTCGTTTGCTGCCAACATTTGTGAGTGTGTAATTGATTCTATCAGTGGGAGCAGCGGGACCCTCATTCAGTAACAAGTGGAACATCATCACTTCATCTGACACTATGCTAAGGTGGTAAAAATAAAAAGATGAAAAGACATGGTCTTTTCCTTCAAAAACTTTTCAGCATAGTGGAAGAAACAGATTTATACATATATATATATACTCATAGTACCATACTATAAATGCAATGATAGAATGTAAATTCATGGATGAGCCATAATGTGGCACCTATACATCCTGGATGCATTAGGGAAGACTAGCTGGAAGAGGCAATGCTTTAGTTAAGGCTTAAATCTTAAGGGCAAAGGAAAGTGTGGAGGGAACTTGGAGTTAGATAGTAGAGAGTCCATTAAGTGTTTCGTAAAATTATCTTTGCTGAAGAAAAAAAATAACTACAAAAACAAACAAAACAAACAAACAAGAAACTTGACTAACCAAATTACTACTACTCATTCTCTCTAACCTACGGAAATACTGGCCACATACCAGGTGACAGCAACTGAAATATGGACGTGAAAGCAAAGTGTTGCAGTCTGTTTGCTTTGCCATCTATGGGAATCCGCAGCTCCATCCAATAAATAAAGGAGCCACTTTTATGGCATCAACTCTTCCTAATGTTTCTCCCATTGATTAAGCCCCAATCACGTGGCCTTTCTTGCTGCTAGTCCAACATGCCAGGCTTCAGCTCTGAAACTTTGTACTTGCTATTGATTCTCCTGTTTACAGTTACCAAAGCTTAGTTTATGTTTGCCTTCCTCTGATCCAGGCTTCAATTCAAATGTCACTTTCTGCAAGAGTCCTTTTGTAGCCATTGAAATTGACATATTGGCACTGATCTTCACTTCTGCCAAGTCATTGTTTTCAGTATTGTCTTGCTTTACCTTCTCCATAGCATTTATCAATACCTGAAACATGGTATTATCTGTTTATTTTTAGGTGCCTTGCTATCTAACTCCTCTCCCCTCCCAGGAAAAGTAATAAAGAACTTTTTTTGTCTTGTTTATTGCTGAATCTCCAGTTTGTAACATATTGCCCAGTAATCAACATAAGTTAAACGAATGAAACCTTCTAAACCAATGGTAGCCATCACTATCGCCAAATAACAGCTCTGCAACAGACCTAGAGAACAACCAGTTTAGAATTCAGCAGGAGGACACAGGGGGCCTCCAGGGAGAAAATATGTTTAAAAAAAAAAGAGAAGAAAAATGAGGATATAAAAGTAAAATGATATTAGACATAGAAATGTAGAAAGGTATGAAGTTAGATTCTATAGAGTTATTAAATGTGGGCCTTGGTTCTAACACTTCTTGCACCTAATCCACAAGGGAAAACTGATCATTTTTGTGTATCCCAAATGCTTGGGAAGCAAGGTTTTTAACACAGAGAATTCTAGAAAAAAAAAAATTCTTTCATGGTTTCTCCTGAGGGTGCCAGTGAGTACGCACTACACATTTACATTTTTCTTACAAGTAAATTACAAATTGTACGCATTTTGTCTATTGGTTTATATACAACTACAACTGGTGCCATCATATGGCATATCTTGCACTTTAAACTTTTGTAATTATTGTTTCAGGTTTATCATGACCAGATTCAGATTAATCATTGAGACATCAGAAATGTCTGGATGGAGCTAAAGGATTAATGCCCTGACTTATGGGATTTTTCCCTACAATTAATCGTTTTGTTAATGCAGAGGGTTGCTTAGATTCTAATTCTGCCACTTACTAACTGTGCTTCAGTTTCATCGTCTGCACTTTGGGGATGTTAACAGCACTGATTCTATTATAATTACACTGAGGATTCAATTAAACATTAAACTGTAAAAAATGCTTAGTACAGTGTCTGGCTCCAATGAATTTCCCATAGTTCCCTATACGATGGTTGTAATATTTATAACACAGATATCTAGTTGTACATAAATCATCTGGCAAGCATAATAAACTGAAAATCCAAGATGAACCTTTTGTTTTCTCTATGATGTGCAGTCAGGGAGGCAGAAAATTGAAATCTTCAGAAGCGACTGAATTAGTATAATTCTTAGTTAGCAATCTTACAACAGTACTCTTATGCTCTTAGAAAAATATTCTTATTCTTTCCAAATAACGTGTTATTGTTTTGGGAATTTGCAGAGAAACACCTTATCTATTTTAAAATTTAAGTCGGCTGTAATTAATTAACATTAGTAAAAGCTTTCAAAATGACTTCTTTTTTGTGTGTGTGCTTTTATTCAGGTAGTGTTAGCCCAGGTTTTCAGATTTTCTGGCTATCCATTCTCCCCATTGTAAACCCTAGCTCTGCAGAACTGTTTACTCATAGGAAATATATTGTTTGCTTATATCCCAGCAATTGAAATTGAAGCATTCCTTTACACTTCAACAGCAACCTAACTGCAACTATAGTGGAATACACATGTTGCTCCATGTAATATCATATGGTTTAGTTATGCTACTTTGGCTATAAGGATCACAGCTCAAGTAACTGCAAATAACTAGAAGGTAATTTTGATAAGTATACTTTGCACAATGGAGAAACAAGACTAAACTGCCTTGCCACATTGTACTGGAACCCAAGGAAAGCTGAACTAGGTTAACAGATGGAGCAAACACCAGTAGTCAGTCTCCTTGCACCAGGAACAAAAAGCTCCTTCCGAGGTGAAGGCATTAGGGGAGTGCAGTGAGTGACCACAGTCAGGATCCTCACCTAAGAGGTCCACCAGGGCTTCCCTGGTGGTGCAGTGGTTGAGAGTCCGCCTGCCGATGCAGGGGACACGGGTTCGTGTCACGGTCCGGGAAGATCCCACATGCCGCGGAACGGCTGGGCCCGTGAGCCATGGCCGCTGAGCCTGCACATCTGGAGCCTGAGCTCCGCAACGGGAGAGGCCACAACAGTGAGAGGCCCGCGTACCGCAAAAAAAAAAAAAAAAAAAAAAAAAAAAAAAAAGAAGTCCACCAATACCAAGACTCTGCTATTCTCATCGTTTCCGCTTTTCCTTGCAAGCATCCTTTCCCTTCTTTTCCTGAAAACTGCCTTCTTCTCCTTCAACCATGTTTATCTCCTGGCTTCTATTTACACATCATTTTGATTTATTCTTAATTTTGGATCACTTACTATAGCCATCTCCAAACTCATAACCTTTCAATGT
Source organism: Phocoena sinus (assembly GCF_008692025.1). Classification (NCBI taxonomy): domain Eukaryota; kingdom Metazoa; phylum Chordata; class Mammalia; order Artiodactyla; family Phocoenidae; genus Phocoena; species Phocoena sinus. Next base: position 80,262,688 of record NC_045764.1, read on the forward strand.
CTATTCTTGTCAACTATCTCAATCTCTGGATTTCTTAGTCTAATTCCAAATCTAGTTTTTTTCATTAGATTACCTTAACAAGGGATTAAGGTGAGGAATTTGATCTCAGAATGACCTGTGATTGTGGCAGGCACAGTTTAAGGCTCATGTTTGATTTTGTATATCTCTTTCCCGATTAAATCTTTGTGGCCCCAGCTTTGCATAGAACCTGGCAACTAGAAAATATTCAATGCATATTTATTTAAATGAGAATTTTAATGAAAAAAAATAAAAGTAAATAGAGCAGAAAAAAGAATGAAATAAAAATCTTTAAAAGAAAGAAGTGAATATTTGCCTTATCTTTCCTATACTTGTTCTATTTCAGGGTAATGATACAAGAAATTTTCACATACTGCGATATGGGGAAGTCATTCTGGCTTATATATGAGTTAACTTGAATTTTATGCTAACTAAAACTGCCTGTTTGTGGCCTATCAAACATAAGCTGTGCTTGGGCTTTAATTATTAAAAAGCAGGGTGTACTGAGCAGAAGTAAACAAAGACCATGTTAAAAATAAAGATTAGATACCTCCCTTCCCAGGGCACCAATGCTGGTACTCCTCCGATGATAAGACTCCCTTCCCAGGTGCCACGACTATACTGACTCACCGTGTACGTGCTGATTTGTTTTTTTTGACACCTTGAAGGAATGTATCCCTGGCTTGTTTCATGTCCTTTGTTCTGACAAGATATAAAACTGTGCTGATAACCAGGCTTCTATGGAGCAGTTCCTTGGAGTTTTCTGGGAGGCCGTTTTCTAGGCTAGAGTTCTCAGTTTGACTCAAATAAAATTCTTTTCTATTCCTAATATAGGTTATTTATTGATTATTTTCATCGACAATAACCAGATAAGCAGCCCTAGTTGATGAAGGCAAGTCCTTCTTTACAGAAAAACTCTAACTAAATAAATGCTGAACAAATAACATTATAAAATCACAATTTTGCCGTCCCTAATTGAATAACTTATTCTGAAATGATTATAAATAAATGAAAGCATTAGAGGAGAGGTCAACAGGAACACTGAAATGGAAGGATCAGGCTGGCAGCATGACCACAGGGGGAACAACCAGACTTACTGTGACCGCGGATGTGATGGAGTATGAAGTACACAGAGTCACCTGTGAGTTATTCTTGAAAAACAAACAAACAAAAAAGGAATCTGAAAGATAGCCTTTAAGCCAGTGCTCAGCTATGGGGAGTACAGAATACGGTGGAACAAATTAAATATAAGAAAGAGACATGCAGAATGATCCAGAAAGTAGAACATTCTAAAGGACAATGAACATGGCTTCTTTAAGAAAGTAGCGGCATGGATAAAAGAGAAGTTAAGGGAGAGGAATTACGAGGAAAGAGACTTAGAACACAAAGTAGCCAAAATGTAGTATGTGGACCTCATCTGAATCCTGACTAAAACAAAACAAATGTAAAAAGGGATTTTTAAAGAAAAACAGCAGCATTTGATTACAGGAAGGGGTACACGATACTAATGCATTACTGTTAGTGTTATTAGTTGTGAGAATGACATTGTCATATGTAAGAAAATAACCGTAATTTTTACGGATGAAATGATATATGTCTGAGATTTGTTTAAAAGAATTCAGCAAAGGAAAAAAAAATAATAAAGCTCAATGTATAGGTGAAGAAAATATGACAAAATCTTAGTAATTGTTGAGTTTGAGTTATGGATATACACTCCATTGTATACTCTCTCTACTTTTTAGCATAATGAACAGTTTTGTAACAAAGTTTTAAATAGAAAAATAATTTAGGGAAGCCACAGTGCAAGCAAAGACATCAACAGCTTTAATACTTTGAAGAGCATTAGTTCCAAAACAGAAAGAAGAAGATGTACATCTTTGATCAAAGTAGCTTAAACCCAATTTTCTCCCTGCAGCAAATGAAGCATACTATGTTTTAAAACATAAAATTTGAAAATAATGTTATGGCTCATCCCGCAGCCTTGACAAAATAAAAGCAGCATACCTCATCTTCACAAATGAAACAGCAGATTTTTGAAAATTGTTCCATTTTCTATTCAACACATTGGAGCCTCTCTGATATATACTCTTAATGCAGAGAGAAAACAAATTGAGCTTTCACTGTGGCTCAATACTTTGGAAAGATGCTAAAAGAAATTACAGACAATAATAAAATACATGCAAATACACAGGATTGTAGAATGGATCAAACATATTTTTGCTTCCATTTTGGTCAGCTTTACAAAAACAAAGTAATGTTAAGTCACAATAATTTAAATAATCAGAGTAAAATTACACAAATATTTTAAAAGATATAAGATTTCTTACTTTCAAGCATATTTAGTGAACCTCTCCTACATTATACATTTAGTTGTCATCAGTCTAAAGGAATTTCACAGCTAAGTATACAATTGCCTACTGCATATGATTCATGGAAGTCATACAGATAGCCAAATCTCTATATATCCAAATATAACTCACTGTATACTTCTTTTAACTATTTACTTCCTTACACTGAGACTTCCTCCTGAATTTATTATCTCAATTAATGGTGCTCCCATAAACACAGCGTGTTCACTGTCTCCATCTTCTTTCCTAACCTTCCACTCAATGCAGTTAGTCAAAAAGATCTCTTGATTTATCTCCTAAATATTTCTCAGATCTGATCCTACCTCTCCATCATCTTATCCAAAGTCCTCATATTTTCTCACTGGATTACTGCTGGAGCCACCTAACAGTTATCTACACTTACAAAGGAAAGAACATAATAAGAAATAGAGAAGACACCAATTTACTTTAAAACCAAAAACAATACTGAGATTTAATGAAACCAAAATCAGTTTCTTTTTTTTTCAGAAGACTAATAAAATTCATAAATGGCTAGCCAGTTAGACAGGAAAACAGGAGATACAAAATATCAATATTAAGAATGAGAGAAGAGAAATGACTTCAGATTTTATAGACATTAAGGCATAATAGAGAAATGTCATGAGCAACTATACAACAGCAAATTGCCACTTAGATTAAATGGAAAAATTCCTTGAAAGACAAACAACAAAAACACAATCAAGAACAAGCAGTTTGGGGAGGGACCAAGATGGCAACATAGGAACTTCCCTCCACCCACAGATGCAATGAATGTACAACGACACTACACATGGAGAAATTCCCACTGAGAGAAATCCAGTGGCTCACAGGACTATGGCAAATAAAGACGCATTTGTCAGTGGGTGCACATCACTCCCTGTGGCTGTCTCCTCAAGGCTCAGCCCAGAAAGAGCAGGTAAAAATGCCCATCTCCCAGTCTTGCCCTGGAGGGATATGACTGCATACTTTACAAGTTTATGCCTGAGGGTCTGGCTTCTAATTTAGCATGCATCTAGAGGCTGGCTGAGATCTTTCTTAGAGCCCAGAGGAGCTGGTGGGCACTTCCCTGCATTCTCCCTCTTGCTTGATCCAACAATGAAATCAAACCACCAGTACTTCCCTGGAAGGAGCCTGTCCACATATTTACTGCATCAGCTTTTATGGCTGCAAGCTGAGGGATGGGTTCCCAAATCATGTAGCTCTGATAGCCAGTAGGTCTTTCATTCACAAGTCCCACAGGACTAGAGCAAACAAAACAAGCAGCTTTTCAACAGGTGCAGAAACACCTGCTTGTCCCTCCCCCACTGTCATGGCTATCCACCTGGGCTCAGTGCAGAGGAAGCAGGCAATAATGCCCATCTTCCAATTTCTCCTTCCAAGGGGCTTAACTATATCTTTTCCCATCTATTGCCTGAGGGTACAGCTTTTAGTTAGCCTGCATCTAGGTGCTGACTTTTATCCTTTTCCTTGAAACAATGACCGGCCTTGGCACACCCTCAATTAGGGAGCCACTAAGAACAAAGATGGCAGCTTGGACAACCATAAAGGTTTGAGAGACAACCAGAAGCTTGGGCTGGGCTGATTGATGAGACAGTCTGTCTAGACTGGGAGAGGTGGTTGTCTAATCTAATGTGCAGAAACCAACACAAAGAGTCAAGGAAAATGAAAAAAAAAAAAATAATAAGGAAATACGTTGCAAACAAAAGGACAAGATAAATCACCTGTAATTGACCTTAATAAAAGAGATAAGTGATTTTACCCAATAGAGAGTTCAAAATAATGGTCATAAAGATGCTCACTGAGGTCAGAGAACAATGCATGAACAAAGTGAGGATTTCAGCCAAGAGAAAATATAAAAGACAAAGAGAGAATCCTAAAAGCAGCAAGATAAAAGGAGTTTGTTACATTGAAGGGGATCCCCATAAGACTATCAGTGAATTTTTCAGCAGAAACTTTGCAAGCCAGGAGGGAGTGGAATGATATTTCAGAATGCTGAAAGAGAAAACCTGCCAACCAATAATATTCCACATGGCAAAGTTGTCCTTCAGAATTGAAGGAGAGACAAAGAGTTTTCCAGACAAAAGCTGAAGTTAATCACTACTAGACCCATAGATATACGGATCAATAGAACAGAGAGTACAGAATTGGACTCAAACATATAATTAATTGATTTTTGACAAAGTTACCAAAGCAATTCGATGGGGATAGGATAATTTTTCTAACAAATTGAGCTGAAAAGATTAAACATATGAAAAAAATCCCCAAAAATCTTAAACTCTATATCATACCATATACAAAAAATAACTGGAGATGAACCACAGATCTCAATGTAAGATATCTAGAAGAAAACTACAGTATTGCAACTTGACTCTGGGTGTTGCAACGTTTTCTCAAGTAGGACACAGAAAGCCCAAATTATAGAAGAAAATAATCAACAAATTGGACTACTCTATCAATTATTTTCTTAAAAACAGCTCTCCAAAAGAAACTAGTAATAAATGGAAGAGAAAGTCACAAACTAGGAGAAAATATTGCAGCATTTACATAACAGTAGACCTTTATTTAGTATAATTAAAGAGCCATTACAACTCATTAATAAGAAGATAAACATCCCAATTTGGAAATGGCAAAAAGATTTGAACAGACATTTCACCAAAGAAGATATATGTATTGCAAATAAGCAGATGAAAAGACAGTCAATATCAGTACTTAGGAAAGTGCAAATTAAAACCACAAGGAGATATCACTACACTTATTTGAATGGCTAAAAGTAAAAAGTCTAATAGTACTAAGTGTTGGAAATGTACAAACACTTTGGAAAGTGGTTTGGCAGTTTTAAGAAATATTAAACATGTACATATTACATGACCCAAGGAAAATAAAAGAATATGTCTACACAAAATCTTGCAAACAAATATTCACAGAAACCTAATCTTGAAAAAACTCCAAATTTACCCCCTAACCTTAACCCTAATCCTAACAGATGAATGGATAAACATTTTGTGTTGTATCTATATAGTGGAATATTACTCAGAAATAAAAGGAGATGAAGTATTGATACCCACAACCACCTGGATGAATCTCAAAATAGTTGTAATTAGTGAAAGAAATTAGACAAAGAAATGTACATAATATATTATTCCTTTATACAAAAGGATAAAAATTTCTAACTAATTTGTAGTATTAGAAAGCAGACCATTGGTTGCCTGGGGTGGGTTACATAAGGCACACAGAAACTTATTGGGGATATAGGTATCTTTATTATCTTGATTGTGGTGATGGTTTCATGGTTAGATGCATATGTCAAAACTAATTAAATTTTTAATTGTATTCAGTTATACCTCAATACATCTATTTAAAAGGGAGAGAAAGACCCACATTGAAAGATCTGAAAATACTGTGCTTAATAGTTTTCAGTTTCAATGAAATAGAAACACCTGGAAAGCGACTTCATGAAATTAATCTTTAAAATGTGAAGACGTATCAGTCAAAGAAATACTCTAGTACATCAGTTAATCAATGGAGTATGAACAGAGAGAACAGACACCAATTACACATATGGATTTACTTTAATGTATTCATTAATTCAACCAATATATATGCCTGGATACATACTAATATACAAAATAAAACAAATCCTTCCCCTCATGTTTACTTTCTGCAATTATTATAAATTGTTATCAAACCTGAATAAGCAAAGGCTTGCAATATTTTTTTAGTCAAAATAACCACGAATACTTCATTCAATTAATTATTTATATCAATAATCTTAGATATTAAAAACAAGAAAGATATAAAAATAAGACCTATATTTTTAAATTATCCGTTCTCTTGCCATTACCTTCAAAATAAAACCCAAAACTTGTTTTAGCTGGACATGTCCTTCACAAACTGACCTGTGCCTTCATACTCTGGTGTATACAAACCACACAAGGGATACTTTACTAATAATGCAGACTTCTGTGCCAAATTCAGATTTTAACTCTGTAGATTTGGGATGGAGCTCAGAATCTGCATTCGCAACTATCAGCCTATTTGATCCTAACAGTCTAACTACCCAGTGAGATAATTAGCGATGCCTAAATGTGATGACACATTGCACAAATAAAGAAACACGCATGAATGGAAATCTCACAAAATTACACAAACGCAACATTGGCCACTAAGAGCACACCTTGCTATCTAGGTGAGTTCACTTAAAATATAGATTTAATTAAATGAGAAACAAAATGCAATGATCCTTAGTGAGCAAAAACTCTTTAGAACATCTTCAAAATCTGAGCAAATACAATCATAAAGCACAGATTCCCAACAGAGGGAAAGTGTTCAGCTCTATTAGAACTAGGTTTTCATTGGAACAAAAGTGACTCCAAACTGACACTATAAACAAAAATAAAAAGCAAGACAAAGACATTTCTCTTCTTTCCTTGTGTCCTTGCTCATTTTTATACTTAGTAGACTTAATTTAGCTCATAATTTAAAATTTATTTTTGCCATAAGTAAACGCATTCCCTCCACTTCCTTTAACACAGTCACAAAAAAGTAACTAAAATCTTTGTATATCTTTAATGGTATATGATTAAGAATGATTCTGGGGAACTTTGATTCCATGATTTTATAATGTTATCTTTTAATAGTCATATCCTGAATATTTGGTAAATGTAAAGAATTCATTTGATTAAAAATAAAATCCTTGCTAATAACTTTTAATTAGCATTTCTCAGCAGATGTTTGTTTTCATTCCATTCTCATTAATCAACTGACCTACCCCAGCCCGAGGGCACAGTCTTAAAACAAGTTATTGATGTCCCTACCTTTAGGAAATCTACTGTATCTTCAAGAAAGATCCAAAGAATGAATGAGAAAACATATCTAGCCCATAAAGCTGTCCAGGAGGAACTGAGGACATGCCATATGTTAAAAGAGAGGATCTATTCCTGAGCTATCAGAAGAGAATAAGAGAAAGTCTCTACAGATGGTCATCATGATACACTCTGGCATCAGGCAGAAAAGGTGGGTATAAGGGGAAAAGGAAGAAGAAAGTGTAAAGGTAAACCTAACGATGCTGTCATGCCTATCAAAGAGAGGAATACTTTCTCCACATTTAGAAGAAATTCAGGGCAGGTGAAAATGGGTGGTGAAGAAACAGGAAAGGATAAAAATTGGAATACTTACAGGTATTTCTTCTATAATTGGAATTTCAATTGTATTCCACACAAGCTTTTTGACCCTGACTGTCTTGACCAGTACTAAAAATTAGAAATAATAAAACCAGTTCTCCATATTAAGCCTGAATGTACATCATGGTTTGTCTATTTCTGCTATTCCTGCTGCCCACAGGTTTTCAGGTATGACCAATATGTCAGGATATTCTCTCCATTACCAGATTGCAAATGCCCTGCGGGCAGAGTCAGCTGTTATTTCTGTTGTATAGCTCTCGACGTGTGGGTGTGAAATAAATCCTAAATGTGCAACATTAAAGGTGGACTGGATCTTGGAAATTATCTGGTAATATATCCTTATTTTATATATGAGGAAACTGAGACCCAGGGCAATTAGATAATTTGCCCAAGGTCTCATAGCTAGTGTTAAGTTGATAAGTTGATGATTTCAGAGTCTTCTAGAACAGCCACGAATTTTAATTCATCTGCCTTGTTAACCTGCTCATAATTTATAAATTCTATGCATGGAGGCATAGGCTTAGGTTATTTGAGAAAATGGACTTGTTCTCTTAAATACTGCATTAAATTTGTTACATCTAGCATACACAACTATTTTGAAAGCAAGTTTTTTTGAAAAATCCTTACTATTAATAAAGTCACGGTGGAATACGTTAATACTCTTTAACATTCTTTTTAGTTTTGGGGGATTGCATTTTTTTAAATTTTAAGACAATGAAAGAAACCAGTGGAAAGAAGAAATTTTTCTACATCAAATAAAAATAAATTTGTGGGAAATATTTGTCTCCATATCCAAATAATCACTCTGTATGAGGCTGAAACTAAAAATTCATAATATCACTGAATTAATATTTACTGATAAAAGTAAAAATATACTGCTTTCTATAGCTTGATTTTGGAAAAGTTTGTCATTGTCATGAGAGTATAAGCCATACTTCAAATATTTTGCTTTCTTAACTTTAGTGGAATAAAATCCAGTTATTACCAAAACAGTGTACTTACTGATTCAGGACAGGAGTGTAGGCAGTTTTATCCTCATCAATAATCGTGACCATCAGTGTAATAAGTTGGGGCCAAAAATCCAAATTCTTGGTGGTTGGTCCCTGATCTTCCCGAGGAATGTCCCGTTTCTTACTCTGCTCACAAGGTCATGCAACATGCAAAAGAAAAGGTCAAATGGTATGACTTTAGTTAGATGTCACTGTCAAACAGGAGGATTAGAGAAAAGGGGTAATGGAACAACTCTCAGATCATGCTAACCAAAGCTATTAAATTCAGGTTTCCTCTCTTCATTGAATGCATCCCACAGGGTAAAGTCACAATGGCCAGGCTTGAACTCCTAAATACTTTGGTTCTGGAATGGAGGTTTCTCTTCCTCTACTGCAGTTCATGACCTTAGGAATTATTATTGTAGAAATTATCCCTTTAATGTGGCTTCTTCCAAGGCAAAAGGTTGAACTGTTTGTACAATGATGTGTGTGTGTGTGTTGTATATAAAATTTGCCCTGCCTATTTGTCCATAGTCACACTGGTAGTAAAGTGGGCTGAACTCAAGCAAGACTGCCTGGTTACAAAGCCAGTATTGTTAAATACGACAGCATATACAAGTTGCATGAATGGTCTGGAACTCTCTCATTCCACTCACAAATGTATCTAGTTAACAAAAACTTCCTAAGTCTATCTTTCTTTTTTGTGCATGTATGTGTATTTAAATCATATTGGAATCCTTCTTGATTTACAATACTGAATGAATTCTCCACTCTCACCTCTGGGAAGAGTGTTGCCTCAATGATCTAAATTTACAGTGAGATTAACAGAGTATAATAACAATTTTGAATGTTTAACATCTAAACTTCATATTCAACAAACACAATTCCTTTGAACACACAAATAAATTATTCTGGTCACTTTGTTTGGTGGGCATTCTTCTTATAACACGTCTTTCACATGTACTTTTCTAAATTAGGCAAAAAAGATAAAGACGAGACAATTTTCACTCAAGTATATGACTCAGTGGGAAGCATATTGTTTCCTTGTTTTTGCTAAATTATTTATAATCTTATATATCCAGGATATCTGAAAGCTCCAATGTGTAGCTCAGGAAATTTATGGGCTCTCATACAGAAGGTGGATTCGATTTTACTTGAGCCAATCTTTTGCCCTATCCAACTACCATGTCTTTTCCAAAGAACAGCCACCCTCTGCTGAATGGTTGTATGCCTATCGTCTAATGCTGCCCAGGACAGGTAACCAGATTTGGATGAGTCATCACACTATTATAGTCTCACTTAAGTTAAAATATAACCCTGTATTAAATCCACTTACTGTTAGAGACCTCATACGCCGACTATAATGCACCTTTAGGGACTTTAATTTTCCTATGGTGCTTCCAAATGCTGTTGATTTACCTTTAAGCTCAAAATTTAACAGATACTAAAAGTTGAAGAGCTAAAATAGTCAAAAAATTAGTGGCTAGGACAAATTACTTCAAATTGCCAGAATGAACTATAAGCAATCTCCAAAGGATCTTAAGAATCTTATATACCTGGTCCCTGAGAACCACTTGAAACTCTGGCAGCCTTCCTCTTTTAATTCTTTTGGTACACCAAGGCACATCAGAAGATCTTTAATAAGAAAAAGGCAGCGAAAAAGGCTTACAAATGTCTGATTTCGCCTATGATTAAATTACATTTTCTATTGAAATTTATCTTTCTTTTATGAACGAGAATTTATTATGGTCACGATAACGTAATTATTTACTCATTACGTTAAGCTCAATAGATTTCCTTCTCTAGGATGTAGTTAGAAAGCCAGAGAACCTGGTGAGTTGTGAAGATTGTAAGTAAAATGAGTTCTGATGGCCATGGTGGACTATATGAGAATACTATTATTAATCATCTTGATGTGTATATAGCCGAACTATATGCCTAACGTTTCAAGTAATGTGATTAAATAAAAATAAATGACTACTGATGATATGTCTAACACCAGAGTCACTTATCACCATTCTGCAAAGAGTGATCTGGGAAACGGCAGAGACCAAAGTAGTTGAATATACATTAATTCCAAAGTCCCTTAGCTGTCACAGATTACTTTTTTATGACATCAGAGGATTACAGGTGGTAATGATTTTTGCATAAAATTCTGTATGCTGCATCCGAATAAACCAAACCTGATGCTGAGTCACGAAGTTTTTACGTACCACGTATCAGTAGCATAAATCATGCTTTATGTATTTTGCTAGTGCATTTGAATAAACTGCATGGTTGAAACCTGTAGTACAACCATTATATAAGAATACTTACTTGACTGCTTAGGGACTCAGTTTTTCTAAGTAACACTTTATGAATATTTAAGAAGTCTACTGGGGCATTTGAAATTGTGGTTGGAAAAATTAAGATAATGGCAGTAGAAATTCTGAAAGCTAGTAATAAGTGTACTAATATGTACTAAAACCCCTATGAATTAATATGTATCGCAAGAAAAATTTAATAAAATATATTTATATTATATAAAAGTGTAATATGCATTAACCTCATTAATAACAAATAAAATACAATAGGTTTATAAAGCTATGACTTAGTATGTCAATCTTAATATGGTCATTGTTATTATAGTGTCTAAAAATTATTTTGTTAATAGATAACTGAGGAAAGAGATATGAAAGAAACACTGTGAAAGTATAATGGGGAGAGAAATTTTTAAAACTAGAAAGTCACCAGGGTGTAGGATCAGCTGAAAAACCTTCTAGTCATCGTATTTACAAAGGATATTTCAATACAAAAAGCTTGTACAGACAAGCTGATAAGATGTACATTATACTTTCACAATATCAAAGAAGAAAATATGAAGATACTCCATTAAGAAGAGATCAATATACAGAGAGAACCATTATATGTAAAAAAGTGTTGAAATAACAGATTATATCTTCATGGTAGTAGGAACCTAGCAACAATTCTAAGGTTTCTACAACATATTTCTGTTCCATCCCATGTATCTGTTCAATAAGCATATAATTTTGAAATACCTCCTCTAAGGAGCTGGCCAGACAAGGGTTGGGGGGAGATATCTGGTAGAGCAATGCAGTGGGATGTTTAAGTGCAAAGGCACATGACACTAATTGGGGAATTACTAGCAATGTGAGGCTGCAGGCTTTTGACAAGTTTCTCTAACATTAGTTCTACTGGATATTAGTGAGTATCTCACACACACACACACACACACACACACACACACACGCATGTGCACGCACACACACACACACACACGGTCCATGCTCAAATTGAGGAAATTTTGCTTAAATGAAGTTAAATACGTTATTTCCAGACTTCTTGTAGTAAGATGCTAATGTACATTGTGATTCTCTAAGATGGTGGTTCTCAAACTTTAGTGTTTTTCAGCATCACTGGGCAGGCTTGCTAAAACACGGATTGGTAGGCTCTACTACCAGAGTTCCTGATTCAGTAGGTCTAGGGTGAAGCTTGAGAATTTGCATATATAATAAAGTCTCAAGTAATTCTGGTGCTGTTGGCCCCAGGGCCAATTTGAGAGTCTTCTACTCCCCTCCTATTCCCCACATCCCATCTTGTAAAACATTCCACAGAAAAAGCATTCCTCTGAGTGTACTTTGGGAAACAAAAGGCTAGAGATGCGGGGGTCAAATACTGAAAGATATTTTGTGTTATATGAAGGGATTTGCATTTAAACTAAATTTGATGAGGACTATTATATGATTTTAAACACGGGAATACTTAATTACAGTTGTGTTTTTAAAAAATGATTTGGCAGTAGCTTGATAAATTAAAACTTATGAAATAGTCAATAAATAAAATTAATAGGTTTAGGAAAATACTTATGAAATAGTTAGGTAAAATTAATAGAACTCATTATGTAAATGGTGAGAAAGAAGAGAGAGAGGAAAAAGTCAATCGAACTATCCATAAGGTAATTAGGTAAACCAGCCTGGAGTTTAGAAAGCACTCTGGACTACTGATATAGCTTGAAGAATTCCAGGATGTATGTGGTAGCTGAAATTATGGAGTAAACAAGTTTACTCAAAGAGAGAGAGAGAAGACTACATGGCTAGAGGCAAAACCTTGGGGAGAAAGTCTAAAAGAGAATAACATTTTATGAAAGAGGGGAATAGATGGGGGAGTGAGGCCCCTGTTGAAATGGGAGAAAATGGGATCCAGAGTAAATGTTGGAGGATTAGCCTTGAATGTAAATGAAGAGCAAGGCTTCCTCTGAGTCAGGCAATAAAGAATCTTGCAGATAAGTCTTGTTGATGGTGAGAAAGGACAGCTAGAAATTTCTATCCTGAGAGAAGAGGAGGAGTAAATAGTAAAAGTTTGAAACAACCTCTGCAAGGAATGAAAGTGGGCCTTGAGTTGGACCCAGAGTGGCCCTGCCAGGGAGCTGGGGAGCGCTGTTGAGGGTGGGGCCCTGCACTTACAAGGATGCTGCTCTGGACCATCATGAGTTTCCTCCAGGACTGGATTCAGAAGTCAAGGAAACAGACTGTTGGATTTACTACTGGAGGGCAATGAAGTAGGAAAAGGATTTAAGTGTTTGACCAGAATGGTTGGAGTGTTGGAACAAATATATTTTATGGTCCAGAGGAAGGAAGAAGAGAAATGGGAGGGAAGATGGAGGAGTAGATCTAGAAAAAGGAGGGAGGAGAAAGGAAGGACAGCAGATTGTTGGAGGAGGATGTTTGTGTTTAGGCATTCAGACCATGGCGGGGCAGGAACAGAGATCACGTAAAGGGCTCTAGAGTGGAGGTTGAGAAGAGCTGAGGAAAATGATACCTCTCAGGTAAGATAAGTAAGCTGTGGTAACTCTAAAAAGAACTTACAGAATTTGTGTGTGTGTGAGCAGGTGACTGCTGCAGTGTACGTAGAAAGATGGTCTTCTTTCAAGGTAAGTGATGGCTGAAAGTTTTGGCAACGAGGCTAATAGATGGAAAATCAGGACAGCGTGAATATAAAGACACAAAAGGAAACAAAACAGAGGTAAGCCTGAGTATTAAAAAAGAAATAAGCTTTAAATTATAACCAAAAGGCTAGCAAAGTAAATGAATATTAAAATATGAACTAGATAGCTCTTTTATAATAAGTTTGCAACATCCTCTGACTCTGAGTTGGCTGTATGTCTTCTCATACTTCGGAGATAAGGACATCTTAGCCCTAGCAGTTCACAGGTTAGAAAAATTGGAACTTTGTTACTGGTTTTGGAAGCAAAACATAAAGTTTCAAATGCTCAGGGGATTTGAGATCTTTATGAAGAGCAACGTGGACAGTTAGTTTATCAGCCAGGAGAAAGGAGGACATTTATACTGGCCTTCACTTAAGCAGGATTAGATACAGTTTCTCTAGGTACCCTTCCCACAGCAGGTGGAATATTTTTTACATCCGTGGAGACACGCTTCTTGCTCCTCTCTCCAAAATATTATTGCCTTTCCTTCATCGTCTAATAATACTTCTACCATCTCCAAAAACAGCAATAGAGGCATCTTTTTAACTCATTCCATGGTCAGTTCTGACAACAAACTTGCAGCCTTGGAGACTGAATATACAAATGAACAATGGCCAGACCACATATGACAGAAATCTGGCCCACAATCTCCACAACAACCACTTTGGGAAACCAAGCCCAAATCTCTGCAACAGTCGGCCCAGAATGATCAGGACTTGGTCAATGACTGCCAGTTTCCTTATATTTTACCCTGACTTCTAACTCAGGACCAAGCATTGAAAGCCAAATATGTCCCCCAAATCATGCACACAAGATGCCTTCTTCTAGCTAGGTGACTCCCAGTTTCCCCAGGCCAACAAGCTCTGATCATACTAGACCTGAAACCTTCCCTGCTGTTTTCACTATAAAGCTTTTCCACTTCCCTGTCTGCTGTTGAGTCTCGGCCAAATAAAAGTGATGTTGGCCGCCTTCGCTGTTTGAGCAAGATCTGAATAAACAGCCTCTATCTGTTCTCATTTGGGTGGTCTTCATTGATTTTCAAACATCAAAGCCAAACATTAAAATCCTGATTTCAGAGATGAAGAAACTGAGGGTTACCTTATTTATGACCGCTTCTTCTTCACTGAAGACAGAACATGTAGACCACATTAAAAAACGTATAGCTTTGGTTTTCTCTCTATATCCTCAACTCCAAGCCCTGGTTACATAGTTTATAGACACAGATGACAACCATTACCTCCCACTAATAATAATGGGCTGGTTTTTATCCTGAGTTATATATCTTGAATGAGAAGGAATGCTTTCAGAAAATAAAATTATGGATGCTTATGTGAAATCCCTGCACAGGTCCTGCATTCTTGAGACTCTCACAACTGCTCAGCATTCATCTGCAGTTTGAGAGTTACAGGCACAAGGAGGGTTTGGTTCTAAGTTAATTGCCAGTTGTTTTCTCCCTCAGTTTTAGAGCTTTCTTTTTTTTCAACCATTTTTAAAGTATATTTAATTTACATTGTTGTGTTAGTTTCAGGTGTACAACAAAGTGATTCGGTTGTATGTATATATACGTATAACTTTATAACTTGTAATAATCTATAAAGGAAACTTTAGTAAGAACTTTGGGGACACTGGATACTGATGAATGATGAAAGAGTATTAATTAACAAAGCTCCATAAATTAGGAGTTTGGGATTAACATTAAAAAATAGATATAGATATGGATATCTATTCTTTTTCACATTTTTTTCCATTACAGTTTATTACAAGATATTGAATATAGATCTCCGTGCTATACTGTAGGTCCTTGTTGTTTATCTATGTTATATATAGCAGTGTGTATATATTAATTCCAAACTCCTAATTTATAGAGCTTTCTTAATTGATACTGCTTTATAATCAGTATCCAATGTCCCAAAAGTTCTTACTAAAGTTACTAGTTAATCCTTACAGTTCATATAACTGCAGTCATTTTATCTGCTTCTCCCAATTAGTGTCGGTTTAATTCCATTCAACTTTGGGCAGGATGGACAACCAGAAATGGACATAATAGGAGATCCAGAGAGTGAAGTTCCAACACTTCATAGACTCCCACTCTACTTGCCCAAATATAGGAAACCATCAAAATGACACTATAGTGTCCAGAATGACTTCACTAAAATTGCTTATCTTGGTAATTCCAGAAGGCTAAATCGTTGTTTGACTGATTACACTTAGGGAAAATGATGTGAGTCTCTGATCAAGGTGTGAAGGGGTAGATAGGAAATTTAAAAAGCAGGATGTTAAAATATTTCAGGGAGGTTTGTACCTAGAACAGGAAGAAAATAAACAAGGAGAAAGATTGTTAAGATGTATTAACTGTATGTGAGAAACTTGGTCACCACACCGAAGAATTCTACAATTCTTTGTCAGCTCAGACAAAGGCAGTCAACTGGATTCCAGGGTCTTGCATGTGGAGTAAAATCAAAGACACTGTCCACAGGCAAGAAAAGAGAGGAAGAGAGACAGAAGTTTATATCAGCGAAGAAGTAAATGCACATCTTTTTTGCTCACTTCTTAACAGCCAAGAACTCATAGACCTACCCACACTGCTATACCTCTTCTGTTCTTGAGTCACAGTGTAGTACTGAAACATTTACTGCAATTTCTGCATTCTACACATGAGGAAACAGCCTGACAGATGAGGAAACTGAGCTTGACACAAATTACTCAGCTAAATGGCAGAAGACAGAGTTGGATTTTGTTTGTTAAGGCATAAAGAAGCAAATTAAGTTATTGATCAGCAGGTTCATGACCCCTCCCTCTAATTAAAAAGTTTGAAAATGACTGCTAAATGGAAGCATTAGTAACTGATGACCTAAGTCTCCTTACACATCTTAAGAGCTAAGATAAATGGGGCATCCATTTTAAGGTGGTGCCAATATTTCCCATTACTTATTGAAAAAAAAATTTTTTTGCCTTTGGCAAAGTTTATTTCATCTCTTACTTAGACCATTTGCAAGTTTATCACCTTTTTATCTACCTAATTCTTCAAAGGTTTTTCCACTATTAATCTTAAATGCCTTCTTCACCACTGAATTTTACTGATATATAGTAAGTCACTTAAACTTGGTCATGAATGGGAGAGACTCTGGGAAATTATTCTAAATGAGGTTCAGTGCCTGGATTCTCTAATGAGCTGGATTGTGATCATACACATAATGAATAGCCCTGAGTATTCTGGTTATGTGTGAGTCAATCTGAGTTTACTTTCATCACAAAGTTGTGCCATTGTTGCTTTCTGGGCTAACTGGGGCAGAGTCTAAATTCCAGTTGCCATAATTAATTGTATAACTAGCTTTTAAAATCCATAGCAAAAATGCTTTGGGACAATGTGAATTGTAACTTTTGCAGAGAACTTAAAAGAAACATACTAAGCAGTGAAATCTGAGACTATATGCAAAGCTTCCACTGCCCAGTGTTTTTCTAAGTCTGGTCCATAGACCATCTACATTAGAATCACCTGGGTTTCTTATTAGAAATACATACACTTGATTTTAGAGTCCCTGTTGCAGACCTACTAAATTAAGATAACTAGAGTTATGCCTGGGAGTCTGGACTTAACACGTACAGCTCTGCTCTTCCGAAATCCTCACATCCATAGGTAGAGTTCACTACTAAATTGTCAGTAAGTCAGTTAAAAATAGGCCTGTGTTTGTATTTTTGTTTGTTTTTTTTTTAAAGGAAGGGTGATGATACAGCTCTTCCTGGATGCCAATGTCAGTCATAGGTTGCTAGATTTTGCATTCTGTGTGATAACAAAAGACTTCTCTTTTATCTTTACATATGACAAATTTCCAACTACATAGTTATCCAATTTTAAGAGGAGGTGGAGTAACTTATTGGATATTTATGTGGTGCCCATTCCAGGTGTTGACAGATTGCTACGCTAATCCCTTTGTAACACATTACTTTTTAAATTAAGAGTCACTAGGAAATTACTGTTATACCCAAATAACTTAATTTACTGTTGCTAATTGAGAAAAAAAAAATTGAGCACCTAGTGGTCTTAATAAGAGTAATTACTAAAAACCAAAAATATGTTAATATGGTTAGAAAAAAAACAAGGAATTTCCATATATTAGAATATTGTATTTGTATTACAGCAAAACAGAATCTTCACTGGGTCTTTTCAGCTTCAGTAAGTCTGAGGTATCCTGACACTTTAATTGCCAAAACTGCATTTCAAAATTTGGACACTCCATGTGGTTTTTAAAATCTCTATGATTCCTTGAATTTCAATAGACTGTACATAGTTAATGATCTATACATACTATAAATTGTCATAACTTTGAATGTGGACTTTAAATATATCCACACAAATCAGTTAACAGTATGGAATAATAGAAAAAAATAATTGAACATGGAATCAGGAACTTATATTCTGTTCTAAGCTTACATTAATTTGTCCAAACTTGGGCAAGGAATTAATTTCTTCAAATTTGGATTCTTAATATTGAAATCAGAGTATACATACCTAATCCTATTTTTCTGGTAGTTCTAGCAAGTATATAAGTAGAACATCTTCAGTAAGAGACATTTATTACCGTAACAGGTGAATACTTACTTTTAATTAAATTTATGGTAAATGCTCTGCTAAATGACAAGGTTCTTGTTCAAATTCTGACAGATGTATAAGACAGTTTCTTGAACATAAAATATTAATGGATAAACTAATAGTTTTCCCCTTTTCTCTTTACATAAATTAAACTTGCATTAAAAAGAAAAAAATGTAATAGGTCACATCTAGAAGGCATTTATTTTCAATTTAAGATATTACATATTAAAGACAACTAGTAGTACTGAGACCAAACTCAGGAGTACCATGAGAGATGACTTCAAATACATGATGGACTGTGGTATAGAAAGAGGTTAGAAGAGAAATTGGATTTGTATTGCATGGTCAAGAAAATAAAACTAGTACTTGTGAGTAAAACTTTCAATAGAGAAGGTTTTAGTACAACATAAGGAAAAAATGTCTAAATATCAGATCTCTACAAATGTTATAAACTTCCAGACATTTAAAGGTATACAAGAAATCCTTTGTCCATGTTGTATCTAAAAATTGACCACAATCTCTGAGTTTCTTTTTAATATACTGTCTATGATTATACTCCAGTAACTAAATTCACAGAGATGAACACATAAGTTTTAAGCATTTGATGGGATGTTGATTACAAATACATGTTATTTTTTTATAGCCTTATTGATGTGCAATTGATATACAAAAACTGCATTTATTAATGTACACAGTTTGATGAGTCTGAACGTATGTATACATCCACAATAGAATCACTAAAAACAAGGCTATAAACCTAGCCATTGCCTCCAAAAGTTTCCTTGTGTCCCTTTCCTCCCACCCCTTTCCCCTCTAGTAAGAATATTTTACAGGAGCCCTATCCTCCCAACAAATTTTTAACTTCACAGTATCATATTATTAACTATAGGCACTATATTGTATAGCAGATCTCTAGAACTTGTACAACTGTAACTTAATACCCATTGAATATATGACTACTATTTTTAAAGGGTAGAATACACTGTGGCAGAGAAAGGATAGCTGTTCACCATATCTGTTTCCCCTTTTCCTTGAGTACACAGCTAGACTACTGTGGAGGATTTAAGATGCCTTTAAATTCTTTGATAATCCTTTCATAAAAGGTATGCCTATATTTTCTTCCCTTGAATATGCGTGACTTTGACCAAAAGAATACGGCAGAAGTGACCTATCTCTGTTTCGAGGCTGAGGTTTTAAGAAACTGGCAACTCCCAATTCCTATTTCTTGGACCACCTGCTCTTAAAATCCAGCCACTAAATTGTGAGGACACCCCAGTAGCCCCATGGAGAAGTCCATGTGGAGAAGAACCAACAGACCTGGTGCAGTTCCCAGATGACAGCCAGAATATCTTGCTAGCCATATGAGTAAGCCTCTGGGAAGTAGATTCCCCAGCTCCAGTCAAGCCAGACCAGCTGAAGCTGCACAGAACGGAGATGAGATTTTGACACCCAGACCTACCCACATGACAGATCTGTGAGCAAAATAAGCTACTGTTACAGTTTTCAACCACTACGATTTATGGTGGTTTGTTAACTAGAACAGAATTTAATGCTGGAAGTGGGGTGTTAATGTTAAAAACCTAAAACCTGTGGCATTGATTTAGGATTGAATGGTAGGCAGAAGCTAGAAGGGCTTCAAGGATATCGTTAGTGAAATCGGAAGACTTCCTCGTGAGAACCTAAAGGACAGTGAGGATACTGTTATTTTAGGCCAGATAAAAGGTGACTCCTGTTACTTAGCAGGGAATATTTGTCAACGTTGTCACCTGAAATAAATATAGAGTGTAGAAAATGTGAGCTGGTGGATTTGGCAGAATAATGAATCTGTCAAGTGGTTTCTCAAAGTCATGTAGAATAACATAAAGCTGGAAAGAGAGATGAGCTAAAAAACAAATGAATCATTTTCCAAGCAGAATTCCAAGGAAATATAAAGGAATGAGGACGTTCTGGGTTCAAAATGAAAACTTTTTCATCCTTAATCTCCCCAGAACACAAGACTTTCAAAGCGAGAAAGAGTTTCAGGAAACGTATCAAACCCAGGGTACTTTACTAGCATGACTCTATGGTCATGCAAAGATGTCTAGGTCCAAAGCAGGGTTCCTAAGAGGGTTATGAATATTAAAAGTGTGTGCAGTACAGCAGAAGCAAGAAGAACTACAATCCTGCAGCCTGTGGAGAAAAACCACATTCACAGAAAGACAGACAAGATGAAAAGGCAGAGGGCTAGGTACCAGATGAAGGAACAAGATAAAACCCCAGAGAAACAACTAAATGAAGTGGAGATAGGCAACCTGCCAGAAAAAGATTTCAGAATAATGATAGTGAAGATGATCCAGGACCTCAGAAAAAGAATGGAGGCAAAGACCAAGAAGATGCAAGAAATGTTTAACAAAGATCTACAAGAATTAAAGAACAAACAAACAGAGATGAACAATACACTAACTGAAATGAAAAATACCCTAGAAGGAATCCATAGCAGAATAACTGAGGCAGAAGAACGGATAAGTGACCTGGAAGACAGAATGGCAGAGTTCACTGCTGCAGAACAGAATAAAGAAAAAAGAATGAAAAGAAATGAAGACAGCCTAAGACACCTCTGGGACAACATTATACGCAACAACATTCGCATTATAGGGGTCCCAGAAGGAGAAGAGAGAGAGAAAGGACCTGAGAACATATTTGAAGACATTTTAGTCGTAAACTTCCCTAACATGGGAAAGGAAATAGCCATCCAAGTCCAGGAAGGGCAGCAAGTCCCATACAGGATAAATCCAAGGAGAGACATGCTGAGACACATAGTAATCAAATTGGCAAAAATTAAAGACAAAGAAAAATTACTGAAAGCAACAAGGGAAAAACGACAAATAACATACAAGGGAACTCCCATAAGGTTAACAGCTGATTTCTCAGCAGGAACTCTACAACCCAGAAGGGAGTGGCACGATCTACTTAAAGTGATGAAAGGGAAGAACCTACAACCAAGATTACTCTACCTGGCAAGGATCTCATTCAGATTCCATGGAGAAATCAAAAGCTTTACAGACAACCAAAAGCTAAGAGAACTCAGCACCACCAAACCAGCTCTACAACAAATTCTAAAGGAACTTCTCTAAGTGGGAAACACAAGAGAAGAAAAGGACCTATAAAAACAAACCCAAAACAATTAAGAAAATGGTCATAGGAACATATATACCAGTAATTATCTTAAATGTGAATGGATTAAATGCTCCAACCAAAAGACACAGGCTCACTGAATGGATACAAAATCAAGATCCATATATATGCTGTCTACAAGAGACCCGCTTCAGACCTAGGGACACATACAGACTGAGAGTGAGGGGATGGAAAAAGATATTCCATGCAAATGGAAATCAAAAGAAAGCTGGAGTAGCTATACTCATAGCAGATAAAACAGACTTTACAATAAAGAACGTTACAAGAGACAAGGAAGGACACTACATAATGATCAAGGGATCAATCCAAGAAGAAGATACAACAATTATAAATATATATGCACCCAACATAGAAGCACCTCAATACATAAGGCAACTGCTAACAGCCATAAAAGAGGAAATCGAAAGTAACACAGTAATAGTGGGGGACTTTAACACCTCACTTACACCAATGGACAGATCATCCAAACAGAAAATTAATAAGGAAACACAAGCTTTAAATGACACAATAGACCAGATAGATTTAATTGATATTTATAGGACATTCCATCCAAAAACAGCAGATTACACTTTCTTCGCAAGTGCACATGGAAAATTCTCCAGAATAGATCACATTTTGGGTCACAAATCAAGCCTCAGTAAATTTAAGAAAACGGAAATCATATCAAGCATCTTTTCTGACCACGATACTATGAGATTAGAAATCAATTACAGGGAAAAAATGTAAAAAACACAAACACATGGAGGCTAAACAATACGTTACTAAATAACCAAGAGATCACTGAAGAAATCAAAGAGGAAATAAAAAAATAACTAAAGACAAATGACAATGAAAACATGACAATCCAAAATCTATGGGATGCAGCAAAAGAAATTCTAAGAGGGAAGTTTATAGCTATACAAGCCTACCTCAAGAAACAAGAAAAATCTCAAACAAACAATCTAACGTTACACCTAAAGGAACTAGAGAAAGGAGAACAAACAAAATCCAAAGTTAGTAGAAGGAAAGAAATTGTAAAGATCAGAGCAAAAATAAATGAAATAGAAACAAAGAAAACAATAGCAAAGATCAATAAAACTAAAAGCTAGTTCTTTGAGAAGACAAACAAAATTCATAAACCATTAGCCAGACTCATCAAGAAAAATAGGGAGAGGACTCAAATCAATAAATTTAGAAATGAAAAAGAAGTTACGACAGACACTGCAGAAATACAAAGCATCCTAAGAGACTACTACAAGCAACTCTATGCCAATAAAATGGACAACCTGGAAGAAATGGACAAATTCTTAGAAAGGTATAAACTTCCAAGACTGAACCAGGAAGAAACAGAAAATATACACAGACCAATCACAAGTAATGAAATAGAAACTGTGGTTAAAAATCTTCCAACAAACCAAAGTCCAGGACCAGATGGCTTCACAGGTGAATTCTATCACACATTTAGAGAAGAGCTAACACCTATCCTTCTCAAACTCTTCCAAAATATTGCAGAGGAAGGAACACTCCCAAACTCATTCTATGAGGCCACCATCACCCTGATACCAAAACCAGACAAAGACACTACAAAAAAGAAAATTACAGACCAATATCACTGATGAATATAGATGCAAAAGTCCTCAACAAAATACTGGCAAACAGAATCCAACAACACATTAGAAGGATCACACACCATGATCAAGTGGGATTTTTCCCAGAGATGCAAGAAGTGTTCAATATATGCAAATCAATCAATGTGATACACCGTATTAACAAACTGAAGAATAAAAAACATATGATGATCATCTCAATACATGTAGAAAAAGCTTTTGACAAAATTCAACACCCATTTATGATAAAAATTCTCAAAACGTGGGCATAGAGGGAATCTACCTCAACATAATAAAGGCCATATACGACAAACCCACAGCAAACATCATTCTCAATGTTGAAAAACTGAAAGCATTTCCTGTAACAACAGGAATGAGACAAGGATGTCCCCTCTCACCACTGTTATTCAACATAGTTTTTTAAGTCCTAGTCACAGCAATCAGAGAAGAAAAAGTAATAAAAGGAATATAAATTGGAAAAGAAGAAATAAAACTGTCACTGTTTTCAGGTGACATGATATTATACTTGGAGAATCCTAAAAATTCCACCAGAAAACTAATAAAGCAAATCAATGAATTTGGTAAAGTTGCAGGATACAAAATTAATGCACAGAAATCCCTTGTATTCCTATATACTAATGATGAAACATCTGAAAGAGAAATTAAGGAAACACTCCAATTTACCACTGCAACAAAAGGAATAAAATACCTAGGAATAAACCTACCTAGGGAGACAGAAGACCTGTAGGCAGACAACTATAAGACACTGCTGAAAGAAATTAAAGAAGATACCAACAGATGGAGAGATATACCATGTTCCTGGATTGGAAGCATGAAAATTGTGAAAATGACTATACTACCCAAAGCAATCTAGAGATTCAATGCAATTCCTATCAAATTACCAATGGCATGTTTTACAGAACTAGAACAAAAAAATCTGAAAATTTGTATGGAGACACAAAAGACCCCAAATAGACAAAGCAGTCTTGAGGGAAAAAAACGGAGCTGGAGGAATCAGACTCCCTGACTTCGGACTATACTACAAAGCTACAGTAATCAAGACAGTATGGTACTAGCAAAAAACCAGAAATATAGATCAATGGAACAAGACAGACAGCCCAGAGATAAACCCACGCACCTATGGTCAAGTAATCTATAACAAAGGAGGCAAAGATATACAATGGAGAAAAGACAGTCTCTTTAATAAGTGATGCTGGGAAAACTGGGCAGCTACATGTAAAAGAATGAAATTAGAATACTCCCTAACACTGTACACCAAAATCAACTCAAAATGGATTAGAGGGCTAAATGTAAGACTGGACACTACAAAACTCTTAGAGGAAAACATAGGAAGAACACTCTTTGACATAAATCACAGCAAGATATTTCTTGATCCACCTCCTAGAGTAATGGAAATAAAAAACAACAATAAACAAATGAGACCTAATGAAACTTAAAAGCTTTTGCACAGCAAAGGAAACCATAAACAAGACGAAAAGACAACCCACAGAATGGGAGAAAATATTTGCAAACGAATCATTGGACAAAGGATTAATCTCCAAAACATATAAACAGCTCATGCAGCTCAATATTAAAAAACAAACAACTCAATCCAAAAATGGGCAGAAGACCTAAATAGACATTTCTCCAAAGAAGACATACAGATGGCTAAGAAACGCATGAAAAGCTGCTCAACGTCACCAATTATTAGAGAAATGCAAATCAAAACTTCAATGAGGTATCACCCCACACCAGTTAGAATGGGCATCATCAGAAAATCTACAAACAACAAATCCTGGAGAGGGTGTGGAGAAAAGGGAACCCTCCTTGCACTGTTGGTGGGAATGTAAAATGATACAGCCACTATGGTGAACAGTATGAAAGTTCCTTAAAAAACTAAAAATAGAATTATCATATGACCCAGCAATCCCACAATTGGGCATATACCCAGAGAAAGCCATAATTCAAAAAAGACACATGCACCCCAATGTTCATTGCAGCACTATTTACAATAGCCAGGCCATGGAAGCAAC
The DNA here is from genome assembly GCF_008692025.1 of Phocoena sinus. Classification (NCBI taxonomy): domain Eukaryota; kingdom Metazoa; phylum Chordata; class Mammalia; order Artiodactyla; family Phocoenidae; genus Phocoena; species Phocoena sinus. The sequence goes on from NC_045764.1 coordinate 80,287,609, forward strand.
CTAAATGCCCATCGACAGACGAATGGATAAAGAAGATATGGTACATATATACAATGGAATATTACTCAGCCATAAAAAGGAACAAAATTGGATCATTTGTAGAGACGTGGATGCATGTAGAGACTGTCACACAGAGTGAAGTAAGTCAGAAAGAGAAAAGCAAATATCATATATTAACGCATATATGTGGAACCCAGAAAATGGTACAGATGAACCAGTTTGCAGAGCAGAAATTGAGACACATAAGTAGAGAAAAAAATGTATGGACACCACGAGGGGAAAGCAGCGGGGGTGGTGGTGGTGATGTGATGAATTGGGAGATTGTGATTGACATGTATACACTGATGTGTATAAAATGGATGACTAATAAGAACCTGCTGTATAAAATAATTAAATTTAAAAAAAGGAATATGAAGTCACACACACAGAAAATAAATAAAAAAATAAACTGTATGCAGTAGACTTCCTGAGTATCTTAAGCAAGTTCCTTTCAGAATTTTTGTACTAGAAAAAAAGGGGCTTGTAATAATCTTACAGGTGTGCCTCATGGCTCCTTTCAACTAGACAAAAAGACTTCTAAGAATCTTAATTGCATTGTCCTACAGCACATGACTTTTAATCCAAGGTAAAGGTCTGTCTTAGAAAGAAACATGGGTGCTGCTTTTGTCTAATAGAATGTCCACAGATATTTGAAGTAAATTATTATCACTTTGGACCTAAAGAGACTAATGAAAAGAGGGCTTTAGATTCCAAATTTCTACGGGTAGGAAGCAGGCTAGAAGTCTACCCAAAGGTTCTTACGGAACAGGATAGATGACTCAAGGGCGAGGCCAAGAACTCAGAGAATGGAGCCAAGAGTCACAGAGAATAACCCCTCGAGAGCAGGATTGGGCCCCAATGAGTAACAGGCAACATGTTTCTGCTTAGATTTCAGAATTTCCATGGACATGAGACCATCATCTCTCCCCTATTTTTGAACAGAAATGTCTGTTGAAACTTACACTATTTCTATCTCTCCATTGTCTATGGGGCATGTGGGAGGTGGCAGACAACTTGGCTCTTTAGTTTCCAGGTATTTAGGTAAAGAGGAAGCACACGTCAGAGACAGGACCCAGGGAGCTTCATCTCTATCTGGATGTGATTTAAAGGAATCCTGAATCTCAAGTACGAGCCTGATGTTGAAATAGCATGAGAATTTGGAAGTGAGTGCATGAGTACAATTCGCACTTGAGAGAAATGTAAAGAATCCTTGGAAGGCCCACAGGGAAATGCACCAAGGCCTCAAGATAACAGCCTCAGCTAAGTTTCTGGATGACAGTTGTTACCGACTTTCTAGCCACGTGTATAAGCCATCTTGGAAGTGGACGCTTCAGGCCCAGCTGAACCACTTAAACTAGCGTTGCACGGAGCAGAGATGAGCCATCCCAGCTGGGCCCTCCCCAAGCTGCAGGTGCAGATTCATGAGCAAAATAAATTATTGGTTTTCTCCAGCTGTTGAGATTGGTATTGGTTATTACAGAGCAATCAGATAACCAGAATAACTATATTTCCTGGCCCCCTTTGCAGGTAGTTGTGGAAATATGACTGAGTTCTAGCCAACAGAATGTGAGCAGAACTGCTTAAGCCTCTAAACCTTCCACTTACAACCCTCTATGCTCTTTTCCCTCTCACTTTTCTATGCAAAACCATAGCCACTTTACTACCATGTTTAAGATGGTAGAATCACAGGACAGCAGGGACCGGATTCTCTAAATTACTGCTTGGAGGAGTGAAGCAGATGCTTGTGGACAATAGTGTCACACCTTTTAAGCCCACCGCATTTCAACAAAACTATGGTGAGTAATTCCATGTATGATGTCAGGGTCCCACATCAAGCACTTGCTGCAACCTTTCTCTGATTTGCTGCCTGGGGCTTTTTATAAAGTCACAGAAGGCTCTTCTGTCACATTCAGGTGTGGCCCAGACGTGTAGAGGAGTCAACAGCTCAGCCTGCCTGTATTAATTTCCTAGGGCTGCCGTAACAAATTACCACAGACTTGGTGGCTTAAAATAATAGAAACTTACTCTCTCACAGCTCTGGAACCGAGAAATCCAAAATCAGATCCAATTGGCTTGTTTCCTTCTGCAGGCTGCCAGGAAGAATTCCTTCCATGCCTCTCTCCTAGCTTCTGATGACTGGGGGCAACCCTTGATGTTCTTTGGTTTGCGGATGCAATAACTCCAATCTCTGCTTCTATATTCACATGCCCTTCTTCTGTGTATTGCTGTGTCTTCTTTTCTGTCTCTTATAAGAAAACCTGTCACTGGATTTACTCTAATCTCTAGCTGCTGACCTTAGCTACATCTGCAAAGGTCCTTATTCTACATAAGCTCACATTCTGAGGTCCTGGGTGATACCATTCAACCCACCACACTCCCCATCATCCACTGGGACAATTCTGAGGTACGTGGCATGTAATTTCCCAGTGGGCTTCCAAAGGAACAGACCTCAGCTGACCACAGAGATAACCAGCTCACGATGCACCCTTTATTGCTTTTCTGTATTCTTTATCTCATTTTCCCTATACACTCAACTTCTCCTTCCTGGGATCATGTCTCAGATAAACTACCTACAAGTTCTTCTTTTAAGTTCTACTTCCAGAGGACCCCAACTATGACAGGAACATCCATTTTTACCAACTGTACATGAGTGAGAATAAAATGTATCACTCCCATTTGAATTTAAGGTTTTTTGTCTTACCATGTGCTTTGATCTGTAATAAGACAAGCCCATTTTTTCTTTATAAAATTTAAACTCCTCACTTTTTTTTTCTGTTTCAGACATCATCCACATTTTTCTTTTGTTTCTGTCATTGTTATCTTCTCAAAACCTTTCTGTCCCCAAAGGAATCAGAGAAAGCCTTATGTTTTCTCTTAGGCTTAGCCATTCTTAGATGTTTCAGGAAAGCAATTTTTAGATATTTTATTCTTGAAATCGACATAAATAATTTCCCTCCAACACTTAAGTTCCTATAGGTACTCACTCATGGAAAAGGAATATAATTTCTTTGAAAGGAAGCAGTTACTAACTAGATACAATGCTGCAGCAATCTGAAGTATACTCAGTGCCTCTGTTCAATGGATTAAGAATTCTCTTAAGATAGAAATAATAAAGTCTCTCACTCCAAATACAAAAGACCCAAGGAAATCAAATAATCACATGGAGGAAATAAAATTATGTGGTTGAAAAAAGAGAGAAATTTTGCTGCTAAGCAGGTGTATTTTTTTTCTACTGTCTTGTAACAAACTGCCAAAAGTTTAGCAACTTTAAACAACACATTTATTGTCACACAGTTTCCATAGGTCAGGAGGTCCAGGCATAGCATAACTGGGTGCTCTGTTCAGTCCCACAGAGCTGCAATCAAGGTGCTGGCCAGAGCTGGGATCTTATCTGAGGCTCAGAGTTCTCATACAAGCCTGCATGGTGTGGCAAAATTAATTTCCTTAGAGTCCATGGCAGCTTGATTTTCCAATGTCTCTGACCTCAGAAAAGGCCCAAGCTTCCTTTTAAAGAGCAAACCTGATTAGGTCAGGCCTACCCAGTGTAATACCTCTTTTCATTAATTCAAAGTCAAACTGATCAGGAACCTTAATTACATCTATAAAACCCTTTGCCTTTAACATACAATCTAATCATGGGTTTAGGTTTTTGCTTAGGTTTATCGGTTTTGGCATATTCTATTGGCTAAAAGCAAGTCACAGATTCTGCCCACAGTTAAGGAAGAAACATTATATAAGAGCATGACTCATTGAGAGTTATCTTAGAATTCTGCTAACCTCTAAAGGGTAAAAGTTATTTTAATACTTTATTCAGGAGGAAAATGATATCAAAGACCCTAAGCTTGTCTTCTGAAAGGTAGAACAGATATTCTGAATAAACCTCTCAATTGCCAGAACTGGGATAGTGAATGAAAGTCTGTAATTTGTAAATTATACAGCCATTTTGGAAAACAGCTTGGCATTTTCTAGCAAATTATGAACCTATTCCAATTCTCTGTAATTTCACTTATAGGCACATATCCTAGAGAAACCCTTGCATTTATTCACCAGGAGACATATGAAGAAATGTTTAGAGAAATAGTGTTTATAATAGCCACACTTCTCCAAACTGGAAATACTCCAACTCTCCATCATCTATAGAATATATAAATAAATTGTGATTTATTTATATAATGGAATCTCCATAGAGTACTGCAAATGAATGGCCAACTGAATAATGGATACCATGGTACTCTGCTCAGATTCCCTCTTTAGGGCCTGGCACCAATCCCCCTGCTACTGGTAATATTGGCTGCTGAAGGCTTATAGCTGTGTGCTTCAGTGGGAATTGCCCTCAGAGACAAGAAACTGATTCACCTAAGATTTCTCCTTCTTTCAGAAGGCACCACAGATGACTGGCTTATGCTCTGATACCCAAGTTCAGTTGCTTTGCCTCAACTTTGTCCCTCAAAGCAGGGACAGCTTTGAAGGGCCATCCCTGCTCCAGACCTTCCCATAGGATTGCTGAGCTCTTGCCATGTAACCACATGGCAAGTCAGCTTCTCCCTCTGCCCGATTCTGCCTTTACCACCTCCTTACAGGTATATTTCTCTAGAGTTGTGCTGTCCAATACAGAAGCCCATGAGTTACATGTAGATATTTAAATTTACATCTAAATTAAATTAATTCAAGCGCTCAAGTCATATGTAGCTTGTGGCCGTGGCTACTACAGGAGGCTGTGTAGATATAGAGCACAGTCACCATTCCATATAGTTCTAATGGACAGCCCTGCTTTAGAGCACTCTTGGGTGAAACTTCTGCATGCAAGTCCCCACCTCAGAATCTATTTCCAGGGAACGCAAGCTAAGCTGAATTGTTACACACCCCAGTACATATGAATCTCAAACATAAGGCTAAGGAAAAAGATCATGACAGAAGAACGTATTCAATATGATCTCTTTTATATCAATTTAAAAGAAAGTAGTATTAGATATTAACTAATTTAGACAAATGTTTATATGTGGTGAAACTATAAGGAAAAGCAAAGACATCATTAACATAAGCTTCACCACAGTGGTTATTTCTGGGAACCAGAAGCTAACAGGGAAACCTTTTTCTAAATCTGGGCTACAAATACTTAAGTGTCCACCTCATTATTTTTTTTTTTAAAACATAACTGTTCACTATTTTTTACTTAGGATATTTTTCAAAATAAAAATATTAAAAAATAATCTGAGCTCTTACGGAAAAGGAGATTGATTCTTTTTGTATTATTTTTAGTTCTATCAGTAAGAAAGAACCCACTGATACAACATATTACCATTATTAAGGACTCTTTTATTTTAAACAAAGCTGTAGTAAAGCCATAGACAGATCCTGTGAGCTCATTACACATGCAAATAGCTTAGAGACATCAAACAGAATGGTAAGATCTATAACTTACTTACATATTTCTATAATAAGATGTCTTATCCACAATAGACTAGTGAAATAAGAACTGCTGATAAGTCTCAGACAGTCAAAAAAGTTTTGAGACGAGTTGGGTAAGTTTATTCAATTTGGGAACTTAATAGGGTGCCATGTTGATGGCAAGAATGGGCAATGAGTAGAACATACGTTGAATTAGACTTAAGAACTTCTATTCTATACATTTCCTTCAAATGCTTGATAATTATTCCAAATAGGAAAATTAATGATTAGTGAAAATTTACATTTTATTCAAGATTGATGTTTTAATTTTTAAGCTTATGTCAGTGGGATTTTTTTTTTTGAATTTAGTTTTTTATACCTGTGAGAAGTTTAGATGCTTATACCTCATCCAGATACCTAGGTAAGACACTGTTACTAGAGGCCAAAAAGCTGTAAATAGTCTTTGGAATGCTGGCTTATAAACTGAAATCTACAAATAAAAATATGACAAGATGTCAGTTTAGAAATCAGAATGATTCAACTTGAAAACAACAAATTCCTGTTTTGTCAAAAGTAGGCTGAAAGTCAAGATGCAGGCAGGGGTAATTTGAGGAGAATTGGCATGGAGGTATCTGCAGATGTTGTCATGATATAACAGTCAGATTGCTCATAGAGAGTTTGAGAGTTGAAAGGAGGTTTAAAGATCTCAAGTTCTATTTTTCTCTAGGCTTAATGCCAAGTAACCAAACTTTACATGTATGTCCAAAATGTCTGTGTTTCATTGTATGGTATTTATTGACTTTATGTAGTGAATTAACTGCTTGAGGGTAAGTCAAGGTTCCAAAATTTATGTTGAACTTAGCAAAAATAGACAGTTACTAGGGCTTTGCTTTTCTAAAATTGACTATTTCTCATTGTTTAACAGCCATGCTAAATGGAGCCAACTAAGCAGCGTAGGTATCAGTTCATTTCCATCACTTACTGAATAAGCAACGCAAGCCACCATACTGTTTTTTGTTGTGTTTTAATCTGTGTGTAGAGAGATGGAAGTCGTTAACATGGAACCAAGCAAATACTAAGTGTTACAGAAATACCAAGTGCTAGCTCTACATAATATATCAGCGATAATGACACAAAAACTCAACAACAGATACTAAGAAGAATCAATGAGCTCACAGGAAACAAAAGTTGCCCATTATTTCTTACCACCCCGTAAAACACAAGGAGGGTATGTAGTTAACATAACTGAGGATCCCTGACTAACCAGAGTTCCTAATACAGTCAACTCTCATTTTTTAAAAAAATAGTAGAAAATGATACAATGGGTAATTAGAAGAGCAAACAGGGCCTCATATATTTTTGTTCTCCTCCTTGAGCCATGTGAGCTGACTGATCTGAGTGGCACTTTTCTTCATTGTTTATCCACCCATTAGTGAAGTAATATAGTAGGGAAAGTGTCATAAACAAAAAATAGAAAAGGTGAATCTAAGGCTCTTTCAAGCCAGATAACGCATCTGCAAATCATCAAAAGGAGACTGTGCTTTCTTCACACTATCTTTAATTTTACAGTTGACAGCACGCATCTAGAATTTCCTGCTGCATTTATCAATTCAGTGGGTGAACATAAAATTTGTGGTGCATATTTTTAAATTGTATGGCTTCTTATTAATGCCTGAATCATTACTTATGAGTTTAGTGTTGCATGGGGAACAGTGATCTAAAAGTCAATTAACAATTTAATTGTAAATGTGGCTGTTAGGCTGGATTGCAATAAGAAAGGAAAGGGCTTAAGTAAAGGGGGTACCTTTGTTGATGGTACCAAATTAATTAATCTCCAAATTAACCTTACCCCAAATAACCTCAGTTCAATACTACCAGCATTAAAATAAAATAAGAATGTAACATCATACCATTCAACTGGTGAATAGTAACATTCAAAATGTACTCCTCTTTGGCTAAAAATCCTTTAATCCACAAAGTTTATTTCTCTAATTTACTTGTGAATATAAAAACACAAAGATGTTAAATTTTATCAAGTGTGGTGGCTAGACAAAATTAATTATTTTTCTTCATTTGTGGCTCTGGGAGGTTTTTATAAGGTATATTAGAATAAACCATTCCTTCGTGGAGGAAATGATTCTAATTGTCTTTTATCAACAATATAGTGAAATGCATCTATAGTTGTTTAACACAGTAATGCCATACTGATTCAGTCATGTTCTGGACTTTATGAAATAGACTCCTCAGGCTTAATAATAATAGAAAGGATTTCATTTAATAAGTTCCGACTCTATTTCAGTTACTGAAATAGGAGCACTTCAGTCATGACAGAAACTATCACACTTATTTAATTATTAACCTAAATCTATTCTGTGTAACAGAAGGCCAAATCTCCCATGCTGAATGAATGATCTGTATTTAGTGCAGATACCAGGCATATAGCAGACTCACATTAAATAGTTAATAATAAACATGAATTAGGTGTTAGCATCACCATGTTTTGGGGGTGGGTAGAGGAACTGAAGCTTAGAAAAATTAAACAACTTGTTTAGGTTTTACTGATTTTCAACTGCTTAAACCCAGTTTTGTCAGGAGAAGTGAATATTCAAAGCACCAAGAGTCACTACACAGAGGAGACGACATTTGATTTAATTATAGAAAGAAGGTCTGATATTTGAGAAGCTACCAAGGGAAAAAGATGGGGTAAAAGGAAACAAGCCTTGATTCCCACAACAGCAGAAACAATACTTTGTAGATCTGTGAACAATCTGTCCTATGGATGATGCTGTGTTGTTCTCAAATAGTAAGGGCGCCACAATACCATCAGTGGTTTAACAGGGGTGCAACAATATAAGACAAAGTGTCAGTGGTGAGAAATTTCTGCTGAGTCATTGAAATGCAGGGCTGGGACTATGGTGAGGCAAGTGAGGTGCCTTCAGTATAAAATTTAAGTGTTAACCCTACACTTGCACAACACAGGGAGGCTTATCCTAGTGGACCCTGGTCCTGGTCCAGCTGGACTGTTTTAGTACAGTGTGAATTTCCATAGTCTAAGTTCTAGAGCTATGCTTTCTAATTCAGTAGCCACTAGTCAAATGTGTTTATTTAAATTTAGATGAAACTTAAAAACAATTAAAATTTGGTTCCTCAGTGGTTCCTCAGTTGCTGTAGTCACAGTAGCTATAATTTGTTGAATTATTTGCATTTTCCCTCTAGGAACTTTTAAGTATTTTTTTGAATTCATTCATTCTATCACTATTTTTTGAGAAGATAACACATGCAAGGCAAGGTATGTAGGCTGGGGAGGGGGAAGAAAGGGATTCTTAGAAATGAATCAAACTCAAATCCTCCTTCCAAAAGGCCTGTGGTGTAATAGGTGAGCTAAGACCTGCAAAAAATAACAATAATATAAGGGAAACAAATTCCCAAATAGGAGGTTCAGAGTGGCGAGAAATTATTTACTGTTAGATCTATCAAAAGATATTTATAGAAAAGGTGGTATTTAAATTCAGCTTTTAGGGATAGGTAGGGTTGGGAAATGTGAATACGGCAGCAGGAAGACCTCTATTAAAAAAAAAAGGCAAAGCAGGAGGAAAACATGAGCCATGTATGGGAGGAAATGTTTGGTTCGCTTGGAGTATAAGGTGTGTGGGAGCTGGCGTACTTTCTTGTGTTTTGTTGGTACCTTCTGTTCTACCTTCTAAGACACAATTTTGATATAAACAGATGGTTAATATAGATTTAAACTAATACGTAATTTTTATTTCATTAATAGCTGATCTTATGCATAATTAAATTCTGTGAACTGTACGGCCACTGTTAGCTCCTGAAGTTTGATAACATACAGCCAGTTTTCCCATGAGGAGATAGCCATGTTAGAGCCCCAGACTTCCAGATCTAACTTGGTCTTACAGAAGAGTGTCTTGCTCTGTTTTGTGGGGACATCAGGGCCCTGCAGCCCTTAGCTGACTGGGTGTATTATATGTATATAATTGAGGGCTGTCCAAAAATGTTTTAAAGACAGGTTAGCTAGTTGTTAGAAAAATGAAGAAAACATCTTCTATGGATTTTCTGTAACATCTGTGAGCTCTGAGGCATAGTGCCACATAAGATATCATCCATTTTCAAGATGATTTTTAATAGAAATTATCTCTGAGAGACCTTCTCTTCCCATCAATGTGGGAGACTTCTTTCTTCTAGCAAATTGGAATTACCATTACTGCCAGTATTGTGGGTCAAACAGTTAAGCATTTTCAAACCAATTAACTGATACTATTTACAATTTTAGTACCACATATTATAGAAACAAGATATCACAAACAAAACACTACAGGTACCATGTATAGGTGTATGTGTGTGTGTTGTGTGTGTGTGTGTGTGTGTGCGCACGCACGCACATGTATCTTGTGCACATAGGTAAAATATAAAATGTCTTTATATTTTACTGGGGATCTGACTTTGGGATGGAAAATGAATCTCAGGGAAAATACAAAGCAGGATTAAAATCCACATCTGTAAAGCCATAAGGGAAATCTGGAAGGGCTAAACATAAGTACCCTAAGCTGATAGCTTCTTTATAACATTTTGCCATGTTATGGAACAAAATCTGTTGTACAGCAGGTAGAGAATGCATCAACAAAATTATATGCAGATAAAACATCAGGAATTAATTCTGAATCACAGAATAGTTATAATGGCGATGCTTTTAAAATAAAACAAGGTCTTTGTATCTGAGGGAGAGATGCTTGATTTTTAAAAAAGCCATTAACAAAAATAGGAAATAAAATAACACACATAAGTAATGTCCCAAATTGCTTTGCTTGTATGGAACAACTGAACAAATTATCCTAGAACACTTTACCTAAAGTGCTGCAAATGTCAGAAAAGTTAACATAATTCTAAATATCTTCGAAATGTGGAAATGAAACTAATACATTTTCCTTTCTTTATAAAAACCTATGATATTTTTCTAACAGAAAAAGATGAGTTGTCCAAGTACTGAGCCTTCAGGAAGACAAATTCTAACTGAAGAAGTTCTGAAGAATGTTTCTACTATGTTCACAAAGATGAACTGCTGCTGGGGGTCAAGTGCTGGGGGTGGGGATGAAGGGCAGGCGGGGATTCTCAAAAATTTTTCACGTAAGGACTGACCCGAAAGGCTCGGACTCTTCTATCGGAAAACCTGGGTCTCCCAGCTTGCATAGCTGACATGCATAAAATTGTAAAGCAACATGGACTTCTAGGCTAGCCCAAATTCCTAGATAATACAAAGGATATCTTGCAAATATAAAACATAAAGTTAGACAAATAAAAAGAAAATCTACTTCAATGCAGAGCCCATGGGCCATAACCAGTTCAGTCAAAGCTACTGCTCCAGGCACAGCGCTGGAGTCAGCGACAACGTATGGAAATGCAGGACCCTGCATCGTGGTTATGACGCAGTTGGAGTGTTAATAAGGCCTAGTCCAATAACAGCACATTGAGTTGGAGTGTTCTTATGTCCAGGCAAAAGTGGTTCATGTATGCTACTATTACTCATTCACCGTGTTCTAGTTCTCACAACTCTTGGTCAGTGAGAATCGATCACTAGGTAAGTATGTTACCAGCACTTCCTAGACAAATTACATCGAATGAGGCCCATTAAGTCATTTAATGGGGAACACAGTAAGTACAATCAGTGCCATGTTACAGTTCTAGTGCTCCGAGGTGAACATTAGATATGGTGCCTCTGTTTTCATTAAAGGTTTAAAATTTTTTATTTAGAGTCATATGAGTCTGTTTCCATAAGAGAATGTTACTAAACTGAATTCATACTGTCCCTCACTAAAAGTACAAACTGTCATCTGCTCAATCTGATTACAAAAGCACCTGCCACTCAGAAGATGAGAGGAAATACATTTGACTGTGAACAAAATAGCATCAAACCCCACTAGGCTCCCTACACTGAAGACAAATGAACATTGAAATGGGGTCTGTTCAATTACTGAGAACGCGGGGCTTTCATGGAAGCTGATGCTTTTCCTTCTCATAGTAGGTCTGAGTGTAATTACTTATAAATAAAATACGATTTTTAATCGCAAACATTGAACTATTTTCATGCAATTTAATTTTTCTTTTCATTTCAGGTCATTTTTCTGCCTAACTCTTGGCTAGCCCCCTAATTCCCTTAGGTCCAGCTACCACATAATAGATAACATGCCACAGTTTGTTATCTTTAAATAGCAAGATACATGCATTTAGTTTCTCCCACGGATTCTATTTCTTTTTATTTTTTACTGCATCAGTCAAGCAAAAAGCTCATTTTTCTCATGATTTTGTTCTCCGGGGATACACAAAGGTCAAGATGGAGTTTCTAATCAGCATTAAATGACCACAGAACCTATACTGAGTTGACATAACTTCAGATGAAAAAGAAGGAAACATAAATTTTAGTGTGCTTTCACGCAAATGTATGATTCTTATTGGACCTTTTAATACACTGAAAATAGCTTGTGATTCCCCCTTATTTTCTATTAACATCCACTGTGTCCTGGGTCCCCAAATTAGAAGCCATTATTTAAGAGATAAGACTTTAATCTTTCGGTATGCATTATTACTCAACATAAGCCAAAGACCTAAGGCATATTTTGTAAATAAATTATTTTAGCAAGAACAAGTCAGATTCTATACGAAAAGTTAACTCAACCAGATTACCCTAATAGCCTAGTAGGTACTCTCCTTGCTTCCAGTCTCACCCCTCCAATTACTTCTCGATTCTGCAGCCAGAGCCATCTTCATAAAACTCAAATCTGATGCTCCTATGGAAAATTCTTAGTGGCTCCGCATTTCCTGCAGGACAAATCCAAACTCCTTAACCTGGCTTACAAAGCATTTGCTTTCCTCTTCAGCCTTTCTATCACCAGAACTACTTTCACTATTATTAGCATCAGTATCACTATTATTAGTAGTTGTGACACTCCTGACCCTTGATTCAGCCTCACGATCAGCTCTACACTGCGGCTGGTCCAATTCGCTGGAGCCTTCACTCCTGGGAGGGAGCAAACCCTCACATAGCTCTGAGGTTTTGCATGTGTGGGACCCTCCTTTATTTGTAATATGCTCTCTTGCCTTCTGTCCCTCACCATGCCTTCCTTCTTTTACCTAACCCACCCTGCTTGCTCAACTCCTACTTATTCTTTCTGTTTTCATAGAAGTCACTTATTCCTGAAAGCCTTCCTTGACCCTCTCTTCCCCACCCACCCCAGCCCAGGGCCTTATTTGAGCTTCCTGCATGCTCACAGAACACCCTATCTTTCCTCCCTCAACGAATTTTCCACACTGCTTTGTAATTGCCCCCTTACTTGTCTGAGTTATATGGATCAGGGATTCTCGAACAGGCATATGCATCAGAATCACCTGTGGGGCTTGTTAAAGCAGATTGCTGGACCCCACCCTCAGAGTTTCTGATTCAGTAACTGCTGGCGGGGGCCCACGGATACGCGTTTCTGACAAATTCTCAGGTAATGTTGCTGCTATGGGCCTATGACTACATTTTGTGAAACCTGCAGTAGAAAATAAACTTTGAAAGCAAAGCTCTGAGTTATTCACCATGGCATAATTAGCATCTAGCCTAATGCTTTATATACAACAGGAAATGTGCAAGTGTTTATTGCATGGATTGGCAAATTTAGGGCTTAAAATTAGCCTACATGTAGAGATACTGGTGAAGGCCTTAAAACTTCATCTTCGGCACTTCCCTAACTCAATATTGACTACATTTCCTGGTATTTCAATACCTACCACTACCATCACCACATTTTCACGTGGTTAATTTTTCAACATTTAAATTGATGATGAGAATAATCTAGATTGCATATAGATTGAATACAGAATCCCCTCAATCTTTTATTTATTTATTTTAACCAAAAAGAGTTAGGTATCTTTGGGCAAGAACATAATTAGCATAGACAAGCCTACATGGCTTTTGGTGATTACTGAGGAAAGACTGACATTATGTTAAAAAAAAAAAAAAAAGGAAAATGTGTTTTGTAAGAAAATGCTATTCCAAGAACAAAGTGAACTTATATTCAAACCAGAGAATGGTTTGTTTGTATTTTCCCCTGGCTTTTTCAGTGGTTACCTCCCCAGGTCACTTCATCCTAAAGAGTTTACACTTCCTAATTTATCTGTTTTTATAACTTTAGGAGCTTGCAGTTTCGTTGTTTTTTTTTTTTTTTTTTTTTTAATGCATGTGCTTGATGAAATCTCTTTTAGTTTCTACTCTGTCTTTTCAAATATTTATCAGTGTACAAAGACCTGTATGAAAATATGTAGTATTAACATTAGCTGGATTTTTTTTTTTTAGAATTTTAGGTAATGAGGTTAAACAGAAAAAGTCATCTTGTTCTTAATGCTGAGCTTGACAACTACTTTCAAATTTAACATCTCATTAAAACAATTTACAGGATGAGATGTTATAGATACTATAGGAAAACAAGAATCTTCTTATAGTACTCCAGGCTGTAATTTAGAATGAAACAGAATACAAAGCAAAGATATCATTGGTTGATTTGATTCTGCACTATAATTCGTATTTAACTCATTTCCAAAGTTGCAGTAAAGCATTAGTTTAAAACAAGATTTTCCATCACACCTCATTTCAAAATAAATTCCAGGTGAGTCACAAGTTTAAATATGAAGAAACTATAAAAATTCTGCACAAAATGATGGGATAAGAGTTTTAACGTAATCTCAAATTAGGGAAAGTGCTGATATAAAAGACTGGGGTTGTTTAAGGAAAGTAGGATGTGTGTTTTTAGCAAAGAAGGTATGAAGAATGGAATTTCATTTTATGAGGGAAACAGAAAGTCTGTCTGTCTTAGAGCTGGTTGTTTCTGGATGGAGACAGAATGTGATGGAAGGTTTGTGGGAAGTGGACCCAGAGAAAAGAGCTTTGTGCATTGTCAGGACTGACTAGGTTAGAATAAATTTAATAGAGTAAATGAATTTTAAAAGTAAGCTGGTGCAAAACCTGAATTTGACTTTTCTCTCTGTTAAAAGGACAAGTTTTCTTAAAATGCTGAGCTGCCTCTGATAACAGATTTTAAGTTCCTTTGCCTTTTAAGTGATCAGTTCTGTATTTGCCTTTGAAATCTTTTATTGTCACTATGGCTAAGAAGTAAATAACTATTGTTTCACAGTGACCTATGTATGATCCTATATGACCAAGTACTTCAAATTCTTTTTGGTATTTTTTTTTGACAAAACTCCCTAAATCAAATTCTAATGAAGTCCTTTTGACCACTAGCTAATTTTGGGATGCTTCAAAGGGCCCCTGAAATATCCCAAAGGAAGATATTAGACTAATTAGAGTCATTGGATATCTTACATTACATGTGAAGTATTGTCAAATGAGTAATAAATCTTCTTAGGTTATACTGTATGGTAAATGTTATTAATAAAGATATTCTAGAAATTATATGGAGTTCCTAAAAATCTGATATGTCCTGGTGAAATGTTATCAGTTATAATTCTAGTTATTATCAGAAAGTGTTATATGTCACAGCAGTAACCAAGTTGCTTTGTCAGTGGCACTGTAATCAGATTTTAAACGTGCCTTCTTAAGTCATTTGTCACAGACAGTTATGGCTTTACTCTAATGTCTTCACAAAAATCTTTTCAAGAACATTTTGAAGAAGATTTATAGAAAGGACTTTTGGATAAATACAAGTTTCTGCCTTTCACACCATAATGCTGAACTCGGTAAGAGATTTAAAAATTCTAATGGGAAACCTGATGCCTTCATAAAACTGTTAATAAAAAAAGGATTAGTTACATACGACTGAGTGAACGGGTGAATGTGGTTCTAATTTTATGGTTTCTATCTGAAAAAAAAATTACCGGTTTAAATCTGTGTTTTCCAGATATAAGGAAACTCTTCCCCTCAAACTAATTATGACTTAACAGTAATTTGGTAAATTATACCTTTGCAAGAAGAATTGAAACATTTATCTACTCTATCTGCTCCAAACTCTTAGGGTCCCAGGAGCTTTATCAGATAAATCAGGAAGGCTACCTCCTAACAGGTTCAGGCCCCTTAGAGGGCCTTTAAAACTTCAGGCTGGGACTCCTTATAAAAATTACAGCAAAGACAATTAAAGAAAAAAAGCGTACATGATCAATTACCATTATATACATCATCAAGACATGTTTCTTGAGACCAGACTTATTTTGTAAACAAATTAGTCTTAATTTAGCTATATTTGGTAGAAATTAGGGTAATTTTAATGAGGAAAAGATTGTTTCGAGAGGGCAGACAGCAGAAGCAAGAAGAACTACAATCCTGCAGCCTGTGGAAAAAAACCACATTCACAGAAAGATAGACAAGATGAGAAGGCAGAGGGCTATATACCAGATGAAGGAACAAGATAAAACCCCAGAGAAACAACTAAATGAAGTGGAGATAGGCAACCTGCCAGAAAAAGAATTCAGAATAATGATAGTGAAGATGATCCAGGACCTCAGAAAAAGAATGGAGGCAAAGACCAAGAAGATGCAAGAAATGTTTAACAAAGATCTACAAGAATTAAAGAACAAACAAACAGAGATGAACACAATAACTGAAATGAAAACTACACCAGAAGGAATCAATAGCAGAATAACTGAGGCAGAAGAATGGATAAGTGACCTAGAAGACAGAATGGTGGAATTCACTGCTGCAGAACAGAATAAAGAAAACACAGTGAAAAGAAATGAAGAGAGCCTAAGAGACCTCTGAGACAACATTAAATGCAACAACATTCACATTATAGGGTCCCAGAAGGAGAAGAGAGAGAAGAAGGACCAGAGAAAATATTTGAAGAGATTATAGTCAAAAACTTCCCTAACATGGGAAAGGAAATAGCCATCCAAGTCCAGGAAGGGCAGCAAGTCCCATACAGGATAAACCCAAGGAGAGACATGCTGAGACACACAGTAATCAAATTGGCAAAATTTAAAGACAAAGAAAAATTACTGAAAGCAACAAGGGAAAAATGACAAATAACATACAAGGGAACTCCCATAAGGTTAACAGCTGATTTCTCAGCAGAAACTCTACAACCCAGAAGGGAGTGGCACGATCTACTTAAAGTGATGAAAGGGAAGAACCTACAACCAAGATTACTCTACCTGGCAAGGATCTCATTCAGATTCCATGGAGAAATCAAAAGCTTTACAGACAAGCAAAAGCTAAGACAATTCAGCACCACCAAACCAGCTCTACAACAAATGCTAAAGGAACTTCTCTAAGTGGGAAACACAAGAGAAGTAAAGGATCTATAGAAACAAACCCAAAACAATTAAGAAAATGGTCATAGGAACATACATACCGATAATTATCTTAAACGTGAATGGATTAAATGCGCCAACCAAAAGACACAGGCTCACTGAATGGATACAAAATTAAGATAAATACATATGCTGTCTACAAGAGACCCACTTCAGACCTAGGGTCACATACAGACTGAGAGTGAGGGGATGGAAAAAGATATTCCATGCAAATGGAAATCAAAAGAAAGCTGGAGTAGCTATACTCATAGCAGATAAAATAGACTTTACAATAAAGAACGTTACAAGAGACAAGGAAGGACACTACATAATGATCAAGGGATCAATCCAAGAAGAAGATACAACAATTATAAACATATATGCACCCAACATAGGAGCACCTCAATACATAAGGCAACTGCTAACAGCTAGAAAAGAGGAAATCGACAGTAACACAGTAATAGTGGAGGACTTTAACACCTCACTTACACCAATGGACAGATCATCCAAACAGAAAATTAATAAGGAAACACAAGCTTTAAATGACACAATAGACCAGATAGATTTAATTGATATCTATAGGACATTCCATCCAAAAACAGCAGATTACACTTCCTTCTCAAGTGCACATGGAACATTCTCCAGAAGAGATCACATCTTAGGTCACAAATCAAGCCTCAGTAAATTGAAGAAAACGGAAATCATATCAAGCATCTTTTCTGACCACAACACTATGAGATTAGAAATCAATTACAGGGAAAAAAATGTAAAATGCACAAACACATGGAGGCTAAACAATAGGTTACTAAGTAACCAAGAGATCACTGAAGAAATCAAAGAGGAAATAATAAAATAACTAAAGACAAATGACAATGAAAACATGACAATCCAAAATCTATGGGATGCAGCAAAAGCAGTTCTAAGAGGGAATTTTATAGCTATACAAGCCTACCTCAAGAAACAAGAAAAATCTCAAGTAAAAAATCTAAACTTACACCTAAAGGAACTACAGAAAGAAGAACAAACAAAACCCAAAGGTAGCAGAAGGAAAGAAATCATAACGATCAGAGCAGAAATAAATGAAATAGAAACAAAGAAAACAATAGCAAAGATCAATAAAACTAAAAGCTGGTTCTTTGAGAAGATAAACATAATTGATAAACCATTAGCCAGACTCATCAAGAAAAATAGGGAGAGGACTCAAATCAATAAAACTAGAAATGAAAAAGGAGAAGTTACAACAGACACAGCAGAAATGCAAAGCATCCTAAGAGACTACTACAAGCAACTCTACGCCAATAAAATGGACAACCTGGAAGAAATGGACAAATTCTTAGAAAGGTATAACCTTCCAAGACCGAACCAGGAAGAAACAGAAAATATAAACAGACCCATCACGAGCAATGATATTGAAACTGTGATTAAAAATCTTCCAACAAACAAAAGTACAGGACCAGATGGCTTCACAGGTGAATTCTATCACACATTTAGAGAAGAGCTAACACCCATCCTTCTCAAACTCTTCCAAAAAATTGCAGAGGAAGGAACACTCCCAAACTCATTCTATGAGGCCACCATCACCCTGATACCAAAACCAGACAAAGATACTACAAAAAAAGAAAATTACAGACCAATATCACTGATGAATATAGACGCAAAAGTCCTCAACAAAATACTGGCAAACAGAATCCAACAACACATTAAAAGGATCATACACCACGATCAAGTGGGATTTATCCCAGGGATGCAAGGATTCTTCAATATATGCAAATCAATCAATGTGATACACCATATTAGCAAATTGAAGAATAAAAACCATATGATCACCTCAATAGATGAAGAAAAAGCTTTTGACAAAATTCAACACCTATTTATGATAAAAACTCTCCAGTAAGTGGGCATAGAGGGAACCTACCTCAACATAATAAAGGCCATATATGACAAACCCAGAGCAAACATCATTCTCAATGGTGTAAAACTGAAAGCATTTCCTCTAAGATCAGGAATGAGAAACGATGTCCACTCTCACCACTGTTATTCAACATAGTTTTGGAAGTCCTAGCCACGGCAATCAGAGATGAAAAAGAAATAAAAGGAATATAAATTGGAAAAGAAGAAGTATAAAACTGTCACTGTTTTCAGGTGACATGATACTATACACAGAGAATCCTAACAATGCCATCAGAAAACTAATAGAGCTAATCAATGAATTTGGTGAAGTAGCAAAATACAAAATTAATGCACAACAATCTCTTGCATTCCTATACACTAATGATGAAAAATCAGAAAGAGAAATTATGGAAACACTTCCATTTACCATTGCAACAAAAGGAATAAAATACCTAGGAATAAACCTACCTAGGGAGACAAAAGACATGTATGCAGAAAACTATAAGAGACTGCTGAAAGAAATTAAAGAAGATACCAACAGATGGAGAGATATACCATGTTCTTGGATTGGAAGAATCAAAATTGTGAAAATGACTATACTACCCAAAGCAATCTACAAATTCAATGCAATCCCTATCAAATTACCAATGGCACGGCACTTTTTATGGAACTAGAACAAATCATCTTAAAATCTGTATGGAGACAAAAAAGATCCCGAATAGCCAAAGCAGTCTTGAGGGAAAAAAATGGAGCTGGAGGAATCAGACTCCCTGACTTCAGACTACACTACAAAGCTACAATAATCAAGACAATGTGGTACTGGCACAAAAACAGAAACATAAATCAATGGAACAAGATAGAAATCCCAGAGATAAATCCACACACCTATGGTCAAGTAATCTATAACAAAGGAGGCAAAGATATACAATGGAAAAAAGACAGTCTCTTCAATAAGTGATGCTGGGAAAACTGGACAGCTACGTGTAAAAGAATGAAATTAGAACACTCCCTGACACCACACACAAAAATAAACTGAAAATGGATTCGAGACCTAAATGAAAGACCAGACACTATAAAACTCTTAGAGGAAAACATAGGAAGAACACTCTTTGACATAAATCACAGCAAGATCTTTTTTGATCCACCTCCTTGAGTAATGGAAATAAAAAAAATAAACAAATGGGACCTAAAGAAACTTCAAAGCTTTTGCACGGCAAAGGAAACCATAAACAAGACGAAAAGACATCCCTCAGAATGGGAGAAAGTATTTGCAAACGAATCAACGGACAAAGGATTCATCTCCAAAATATATAAACAGCTCATGCAGCTCAATATTAAAGAAACAAACAACCCAATCCAAAATGGGCAGAACACCTAAATGGACATTTCTCCAAAGAAGATATACAGGTGGCCAAGAAGCACATGAAAAGCTGCTCAACATCACTAATTATTAGAGAAATGCAAATCAAAACTACAATGAGGTATCACCTCACACCAGTTAGAATGGGCATCATCAGAAAATCTACAAAAAACAAATGCTGGAGAGGGTGTGGAGAAAAGGGAACCCTCTTGCACTGTTGGTGGGAATGTAAATTGATACAGCCACTATGGAGAACAGTATGGAGGTTCCTTAAAATACTAAAAATAGAATTACCATATGATCCAGCAATCCCACTACTGGGCATATACCCAGAGAAAACCATAAATCAAAAAGACACATGCACCCCAGTGTTCATTGCAGCACTATTTACAATAGCCAGGTCATGGAAGCAACCTAAACTCCCATCGACAGATGAATGGTTAAAGAAGATGTGGTATATATATGCAGTGGAATATTCCTCAGCAATAAAAAGGAATGAAATTGAGTCATTTGTTGAGACGTGGATGGATCTAGAGACTGTTATACAGAGTGAATTAAGTCAGAAAGAGAAAAACAAATATCATATATTAACGCATGTATGTGGAACCTAGTAAAACGGCACACGTGACCTGGTTTGCAGGGCAGAAGTTGAGACACAGATGTAGAGAACAAACGTATGGACACCAAGGGGGGAAAATCACGGTGGGGTGGAGATGGTGGTGTGCTGAATTGGGCGATTAGGATTGACATGTGTACACTGGTGTGTATAAAACTGATGACTAATAAGAACCTGCAGTATAAAAAAACAAACAAAAGATTGTTTCAGTGAATATTAAATTCCAGTTTTGTTAATGGAGGTTTGCATTTACTAAGACTCACTTCCCAGACAGTTCCTTGCTGTTATGTTATATTAACATAGAATTTAATTGAATTATAAAAAGTCATTCTAGGTTTGTTTCTTAAGCTTATCTTAGTAATCTATCTTTGGATGAAAATCAGATGCCCCACGACATGCAACCAGTGGATTATGCATACTGGAAAAGACATATTTTAAAGGACCATCTCCAACCTAGATGAAAGGATCCCTATCATGTACTCTTAACTAGCTCATACACAGTGAAAGCAAAGGGAATGGATTCTTGGATTAATTCCAACTTGCAAAGGGTCCCTGCACTGGACTGGTCTATAGAGAGGACTGCTGACCTCAATTTCATCTTAAAACAACACTCAAACAGAGGGAAAGTACACTCATACCAGGACGGGAAGAAGACAACATCAGAAGTAGACAGCTGGCCTAAGATCCTGGATCTGACTCTTATGATCATTTATAGTGTTTTCTTGACTTCTTGGACCTTTACCTACGAATCAAATGTTTTACTATCATAGGCACAATCCTATGCTAGCTTTTTTTTTAAATACATTTTTTTATTTGATTTTTTATTTTTGGCTGTGTTGAGTCTTTGTTGCTGTGCGTGGGCTTTTCTCTAGTTGCGGTGAGTGGGGGCTACTCTTCATTGCAATGCAGGGGCTTCTCATTGTCGTGGCTTCTCGTGTTGAGCACAGGCTCTAGGCATGCAGGCATCAGTAGCTGTGGCCCGTGGGCTCAGCAGTTGTGGCTCACAGGCTCTACAGCACAGGCTCAGTAGTTGTGGCACAGGAGCTTAGTTGTTCTGAGACATGTGGGATCTTCCCAGGTCAGGGATAGAACCCGTGTTGCCTGCATTGGCAGGTGGATTCTTAACCACTGTGCCACCAGGGAAGCCCAATCCTATGCTAGTTTTAAAAATCAACTCAGTTGTTGGGTTTGTGCCCAATTACCTGTGTCTAGTACTTCTGGGTTACCTTGGTGGATTTCTCCACTTCAAGGCTCTAATTGGTTGGCCCTAAGGAAATTTATTCTAGAAGAAATAAATTATAGTCCTGTTCAGGCCACTGTGGGTATTACTAGGAGGGATCCCCTCACCTAGCCAATTAGTAACACCTGCTCTGACCCTGGCCATAAATATGAATTTTCTTGCAACGTTATTCAAGCTTAGTCAGAGCAACAAGCAAAATTTCAGCTAAGGAATAAAACCTCCCACAATTGTGGGATGGTTTTACGTGCTTAACACCAGGCTATGTTCATGTAAGTTTTAAGGCCCCCCTTAAAGGCTAGTAACATTAGGAAATTGGGCTGGGAGCCATATGGACAGTGCCAATATATAATTTCCCTGAAAGATAAGGATTGGTATAGAAGAGACTAAGTCAGATGACCTGGGGATATAGTGGGCCACACCTAATGGAAGTTCTTGGCTTAATTCCTACTCACGACTTTACTAATACTACTAGCTATGTTATTTGTATTTTGCCTATTTTTACAAGATTGCTGTTTTTGCATTACCAAATGTGTGACTGAGCCTCCAACAAAAATATATAGCTCTATATGAGATCATTGATTGTAACAGTGTAAGTCTAGATACGGGAAGATGCAACAAGAGGGAATTTTTCCTGGACCATACAGACTAGTAAAACAGGTGCTCCAGGGCTTCCCTGGTGGCGCAGTGGCTGAGAGTCCGCCTGCCGATGCAGGGGACACGGGTTCGTGCCCCGGTCCGGGAAGATCCCACATGCCGCAGAGCGGCTGGGCCCGTGAGCCATGGCCGCTGGGCCTGCTGCGCGTCCCGAGCCTGTGCTCCGCAACGGGAGAGGCCACAGCAGTGAAAGGCCCATGTACCGCAAACAAACGAACAAACAACAGGTGCTCCAGAGATTTTTGGGTACTGTTAATAAGGCCTAGTCCAGTAACAGCACATTGAGTGGCCTATCAACCAAATCTTCACCAGACCTGGGGATGAGCATTCCTAGCACTAAGGGACAAAATGTTCATGAAATGCCTCCCAAACCGTGGTCGAATGTATGAACATGAAGGGGCCCTGCCAACTACAAACTGGCACTTGCAATCTACCTCTACATGGATTAAATCATGAGCTGCTGTAGCTGCTGACCTTAAATACCCCCTGAAAGAAGCTCAGGGTGGAGATCAGGAATGAGGTACTCTGTGCTCTAGGAAAAACTGGCATAACAGATCTTCAGACAGTTAGATAATTTCAGGAGATTTAACGAGCCCAGGTCCTGCATGTCCTCATATCTAGAAAAGCACTAAAATCCTTCACAGTGACATCTGCTCACAGTGAAGTCAGACTGAGTAAAAGAGGCAATGAATCAAAAGAGGCAATGAACCAAAAACTGTGTTTTAGTGCATGCTACTATAGTGCAAACTCCTGCCTCCATCAGTAAATTTAGTACAAGAACAAGGAAGTACAGTTGACCCTTGAACAATGCAGGAATTAGGGATACCTACTCCCTGCACAGTCAAAAATCCTCCTATAACTTTAAAGTCAGCCCCCCATCTGCAGTTTTGCATCCATGCATTAACCAACTGTGGATCCTATAGTACTGTAGTACGTATTTATTGAAAAAAACCTGTGTTTAAGAGGACCTATGCAGTTCAAACCCACGTTGTTCAAGGGTCAACTCTGCTGATAGAATTTTAAAGAAAAGGAAGATCTAAGAGCCGTCCAAGTTGGTGATGTAGGAAGATCCTGAAATTTCTCATGGACTCAACAAGCTACATATGAAACCATTTTCTCTGAAAAAGACCTGAAAACTACCAGAGCAGCTCCTTCACATCAGCAAAGGAGAAAAGGGTCACACTGAGGAAGGTAGGAGAGGCTGGGGCACAATCTCACTGTAAATGCCACCCCCAGCTCAGTGACCCACAATCAGCAGGGAACTCACAAACCCAGAGCTCCTCCCTGAATAGTGAAGGGTTCATACCCCACATGCAGCACCCCAACTTTAAGACCTGCACCTGAAAGATGAGGCCCCCAAACATCTGGTTTTGAAAACCGAAAGAGCTTAGGTCCATGGGCTGAGCAAAGGGCTGTAGCAAACTGAGAAATGACTCTTAAAGGGTTTTTGCAGACTCACTCACCTCAAGGCCCAGCACAGAGGCAGCTTTTGAAAAATGGCCAGACTTTATGTGAAAGAGATTCACTCGCTAATCTCAGAGTGTTGGGGAACTGTTGGGATACCATCTGGGAATGGAGGTGCTGGTGGGTGCCACTTGCATACTCTCTCTTGCAAAGTTGGTCGGTGCTATTTTTTTTTCCACTGGGTGCCATCTTTATCTTCCAAATGGTGGGGCACCATCTTTGTTCTCCCCCTCTGCCTTGCTAAGGCTAGTGGATGTCATCTTTATTTTATTACTCTAGACCTTTATTTTTTCTTACTTTTGCAGGTGCTGTCATTATGCTTTTCATCTACCATGCACCACGGTACCAATATCTCCTTGAGGTAAACTTTTATGCATGTCTGGTACCCTGGCTTTTAAGGCTTTAGCCCAGGGAATGTCCCTTGGTTACCTGGCTCTGAAGACCAGTGGAAATGGCATTTCTGGGTACCATGAGACTCTACCACTTGGAGAAACAGTTCTTGGCAGGCTACCACCCTTGCACTGCACTGCACAGATACAAGACTGAAACACACCTTCATTCTCACATCACAAGAAAAGAAAATTACAGGCAAATATTCCTGAGGAACAAAAATAGATGCAAAAATCCTCAACAAAATATTGGCAAACCAAATTCAACAGTACATTAAAAGGATCATACACCACAAGCAAGTGGGATTTATCCCAGGGATGCAAGTATGGTTCAACATCTGCAAATCAATTAACATGATACACATTAAAAAATAAATGATAAAAATCATATGATCATCTCAATAGATTCACAAGATGTATTTGACAAAGTTCAACATGTATTTATGATAAAAAGCATCAACAAATTGCATATAGAGGGAATGTATCTCCACATAATAAAGGCCATATATGACAAACTCAAAGCTAACATCATACTCAGTGGTGAAAAGCTGAAAGCCTTTCCTCTAAGATCAGGAAAAAGACAAGAACGCCCATTCTCACCACTTTTATTCACCACAGTATTTGCAGTGCAAGCCAGAGAAATAAGGCAAGAAAAAGAAGTAAAAGGCATCCAAACTTGAAAGGAAGAAGTAACTGTCACTATTTGCAGATGACATATTACATATAGAAAACTAAAGTCTGCACCAAAAAAAAAACAACAAAAACTGTTAGAACTAATAAATGAACTCAGTAAAGCTGTAGGATACAAAATTAATATGCAAAAATCTGTGGCATTTTTATACACTAATAAAGAACAATCAGAAAGATAAAATTTTAAACATCCCATTTACAATTGCATCAAGAATAATAATATACTTTGAAATAAATTTAACCAAGAAAGTGAAAGACTTGTACAGTGAAGACTATAACACAGTGATGATAAAAGAAACTGAATAAGACACAAAGAAATAGAAATATATTCTGTGCTCATGGATTGGAAGAATCAATATTGTTAAAGTATCCATACTACCCAAAGCAATCCACAGATTCAATGCAATCCTTGTCAAAATTCCAATGGCATTTTTCACAGAAACAGAACAAACAATCCTAAAATTTGCATGGAGCCACAAACAACCCCAAACACACAAAACAATCCTGATAAAGAAGAACAAAGCTGGAGGCATCATGTTCCCTGATTTCAAACTATATTACAAAGCTATATTAATCAAAACAACATGTTATTGACATAAAAACAGACACACAGATCAACGGAACAGAATAGAGAGCCCAGAAAACAAACTCATATAAATATGGTCAGTTAATTTATGACAAAAGAGCCAAGAATATACAATGGGGAAAAGACAGTCTTTGAATGAATGGTGGTGGGAAAACTGAACAGCCATATGCAAAAAATGACTCTGGACCAGTATCTTACACGATACACAAAAATTAACTCAAATGAATTAAAGACTTGAATGTAAGACCTGAAACCATAAAACTCCTAGCAGAAAATATAAGAAGTAAGCTCCTTGACATTGGTCTTGGTGAGGATTTTTTGGATTTGACACAAAAGGAAAGGTAACAAAAGCAAAAATAAACAAATGGGACTACATCAAACTAAAAAGCTTCTGCACAGCAAAGGAAGCCATCAGCAAACAAAAGGTAATCTACTGAACGGGAGGAAATGTTTACAAATCATATATCTGATAAGGGGTTAAAATCCAAATACAGCCATACCCTGTAGATATTGTGGGTTCAGTTCCAGACCACCACAATAAAGCAAATATTGCAATAAAGCAAGTCACACAAATTTTTTGGTCTCCTAGTGCATATAAAAGTTATGTTTACACTATACTGTAGTCTATAGTCTATTAAGTATGCAATAGCAGTATGTCTAAGAAAACAACATATATACCTTGATTAAAAAATACTTTATTGCTAAAAAAATGCTAACCATTAATCTGAGCCTTCAGAGAGTTGTAATCTTTTGGCTGGTAGAGGGTCTTGCCTCGAAGAAGTTTGTAATATTGCTAGAGTAACCAAAATGTGACACAGAGAGAGGGAGTGAACAAATGTTATTGGAATATGGTGGATAGACTTGCTTGATGCAGTGCTGACACCTTCAATTTAAAAAAAAATGCAATATCTGTGAAGTACAATACAATCAGGCTTGCCTGTATATAAAGAACTCATTCAACTCAATAGCCAAAAAAAAATTCACTTAAAATAGAAAAGAGCAGAAGATATGAATAGATATTTTCCAGAGAATATATAGAGATGGCCAATAGGTACATGAAAAGATGCTCAATGTTACTAATCATTAGGGAAATACAAATTAAAACCACAATGAGATATCACCTCACGCCTGTTAGTATGGCTATCATCAAAAAGATATAATCAGCAATGGTTAGGATGTGGAACAAAGGGAACCCTTGTATATTGTTGGTGGGAGTGTCAATTGGTATAGTCACTATGGAAAACCGTATGGAGGTTCCTAAAAAAAAATAAGATAGAAAACTACCATATAAATCAGCAATTTCACTTCTGGGTATTTATCACCAAAATCCACCAAAAGCACTAATTTGAAAAGATATTGCCCATAAAGGTACCCATCTTTATTGCATCATTAGTTACAATTGCCAAGACTGGAAACAACCTAAACGTCCATCAATAGATAAATGGATAAAGAAGATATGAGATAAAGATATATAGATACACATACATCTACACATACATACATATATACATATATGTGCATACACACACACAACGTAATACTATTCAGCCATAAAAAAGAATGGAATCTTGCCATTTAGAACAACATGAATGGACTCTGAGAGTGTTATGAATGCTAAGTGAAATAAGTCAGAGAGATAAAGACAATTACTGTATGAGTTCACTCATATGTGGAATGCAAAAAGAAACACAAGCTCAGAGATACAGAGAATAGATGGCTGGTTGCCAGAGGTGGGGGGTGAGGGTGTGGATGAAATGGGTAATGGGGTTCAAAAGTTTCAAGCTTCCAACTATAAAATAAGTAAGTTATGGGGATATATTGTACCACATGGTTACTATAGTTAATAATTCTGTATTGCATATTTGAAAGCTGCTAGGAAATTAGATCCTAAAAGTCTTCATCACAAGAAAAAGCATTTTTGTAACTCTTTATGGTGACAGATGTTAACTGGACTTGTTGTGGTGATCATTTTGCAATATATACAAATATTGAATCAATATGTTATAAACTTAACGTCTATATGTATAATAATGTTATATGTCAATTATACCTCAATAAAAAAGTACTATAATAAAAAGAAAAAAGAAAATGAAGACCTTCTGAGTATCTATGAGTAAGGTTATTCACAGGCAATATCACATTTAATCCTCACAGCAATCCTGTGAAGTAAGTGTTGTTATCCCCTTTCGCCAAATGAAGAAATTGAGGCTTAGAGGAATTAAATACCTTGCCCAAGACTCAATATCTTTCTAAGTTGATGGGGGGGGACAAGGTTCTATTTGAATGCAGGTGCACGTGATTTCAAAACTTCATTTCTTCCTAAGACAAGCCCACTTACTGGCAAAACGGAACAACATTCTTTGTTGAGATGAGGCAAGCAGGACCATCTATATATCTGTAGGACTCATGGGAACTATTTCCAGAACTGAAGAAGAAGGGTCTACCTCCTTCATCCTAGACCAGACACCAGCCCTTTTTTTCCAACAGGTTGATGTGACCCCAGGGTTTTTATGGGACTGCCCTGTGTTTGAAGCACTGGACTAGATCACAAAGTACAGCTAGAGTAAGTGCCAAGAACAGAGCCCTGAGCCTCCAACATTTAAAGGCCTGGTGAGGAGGGGGTTTGCAAAACGTTCAAAATGGAGCAGCCACTGAGGCTGCAGGAAAACATAAAGACGGTTGTTAAACACTTAGAAAACAGTATTTCAAGAAAGACGGAGTAGTCAGCAGTAACGAATGTTACTGAGAGGTTGAGCAAAATGAGGCTAGAGAATTGACCACTGGTTTAGGCAAAGTCGAGGTACTTGGTGACCTGCTTAAGACAGTTTCAGTAGAAGCAGATAACTGAAGCCCAACAAAAATGGGTCTAAGTTACCTCTTTTTCTGAGATAAAGAAAAACAGAACACCTTACAGTATTCTAGATACTGCCTACCATACTGTCATTTTGAACAAAGGTTAAGAGAATGCTTTATTTATTTTTGTTTTGTAACACTTCCCTGCTGTATTTGGATACATAGTTCCAGAATTAATACCTCCATGGAAGGACCTGCCATGGCAGATTTCCAGAAATCATATTATTATAAGTTGTACTCTTTCCTACATCCAAGACTAGGATGGTTCTTTCTGTTATATATTCCAACAGCACATTGTATTTTCCCTTCCCAGCACCTGACATTATTTTAGTTAGTGGTGTAGTTATTTTTAAAATATCTACCTCTCTGGCTTGACTGTGAGTCAAGGACTACTCACTGTCCTTTCCCTTATTCTTGTTACTGCTCGTTTCCTTATTCTAACAGTGCCTGGCACATAACAAGAACTCAACAAATCTTAGTTACTGTATATTTGTGAATGAATGTGTGACTTTTAAATCCTTTTCCCCGTATGGGACAGAGAACTCAAAACCAATCTTCCATATGATTTGGAATGCTTCCCTTTGGCCACTTTTACCATTGCCAAAATAAGAAATTAACTAAAGTTAGAGTTTTTCACCAGATGAAAATTTAAAGGCAATAAAACAGAATAAAACCTGAATATTTAATAACATATTTTCAAGAATGGTGAGGAAGCTGAACTTCTCCATGGAGAGCCATGTAGTACATTTGAGAAAAATAAAATGCAGCAAGGAAATGGAGAAAGGGACCAATTCACTTCATTGTGAGATTCCATTATCCTTTAACTTGCTCTGCAGAGAGTAAGGAAAATTGGATTACCAGATTATAACAGTCTATTTTGCCTTTGCTGACCACGTATTAGAGAATATGTATAAACACCAAGTATGGGAGGTGGCTAAATTACATATGTATTATAGAAGCTAGTATAATAGAGAGTTTGCTGTATTTTTGCTTTATACTTTCCATTTGACACTGTTCTGAAGATTAGGAGCTTTAAAAGAAAACTGCTACTAAATATAAGGATCTTTTCATGGAGACTGTCTCATCATTACATTATATCTCATTTTATTAATGTCATACCATTTTACTCATACGAGTTTATTGTTGCTGATGATGTTCCAAAATGATTAATATGATAAAAAGTATTAGGAGGGTATATTCTGCCTCTAAACACACACACACACACACACACACACACACACACACACACAAACCGCTTATTTAAAAAGCACGTAAATAAAGTCAAAACAATGAGGACAACAGTACCGATGTCTGCTGGGAGGCTGCATATATTGATTTTTTAAAATACATCAAATGTTACCATGTAAGGGCCCTTTTAGATGGCCCAGAGTTCCTGATCTTCTCCTTTAGAATTTCACATTTGCCTTTCAACCCAAGGTCTGCATTTAAGTAAAAATCACCGAGTAAATAACGATATCTCAACTTGAATTCTATTTTTACTATATTTCTCTTTTAATTAATTATATTTTGGCATTGTTTTCTAACTTACCAGCTACTTTCAAACATATAACTTTCTGATTTTAAGGATTTAAAAGTCACTCATTCATTCACGAATATATAATAATGAAAGTTTGTTGAGTTCTGTAGTAGAGAGGAAAATTTGCTTAGTTTGCTTTGCATTGTGCTTAGAGTAAGAAAATGGTTAATTAGTGATTGCTTTGCTACGTCTAGTTAGTGAGTAGAAGAGCCACAAATTGAAAAAAAAAAGTTTTAATTACATGTATTATAAATAAAAATCACAACAATTACATTCAGTGTTTTTGGAATACCTATTATATGTGAATGCTATACCACACATGAAGAATTCATTGATGGGCAAAAGTGACATAATTCCTGCTCTGGTGGGGTTTACAGTCTGTACCACCATATTGTCTCTTCTATGATCTTAATTGCTATATTATTTTACTAATGATTCAGTAATATCACTAACATCTACTTAGTTTTTCTCTTAAAAGGGAATTACAGTAAGTCCCCTACATATGAATGAGTTCTGTTCCAAGAGTGTGTTCATTAAGTCTAACAAAGTTAGCCTAGGTACCCAGCTAACACAGTTGGCTATATAGTACTGTACTGTAATAGGTTTATAATACTTTTCACACAACTAACACATAAAGAACGAACACAAAAAATAAAGAAAATGTTTTTAATCTTAGAGTACAGTACCTTGAAAAGTACAGTAGTCCAGTACAACAGCTGGCACTTCTTAGCATTATCAACTACATCACTGCTGCTTTTATGCTTGCTTCTGGACATCCTGGGCTTGAAATGAAGATACTGTACTACTGTACTCTTTTCAGTACTGTAAAGTACACAAAAGCGCAACCAGTTGTAGAGGATGCATACAGGTACGCCAGACATGTGAACTAACTTAGATGACTGGACAGGTTAATGCACATTTGCGTCTTTGAAAGTTCGCAACTTGAAGGTTCGTATGTAGGGGACTTACTCTATATTAAGGATTCTATAAATTCTGGGCAGCTGGGAAAGAGCAGCCTAAGCCATGAAAAATAATACAGACTATTAGGCAAAAATACTCCTTAAGCAGATTTCTTACATACTATAGCTCTTTGTGCAATTTAATTTGCAGTTGATGTTTATTTTCTTTTTCTCTGGGATACTTATCAAAAAGAAAAAATCTAAAGAAAAAAATTAGAAGTAGTGACAAAATTTTATCTTATTTAATATTTGCTTAATGTCAAGTACCTCTTGAAGAACTTATTAAAATATGGATTCCTGGGATTCTCCTCAGATACCCTATTTTATTGAGTGCGAGGTGGTCAAGTTCCCCAGGTGATTCTTAGGATCAGGGCAGTTTGGGAAATATTGAACTAGAATCAAGCAAGTATAAGAAAATGTATGTTTCCTTCTTTATGTTTACTGCACTTTTCACGAATTTCAAGTAATCTGATTTACTAAATGCCCCATCTGAATCAACAAATGTGTTTTAAAAGTAACAGATTCAAGACCCATTGATTTTCCAGTTAACACAGTGTGAAAGAATAAATTGCGAGATGACTCGACTCCATGTATAACCTTCAATGAAACACCATGTTTCAAACACCTTAAGACATTAAAAAAATACCAAGAAGCACATCATAGATTGATTTTTTTTGCCTGTAATTATTTGTGAATTAAATATACCTTTAAAGAATAAACATTTCTAAAGTGGGAACACATTAAAACAAAAATCACATAATGCAATATCGATTCTAATAGGGTAGCTTTATGGCTACAATATTATACAGTTTCAGGGGTCATCATTCCTATTATTGTGTATGACCATGTGAAGCAGGTAGTGTCAATAATAAATCTAACCCAGTTCTATACTTGTTGGATACCAAATTCATATCAATTTAAAGGTTTTATGAAGATTAGATACTAGATTCCAAATATATCACAAATACAGAATATTTTTCTCCAGAAATTTAGACTTCATGTATTCTTTTTTTACTGGAGGTAGCGAAAACATTGAAATCTCAAATACAGATATTTTGACTATGCACAATTCATATATCCATCTCTCTTGTATATCTATCCATCCACCCAACCATCCTTCCATCTACTCCTTTTTCATCCATTCCAAAATTCCATCTCCTCCTGATCTACATAAGATCATATACTACGTTAGATGTTTATCTATTTCTCTGATCTTGTAAAATGTTATTATTGTGATGTGTGTTTACTTTAAATTTACTTAAGTAGTATTATGCTATACAACACCTTCTATTTCTTTTTTTTTTTTCCACTCATCAGTATGTTTTTAATTTCTTTCCAGGTTACTAGGTAAACAACTAACTCATTTCTTCTAACTGCTCCATAATATTCTATGGGTAAATCCACCACATTTTATGTATCTATTCTTCTATGAAAGACATATGGATTGCCTCCAACTTCTAAGTATCACAAACAATGCTAAAGTGAATATTCTACTAAATATCTTCTTAGGGATCTTTGTGCAAATATGTCTTATATATAGATCTAATATCAGGATTGCTGGTTCCTAGTTTCCATGCTAACCAAAAGTTCATGAGAGTGCCAATGTCTCCATTTCCTCATGAAATGGGGACATTGGCATTATGTAGTTTATTAATTTTTGCTGACCTGTTAGATATAAGATTATAGCTCAGTGATGTTTTGACTATATTACTTTAATTAATAACGAGTTTAAGAAACTTCTCAAAGCTTATAAGCTTCTTAAGTAAGCATTTTTATAAATTGCCTGTTCGTTTTTTGTGCCTATTGTTTAAAATGGAATCTCTATCTTTTTTAGTTGCTATTTTGGAATTCCTTAGTCCTTTG
Source organism: Phocoena sinus (assembly GCF_008692025.1). NCBI lineage: Eukaryota > Metazoa > Chordata > Mammalia > Artiodactyla > Phocoenidae > Phocoena > Phocoena sinus. The sequence continues at coordinate 80,320,423 of NC_045764.1, forward strand.
TCAGCTTTTGACACTGCAAAGATTTTTTGCAATCTTTCGTCCTTCTCACAGTGTACATTTATAATAAATTGTCAATTTTAAAATAATTAAATAGATCAATTTTTCTATTTAAAATTTGTGCTTTGGAATTTTAAAAAGTCTTTCCTACCATGCATCAGAAAGGTATTAACCTATACTATCGTTATTATTATATTAACACTTCTCTTTTTCATCGTCTTAAGTTCACATTGGATATGGTATTAGGCAAGAAACCAGCTCTTCCCACAAACCCCCAAGCCCTAGCTCCATATGGTGAGACAATTTTCCTTACACTCTAAATGTCTGTTCCTTTTCCTAGTAATCTATGTGCCACAATGTTTAGTGTAAAGAAACTCTGTTGTTCTTGTATTTGTTGAATGAGATTTATTTTATGTGAACCAACAGCTTTTTGTAGATTCTGTTAGTTTTCCTACACATATAGTCATATGACTCATAAATTATAACAGCTCTTTTCCTTTCTAATTTATATTCTCATTTCTTCAACTATTATGTTACACAGCAGTATTAATAGGATAATTATCTCTATTTCTTAAATGAATGTACCTAAATTTCATCTGTTAATGTTAGCCATAGTTTTTTTTAATGTAAACTTACATAAAAGAAAATCTGCTCCATTCCTAATTTTTCAGTTTCTTTTTTAATCATAAAGAGGCATCAAACTTCATCACACGCTCATTCTACATATATTGCATAAATATATGATCTTCCCCCTTTAGATAACTATTACAGTGACTTATATTGATAAATTTTTTTCCTAATGTCAAACAGTCCTTGAATTCCTGGGATAAGATTGTTTGATCTGGTTGTATTTTAAATATGCCATTTGATAATTTATTTAGAACTTTTAAAACAGTGTTCATTTACAAAATGTGTCTATAATTTTCTTTTCAAATATTGTCATAATCCAATTTTAGAATCAAGATTACACTAGTCTTACTGGCACAACTTACTCTGCATGTTGTTTATTCTTTCAGAATTTATTAAGGTTTCATTTGTGGCTTAATTTTTGACCTCACTTTGTTAGAAAAATTGAAATACACAATGATGGAAACCTAATAATTTTTGAGGTTTTGGATTTTCACGTTCCTGTCTTCTTCACCAATAAATAAGACACCACTCATTTTGAACATTTTATAAGAATTTATATATTGCTTATGAAGCTGGCACTTAAGAAGAAACTTCCTACTTATAAACTTTCTTCCACATATTTTATAATAAAATTTAAAGAAAAGTTAAGCTTAAAACGTGTCTGTATTTACTTAGTTCTAGTGTAATGACAATAATCACAGGAGGTAGTGAAAAAGTACCTTCTTTTCAGAATGAACATCATTCCCTAAACTAATGCTACTGATTGCATAAGAAAGTCCATTGCAAGGGGAAAAAAATCTAAGAAAAGTCAGGGACACTTTCTAGCTAGTTACTTAAGGATTACTATTTAAATAATATCTCAAGAGTTCTAGAATTGAAATTTTTCCACTTGTAAATTTCAAAGTCACATTTTATTTTAAACTTTCCTTTTATTACTGAATTATTTAGAATTGACTAGAGCAAAAACAAAAGAACAAACAAACAAAAATAGCTATGGCAACTTTTTTGGCTAAAATAGCTGAAAAAGTACACATCTACAAATCAAGGAAAACTTTCTGAAACTTGGCATGCATACGTTCATGTAAGTTGCCAATTTAAGATATTGTGGAGGGTGTTTTCTTTTTTCTAAAAATGCTTTCAGAAGACATCTTGGTCAAAAATGTTAAACGAATAGCAGTAACATACTGCATACATACAGATATTTTTGCAGAGAAGTTCTATTAAGTAAGCAGTTATTCACTGATTTCTGCTACTATATGTGAGGCACAGAGCTATGTACTACAAGTTCAATAATAAACAAAATAGTTTCTATTCTCATTAAACTCAGTGTTTCCTGTGGGAATCAGACAAGTTGAAGGACATTTTAAGATGTGAAAAAATAGAGGGTGCTTTGACCACATGGTACAATCAAGTTTGCATTATATATAGTAGAAATGGAAAAGCAAAGGAAAGGAAGGCATTCTTCTGTTCTTTAAAAACATTATGATATTCATTGCACTATTATTTGTAAAAGTGAAACACTGGAATTGATATGTAAATTGTGGTGTATTTATGTGATAGGTAGCTGTAAAAAAAAAAAAAATCAATAAACTGTACCTAAATGTATCAGAATACATAGTTTGCAAAACCTAACACCAAGCTTTTAAATTTACAGAATCATTCCTACCAAATAACTAAACCTTTTTTAGTCTGGTACTGGAGTTAGAACATGGAACCATATCACTACACTGCTTGTTTGTACAATGTAGTATATGAGAGAGACATATTCATATACTCAAATGGTTAATAGACACGTATAATAAATGTTCATAAAGATGAACCAGAAAGCTAATATCAAGTTAATAATAGAGACTGCCTCACAGGTAAGAGGCAGGGAAATTTGTTTTGGGAGGGAAACAAAGGGACTCTAAAGGCACTCTAATATGCCAGGCACTAGTGTAGTTCTGAGGACACCTCAGGGAACAAACAACAGTTTCTTTAAGATAGAAAAGAAAAAAAAAGACCAAACATTTCAAACAGACTTGAAAATGTATTGGCTTGTCCTCTCCTGGAAGATCATCTGTATGAGAAGAAAATCCATAATCTGAAGGCTGCTTTAGGAGCAACAGCAGGGGAACTAGTTGGACAATCCTAACGGTGATTACTACGAAGCTGGAACACATTCATTTTATTAAGTTCCACGTAAGGAGATCCTCTATTTGGGGGTGAGTGGGAAAGACTTTTTAATACTCCAAATTTTATATAGAAAAATTGGTCAATTTGATTATATTAAAAATGAGAATTTCTTATAAATGTACGCTGTGACAAAGATAAAGATGAAGGATTGTGAACATCTTTGCAATGTCAAAAGCTGACAAAGAGCTAAGTAACTTTAGAATAGCAACCAGAAAAAGAGATTCTATTTTAAAAAATAAGCACAAGCTATGAATAGGTAATTTATAAAAATGGTTACTCAAAAAGCTAATAAACTTATGAGAGATTCTTAAACTCATTATTAATTAAAAATATAATTAGAACATTGGGCTAGTTTATAGACTGATCCTCATGTGTCTTTATGCAAGAGATCAATCACCTATGTCCACATGGCCACACCTGAGTTCTTAGTTTTGCTAAACTGAAGGACAAACATGGGCACGGTGATTCACTCAAGGTAAAAGCTGCTCCATGAGTGTGCAACCAGCCTTTTTTAGCTATTTCTTCTAACGGCAACAATTTCAACTTAACTCTCAAGTTTGTTTTTCATTTTTATTCTGAGCACTATTTTTATATGGTTCTTCAAAACCCCTTTGGAGAAAGAAAGAGAGCTTCTACATTTAAACAATCAGAATTATACTGAGCCTAACAACCCTGAAACACTTGTTTCTTGATTTCAGGCATTACATTATCTAGAGAGAACTCAGATGAAAACAGAAGTGGCATGAATACTAAAAGTATGTCTTGATGAAGCAACTGTGAGTTGAAGAGGCTGACTACCTCATCCAAGGCGACCAAACTAATAAGCAGTAGAGCCAGGATCTAAACTCAGGGGTTCAAACATTATGTTCTTGACCACAGACTTTGAAGTGGAGTCAGTGAAGTAGAATATAAATAAGTTACAGAGTGCTGTTTTTATAAAATTTCTTTCTTACTAATTATTTAATCAACTGTACTCTGTGTAAAGCAGAGCGTTGAACACTGGGGCTACAAAGATGAAACTCACAGCCGAGTAGGGAAGACAAGCCAGACAAATATTACATTATATTCCTAATAAATGCATCGCGGTAAGTGTGCTAGTGGTGACATGTCAGGGTATCATGAGAGCAGACAGCAGCAACTCCGGCTTTCTGAAGAAAAGGTCAGTGAGCTCGAGTTAGCCACGAAGGGGTTTGGGGAGGTGAAGCAAATCCAGGTAGATAAAAACAATGCGGATGGAGGCATCATGGAGTTTAGTGTCCTGAATCACAGAAAGCAAGGGGAAAATTACACTGAAATAAGGAAAGCTAGTCAGAGCTCACATCTTAGAGGACCTCTGAATAATTGCAAAGTTTAGACTTAATCCCATGAGTGAATGGGGGTTACAGATAGGACAGTCATATATGTTTTAAGTAGATAGTTTGGGAGGCAGGTTGGAAATGGATTTGAAGGTCTATTAGTCAAAATAAGCCAAGTTTGTTGTGGTAACAGATAAATCTCCTAACCTCAATAAGTTACTGCAGTAATGGGTTATTGCTGAAGCTGGCTGGATAGCCGTCCTCCACCTGCTATCCATACCATGTGGAATGTGTGTCCTTCCAGGTTACTACGCAGAAGAGAGAGAGCTGGAGGAAACTTCAGGATGTTTTTAAGGGTTGGGACTAGATGTAGCTTTCATCAGTTCCTCCCATATCTTGTCCAGGACCCTGCAACACTACCCCATACAACTACAAGAGGCTTTAGGCAAGGACTCAGAGTCTCCTATGATAGAGCACTTCTTTCAGTCTTGTTTATAAAGGGCCAAATAACCTGTAATTTATTATTGCATCGTTTGAGAAAAGTAACTGTTTATTCATTCATTCAATTTATTCAACAAACACATTTCTGAGCACCTACTATGATCTAGGCATTGTTGCAGGTACCAGGGATACAGCATTGTTCATGTTACTTTCCTCTCCACGCACGATGATATGTGTAAGGACAGAGTAACAGAGTAAGTGGGGTGGAAGGTGCAATATGGGCAGATCCTGGGTCTTACTGCCATTGACAGGACTTTGAACATGACTAAAATGAAGGGACTTTAGAATATTATGTGGAAAAGAGTGACATAATCTGACTTACTTTTTAAAAGGATCATTCTTGCTGCTCTCTTAAACATAGGCAGAGGTTGTAGGGTAGAAGCACTGAGCTCTGTTAGTAAGTTATGTAGTAATCCAAGTGAGCAACAATGGTGACTCAGATCAGGTGGGAGCATGAAGGTGGTGAAAAGTGGTTAGATTCTGGATGTATTGTGAAGATAAGGTGTTTGATTTTGAAAATAAAGTCACCAGAATTTGAGGACAATTCAGATGTATAGTGTGAAGGAAAAAGGTCTTAAAACTTGAGCTCCTCGGAGAATGGGGTTACAGTCAACTGAGGGGAGATAAGCCTTAATTATTAAAATTTTTCCAAGATGGTTCCAGAAGGGCTCTAGGGAGTATTAGTTTCCTAAATTATTCAGGTCCAATGGGTGCTTTGTTTAGAATTTCAAAGGATTAACAATGTTTAAGGAAAAGTCTTTTTCTTAGATTTAAAGCTTAGCTCCAAACAATCTCCACATGGACAAGATTTCATATAAAATCTATAAATCTGCCCACATAAAATGAATACCAGTTAGTTAGAAAATCATGCAAACATTGTTTTGAAGCCAAATAAGCAAATATTAAGCTATATTAGATTCATTTTGACGTGACAATTTATTTGCTTTTTATTAGGGGTATGTTTGCTTATGGGAACTGCACATATTTCTATGTATCTTATATAAATAAAGCTGTTATTTTACTATTATTAGTATTAATATATTAGAAAGACACTAAATAAGGTATGACACTTGACCTTGATGATTTGATTCATCCACTGAGTGTGAATTAGTGGGAGAGGAGGTCATATTTAAGTTGGATTTTTTGAAGGCAGAGGATGGCGGAAGGACATTTTAGTCAAATAGAACAGGATAAACACATGAATATAAAAGAAGATGGCCAGTTAATAGAAAATAATAGAATTTAGGGCTCATGAGAGGGACCAGTTTGAGTCTGGAATTGCGAGGAGGAGGAAATTAAAGGTGGTAAAGCCTGGTAAGATTGATTATAAAGTTATGTATGGGTAACTTATATTGTATAATAAAAAGCTTAATTTTTATATTTTGGGTAGAATAAAGATGATGTTGAAAATGTAGAGGAAGAATTGAAAGAGCTTTGTGGGAGGAAGATAGAGAGTAGAGAATAGACAAAGGGAAGACATTAGAAGGCCACCCAAGGGGAGATTTGAAGTCAGAGAAAATTTAATCCCTAGAAATCCCAGAGAACCAAGTTTCCAAACAAGAGCACACATAGTGGGAATGTTAAGCTAGAGTTAAGAACAGTTACGTGGTTTTATGTTGTTTTGCTTATACAATGACAGACTCCAGCTTTAATGTTTTCTCCTATTAGGCTAAGGAGTCAGTGACCCCAGAAAGGATGAATACTGTAAGAAACCCAGCCCGAAACCTAGCTTGAAAGAGTCCTATGCGCCTTCATCCAACATCGGCTTTCTAGAATCTGCCCCACTCAACTAACCAGGAAGTTCCACAGGTAACTGCATGGTTTTCAATATCTATTTGAGCAACTGCATTCTTCAGAGAAGTGGACAGACAACAGATACATGTTAAAGAGCCATCCCCAAACAATAGTTCTATAGAACTAATAGCGATATATAAAAATCATAGTGTGCATTAAAAAACTTCAATGCAACAAAAAGACACATCACACATAAAGAGAAGTAATAGATGAAATTACATAACCAACAAAGATTAGTATCCAAAATATATTTTAGAATTTTCTACAGATTAATAAGCAAAAGACAGGCAAGCCAAGAGAAAAATCAGCAAGGAATTAATAGGCGATATACAGAAAATAAAACTGAAGTGTTCATTGAGCATATGTGAAAAGACGTTCAAACTCACCAATATTAAAACAGTGTTCATTTCTGAAGGAAGAGGAAGGGAGAAGAATGGAATTTGAAAGAGCTACAAAGTGAAATGCCAATTTATGACTAACATTTAATGGCTTTAAACAATAAAGAGCAGAGCAAATATTGCTAAATGTTAACAGTTGGTCATCTACGTGGTAAGTATATGCATGTTTGATTTACTTTCTGTATTTTCTTTTTAGAAATATTTCTTAATAATAAATTTACATATGTGACAATGTTACCATCCTGTTCTATAAATATGTCCCCATCTATCAGTTTTATGAGAAAAAATGATAAGAGAAGCAGATGAATTAGGGGAAGAACATAGAAGTAGGAGTTGAAATCCTAAGTTCTAGTCCCAAATCTGCCACTTGCCCACTGTGTGACCTTGAGAAAATCACTTAATTCTTTTGAAACTAACTCCTCACCTGAAAAACTTGAACAACAATATCCACCTTTAATATATGAAGATATTTTAAGGAGTGAATTATTTCACTCTCATATATAAGAAAGTGATGTTCAAATGTGAAGAAAAGATATGGAAATTCTTAAAACCTGCAGTTAACGTGAAGTTGAATGAACATACTTTCCCACTTACTGTCATTCTAAACTTATGGAAGCACACATTAGAACAGAAAGTAGACACACATCTTTTCTTACCGGGTCTATTAGCTGGGAATACAGTTCATGGCAATTGTCAAAAATATACTTGTACGTAGAATCCAGGCAAGCCCTGACACAGTCTTTCACCACCACGCTGGCCTTTGGGGGGCTTTGCAGCTCCAGAACCTGGTAGACAAAATATTTTCTTAAATTCAAAAATAAAACATTGTATAAACAGTATAAACAAATCAAACAATATTCAATAAACACTTAGTTGAACTTTCTGTATTCAGGAGAAATGTGGTCTTAGAAATGCTTTAAATGTGTAAACACCCATCTTAACGTCCTAATATAACAACTCAGAGAAAACGAGCATAGTTGTAAATATTCAAATAGAAATACTTACAGTGACCAATCACAATATCATTCCATTCAACCACTCAACAAATATTTATCATCACCTACTATATATCGGACAATGGTGATACTGCAGTGAGCAAAAGAAACAAAAATCCCTTTCCTTGTGAAGCTAAATTTTAGTAGATAATAAACAAAAGAAATCAGTAAAATATATTACATGATGTTGCATGCTGAAAAAAAAAATAAACTGAAGAAGAGGGATAGAAAGTGTTTCAGTGGAATAGAATTTAATACAAAGGACTTCAATAGTAGATCAATTCAGAGAAGTAACAGGATGGGACCAGTGGAAAAATTGCAAATAGACTACTCCAAGAACCTTAGCTTTGAGCAAGGTGGGAAGAAAGTAGACTATTTGAGCAGAAGAGGAAAGTGACCTATTTTTTTAAAAGGCTCCCTTATGCTGCCTTAACGCCGGCTATGGACAAAGCAGAAAGACCAGTGATGAGAATAGTTCAATAATTCAGTCATGAGAAGACAGTGCTTGAACTATGGTAGAGAAAGGAGTTGTTAGAAGAAATTCCATTCTGGTTAATTTTGGAAGGAATAGGTAACAGGATTTCCTGACAGATTGGGTGACCAGTGTGAGAGAAAGACACCCCAAGTATATCATCAGGTGACCCAAGACGGCTGTCCTCTTGCTCTCTGTACATCTCCTGCTCCACGAGTGCCTACTTCAGCCACACTCTACTACCTGACAGACCTTCCTACATACTTGCCCCAGGCCCCAGTTAATGATTGGTCTAACTTTAGCCCCGATGGAAACCTATCAAAGGGGTGGTGAGGGACATGCCCCTCTGCTGGTTTCCCTGGTAACTGAGGGGCCAACCTGACATCAATTCCCCTATAACTGGTAATCTCCCCTTCCTCCCAGGAGTGAAGACTGCCTTCATGGCCGGCCAAGAGCCTGGAGCACACAGCGAGGTCTCACTCCAGGACCTTGCTTCAGACACATAAGATCCCCCATCCATTTAACCACTGATGTCTCTGTTGCTGATTCCGGATTCTTTCTTTAGTCTTGAAAATGGGCAAGTACAGGCCTCGTCGGCCTATGGGGGGTGGCCTAACACCAAGGTTTTAGCCCTAAATAACTGGTACACTGGAAGTGGTCTCAACCTAGATGAGCAAGACTATGCTTAGAAGATCAGGAGCTCAGTTTATGACAGATTAAGATTGAGAAGCCTGTTATGCATACAAGTAGATTTCAAAACAGACATTTGGGTAAATGAGTCTGGAGTAGTAGAGATGCCTGAGCTAGTGATATAAATTTGAGAATTATTAGCTTAGAGAAGACTTTAAAGAAATGAGACTAGATGAGTATGGACAGAGAAGAGAAGGGGTCCAAAAAAGAAATGCTGGGTAATTCTAGCCCTATGACATTAGACAAATGAGAAAGAACAAAGCAATGGAGAAGAGATAAAAGGCAGCCAATGAGATAGGAGAAAAAAGAAGCAAGAGGGGTGTCCTGGAATCTAGGGAAGAAAGGCTTTCCTGGAGGAGGGGTTGATAAAATATATTACATGATACTGAACACTGTAGGATGAAGACTGATGACTGACCACTAGATTCAGCAAAGTGATAGTCACTGGTGACTTGACAAGATCATTTTTCGTGAAGTGATGGATTAAATGTCTAATTGGAGTAGGTTCCAAAAATAAGGGTGGATTTGAAGATTTAATATTTAAAATTTTTTAGTTCTCTAAAGACTGATCTATAGATTTAATGCAATCCCAACCAAATTCCCAGTAAGAACTAATATAATCTATTAAACAATTCTGAAAAGTAACAAAAAAGGTGGAGGACTAAAACTATCTAATTTTAAGATTTGCTATAAGGCTTCAGTAATCAAGACAGCATAGTAATGGTAAAAGTATAGACATCTGGACAGCATAGAAAGTCCAGAAATAGACCCAAACAAACATGATCAATTGATTTTTTTATAATGATGCGAATGAAATTCAATGAATAAGGGATGATCGCTTCAATAAATGGTGTGAAAACTACTGAACATCTATATACAAAAAAATGATCCTGACCCATACCTCACAACTTATTAAAAAAAAAAAACTCTCAAAATGGAACCCAGCATTAAACGTAAAAGGTAAAATAAAACTTTTAGAAGAAACACAGAAAAATCTTTGTGACCCTAGTTTCGTCAGTAGCACTACCTGTAAATAGAAAGACTGATAAAGTAGACTTTAACAAAATTAAAAACTTTTGCTAGGCAAAAGATGATTTTAGAGAATGAAAAGACAAAACACAGACAGGGAGAAAACATCAGCAAATAAAGTACCTGAGAAAAGACTTGTATCCAGAGTAAATAAAGAACTCAATACTCCACAATAAGAATGAAGAGTGGGCAAAACATTTCAACAGACTGTTCACAAAAGAAACTCAGCAAATCAGCTCAAGAAAGCATGATCAACATTGCTAATTAATATAGAAATAAAATTAAGACCATAATAAGATATAACTTCATTCCTATTAGTGAAACTGAGCAGGATCCTGTGGGGCTCCAGGTCACAGAAGTCTTTGTCGCCCCAATTTCTTGTTTGTAGGGAATAGACTCCAGCCTCCATGACCCTCCCTGAGTTCCAAAGGGCAGACTAGAACAGTTACTAATCAGGGAAGGGAGGGGATGCTGAGACATGGGAGGAGCAGTCAAGAAACAATAGTGCAGCCTTGGGGCCAGGTCATGGTTCTGCCTCAGGGATACACATAACAATATCTTTAAGTTCTTTATAGAACTAAAACCCCCAACAAATGGAAGATGCCAGCATTCTTCATTCCAGATTAAAGGAACCAGAGAAGCTCTTCAAGAAGGCTACCAGGTTAAAGGAACCACAGAAACTCATCAGACGACCTGAGGCCAGATTAAAGGAGTGCAGGCCCTGCACACACCCTAATCTTACCCGCAACCTCACCCTTGAGCTGTTGCTATAAAACTCCTTGCCAAATCCTCCCAGGTAGGGACACATAGTTTTTGAGGGCAGGATCCCACTCTGTCCCCGCTTTGCCTGGAAAAGCAATAAAGCTATGCTTTTCTACTTCACCCAAAACTCTGTCTCTGAGATTCGATTTGACACTGGTGCACAGAGGCTGGCTGAGTTTTTGGCATCATTAGAATGGCTAAAAAAAATAAAATAAAATCATGGAAAATGCCAAGAGCTTTACCAGAAGATGTAGAACAACTGAAATTGGCATTTCTTGTAAAGTTTTACATACATTTACCAAATGACCAAGGAATCTCTCTCCTTGTTATTTATCCAACAATAGTGAAAATTTATGTTTACACAAAAATATATCAATATTTTTAACAGTTTTATTTGGTATTACCCCAAACTGGAAATAACCCGAATGCCTGTAGATCATATATAACAAAGAATTACTACTCAGCAATAAAAAGGAATGAACTGTAGATATATTCAGGAAGAAGGCTGAATAGCCAATATGTTACACTACATAGATGATTATTTCATTTACACGATGTTCTGGAAAAGGTAAAACCACAGGGGGACAATAACAGATCAGGAGGTGAGAGAGAGGTTGACTATAAAGGACTAGCACAAGGGAATACTGGAGGCTAATAGGACTGTTCTATTCTATATCTTTATTGTAGTGGTGGTTAATACAACCACACATGTCAAAACTAACAGATCACTATGACACAGTGAATTTTACTGTCTATAATGAGGAGAAAAAGAAAAAAGAAGGAGAAAACTTGTTCAGAAGACAATTCAAGAAGATAAATTGGAAAGAAAAAGTAAAAAGGACTATTTTGAAGGGTTTTGGTATTAAAGGAAAAGAAGGATAAGGGTAGTAGCTGTAGAAGAAAATGGAGTCAAGCAATATTTTTAGGACTGGAAATAATAGCATGTTTGGTGATGGGGAATATCCAGTAGAGTGTGGAAGACTGATAATTCAGGTGAGTGAGGAAGATTGCTGGACCACTGTTTTAGTAACTCAGGAGGAGAAGAAATTAATTACATCAGTGGAAGATACAGCTTTTTTTTTTTTTTTTAGAACAAACAGCTAAGCAATCATAATAAAAAAAAAGAAGGAACAGAATATGGACACAGATGCACCTAAGTAAGTAGATGGGTGGGTGGCAGGAGCTTGTGGTCAGACCTTGAGGAAGCTCTCCAGTAGTTGCTCCTGCTTTTCCAGTGAAATCAGAAGCAAGGTCATCAGCTGGTAGTGAGGGTGGGGGAGGAGGACTTGCAAGTTTGAAATGATTTTGTTTCCTATACACTGCAAGGCTGGTGACTGAGGAAAGGCAGGTATTGAGCACTGTGCTGGCCACTCCCCTCCCTCACTCCCATTTTCCTACCTCCCTCAATGGCAATGGCAGGCATCCCTTGTCAATGAGAGCCTGGATCAGTTCTATCACCCTCTATGCACTGTTCCAGCAGCTACTGCCAGCAGATCAGAATTGATGTAAATTCTATTTATGCCAGTCACCTACTTTTACCATGACTTCAAACCAAATGAATTTTAATTGAACTTTAAAGGACGGATGGTTTATACAGTATGGTTTTGTTTTCTTTCTCTCTTATAAAATACCAATTTTATTGCTTTAGTGAAGATAATCACTGGCAACTGAAAAGAAGAAAAATAATTATTTCTAATTTTTTCTGTACAGGAATTTCCTGAATAAAAAATCATAAACTCTGGGCTTCCCTGGTGGCACAGTGGTTGAGAGTCCGCCTGCCGATGCAGGGGACGCGGGTTCATGCCCCGGTCCAGGAGGATCCCACATGCCGCAGAGCGGCTGGGCCCGTGAGCCATGGCCGCTGAGCCTGCGCGTCTGGAGCCTGTGCTCCGCAGCGGGAGAGGCCACAGCAGTGAGAGGCCTGCGTACCGCAATAATAATAAAAAAAAAATCATAAACTCTCTTTCAAAGGGCAAAAATGTTTAGCCCATAGCCTGACAAGTAGTTTTAAGAAAGGCTTTACATGAATTGTCTGGCTAGCCAAATTACAATTGCAGACAACTTGCTATTAAAGCAGAGAAGATATACCTAAAAAGAAATATTTGCATAGGTTGGTAGATAACAGTTAATTATACCAATGGATTAAACAAACAATCACACATATTCCTATATAGACATTCTCAGTGCAGGAAATGGGAGTTGCTACAATTAGGGTAAACTTAAAAGAGGCTACTCTCTTGCAATGAAAAAATCGGCAAGACATCTCAGTTAAAATTGAAATGCAAAGTGAACTCCATTTCCATTTAATGTTCTTAGGGAGTTTTTTTTTTCCGGTAAGTGTCACGTCCACTCACTAGAGAGCTCTGTTTAAGATGAATTTAACTTAAAACTAAATTTGAGCCAAATGTATCAGAATATCTTAAGTGTCTAGGATAATCTCTTTTTCAACACACATTATGTTGGAAGATTCATTTAGCTCAGGCAAAGGCACCACATCTTAATCAATGGGGATGAACAGTATTGATCAAGAGAAGGGTAGCGCTTCCCTGGTGGCGCAGTGGTTGAGAGTCTGCCTGCTGATGCAGGGGACACGGGTTCGTGCCCCGGTCTGGGAAGAGCGGCTGGGCCCGTGAGCCATGGCCACTGGGCCTTCACGTCTGGAGCCTGTGCTCTGCAACTGAAGAGGCCACAACAGTGAGAGGCCCGCGTACCGGGGAAAAAAAAAAAAAGAGAGAGAAGGGTAAAACCAGACTTTACCAGGGAATAAATGTATGTCACACGAAGACAGTGACAAAAATAAAAAATGTACCTTCATCCTAAAAAAGGTGATACTTGTTAGCAGGTCAACAGTTGATTTCAGGTCTTGCAATCTTTCAGCATTGCTGGCGGGAAAGTTTTCCTGTTTAATTAGGAAACAGAAAATGGGTAAATTATCAGCATTAAGCCTCCAGTGGCAAATAAACTACAACTAACTTTCTGTGAAAGAAAATGGTAAGTAAACTGTGTAAAATTTAAAAAGTATCACCACAGTATTCTCACAATATTTTTACTGTAAAATATCACAGAAAATAAACAAGTTGGAAGTATTCTTGTCTTAGACTTGGAAAGCCATATTCTTCTATTTATTCCCACAACATAAAAAAAAGTAAAAAATAATATCATTAATGCAGTGTTACGAGGTTATTCATCCTTGTTTCACAAAATAGGTTTCCTGCCGAAAGAGGGAGGGTGAGCATATATTTGAAAATATTTTTTATAATTTTCTCAAGATGGGTTATTTTTTCCAAAATCCTTTTGGGAAATTTTACATGCCCTATATTTACATTTAGTCACAATGAAGCTAAAAGTAAAAAAAAAGAAAAGAAGACTGCACTGCATAGTCTCTCCCTGAAGTACTGCAGATTTAAACAAAAAGTTTTTGTTAGTGAAGTTTGGTGAGAAATGTGAGATAAAAATGCAGATGTTCACAGTTTTGAAGGAAAGGAAAGGAAAGGAATTAGGAAAATATTAAGGAAACAATTTCAGCATTGAGAAATTTCTCATATTAACGTGCTTTCAGATAGGCTTTTTAAAGAGCCATTAGGAAAACCACAGGTAACTTTTAGGTATTCATGAACTCAAGCAGAGTTGGAGTGTCAAAGTGATGATGAATGAGGCGGCCTCAAGGTCCTTCTTGCCCCCAAGTATCATTTTCATTGCCTGTCACAGCAGTTCCCTTCTCATAGTGTTGGCCCCAGTTCCGACATGAAAGGTAAAATTTGGTATTACAATATCCGGAAATGCGCAGTTAAGCGATCCATCAATAAGAGACTAAAAATTGAATGCAAGAAAGATACATATGTACAGATATGGAAAGATATTTATTATAGAATAAATTGTTAAAGAATGCAATAATTATTACTATAGATTTTTTGGTAAATAAAATTTGTAACTAAATTTTTTGGTAACTGTATTTTCTAAATAAAATTATATCTGTGTGTTTACAAACACAGACACACACATGAATATATTTGTGTATGTGTGAGTTTCACCTGCAGGTGAAGTATAGAATTGTTGACAATGAACTCTGTACAGCTTCAAAAAATGCACATTGTATTGATCTAGGAGTGAATTAAGTGGTGAATCCCAGAAGGAATATCAAAAGCTGAGGAAATATCAGCTGGATATCTTAGTAAGAAGGGGTGAGCTTTTAAGATGAGGACTGGGTCACATGTCTACTTCATGAATTAGCTGAGGGCCACTCAATCTAATGGTTATTAAAAGAATTATAAAATTAAACCTGTACTTGTGTGCGTACACACCCACACCCCCCCCCCCCCCCCACACACACAGAGTACTTCAGGCTGATGTGGAGCAAGGTACCTAAACAAGAGATGTCTACTTGATTACTTAGGGGACCCGTCTAGTGTGACAGGACCCAAGATTCCAAGATCATTACCTTTACTTTTCCTTTACATAGTGGATAGCTTTTTTTTTTTTTTACAATGTGACAAGTAATCATCTGAGCCAAACACCATATTTTACCTTTAGGCAAATAATTTTGTACATACCCTATACTTTGACAGGTCAATCCTTAAAGAGTTATGCAACTGGTCCAGTAGTTTTATGAATTTTTCCCTCTGTGCAAAGCAAACACAAAATAGGAGAATGGAAATCAATGATAATTCTAAATGTAGTCCTCACAACAAAATCTCTCTGAGTTAATGTCCCCATTTGATAGAAAGGAAGGTTCAAAGATGTCAGTGATTTCTCCAAGATCATAGAGCTGGTATGTGACATAGCAGTGATTCAAACTCAGGTCTCTGACACCAAATCCACACTCTTCCCTGTAAGTCACACTGCCTCTCTGTGATGAATGAGACAGTATCCAAAGAGCTGAGTCATGAAGAAAGAGACCAGACAACTGAATTGCCACTGTACTCCTTCACAGCAGTATGAGTCAACAAGAGAATATAACCCACCCCCTTCCCACCTCCACACACCACACCACCTCCCCAAAATTAAACTATAGTTTTTTTAAACTTCTCCCACCTATGGAAGGGGGACTAGCCGCTCTTTGTGTCAAAAACAATTTCAAAAAGTATTTTCCTTTTGGTAACGGACTTCATAATTTGAAAGGATCGACTGCCTTTAAAGTATGTTTATGATGTAGTGCTAAAAAAGTATAAAATATCAGGTCAACAAAAATTACCCATGCCTCCCTCTGGTGCTGTATCAGGGTTGGACTGACTTCTTCATAGAAGGATTTGAAGATGATAAAGGATAAGAATTAAAACGTTTTGCTAATAAGCATAAGGATATAGTTGAGTGGATTAAATAAATTAGATAAGGTAAAACACCATCAAAGTCACACGTGAAAACTTTACAATAGACAAAGCACCATTCTGAGTCTCCAATTACTAAATAAAAATGAAAAAAAAAATAGGGGGATGGTAGTAAATGACTAAAGGCTCCTCTCTAGACTAATATTATGTAAACACCAAATTACACTTTGGAATATATTAACAAAAGTACAAATTTTTCCCAGTAGTTTCACGAACAAGTTGGATTTATGGGGTATATAACTCTTATCCCTTTAAGTCACTGATCTTGATGAAGTGAGTTGAATATTAACGGGAGTTGATAAATAGTTCCTAAGTTGAAACTTCAATTTTCTGAATAAACTGCCTTTTATCAGGTTTATCTATCAGTGAACAAAGTTTGAGTATTGACTCTGTGTTAATAACCCTTGTGGAGGCAATGAAGGAGCCTAAGAAGTGACCCTTGCCTTCCAGAAGCTTGCTATCTTGTTAGGCAAGTAAGACTCTCCAGTAAAGCTGCCGGAAAATATGATGAATGTCTTAGAGTTTTCTTTCTTACTCTCTATCATACCTTCCTAGGGTAGGAGGTGACCTATGTTGCCCTTGATTAACCCCCATCCTCCATCAATGTGGGTCAGTGGATCGCAATCAAAATAGAAAAATAAAAGAGCTGCTACAATCATCGGTTTAGGCCATAGTAGTTAATCATTCAACGACTGTAAAAATCAATGTGTTTGTGTCAGTCTCTGGATGCTTTATATGACCTCTGTGATCGGTATGAATCATTAAGACAGCCGACATGACCCTAGTCAACCACGCTATGACCCAAATCACTGGCCTTGTGTACAGTGGGACCAACTGTTCTGGTTGTCTGCCCGATATCCCTTCTTCTCTTCCTAACAGAACCTCAAGAGTCAAATATGTCCTTTATGAAACACCTACCCTCCCAGGCCTCTTTTACTCTAACAATGGCCATGTAGCATGATTTTGGCCAATGAGATGTATACAGTTTATTAAAGGGGATGGAACCAGCCAGCATATTACCGATGAATTATTATTTAGAAAGATTCTAAAAGAATGCTCTGCAGAGTTGTTGTATTAGTATTTGCTATATAATTCTTTGTTAGGCCTTTTTTCCATTTGCCCTTTGTGTCTCTCTCCTTTCTCTCACCTTAAACTCAGATGAGATACTAGAAGGTCAAATAGTCATCCCGTGGCTATAAGACAAAAAGCTAAACAAACGGTAAGAATGATGAGGCAGGAAGCTAGGAGCCTCCACACCTCACCCTAACTGTTTGCCTACCCTTTCAAAACATTACAATCCTGAGCAGCTGTACTAGCCCTGAATTCCTTATTACCTTTGGACTTAGGTTACATGAGAAAGAATATTGAGTCAGGTTTGTTGAATTTATATCATGCAGCTGAACAGAATTCTGACTGATACAGATCACACATTTAGTCTTCCACCCTAGGTCTTCAGTGCCCAGCTGGAAAATTTACATTCCAGAAAAACAGAAAACTGTGGAGAAAACTGCCAGGCACGTTGTCGCGAAATCCCGAACAATATCAGATGATGTGAAATTAAAAGTGTGCTCCTGATAGAATTTTCACAGACATTTTTTAAACAGAAGGACAGCCTGAAATTTTATTTCATTTGCCATATTTCTGTTTAACTTGAGTGAGATTACCTTTGTGAGAGCACAGGAGGCCTATCACCTACATGGTGTGATTTGAGGAATAAGAAAAGACTGCGATTAAAAAATGTTTCTCGGGCTTCCCTGGTGGCGCAGTGGTTGAGAGTCCGCCTGCCGATGCAGGGGACGCGGGTTCGTGCCCCGGTCCGGGAAGATCCCACATGCCGCGGAGCGGCTGGGTCCGTGAACCATGGCCGCTGAGCCTGCGTGTCCAGAGCCTATACTCCACGACAGGAGAGGCCACAACAGTGAGAGGCCCGCGTACCGAAAAAAAAAAAAAAAAAAAAAAATGTTTCTCGAGGGACATGCCACAATATCTGAAACTGTCACATTATTTAGTTCTTTGCATTTGGTAAGGACTACATATGTCTGCTATTAGGGGCTAAATCTGTAATATTAACATTAAGCATTATCTGTTATCAAGTATTTAGGTTTAATTAGTTGACAAGAATAACTCTAGACCAGGGGTCAGCAAACTGTATGTAAAGAGCCAGATCGTAAATATTTCCAGCTCTGTGGTCTCTGTCACAACTATTAAACTCTGCCATTGTAGCACAAGAGCTTCTATAACCAATATATAAACAAACGAGCACGGTTGTTTTCCAATAAAATTTTGCTTATGGATACTGAAGCGTGAATTTCATATAATTATCATGTATCACAAATGACAATCTTTTGATTTTTAAAAACCATTTAAAAATGTAAAAGCCATTCTTAGCTCATGAGCTGTACAAAACCAGTTGGTGGGCCAGTTTTGACCCATGACAAGAGGGGAGATTTTGAGTAGGGGGAGGCAGTTACTACCCCACAAGGACACTCTTAGCCAGTTTCCCTAGGACACTGGGAATCGTGGAAGGAAAAGCTCTTATAAAGAAGGTGTGTAAAAACCTCTGCATCATCTGCAGCTTCTCTCTCCCATTCCTTTGCTTCTCAGTATCTCACTCCAGCAGCAGCAGTAGATTTAACCTGAAGGTAACGATGCTTAAGCTCTCAGGATCCTCGCTTGATTCAGCTTCCCTGGGAGGAGCCCTAGCTGCATGTGCAACCTGCTCTTAGGTTTTCATAAATTTACAAGAATAGGATAAAATTATTCTGACCTGAACCAGCAAATTATAAAAAGTTTTTTCCAGATCATATCGAAAGCAGTCATTCTTTAAGCAGAACAGAAACATTTCAAGTAGAATTAATGTGTAAGCTATTTTGATTAAGTTTTTTATAATTTAATTAATGCTAATCATATGAACATACTGGAAATACATTTGCATTTCTTGTTGATTTGAGATTAATACTGATACCAACAGAGATACCATAAAATTATAAAATGCCACTGAAACAATGCTATCAATGACACACTAATTAATAGATGACAAATTCAAAGAGTATATAAGAAGTCACTTAATAGGTAAACTTGAAAAGCACTGAGATATTACTGTTCACTGAGCATGAAAGCCTAACGTTTCTCTCAGTCTGACTAAACTTTAGACAAGCTTCTTCTTGACGCTAGGTCCTAACCTCCCTCTTTTATTTTTAGAGCATTTTCTTTTTTTGCAAATTGTTTTAGACATCATGGTTTTGTTTTGTTTTTTTTTTTTTTGCATTTTCTATGATTGTAAGCATTTCCTGTCACTTTATCAGAAAGTTCGGGTTTCCCAGGGATTTGGAAAAGGAACACATATGTTGGGGCATGGCTGTGTGATCAGGGGGAAGTGCTTATTTTTTAAAATTATTATATAAGTTTCAGGCAAACAGTATTATAATTTGACATCTGTATATACTAGAAAGCAATCACCACCACAAATCTAGTTGCCATCCATCACCGTATAGTTGAATCGCTGTCTGATATACATTCTATCTCTCCCCTCTGCAACATTTCCTCTACAGAGTGACCTTTCTAAATCAGAAATTCAATCAGATTCTACACGATGCCTCAAGAATGAAGTCCAAACATCTGAGTGGGCATTAAACGGCCTCAGCAATCTAATATCGATCCAGTAACACAATGTTCTCTTATATTTCCATCTTTTATTCTATCTGCACTATTCACTAGGCAGGCTACCTTACACACACTTTGAACTTAGTTTTGTATCTTCTCCTTGTCTTTACTTCAAAGACCTAAGGTAGTTTTCCTTCTACTTCTTGGACTTTGAAAAATATTACTCATTCCTAAAAGCACTGTTCCTTTTGGCAAGCTTCCATGAGCCTCTGAAGAGTATCCATCACTTTCTCCTCCTCAATCTCAAGGCAAATTTACAAGTATGAACTCCTTTGACACTTATCCCATTTGGGGAGTGATTTATGGTTATTGTTACACATGGTTAGGTGACTATCCCATTAGAGTATAAGACCCAGAGAACAGAGGTAAACATTTATCTTTCAGTCCCTCTACTACCTGCCATAGTGCCTTAAATGAGGTATCACATAAATATGTCTTGAATGAACAAGCAAACAAATAAAAGAATACCTGTAATGAAAAGGAAATATTTATTAGCATACTTGTTTTTGCAGGGCACTGGCTATGTCAGAGGGTATCTATGCTCAAGAAAAAATTGAGCTAAACATCAATTTTACTAATAATTTGCTATTTGTGTCTTAAGATAACTAACTAAATAAGTTTCCTAAAGACTTTTCTTCAAAGTTGAAAAACTGACCCCCACCTCATGGAGTTTTCTTCCTTTCCAACTCTTGCTCTACCCACGGTGTTTTCAACACCCATGGAGATGTTTTATCCAATCAAGTTCTTTGATAAGCTTGACTCCCAGCAATCTCTGCATTCAAGGGTGTGCAACAAAACCATCTCTCCAAAAGAAAAAAGCCTTGATTTTTAGCATTTGACAGTTTTCATGGTATAAATACTCTCAGTATTTCCAGTTTCAAGATGGCTGTACTCAACAACCAGCCTTCAATAGTCCTAAAAATTCAGCAATCACTGCCTGTTAGCAGGTACAAACTAGCTCCAGTACACCACTGTTTTTACACTCAGTTTTCAACAACCTACTCCTAGAGATACATCGTGGACCTGAGGCTTCCCCCTTTGAAATCTTAACTACATGGATGATGTTCCTACCCAAATCCTTTATCTCTGTCTCTATCATGGTGCCACTTATCAAACCTAGATCCCATGGTGAATCACTTCAACTTTCTTTTGATAGTGTCACCTATATGCTAATTCCCTAACCCTTCGATCATCTCTATTTTTTGTGTGTGTGGGAAATTTCAACCTTCTGCTATATGTTACTACATCAGAATCTGAAAGCTGAGAAATTCTGAGAAAAACTCACAGCCACATGAATTGTTTTAACAACAGATTTATGCTAGGAATTCCTCTTATGTGAGCCTGAAGCGTTTGTCTTTCTATTTCCTTCCCTTTTTCCAGCCTCCTCTACCTTGTGCATCTCTATCATAGCCCTTGTCTTATATATAAGCATTTCTTGTCCTGTAGACAACCACAGAGAAGATTAGGGAAATATAGTATGATTCCATCAACTTTTCACTCCTATATCAGAAGCTTAGCATTCTCTGCAAGGACTCACACACCATTTCCTCAAATTTCAGAATAGGAACTTGTCCTTTCTTATTCCAAAGAATGTCCCTCCTTCCATCCTCTTGACTACATTTACTTCTTTCTCCTCTGAGATGTTATTATATCACTTATTCTCCATCTGATAAATCTGCAACTTCATTCTTGCAGCTAGTTCCTGTCCTAACAATCTATAAATATGTTAAAATTGATCTTAGTAAATAATAAAAACTCCTACCCAACCACGCAGTAAAAGTAACATCTCTTTTTTCATGGTAAAACCTTCTCACTCTTGACCAATCTCTCTCTTACCTTCTCATTCAAGTTGCTTAACAGGTTAGTCTCTATTTAATCACCCACTTTCCCTCTTTTAGTCATTATTATAAAATACAGATACAATATAGAAAAATGTACAACTTTAGTATAAAGATGAATACAAAACAAAAACAAGAAAATATTAGCTGTAATCCCACCAAGTGGCTACACTATTGGCATTTTGGCACATTTTCTTTCAGGCTTGTTTCTAAACCCGTATATATATATGTATATGTGTGTGTGTGTGTGAGTGTGTGTGTGTGTGTTCAATGTTGGAATTAGATTATATATAGATTTTTATATGTATATATTTTCATTTGTCATTTTTAATGGGCATTGCTCAATTATATACACTTTTCTTTAAAAGCTTGATTTTTTAATGACTGCATTATATTTTAGGGAATAAATGAACCCTAATTGACACAGCTATTCATACATGCCATTCATTGAAGATCTCTATGAAATCAGGCTTTAACCTCAACTGCTTCACTTAGCAATGACCTCCTAATTGCCAAAGCCAACAGGCTCATTCCTCTCGCCATCTTACTTGAACTTTTTGCAACAGCTGACAATGCAATATACTCCTCTTTTCTTAAAATATTTTTACCTTGTCTTTAATAACGTCAGATTTTTATCATCATTTTTACCCAATTTCTCTAATCACTTTCCTCAGCAAACTTTGCTTCTCTCTCATCTCCACACTCAATGGTTCTGTTCTTTTCACTTTATTCTTGAACATTTTTCATCCAAAGCATGACTTTAAATAACATATGCACACAAAAAGTTTGGATTGGAAAGAGTAATGATTTCCTTTTCTTAAATATTTGTTTGTTTTACAGTCCTCATAGGTAAGAAAACTTTTCCACTGGTTTATTTTTTGAGATTCAAAAATGTCTGGATTACACCTTTAGGAAAGATAAAAAGGGGTCAATAGTGTTCCTGCCTGATTCACAAGTGACAGTATCAACTTCAGAAGTCAGGTAAATAACAACTTCAGGCCAAGTGAAGGTGGGAAGCTTTATACTTATTATATTTGACTGAGCAACTAGCATTATTTTCAATAGGTAGAGAAAAATTTAGTCAAATTTACACATTAAATCACTAACTTATCAAGATGTAGTTTGAAGAAAGATTTCTTTTTTGACCCTGTCCTACAAGACGTTATTTGATTTACAAAGTGAACTTTGTTATAACTATGTTGCTACTGAAACACTGCAAAGTAGTGAAATCAATCTGGCTTCTCTTCTTTGGGTCAGCATGAAGTAAAGGAGCATACTATCTCATTTTCCTCCAGGTAGCTTTTATGGAAATTAGTCACATAAACACATCTTCTTTCTCAGAGGTAGAAAGACTCAGTGTTCCACAAGGTTAGCTTATTCTCTATAGTATACCCAGGCAGAATATTAAAAGCAAAACAATTTCATGAGGTTTTTATAACAAAAACTATTCTATGATCTGGTGATGGTCATAACAGTATTTTGTTGAGCTAACTAGGGAATTTTCTTTGGTCCCAGCTCTTAGAAGAGCCATTCTGTCTAACAACAGTAGAGGACAGGCAGGAGAGATGAAATCCTCATACCTTATATTTATAGAGCACTTTCAACTCTTACAAACTAGCTTATCTTTTACTTCATTTGATTTTCATCTTAAATTTGAGAAACATGTCAGAGCAATAATTTCTACCCTCATTGAACATATTGAGATATTGAGGCTTGAATGACTGAACTGACTTGTTAAATTTGAATACAAACTCAAACCCCATGACTCTTAACCCAGATAGTGTTCTCTTCTACCAGTATTTATTTTGACTGTCATTAAATAACAATTACTTTTTCTTTTAATTCATTCCAACTCATCTCACATACTTCACATGTGTTTTCTTTTAAATGAAAAGGACAAGAAAAGAGTAAACATAGCAGCACATTTTCTCCCCTATTGGCTTTACACCCTTTTATTAGCTGGGTCTCATTTGTTTCTACTTTATGACACACACCTCAAAATTTGATTTCTAACAACATGATCAATAACACAAATCTATTCAGTGAACCGATTTGGAAGTGCAGTGACAAGAGCAACTATGGTGTCATGGAAATCACCTTCCTACAATGGATCTTAGTTTCCTCCACAAACAAATGAGTACAGAACTACCTGTCTCACAGGGATACTGAACAGAGCTACCGCCTACCAACTGCCCTGGTGAAAACCTTGGGAATCTTTCCAAGCATCTTTCCCTTTCTCTCACTGTTCATGTACCTAAAGACAGCAAGTGCTGTTGATTCTATGCCCTGAAAAGCTCTGGAATTTGTCCTTCCTACCCCATCTCCACTAATTCTCAGTTTAGATCTTCACCACTTTACTGGAATTACTGTTTATTTATATCCTATTTCTAGTCTTGTCAATTTCAATTTAATTATGCTTATGGAGAATGGGTTCTAGCACCAGGTACAACAGATAAATACTTGAGACTCCTTAGGGTCCTGCATTTTTACTTTTCAGTGTGTTCTTGATGCATTTGATTGTCAGGTGGACAGTTTTAATTAGATACAGATAGTTTTCTTGGCTTCTTTATACTCCTAACATTTTTTTTACTTAGATGATATGCCTTTATCCATCAGTACCAGTAGAAACCAAGAGGAAGTGCAAATGGAGCCCAAAAGGCTCCAGAGAAGCCAACTGAGCTCACATTTACAAGGGAATGATATCTTCCATGGTTAATCCCAAATTTGCTTACGTGGAGGCTTTTCTATAAATCCTAGTACTCTATCACAAAATGTATGTTTTCCTCCATTGGAAAAGCCATTCCCGATATGAAGATTTAATTTAATGAAGATACCTACTGACTGTCAAATAAAGGTATTTCACTGAACACGTTTCAAATAAATTTTAAGCTTTAGTCTATTACACTAAGAGATACTCCTTAAGATGTACATTCTGCAGTAAGATTCTAAGAATATCTGGAATCCAAAGCTCCTTGAAAATCTAAGTCCCATAAGTTATGTGGAATTTTCAAGTTCAAAAAATAATACTTACACCAAAGTTGGTAGCGGCAAATCGATCTGAGGCAGAAACCTGTACATTCGTTGTAACAGTTGTGTGAGCATAGAAAGCATTTATATTTGCCAGCAAGGTACTCATTACAGCAGGGACACCGGGGCACATGTATTTAGAAGACAGACATGAAAAGTGCCTGCAAGACAAAAACATTAAGTGCTTTAAAAAGAGAATCTAATTAATTCACATAGCAGTGTATCCTCTAACATCAGCAATTAAGTAATTCCTCTCCTCTTATCTATGAAAAGGAGAGAAAACTCTTACAATTACTAATTGAAAGAGAAAGCAATTTCAGCCTTTTAAAAACTTCTCATTCACAAATGTGAAGTGGCTTAATTAGAATGTGATTTGCCACAAGGATATGTGCATAATTTCTTTCAACTGGGAGTGTTGTGTGTACACACAAAAAGTGCAATTTCCAGTGGAATCTAACACTGTCGAAAAGCAATAATCCAGGAGTTTCCCTTTCTCTGGCAACTCTGTCCTCAATTACTTCAGTTCCTGAAATGTTGAATTGCAACCAGAATGTTCTTTCACACTTGTATTCCTCTCACACCAATAAGGTAAACAAGAGGCCCTCCTTTCATTGCACACTGATTGAACAAGTCAACTTAACATCTGACCTGAGTCCAGTTTGAGAGCTTTTGTTATTAAGGAGTATCTTCCACAAGGAGTTTTGTTTATTGAGGTTTTGCTAAAGCCAGAATTTAATTAAGCAAACAAATGAACAGTGAAGACAAACTGAATTATGCCAGCTTTATGCTTAAAGACCATTTCTTTTAAACATTGAATAACAGTATCATTTACAGACATCAGAAGCATCAAGTGTTCAATTCCATTACTTCTCTCAGGAAAAATTGTTTCATTTGAATTCTAACAAAAGACTTAAAAATTGAAAGCACAACTTGTGATAAAAGTGAAAAGATAAAATACCCATGGAAGAAAGCAATTTTCATTACCTAATCTGATCCTATTTTGCTCTCATATCTCAGTAATTTATCCAACACCAAGGCATCTCTGAATTTTGTATTATTGAACACAAGCACAGAATGTACCCACATAAATAAACGCTCCAAGTGGCAGCTCAAAAGAAATGGATGGAGGTCCTGGAAATGTTGCTTTTCTTAGACTTTAGCCAGGCCACTCATCTAACTTCGATTAGCTAATAAATATAGGCTAAATTATTTTTATTTATTTATTTTTTTACAGTACATGGGCCTCTCACTGTTGTGGCCTCTCCCGTTGTGGAGCACAGGCTCCGGATGTGCAGGCTCAGCGGCCATGGCTCACGGGCCCAGCCGCTCCGTGGCATGTGGGATCTTCCCGGACCGGGGCACAACCCGTGTCCCCTGCATCGGCAGGCGGACTCTCAACCACTGCGCCACCAAGGAAGCCCTAGGCTACATTTTTAAACAC
Source organism: Phocoena sinus (assembly GCF_008692025.1). Lineage (NCBI taxonomy): Eukaryota > Metazoa > Chordata > Mammalia > Artiodactyla > Phocoenidae > Phocoena > Phocoena sinus. The sequence goes on from NC_045764.1 coordinate 80,346,454, forward strand.
AGATCTTTGAGGATCATGAAGAGCAAAGTATGCCATGAGAGTTACATGATCTGTGTGATGTAACCCTGGAATTAGATGATCACTACTTTCTTCTTTTAGGTAAATGATGCATATTTTGACTTTATTATACACTACTTATAATTTATATCTATTAAGAATACCATAAGTGACATAAATATATTAAAAATAGAAATTAAATAAAAACTAGCATATGGTATCACATTTCTTTCTTTTTTCATAACTGTCAAATAATTAGATTTGTTAGACCCAAGTCAGAGGTCAAGAGATATGGAATGTGCAATGCCTAAATGGGATAGTGTGGGAGATGGCAAAAGGGAAATATACATACCTAGGTGGGAACAAGAGATAGACGATCACCAACTGTCAAAATAAACTGGTGAGGAACTCAAAGACCAGAAGTTTATTTTCCTTAGCAGGCATTATCTATTTAAAGAGATTCTGGAGGTCACCAGAATGAATAATCTTGTTCTTGGTTTTAAACCAGAATTAGTATTCTCCTAATGCAGGTGTGTTACTTAGTCTGTACTGCTTGCAGCTGCCACCCAGTGATTTTTGTTGTCCCGTAAGAGCAGCAGCAACAGCTCAGCAGGTACTTTAAGTAGAACAATGGAGGAACATATGAATATTCTGCTTAAGGCGTTCCACGTTGTGAATCTGATAAGTGAAATAGAAAGTTCTATTTTGAAGATGATGCAATTATAAGGCATCTTAGGGAAAAATGAGTGCCATATGGGAAGACCAGGGATATCAACAACCAAGCTTTGTCTATTTTATACTTTGACTTGATTCAGCCAATATCTTAATGATGAAAATGCCCTATGAAATTGTGGCTTTGCAATCCCAAAGCAATGTTTTACAACCAAAATGAGAGGTTTAACAAATAATTTATGTTAGATATGAAAATTTATGGGTAATATAGGCAAAAAGCTATGTAAATAAATGTAATTTAGAGTTTCTTAGTTTAATGAAATATTTGCTGTGTTTATAATTTAATGTTAATACATATTATTCATAAACAATTAGAAAACAGGAAAATAAACTGCCATTCACACTGCTGTTCTCTAAAAAATAAATTCAATTTATAGCCAAATAGTATAATTATAATACTTTCTCTTATCAGAATTGATGAAAAATAGAATTATAATTGATTCTATTGTTTTTCTACTCCTTAACCTTTCATTTTTTTTTTAATGTTAAAGGCATCTGGGCAGAGTATTCTCCCTTTAACAACTACACATTTACTATATTTCTGGGACTATTCTTCCTGATAGGGATCTTGAGTTGATTAAAACATGGTCCTGGTGTAAAAAATTAATGTATACCCTAATTCAGAGGCATGCACGTTAAAACCTCATTTTGTTACACAAGAGAAAGTGCTGTTACAGAGGTATGTAACGGTTTGAGTGGGCCATGGGATGGAGGAATGAGGCCTGGAGATGGATGGCAAAGGTCCAAAGGTTGAGTTGAGTCCACTAGTGGTGAACCTAGTATAGGAGAAGTCAGAGGGAAACATCTGAGTCAAGGTCTAGAGGATGAGTGATTATGTAATGGCCATGGCAGAGTGGAGAGTTTAGTGTCCCTAGAATTTACTTTGATAGGTATTTACTGAACATGTCTGAAAGCCAGATACTGTATTAGATACTGGGTATACAGTAATGAGTTTACTTACAGATTAGTGGGAGAATCAGTGACACAAGAAATGTAATACAATTTTGAGAAAGTTATGAAAAAGAAAAGCATAACAGTGCTATGAAACACCAAATTAGAGTGTGTGTATTGCACCCTGGTGGTGGGGGCGCTGTCTAGGAAGACTTCTTGAAATGATGCTGGGCTAAGAGTCAATGTATGACTAAGAGATAGCCAGAGCAAGCACAGGGCTTGCTATTGCTGATAGATAAAGAATATAAATATTCCAAAGGAATGGAATAATTAAAACCAAGTCACAATGGAAAGAAACAAAATATTGTTTACAATGAACCCTAGCAATTTTAGGCTGGTGGAGCCCAAATTTCCAGGAGCACATTCTAGACCGTTATATGACCAGAGGCAAAGTGAGGGGTATGTACGATAGTCTTGTGCAATATGGTAGGCAAGTTGGACCTATTATATAGGTCAGAAGATTTTTTCAAACAAGACTCAAAATCTTAGAGTCAATATAAGTGAAAAATTACTTCCAACAATCTCTCATTGTTTACATGGGGTAGGAAGTGACATCATCAGAGTTGAGTTTAAAATAGATTTGGTGGGAGGGGATTTTAGGAGGATGGCTTAAGGAAGGTGAGACTGAGAAAACAGTCCAATTAGGAGGCTATAAAGGGAAGAGATGATGGGTGTCTGAACTAAGACAGTAGCTGTAGAGATACGGAGGAGGGAATATATTTTAAAAATATTAAGAGAGGAAAACTGTCAGGACTCAGTGCTTGATACGGAGTGAAAGAGAAGAAAGAGAAGTGATGAAATTCCAAGGCTTCGGTGTGGAAGGCTGGGTGAGGGGTACTTCTGCCCAGTGAGCTGGGAACTAAAAAGGAGAAAAAGGGGTTGTAAGGTCGGGTCATGTGTCCAGTCGAGTTTGAGCTTAAGGTGCTTGTAGGATTTCCATAAAGTAATGTCCACCGGGTTACTGGAGACCTGGGCTGGACACTTAGATCTGGGGATCACTTCAAAACCACGAAAATGGGTAAGATCATTCAGGGGAATTATACAGAATGAAGAACAGTGTCAGGAAATGAAAACTGGGAAACACCGATATATAAGGGACTAGTGGAAGACGAATAAGTAAATTCTATGACTGGGATCAAACTTAAAATGATAGGGACTTCCCTGGTGGTGCAGTGATTAAGAAACTGACTGCCAATGCAGGGGACACAAGTTTGAGCACTGGTCCAGGAAGATCCCACATACTGTGGAACAACTAAGCCCGGGTGCCACAACTACTGAGCCGACGTGCCACAACTACCGAAGCTCACACACCTAGAGCCTGTGCTCCGCAACAAGAGAAGCCACTGTAATGAGAAGCCTGCACAGAGCAACGAAAAGCAGCCCCCGCTCGCCACAACTAGAGAAAGCCTGTGCGCAGCAACGAAGACCCAATGCAGCCAAAAATAAATAATAAATAGATTTTTTAAAAAGTATGTCCTTTTAAAAAAAAAAAAAAATAGGTCAAAGGAAAGCCAGGGCAATGGAATTAGGGAAAACACTGGAATAGGAGGTTTGAAGGATGAAGGATGATTGATGCTGATAGGTGCACTGAAAGAGTCTTATAAGAACATAAAACAACTATTGGACTTGACAAATAAACATCATTGTGACAGCAACAACATCAGTGTTAGTGGAGTAACGGGGTTGCACCGAGACAGAATAGGATGAAAAGTGAGAAGTAGCAGAAGATGACCAAGGAAAAATGGATCAAGGATAGATTTTGCTGGTCTTTAGCTAAGGAGCTTTGACTTTCTCATGTGAACTACACAGAGTTAGCTGAAATTCTCACAGAGGGAAGGGATACTGTCAGATGAATTTAGAAAGATAACCCTGAAAGGGTGTAAAAATGGATTGAAATGAGTAGGTATTGGAAGCAGAAAAACAATTTAGGAAGTGTAGAAGCAAAAAATGACATTTCTGCCCCACTTCCAATATGACTAAGCCCTTCATATACCACAGTCATAAGGAACAAAATATTCTCCACCTTGAGATAATCTGAAAATCACATAATCACATTATTTCTGGTCTCCAAAATATAAAACCTCAAATATTTCTCTAACAACCTGAACTTCCTAACAGAACAGTTTTGAACTGGAGTTTAGCCATGCTATATCTGAAAATGTATTAAATCTCATTATATGACCTCTGAATGTATTAAAACCAGGTGGAAAGCTGCTGTTTCCATCAAGAACAGCATAAGAACACCGTGTAAACTAGGTAGCCTTTAGAAATGTTACGTTTTTGTTTGGTTTGGTTTGGTTTGGTTTTGCCAGTGCTTCTAAAGTCTCATTCCCTCTCTGTACTTGTTGTAATTAAATATTTCTTTCCTTTTCTAATTTTTTTCTCCCTAAGGTCACAGAGCAGTGAGATGATTAAGGATTAGAGTTCAGGCAATGTAAGCTCAGAAGCATCTTTCTTAACCACCAGGGTGATCTTCTCTTAATTTATCTTCCTCCCTCTCTAATGTTGTATATTACTTGTGTATGTATCTGTTTCTTCCAGAATGTGTTTAGTTCATGCTTAATTGTCATCTAATCCAGCCCACTTCTAGCATAGTGTTTTCTTGTACACAGGAGTTGGCCCGTAAGTATTTAATGAAAACCAGTGACAGCGATATGAGTTAACGGTATTTATGTAGCGTCAGTGTATAGGACATGTGCTTGTTTACTTTGAGTATGACAGTTTATCACAACATCCAATTGCTTTGTGAACATTGGGCTGAAGTGCATAGCAGTTAATGCCATAATGATCACAACTTTGAAAGTGAATTGTATTCTGATTTTAAGTGGTACACTGAGAGTATTTTAAATTTTCCAGAGCATTAGGCATGCATTCATCTTAGAGACCGGACAGAAATATTGTACTTTCTGATTCAGATTTAACTGAGATAACTTCTAGGGTATGATGCGAGGTAATCAGCTGTTCATGATCTACCCCTCTGAACCTCCCATGGAAATGGCCATGAAAACAAAAATAAATGATGTAAAGTCATAACAGCACTGGAAATTAGGGGTATCAATCAAAGATTTCCCTATATCTGGGAGGGACTTTGCCTAAGTTTAGGGCAGCTGGATAGACTGAGAGATATTCAGTGACTATCCTGGTCTAAACTCCTAAAATATTCACCTGACTAGAGAAGAAACGGGAAGATATTTCTGGGAACCATACACTGTACACCCCCATATCAGAAATGCGAGGCCTAGGCAGCTGGCCAGCAAGGCTTTTGATCACTTTCCTATTCCATGGTAATGGCTTCCAGACGCAATAAACCTGTCGCGTGTTTCCCACATCTTCTCACTTTACATCCATTAAAGAGTACACAACTCCCAAGACTGCAATACAACCTGTGCAATGGGAATGGGCAACGGGATTAGAAGCTAGTAAGAAGAAAGGGTTGGAAGAACACAGGGAATAGTATACCGTGGGGATTATCTATAACCTTTTATGTTCTGCTATAGCAAGATAAGAATTCACAAGTTGTTTACATTATCCAGGAAAAGAAATCCAGCTCTCATACTTAAAGAGCCCACCAATAGGAGCAGGTAAATATCTTTGCCCAATCTAAAAGCAAACTGCATTAGAATAAAGTCATGGCACACAGGGAACCTTTTTAGAGGCTCACCTGCCATTATAAGATCTGCAGGTGAGTACTGGTAACACGCCGGTGGTCAACAAATACTGATTCAAAGGACCCTGTAGGTTGCCAAACAAGCAGAATGCAAACATCTTTGTACATTATCTCAACAGGCATACAAGCGCTTGTGTGTGCATGCAAACACACACACACACACACACACACACACACTTATACAGCAAAAATAACCAAATAAAATGGTCACAGTGTTATCTCTGGGTGGAGCTACAAACTTTTGTTATTTAAAAAACTATATCCTTTTTTTTCGGAGGGGAAGATGGCAGAAGAGTAAGACACGGAGATCACCTTCCTCCCCACAGATACACCAGAAATACATCTACACGTGGAACAACTCCTACAGAACACCTACTGAATGCTGGCAGAAGACCTCAGACCTCCCAAAAGGCAAGAAAGTCCCCAAGTACATGGGTAGGGCTAAAGAAAAAAGAATAAACAGAGACAAAAGGATAGGGACGGCACCTGCACCAGTGAGAGGGAGCTGTGAAGGAGGAAAGGTTTCCACACACTAGGAAGCCCCTTGGCGGACGGAGACTGTGGGTGGTGGAAGGGGAAGCTTCGAAGCAGCAGAAGAGACCACAGCAACAGGAGTGCAGAGGGCAAAGCGGAGAGATTCCTGCACAGAGGATCGGTGCCGACCAGCACTCACCAGCACGAGAGGCTTGTCTGCTCCCCCGCCGGGGCGGGCGGGGAGCTGAGGCTCCGGCTTTGGTTGGACCGCAGGGAGAGGACTGGGGTTGGCGGCGTGAACACAGCCTTAAGGGGTTAGTGCACCACAGCCAGCCGGGAGGAAATCCGGGGAAAAGTCTGGACCTGACGAAGAGGCAAGAGACTTTTTCTTCCCTCTTTGTTTCCTGGTGCGCGAGAAGAGGGAATTAAGAGCGCTGCTTAAAGGACCTACAGAGACGGGCGCGAGCTGCGGCTACCAGCCTGGACCCCAGAGACGGGCATGAGACGCTAAGGCTGCTGCTGCCGCCACCAAGAAGCCTGTGTGCGAGCACAGGTCACTATCCACACCCCTTCCGGGGAGCCTGTGCAGCCCGCCACTGCCAGGGTCCTGGGATCCAGGAACAACTCCCCCGGGAGAACGCACAGTGTGCCTCAGGCTGGTGCAACGTCACACTGGCCTGTGCCACCGCAGGCCCGCCCGGCACTCCGTGCCCCTCCCTCTCCCCAGCCTCAGTGAGCCGGTGCTCCCAAATCAGCGGCTCCCTTAACCCCGTCCTGTCTGAACGAAGAACAGACGCCCTCCGCCAACCTACACACAGAGGCGGGGCCAAATCCAAAGCTGAACCCCGGGAGCTGTGAGAACAAAGAGAAAGGGAAATCTCTGTCAGCAGCCTCAGAAGCAGCGAATTAAAACTCCACAAACAACTTGATGTTCCCTGCATCTGTGGAATACATGAATAGACAATGAATCATCCAAAACTGCAGAGGTGTACTTTGAGAACAAGATTTATTATTTTTTCCCCTTTTCCTCTTTTTGTGAGTGTGTATGTGTATGCTTCTATGTGAGATTTTGTCTGTAGAGCTTTGCTTCCACCATTTGTCCTAGGGTTCTATCCGTCCGCCTTTTTTATTCTTTAAAAAAAATTAATTTTCTTAATAATTATTTTTAATTTTAATAACTTTATTTTATTTTATCTTACTTTATTTTATCTTTTCTTTCCCTCCCTCCCTCCCTCCCTCCCTCCCTTCCTTCCTTTCTACTTTTTCTCCCTTTTATTCTGAGCCGTGTGGATGAAAGGCTCTTGGTGCGGCAGCCAGGAGTCAGTGCTGTGCCTCTGAGGTGGGAGAGCCAACTTCAGGACACTGGTCCACAAGAGACCTCCCAGCTCCACATAATAACAAACGGCAAAAAACTCCCAGAGATCCCCATCTCAACACCAGCACCCAGCTTCACTCAATGAGCAGCAAGCTACAGTGCTGGACACGCTATGCCAAACAACTAGGAAAACAGGGACACAACCCCACCCATTAGCAGAGAGGCTGCCTAAAATCATAAGAAGTCCACAGACACCCAAAACACACAAACAGACATGGACCTGCCGACCAGAGACACAAGATCCAGCCTCATCCACCAGAACACAGGCACTAGTCCCCTCCACCAGGAAGCCTACACAACCCACTGAACCAACTTCAGCCACTGGGGACAGACACCAAAAACAACGGGAACTACGAACCTGCAGCCTGCAAAAAGGAGACCCCAAACACAGTAAGATAAGCAAAATGAGAAGACAGAAAAACACACAGCAGATGAAGGAGCGAGATAAAAACCCACCAGACCTAATAAATGAAGAGGAAATAGGCAGTCTACCTGAAAAAGAATTCAGAATAATGATAGTAAACAAGATCCAAAATCTTGGAAATAGAATAGACAAAATGCAAGAAACATTTAACAAGGACATAGAAAAACTGAAGATGAAACAAGCAACGATGAACAACACAATAAATGAAATTAAAAATACTCTAGATGGGATCAATAGCAGAATAACTGAGGCAGAAGAACGCATAAGTGACCTGGAAGATAAAATAGTGGAAATAACTACTGCAGAGCAGAATAAAGAAAAAAGAATGAAAAGAACTGAGGACAGTCTCAGAGACCTCTGGGACAAAATTAAACACAACAATATTCGAATGATAGGGGTTCCAGAAGAAGAAGAGAAAAAGAAAGGGACTAAGAAAATATTTGAAGAGATTATAGTTGAAAACTTCCTTAATATGGGAAAGGAAATAGTTAAGTCCAGGAAGCACAGAGAGTCCCATACAGGATAAATCCAAGGAGAAATACGCCAAGACACATATTAATCAAACTGTCAAAAATTAAATACAAAGAAAGCATATTAAAAGCAGCAAGGGAAAAACAACAAATAACACACAAGGGAATCCCCATAAGGTTAACAGCTGATCTTTCAGAGAAACTCTGCAAGCCAGAAGGGAGTGGGAGGACATACTGAAACTGATGAAGGAGAAAAACCTGCAAACAAGATTACTCTACCCAGCAAGAATCTCATTCAGATTTGATGGAGAGATTAAAACCTTTACAGACAAGCAAAAGCTGAGAGAGTTCAGCACCACCAAACCAGCCTTACAACAAATGCTAAAGGAACTTCTCTAGGCAAGAAACACAAGAGAAGGAAAATACCTATATTAACGAACCCAAAACAATTTAGAAAATGGGAATAGGAACATACATATCGATAATTACCTTAAATGTAAATGGCCTAAATGCTCCCTCCAAAAGACACAGATTGGCTAAAAGGATGCAAAAACAAGACCCATATATGTGCTGTCTACAAGAGACTCACTTCAGACATAGAGACACATACAGACTGAAAGTAAGGGCATGGAAAAAGATATTCCATGCAAATGGAAACCAAAAGAAAGCTGGAGTAGCAATTGTCATCAGACAAAACAGACTTTAAAAGACTATTAGAAGAGACAAAGAAGGACACTACATAATGATCAAGGAATCGATCCAAGAAGAAGATATAACAATTGTAAAATTTTATGCTCCCAACATAGGAGCACCTCAATACATAAGGCAAATACTAACAGCCATAAAAGGGGAAATCGACAGTAACACATTCATAGTAGGGGACTTTAACACCCCACTTTCACCAATGGACAGATCATGCAAAATGAAAATAAATAAGGAAACACAAGCGTTAAATGATACGTTAAACAAGACGGACTTAATTGATATTTATAGGACATTCCATCCAAAAACAACAGAATACACATTATTCTCAAATGCTCATTCTCCAGGATAGATCATATCTTGGGTCACAAGTTAAGCCTTCATAAATTTAAGAAAATTGAAATTGTATCAAGTATCTTTTCTGACCACAACGCTATGAGACTAGATATCAATTACAGGAAAAGATCTGTAAAATATACAAACACATGGAGGCTGAACAATACACTACTTAATAACGAAGAGATCACTGAAGAAATCAAAGAGGAAATAAAAAAAATACCCAGAAGCAAATAACAATGGAGACATGATGACCCAAAACCTATGGGATGCAGCAAAAGCAGTTCTAAAAGGGAAGTTTATAGCAATACAATCCTACCTAAAGAAACAGGAAACATCTTGAATAAACAACATAACCTTGTACCTACAGCAATTAGAGAAAGAAGAACAAAAAAACCCCAAAGTTAGCAAAAGGAAAGAAAACATAAAAATCAGATCAGAAATTAATGAAAAAGAAATGAGGGAAACGATAGCAAAGATAAATAAAACTAAAAGCCGGTTCTTTTGGAAGATAAACAAAATTGGTAAACCATTAGCCAGACTCATCAAGAAAAAAAGGGAGAAGACTCAAATCAATAGAATTAGAAACGAAAAAGGAGAAGTAACAATTGACACTGCAGAAATACAAAAGATCATGAGAGATTACTACAAGCAACTCTATGCCAATAAAATGGACAACCTCGAAGAAATGGACAAATCCTTAGACATGCACAACCTGCCAAGACTGAATCAGGAAGAAATAGAAAATATGAACAGACCAAACACAAGCACTGAAATTGAAACTGTGATTAAAAATCTTCCAACAAACAAAAGCACAGGACCAGATGGCTTCACAGGTGAATTCTATCAAACATACTGAGAAGAGCTAACATCCATCCTTCTCAAACTCTTCCACAATAGAGCAGAGGGAGGAACACTCCCAAACTTATTCTACGAGGCCACCATCACCCTGATACCAAAACCAGACAAGAATGTCACAAAGAAACAAAACTACAGGCCAGTATCACTGATGAACATAGATACAAAAATCCTCAACAAAATACTACAAAACAGAATCCAACAGCACATTAAAAGAATCCAACAGCACATAAAAGGGTCATACACCATGATCACGTGGGGTTTATTCCAGGAATGCAAGGATTCTTCAATATACGCAAATCAATCAACATGATACACCATATTAACAAATTGAAGGAGAAAAACCATGTGATCATCTCAATAGATGCAGAGAAAGCTTTTGACCAAATTTAACACCCATTTATGATAAAAACCCTACAGAAAGTAGGCATAGAGGGAACTTTCCTCAACATAATAAAGGCCATATATGACAAACCCACAGCCAACATCGTCCTCAATGGTGAAAAACTGAAAGCATTTCCACTAATATCAGAAAGAAGACAAAGTTGCCCACTCTCACCACTGTTATTCAACAAAGTTTTGGAAGTTTTAGCCACAGCAATCAGAGAAGAAAAGGAAATAAAAGGAATCCAAATCGGAAAAGAAGTAAAGCTGTCACTGTTTGCAGATGACATGATACTATACATAGAGAATCCTAAAGATGCTACCAGAAAACTACTAGAGCTAATCAATGAATTTGGTAAAGTAGCAGGATACAAAATGCACAGAAATCTCTGGCATTCCTATATACTAATGATGAAAAATCTGAGAGTGAAATCAAGAAAGCACTCCCATTTACCACTGCATCAAAAAGAATAAAATATCTAGGAATAAAACTACCCAAAGAGACAAAAGACCTGTATGCAGAAAATTATAAGACATTGATGAAAGAAATTAAAGATGATCCAAATAAATGGAGAGATATACCATGTTCTTGGATTGGAAGAATCAACATTGTGAAAATGACTCTACTACTCAAAGCAATCTACAGATTCAATGCAATCCCTATCAAACTACCACTGGCATTTTTCACAGAACTAGAACAAAAACGTTCACAATTTGTATGAAAACACAACCCCGAATAGCAAAAGCAATCTTGAGAACGAAAAACGGAGCTGGAGGAATCAGGCTCCCTGACCTCAGACTATACTACAAAGCTACAGTAATCAAGACAGTATGGTACTGGCACAAAAACAGAAAGATAGATCAATGGAACAGGATAGAAAGCCCAGAGATAAACCCACGCACATATGGTCACCTTATCTTTGATAAAGGAGGCAGGAAGGTACAGTGGAGAAAGGACAGACTCTTCAATAAGTGGTGCTGGGAAAACTGGACAGGTACATGTAAAAGTAAGAGATTAGATCACTCCCTAACACGATACACACAAAAAAAGCTCAAAATGGATTAAATACCTAAATGTAAGGCCAGAAACTATCAAACACTTAGAGGAAAACATAGGCAGAACACTCTATGACATAAATCACAGCAAGTTTTATTTTGACCCACCTCCTAGGGAAATGGAAATAAAAACAAAAACAAACAAATGGAACCTAGTGAAACGTGAAACCTTTTGCACAGCAAAGGAAACCCTAAACAAGACCAAAAGACAACCCTCAGTATGGGAGAAAATATTTGCAAATGAAGCAACTGGCAAAGGATTAATCTCCAAAATTTACAAGCAGCTCATGCAGCTCAATAACAAACAAACAACCCAATCCAAAAACGGGCAGAAGACCTAAATAGACATTTCTCCAAAGAAGATATACAGACTGCTAACAAACACATGAAAGAATGCTCAACATCATTAATCGTTAGAGAAAAGCAAATCAAAACTACAATGAGATATCGTCTCACACCTGTCAGAATGGCCATCATCAGAAAATCTAGAAACAATAAATGCTGGAGAGGGTGTGGAGAAAAGGGAACACTCTTCCACTGCTGGTGGGTATCTGAATTGGTACAGCCATTATAGAGAACAGTATGGAGGTTCTTTATAAAACTACAAATAGAACTACCATATGACCCAGCAATCCCACTACTGAGCATATACCCTAAGAAAACCATAATTCAAAAAGAGTCATGTACCAAAATGTTCATTGCAGCTCTATTTACAATAGCCTGGAGATGGAATCAACCTAAGTATCCATCATCGGATGAATGGATAAAGAAGATGTGGCACATATATACAATGGAATATTACTCAGCCATAAAAAGAAACGAAATTGAGCTATTTGTAATGAGGTGGATGGACCTAGAGTCTGTCATACTGAGTGAAATAAGTCAGGAAGAGAAAGACAAATACTATATGCTAACATATATATATGGAATTTAAGGGAAAAAAATGTCATGAAGAACCTAGGAGTAAGACAGGAATAAAGACACAGACCTACTATAGAATGGACTTGAGGATATGGGGAGGGGGAAGGGTAAGCTGTGACAAAGTGAGAGAGTGGCATGGATATATATACACTATGAAATGTAAAATACATAGCTAGTGGGAAGCAGCCACATAGCACAGGGAGATCAGCTTGGTGCTTTGTGACCACCTAGAGGGGTGGGATAGGGAGTGTGAGAGGTAGGGAGACGCAAGCGGGAAGAGATACGGGAACATATGTATATGTATAACTGATTCACTGTGTTATAAAGCAGAAACTAACACACCATTGTAAAGCAATTATACTCCAATAAGGATGTAAAATATAATACATATATGTGTGTGTGTGTGTGTGTATATATCCTGTATTTTTAAAAGTAATTTACCATTAGCATGTTTTACTACCCTAATCAGAAAAATATTTTAGTTATATATATATTTATAGTTTTTAAATGTTAATTCAACTTTTGCTCTATTGTTGATTTTATGTCTCTTTGTAACTTTTAGCACCAATAGAAACAAAGTAATACAACTCCTTTTAAAATTTTTGCTTGACTAAAGTAAAAATTTCTTTTATACTTTTCTTTGCTAAAAAAGCCACAAAACCTTTAAAGTATATAATGTAAAAAGCCTGTATTATTCTTTATGTATCATTAAATAAGATTTTTGTGAAGTTAAACAAATCACCCATAAAATAATTTTTTCTTTCAAAATTTACCATAGACCTAATTTCTGATTAATGAGTAAATGCAAAACATGCCATAAAATTACTATGCAATAGATGCCACTTTTAGTACACTAAATAAAATGTATCAAGAATTTTAAAGGTATTAATGAAACGATCTTGGCTCATAACTTCCTAATGCAATATATAGGGCTGCGAATGGTGAAGATATGAAAAAGTGACAAAACGAGAGAGTGGCATGGACATATATACACTACCACACGTAAAATAGCTAGCTAGTGGGAAGCAGCCACATAGGATAGGGAGATCAGCTCGGTGCTTTGTGACCACCTAGAGGGGTGGGATAGGGAGGGTGGGTGGGAGGGAGACGCAAGAGGGAAGAGATATGGGAATGTATGTATATGTATAACTGATTCACTTTGTTATAATGCAGAAACTAACACACCCTTGTAAAGTAATTATACTCCAATAAAGATGTTAAAAGAAAAAAAGATTAAAGACCTAAATGTAAGGCCAGGCACTATAAAACTCTTTGAGGAAAACATAGGCAGAACACTCCATGACATAAATCACAGCAAGATCCCTTATGACCCAGCTCCTAGAGCAATGGAAATAAAAACAAAGATAAACAAAATGGGACCTAATGAAACTTAGAAGCTTTTGCACAGCAAAGTAAAACATAAAGGGGACACGCTGACAACCCTCAGAATGGGAGAAAATGTTTGCAGATGAAGCAACTGACAAAGGACTAATCTCAAAAATTTACAAGCAGTTCATGCAGCTCAATATCAAAAAAACAAAAAGCCCAATCAGGGGCTATTCAGAAAGAAGCTCTCACTATTTTACAGCATCATTTTTTTTAGGCAGCAACACTGTCCTTGGAAAAAAAAAAAAAAAGTCATTTTCTTTTGTGTGTGTTTTTATTCCTTTCAGTAAGTGCATAACATTTACAAAAATACACACCAGCAGCAGTCATTACTAAGGGCTATTAATTCTGTACCTAGGCAAACACTCTGCCACCAATGCTAAGAAACATGATCCAAATGACCGAACCAATACATACTGCTTAACACAAACTAGCTTATCCTTCAAATGAAGGACAGAAGACCTGGATGGACGTTTCTCCAAAGAAGATATACGTATTGCCAACAAACACATGAAAGGATGCTCAACAGCGCTAATGGCTAGAGAGATGCAAGTCGAGACTACAATGAGGTATCACCTCACACCAGTCAGAATGGCCATCATCAAAATATCCACAGACAATGGATCCTGGAGAGGGTGTGGAGAAAGGGGAAACCTCTTGCACTGTTGGTGGGAATGTGAATTGGTACGGCCACTGTTGAGAGCAGTGTGGAGGTTCCTTGGAAAACTAGACCTAAAGCTAGTTCCACTGCTGGGCATGTACCTTGAGAAAACCATAATTCAAAAAGAGTCTTGTATCACAATGTTCATTGCAGCTTTATTTACAATAGCCAGGACATGGAAGCAACCTAAGTGTCCATCGACAGATGAATGGATAAAGAAGATGTGGCACATATATACAGTGGAATATTACTTAGCCATAAAAAGAAATGAAATTGAGTTATTCGTAGTGAGGTGGATGGACCTAGAGTCTGTTATACAGAGTGAAGTAAGTAGTCAGAAAGAGGAAAACAAATACTGTATGCTAACACATATATATGGAATCTAAAAAAAAAAAAGTTTCTGAAGAACCTGGGGGCAGGACAGGAATAAAGACGCAGACATAGAGAATGGACTTGAGGACAGAGGGAGGGGGAAGGGTAAGCTGGGAGAAAGTGGCATGGACATATACACACTACCAAATGTAAAATAGATAGCTAGTGGGAAGCAGTTGTGTGGCACAGGGAGATCAGCTCGGTGCTTTGTGTCCACCTAGATGGGTGGCATAGGGAGGGTGGGAGGGAGACAAAAGAGAGAGGAGATATTGGGGTATATGTATAGACATAGCTGATTCACTTTGTTATAAAGCAGAAACTAACACACAATTGTAAAGCAATTATACTCCAATAAAGATGTTACAAAAAAAAAAAAAAGAAAGAAAGCAGGTTCATAGCTCTAACAGATACAATGACTAGTGGCTTTAAAGTAAAGTGTATCTCAACAGTTCTGGTTCAAATGTGAGTTATATAAAGATGACCAGTGCCAAAGTATATGTTGTTTGTTAAGCATGCCAATGTAATAAACAATGACCTAATGCTTTTCTGTTATTTGGTATTATAGAGGCATGACTATAGCCTAACAGAATCTCAAATTTTGTGAGACATCTTGGGCTTCATTTTAAAATAAATGAAAGACTTGTTAAACACTCAGTTAAAATGTATTTGCTTGACAGAAATCACCTCTAGAGGACGATTTAATCCTTAGTGCTTGACATGAAATTCCCCTGATTGTGTTCAGGGGTGAACAGGTGGTCTGTCAGAATATTAAGAATATATATATTTGCATAAACAGATGGAAAACATCTAAAGCTCTCAGAATTCTCACGATGTAAACAGGTTTTTTGCCCGACCTCATGCTAAACATGTGGAATAATGTGCTCCTTTGAAAAAGAGAGCAGACTCTCATTCTTACTGTCACAAATTGGAAAATTGCTTTTATGTTAGATGGATGGTTGAATTTACCATGTGGGAAGAGATCCTCCAGGTACCTGATCAATCACTTGTCCAAACAGGAAAACTGTAATCCTTTTCCTCCAAAACATGAATGCTCCAAAACAAAAGAGAGATTTTTATGGGACAAATAGAACTAATACATTGTGCCCTCATAGCAAATGTTCTCTGGTAAAAAGGAAGAAACATTTACAGTAAGCAGGAGGTACCTTGGAGGACTGGAAGGTTTGGTATTAATGTTCAGTTTATTTACTAGCAGAATAGATTCAGGCTCCTGCTTATGAGGAGAAATACACAAGAGGAAACTTTAATAATGTACATCCAGACTCTATGGCTTAATACATACGTCCCCTTTATTTATTTGTGCTCCAAATCTATCTTCAAAGAAATGGGAGTATGCTTGAAAGAAACCAAGCAATCTCTAATAAAGCAGCAAGATTATGAAGTTACCTGGGGATCTGGCTAAGCATAAGGGGACTTTAAATATCAAAAGAAACTGTGATTTGATTCCTTTTTCTGATGCAATGTTGTCTAGGGAAGTCTAAAGAATTAAACAGTTTTGTGCTTTCCCAAACTTTTAAGTATCCATACTATACAGAGAGGACATTTGTTTCTTCCTTGAAGCTGAGTTTCTTAATTTTGTGTTTTTTAAAATAAGAGGGGATACTTCTGAGATAGGCTTGATAAATCTAGATCTGTTTTATTGCTGTTTGGTTGGTTTTCTGGTTATGTTTCTTGATCCCCTCCAGCAAGGTTTCAAAACAACAGAAAATTACCGATTCAATAGGCAACGAGTTTAAATTCAAAGATAAGTTGATTATTCATTTTTTTGTTGTGGCTGCATTATTCATTGGCCAACAATAGTTTAGGACTCAAGTTACAAACGTATCATGTGGAAAATACGATCAAAATCATCTCTGAAAGTTATGTTTCAAAACCTGACAAAAGAATGCCAGTACTCTGAAATTTCTCCAGATTACAAGAAATGAGCACTCAATACAGTATGCTCTAAAACACTTAAATGCAACATAATTGGTAGAATAGATACCTATGCCAGCTTAATTAAACATTCAAGTTCCACTTTGCTTGTTTTTGGCAACTGAAAATTTCTGACATGAAGGAATATGCCAGGAGAGGTTAATAAATGTAATTCTGATAAACAATTTCTACTTCTCATACATTCAATTACAAATATGTTCTGCTTTTCTATCATGCACCCAGAACGTCTTACAAAGCACTAATAAAAGATGTGTAACTCCTTCATTCAAGATTTCAATTTGTAAATCTTTGAATAGAATTCAAGTGACCCTCTAAGGGACTCCAGTCTCTTTATCTCTCTTAAGCATGATTATATTGATATATATGCAATTATGATAGCTACACACTGATATAAAATGAGTACATATGTATTTTCCTATTAAAATAATTAATTTCATCGAGTAATGATCACTAATGAATAGTAAATGAAAAGATTATACCTATGTTGGTAGCAAATTTTTTTTAGGAGTTATCAGATTGTCAAACAACAGGATTTTTAAAAAAAATATCCTGGTGAGATGATAATTTTTGTGCCATAAAAGCAAAAATTGCACTGGACAAAATTAAATAGGAGAGCAACATTTTATTCAAGGCTATGCAATAGGGAAGAGAAACCAGAACTTAGTCTGAACTTAACTTCACTGAAATAAAAAATGAGAAAGTTTTTTTTTTGTTTGTTTGTTTCCCGCTATGCAGGCCTCTCACTGTTGTGGCCTTTCCCGTTGCGGAGCACAGGCTCCAGACGCGCAGGCTCAGCGGCCATGGCTCACGGGTCCAGCCACTCTGTGGCATGTGGGATCTTCCCGGACTGGGGCACGAACCCGTGTCCCCTGCATCAGCAGGCGGACTCTCAACTGCACCACCAGGGAAGCCCGAGAAAGTTTTTAAGAGCTGAGGTGGACTGATGGAGGGGAGAGTTTCTAAGAGCTGGAGTGGGGAGAATCCCAGTCATGTGTGTTTTCTAACTGGCCTTACCCAAAGCAACAATAAACTTTCTCTCACCCTCATGACAGGAGGTAGCAGTACAACTTGGAGTAAGGCAGCTACCCAAGTTACGATCCTACGCTCCCACAAAGACTGAGAAACAAGAACTATCTTCCTTGATGAGGACATTTGAAAGGGATGTCTCCCAGGTCCTTGAGAAAGCTGGTCCCGGGCTGAAAAACTGGCAAGAGGCTTTAAAAATTTTTATATCTCAAAAGGACAGAGAAAAAATATAGTAAGTTTTCTAAAATAAATGCTCTGAGGAAAGTGAAGGTAGGGTCCTCTGAGGTTAGACTTTCTGGATTCTTTAAGGGCCAAGGTGAGGGGGAGGCCTGGGGCCTAGAGGCAGAAAGAAGCCTGTCTAAAGTTTTGTCAAGCTGAGGGAAATGTCAAGGCCATCTTGATGAGTACTCAGTGCTAACAGAAACATTTAATAAATAAAAATATCAAATCAAATGTGTAACCAGCAGTAGAGGTAACGTGCCTCATTTTGTTCCTGTCGAAGTGCAATTATCAATTTATCCCACGAAAAGCAGGCATTCTTTTTCCTTATGTTTATCTACCTTGCTCTCACTCTTTAGACAAGCAGTTGGCAATCTAAAGTCCACAGCCAAACTCAGCCCATAGATTTTGTTTTTAAAACAGAGTTTTATCAGAGCACAGCCATGCTATTTTGTTTACTTAGTATCTACAGCTGCTTATGCACTAGGAATGTAGAATTGAGTGGCTGTGACAGACACCATAGGACCCACAAAGCTAAAAATACTCTCTGGCCTTTACCAAAAAAAAAAAAAAATGCTGACTTCTGCTTCAGACAATTTTCAATGTGAGCAGGGGCTTTGTCCCACTGACTTATAAGTATGATGGGATCCAAATTAACCTGCAAGTCACTGGATACCAAAAAGCATCCAAAAATATTTTTTATTGTTATTGTTTACTTAAGTTAAAAAGGTAATAGGAAAATGAAAGTAATAAGTTGAAGGATCTATGATTCTTCTCTTTTAAACTACCATACATTTACCATTTTTTTCTGTATTAACATGGTTGTGTTTCTCAGAATATCAGAAACACGGCGATGAAGAAATCCAACATCAGCTCACAGACATATTTTGGAATAAATTTAACTTGATCCTTTCTTTTACTGGGATTCTTTCCCGAAGATTTTTTTGTTTTTGTGGGTTTTTTAAAACATAGTTCTCTTGGCAGTACAGTTCATTTACTTTAGACTATTAAATCATAGTTGCATTTTAATTGTAATCAAATTTTGTACTAGTTGCTCTGAAGAGTTCTTATAGCCATTGACATAGGACAGAGCAGACAGCTGTCACAGACTTCATCATGGCTGCCCAGCTTCAAAATAGGTTGCCTCAAAAGCAATGAGCTCCCAGAGATCGGATGAAGATGGTGGAGGAGTAGGATATGGCGCTCACCTTCTCCCACAAATACATCAAAAATACATCTACACGTGGAACCATTCTCACAGAACATCTACTGAACGCTGGCAGAAGGCCTCAGACTCCCAAAAGGGCAAGAAAATCTCCACATAACTGGGTAGGACAAAAGAAAAAAGGAAAAAAAAAAAGAGAGAAAAAGGAGTCAGGACGGGTCCTGCACCCCAGAGAGGAAGCCGTGAAAGAGGGAAGGTTTGCGTACCCTGGCAAGTCCCCTCACTTGCAGGGCAATCAGCCAGGACAGAGAGGGAGCTGTGGAGCCTCAGAGGAGAGCACAGTAACTGGTTTATGGAGGGCAAAGAAGAGAGAGACCTGCACAGATGGTAGGTGCCGCTGCCCTGCACTCCCCAGCCTGAGATGCTCATCTGCTGGGGCTGGCAGGGTCTGAGTGCTGAGGCTTGGGTTTTGGAGGTCAGGCACTGGGTGAGGACTGTGGTGGGCTTTGTGGAGACAGCTTGAGGGGGCTAGGGTGTGGTGTGACACAACTGAGGGAGTGCGGGAAGAAGTCTGGGCCTGCCAGAGAGGCAAGGCACCGTTGTCTGGGGGCACATGAGGAGAGGGGCAGGACCAAAATAGGAGCTTCCTTCTCCAGGAGAGTGCTCTCAGGTGGCAGGGCACCGCCTACACGAGCTCCAGGGGCAAGCGTGAGACACAGCTGCCATTTCAGACTAAAGAGGCGGGCGCGGACCACACCTGCTGCCGAGGATCCCACGACTGGGCACCAACCGCTGCCCCCACCTTCTTGGGAGTGCACACAGGCCATGCACCTGCACACCCCCTATCAAGGGGATAACGGCCAGCACACACTGAGGAAAGAGATGGCAAGCATCCAAACCAAAAACAGCCCCTAAGTCAAAAAATATTAAATCCACACAAGCTATGCTGTGATGCTCCCACATATAAATAGCCCTCCAAGACTACAGTAGATAATTGTTTCTCTTAAACTCACAGAGTAAGAGAAATATAAGCAAAATGAAGAAGCAAAGGAATGAATCCCACTTAAAAGACCAAGAGAATTCCCCTGAAAGAGCAAACAATGAAACAGACTTCTTCAGTCTAATAGACACAAGTCCAAAAAAGGAAGTAATGAAAATACTGAAGGAATTAAGAAAGGCTATTGACAGAAATGCAAATTGCTGTAAAAAGGAACTAGAAACTATAAAGAGGAGCCAAGAAAAATTAGAAAGTTCATTTGCCAAGATGAAAGCTGAGCTAAAGGCAATGAATAGCAGAATGAATAATGCAGAAGAAGCAATAAGTGATCTGGGAGATAAAGTAATGAAAATTAGCCAATCAAAACAGCAGACTGAAAACCAAATTAAAAAAATGAAAGCAATATAGGAGACCTATGGGATAATATAAAGCATGCCAATCTATGTATAATAGGGATTCCAGAAGGAGAAGAAAGAGAAAAAAGAATTGAAAATGTATTTGAAGAAATTATGGCTGAAAACTTCCCAAACCTAAATAAGGAAACAGATATCCAGATATAGGAAGCATAGAGGGTCCCAAACAAGATGAACCCAAACAGACCTACACCAAGACATATTATAATAAAAATGGTAAAGTTAAAGATGAAGAGAGGATTCTAAAGGCAGCAAGATAAAAACAAAGTGTTAATTACAAGGGAACCCCCATAAGGCTACCAGCTGATTTCTCTACAGAAACTCTATAGGCTAGAAGGGAGTGGCAAAATATACTCAAAGTTTTGAAAGAGAAAAATCTGCAACCTAGAATACTATACCAAGCAAGATTATCACTTAAAATAGGAGAAATAAAGAATTTCTAAGACAAGCAAAAACTAAAAGAATACAGGAATACTAAACCTACCTTAAAAGAAACGTTGAAAGTTCTTCTCTAAATTGAAAAAAAACAAGCAGATATAGGAAGGAGGAAATCACAATTGGAAAGTAAATCACTTAAATTAGCCAGTATACAGACGATTAAAGAAAAAAAATACAAACTACTGTGAAAGCAATGATAAACACGTGGAACAGCAAAAGGATAAACATGAAGATGTAAAAAAGAACATCAAAATCATAAAATGTGTGGAAGGAGAGTAATAAAATGGAAAATGTAGATTCTTTTTTTTTAAGAATGTGCATGTAGATTCTTTTTTTTAGAATGTGTTTGAGCCTATATGACTATCAGTCTAAACCAAGCAGATATAGAAAGGGGTTAACATATTTGAAAAACAGGGCAGCCACAAATCGAAAACATAAAATAGATTCACAAAACCCCAAAAGAACACAAGCATAAAATAAAAGGAAATCATCAAACCACAGAAAGAAAAACAAAGGAACAAAGAAGAAACACAGAATCAACTACAAAACAAGGTTTAAAATGGCAATACATATGTATCAATAATTATCTTAAATGTCAATGGGCTGAATGCTTCAATTAAAAGATATAGAGTAGCAGACTGTATAAAAAAACAAGAGCCTACAACATGCTGCCTACAAGAGACCCACCTTAGAGCAAAGGACACACATAGATTGAAAGTGAGGGGATGGAAAAAGATATTTCATGCAGATAGAAATAACAAGAAAGCAGGAGTTGCAATATTCATATCAGACTTTAAAATACAGGCCATAAAGAAAGATAAAGAAGGACACTACATAATGGTAAAAGGATCAATACAAGAAGAAGATTTTACACTCATCCATGTACATACACCTAATATAGGAGCACCCAGATACATAAAACAAATACTTTGAGAGTCTGCCTGCCGATGGAGGGGACACGGGTTCATGCCCCGGTCCGGGAAGATCCCACATGCCACAAAGCGGTTAAGCCCGTGAGCCATGGCTGCTAAGCCTGCGCATCCGGAGCCTGTGCTCCGCAATGGGAGAGGCCACAACAGTGAGAGGCACGCGTACTGCAAAAAGACAAAACAAAAATCAAAACAAAAAAACCCCAAATACTAACAGACATAAAGGGAGAAATTGATGGGAATACAACAATAGTAGGAGATGTTAACACCCCACTCACATCAATGAACAGATCTAGACAGAAAATCAATGAGGCAACAGGATCCTAAATGATACAATAGAACAGTTAGTCTTAATTGATATTTTCAGGACATTACATTAAAAAAAATACATATTCTTTTCAAGGGCACATGGAACATTCTCTAGAATTAACCATGTACTAGGGCACAAAACTGACCTCAAAAAATTTAAGAGTATAGAAATTATTTCAAGCATCTTCCCTGACCACAATGGCCTGAAACTAGAAATCAACCATGGGAAAAGAAATGAGAAAAAAACGATCAAATGGAGACTAAACAACATGCTACTAAAAAACCAGTGGGTCAATTAGGAAATCAAAAAGGAAATTAAAAAGTACCTTGAGACAAATGACAATGAAAACACAACTACACAAAATCTACGGGATGCAGCAAAAGCAGTTTTTAGAGGGAAGTCCATAGTGATACATGTCTTCCTCAAAAAACAACAAAAATCTCAAATAAACAAGCTAACCTACCATCTAAAAGAATTAGAAAAAAAAGAACAGACAAAACCTAATGTCATCAGAAGGAAGGAAATAATAAAAATCAGGGTAGAAATAAATAAAATAGGGATTTAAAAAATAGGAAAAAAATCAATTAAACCAAAAGCTGGTTCTTTGAAATGGTAAAAAAATTGACAAACCTGTGGCCAGGATAATCAAGAAAACAAGAGAGAGAACCCAAATAAACAAAATAACAAATGAATAGAAGAAATCTCAACCAATACTGCAGAAATACAAAAAATCATAAGAGAATACTATGATCAATTATATGCCAACAAATTTGACAACCTAGAAGAAATGGACAACTTCCTAGAAACATACAGCCCACCAAAATTGAATCAAGAAGAAATAGATAATCTGAACAAACGGATCACTAGAAATAAATTAGAATCTGTAATTAAAACAAAACAAAACAAAAAAAAAAACTCCCTACAAACAAAAGTCCAGGACCAGATGGCTTCACAGGAGAACTCTACCTACCACACATACAAATAACTTATTCCATTCTTCCTTAAACTCTTCCAAAATATTGAAGAGGAGGGACCACTCTCAAAGACATTTTATGAAGCCACCATCACACTGATACCAAAACCAGATAAAGATACCACCAGAAAGGAAAATTACAGGCCAATATCTTTGATGATGCAAAAATTCTCAACAAAATATTAGCAAATCAAGTCCAACAACACATAAAAAAGATCATACACCATGACCAAGTGGGATTCACCCCAAGTTCACAAGGATGGTTCAACATATGCAAATTAATCAATGTAATACACCACATTAGCAAAAGAAAAGTCAAAAACAACATGATCATCTCAATAGATGCAGAAAAATCATTTGACAAAATTCAGTATCTATTCATGGTAAAAACTCTTACAAAAGTGGGTATAGAGGGACCATATCTCAACATAATAAAAACTATTTATGACGAACCCACAACCAATGTAACACTCAATGGTGAAAAGCTGAAAGCTATCCTGCTAAAATCTGGGACAAGCCAAGGATGCCCACTCTCACCACTTCTATTCAATGTAGTATTGGAAGTCCTAGTCACAGCAATCAGACAAGAAAAAGAAATAAAAGGTATCCAAATTGGAAGGGAAGAGGTAAAATTGTCACTATATGCAGATGACATGATACTATATATAGAAAACCCTAATGATTCCACACAAAAACTACTAGATCTAATATATGAATTCAGCGAAGTGGCAGGACACAAGATCAACATTCAGAAATCAGTTGCATTTTTTTTTTTTTTTTTTTTTTGAGGTATGTGGGCCTCTCACTGCTGTGGCCTTTCCCGTTGCGGAGCACAGGCTCCGGACGCACAGGCTCAGCGGCCATGGCTCATGGGCCCAGCTGCTCCGCGGCATGTGGGATCTTCCCAGACTGGGGCACGAACCCGTGTCCCCTGCATTGGCAGGCGGACTCTCAACCACGGCACCACCTGGGAAGCCCCAGTTGCATTTTTTTACACTAACAATGAAACATCAGAAAGGGAATGTAAAAAAAAAAAAAAAAACTTCTAAAATCGCACCAAAAAAATAAAATGCCTAGGAATAAATCCTGACCAAGGAGGTGAAAGACCTGCATGCTGAGAATATTAAAACATTAATAAAGGAAATAAAAGAGGATTCAAAGAAATGGAAGGATACCCCATGCTCTTGGATTGGAAGAATATTGTTAAAATGGCAATACTACCCAAAGCAATCTGCAGATTTAATGTGATCCCTATCAATATACCCATGACATTTTTCACAGGAGTAGAACAAATACTCCAAAAATTTATATGGAACTATAAAAGACCCAGAATTTCCAAAAGAAATCCTGAGGACAAATAACAAAGCAGGAGGCATTACTCTCCCAGACTTCAGACAATACTACAAAGCTACAGAAATCAAAACAGTGTGGTATTGGTACAAAAACGGATAATGGGGGAAAAACGGATCATTGGGGGAAAAATGGAGAGCCCAGAAATAAACCCACACACCTATGGCCAATTTATCTTCAACAAAGGAGGCAAGAATATAAAATGGGAAAAAGACAGTCTCTTCAGCAATTGGTGCTGGGAAAGTTGGACAGATGCATGTAAATCAATGAAGTTAGAACACACCCTCACACCATGCTCAAAAATAAACTCAAAATGGCTTAAAGACTTATTTAACATAAGACATGATATGATAAACTCCTATAAGAGAGCACAGGCAAAACATTCTCTGACATAAATCATACCATATTTTCATAGGTCAGTCTCCCAAGGCAACAGAAACAAAACCAAAAATAAACAAATGGGACCTAATCAAACTTACGAGCTTTTATGCAGCAAAGGAAACCATACAAAAAAACCAAAAAGACAACCTATGGAATGGGAGAAAATACTTGCAAATGATGCGATCAACAAGGGCTTAATCTCCAAAATACACAACACATATTGTATGCAGCTCATACAACACAACAACAAAACAACAAACAACCCAATTGAAAAATGGGCGGAAGACCTTAATAGACATTTCTCCAAAGAAGATATACAGATGGCCAACAGGCACATGAAAAGATGCTCAACATCACTAATTATTAGAGAAATGCAAATCAAAGCTACAATGAGGTACCACCTCACACTAGTCAGAATGGCCATCATTAAAAAGTTTACAAATAACAAATGCTGGAGAGAGTATGGAGAAAAGGGAATGTTCCTACACTGTTGGTGGGAATGTAAGTTGGTGCAGCCACTGTGGAAAACAGCATGGAAGTTCCTCAGAAAACTAAAATTAGAACTACCATATGATCCAGCAATCCCATTCCTGGGCATATACCCAGACAAAACTACAATTCAAAAAGATACAAGCACCCCTATGTTCATAGCAGCAATGTTCACAATAGCCAAGACATGAAAACAACCTAAATGTCCACTGACAGATGAATGGATAAAGAAGATGTAGTATGTACATACAATGGAATACTAAAAAAGAATGAAATAATGTCATTTTCAGCAACATGGATGTAACTAGAGATTATAACACTAAGTGAAGTCAGAAAGAGAAAGACAAATACCACATAGTATCACTTATATGTGGAATCTAAAATATGGCACAAAAGAACCTACCTACAAAACAGAAACAGACTCACAGACATACAGAACAGACTTGTGGTTGCCAAGGGGGAGTGGGAAAGGGAGAGGGGTCAACTGGGAGTCTGGGGTTAGCAGATGCCAACTATTACATTTAGAATGGATAAACAGCAAGGTCCTACTGTATAGCACAGAGAACTACATCCAATCTCCTGGGATAAACCACAATGGAAAAGAAGATAAAAAAGAATGGATATATGTGTATAACTGAGTCACTTTGCTATACAGCAGAAATTAGCACAACATTGTAAATCAACTATACTTCAATTAAAAGAAAAAGGAGTGAGCTCCCTGTTACTGCAGGTGAGCAAACAAAGGGATGATAACAACTAGTGAGGGATGCAAAAACAGGGTTTCCTGATTCAGAGGGAGTTTCAATTGGGTGACCTCTAAGTTCCTCTTCATACGTAAGAATCTGTAAGCCTTTGTTATTTAGCATGTGGACATTCTGTAAACTGAAAAAGCATACACTATCAGAAAATTAAAAAAAATCATTCTTACATATGATGTTCTAGAAATATGACTGTTGATTAAATTCTCTGAGCAATAAACCTTGAAGATTTTGGTCTAATATATCCATCAAGTTGGCTGAAAATGATTGACTGTCTGGGCCAGCATCTATTCTGTTCACATGAAAATATGATTTGACCTCTAATATGAAAAAATAGTCCTAATATATGTACATAGTTTACATATTATACATGGTTTATATCTGAACAGAATGCACTTATAAACTTAGACCAGGTTTCAAAAGATAAACTCTGGACAAGTAATATAACCCCATTCTAAATCCTTACTGAAACTCCTCAGTAAGGGGTGTGTTTCTGTATGGCTCACTTCTACAGGATCACATTTACTGTAGTGTTTGGGTTCTACGGGTGGTCAATAAATCTTGGTTTCGCCAAAGTAGCAGCACTGAGATAAATATAGGAAAGAAGGATACAGTCTGAAGTTATGGTCAACACCATAAGGACTCTAGATGTGTCTCTGATGCTAACAGGCTCTGTAACCTTGGACGACTCATTTAATCATCAGGCTTCAGTTTTCTCAGATATCAAGTAAGGCATTGGTTCTCTAACTTCAGAGTGTACGAGAATCACGTGTTGGGAATATTAAAACACAGATGGCTGGGCCTCACCTTTAGAGTTTCTGATTCAATAGGTCTGAAGTAAGGTAGAAATTTTACATTTCTAAGTTCCCAGGTGCTGCTAATGCTGCTAGTCAGAGAACAGCACACGGGAATGGAATAAGAATTGGGAAGATGATGGTAGTGAGTTACCAAATCCTTAATACTTTATAGCTGTAATAGAGAAAGAAGCCAGCATCCAATCAATTACATCCAAAATGTAACTGTCTTTTTAACCAAAATTTCATTTGATTTAGAAGAAGGGAAATGAACACTCTTTCTATTCCCCCTTTGGATTTCAACAGAGATTTTGATAATGTAAATGTTCTATAATACTTACGTCATAGCTTGATAAATGGATTCAATCCCGTAACGCATGGCAAATTCATCGACTATTTCTTGGGAGGCATCATCAAAGAAAACCTTCCAGGCTTCATCCCCTTTGACCTCTGGGATTTTCACTCCACCATTAGATTTCACTTCAGTCAAGTAATGGAACAAATTCTAAAAGTAAGTGGTTTTCAAATGTTCAGTTTTCTCAGACTAGGCCAGATATATTTAACTGTAACTTTCAGTAAATTATACTTATAATTGCATATAATGTTTCATCAGCATCTATAAATAATAGAAATGTCTCAGATTTTCATTCAAACGTACCTCATCTTTATACAAATTCTGATTTTATTTCTGTCTAGGTTTATACGGAATCAATGATTTAAGTGTTTCAGATATACCACATCATTTTAGAAGGAAGTAAATGTTTTTTCATGTAAACATTTCTACATTCTGGAACAACTTTTGCATTCATGGGCTCTGAGTAAATTATAAAGCTCTGGATGAATAATGTGTTTGGGCTATGTTAATACACAATCTAGGTATGCAAATAATACTAAAGGACTTTGGCTGCAAAATGGTATGAGTCATGACAATGAATTCAGGTTGAAAATAAATATTTTTAGAACTTTGAAGTGAAAAAAATCACTACAAAGAATTCCTTCCTGCTTTGAAGAAGTTGAGAAACTGCTGCATGGATGCAGCCTGGGTCACTGAAGGACCCTTTCTTGGATTTCATTTCTTTTTGTGTCTTGGACCAACAGAAGACTCTGAAAAACAAAGCATGATCCTGTTCCTGTGATCCTAAATCTCTACCCACATTTTTTTTTTTTTTTTTTTTATAAATTTATTTATTTATTTTTGGCAGTGTTGGGTCTTTGTTTCTGTGCGAGGGCTTTCTCTAGTTGCGGTGAGCGGGGGCCACTCTTCATCGCGGTGCGCGGGCCTCTCACTATCGTGGCCTCTCTTGTTGCGGAGCACAGGCTCCAGACGTGCAGGCTCAGTAGTTGTGGCTCACGGGCCCAGTTGCTCCGTGGCATGTGGGATCTTCCCAGACCAGGGCTCGAACCCGTGTCCCCTGCATTGGCAGGCGGATTCTCAACCACTGCGCCACTGGGGAAGCCCCTACCCACATTTTAAGGCCAGTGTTGGCTCCCCATCCTGCCAGTTCAAGGGATTTATTGGTATTGGTCTAAAAACTGAACCACCTTTCTTGATGGATTATCACTGGCTATACTGTAGTCAGGAAATTAAGGCTTGGTTCTATATCTAATGACTGTATAATGTGTAAATGACTTAAATATTGTTCCTCATTTCCTTCTTTAGTAAAATGGAGGTGAAAATAATTACATATATACATTTTCATAGATATATTTAGGAAAAATAATGTACAAAGGGCAAAGATTCTCCCAGCTATCTTTTTCTTTCTTAGGAAGGTACTTCTTCTGTACCCTTTGAACATGGGAAAAGGCATATTCCTCAGCTTCACTTCATATTTTTTGATACATGGGATGTGTCATTTGTATCAGGGAAAAGCTCTGGTGACATGTCTAACTAAGCTCTCAGTTGCAAAGCATCCAGTAATAAAAGCCCAAGATTATCTGTGCATTTACACTGAGGCACAAATGGGAACTGATGAATCTGCCCTTTTGACTCAAATTGGGTGGTCTCTACCTCTCTCTAAGCCAACCAGGCTCCTTCTATTGGGTAGTATATTCTCTCCTATCCATGGATGGAAAACTACATTCTGATACTTGCCACCCAGATGTGTTTGTGCAAAGGGTAGTTAAAATGGAGGAGGCTTCAGTATGTATAAAGCCCTCTGTTGTACTCAGAAAAAGAAAGACAAAATTACTGCTAATTACATTAGCTCTCCAAAGCCATTGCTACAACGTCAGAATTTTTATATTTAACAGATAATACTAATTAAATCTTCAACAAAATCTGAACACTCACTCAGAATTCTCAAAAACTATCATGATTTGGATCCTCTCCTCCATTATTAAAGAACTATATATTTACAATGCTTCCAAAATATCATGACTTATTTCTTCAATGAATGCTTTCTAATATTCTTCTTCCTCCCTGGAAGAATGGTAATTTAATTTGGCCTACTTGTTCATTATCACCTTATTGCCTCATTTATTAAAACCCGCCTCGTATGTTTGTTCTAAATCTCATTCAAAGACAACCGGCTGGGGCTTCCCTGGTGGTGCAGTGGTTGAGAGTCCGCCTGCCGATGCAGGGGACACGGGTTTGTGCCCTGGTCCGGGAAGATCCCACATGCCGCGCAGTGGCTGGGCCCGTGAGCCATGGCCGCTGAGCCTGCGCGTCCAGAGCCTGTGCTCCGCAACGGGAGAGGCCAGAGCAGTGAGAGGCCCGCGTACCGCAAGAAGAAAAAAGACAACCAGCTCTCTCTTCAGGGGGTAATACATAGGCTATGTGATACCTTAGCAAATCACTTGCTATAGTACAGAGTAAGAACTTCAGGGACACTTTTACAAACCTAATTCAATTCTATTTTTAAAACGAATATTTTGTTGCATGATCCATAAACAATACACTCTTTCCTAGGTTTTGTTATTAATACAATTCAATTTACTTACCTCATGTAAACATGTATATTGTAAATGATACGGAGCAACCTTCTCCTCTCCTTTTATTTCCACATTGATTTTCAATCGAATGGCCCCAGACACAGCTGATTTATCTGTCCGTTTCTCTGATAAAGCAAAATGTAACTGGTCAGTCATTTTTGACATCATGTTTCTTATACAAGTTCTCGAAAGCTTTAAAAAAGGGCTTATAGTGCTAAAAGCCATTTTTCTAGATCAGGTTTGATTAACCACAATGATTCTGCTAAACACAATTTAAAATAATGTGCCTAATATGTCGCTGGGATTGTCAAACTGTGATATAAATATTTCAAATAGAAAAGCTCAATCAGAAGACCCTACCATTCTGATATAAATTTCTGTGTACTAGATCAGTTTATACAATGAAATTAATTATTTGGGCAATTAAAAGCAAAATAACTAAAAGAAAAAATTAATGAGGGAAGTATTTTATCTAAAAGCCCCACTCTTTCTGTCCTTGAAAAAATGAGTCAAAGCTCTAACAAAAACATTTGTTATTAGGTTTCTTTGTCAGTGATTCATGAAGACCTATAGTCTACAGCCTGTGTTTACTTATGTGTTAGATTCACTCTTTCTTTGAATGGAATCAGTATGTAGCCAATTCAGTCTAATAATGTGTGTGTAAGTGTATGCACGTGTGTCTAATATGAACTGAGTAGTAGCTTTGAGAGAAAGAAAAGCATAGTCACAAAATTCCTAGGGTGTGAATGTAGGTAGGAGACCTATGTCTGATACCTACTTCCCTGATGAAACACATAAAGAAGCAAGCTGACCCATCTCAAAAACAAAAGATAAAGAGATAGAGTGACACAAAGTCAGCGGTGAAGACTTCTTTAATTGCCCCTTTTTCTAAGCATAACTGTATTTTTAGCCAAATAAGATACAGTTAAATCACACAGGCCACTTTCTTCTTGTGGAATGTCTGATGACTTTCATCGTTAATATTTAATAGTCATTGTGTTGTGAAGATTCTTCCCTTAGGACTGCCAGGATCTTGAGAGTTTCTCCTATTGGCTGGGAGATAGTTGATTCTCAACAAATGCTCAAGTTCTCTGCTGAAGCCAAGAGAAAGTCAAGTCCTGAGACCTTTTTGTCACAGACCTTTTCCTGGAATCACAGGGGAACATTTTACCTACCATCATCACAATGGATCCATGGGACACAGGCTCTGCTTAGATGCCTAGGACTTTTGGCCAAGTCCTCCTTCCATGGTGGAATGGATTCTAAGTAATGAGGAAGGAGGAACATTGTACAAAGAATGAAAATATGGTACTAACGGGGATGGAACCCACTGTGGGATTTTATACAAAGCTAAGACCTGCTCTCTCTCCTTCTAAAGGTTAAACATCAGCAATGACATCCTCAATGAATTGAGGATGAGCAGGCAAAGGTGTCCATGTTTGTTGCATCACGTTTTTCCTTCCATAGAATGAAGGACTGTTTCTGCACAAGAGCTGGGTGGCAGATTTTATTAAAAGCACATTCAAATTCTTTTGCAGACTAAATATACCCTTGTACGTTTTGTCAAAAGAATAATTTGAGGAATTTCTGTTCTGAATTCTAACTCCCTCAATTCAAGAACATGTTAACTTATTGCAAAAAACAAAAACTCACGTAGGCAAGCCTCTTTAATGAAAACACAACCTATGAGTACTGTGCAAAGTTAATGCCCTGAAGTTTACCCTTGCCCAACATCTCTGTTTTCATATATAAAGTTATTTAATAGTATAAACAAGATACAGGAGGATTATCATTATAAGTGAAGCAAAACCTCTATGCCAATAATGGAGAAGCACCAATTTTCTTTAAAGATTTCCTCAAAATAAAGTATTTTTTGATAACGAGTTTTTAGTCTAGCTTGAATCACCTATGTTCAGGTAAGTTATATATCTCTCCTTCTTTAAATTATTATATAATTCAGATATTCATTAATTTTGTGGCCTTACCCCTTTACTTTGCCAAATATTACATTACTTGAAGTACGTAGGTTTTTAAAAAGTCAAAAGCACTCTTTAATTTGCTAAGATAAGTTGGTATCCTAAATGGAAACACTTCATAATCCTGGGAGTATGTAAACCTTTCTTAGATTCACGACCAGACCTTAAAAATTTAATTAAAACATTTCAGATGATATGATAAAGCCATTTTGGATCATATCCTTTATAGAAAATGAGGCGATCCATATATATTTACTATTATTAAGTCAGCACTGAAGATTCTAGCTTATTAGTCAATTGTAGTAAAAGTCAAATTAAAACTTATCTTTATTCAATTCTTGGTTCCATAATAAAATTCCATTTTAAAATCATGCCAATTAAACATATTCTCAATATCTTCATCATCAGAATACGCAGAAGTCCACATGTGTATCTGGCTTTGCCTGCTAAAGCCTACTTTTATATCATCTTTGCAAAATATCCAAAATACACACTTTTCCTTTATTGCCAAAATTCATTAAGGGACTAAGAGGAAATAAGTCAGACATTATTAAGTCATAGCTTATTTATTTTCTATACATTTGGCAAGATTTTTTGAAGCTATACTCTATGAATTAAAAATTCAGAATGGGATATGTTTCTCCTAAAAGACACCCAGTTGATTTCTAGAAAGACTTTTCTCTCTTCATCTCAAATTTACCAATATCTTTCAATAATATAGAGTTTGAATAATTATCACCTTAATTTCTAACGAAACTAAACTGCCTGAAGTCCATGAGAATGTTCGAGAAAAGCACTGGTTATTTTTACCTATATAGGAATATAATACCTTCCACAGATATTCTGGAATTTTATTTAACATTTTTCAAGTAGATATAAAGACAGTCACCTAAATTGTACCAGACATCCATTTCTCCACTCAGGGTCCTCACTTCTACAATTGTTTGTCCCAGAAAATCATCTGACTCCTTTTTGAAATGTTGCTTCACTCTGGATTTAATGTCATCATCTTCATCCCACACTCTGACTTTGATTCGATCTGTGGAGTTATGGCACTCACTGAAAACAGATGTGGATAAGTTAACAACCAGTGATAACTTCTCTAAATGGCATCTGATGTTAGCAACTTGTTTTAAATCTATCTAAGCCAGAAAGGCATAGTATATTACATAGTAAATAAGATTTCCCACAGACTATTCCACCCATGGGATGTTGCAGGTATCAGGGATATTGAAAAAAAGTTGTGATAGTTAAGTAATGTTAATAAGAGAAAATCCTACCCCATTCCATTCTATTTCCTTTAATTGAACTGGACGTAATCAAATATGGATCAGAAATCTTTGAGATATTTTCTCTAAGGTATATTTCTTATTTGCAACAGTTATCTATAACATGTCCATGCTCAGGAAAATTCTGTACCATAAAGATAACTTAATTGCAATGGGTGTTGAGGAAGTGGACATCACAGAGTCCTACTGATAAGCTAAAAATCCCAGTAAGCATGTACGATATTGTTAAATCCAATCATCACATATGGATACCCAGCATCTTTAAACATTCTCCTTCCATTTTGGCTACATTTCTCCTTATGTTCCTCGTCTTCTCAAGACAAGCTAGATCAAACACATTCTTAGATTCCTTTGTAGTTACGGTCCAGATATTTGACCTGCATTCAAGCAAGATCTGAACTCAAATTGAGCAAAGTGAGCCAGTGACTGTATTGTGGGGTTTTGCTCTTTCAGCAACAAAAGTGGTGGTCTTTTGTACTTTATTGTAGAGTCTCCAGTATTCAGTCCTGAGGGACAAAGTATTGATCAATGGTGGCAATGATGTTTTCTCCAAAGAAACCCCATGGTATAATTGGACATTGTTTCTGCACAGTAGATTTAGAGGTGGGCATTTGGACCTCTCCGAAAATTCCTGAGTGACCTAAGAGTCTATGAAATAATTTTTTTTTCTGTGTAAGCTAACTAGAGTAGACTCTGTTGTTTGCAACTAAGAATACTGATCAATGAAATAATTTTTAAAGAATGAAGGGAGCTTCAATAATAGGCCTTAAAATGCGAAACTGACTCTGTGGAGGAGACAATGAGGGCAAACAGTGAAGATTTAATTACCTCAGGCTTGAAAGCTAACGCATTTTGAAATGCAGTAGCGAAACTGCTGGTCAAACTGTTGCTTGCTATACTTTGGAACTGTGACCACATGCCAACTGAAGCTTTTTTATTAGCGTGAATGGTAGGAATAAAATTCAGAATACTGGCATGTGCTTCTTAAATCCTGCTGCTTTCAAAAGTGTACTGTGGTAGAGATGCACTCAAACTAGAGCTAGAGAGTCTCTAAGCAGAGATGCAAGGGAGCACAGCTACCTTTACCTACCAGCAGAGGCTCACTCTGCTTGTGTCCTGCAATATAAATTGACTGCGAATATCATAATTTGGAACCTTGCAGGGTTGAGAACAGCCAGCTGCTTCTGTATACAAAATGTATGTATACAAGCAGAGGTTTCTGAGTGCAACTTCAAAAACATACGAAACTGTTGCCCCAGGGTGTTTCATACACTTTCCTTTAGGAAATCTCTAAGTGACAATGAAGGGGAACTTAGTGGCAAAGATCAGATTAATGGTGTGGCACCTTGGCATGCAGTTTTGCAGGGGCTGAGGCAGCAGCCATTAGGTTAAGAGTGAGGAATTGGTCAGAACAAAGGAGTCAGTAGCAACAAGTTACATTTTCCAGGCTGATGTGGTTACTCATAAAATGGTCTTGAAACTCACCTCCTGGAAGCCTGGTAAAATTTCCAGAGCATGGTATTTCCAAATGTGCCTCAGGCTCACTACAGCTGTATTTAAAGTAATTTCTGGGTCCTTGAACTCACAGCGAAAGAAAGTGGACTCCAAGGTGAATCTCTTCCCAGCTAGGAAAACCATTTACCTGGATTTCCTGGGATGGTCCCAATTTACGGTTTTATAGATATGCAATGCCTTTTCATTCTTTTTGGAGCCCTCTTTTACTTTCATTTTTGTAGGCATTGGCACATTGGTCAAGGAAGGTCTCCCCAGATGTAGAACCAAGGACTTGGAGAAAAAAGAAATTCGCCAAGAAAGAAGTACCAGGGCCTGCCAAATTGGCTAGTCAAGTAACTACTTCTGCTGCTAGCATCAGGAAGTCCTGAGTAACCCACCCAGCAGGACTCTATTATATTTGCTATGTACCACCGACAGTCATATATTTTCTACGTTCCCTCTTACTGAATAAGACTTTTTAAATTGCTATTATCCTATTTTCTTCTCTCTCCACAGTAATACATTGGGAATGTTAGAAGAAGATGACTTGTCTTTAGTGTATAGACCTAAGGATCACAAAGAACCAAACATGTAGCTGAGGGAGAGATTACCCAAATATCCTAGACTTCAAGCTAAATACAGTAACTGGATATAATTTGGGGATTATCTGCCTTGGAAGACAGAGGATGAATTCATTTTATTTAAAGTCCAGAGAAAGATATAAATATTGTGTATAAATACAGAATGCTCAGAGAGGTGGAAGGCGACAGATACAGTAAGTTCATTCACTCAGCAACCTTTTAAGCCCTCCTTCCCTTTCCTGCTTTTGTGAAATATCCCAGTCTCCCTTGCAACTAGAGATGACCACTTGACATAGTTCTGCCAATGAGATATAAGCAAAAATCTTCTTGCCCTATTCTGTTTTCTTCTTTTATTACTCTTTAACATGCATGTAGAACATCCTCCACTAAAGATGATCAAACAGGAAGATAGATTTAGCTTTTTTCTTCAATGGAATCATTGAGTTACCAAACTAGCCCTCAAACGCCTATACCTGGAATTCTTGTTGAATGAAATAAATAAATCTCTTTTTCACTAAGCCACAATCATGGCTTAATGTGAAGCTGAATAAAATTCTAATTGAATCAGTGGGAAAATAATTAAATATCTACCAAGTTCATTTTGTTTGATTATATATTAAATGATTTAAAATGTTTAATTTATTAACTCTTACTATTTTTGTACTTGCTGTTTTATTTCTTAACTATTTAACATGTGTTTCACAAACCTTGACTTTTATGAAAATATAAAGGCTTGCAGTTTAGATGGGAAACTGGAGGCTTATGTAGGAAAATTTGACAGAAAGAAATATTTTTACACACAAGGGAAAAGTCTATCACATAAAATAGAGAGAAAAAGCATACTCCACTCCATTAAATCTTACTCCACTAGATCATTCCACACCTGATTAATTAGCTAACAAAGACTCCTGGTTTAGTTCACCAGCTTGTGATTTGGACTTTCTATAAGAAAAGAATAAGATATTTTACTGCATAAACTCTTGGTAAATAAAATAAGTATTATTAAAGCCATTTGCTTTGTAGTTTTTTTTTAAATGAAAACAATCTGCATCTTAAAGAGTAGTTCATATGTCTAATTTTGTGTTTTTTCATTGTTAAAGAGAGGAATGGTTTGGTTTCCATGGGAATAAGCTATTTTATTCTTTCCCAAATTAAAGCAAAGCGTTTCCCCCTTCTGGACTCAGAATTATTGTGTGTGTTTGTGTTCTGTTTTTTCTTTATTTTTGTTTTCAGTTCACAGATACCCTATCTCTGTACAGCCAATCACTATTTGGCCAATTTTCTTTTGGCAGCCATCCAAAAGACTAATTTCCTTATAATTATTTATTCCAAATTTGAAAATGGTCTTACTGTAAACATTTTTAGATTTAGAGTTTCCTGGATATGGCCCAAACACATATCTCCTATAATTAAGGCAAAACAAAAAACAAAGACAAAAAGCAAATAAAAAGAAACAAACCAAAACAAACCCCAAACCCACTCCTTACCCAATTTATAAGAGTTTAACCTAGTCTGAGAAGGACTGCTTTACCTAGAGAAATGCCCATGAATTTCATAAAGCCAATAAAGCCTGATTTCAGTGGAACAACGAGCTGTTGCTCAAGCAGTCATCCTCCAATGGGAAGTCATTACAAAAGTAGTGTATGAGCAAATGACCATTCAAAAATGAGAAGAAAAAAAAAAAAACAAAAACAAAAATGAGAACCGTACCTATAGTCAAGCTAGTTCTAATGAAGCAACTAAAATACATCTCACACAGCAACTATATTAGGAAAAAAGCCAATAGTAAATTATGTTGCCATTAAAAATCATGTTCTTTAAGAGTTTATAAAATTCTAGCTATATATTTTAAGTATAGTAAATGATATTTCTATATTTTAATGCTATTATACCAGATTTTGTTAATAGACACATTAATAAGAGAAATATTAAATATATATGTGTTTTTATATACATATATACCCATATATGTGTATGTATATATATATGTGCATTGAAACAAGCTGTAAGGTTATATGTCAAAATATAGCTGGTAAAATTAGTGAAAAATTTTAGTTTATTCTTTATATTTTCCTATCACAATCAACAAAATTGTATTCTAAAATATCTAGTAATTGTAAATAATCTCATTTCAACTCAAGCTGGAAGTCAGGGCATTGACTGAGAAAATAATCAGCCAGAAACCTGCAAGAGCCATCCTTAGGCAAAGCAGCAGCAGCCTTTCAGGCAGTGATTGAATTCTCTAGTTACAGCTTAGTTCCTTAAACCCTGACCCACCAAATGGAGATATGTGAGACACCTGATGTGCACATTTCCTCTCAGTGATTTATTATGAATTATGTAACCCACTTCCATCACAGTATATGTGTCTTGTTATTGAATTAAGAGCCCTAACCCTATTATCTTTTAATTGTATTATGATAGACAAACTATAAGTTCAAAACCCAGTGCCAGTGCACAGTGACTTTCCCCACTGCATTGATCAAGGACAATTTAATTATGGGAATTAGGATGGAAAAAAACCCCTGGTCCTCAACATTTTACTTTTAAGTTTTTCTGAGGGTATTCTATGTAGTAATTGGACGTTGTAGATCCATTCTATTAATCAATGACATGGAAGATAAAAGAATGAGAATAAGAAATAAATTATATTATTAGAGGCACTTTTGTAAAAGAAAAGGAGCTGAAGAGGAATTCATATGCTGACATTTAAGGATTGGTTGAATGAAGTCCTAGTACTGTAATAGGCCAGAGAACCAAAGGACAAAGTATGATCTTATAAGATATACCAATTTTCCTGCCCCACCTTCCAGCCCCACAAATAGACCATCAATACCTCAAAGTCCTGTATTCTATTTTTATATCTGTTTTTATATCTAATATTTCCTTCACAGGTACTAATGTTGCAGATAAATTTATTTTAATAGCTGTTTTGAGAATTATTCAGTATTAAATATTACAAAATATTAATTATGTTAAAATAATAAAGGTAAGAAACTGTTTTGTTTAGAAAAATACTTTATTGTCCATTTTGCTGTGCAAAGAGAGAACACTTAGGGAGAGAGATCAGAAAACAGGAAGATCTATATGATATCACATTTAGGTGGAATCTAAAAATCTGAACTAATAAAAACAGAGAGCAAAATAATGGTTACCAGGGGCTGGAAGGTGGGGAAATAGGAGAGATGTTGTTTAAGAGTACAAAATAGTCGATAAATAAGTCCTAGAGATCTAATGCACAATATAGTGAATATAGACAGCAATATTATATTAATCACCAAACTTGCTAAGAGACTAGATCTTAATTATTCCCACGACAAAAACGGTTATGGTAATCATGTGATGTGATAGAGGAACTAGTTAATGCTACAATGGCAATCATATTATAATATACAAATGTATCAAATCAACATATTTTTCCTTAAATTTACACAGTGTTATATGCCAAATATAATTTAAAAAGAAACAACACGTAGAAAACAGGAGAATCAAATTACTCTTTCAAAAAATAGGAGAAATATATATGCATGCGAATGTGTGCGTGTGCGTGTGCGTGTGCGTGCACGCAATAGGGATGGTTTCTACTCACCACCTCTTTGGTTCACCACACGTTTTTCTCAACTCAGACCCTTTGTTCATTGTGTTTCTTAGAGCAAGGATGTCTTTTCCCTACTCCTCTACGTAAGGAACCCTTAGCTGTCTTTCAAGACTCAGATAAAATATCACCTCTGTGTGAAACTTCCCTAAGAAAAATTTTTCCAAACCCTAGTACCTACAGCAAATTGATATGAAAAAACTGTTTATCAGAAACATAAGAGAAATATCATATGTCACAGTCATCCTACTCTTCTTTATTGTTGCTCATTAACTATTACAAATGGGCATATTCCAATTAGTGGCTAATTATGCAGCTGAAATCTAACCATTTGCTTTACGTTGGAAATAAGATCCACTTTGGATATATGTTTGACATTTATTGGACATGTGATTAAAGGCATTATCTTTTCAAACCGGCTTTTTCTCTAAGTGGTGACATGCATTTTTTTCTTCAACTAACTTGTCTATAGATAAAGAAGCTGCACAGCAAAAGATAATGTAAATGTAAGCAGCCACAGTGTATGTTGTCACTGTTCTGTGGTTGTCCTACTCTAGCTCTAATATTCCAAGGTCTACGATTCATAGAATAAGTTATGCCTTTTTCATTTTACTTTCAAGGCCCATGTGCATTAGGCATGATGGAATAACAGAACAAACTTGGAAAAAGATCTGCCTGATTCAAATTCCATTTGAGCCACTTACTAGCAACATGACTCTGGGCAAGTTATGCAGTTGCACTGAGCCTCCATGCCCAATCTATAAAACTAGAACATTGGTATTGATCTTTTAAACATGATTAAATATATTTAAAAAACACAGAACTATGCTGGGCATTTAGCAGGATTTAATTAGATCTAGCTAACTAATGCAGCTAAGTACATCAGTCAAATATATAAATATATTTTGCCTTTAACAGCAATGGACAAGTTACTGAAAATATATAAAACAGGGAATTTTTTAATTAGCCTAATTATCAAAACACTAAAATTAAATCATTGATATATATTGATATAATAAAATTTTATTCAACTATTAAAAACACTGTTTTAGGTGAAGATTTATTTCAGGGGTCTCTATACTGTTCCATTGATCTATGTATGTCTGTCTGTATTACAGTACCACACTGTTTTTGTTACTGTAGATTTGTATTATTTTTCCCCATAACAAATTTTTAAGTGTACAGTACAGTATTGTTGGATACAGGTACATGGTTTATAGCCAATCCCAGAACCTCTCTTGCTTAATTAAGACTCCGTGCCTACTATTTACAATAGCCAGGACGTGGAAGCAACCTACGTGTCCATCAACAGATGAATGGATAAAGATGTGACACATGTATATAATGGCATGTAACTCAGCCATAAAAAGAAACGAAACTGAGTTATTTGTAGTGAGGTGGATGGACCTAGAGTCTGTCATACAGAGTGAAATAAGTCAGAAAGAGAAAATTAAATACCGTATGCTAACACGTATATATGGAATCTAAAAAAAAATAAATGGTTCTGAAGAACCTAGGGGCAGGAGAGGAATAAAGACACAGATGTAAAGAATGGACTTGAGGACACAGGGCAGGGGAAGGGTAAGCTGGGACGAAGTGAGGGAGTGGCACGGACATATATACACTACCAAATGTCAAACAGATAACTAGAGGGAAGCAGCCACATAGCACAGGGAGATCAGCTCAGTGCTTTGTGACCACTTAGAGGGGTGGGATAGGGAGGGTGGGAGGGAGGGAGACGCAAGAGGGAGGGGATATAGGGATATATGTATAGTTGATTCACTTTGTTTTACAGCAGCAACTAACACAACAAGGTAAAGCAATTATACTCCTATAAAGATGTTAAAAAAAACTCTGTGCCTATTGATTAGTAACTCCCCATTTCACCCTCTCTCCAGCCCACAGAAACCACCATTCTAGTCTTTAATTCTGTGCATATGATGATTTTAGATACCTCATATAAGTGCAATAATGCAGTATTTGTCTTTCTGTAACTGGCTTAGCGTAACATCCTCAAGGTTCATCCCTACTGTCACATATTGCAGAATTTCCTTCTTTTTTGTAAGGATGAATAATATCCCATTGTACGTATATATGACTTCTTTACTCATTCACCTGTCACTGGACATTTAGGTTGTTTCCACATCTTGGCTGTTGTGAATAATGCTGGGCTTGGAAGCGCTAAAATCTCTTTGAGATTCTGATCTCAATTCTTTTGGATATATACCCAGAAGTGAGATTGCCAGATCAATGGTAGTTCTGTTTTCAAATATTTGAGTAAACTCCATACTGGTTCCGATAGCAGATGCACCATTTTGCGTGCCCACCAATAGTGTCCAAAGGTTCACACAATGGGAAAAGATAGATAGGAACTGGGACCACAGAGGAAGGTCCCATCCAACAGAAGCTTGAATCAGGCAGGAAACCCACACAT
The DNA here is from genome assembly GCF_008692025.1 of Phocoena sinus. Lineage (NCBI taxonomy): Eukaryota > Metazoa > Chordata > Mammalia > Artiodactyla > Phocoenidae > Phocoena > Phocoena sinus. The sequence continues at coordinate 80,387,715 of NC_045764.1, forward strand.
CATTGGTGATGCTGTCCAAGGCAGAGAGAGAAGGAAAAAAAATACTCTGGCTTCTCCCATCCTCCCACCTTTGATCTTATTGCAGTGCTTCCTCATGGCCAAACCTAGTGGGCAGGGAAGTCTGGGAAAGGTAGCCTTTAGAGTTCAGTTCCCTGACATAAAGAACACACCAAAGACATTTCAGGGAATAAATGGTATAGCAAACAGGTAAATGACCAGCACATATGCCAAACTCATGTAGAAAATGCTATAAAGAAACACATAACACTATGCACTTGGTTTGAAGTGTTTCTTTGTTTCTCTTACTCCTTTTAGCATTGTTGTGCCTTTCCCTAAGAGGTCTTTACATTTGCATCTTCATAGATAAAACCCTTTAACGCTAAAAGCATTTTTCTAGAGGGCATCATTCAACTTGCTTACTTCAGGAAAGGAAACTGATAAAAAGAGAATAATAAACATTTTTGCAATAGGTAACACAATGAGTGATTTGGAAAGAAAGTTATGAGTATAAAAATGCTTTGAGGGCTTCCCTGGTGGCGCAGGGGTTGAGAATCTGCCTGCCAATGCAGGGGACACGGGTTCAAGCCCTGGTCTGGGAAGGTCCCACATGCCGCAGAGCAAGTAGGCCCATGAGCCACACTACTGAGCCTGCGCATCTGGAACTAGTGCTCCGCAACAAGAGAGGCCGCGACTGTGAGAGGCCCGCGCACCGCGAATTAGAGTGGCCTCTGCTCGCCGCAACTAGAGAAAGCCCTCACACAGAAACAAAGACCCAACACAGACAAAAATTAATTAATTAAATTTTAAAAAAGAAAAGAAACTTGTTTTTAAAAAATGCTTTGAAAAAATAATAGTGCTTTATAAATATGAACCATTTTATTATCATTAATGTTATATAGTCACTCTGTATAAGCATATGGATGCTTTAAAACTTTTTTAAAATACTGTTTTTCAGAAAGATGGAGCATCCCTCTACCAATTTCCACTGCAGTGAGCACAATTCATATTATCACATATTTGCATTCAGTGCCCTACTTGACTCAATGAATGTTACTGTCAATATTTTAATGGAAAGATATTGCTTAGTGTTAGTTTTTACCTTTAAAAGGTTTGATACTTGATCTATATAATTGTATTTAATTTTAAGTGAATTTGTATAAATGCAGGATCATACTCTACGTACCGTTTAGCATCTCCACTTTTTAAATTTAATATGTCATGTCCATCCTGACATATACACATATACATCATTCTTTCTAATGATATGATATATTCCATTATATGGATGTTTTCTAACGAATTCATCCCCTATAGATAGTAGATGTGTATTTAGGTGGTTTCCAATGTCTTACTGTACTGCTATACAGAATGCTTTGTATGTATATCTTTATGAACTTATAAAAATATTCTAGTCTGACAAATTATTAAAAGTGGATTTTTTAGGTTGGAAGTCATGTCAGTTACATACACATCTGTATACAGATAGATACACACACACACACACACACAAATTACTAAAATATCCTGCAGAAAGCATATATGTGCTTACACTACACCTGTTTCTCTATACTTTCATTAGTACTGAGTACTAATTACTTTTCAATCTGTGCTAATCAGAAAGCTGAAATATGTCTTCTCCTATTATATTGACTTTTAGGGAGTCCATCTGTTATACATTAAATTAAATATGAAAAAAATGAAATATGTATGTACATTTCTACAAAATTTTCCTCTTTCCCACACCAGTCCAACTGAAAAGGAGAAAAAAAAAAATGAATGAAAAGTGCCCTCCCCCACCATATATCAAAGAGACCTCTAAAGAGGAGCTTATAACTATTTCTTGCCAGAGAAAAAGGGTTAAAATAGCCAGAATCTGTACCTGGCAAGAGAACAGAATCAGTCAGCATGCTTTTTTATAGGCACTTAAGTTGCCTTTCTCTGAGATGCTCCCCTTCACTCTTCGCTAGAAAAGAACAGCTGCTATTCTCCTGGGAAACTCTGAAGCAATGATGGCAACGTCAGCGGCAAGCTGCAGTTATATCAGTTGCCTGGGCAGACCTTATCTGAACACCACACTTGAATCAGAAGCAGCGATGATAAAGGTAAATACTATTAACTAACAGCTCTCTCATTCCAAACATCAGCAACACAGCAACAGTGCACAGGCTAGTGGAACACTTCTGCACTAATCACCAAGGAATTGCTAAAACAGAGAAGAAACATTAGGAAATCCTACCATCCAATTAACTTTTCCACTTAAATCTAAGCTCAACCAATTATTGGGAATGGAGCAGTTATGCCTAAGAATTCATAAATAGTAGTGTTGGGTATACTTCAGACCTCTCTGGACTCTTTTCCTGGATGTTATGGAAAATACAAAGAGATAGAATTCAAAAAGAAAAACAAACCAAGTCACCACACAAACACAGAAAACCACTTGACAGCACCTGTGTTATTGTGGCAATGGTGCTCATCAACAGTAGCTACCCTTCATCATTAAAATGTAAACTCAAGTGTCTCAAAAATTAGAGTTCGATCTACATAATTATGAACCTTCAGCCAAAAATTCAGATAAAAAAAACATCTATTTGAATGTTTTCAAACTTCCAAAAGAACACAACTTGATCAACTATAAACATAGCTTAAAAAGGTACCAAAAACACTATCCTCCAGATGATATAAAGGTATGACTGATTATTCACAAAGAATTAATTTCAACAGAAGATATTACATTAGGTTAAACCATATGAAATTGCCATTATTGTACGTCAAAAGAGTTGACCATCAGCAATTTCATATGGCTTGGCCTAGTAATAACTAGTTCCATATAACAAAATCTTGTTTGTGTCCTAGTTGAACATACACTTTGTACTTGGCAAGTACAAGAAATTCTATGAAATTAAAAAACTAGTGCGATCATGTAACAGTCTGATCATTAAGATATTGAAGCAATTAGTGGTGGTGGTGTGACAGGGAAAATAAAGAAAAGTACCAAGTAACAAAGATAGTCAAGATTTCCTAAACTGGATGTATTTGAGAATGATACTGATCCTAGAGGAGACCACCTAAATACTACTGTAAAACATTTTTCAAGAAAGTCAGCCACTCCTCAGGGGACTTCCTTATCCCCCCCCCCACCAGACAATGGATTAATTTTGTCTATTCAAGGAAATTCCAAGATCTTAAGCCCATGTGAGAATATTATCCTGACCTTAAAGTAGGCAGCAGTCAAAATTTCTGGCTATTAAAGAATTTCTTGGGGTTCTAGAAAGATCAGATCCATATTCATCAGAGACAGTAGATAAATAAAGAGGTAAGATTTTACATAATAGGAGAAAAGATGTAGGGTGCCAGCATTTTATAAAGGGCACAGTAGAAGCCAGGCACGACTTTCAGAGGTCTAAGGTCAAGGCCAGATGGCCATAGATGGTAAGGAAAGCTAGCCGGTGTATAGATAGCATTCACATAAGAGCTACTCTTGAGTTGCACTGATCCTCTTTCCATAAATGTAAAGTCTTCTAAGGGAACTGACTCTTTCTGCTTGCCCACTGGCTATTAGCGTATGAAAGCATGCCTCATTCTAGAGTAGTCCACAGCCTCTGAAATCTCCTGGAAAGGCAGTGCATAAAAGTATCAGCGACTTAACTTTCCCCCAATTTACCATTTCTCCACAACTTTACTTCTGTATTATGAAATACTGTGGGTTCTAATCACTTAGTTTCATTTCAATCTTTGTGACTAAATATACCACTGAAAAATAAACTTGGACTAGTTGTTTCAATTACTTGTAGGGACAAAGCAAGGTATAAACAATAGCTTAAAATCAAACATTTAATTAAACATGCTTTAAATCATATTAAATACGGCCCTTATCTTAGCAGTGTTGAAAAAATAGTGTCCCGTTCTTTGAAGGAATTTTCCCAATACATGAACTTAATTATTTGGCAATGGTAAAGTTTCACAAAATAATATACCTATGATGTCAGAAAGGGTCTTAGATATCATCTTCAGATAAAAACACATGTTAAATGTCCCCTCAGAATTAGTGGTAGTTTTCCATCCTGTGCTTTCTTAATTTTATCCATAGTTCTGTGAGGACAGATCAAAAAAGGATGTCAAAATCTAGTCTTAGTAAAAGCTCAAGAAGTTATTCTACTGCTTATTGCAGTGCTTTAAATAAGACAAAACGCATTTTGTCCCCTTTACTATCCCTTCAATTCCAACTCTAATCAAAAGCATCACCAAAAGTAACATATCATGAAGACTAAAGGCAATGGTAAGGTTTCATCAGGCAGGAAAACATACACTGGTGATGCTAGTAAAAAAGTAAATGCTTGACCGTTGCAAAGTCATGCTGGCCTCTGCCGCCACAGGCTCGCCCTGCATTTGGTACTCCTCCCTCCCCACGGCCTGAGTGAGCCAGAGCCCCTAAATCAGTTGCTACTTTACCCTGTCCTGTCTGGGCAGGGAATAGACGCCCTCAGGCGACCTACATGCAGAGGGGGGCCCAAATCCAAAGCTGAACCCCAGGAGCAGTGAGAACAAAGAAGAGAAAGGGAAATCTCTCCCAGCAGCCTCAGGAGTAGCGGATAAAATCTCCACAATCAACTTGATGTACCCTGCATCTGTGGAATACCTGAATAGACAATGAATCATCCCAAAATAGAGGCAGTAGACTTTGGGAGCAACTGTAGACTTGGAGTTTGATTTCTGCAACTAATTTGTTTCTGCTTTTATGTTTATCTTAGTGTAGTGTTCAGAGCCTATTATCACTGGTAGATTTCTTTACTGATTTGGTTGCTCTCTTCCTTTTTATATATATATATTTTTTCCTTTTTATCTTTTTGTGTATGTTTCTTTGTGTGATTATGTCTGTATAGCTTTGCTTTTGCCATTTGTCCTAGAGTTATTTCTGTCCCTTTTTATTTATTTTTTTTTTTTAGTATAGTTTTTAGTTCTTGTTCTCATTGGTGGATTTGTTTTTTGCTTTGGTTGCTCTCTTTTTTTTAATTAATTTTTAATTTCTTAATTTTTAATAATTATTTACATTTTACTAACTTTATTTTATTTATTATTTCATTCTTTCTCTGTTTCTCCTTTCCTTCCTCCCTTCCTTCCTCCTTCCCTCCCTCCCTCCCTCCCTTCCTTCCTTCCTCACCCTTTTCTTCTGAGCCATGTGTCTGACAGGGTCTTGGTGCTCTAGCCAGGTGTCATGCCTGAGACTCTGAGGTGGCAGAGCCAAGATCAGGACATTGGTCCACCACACATCTCCCAGCCCCACATAATATCAAATGGAGAAAGCTCTCCCAGAGACCTCCATCTCAATGCTAAGACCCAGCTCCACTCAACGACCAGCAATCTACAGTGCTAGACACCCTATGTCAAACAACTAGCAAGACAGGAACACAACCCCACCTCTTAGCAGAGAGACAGCCTAAAATCATGATAGTTCACAGACACCCAAAAAGAGACCACCGGACATGTTCCTGCCAACCAGAAAGACCAGATCCAGCCTCATCCAGCAGAACACAGGCACCAGTCTCCTCCACCAGGAGGCCTACACAACCCAATGAACCAATCTTGCCCACTGGGAGAAGACACAAAAAACAACAGGAAGTACGAACCTGCAGCCTGCAAAAAGGAGACCCCAAACACAGTAAGTTAAGCAAAATGAGAAGACAGAGAAATACACAGAAGATGAAGGAGAAAGGTAAAAACCCACCAGACCAAACAAATGAAGAGGAAATAGGCAGTATACCTGAAAAAGAATTCAGAGTAATGATAGTAAAGATGATCCAAAATCTTGGAAATAGAATGGAGAAAATACAAAATACATTTAACAAGGACCTAGAAGAACTAAAGAGCAAAAAAAAAAAAAAAGATGAACAACACAGTAAATAAAATTACAAACTCTCTAGGAGAAATCAATAGCAGAATAACTGAGGCAGAAGAAGGGATAAATGACCTGGAAGACAAAATAGTGGAAATAACTACCGCAGAGCAGAATAAAGAAAAAACAATGAAAAGAACTGAGGACAGTCTCGGAGAACTGTGGGACAGTATTAAATGCACCAACATTCGAACTATAGTGGTCCCAGGAGAAGAAGACAAAAAAAGAGATTGAGAAAATATTTGAAGAGATTATAGTTGAAAACTTCCCTAATATGGGAAAGGAAATATTCAATCAAGTCCAGGAAGCACAGAGAGTCCCATACAGGACAAATCCAAGGAGAAATATGCCAAGACACATATTAATCAAACTATCAAAAGTTAAATACAAAGAAAAAAATATTAAAAGCAGCGAAGGAAAAACAACAAATAACATAAAAGGGAATCCCCATAAGGTTAACAGCTGATCTTTCAGCAGAAACTCTGCAAGCCAGAAGGGAGTGGCAGGACATACTTCAAGTGATGAAAGGGAAAAACCTACAATCAAGATTACTCTACCCAGCAAGGATCTCATTCAGATTCAATGGAGAAATTAAACCCTTTACAGACAAGCAAAAGCTAAGAGAATTCAGCACCACAAAACCAGCTCTACAACAAATGCTAAAGGAACTTCTCTAGGCAGGAAACACAAGAGAAGGAAGAGTCTTACAATAACAAACCCAAAACAATTAAGAAAATGGTAATAGGAACATACATATTGATAACTACCTTAAATGTAAACTACCTTAAATGTAAAAGGATTAAACGCTCCAACCCAAAGACACAACTAGCTGAATGGAAACAAAAACAAGACCCATATATATGCTGTCTACAAGAGACCCACTTCAGATCTAGAGACACATACAGACTGAAAATGAGGTGATGGAAAAAGATATTCCATGCAAATGGAAATCAAAAGAAAGCTGGAGTAGCATTTCTCATATCAGACAAAATAGACTTTAAAATAAAGATTATTACAAGAGACAAAGAATGACCTATGTAATGATCAAGGGATCAATCCAAGAAGAAGATATAACAACTGTAAATAGTTATGCACCCAATATAGGAGCACCTCAATACATAAGGCAAATGCTAACAGCCATAAACGGGGAAATCGACAGTAACACAATCATAGTAGGGGTCTTTAACACCCCATTTTCACCAATAGACACATCATCCAAAATGAAAATAAATAAGGAAACACAAGCTTTAAATGTTTCATTACACAACACGGACTTGATTGATATTTATAGGACATTCCAACCAAAAACAAAAGAATACACTTGCTTCTCAAGTGCCCATGGAACATTCTACAAGGTAGATCATATCTTGGGTAACAAATCAGGCCTTGGTAAATTTAAGAAAATTGAAATTGTATCAAGTATCTTTTCCAACCACAACACTATGAGACTAGATATCAGTTACAGGAAAAAAATCTGTAAAAAAAATACAAACACATGGGGGCCAAACAATACACTACTAAATAACCAAGAGATCACTGAAGAAATCAAAGAGGAAATTAAAAAGTACCTACAAACAAATGACAATGAAAACACGATGACCCAAAACCTATGGGATGCAGCAAAAGCAGTTCTAAGAGGTAAGTTTATAGCAATACAATCCTACCTCAAGAAACAAGAAACATCTCAAAGAAACAACCTAAACTTACACCTAAAGCAATTAGAGAAAGAAGAACAAAAACCCCCAAAATTAGCAGAAGGAAAGAAATCATAAACATCCCATCAGAAATAAATGAAAAAGCAATGAAGGAAACGATAGCAAAGATCAACAAAACTAAAAGCTGGTTCTATGAGAAGATAAACAAAATTGATAAAACTTTAGCCCGACTCATCAAGAAAAAAAGGGAGAAGACTCAAAGTAATAGAATTAAAATGAAAAAGGAGAAGTAACAACTGACACTGCAGAAATACAAAGGATCATGAGAGATTACCATAAACAACTATATGCCAATAAAATGGACCATCTAGAAGAAATGGACAAATTCTTAGAAATGCACAACCTTCTGAGACTGAACCAGGAAGAAACAGAAAATATAAACAGACCAATCAGACCAATCACAAGCACTGAAATTGAGACTGCGATTAAAAATCTTCCAACAAACAAAAGCCCAGGACCAGATGCCTTCACAGGCAAATTCTATCCAACATTTAGAGAAGAGCTAACACCTATCCTTCTCAAACTCTTCCAGAATATAGAAGAGGGAGGAACACTCCCAAACTCATTGTACAAGGTCACCATCACTCTGATATCAAAACCAGACAAAGATGTCACAAAGAAAGAAAACAACCAGCCAATATTACTGGTGAACATAGATGCAAAAATTCTCAACAAAATACTACCAAACAGAATCCAACAGCACATTAAAAGGATCATACAGCATGATCAATTGGGGTTTCTCCCAGGAATGCAAGGATTCTTCAATATATGCAAATTAATCAATGTGATACAGCATATTAACACATTGAAGGAGAAAAAACATATGATCATCTAAATAAATGCAGAAAAAGCTTTTGACAAAATTCAACACCCATTTATGATAAAAACCCTCCAAAAAGTAGACATAGAGGGAACTTACCTCAATATAATAAAGGCCATATATAACAAACCCATAGCCAACATCGTACTCAATGGTGAAAAACTGAAACCATTTCCACTAAGATCAGGAACAAGACAAGGTTGCCCACTCTCACCACTATTATTCAACATAGTTTTGGAAGTTTTAGCCACAGCAATCAGAGAAGAAAAAGAAATAAAAGGAATCCAAATGAGAAAAGAAGAAGTATAACTGTCACTGTTTGCAGATGACATGATACTATACATAGAGAATCCTAAAGATGCTACCAGAAAACTACTAGAGCTAATCAATGAATTTGGTAAAGTAGCAGGAGACAAAATTAATGCACAGAAATCTCTGGTATCCCTATACACTAATGATGAAATATCTGGAAGCAAAATTAAGCAAACACTCCCATCTACCACTGCAACAAAAATAATAAAACACCTAGGAATAAACCTACGTAAAGAAACAAAAGACCTGTATGCAGAAAACTATCAGACGTTGATGAAAGAAATTAAAGATGATACAAACAGATGGAGAAATATACCATGTTCTTTGATTAAAAGAATCAACATTGTGAAAATGGCTATACTACCTAAAGCAATCTACAAATTCCTTGCAATCCCTATCAAACTACCAATGGCATTTTTCACAGAACTAGAACAAAAAAATTCACAGTTTGTATGGAAACACAAAAGACCCCGAATAGCCAAAGCAATCTTGAGAAAGAAAAATGGAGCTGGAGGAATCAGGCTCCCTGTCTTCAGACTATACTACAAAGCTACAGTAATCAAGACAGTATGGTACTGGCACAGAAACAGAAATATAGAACAATGAAACAGGATAGAAAGCCCAGCGATAAACCCACGCACATATGGTCACCTTATCTTTGATAAAGGAGGCAAGAATATACAATGGAGAAAAGACAGCCTCTTCAATAAGTAGTGCTGGGAAAACTGAACAGCTACATGTAAAAGAATGAAATTAGAACACTCCCTTACACCATACACAAAAATAAACTCAAAATGGATTAAAGACCTAAACGTAAGGCCAGAGACTATAAAACTCTTAGTGAAAAACATAGGCATCTTGCTATTTTTTATTTTCCCCATTTTTGTCCCATTTTCCCTTTTATCTGGTTTTTTCAATTATTTTTATAACTGAATTTTATCTACTTTGTCATATTAGCTATTAATTCTTTTGTTTTGTCATTATAGTTGTTACTTTAGTATGCATATTTAAGCTATCACAATCTACAAATGTTTTATACCCTTTAATATACAGTGTAAGAACCTTATAATAGTATATTTTCAGTTTTGTCTCCTAGACCTTTATGCAATCATTATCATATATTTTAGTTATTGCATTAACAACTCAGGAATAAGTTATTATTTTTGTGTTAATACTTACCAATCTTTTAAATAAATCTAAATAAAATGTAAGAGTGTAATATATATGTCAATGAGGTTATTATTTCCAGAGTTCATTCTTTTTCTTGCCTTTATATTGATCTGTATTTTCCTCTGGCATCACATTTTTTCTGCCTGAGAAACTTCTCTTAATATTTTTTGTAGTGCCAGTCAGAAGGAAAGGAATTCTTTCAGCTTTCATATGTATGGAAAGCCTTTATTTTGTCTTTGTATGTTTTAAACCACTTCATTGCCCTTTTTTGAAGAGTGTTTTCTCTGTGTTTAGAACTCTAGTTTGACAGTTTTTCTTACAACAATGAAAAGATGATGCTCCATTGTACTACTGGTTACACCATTTCTGAGGCCATCTTTATTTTTCTTACTCTGTGTATGGTGTGCCTTTTTTCTCTGGAAGTTTTCATGATTTCCTTTTCTTCACTGGTTCGGAGCAATTTGGCTATGTTGTGTTGATGTAATTTTTTCATGTATCTTATGCTTGAGATTCATTGAGCTTCTTGAGCCTGTGGGTTTTTAATTTTGATCAAATTTGGGAAAAGAAAGTCCATTATTTCCTCAGATACTTTTTATACCCATCTTCCCTTCTCCTTTAGGGAACTCCGATTAGATGATTTTTGGCTTCTTGAACCAGTTTCAACTGTTCTGTTTATTCTTTGAAATTTTCTGTATGTTTCATCTCATTTTTTTTATTATTATGTCTGTAAGATAAATAATCTTTTCTTCTGCAATATTTAATCTGCGTCATTCCTATTCAGTGTACTTTCCATTGTACACAATGTATTTTTCATTTCTAGAAGTTCATTTTCAGTCTTTTGTAAAAAATATCTTCAATATCTTCACTTATCTGTTTTCACGTTGGGTTTTTTGTACTGGGTTTTCCCTGGCTCTCTTTGGGTGATTGTTTTGAATGACTGGCACTAGTAAGGGAATGAGATAGTGTGGAAAGGGCACTTACTGCAGTAATAGAAGATGAGGATAAGAGTCTTCGTTCTTTTACTTTCCTTGTTTGGATGAATTCTTTAGCAACAATCTGTTTCCCTCCCTGAGTCTTAGCTTTCTTATTTATAGAATGACAACAACAACAACAACAACAACAACAGTAATGGCAATGCTTTTTAAGGTATTTGAGAAGTGTAATACATGTGGTAGCAGTTAAGATACAGTAAATGGTTACACAAATATCAGTGACTATAATTATGATGATACTTTCAGTGATTTGGGTTTTAGATTTTTCTTCCTAGCCATTATATCTCAATAAGGTGATTACTTATCTAGAATTTCTTTTGTCCAATATTATCTTGCTTTATACACCCTTTACACAGAGATAAATGTTCTATTGTCAAGCTCAGCCAGGAGGGCAGGACCAAGGAGAACTGTCCATTCTCCCCTAATTTCCTAGCATTGACTCTTTTCCTAGCTGATATGAGTCTCAGCACAGTCTCCCCACCAATTAGAATGAGAACTCTGTACGAGGAAGCAACTACTGTGCATATTTACCTCAATGTCTGTAGCATCTAGGAGAGTGCCTCACACATAAATATTTGTTGAAAGAATTATTTTTCTAAAGAGGGTTGGAGCTGGTACTGACACACACACAAAATGCCCAGGAAGTTGGACTTTACATTGTACAGTTCTAAGTCGGTAGAGATCTGCACATTTCCAATTTGGCTAGGGATAGCACTAGCATGTGAATCTCCTTTCTCTGCCTTCAAAATGGTTGGTCCACATGTGGGGCACATCCAAGAGGTGGGGGGATGAACCAAATAGAGGATGGATGGCTATAGTGATTGGGTCTTGAAAATGCTACATAAATCCAGATGACTGTAAGTACCTTTACTTACATTTTATATATATATATATATATATATATATATATATATATATATATATATTCTACTCAGGGGGAATTGGTTCAATCCATAGGCTCAAATTAGTCACCAGGAGACCACCCACGACCTGTATGGTTTGTTTCACAAAGAGGAATTGGGCTAATTGCTTAAAAATGCAAAGAAACTGTGAGCACTAGAGGTAGGAAACACATGACCTTAGGGCTAAGGCTATTACGAACCACATGGAAGCTAATTAATGAAAAGCTATTGATTAGACATCAGGAATCAGACTGGAGTACAGAGCAGGGAGGAAAGAAGGGAGGGGAAGGGACACAAGGAGGGACAGTGACAGATGAGAGGCAGACAGGGAGAGGGAGAGACGGAGAGAGAAAAGAGAAAATATATAATGGAGGGGCAGAGATGGAGAAAAACACATAGAGATGGACAAACATCAGAGAAAAATAGAGAAAATAAATAAGCATAATAATTTCTGCCCTTTTGGAGTTCTACTGTTTGGCTTTTCCTGGACTCCTGCAAAGGCTTTCTGTAATACAATTTGTTTCTTCCTAATTCCTTTTCTATGGACCAGTTTAAATGTAGACCCTTTCTTCCCACCAAGAGGGATCTCTACAGAATAGACCCCATTGCCCCAAGAGTTTGCTGTTTGTAATTTAACTGCTCCCTAAAGATTTGGGGGATTTTGTTTGAATTCTAGTTGATCCTCAGTTTAAAACTAAGTAAAGTATATGTTCCTCTGTATCTCAGCCTACAGAATATCAAGGATCTGTTCTGATCCAAAATTTTATGGTTTGTTGACTATAAATCAATTCTTTTTGGTGGCCCTAAGTTCATACTTCATTGAATTCTGTCCAGAACTCTTTCCATACACTTTCGTCTCCTTACTAACCCTTAAGTTCTGGTATGAATTATTCATGAAGTAGGTGCTAGTCTATTGGCTCTGCTGTATATGGATGAGTAATCATTCAACCTTGTTTACTAAGTGAAAGGCAGTACTGGTTATTATATCCCCCTGTTGCCAGGCATATTCACAATGTAGACAATGATAAGTAAACAAATTTGTAAGCCTGTAAAGTGTGACTAAACTCCTTCTTGCTTTAGACAATCGTGGGACTATCTTCTTGACAGATGACTTCCTGATGCATCATTGTAAGCTAGCTCAGACGACTGAGGAAATGCTCCCATCCCACATAGCCCAGGAAAGGCCTCCGCTAGTAACCCAGGCAATAGATCAAATCCTTGATTACATCCAGGCTGTCATTTTAAAATATTAACCTGCCATGCTCTGAAGACATTTTTATTTAACTGTAGTATTTAAGTGTTATCTCCTATGGAGCTTAGTTTATGCTTAATTCATACTCAGCCCTGGGCTGAGCAGCACATGGCACAGTGGAGAGCCTTGGGCCTGAGGCACTCGGTGTGCCACCCCATCTGGGTAGCTGTGAATGCAACATGGGTGGCATATGCTTCAAAGGGCCAAATAACAGCATTATGAATTTTGGGTGCTTATGTGTTAAAAGAGCTTTCATGTACACTACCTCCTAATAATAACTTCACTGAGTCAAGGTGGGGAATACTTTTTGTGCACAATGCCCACTGTGAAACTGAGATTCAAAGAGGTTGAGGGGTTTCCTGGAGGTCAAGAAGCATGCTGGATCCAGAACAGTTCTGAAACTCAGGTTTGTAAACTTGAAGGCCAGAGAGCTTTTGGGTATAACATGAAAGTACTCAAGTCAGTACTTTCCGTGGACCCAGTACAGTGCTTTGCATATAAAGGACGCTCAGGAAATGAGGGTGGAATTTAACTGATACCCCACAAAGCAAGTGAAGCTGGTTGTTCAGTCAATACATGAGTAGAATGTTTAAACACCACTGCCGTGCCTATTCAACACCACCATGAATAAGTGAGGGCGTGTCCACACTCCTACCACAGGCATTGTATTGACTAGACTCTCTGTTATTAAAATAACTCTTTACTCCAATGGTTAACATTGACACCAATCTAAAAAAGATAGCCAATACGTACCGGCTACTGCCCCTCCAGGAGGGAATCAGCATATTTTGTTTTTATTTCCTATGTTAGCAAAAGTGAGTCACCAAGGATCAACTGTAGGGTTCTCTAGAAAGCATAGTATCAACACATATATAAAATTTAAGTCTTCTAACTACAAAATGTCTTATTCAAATGGGCAGACTATGCTACCATTTTCTCTCTAGAACTCACTGGGAGAGACTGACTCCTTTTCCTCCTGAGGGAATGGTTTATGATAAGCATAACCATTTCTTTAATTGTAGCACAGGAAAATAAAATCGGGTCATAATTAATTATGAAATGATCGAATCCATAACTTACTAGGATCCAAGAGCAAAGATAAGGGGCACCTTAGATTTATGTAACACTATATCAATTTCAAAGTGCTTTCATATAGATTAGTGTAATTAATTTTCATGTGATATTTTAAAAATTACACGTTTACAACCCCTCCTACCCCACATTTCTGCAAGGGCTTAATTGGTCATGTCTCTGTTCTCTGTAAACACTGTCCAGAGTGCCGCATTCTAGAATCACACATCCATAGTCTTTTGAAGATTAATTTCAAACTTTTTTTAACCCATGGCAAGAGAGGTAAAATTAAAATTGAAATTACTTAGCATTAATCTTTTGAGGGCATCAAAGTGCCATTAGTGGGGGAACCATTAGGCTTTCAAACAAAAAAACTTGAAAAATTACTTCATCTGCATTTTTGTCTTACCAGCTTTGCGACTGCCTGCCTGGTTCAGGTCAACTGCACTTTTTCCACAGGAAGGGTCTGAAGGTGGGGAAAGACACACCTCTTTATTTCTTCTTGTATCTTATTTTTGCCTTCACAATAGGGGGCTGCTTTGTAGTCTTGTCTCTACTATAACCTGTCTAAGCTTCGATTTTCTCATCAGTAAGATGAGGGAGTTGGATAAAACCATGTCTCAAAACTTCGCCCAGTTTCAATTCTCTAAATTCTTCTTTCAGCAGTACTTCCTTCCTACAGCACCTTGTTCATCAGACTCCTCTTGGCCTCACTATCCAGGCGGGAACCTTTTCGGTATGAAAGTATTACTGCCATTTCTGCTCTAAGTCCTGAATCTCGGCACAAAGGATGTGATCATGTTATTAATGCTAATAATTATAAAAATACAGCTGTCATTCTGAATATGCTTAACAAGTGACAAAAGCTCTATATACATTATCTCAACAAATATATCAGTCCTGGGAAGTATGTATTATCCCATTTTCTCCGTATTGGAAAAGCTAAAGCTCAGAATTGAAGCAAATTGCCCAAAAAGCAAACTAAAGCCATACGATGAATAAGCCGTCCTATTTTCAGAATGTCAGGACACGTTTTTACACTCCGGTTCACAGGGCAGAACTGTCAGGGTAGTGGGAGGCCTGGGTGAGTTCATCTGTGACATGTACGCGTTTTTCAAAGTCTGCACGTAAATACACTATGAACTCATTTCCTCCTTCCGTATAAAGGAAGGTAAGTTTGCAACTTTCACACCATTTTCATGGTCAAATGAAATCATGCACAGGTAGATTCAAAATAGTTATTTCTAGAACCAGTGATATAGAACATCGATAATAAAAATGGAATCTTGGCGTTCAGGTAACTGGCAACAAAATTAATTGCGGTTGAAAATTTAGGCATTCATTTTTTTATATTCTAGAAGGAAAATATGGAAAATATTTGTGAGCATGATTTCACTTAAAGCTCATAAATATTTTGTCAGTAAAGTGAAAAATGTGAAAAGTATGCTATATATATATATTATATGCACAGCCTGGTGCAATAAGTTTGAATTTCTTCTTCCTGGAAAAGGATGCTGTTTTAAGAATACATGTATTGTTGGTGCCTCCTATCAAAAGGAAAACAGGTATACAGTAAATTACATGAAAAACTGCCAGTTAGAATACTGATGACTCATGTTTTCAATATCCATTCCAGTATACTCAGCCCATGAACCATGAACCTTTCTAGCCTGTCCAGTGGGAGCAAACACTATTCCTGACGTGACTGAACACTGGGCACTGTCATATCTAATTCTTTTGGGTGGACTTTACCTTGGTCTTGGGAAGTTTCCTCATATGCATGCACTTATCATTATTCAGCTCATTTGTCAAAGGGGGTCCTTTGCAGGATTATAAAACTAGAATATTTCTACTACTGCATTTCTTTAAATGGATGCTTTATTTCATAGATTGCAACTGAAAACCTATGGCGCACATACCTCCAAAGGTTGTACCTTGTTTGACATGTTCTGTGTTGGCTTTCATACTGTTTTATTTTGTTTTGCTTATCAATTAAATTCAAAGTTCCAGACTTTCTATTCTAGTCAAGAGGGAGTAACCGGGACTAGAGACTCCCCCCACATGAAAAGTCAAAAAGTGAGCGAAATATATAAAACATTGTTTCTCAATATACTGAAGATCTGTCAAAGAGGAACAGTGATTTCAAGGAGGTGAAAAAAATTAACAAGGTGAGCCTTACCATTACTTCAGCTTACTTCCCTGAGGGAGTTTCCAGGCCACTGTGCAAAGAGAGAAAACCCAGGTGGAGTCCACTGGACTCTCTGAGTTGGAACGACAGAGTTGAAAATCTGAAAAAGCCAATGTAGCTAGAAGTCACAGGGCATACATACTATCAAAAAGAAGAGAACTGAACAGAAAGAAAGCAATAATCTACTTCAGGCTCATCTTGGGCAATCCGCTGAGTAATAAGTGCACGCATGTGATGAAACTACCCAAAGCCAGGTTAAAAGCCGCCCTTGAAAGGATTAGATGTCACAGTGCCCAACACTCACCAAGGCTAGAAATAGTTTGTGTCTACTGCACAGACAAGAGAACCTTATCATTCATGAGTCAGTAGGTGGAGGACATGTCAGAGTCTTGCTTCAGTACTGAGGAATAATTAGCCTGAAGTTGAGTGCTATTTCATTCCCACCTAACCAATTTTAAAAAGCAAGACCTACCTAAAGAACTATATGTTTCCATGTAACTTAACTATGTCTCAGAACAGAGCTCAAGAATATTTAGAGGATGCCCAAAGTATCCAGCAACAACAAAGTAATATTTGCAAAGCCTGTCATTCAATATAAAATTACCAGGCACATGAAGTAGCGGAAAAACACGACACAAAATAAGGGAAAAGAAATTATCAATCAAAACTGACCAAGAATGGACACAAATGTTAGAATTGTCAGTCAAGGGCATCAAAGCAATTATTATGAGTATTGCATGAATCAGAAAGCTAAGTAGAGAAAGACAATGTCAGGGGAATCAGAAGACAAGCCACAGACATGGAGAAAGTATTTTCAAAAGGCACATGTGATGAAAGATGATTATCCAAAATATTCAAAGAAACCTTAAAACTCAATAATAAACAACTCGATTAAGAAATGGGCCAAAAAACTTAACAGACACCTCACCAAAGATAATGAACAGGACTGTAAATAAGCAAATGAACAGATGTTCCACATAGATCATCTCAAATGAAAATCAAATTAAAACGAGGTATCATACGCACCTACCAGATCAGTCAAAATTCAAAATACTGACAATGTCAAACACTACAGAGGATGTGGAACAAGAGGAACTGTTATTCACTGCTGGGGAGAACACAAAATGGTCCAGCCGCTATGGAAGACAGTTTGACCATTTCTTACAAAACTAAACATACCCTTACCATAGAATCTAGCAATCATACTCCTTAGCATTTACCCTAAGGAGCTGAAAATTGATGTCCACATAAAAACCTGCATATGAATACTTATAGCAGCTTTATTCATAATGACTAAAACTTGGAAGTAACCAAGATGTTCTTCAGTAGGTGAATGAATAAAAACACTCTAGTACATCAAGGCAATTAAATATTATTCAGTGCTGAAAACGAAATGAGCTATCAAGCCATGAAAGAAAACACAGAGGAACCTTCGATGCGTATTACTAAATGAAAAAAAAAGTCAATCTGGAAATGCTACATACTGTATGACTCCAACTATATGACGTTTTAGAAAAGGCAAAACTTTGGAGACAGTAAAAAGATCAGTAGTTGCCAAGGATTTGGCGAGGGAAGAGGAATGAACGGATGAAGCGCAGAGGATTTTTAAGGCAGTAAAAGTACTTTGTATGATACCATAATGATGGATACATGTCATTATACATTTGCCCAAATGTATAAAATGTAAAACACAATGAGAAAGGTAATGTCTACTCTGAATTTTGAGTGATTATCTTGTGTCAATGTAGGTTTATCAATTGTAACAATATACCCACACGCTGCTGGGAGATGGTGATAATGGAGGGAGGCTATGCATGCGTGGGGGTAGCAGGTACATGGGAAATCACTACACATTCCCCCAAATTTTCCTAGGAACCTCCCCCCACCAATAACATCTTAATTTTTAAAACAATTAAGTAGAGATATGGAAGATACAGAGACTCAATTTGAACTTCCTGACATGGAAAATAAATGTCTGAGATGAAAAACACAGTGGCTTGGATTAAGAGTAGATTAGACATTACAGAAGAAAAGGTCAGTGAATTTGAATGCCTACCAATAGAAATAATTTAAAGTGAAACACAGAGAAAGGAAGGGAGGCAGAGAGAGAGGGAGAGAGAACATAAGAGCATCCGTGGCCTGTGGGACAACTTCAAGAGGCTTAATATACGTATAAGTGAAATCTCCAGAAGACAGGGACAGAAAGAATATTTAAAGAAACAGTGGCCAAAATTTCCCCCAATTTAAAGGAAACTGCAAACTCACAGGCCCAAGTAGCTCAATAAACCCTAAGCACCAGAAACACAAAGAAAATTACACCATGGCGCACTGCAGTCCAATTGTACAGGTGAGTAAAGAAAACAAAACCTTAAAAGCAATTATGGGGGGAAAAAGACATGTACAAGGTAACAAAGAAGACAACAGATTTATCATTGAGAATAAGGAAGTGAGGCAAACACAAAGACAATGGAACAATATCGGCCAAGTAAAGTTTTAAAAATGACATTCGGAATTATATGATTCTCTCGATAGATGCAGTAAAAGCATTAGACAAAATGCAATATTGAGTTCTAATCAAAATTCTTAGCCTACTGGAAGTAGAAGATGGCTGTCTTAACTGGAAAAGTTGCATCTGCAATAAGCCCAAAGCTAATATCACAGTTAATCAAGAAAGGAACGTCTTCCATCTGAGATCAGGAACAAGGCCAGGATGCCTGCTCTTATCACTTTTACTTGGCATTATACTGGAAATCTTAGCCAAGGCAATAAAGCAATCAAAACCGTATCAGGCTTTCTTTTGTGTGAAAAATGATAAGCCAATTAAAAATTTCACATGAAAATAATTCAAAGGTTCTAAAATAGATAAAATAACTTTGAAAAAAAGAAAAAGTTGGAGGGCTAGCACTACCTGATTTTAAGACTTTATTTATTATAAAGTATAACTATAGTAATCAAGACCATGTGGTAGGGGCATATACATGGAGAAAAAGATCAGAATAAAAAATCCAGAAACAGGAATAATCTCCACACATATAGAGAAAGCTGAATTTTATAAAAGGTGCAAAAGCAGTTTAGTACAGAAAGGATAGCGTTTTCAAAAAATGGTGCAGGAACCAGTGGATTTCCATATACGAAATAAAGAACTTGGGTCTATAACTTATACCACATTATAAATAATCACATCAAAATGTATCATAGACCAATGTGTGAAGCATAAAAATATAAAACTTATACAAATAAAAACACACAAAAATAAAAATGGGCGAAATACTTGGATAGTTAACTAATGAAGACACATGGAGAGCACATAAACATATTCTAAGATGCCTGAAATCATTAATCGTTAGATAAATACAAAATAAAAGCAGTATAAGATAACAAGACACATGTATTAGAATGGCTAAAATCCAAAAGACTGGCCTGACACTGGAAGGATTTGTATGACCTGGAATTCCCATACGTAGGTGGTGAAAATGTATATAGAATGGTACAAGCACTTAGGAAGAGTCTTAAAAATTAAACATGATCCTACTGTATGTTCCAGCTATTCTAGTCTTAGGTATTTATTCAAGAGAAATGTAAACATATGTCCATATAAGTGCTCCTAACAACTTTTGTTTTTAATAGCTAAAAACTAGAAACATACCAAATGGCCATTGAAGGTGACTACATAAACAAACGGTTATATTTTAATACAATGAAATGCTACCTGGCAATAAAAAGAAATAAATTATTGCTAAACCCTACAACATCTCAAAACAGCTATGCTGAGTGAAAAAAAAAAAACACACAAAAGTAGGACGCATGCTGTAAGATCTATTCACATAAAATTGTAGAAATGCAAAAAAAAAGTCCTATAGCACCATAAAGCCAGCCAGTGATTGCCTGGCATGGGGGGGGGGGGGGGCAGTCAGGAGGGATGGCTTCAATGGGGCATAAAGAACCTTTTGGGGTTGATAGACATGCTCATTTTCCTGTCTGTGGTGATGGTTTCATGGGGTATACATATGTCAAAACTTAAATTGTACAGTTTGAAGATGTAGACTTTTTTTTCCAATTATAGTTCAATAAAGTTCTTTTTAAACTTTCAAATGTCCAGCTTCTCCTAAGAAACTGGAAACTCTAGCTGCATTGCAGCTGCAGGACTGCGTGGCAGTGGAAGCTGTCTCTTCTCCAAGTCACTTGCTCTCAAGTTTCCCACAGTCCCTCCCCTTTTTTGCCCTTATCCTACTTTATTCACTTAACTTGACTGCCTTAGGACTAAGAATTTATGACTATCAATTGATTTCTTATCTTCTCTTAACAAACAAAGAGATATTAAAATGGTTTCTCCCAGCAGTCTGAAGTAGGAAGCATAGAAAGCTCTTAACTTTTTCCACGGTACTCTCTGTTATTGGGTCGCAACTGATTTTCCACACCCTTTTCTTAACACTCCCTTCATCAGCCAATATACATGTGAAATTCTGTATTTTATATATACTCTTGTCCACATTCCCAAACAAGCTGTATGTGTTGAGTTTGCTCATTTAGCATGTTTCTGAGATCAATGTGTAAACTATTAACAAAGAAAGAAGGAGAGAAAAAGAACAGTCTGCCTTTAAACTCACAGTTAGGGCTTTTTATTTCTACCAAATGGTAATTGGAAATTATCATCTCTCTCTCCAAGAAGGGCTAATAGAAAGAAAAGAAGCCTTGACAAAAAATGATTTCTTGCTGTTTGGTACAGGATATAAGAGGTTTGGAATAAATGACCTCACAGAAAATGAGAGGTTTTAAAAGTTATCATCAACAATTTCATCAGTACAGGCTGGTGTAGCTGTAATGGGCCAGGTGATGCCCCAAATCTTTCTATTGTCTTTTGTCATCAATCTTCAGATGCCAAGCTATTGCTGAATCAAGCTTGTAAATTCCTTACTAGATTGGGTCAACCCAAGTTACAGATCATGTCATAATCTTTTTTTTTTCTCCTGCAAACTCATCTTAGCTGTGCCAACTTTTTTGTTTGTAATATTTTTTTTAATTCACTTGCTTCTCAAGATGAAGAATAAATAATAAATATTATGAGGTTACTGAGTTCATAATATTAGTTTTACTTTTTTATAATTTATGCATAGATACCATTAAAATATGAGATAATTATTGCTTGCATACTGTGAATGCCTGTCTTAAATTTATCCTGAAGTATCTTAATATTTGTAATAGTTTCATTATTTACTTACAAATAAAACTTCTCATCCCATACTGGATTCAAGTTTCCAAAAATGGTTTTAGTTCTTCTTTTGTTCTTTCCGACTTGAACTGTAACATATGGGTCACTTGACCCTGTTTTGTCTTTTGCCTGCAAGCCTTGTGCAGAAACCACTGAAATAAACCAAATTCAAACTTTTAACATAAAGATTTCCTCAGAAACAGAAAAAATGATAATGAAGGAAACATTTTCTATTTCGTTGTCCCCTTGGTTTGCAATGCAACCCCACTGCTTTCATTTTCATGAGCAACAGGACTTAACAAAATGTTTAAGAAAAGAATGAATCACGGAACATTAAAACCTTCCTTTCATGAATATTTGCTTTTGCCTGTAATGACAGTAGTGGTATACATACATATGCATATTAGCTATATACTCATATATATCACTGTACCATGTATAGATAAATGAGAATGCACATACAATAAGCAAATTACCCAACGTAATTCAAAGGTCTGTGATTTAAAATGTATTTATTTATTTATGAATTTACTGTCAGTATTGATCAACTCAACTCAGTAACAGAAGCTTCTTTATTTTACCTTTTGAATACAATATGAGTAAGTTAAAAGGCGTGGTAAATATCAACATGTAACATATGCAGTTGCTGTTACTTACAAGCAACTTCAGAAGTTCAAGTTATTAGACATCACTAAACTCAGATTGCCAAATCAAGGATCAAATGAATGAGGGATACCGATCCAGGAGTATATAAAACAATATTTGTTTTCTCATTAAGAAAAACTGACCGAAGAGATTACTGGCTACTCTTGTCATTTATCAGTGGCAGGCAGCAACAAAGCTAGTCTCTTGTAAACTGCAGGGTATTGATGAGTATATTACAAAATAGAACTTTCTTCCTCTTGAAGAGCTTTTGATTAGAACAAGACATAGACTGAAACGATTTCAATTATCTAGTACACATTTCAGAAATTTGAAGCCAATTAAACTTCAATATTGACAAGATTGAAAAATTCTACTTATCTTACCTATAACTATTAGTAGCAGTGATTTCTAAGACATATAAAAATCTCAATATGGAATGAAAATTTTAAAAAAGACTTATTTTTACCTGTAATGGTTATTTTTGCTGACCACTTAGATGTCCCGTCCAGTACACTCTGTTTGGCCGCCTTTGTGTACTGCACAAAATCTTCTTTAGAAATCTGAAACATTTCCTGAATTACTTCAAACACCTCTGGCCTGTTTGTCTCCCTGATCTTCATTCTTTCTTTCATGGCTGTAATAATGGTCTGAGTCTTGTCTTCCGCACCATGCTTAGAACTCTTTTCTGCCGCTCCTATAATAGAAAAATCAACCGTGATGTAAATATACATGAAGTTACTTTTTGAGGGACCAAGAGAGGGAGAAAGAAAAAAGGAAGACCATGAGAATGAATGAATGCTTTCATTGTGAGAAGTCAGGGTGGCTTTTTCAAAAAATATAAGGGGAACAAGCTCTATGCTGAGACTAGTCCTTGTGTTACTGGCAAGGAAATGGACCTCCACGATCCCAGTTTTTTCAGTTGTATTACTGAACTGAATCACAGTTGTGCAAATATTTGGTTTGAATTTTTAAACACAAATTTCAAAACCAAAAGGAGCGCACATAATTGAATCTGTTATATACCACAAATATTTACTCACTGAGTAACCAACACAAAATTGAGAAACAGACTGGATGCATACGGCAAATGTCACTTGAAAATCAGTATTTCAAATACTTGTGTTCATCTAAAGTACCTACTTATTTTTAATTGATGAAATTTATCATAATGAAAAGCTTAAATTTTTCTCTGCAAAATAAATACCACCACTATTTGTTATATTGAAATATAGGGTAAAATTTTACTTGGAATGAAAGTAATTCGGCTATTTAAAAAGGATGTGGAAACCACTGGGCTGAACTACCTCTACCTCATGGACCACAGACTTGAACTCTCATTCTGTGATATGGCCATAGTTTTAAACAGGCTGAATTTTCACTTTCCACCCAAAACTCTGTTTTGTTTTCTAAGACATTGTTTTTTCATGATCGGTCTCAACTTTCCGGGCACTTTTGTTTCTAACACAAATCCTGGCAATGAAGGATTTCCAAAAGCCAATTCTTGGGTCCACTCACCTTCTCCAACTACCAACCGGATAGTCTTATGTGGCCTCTGGGTTGCTCAGTATTCCACAAGCAAATAGTGGACCCTGATTCCAGTTCTCATGTTTCCTTACTGAGTTTGAAGCAAGAAAGCAAAAGCCCATGTATCAGGGTCTATAAGGAACTGTCGCTGCTGAAACCAAACACTTTTTGGTACAGAAGCAACTGACATATAATGAAAAGAAGAAAAAAATTGTGTCTATAGGTGATAATCATTCCAATTTTTATCTCCATTACTGTAAATACTGCCCAACTTGTATTATATTTTTTGAAATATTGTATTTCTGAAATAAGCATACTAATAGAGTTTAGAGACTGAATGTGATAATTTATCTGTACAATTCCTATCACAAAGGATAGCCTCAGTAATGTTCTTTGAGTCTACTTCTGTGAGTGTTATGCCCAATTTAAGTACAGAAGCTAAGACAAAATACAAAAAGTCAACTCTGAACTCTCCTCGTAATAAATTCATCTAAAATTTAACAGCAGTATTTTAGTGAACATCTTCATTTATTTGAAAATAAAACATTTATTTTCCAAAGTAGAAAAAATACATTCACAGTAATCAAGGTATAATTAGAGTACACTAAAAGAGATGAAAAATCTATTGGCAGAAAGAGCAGTTTCCCTGTCTTTACCTTTTTTTTTAAACCTTTGAGAATTTATACCACATTTAAAAAAATAGTAAAAATTAATGTATTCCATTTAAGATATAATTTGAAAGGACATTCTAAGTGTCCTAGTCATCTGTTAAAGCATGCCCTCAAACGGCTACACATTTGTGAATTGTGCACCTTTAAGCAATTAAGCATTTTTGTAATTTGTCAGTAATGGTTTAGCTCCACAGACCATTAATTCTTACATGGTAAAATTAGCTTAGGCTACACGATATAGTTACAACTCCCCAAAAGGCTATTTTACTTCAAGTATTGGAATAGTCATTAAAAAGAAAGAACAGCAGTGCCCTGAAAAAGTCACCTAGAAGATTCAAAGTGCCTCAAAAGTTTGGTCTGTAAAGGTCATTCTAAGAATGCTCAAAGTGTCATAAAAATGTTGACTTCCCCCAGATTTCTAAACAACTATTACGGTTGTGGCTATTAAGCCCTCAAAGCTCTAGAAAAGTGTGTTAAAGTTCCCAACAGTTAAATGTATTTTGGATTACTTTTCTAAATTCAGGAAGAGCCAGCTGACTGCCAGCCACATAATAAATGTTCATTCTAGTAATAACTACCAAATTCAAGGCTGGAATGTCAAGAGATTTTTCTTCCTAAGAAACCAAATCTCTGTACTTAAAAACTGCCGCTTGAATTCTTTCAAGGAATTAACTAGGAAAGCTTGACAATTAGCTTTGAAATCATTCACCAATGCTTTTGATGTTGGAGTAGAATATCTACTCAATATGTACAGACAACATACAGACCCATAAATTGTGAAATCGCCAATCTAGGAGAGCAAGTTAATAGAGAGAGACTTATGTTTGAGCCTTTTAACTGTTATTTCTAGAAAAGATATATAGCTTTTTTTAAGTTCTACTTTTATAGTTTTGATCTGAAGAAAGTGATTCAAAGTAGATCTATTTAGTTCAGGGATACAAGACAAATTTATAATTTTTATAACTCATCTACAATGACTTTTCATTGCCCTGTTATTTATTGAACCTATATATCTCATCTTATTTCTCTAATGGTAGTACATCAACCAGAGATCAACAATAAAGGAGATCAAGAGATATTACACAGTGAAAGCACTTGGAAGAGTAATACATACTCCTTTATTGTTCTTTGATATTGTTCTCTGAGTTCTATTGATCTCCTTTATTGTTGATCTCTGGTGACATATTACTGTATTTCAATGAAGCTGCTAGAATGCAGACAAAGAGAATGGACTTGAGGACATGGGGGTAGGAGAGGGTAAGCTGGGAGGAAGTGAGAGAGTAGCATTAACATATATACACTACCAAATGTAAAATAGCTAGTGGGAAGCAGCTGCATAGCACAGGGAGATCAGCTAGGTGCTTTGTGACCCCCTAGAGGGATGGGATAGGGAGGGTGGGAGGGAGGCTCAAGAGGGAGGGGATATGGGGATATATGTGTACATATAAGTGATTCACTTTGTTACACAGCAGAAACTAACACACCATTGTAAAGCAATTATACTCCACTAAAGATGTTTAAAAAAAAAATCAGGCTCTGGATCATAATAAAAGAAAAGAAAAGAGTAATACATTATCCAAATGGAATGCATGTTTGTTACTTTTAAAAACACTTAGGGACTTCCCTGGTGGTGCAGTGGTTAAGAATCCGCCTGCCAATGCAGGGGTCACGGGTTCGAGCCCTGGTCGGGAAGATCCCACATGCTGCAGAGCAACTAAGCCCGTGCACCACAACTACTGACGCCCGCATGCCTAGAGCCCGTGCTCTGCAACCAGAGAAGCCACTGCAATGAGGAGCCCACGCACCACAACGAAGAGTAGCCCCCACTTGCTGCAACTAGAGAAAGCCTGTGCGCACTGACAAAGACCCGAAGCAACCAAAAATAAAGAAATAAATTTTAAAATAAATAAATAAAAACACTTAATTGACAGATTAATACAATTATGCACAACAAAACTGCAAGAAATTTCAACCTTAGACAGAGGCAGACTTATCCCACATGGCTCCCTTCCACCTAATTTAATGGAACAGGCAATTAACTAGAAACCTTCATTTAAGTTTTATTCATTACCCAAAGCATCTAAATTGCATATAAAAGTCACAGTTTCACCACTTTTACATGGCAACGTACAATTTCAGTTTTCCTTCCAAATAATTATCTATATGCATGTAACAAATGTATGATTCCACCGTGGTCTCAGTCTCTTCTCTTTCCTATTTTTCTGAACAGCTGTTCTAAAACATTTCTACTCTTTTCAATTCACCTACCGCTGCCATTACTCTCCATTCTCAGCATATGATCTTATCTCTTCCTTAACAGAAATGCAGGCTTTCTAAGTTCAGTGGTCACGTTTTCTCCCCTCCCCCATGGAAAAAAGCTGAACAACAAAAGCCAAACTTCATTTATAGCATTAGCAGATTTCTGGGGTGTAAATACTCTTAGCATGGCTGATTTCAAGGAACTGCCTCACAGAATTCTTCAGTATTTATCAACCAACACTGACACAACTACCTGAATATACACACACACACACACACACACACACACACACACTACTCTTCAAGGCCAACGACAAGTAAAGGTGTATTCCAAGTATCTAACACATCGCTTGGAAAATAGGATACACTCAGTAAATAGAGAAGATAAAATGTTTATTGGGGGAACCTAAAAAAAACCAATATATTTGAGTATTTAATTGGCTCTGGGTTTACTTTAATGTGCTATAAACGTCTTGCACACTGTGACCACAAGGCCAAAATCCTGGAAAAAACAAGAATGAATTCTATCTAAAATGATAAACGTGCTGTGGACTATATTTTAGGAAGAGACAAAATACACCCGGCCCTTGGCTACAGATTTGGGATTTTCAGAAAACAAATGGGTGACCACCATTATAAAGCAGAATTTGCTTGGCATATATACTTCATGAATTTAATAACGTAAAGCAAGGGCATAAATCCAATTATAAATGCAAAAAAATCAATCAAGACAAGCACTTTTTTTTTTTTTTTGCGATACGCGGGCCTCTCACTGTTGTGGCCTCTCCCGTTGCGGAGCACAGGCTCCGGACACGCAGGCTCAGCGGCCATGGCTCACGGAACCAGCTGCTCCACGGCATGTGGGATCTTCCCGGACCGGGGCACGAACCCGTGTCCACTGCACCGGCAGGCGGACTCTCAACCACTGTGCCACCAGGGAAGCCCAAGACAATCACTTTTTAATAAGGCAAGAGAGCACAGTGCTCATGGTGCTCTGGATATAGAACACCACAGCCTTGTGTGTGAATCCTGATTTGCCACATACTAACCATTTGAACTTGCGCTAGTTAATTCCTCTGTAAGCCTTAGTTTCTTCATCTGAGAAACACAAGGAAATAATAGTAGTGTCTTCCTTTACAGGGTCATTGTAAGGATTAAATGAGATAATGCATATAGTTTCAATAATAATAACTGAGTAAGTGTAGGGATTTCAGAATGTCTAAGAGGTTAAGTTATAAGCAGTTGTTAAAGAATTTCACATTAATGAAGAATTTTAGGGTTCTGAGCTTCATAATTACTTGCCCTGTGAAGCAACTCCTTGAAAACTTTTCCCTGGACAGTGCCATGCTCAGTGTCTGCCAAAGGCTAAATGCTTTATAGCTATTTACTAGATGGGAGTCAATGAAGTGCTTGAAGATAAAAGACAACAGAGTTCAAAGAGACTGCAGAAGATAATAATAACAATAATAATAATTTATTATTAACATCCATTAACCCTTACCTGTGTTTGAGGCTGGTGAACCCAGAGGTAGCAGGTGGTTAATAAACCTGGAAAGCACACTCAGGGTCTGATATTAAGGCACGTGTCTCGCTAAGAGTGTCTAGTATGAGAAACTTTATTGCTTTTCTTTTTTTTTTTTTTTTTTTTTTTTACCAGTAAAACCATGTAGGTGGACCTGCTTTTGACACTTCTGCTTTTCTTTCCCATGAAATCATGTAGGTGGGCATGTAGTTCGTGCTTGCTACCCTTTCCCTTTAGCTGCTTTACAACCAAGATAATCTTAACCCTCCTCTTTTAACATACCTTCAATATTTCAAGGAACAGCCCCAGACTCCCCCGTCTTCAAGACAGCCGCCTCCTTTTTCTTGTAAGATCAAAGCAGCACACTCCACACGATTTCTCACAAACAACAAAGGACTGATGATTAACAGGCGGGTAACCGGAGGAGCACAGATCTAGCAGAGCATCATCTCCCACCCCTGTAGGTGGGGAATGTGGGCAGGGAGCCTCCTTTGGAGGAATTGCCACCTTCTATAAAGTGACTTCACTGTCAGTAAGCCTACAGCCCCAAAGAAAAACAACCTTTCCTCTCCTCTGCTTCCACTATATCAACCCCACCAGATTCGATCATCCTATTTTTAGTAAATGCAAACTTTTAGAAAAAGTTTAGAAACGTGCCTGCCAAACGCCCCCCACAAAATCAGGAATACACTCTCACAATTCTTTGTCAAAACTCCATCTCATGAGTGTTACCTAGATACTCACTTCTCCAAGATTTTCCAGTCATTTCAGAGTCCAGAACTATCTATAAGCTCTAAGGGAACAAATTAATTGTAAAAAAGGTGGGGGGGGCAACTTCAAAAACATTTTTACTATGTAAAGAAAAAGGAAGGAAGCAAGGGAGAGATTGGAAGAGGAAAGATCTTTTTGGTCTCACGACTGTTAGTTACATAGATTTCTTCATATCTTTTTCAAAAAAAGAAAAGATAACAAAGGAACAATTAAACTTAGGATTTCTTTCTTTTTCTCTTTTTTTAAAATAGCCTCTGACACCTGTGAATTCAGCTGACACATCTGGTTCACACTGTGGCTGGAAGCTGGCCTGGCGCTCACCACTAGGCAGTAACGCTTTCCAGCTGCGTATAAGGACTCTCATAGGACACCATCCTCACACATGGTCCCTCTTAAAGCAAGACAAACAAGGCCACTCTATAATTTTTTCTAAGCACAGATGAAAACCAGGTCACCGTGTAACCACAAAATACCAAACATCCCTCTCCTAATATGAGTGACTACTGCTTCTTTATTAAGTACAGCTATTAGCCTCACTCTGCTTTCCTCGTAGATTTTTTTTTTTAATGTACACAATCACAGAATTGTCCTCACTTCAAGGCAAACCCGATCAAGAGAAATCCTCTGCTTTTTTACTGCCCTCTTACTGAGATGCCCTGTAGTTCACCCTGCTGTGCATTCTCCATGAAGTGATGGGGAATAAACTGAACTTTTAAAACCATAGGTGTGTTCCTGGTGGTCTTTAGCTGAAGGGCATTGACAGGTATTATTAATTTCACATATATGGAAAATGGTGCTCAGAGAGGTTTTAAAAAACTCTACTAGTGACAGGATTAGAAGCCAGATCTTTCTCAAGTAGTTCAGGAGTATGAAAAAAATGTATATAGATAGATAAGTAGCCTTCGCTTAGGTTACATAGAATATGTCTGTGACATTATGTAAGGCATACTCACCCTTTTTGTGCCCCGAGTCCCCTATCCCAAAACCTGAAAATGCTCCATTATAAGGTTATTCCTTTGCGTTAAGGAACTGACCATTGTACTAAGCTAACTTAACTACTGATTCCACTTTTATCCAAATTAACTTATCAAATCGTTTCCTCTTTAGTGCTGAAAAGTCAGTGTAGTGAGTGAATTGTGATTGGAGACGGTGGACAGAGCGTATACCCCGAGCTTGGTGGGTTGGTCATAGAGGGAGGCCTTGAGGAGTCATGATCGGGAGCGCTGGGAAGCCAAGGTCTGGACAGCACAGAATGTCTAAAAGACACGGAGCGGGGAAAGCACTGGAGATAAAATTTAACAACTTTCCATTTTTCCCCCTAGGGTCCACTTTGCATATTTCTTTATAAATTAGGAGAGATCACTAGGCTGGGAGTTCAGAGACCTTAGTTGTAACGCTACCTATGTTACCATTTGATTCTTTTCGACAAGATACTGAACTGTCTGAACTAAGTAAAAGCAGTAGATCGGGTTCTCCAATCTACTGATCTCAAAGGCTCCCTTAATGATCTACGGTTCTACGGAAGGATGATCTTTAAACCATTTCATGCTATTTCTAATTGTGTTCGCATGCCCTCATTTGTTGCTTCCCCAACACTTATTATGCAGCTAGCTGTGCTTAAATGTGTGCTAAATTATGGGGAAACAAAGACTGGTCTCCACCCTATAGCAGTAGACACGCAAAATCCTATTTGTAAGCTTCCTAAGTATATTCGTAACATAAACATACTTTGTATAATTGCTGTTGACAGAGTAGAACGTCAAAAGTTTCCAACATATGTGTTTACATCTATTCACCTGAGTTAAGTTTTAGAAAACATGTCTGAGTCCAGGGACAACACTGATTACTTTCTTTCTAGATCTGAAAGCCCAGAATAACGCTCCCATCCATAGCTGTTCAACATATACAAATAACAGACCATCTTAAAAGACAGTGTGGTTGCAAATGTGGTAGCACAAATACGAAAAACACCAGCATCTACTTTGCAGACATGAGTGCACTAGCCAGATTTTGTGAATGTTACGAATTCACAATGGCTAATAATTAGTGCATGTAAGCTTAACATAACGTCAGTGGGAAACACAGAACAAAATAGCACATCTCACAAGATGCTGCTTTCCTGAACTCTTGATGAAATACTTTCTCTCTTTATGCAGATACTTGAAATTTCCAGTTAGGACTTAAAACTAGGCAGAATATTTTTTCAGTGGGACTCTGGGATTTCTTCTTTGGAGATGTGTAAGAAAGTGCTAGTCAGTTGGGTTAGGCTCCATGGTTATTTGCACATTTTTCTGATTTTGAAGTTATCTCTTTTCTACTGTAAAAAGATAATCAAGGAAAATATTTTATATGTGATCTCTCTTTTTACGTATGTCTCACTCTGCATACAACCTCAACCCAGCCAGCGTACACTTTTTTTCACTTTTTCCTAGTTTAAAACTGCCACCGTAACTGTTTTGGCAAGGTCCTTATGGGTTACATGAATATCATTCAGGGTCAGAAACTGCTCCTCCATTAGCTGTGCTTCAATTCTTCCATAACCAAATGCCATTTCCAAAAAAGAGTAAATGTATTTTAAATAACAGGACAAAAATGAGTTAATTCAAGAAAAATAGGTGAACGCTACCCACCACTACTGGCCTGAAACAGGGAGGGGTATGACAGATCAGTGCTCTTCTCTCAAGCATTGCTATGTTTTCCTTTGCTATCCTTTGCTCCTAACCTCCACTTCACATAGCTGTTACCCTCAGGCCAGGAAGGCAGTCAAGTGTAGAAACCACCAGGTAGAATCCACTAGACAGGAGCTGAGATGACGCTGTTTGCAGAACCTATTTCCATGCATCTCTGCACCTGCATGGAGGTACTAGAACAGTGAGTGGGATATTATCACCTGGTCTAATTTCCCTTGACTGCAAGTGTGTAAGTCACAGACCCAAGACTTGATTGGACTGAAATACCAAACTCAAATTAATTTGAAGTAACTTTAAATACCCTTTATTTTGTACAGGTCATTAGACCCAAATGTAGACTTATTTTTCCTTTTGTTTTATTCCGAGTGTATGTGTGTATGCATGTTGAGAGACTGCAATTTCTTCAGAGAAGAATTAGCAAAATAATGAGGGTTCTAGAAACCTAAAGAAGACTATTATCTTCAAGTATTTGAAAAATTATCATATATGATAGAAGTCAATTTATTAAATATTTTCTCCAAAGGTAAGATTTGGCTTAACGAAAAGAATTTGCTATAAGGCAAGAGTTGGTTCAAATTTTATTTTATAAGCTAGAATTTTCTAATATAAATTAAGCTGCCTGCCAAGGTGTTAAATTTTCTCTGTAGATGCTCAAACAGAAATTGAATGACCATTTGGAGAAGGAAATCAAAGAACTTCCTTGTGCTTACAAGTTGCAGTATTAGCTGTATTTTCCAACTCTGATTTCTCTTTTTATTCTCTCCTTTTCTTTCAATTTTGGCACACATGGAAGTATTTCACACAATGTGTCACATTGCAAATTTCTTGCTTAAAGCAATGAAAAGAGAAATTTCTTAAGGAAATGTCACTGATTTTGTAGGGACAACTTTAAATTTTATTGATAGTTATTGTGGCAAGCGGTGAAGTTGAATTCATCTATTAGCAACACCTCTTTCCATTCAAGGTGAGAACATGGGTTTTAGGGTAAAATAAGGAGGGGTGATCAAGGAAAATATCCTTTTCCTGGGGCATACATGTCTACCCTCATTTTTTCTGCACTGTTTTTGATTCTTCCAATTTACATGGGCATTTTAATGAATAACTTCAGCGCAAAGCTCGCCTAGTGTATTTAACCAATACCAAATAATACCAAGAAATGGAAATAGACTACGAAAGTGTTTCTAAAGTTTAATGAATGGGTGGCATCTCTCTTCTCTGAAAGACTTAAAGAATGAATTCATTTCTTAGGTATTATCTGCATCATTTTTTTTTTCTTTAAGGGACTCAAGCCACTTGTTTCTAGATGGCAATATTTTTCCTATCTGTTTTCTCAAAATGTCACTGCCCTAATGTGATTGTTTCTTAAGATGTCTGTTCACAATTCACTTTTTAGACAGGTAGATTGAATTTTAATTGTATTATGAGATTTTGCAAGTAAATTGGCTGAGTAATACTGAGTCAATCCACCTTCTTCTAAGCACTCATTCCTAAATAGGCCTTTTATTTTTCAAAGGAGGGGCACTATTTTTTTCAAAAACACATTCATTACCATTAACAGTCTTAGGCTGACCTGACTGTGTAGGGAGAATACTGATCAGGTAGAGGAAAGTGAACAGTATGTGTGACTGTTACTGCAAGAGCCAGCTGTGCCAGCATTTCTGATTTAATCTTTATTTTGACATTTTCCTCTGTCCTCCCTCAATTTCAGGCAACCTATGTACCTTACAATGACTGCATTCCTATAAAGAATGAAGAAAGGGAACAATATTTAGATGTAAAAAAAAATCATTTGAAAATGAAAAT
Organism: Phocoena sinus; assembly: GCF_008692025.1. NCBI lineage: Eukaryota > Metazoa > Chordata > Mammalia > Artiodactyla > Phocoenidae > Phocoena > Phocoena sinus. The sequence continues at coordinate 80,421,121 of NC_045764.1, forward strand.
CCATGTTTAAATAGATTTGTTCAGCAGTGCTTTTTTAGTTATATAAGGTCAGCAGACAAATCCAGCAGTGAAAAGCCAATAATATGTATTTTAGAGTATGATGTTTTGGCATTTCAGGACCTAATCTAAAGTACCAGTATAAAGGATTTTCTTTTGGAAATGGAAAATTTAAGATAACCTGTCATGAAAGTCCAAGTGACATGTACCTATTCAGAAATGTAAAAGAATGGAGAGGCGATTAATATTCATTGAGCATCTACTATGTGCCAGACTCTTAGCAGCAACTATTTCATTTAATTTTCGAAATAACCCACTGAGGTATAATTTTATTATTCCTATTTATTTGGTGGAAGAAAATGAAGCCCTGAAAAGTTAGAAAAACTTGCCCAGGGTCACATATCTGGTAAGTTAGACTTGTCTTTGACTTCAATACAAGACCTCCCAATTCTAAGGGCTGCACAGGGACAGCAAAAGAGCATGGCTCTTGCCTGCAGAAGGCAGGTGTCAAGTAGGCTTGGAAAAGAATTCCAGTTGCTGTCATCGCAGGGGTGTGTCTTCACCCCTGTTTGAGGAATGTGACTTTACATGTTCCCACTGACCACGTGGGGCTATTATGAGATAAAAGTGAGAACAAAGATTGGAAGTCACTGTGAAGTTGTCTACTTGGTCTGAGTGCCACTGAACTCCAGGTAGTTATTCTGAGGAATCTGAAAGTGCCAAGGTCAACAGTGTAGGAAGACACAATCATTTACATGACTTGGCGGGCAGTATGTATATCTTTGTGTGAATGAATAGGCCGGGGTGAGTAGGATTTGTTGAGAATTAGCAAGAGCTGAAAATGCATAGGGTAAGACCAGCTCTGCACACCTGCCTCTTCACCTAACCGAATACTCACTCTGCAAACAGTCCGCGTTCAGGAGGTCCTGACACTTTTCGTGGCACTTCACTCCGCACTCTGAACACTTCATGCCTTGCCGGGCAATGCCCCACAGAAGCCCTTCACACTCGTAGCAGTAGGTAGGTGTCGTAGCCGTCCAGACCTCAAAGTTGTGTGGGGTGGTGGAGGACATGGGGTAGATCAGTGCCTGCAAAGTCTTCTTGAAGACATGTATTTTCTGTGAAGATGAGACAAGTAACCAACACGAGCCACATTAGTAGATCTGGAGAATTTCATCATAAAACAAACCATTTTACAACTTTTTCCTGAAAACGCTATTTTGAGGGGACCCCTTGATTATTGATTTAAGTGAGGGCAGTCATCAAAATAACTCTGCACACTTATTCTTTGCTCAGTGTCCTAGGGCCCAAGTCAGTTCTTCGAACACAAAGAACTCCCCAGTCTTCATATTGGACTGGGCTCCCTGCTGTGTAAGCTTCTTTCATGGCAGCACAGAGCTCTTGCTGCTTGATAGTGACTATGTCCCTCTATCCTGTGAACTCCACGAGGGCAAGGATGATGAACATACTGCTCACTGCTGGATCAATCCTCAGAGCCTAACCTAGTCTCTGGCTTGAGATAGGTGTTCAGGAAACATCAATTCAAAAAAAAAAAAGGAATTTATATTACTATCCTTGGTCTAAATTGGTTCTTCTGGTGGTTGGTAAAATGATGAAGTAATGGAAAATATTCTCAATGCTGATTTTAACCCTCTAGAAACACTCCCTCCCCTCTTTTATATTCTACCTAGGCCTCATCTCCCGGATTCTATACCCTCTCTAACACTACATCCCTCCCCAGTCCCAAAGTACACTTCTTCTATAGATCTTTCCACAGGGAACTGCTTTCATCACCTATTCCTTAGGAAAGAGCTCATCAACGAATTGATAAGAAAGCCCTAGTAGTAGATAAAGGTTAAATGTGGCACTCTCCCATGGTGCTTTATATTTTAAAGGGAGGTAATATTTAATAGCACATGGAAGCTGTTGGTAGAGTGAGCACTGAACGAGGAGCCAGGAGGCCTGAGTTCACGAGCACAGGCCCCATCATGTGACATATGAAATGGGTTTCAGTAGGCAGGAGCGCTCTTCCCTATTTCTCTAGTGCCTAAACAGTGCCTATCATTGTCCTTGGGCATAGTAAAGGTACAACACATTTTTTGTGTATGAAATTAATGAATGTCTGTTACTCAAGAGTCTTGTGATCTAGGAAGAGACTTAAACTCTCTAATCCTCACTTTCCTGTACTACCTACCTACCGTATTATGTTGAAGATCAAACAGTGAGATGGTAACAAATATAGTCCATAGACTTCAAACACTAAGAAAATACTAAGTATGGGCTTTCCCTGGTGGCGCAGTGGTTGAGAGTCCGCCTGCCGATGCAGGGGACACGGGTTCGTGCCCTGGTCCGGGAAGATCCCACATGCCGCGGAGCGGCTGGGCCCGTAAGCCATGGCTGCTGAGCCTGCGCGTCCGGAGCCTGTGCTCCACAACGGGAGAGGCCACAACAGTGGGAGGCCCGCGTACCACAAAAAAAAAAAAACAAAAAAAAAGACTAAGTACTAGTGTTGATAGTGGAGATTTGTTTGGATGTGTCTGTCCATTTGATTGTCATATCCCACTATGCAGGTGACGTCCTGGTAGAAAGACTAGCACTCTCTGAAGTTACAATTACAAATAACTTCCCACAACTACCTGACGCATAATAAATGGTTATTTACATAAATCCTGTAGGAGTCTAGCTGATAAGCAATGCTAAAAAGGAAGCACTTGTATTTTGCATTAAACATCCTTAAATCTCATTTCAGAATGTCTTCCCACAGCGTTGAAATGGCTAACTTGTCATTATTTTTCAAATCCATAGTATGGCAACAGCATATTTCCCTTTATTAATACATTCCCCTCATTATGTATTTTCCCAGAATATGTTTGTTAATGGTGGAAGGAGGTTCCCTACCAGGGAGTTAAGCATTACTAAAAAAATTTTCTAGCTTTTGAACAGCAAGATGCAGACTTGCTACTCCATGAGGGGCTGGGCAAAGCTCTTTATATTTCAAGTGAGTCTACAGAGCAACAGTAGGTTGAAAATATGGGAAGTTCTCAAGTAGAAGACCCCTGTGTTAGGGTTTGTATCGACAAAACGAGTGGATCCATCACTTTTCAATAAAGATAGTCTGAGCCAATAAATCTCTTGGCTTCATTCCCTAATGAAGATGCCTTGTCTTGAAAAGAACTGTTAAGAGTTCTTTTAGAATCAGATGTATTATGCATCTTTGCTTCCCATCTACTGCCTAGCAGAGTGATATTCAATATCATCAAAGTGACTTGAATGATTCTTGGCATAACAGATTTACAATCAGCTCTCCATTGACAGTTTCATGTTCTAGCTGAGCTGAGGGGCTGGAGGACCGTGTAATGTGTATATGTGGTGTGTGTGAGTGTAATACAAAAATTTTGGTTGAGCCAAAAAAATAAGAATGGACTTTAGGTATATTTGCGATTGCATCATCTGTTGTCTTAGTAGGGGAAAACAACAATTCTAACTCATTGGAACACTGGGTGGGAATAGAACAATCTGCTACTGAATACAAGTGAGAAATACATATTAATTTAGAAAGCAGAGCTGGGCAAAGGGTTGATTTTGAACATGAATTCATCTGTGTAATTTAAATTTGATGATGAACACACTGTAATTCCCTATGTCCATTTTCATTTTATTGAATTCAAGTGACATATAGTCAGTGCTCTAAATCCTTAGGCTATAGTAGGAGTAATAAATATAAGGACCACTTGCTAAAAAATTAAATAGGCTGAAGGAGGGCTTCCCTGGTGGCGCAGTGGTTGAGAGCCCGCCTGCCGATGCAGGGGACATGGGTTTGTGCCCCGGTCTGGGAAGATCCCACATGCCGCGGAGCGGCTGGGTCCGTGAGCCATGGCCACTGAGCCTGCATGTCCGGAGCCTGTGCTCCGCAATGGGAGAGGCCACAGCAGTGAGAGGCCCACGTACCACAAAACAAAAAGAATAAATAGTCTGAAGGAAAGCAAGTGAAAGACAGCTGAGAAGGTTTCATTGAAATGTTTGGTTTGGTTTGGTTAAAGAGGGATGGTCCACTTCATGAAAAGAGGAAGTGAAGCTAAGTTCAAAAAGAAAAAACATGGAAAATTTACTAGACAGCACATTGAAAATCAACTGAATGGGGCATTAGAATAAACCATAACATGTGAAAGCTGTAGAAGCTGGAGAAAAACACTAGGTAATTCACTACAGGGTACATATCCCCAGTCTCAAAAAAGTGATTATGAGTTTTTTCATTCTTGAGTTTTGGGGATATGGGCACGTGTTTACCAAAGCTTGAAAAGTACTCTAAAATAAATGGCTAAAGAGAAATAAAGGAAACACTCCCATTTACCATTGCAACAAAAAGAATAAAATACCTAGGAATAAACCTACCTTAGGAGACAAAAGAGCTGTATGCAGAAAACTATGAGACACTGACGAAAGAAATTAAAGATGATACAAACAGATGAAGAGATATACTGTGTTCTTAGACTGGAAGAAATAACATTGTGAAAATGACTATACTACCCAAAGCAATCTACAGAGTCAATGCAATCCTTATCAAACTACCAATGGCATTTTTCACAGAACTAGAACAAAAATTTCACAATTTGTATGGAAACACAAAAGGCCCCAAACAGCCAAAGCAATCTTGACAAAGAAAAACGGAGCTGGAGGAATCAGGCTCCCAGGCTTCAGACTATACTACAAAGCTACAGTAATCAAGACAGCATGGTACTGGCACAAAAACAGAAATATAGATCAATGGAACAGGATAGAAAGCCCAGAGATAAACCCACGCACATATGGTCACCTTATTTTTGGTAAAGGAGGCAAAAATATATAATGCAGAAAAGACAGCCTCTTCAATAAATGGTGCTGGAAAAACTGGACAGCTACATGTAAAAGAATGAAATTAGAACACTCCCTAACACCATACACAAAAATCAACTCAAAATGGATTAAAGACCTAAATATAAGGCCAGACACTTTCAAACTCTTAGAGGAAAACAGAGGCAGAATACTCTATGACATAAATCACAGCAAGATCCCTTTGACCCACCTCTTAGAGTAATGGAAATAAAAACAAAAATAAACAAATGGGACCTAATGAAACTTGAAAGCTTTTCCACAGCAAAGGAAACCATAAACAAGATGAAAAGACAACCCTGAGCATGGAAGAAAATATTTGCAAATGAAGCAACTGAAAAAGGATTAATCTCCAAAATATACAAGCAGCTCATGCAGCTCAATATCAAAAAACAAACAACCCAAACCAAAAATGGGCAGAAGACCTAAACAGACATTTCTCCAAAGAAGATATACAGATTGTCAACAAACACATGAAAGGATGTTCAGCATCAATAAGCACTAGAGAAATGCAAATCAAAACCACAATGGGGTATCACCTCACACCAGTCAGAATGGCCATCATCAAAACATCTACAAACAATAAATGCTGGAGAGGCTGTGGAGAAAAGGGAAACTTTTTGCACTGCTGGTGGGAATGTAAATTGATACAGCCACTATGGGGAACAGTATGGAGGTTCCTTAAAGAACTAAAAATAGATCTACCATATGACCCAGCAATCCCAGTATGGGGCATATACCCTGAGAAAACCATAATTCAAAAAGATTCATGTACCACAATGTTCATCGCAGGTCTATTTACATTAGCCAGGACATGGAAGCAACCTAAGTGTCCATCGACAGATGAATGGATAAAGAAGATGTGGCACATATATACAATGGAATATTACTCAGCCATAAAAGGAAACGAAATTGAGTTATTTGTAGTGAGGTGTATGGAACTTGAGTCTGTCATACAGAGTGAAGTAAGTCAGAAAGAGAAGAACAAATACTGTATGCTAATACATATGTATGGAATCTAAAAAAAATACGGTTCTGAAGAACGTAGGGGCAGGACAGGAATAAAGATGCAGATGTAGAGAATGGACTTGAGGACACGGGGAGGGGGAAGGGTAAGCTGGGACGAAGTGAGAGAGTGGAATGGACTTATATATACTACCAAATGTAAAACAGATAGCTAGTGGGAAGCAGCCACATAGCACAGGGATATCAGCTCCGTGCTCCGTGACCACCTAGAGGGGTGGGATAGGGAGGGTGGGAGGGAGACACAAGAGGGAGGAGATATGCAGGTATATGTATATGTATAGCTGATTCAGTTTGTTATAAAGAAGAAACTAACACACTATTGTAAAACAATTATACTCCAATAAAGATGCTTAAAAAATAAATAAAATAAAATAAATGGCTTATGAAAACATTTCTTATTCCAACAAAGCCTAAGATGGAATGATGGTCACTTTAGAAACTGAGGAAATGAACGGCTAAGGAAAGCATGAAAAATACATCTGATAAGAAGGGACTCATGTCTCAGGGGAATACTGCATACTGGGGGAAAGATTAGCAGCAAGGTAAGACCGGATCAAACAAGATTATAAGGACATAGTGTGGAGTTTTTGTGGAATAAGGCAAAAGATAGGATACTGGGCACTGAATAAAAACAAAGCAGAAGAAAACAAGGGGAAACAGTCAAATTAGCCATGTACGACGGGAAATGGAAGCCTGTAACTGACCTTTAAGAGTTGAACTAAAGGGAAGAGAAAATATATATACACACACACTTTCATACATACACACACGTACTTAGAGAAGGTAGAAAGATAATAGAGTGTAGCTAATAGGATCTGAGCTGATGTGAAAGGATGGGAACTGGTTAGGTTATCAAGAGAGGGTCTCTGGCCTAGGTAAACAAGGAACTAGACATATGGAGAAGGTGGTCTGAAGAACAAGCAGAGCTCAATTACTGGAATTAGGACTGAAGGACAGAGTGGATTCAGCAATTTGGGAGACTTCCTGCTAATCTATTTTAAGTGTTCCTAAACTTTTCAAATCTTCTACAACGAACATATATTATTTGCTAAAATGTATGTATGTTCTGATCATAATAAAATGCATGCTCACTGAAAGAGTAATTTATAAACCCAAACAAGCATTAAAATAAAAAATAATTTAATTTTTCAAAGTTAGGTACGGTTTGATGCATGTTCTTCCAGTAATTTTTCTATTTATAGCCATGATATCAAGCTTTTGCAATCAAGTAAAGAACAATAAACATTATTTTTATATTACTAGTGTGATTCCAGAAAGTAAGGCAATTTTTATTGTTTCAACACTGCTTTAATCTGTAGAAATGACTACTCTGCTTTCACTCAGGTAAGACTTAGTAGCCAGGTACGACCTTTGGACTCCAAAGAGGAGGATGCTCATATTTTAGACAAAGATTTTGTTAAAAAGTCCTGCTCTGAGAAACTGGAATTTAAAGTGAGTTGCCCTAATATATCGCTTTTTGAACAATTAGGACAGGGAATGAATTGCCTTTTCTATTGATAACTACATGGGGAAATGAAAATGAGTCAGAGAAATAAAGCAATCAAGCCTCCTTCAGGGAACAATTACCAGTGTCTTTGGACCACCAAAATTCCAATCTACAAACTGTTAACACTTATAACAGGAACAAAGCTTGACTGTCTCCATTTGCCACATACCTTTTCTCCTTTTCCCTCTCCTATGTTAACCAGCAACTTAACTAATGAAGTTCTATTTTTCTCTGCATCCTGTGGCCTTCCCTCATAGAACTACGTAAACCATCTCTTTCCTATACTGGAAAACAATCACATTTAGATAATTCCAGGGAAAAAAGTATGCTTCTTTTTTTCACGCGTATTTAGAAATCTACTTACTGTCCTCTAAGTATCCTTTTGCTATTTCTGGACAAAAGCATCAGAAAGATTTGCAGAGCAAAGATTAGGGACAATGTGACCTTTGAAATTGGTCATGAGCATGAGGACAGAACAATGGTAGAATACGTTCCTGAGTATAAAAACAGACATAATTTCATGACTGGTTTACTCATTAGACTAATCATTACATAAGACTGACTGTAGAAGCTAAAATTACTTGGGTAAAATTTTTTGTCACAGAAAGTGCTAACAGAGACTAAAACTTATGTGCCTATACATGGAAGACTGTAAGTAATTTGTTTTTACTTATATTGTTTGATAACATGTACTAATTACCAGTGACCTAAGTAACTTATGGACTGAGTCCAAATAAAGAGGGTAGAACAGTGATAAAATAGATGGTTCAATAATTTAAGGAGAGGACAATATAGTATATACAGTCTGAAGTACAATATGGTTCCATGCCAATACATGACATGGAACTTGATCTGATAACAAATTAGGGTAAATTTGTCATGTACTATATAAGTATCACTTTTTCTCCAATTCAAACTTTCAATGAAAAAATACATATATACAAATAAAGAAGGTGGTATGAGATGAGTAACTTATTAAATATAAGCGGCCAAAAATAATTTGAATTTCTCCACTGGGAGAAACTTTAGGCATTTTAATCTGGAAAGTCTAATTCTTACCAGTCGGGGCAGAGACTGAGTTCTTATAAATCTTCTGACAGAGGCCATGAAAGAACAGGAAGAAGGGTTAGGATATTATAAAAGGAAGAGAGGGAAAAGGGTGACCCTCCCTCTTAAAGGGAACCCATTCTATTGTTCTCTCGTAAAACCAAGAAAGTCAATCGTGTAGCTATGTAAAGCTGTGTAGTGAAAGTAGACAATCATAAAAATAGTAACTAATATTTATGCATCCAAAATGGCTGAAGTGCTATTTGTTATCTCATTTGATTCCCCTCCAAATCCTCTAGAAATATTAGTATATTCATTTTGTTTATTGGAAAACTGATCTGGAAACCTGGCAAATGAAGTTGATATAGCCCACTAGGTAAGTGTTGGGAAAAAAACATTTTACTATGTAGGAGGGCTGCAAAGAAAGATTCCCCAGGCATCTAAATACATAAATAAATAAATGGGACTTAATGACAGATTTAAAAAAGCAGGTTCTGTGGAAACCTAAGAAGTATGTTTGGGATCCAGTTAAACTCCATGGGCTTGGATCTTTGGGTTTTCAGACCATTTTCAGATAGGGCATTTAGACTTGACTTCTACCTAATGTGGGCATTGAGGGTAGTAATCAGAGACTAAGCATTTTCAGATCTTTATGTATTTTTTCAGGACAGAATTACTGATCAAGTTTAAAATTTGAAAAGTATTTTAATTAAACGTTTAAAAATAAGAGAACTGGGCTTCCCTGGTGGCGCAGTGGTTGAGAGTCCGCCTGCCGATGCAGGGGACACGGGTTCGTGCCCCGGTCCGGGAAGATCCCACATGCCACGGAGCGGCTGGGCCCGTGAGCCATGGCCGCTGAGCCTGCGCGTCCGGAGCCTGTGCTCCGCAACGGGAGAGGCCACAACAGGGAGAGGCCCGCGTACCACAAAATAAATAAATAAATAAATAAATAAATAAATAAATAAATAAAAAATAAGAGAACTAAGCTCATATTTATTATAATAAATGTAAACTGAAGCCAACCATAAAAAGACAAATTCTGAGATTGAATTTTAAAACTAAGCTATCTGTTTTTATGAGATATGCATAAAACACATTAAGATTTAAAGGAAGGGCCAGAAAAGGTTCTATCAAGGAAGATACTAACCTAATTACTTCAGTGAGCTGTATTAATATCACATAGAATATGTTTAAGGAAAAAACATGCAAGAAATTAACAGGATTGCTACCAAAAGTTGAAAGAAACAATTTATCAGGGATATAGAAGTCCCAAAACTTATGTACTGAACAGAAAAGGCTCATATGGGATATCTACAGTGCTGATCATGTACTAAGCCATAAAGCAATTTTCAATTAAATACTAAAGACTGAAAATACAGTCCACGTCCTCTGAACACGATACAGTAACAAAAATAAAGCCCTTATCTTTGGAAGATTAATGAATATACTTTCTAAATAACTGATGAGTCAAAATATTAATCACTGGACAATTTAGGAAATAATTCTATCTCAACAACAATAAAAGCACTATATATCAAAACTTGTATGATGCAGCTAAAGTGTGCTGAGAGGAAAATGAATAGTTTAAAATGCATTTGGTAGAAAAGACAAAAAGAAAATTAGGTTATACAAGTGTGGTAAAAATATAAACAGAAGCAACAAAATGATAGACACGAAATCTCTGAAGTTTAGAAGGAGGAAGAAAATGAAGAAGGAATACACAAGGGATGGAAATATTCTCTTTTTAAAGCTGAATGATGGATATAAGGTGTTTGTACTGTTATTTACTCCCTTCATTTATGTTGTAGATATTATTTTGTGTGTATGCACTAGTTAATAGCAACAATAAAAATTAACAGACTACATACTCAACTTAGTAAGTTAGAAAAATAGCTTCAGGGAAAATATAAAAAGTAGAAGATGAGTAAGAGCAGAAATAAATGAAATATAAAACAAAGAAACAAAATATGGAGTCAACAAAAGAAATGCCAGAGAATCTCTTGCAGTACTGACTCTATAAAAGAGAGGAAAAGATACAAATAAATAAGATGAAAACAGCACAAGCTTTTATAAATGATACAATTATATGAACAATTTGACGGTATTAAGTTTGCAAATTTAGAAAAAAGGATAACTTCCTGGAAAAAATATAAATGATTAAAACTGACTCAAGAACAAATGTTTAAATAACATGGATAGAATTGTTGTACTACATAAATTGATTTAGCAGTCATATAACCACCCTAAAAAATCAAAAACAAAAAAACGTACAAGACGGTTTTAGAGGCAAGTTTTGTCAGTCTTTCAAGGTTAGCAACACTTACTTTATGCATATCACCCCAGAGAAGTGGAAAAGGAAAGCTTCCCTACTTATTTTATAAAATTCGTTTATTCTTGATGCCACAATTGTTCAAAGACATGGTAAACCATAGACCATTTTACTAATGAATAAAGGTGCAAAAATCTTACATAATTAGCAAACATATGAGAAAACTGAGGCCAAGAAAATTTCAGTAACTTGCGTAAATTCCCTCAGCTAGTAAATGGTGGACTTGGACCAACATTTTTCTCAAGCCAAGGACCATGATTTCCTTCTCTTGAAGAAGGAAAGCAGCAGCCCCAATAGCAATACTACTTGTAAACAAGAGATAATCTGTATATTTGGTGTCATTGCTGATGACTCCCCTATCAGTACTCCCTGCAATCTGCCCCTCAGTTGCAAAGGTGACATGGAGGCACTGGGCTTAGCAGGTACTCTGGATACTTCATCCTAAGCCCCTGTTCCACTGCCCTGACTGCCACTGCTGTGCCTGGCAAGACATTTCTTTAATTCTCTCTCATTGTGAGAGAAGTATTATTACATTAATTTAACGATGAGATAAACAAGTCTCAAGGGAGACAAAGCATATTGATAAGAAATGAGTTCTCAAAGGTACTAAGAGGTGGAGCTGAGATTCAAATTCAGGCCATATCACTTCAATACTTGTTCACGTGGTATGAAAGGATTCCTGTTCCTGAGCGGGAGTCCGGAATCCCTGGGTGAACTGAGCCTGCAACTTCCAGATTGAACCCCAGGCACCAGACAGGTGTTCTGACCTGCTTCCTCCTTCCATGTTTCTTTCTAGGTCATGCCAGGAATAGGACCCAGCTCTGATATCCTGTTTATCCCCACACCTAATTCTTGCCAGTGTCTTTTCTTTGGCCTGAATCCTGTTATTGGAAGAAGGACCTCTATCCTCCTAGACAAATCAACCCTTTATGAGAATTGACACTCCCTATAAGCCTGCCCTTAGGCCAGCCTCCTAAACATGGACATCAACCCAGATAGAACAGTGTTCTAGAATCTCTTTTAGCCTTGGTGATCTGGATTCCTCACTCTACCTGAGTTTCTCATAACCATCCTCTAAGCCTGTCTTAGTCTAAATACCCCTGCCTACCAAAAGCTTCCATTATGAACTATAGCAACAGTGGGTACAGAACACAGTATCTCAGCTCCTCTCTCACTATAAGCATCATGACAGCAGGGATTTTTAAATGAGTTGTTCTCTGCCTTATTTCCAAAATCTGAAACAATGCCTGAAATACAGAAGACAGTCAATTAATATTTGTGGAAATAGTGAATGGATCTACTGTGACTGTGCTACTCTTGGCTCTAAACCTAGGAAACTACCACTGAGAAAGCAAGCACAAAGCTAGGCAGTGTAGTGCCAGGCGGATTATTGTTGTGGTATATGGATACTAGATTGTTATCCTGTCTGGTGCTATTAAACCAGATGGGAATATTTCAAAGCTGTAGTACTTAAGGGCTGATTAGACGGAGATTCCCAATCAGTCCCAGTAGCTCCCTGTGGTGACTGGGAATTGGTGATGGACGGGGCGCCTGGCAATACTTTGCCCACCGCCAACAGTGTGTCAGTGGAGGTGGTGCTGGCTGACGCACTGTCATCTTGCATCAGACTTTATAGCCCTTTCCTTCCTTGGAAGAGATGACTGAGCTTTTTACCGCACATCTCTTTAATTCAAATAGAAGGGCTACCATTTTCCACATGGCCAAGCCTTTTTTCTTCATGTAAAGGCAAATATTTCATGCTTCACATTCAGGGTGCCTGGGACTCACAAACTGGGAAGTGGAAAGTATTTGCTCCAGCATTTATGTTAGTTGCCCATGTAATGACTTAATGTGACAGCTTGTCAAGAGTGGCATTTAATATGCCTGTTGTACAGAAGTCATATTTCATTTGCTTTTTGAGACATGGGCCCCAGGGCTACGGGCTCTATGAGTTTTAGAGGGAGCTGATGATGGACTCTGTTCATCCACTCAACACCCACACAGAAATATCTTCTACATAGGTCTTCTGAAACTAAAGAAGCAAAATGATATGTTTAAGTAAAGGAACAGTAGATCAATAGCTAATTTAACTATGAAGTGAGGGTGCGGTCTCTGTCAGAGCCTCAGAAAATGTAGCAGCATTCCTCTAATATCTGTCGCTTTCCTCTTCACTTTTCATAGGAATGAGTATTTGTGCATTAAACCAAATAGCAAATTCTAAAATATAAGAAAGGAACAGTCTAGGAGTCTATCAATAAAAACCTTCCATCTTGATTATTTCCTTGATTATTTCCTCAAAAGCAAAAGACTGGATACTTTGAGATTCAGCAAGCAATATGAAGCTTTCTCATATACCAGAGAATGTTTACTTTCTTTCGTACCCAAACTATAGTGAAAATATTACATGGCGTCATAAACCCAGCAGATAAGAATAAGCCCCCGGGAAAGCAGCCATATTTTAAAAATCCTATGGCACAATAAAAAATGTTCTGAACTTGCTGTAGCACCCAGATATCCAAAGGGACATGTACTATTGCTGATGTAGTACTTAAGGGATGACTGGGTTGGGGAGGGCGGCTTGCTGATAGACACCTAGGAAAGGTTGGCTTTGGGTGGAAAATGACAATGACAGGAAGAAGAGAATGAAAAATATAAATAATGGTGTTTAAATGGCAAGTGTATAGAAATTTAAAACAAGTAATAATAGTGGCCACATTTTTATTCTCTAAAAATGACAGTGTCTCTAAAATTGGGGGAGGTAGAGTACATAGTTGCAATAAAGGAGGGCACAGATAAATTGTCTTGGATAAAAGCCCCAGCAGAGGGACTTTCCTGGTGGTCCAGTGGTAAAGAATCTGTCTTGCAATGCAGGGGACACAAGTTCGATCCCTGCTCAGGGAACTAAGATCCCACAGGCCGCAGGGCAACTAAGCCCGCGTGCCACAACTACAGAACCCACATGCTCTAGAGTCTGCGTGCCACAACTAGAGAAGAGAAAACCCAAACACCACAATTAGAGAGAAGCCCATGCACCACAACGAAAAGATCCTGCGTGCCTCAAAGAAGATCCCAAGGGCGGCAACTAAGACCCGATGCAGCCATAAAAATTAATTAATTAATTATTTTTTAAAAAGCCCCAGCAGAGTGGCTGTGCAGGATGCAGTTACCATGGCACAACACCCACTGCTCATTGGAATCACCTGGAAGTTTAAACAAAACAAAACAAACCTCTTCTATCCAAGCTGTACTCGAAGCCAATTAAATCAGAATCACGGGAGTGAGACTCAGACATAAGTATGGTTTAAAGCTCCCCCAGGTGATTCTAATGAACCAAATTCAAGAATCCCTGACCTACTTGTACCTTCTAACCATGCTGGTTCTTTCATTCAACAAGAATTGACAAAGCTTCTATCTTATGTCAGACAGTGTACTAAGCAATAGGGATGAAAATATTTAACAAGAACGACAAACAGGATATAGTGCTACCTTCATGGAGTCTAAAAGGAAAGGCTTATGCAAAATAATCAAACTGTAGTAACAAAAATAATAAGAATACCAGCTTGTATTTATTGTTTACTGTACCCTAGGCTGTGTAAGCAGGTTAAATATTCATCCACTCCCTTAATCTTCTGTATTATTATCACCTCACTATACACATGAAAGAACTCAGGCTCAGAGAAGTTACATAACTTACCAGACATAACAATGCTAATTTAGTGGCACAGATGGGACTCACCCCAAGCAGCCTTCACTCTTAACCATGCTATACCATACTATACTATGGAGGTCATGATTAAATGCTAGAAAAGCCCTGTGGAAGAAACTAATAATTGAGCCAGAAGGGGAGGAGGGTGTTTGGGAAAGCCTCCAAAAGGAAGCAAAACGTGAACTATGTAAAAACTTAGCAGGATTTTTTTAGGTGGACAGTGACAAACTGTGTTAGGATGCAATCGCATTTGTAAAGATGGGAAGGTGCGTGCATGCTTGAGCAGCACAGGATAATTTGCACGATCGTGCAGCTGAGGCCCTGAGAAACTTTGTTTAGGGTCAGACTTTCCCCACGTTCCCAATGATCCCTAGAACTCTGGAATGAACATAACAAACAAGCAGCCCAGGCAGAATGCTTTTCCCCAGACCATGATCAATGCATAGTTAGTAACTGACTCTGCACCTACCAATTCCTCATTATTTAGAGATGTCCTAATCACCATAGCCAGGGAGAGTCCAGATTTCCGGGCAGCCAGGGTCTTAAAATAAAACCAAAAAAACACAGAATTATGAGGTGACTGCTATGTACCTGTTACTCAGCAGAAGGTGAAAGTGTAAAAGTACAGACTATCACTATTCACACTTTAGTCAATAGGGACCTACCATTTTCAGCAGTCAGCCAGTTCATCCAGAACGTGGAATCATAGGACACTAAAGCTGAAAAAGTCCCTTTAGATCATCAAACCTAGCCTCTACATTTTACAGATGATAAAACTGAGGCCCAGCAAAGCAGGCTTGCAGCCCAAGGTTTCTAGGCTAGCAAGAGGCTCCTAAGACATTGTTTTTCCCCAAGACAATCATAATCACATTCCTTCATAAAACATAACCATTGATACAGAGCCAGCTGATCTGTCTGATAGCCCTGAATCACGACTGGTACTAGATGATTCTTGAGTTGTCCACAGTTCCCTGAAATATGCTTCCATATCTGGCCAGAATATTTTCTTCCAAGGGTCCATTTTACCAACTGAGAATCATCATTAGACTTGTTTGCTTCACTCAATGTTGGTAACTTAGGTGATTTTAAATAAGAGTCACATCCCTTTAGTTTCCCCTGTAAAATAGAACCATTATGCTGCTCCCACCTGAAACATATACAATATAATATACTCGATGGTGCTATAGAGAACTCTGGAAATCAGGAGTTCTATGTGGGAATATTAAATCTTCTCTCCCGATAGGAACAAAGGGAAGTCATAGTGGAATAAAAGATCTGGTCAGAAATATATCTCCTTGGAGCTACAAAGCCATTGTGCCCAGTTAGGTTCAGTACAGTCCTAAGTGAGCAGATGACTCACTCCTCACTTGTAAACTCCTACCATCTCCACTCCTACCACGTAAACTTATACAGGACTTACCTCTAAAGATGATCTTCCATCTCGGACAACTACTGTCCCTAAAAATATGTTTTTATTTTATTTTAGCCTGTATTTGTACCTGTTGTTTATGTAAATTGGTCTGTCTTTCAGAATTGAACTAGATGTTAAACCTTGGAGAACCCAAACTTCTTATTCTAATATGTCTCTTTTCATTTCCCCATCTTGCTCTCTTTGATCCCATGAATACGAGCCGTGTACATTTGAGAAGATTGCCAAGTATTAATTAAGTAAAATGAAAGTCACTTACCATGGCCTGAAGTGTCCAAGTGACAGAGAAAACAAAATATAAATAATTAGACATATGACAGGTGAGAAAAGAGTGTAATAGTGTTAAATAAGCCTAACACTTAAAAACAATGTCACACTGTAATGGCAGGAATCTGAGTTAATTGTACAGACGTATCATGCTTTCCAGCATAAGATTTTTCCAGGCAAGATTTTGTCTTTCCTAATTTGAAACTAAAGTG
The DNA here is from genome assembly GCF_008692025.1 of Phocoena sinus. Taxonomy (NCBI): domain Eukaryota; kingdom Metazoa; phylum Chordata; class Mammalia; order Artiodactyla; family Phocoenidae; genus Phocoena; species Phocoena sinus. Next base: position 80,437,510 of record NC_045764.1, read on the forward strand.
ATGACCTTCAGATGAAGGTTATCATAGCAAAATTGAAAATTACTGGTATCAAGAAATTGTGCACGTTGTTGCTAAAAGGAAAACTTCAGTTTCTCTGAAGGAAAATGTATTTTCATATAATAAACTATTAAGAATAAGCCTCCAGGAAAACAGGAAAACATTGTGAATGATAGAAAACATTTCTTTTTCATGTTGATGGGCTATTTGTTTTTAGAATTTAATACAGACTATTATCAATTCTTTGCATCTCTAAGCAGTCCCCAGCATATTTCCTATAGGAGAGTTTGTCATTCAGAGTTATGTTCAGGGCTAATAAAGGTTTTAATGACTTGGAAGCCATGGTTTTCTTTGGAGAGTGGAACAGCTTATTAATTTGGCTAGACTTGATCTTAATATATGAGAATAAGGAACTGATTAATATTATCTGCATGCTTCATAAAGCATAAAGTTTACTGGGTTAAGATGAAGACTGTCAAATACAGCCTTCAACTGCAAAGTAAACTTGTGGTCACCAAAGCCCAGGTGCAGCAGCCCACTTTGCATACTGTGTGACTTCTTTCTGCTCAATTATAGGGCCATTTTAACTCAATTTGTAATTTCAACTAATATTAAAAGCTGTCAAAAGGTTAGAGTTATTTCCTCCATCTAATAGATTTTAAAGAAATAATAAATATAACACTTGCCAGCATCCAGCTTCTCCTGTGTTTTATTCTGTGAAATATTTACAGGCTAGGCATTTAATGAGAAGGACAGTATGACATCTAATAAAGATAAAGACAATGTATGCAATCAAAATGAATTAAACAGGAGTGACTCACCACATCTCGTACAATAGGCAGAGTTTTTTTCCTTCGGAGATCTGGCATACTATCAATACCATAAAGTCCCCAACCGGCTCTGAAAGAGGGGACAAAGGAATGATTTTAATGGTTAACTGACTCTTTATAAGAAAAATTCCACTCTTTGTAGTAAAAAGACTGTGAAAAAAGGTTAAAGGATTATCATGCTGGTTCAGACAGCAGCAAAGATCCAAGACTCAAGGACCTTGCCCAAAAAGGACACTACCACACAGAGTGATCTCTTGCCTTCTTAGATAGTTCCATACTTTGACACTTTATAGATGGCCTGATTTGACACATTGTTTTACTGTACCACAGAGAGGACAACTGAAGCTGTTAGGTATATGGAACTTTGCACCTCCAGGAAGAAACAGAACCAAACAAGTTCTGCTGAAAGTTTGGTCTGTCTGCAATGGTAAAAAAAAAAATTACTTTTATTGTAAAGATACTATGTTTTGTGTATATTGCATCTTCACAGATTGAACTCTAAAGTGGCATCTCAAGGATTTATAGACACATCTAAAGTATTAGTGATTACTCCAATACCAGAATTTCCACTTATCTGAAGTATCTAAAGATAAATGCACAAGATTATAATAATTTGTTATACATGGATGTTCACTACAACTTTTTTTTTTTTGTGGTAACAACAAAAGCTAGGTCACCTGAATATTCAACAACAGTATACTGATTGAATGAATTACAGTATATTATACAAGGGGAAGGATGCAATCGTTAAGGTGAATAAGGTAAATATATACGTGTATATACGAGAAAATACTTACAGTATGTTCAGAAAGCAAGTTTGCCTATTATTATGTTTCGTATGGTCCCACATTTGTATGTGCATTTATATATACACAGAAAATTTCTAGAAATATATTCACCAAATTGGTAAACCTCTGTTTACCTCTGTTGAGTGAGAGAAACTGGGTGATAGAAAAAGAGAAGACTCTCCCTATGTTATAAATCTGTTAATGTCCAATGTTTTTATAATAAGCATGGGCCGTCTTTGCAATTTAAACTAATTTTAAAATATTAATATTAATACTTATTAAAATAAGTTTAATAGAATGAATTGGGTTTTTTTGTTGTTTTTCTTTTTTTTGCGGTACGCGGGCCTCTCACCGTTGTGGCCTCTCCCGTTGCGGAGCACAGGCTCCGGACGCACAGGCTCAGCGGCCATGGCTCACGGGCCCAGCCGCTCCGCGGCATGTGGGATCTTCCCGGACCAGGGCACGAACCCGTGTCCCCTGCATCGGCAGGCGGACTCTCAACCACTGCGCCACCAGGGAAGCCCTGAATTTGATTTTTTATTGCATTAAAGCTAGTCTTTTTATACAACCAAAAAGGTGCTAACGTCATTGATGACAGCTACTCCTTCCACTCACTTGAACTGCAAAACCCCTGCTAACCTCTAGCTGAGAGTCAGCTTCTGCACCAGAAACACCACAATTCATACTGCTGGGTTTAGGTGGGCAGCTCTGCCACTGGAATAGGCTACAACAGCCAAAAACAGGTTATCAGCATTTTACTGTCCAGTTTTCACTGACACAGAGATTGTTTCTTCATTTCTGCTGCTTAATTTAACAAAGGGAAACCTTTGTCTTATTGGATCTCTCTTAGTAGCCACAGTCTTAACTCAAATACTTCCAGTTGTACCAATTTGGTGATCTTGGACAAATTACAAAGATGCATCATACAACTCATACTAAATATTAAAAGCAAAATATTAATAAAGATAAGATGGTAATAAATAGTAATAATGCCATAAACTACATGTCTGAAAATGAGGACCAAATGCAGTAATAAATGTGAAATATTAAAACCACTGAACACGGGTAAGAAGGATGTCAGTGACGAACAGAACATACTTAAGGTCACACACCTGAACTAAAAGTTACCTGTAGATCATAGAATACAGGACAAGAGTAATTGTGGGGCAGAGATCAAGGAAGAGCAAAGAAAGAAGAGGGGGAAGGAATAAAAGATGGGAGAGGAGACAGTATGTGGTAGGGGAAGATGACACTTAAGTAGTCCACCACTGAACCTGTGAAAAAGGAGTTAATACAGCTTCCACCGTTTTCTAGAATAATGCCAATTGACACTGTAGGTTAAGGGCTGTGATAGTCACGGTGACAGTCAGAGATGAAGAACTGCAATCACAAAAGAATCATTGGCAGCATCTCCTTATGAACTGCAAGAAACTGCAGAGTATAGGAGGAGGAAAGGGCAGTGAATATTTTTTTTTTCTTTGCAACACTCACCTTCAGAAAGACTACTGCTCTCTCAGTGTGACGTCTTGCTTCCCTCCTATCCTATTTCCGTATTATTGCCTTCTCCCTGCCTTGACCCTCCCACATCCCAAACATCAAATATATGGGAAAAGGATTATGTGAGCGGGTTCCTAAAAGGATTTTTCCAGTTTCATTTGCTCCAGTCTAAGGCTCTGATTCCAAGCAGTTTCTACTTTCTCTCCTCTGTGAACAGGATAATAATGGCATAAAATGTACCTCTATAAATGTCTTTCCATCACATTACATAGCAACCATACTAAGTGCCTCCAAGTGTTTTGAAGTTACTTTAATAACTTTGTAAAGAAACACATTCAATTGTGATAATGGTTGAGAAAATTATTTATAAACTGCCAAGTGTTATATAAATGAGTTATGTGTTTTCTTCCTATCAATAACAAATTATTTATTTTCTTTATGTTTTCCTTCTTGTGGAACTTAACTTCCCAAGCCAGCCTAGAATTTTGAGCAACCTCGTATTTTCACAAATTCAGGAATCAATTACACATATATATGTTCTTGAACCTCACACTTCACCCTTATGCTTCTCTCGTCAGAACAGAGAGATCCAAGAACCCAGGGCGAACTTGAACCCAAGTTAGAAGACATGGATCCAAAATTCATCTCTGTCCCCTGAGTTTGTCACTTACTTTCATTAAACCTATATTTTTAAATTGCAATGCAATAAAAATGTTCTCTTAACCTTCACAGATAGTCCCCAAAATGTTCTTTATCGGGTTGTGTTTCCTTATAATTTTACATTTTCATCATTACTATAAGAAGTTTGTATAAATGTATACTTTAATGAGCTTATCCATCAAGTAATAATAAAATTTTATTTCAAACATGCATCTTAAAAAACAAACAAAAAAAACCTGCCCTAATAGCCTCACCTCATGAACAGAGCAGTGCTTGGTGAATACTGTGCTCTACACAAATATCTTTGTAATATTTACTGAGAGACTTCCTAACCAGGAGAGATCTGGGAGCGATTAGATAACAAAAAAATGGTGAAGCCTGGAAAGAACAGTAGGTAAGTAAATTATTGCCTTATAGGCAAGAGGTCAAGTTCATGGATATCCGTTAAAGAAATGAGCCAGGCTTGATGATCTGGAGGTCACAGGGAGTCATCAACACAGGCAACAGCAGACAAGTTAATTCTGAAGGGAAGTCTAATTCTAGGGAAGAAGCTGTTTGATTTCAACCCTTTCTGGTATAGCTGATTGGATTAAGCCATCTTTAACTGTAGCAAGCAAACTAGCTAATTCTAGCTAATATTTATGTGGCGCTTACCAGGAGCCAGAGAGAATGCTATCCATCATAGCCAGTCTTTACAAGCATTACCTCATTTTATTCTCAAAAAATCCAATAAGGTATAACTACAAGTATGTCTCTCATTTTATAAGTGAGGAAATGGAAGCATAGCATAGTTCAGAATCATCCCAAAGGCCATTATCTAAGTCAGAGTTAGCACTGCCAGGATTTGTCTCACCACACTCTACTGCTTGTATGATTACATTATTCCACATTTACAACAATAATATGAGTTGAGGTTTCCCATTAATCCCATTTTGCCTTTAATAAACCGTAAACTGAACAATTTCCCCAGGCCTAGAAATATCTGGCACACCTTGATTTCTATTGCAGGAGCGTCTTGCCTCAAACCTCATGTTCTTAATAACGAATATACTTTTTTTTTTGGTAGGAGGAAATCAGAGGCCTGTCCTAGTAAAGGTGCTGCTAGTATGTGAATTTTAAAAATGTATTCTAAGGGTATTGTCTTCGAATTAGAAACACTGTATTACTGTATAAGATAGTCCCAATCCTTCCCAAGTGCTTCCTCTCCAGCTATTCAAGTGTTCTCCCAAGGAAAAAGGAGACCTTTAGACTACAGGAGTTACAAATGAGATAAAAGTATCAGGAGATCTACAGAAATATCTGGAGCGTCAATGATCACATATAATTGACAATGGATATAATTTTACAGGCTAAACTGAGATGTGTTCTAATCCAACATTTGTCGTATTAAAAAGTCTTCATATTTTTCATGGTTTTATTCCTTAGTTCGTTGCATAATTATACTAAAAGAAGTTTACTGAGTTTAATAACATCTCAGTATAAAAGTATATGGCTATATACCTTGACTTGGATTAATTATCTTGTTACAGAAAAAAACACATATTGTCTAAAAGAGATATACAGTATTCTGTAATTTTTAAGAAATCTGATACACAGGTAGAAGAGGTAAAGCTGATTTTTACTAAGTACATAGTAATTATTTTTAATCCAAAATTGATCTGATAACATACGGAGTCTCTACGGATTGACAATGAACTCTGAGAAGGCACAGGGAGAGTACTGCATGAAAACAATTAAGCAGGTTTCCTGAAAGTAGTACTTTCTGATTATGGGACAAAGACGTGCTACTTTCGCATGTAGATGCTTGATGCTTAATTGGTAATATTCAGAGACTTGCTGATTTCCATTAGAAATCAGAAAATTGGTAGACTCTGTTTATATCCAAAGTTGTTGTTAAATTAATTGAAGACTACAGGCCTGAAAAAACCAATTATGGTGCTTCTGTTTATTTCTATGTTTCCAAGGCATTTATTGGGCAGGGCTATATAATTAATCATTTTTTAGCATTATGGAATATTAAGGCAATGTAAAGGTTAACAATAAATCATATTAACTCCCTCTCTAATACAGCTGTACTCTCAGCCTTTTAAAAACAGCTCTGTATTTATTTCATTACTTAATGATGATAAACATACAATGATCTATATTGCTCTTTTTGCTTAACATGATCTAGTTTACATACATTTTAACACACTTTTCTTGATGATCATTATATACTTTGATCATATATACATTATATACTTATATATAGATGATCATATATACATTATATACTTATATATTCCCCTGCAGCATATTAGGATATGTTATATCCTAATATTTTTTTTTCCTTTTTTTTCACCTTCTGGAAAAGATTTCCATTACTGTCAACACCGAATGAGTTATTTATGTTTGTGTAATTGATGACTCATTCCTCACAGCCAATTAATCACCAATTCCTAATGATTTTTTGATTCTTTATCTCATCAAAACTAAGGCACCATCTATCATAAGATAAAGCATTATTTTATATATCATTGTGAAAAAATCAAATTAATCTCTGACACCATGCTTTCTTAGCAATGAGAATTTAAATTTTATACTAATTGAAAGGGCACTCTTTAAGTGACTTTGTCTATGGCATAGATTTCTGTCATATGTCACGCACATTGTTCTATATATGAAAAGGAAAATATAAGCAAAGCGAACTGTTATTCCTTAAACTTCGCATTCAAAATTCAACCTTTCAGCATTACTCTGCAACCCAGAATTCTCACTGTCTGGGACTTTTTCCAAATTACTGTCTTTTAAGCCATCAAGAGCAACAGTGATCGGGCATTATGGGAAACAGTGCTCCACTGCTGTCTCTTGTATTCCCTGAAGCAGATAGTTCTGCTGCAGATTTCGGTGATGGTGGGCTCTCAACCTTACCAGAAGCATCAAAGGAGACAAACGAGACTCTGATCCTTCCTCCAATCATCATTGCTTTTCTAAACTGAAGTATTAAGAGATTGCAATTGTCCAGCCATACCACTAGCAATAACAACAAAACAATAATAACAATAAAATGATTACACTTTCCCAGGGCACTTTCAACTAAGTTTACAAGCGTGCAGGCTTGTAAACTCTTATAACTGCTGCTTGGCTACTAATGTTTTTAAGACACCATCAGTTATTAAGATGCATCTCCATTTGTTATAAAGTATAAAAATGTGCACTGTAGAATCGATAAAACAGTTCAGCTGTCTCCCTCTTGAACTCTCCCACTGACAGTGCCCTAGTCCAGGCTTTCCAATCTTAACTAATTTCTTAGAATTTCTGCCAGCCCATTTTTTACATTGCCAACAGAGTGATTTTTCTAGAACACAAATTTGAAGATGTCTTTTTTTAATACTCAATATGCCTTACGCCTACAAGTGCCTACAAAGAACAAACCCCTGTACATCCCAGTAAGGTACGATGTCTCCTCCAGTCTCATCTCTTTCGACTTCTCCCTATACTTCCTTGTTCCAGTCATCTTCAACTCCTTGTAGATCCTCGGAGGCATCACACTGTTCCCTACTTGTCTGTTTTTACTCTGCTATTTCCTCTGCGGGTACTGGCCTCCTTGCTGAGCGGCATAAGCTAACACCTACTGACCTCTCAAATGAAACTTGAACATAATGCTCATCGGTCCATAAGGTAGATGTAATTACATCCTCCCCCTCTCAACCAACTCTACTTGACTGTGACCTCAACACCAGGATGCCCAGTGGAAGGGGCTGGGGAGGGAGGGGAGGAAGAAGTGGGAGGATCCTGCCTCCCGCTTCTCAGTCGGGCTTCTCAACAGCTGCGGGTTAAAATCAAATATTTGTTACTGAGAGAAGGATATCCTACTTTTTGGTTGAACTGGGGCAGAAAAACATTGGAGAACAGTTGTTCTAAGTCTTCTGCCATAACCCCTGTAAAACCGCATTCTGTTTGTTTACATGGAAGTCCCTGCTAGAATATAGGTTTCCAAAAAATGAGAAATAAATCTTACTCCTCTCTACTCCCCTAGAGCCAACCCTGGCATGTAGCAGGAAGACTGAAACATGGAAGGTCAAGTGACTAGGCCTTGACACTGGAGAGATGAGACATTAAGCAAGCTATGGTTTTTATTATCGCTGCTTCATTATCTCTGAAATAACACCTAAAAAGAACAAGACAGAAGCCAGAGGACCAGGGAGAAAGGTAAGGACCACACACTGAAGTGGGGTAGCAGGCAAGGACTTAGTCATTGGAAGAACGTAAGAGCCTAGTCACTCCACCAGGAACTATTTTGTAACCGCTATGAACCTTGATTATCTCATATGGAAAATGCAAAATTTACCTTCACAGTGGTATTGTGGGGAGCACTGATTGAGAAGACCTGTGTAAGTAGATTACGCATTATTGGTAGCAATTATTTTATCATAGACTTGTGTAAACAGGAACATTATTAAAGTTGATGGAATGTTTGCTGGCCCACTGCTGCCCTATGGCTAGTCACATTCCTCCAACTGAGGAATAGATTAGTAACAGTCTCTGGCAGACATGCACTTGTGGGTAGCTATCTACTTAAATAATTAAAGAAACAGAAGGGCAGAAAGACAAATTTGCGATTGCATTCTATGTGGTATTTTGAGCGCTATTAACTTCCTCTTCTGACTCAGCTTTGGTCCAGACTTCTTTCCTCTGCTGGTCTCGTTTTGGTTAGTGCCTCAGCCCTGAGGAGCATGCATCTTGGCTGAGCTTATTCCTTGCCTAACCCTCATCTACAATCCTGGTCCCAGTTATTTAACTTTATGTTGAACAAAGGTCTCACAGATGCTCCAACCAAGTCCATTTTTCCTGTTAGCTCTAATCTTGAAAAACACCGCTTTTCCTCTCAAATAATTGTCTAAGCCCTGACTTAAAACAGAAATAAAATTCAAAGCATAAAGCTTCTCCCTAGTACTAATCATGCCAGACTCCTCTATCTTCTCTTCATTACTTCCTGGGTTCTCTGAACTGTGGCCATAAAGTAGGATATTTGTCTTTACTGAAAATCACATCTAGTCCTCTAAACTACCACTGATGATCTCTGTGGAGGGAACTACATTATAGACCAACATGATGTCTCTCAGTAAAACTGGCACAGCCACATTTCCTTTTGCCTTGGAGTGATCACTAGTTGCTTGGTGGAGAGTGAGATGAGCCAGGCCTATGTATCTACCAGTTCCACATTCCTAGGTTCAATCAACTGCAGATTGAAAACATTTGGAAAAAAATAATCCAGAAAGTTCCCAAAAGAAAAAATTGAATTTTCTGTGTGCTAGCCACTATTTGCATAGCATTTACAACTATCTAAATAGCATTTACATTCTACTTGCTATTGTAAGTAATCTAGAGGTGATTAAAAGTATACAGGAGGATGTACATAGGTTATACAGAAATACTACACCATTTTATACAAGGAACTTAGGCATCTTCAAATTTTGGTAACTGTGAGAGCCCTGGAACCAATCTCCCACAGACAGCAAGGGGTGAGTGTAATCGACTTGAGTTTAGAGGCCATGGTTGTATCAAAAATATAGCAAATTATGTGCAGTGGGACAATGCTGTTCCCATCTGCGAGGCCAAAGGGAAATGAAACTTTGTCAGGTACAGCATATTCTTATCTAACAACTCTTGCTCATTCTGGGCAAACATCAATAAAATAGTGAACTGGCATGTTGAATTGCCATCATTTTTTTTTAACATCTTTATTGGAGTATAATTGTTTTACAATGTCGTGTTAGTTTCTGCTGTATAACAAGGTAAATCAGCTATACATATACATATATCCCCATATCTCCTCCCTCTCGCGTCTCCCTCCCTCCCACCCTCCCTATCCCACCCCTCTAGGTGGTCACAAAGTACGGAGCTGATCTCCCTGTGCTATGCAGCTGCTTCCCACTAGCTATTTTACTTTTGGTAGCATATGTATGTCCATGCCATTCTCACGTCGTCCCAGCTTACCCTTCCCCCTCCCCGTGTCCTCAAGTCCATTCTCTACTTCTGTGTCTTTATTCCTGTCCTGCCCCTAGGTTCTTCAGAACCTTTTTTTTTTTTTTAGATTCCACACGTATGTGTTAGCATATGGTATTTTTCTCTTTCTGAGTTACTTCACTTTGTATGAGAGACTCTAGGTCCATCCACCTCACTACAAATAACTCAATTTCGTTTCTTTTTATGGCTGAGTAATATTCCATTGTATATATGTGCCACATCTTCTTTATCCATTCATCTGTCGATGGGCACTTAGGTTGCTTCCATGTCCTGGCTATTGTAAATAAAGCTGCAATGAACATTGTGGTACATGACTCTTTTTGAATTATGGTTTTCTCAGGATATATGCCCAGTAGTGGGATTGCTGGGTCATATGGTAGTTCTGTTTTCAGTTTTTTAAGGAACCTCCATACGGTTCCCCATAATGGCTTTATCAATTTACATTCCCACCAACAGTGCAAGAGGGTTCCCTTTTCTCCACACCGTCTCCAGCATTTATTGTTTGTAAATTTTTGGATGATGGCCATTCTGACTGGTGTGAGGTGATACCTCATTGTAGTTTTGATTTGCATTTCTCTAATGATTAGTGATGCCATCATTTTTAAATGGTTTCCTTTCTCTTTCTTGCTTTCATTCTCTTACTCTTTCTCTAGTTCATACAGTAAATTTGTATATGAATTGACTTCACTGAAGTAGGCAAGGAGCATGTTTGTTTTGCTGAGTGCCTGGAGTACAGTGGGTATCAATAAATAGTTTTTAAGTGTTCTTGAATATTTCCACAAACCTGTCAGCACTTTCAAGTAAAGACATCCATTTTAGAACCAATTATCTTTCCTGCAAATTATTTTGGATGTCTCCTTTGGATGTCTCGGATTTTTATACTATCAGCATTTGTCCAGCTGCAGAGGCTTAAACTCCCTAATAACAGCTAATCCAAGTTGAAAAACTTAAGCCACCTACGAAATTATATATTCTAACAGTCTTGTATTTTAGGCATATAGAAACTCAGCTGCAAAAAAATTTAAATTCTTATTCAAGATACCCAACTTACAGCAGCTAGCTAGAAATTCTCAGGACTCCAGAACATCACTAATGCCCTTCCCTCCTCTCCTTTGCTTCTAATATCCAAGAGGTACCAAGCCTTGTCCATTTCCATGCATCACAGTTTCTTTTCCTTCCTCACATTGTCTCTCGTTTGTATCTTTCTTTATATTTGGATCACCACAATTGAATGTTATCCTATCATACCTGGAATTCTTTCCGTTGACTTTCTAATTGCTAACTTCCTTATCTGCAGTTCATCTTGAACAGAACTGCCATGTCCATCTTGCTGTGAGTAGGCAGCCATGAGGCTAACATGATGAAAGCAATGTTTTAAGAAGACCAGTCTGGCAGTGCTGTTCATGATATGATGGATTAGAGGACAGATAAAGGAGACAGAGAGATGGTCTAAAAGATTGCTGAAGTAATTCTGGATTCCTTAACGAGGGCCTTGACCGAGGTGGTTTCACCACTTTCTTTTCAGCCCCTTCATTCCACTTCATGAACTCTGGTAAAATTTCCAATTCAAACTGCTATGATATTTTAAAGAGTAAATGGCCTCGTTGCCAAGGAGAGCCTTTGTATTCCACTAAATTACATTCTCCTTTCCTAGGCATTGATCTCTTACCACTCTGTAATGTTGCTTAGTACTTCAAGCAGGCTTTTCCTTTCAAATCCTTGTTCTTTTGAAACACTGTTTCAGAAATGCTGACTACCTCATTATTCATTTTTACATTATTTTTCAAAAGCTAATGTCATTTTTAAGTTTTTAGAGACAGAAAGGGGATGTGAAAGATTCACCATTCTGTTAGTAATGGGGATTGCAGGCTATATTTCTAATTATTAAAAATATTTTTCATAGCAAAACAACCAAATGGTCCTAGGTTTTAGCACACAATGAGTTGCAGAAGTGAAAACCTATAATGCAGCTGTTAAACACTCCCCTGAAAATTTCTCAATGTTAGTCTTACGGGACAGTGTCAGGTGTCAGGGATTAACTTCTAACAACTCAATTATTATATGTACTTTCTAGGGCTCATTTCCTTAACAGATTGTTTATCAGATAGACAATATAGCATTTTCTAAGGCTTGCAATTCCCTACACAAGAAACTTTTATTACCCCTCCCATAACATTATCTGCAACTAGATTAAACTCATAACATCACATACTACACAACAGAAAATAAAATATGCAGCCCCCAAATTTTCTCGTGACTAAGCAATTGTTATTATTTGGAAAAAAATGTCCCTTTAATTAAAATTCTTACCACATAGGGTCTTGATTTAGGGTGTTAGTTTTTAAGCTCCTGAACTAGGCTTCTGTGGCACAAAGCTATAGTAAATATGAAATTGTGTGTATTAATGTTCCTTGGTTTAAAGCTAATTTTCTTAGTAATCTCTCTCTGGAAAAACTCAGCATTCATTTACATATAGTTTATAAAATATAATCATTCATAAATTAATGAAATACCAGCTTCTTAATATGCTTTACTTAGAGGCCATTAAATACAATCAAATATACAACAGCAAAGAAATTACATTTCTCAAAGCTGAAACCTCAGATTCCTTTTAATCATAATATTCTTTAGAAATACGCTGCCCTGAAATATTTAATCCCCTGAAATTTTAAACAATCCGTCTCCTATCAATAATGAAAATTAGTTTCTTAACAATCCCTCTCCAATCACTAATGAAAATTGGTAGTACCTAAAGGCAGAGACTACCATTAGGTGGTTGCCAGACTTTCACAGCCCAAGCGGCCTCTTATTCTCAATGCTTTTTGAATCCTTTTTATAATTTGCTCTATGCTAACAGAAACACTAAAGATGGCCCAGAATTTAGCTCAGAATAAAGACACACCCTACCCAGTGGTCTACCTTTGATAGGTAGTACCAAGAAAGATCCTGAGGCCCTGCTTACCACAAAGTAAAAAGAACAAAGAGTGAAGAAAACTCAAGCTCTCGTGTATCTCACGAAGTACCCCGTTCACAGATAACATAACCGACTCAAGCCCTGGTGATAGGTTATACCATGGCCGTCTCATTATTTTAAGGGATATTACAGAATTCTTGCAGTAGAATTAAAATATACTTTTAGAAAAACAATAAACATATACCAAGTACTGGTTTAACGAATTGCCAACCAGGGAATGGGTGTTGGAGGGATTCCAACTGAAACAAATATGCAGGGACCGAATATTATAATATTAATTATTTATTTTAAAAAATGTTTCTCTGGCCACTGATTCCAAGTCTGTTACTTCTCTCCCTCAATAGCTTCATCTGTGCTCCGACTCCCTGGATCTCACATCCTATGGCTGGCAAACTTCTGGAACCACTGGACTCAGCGACATTCTCATACGTATGAAAGTTTCAAGCATAACCACCTATTATGCTTAGTAAGTTAAGAAGTGGCTTCCCTAACCTATCCATCTGCTGCAAAATCATTCCTCTGCAACTCATGCAGGTACTCAGAGGAGTGACTGCCCAGGGTTGTACAAGGGATCAGAAGCCTACGAAGTTAACAAAATTCAACTGCGTGATCTTAAACAACTTTATTTAACAGCCAAGGACCAATGTGACCATGCTACCACCATACTCAATTTACTCCTTCTATAAGGATAATTATTTGCTCATATCTGATTTTCACTCAGATTATGGACTCCTCAAAAACAGGGACTATATACAACTTACTTTTCATCTCTAGTATTTAGTACAGGATTTGACATATATTAGTATTAGTACACATACTACTTAGTAAATAACAGTAAAATTAATGATTGGAAGAATTCTTTTCAGTTATTTTTTAGACATTCCTTTTTAAGGCAAATAAACGTGTACATTTAGAACCTCAAGTAACTAGAAATCAACACACTGTCCCAGTTCTCTTGCCTGCCTCAGGATCTGGAACAAAGATTATTATTCCAGAAGGTATGCTTCTCTGAAAATTGAAAAACAAATCAAGTCATTATTTCTCTAATCCAAATCGTTGTTCTTACTGTTCTTAGCTTTACTTACCCAATGCAGTCAGGGATTAAATAGAGAATAACTATTGTTTGTTCCTGATGGATATGCCTTGCATTTTCAGGTACAGTTAAGGGAAGTGAAATGGAGCTTTAAAAAGCACATACCCAGCCAAAAGGTAATTACAGTTATTTAAACAAAGGCAAATCCATCTATGTTTAACCTACTGTGTCATCAACTCTGCTAGCACAGTCAAACTAGTATTCTAGAAACACTTTTTAAAGCCAGTATTTCAAACAAACAAACAAACAAACATAGATGTAATTAGAAGGGAAGAGAGACAGAGGAAACCAAACCCTGTAGATGTGGGGGGTTTGACTGTGCTGACTGGAGAGGCACAGAATGGGAAAACCTTGTTTATTCTGCTTGGCTTCTGTGAGTAACACCTTATCATGTTCATGATCAGCAATGTTCTCTCTGTATATGCTGATATTGGAGCTGGTTTTCAATGACTGTATATGAGTCTCTGGATTTGGGCAAGAATCATCTGGCCCGTGGTGTTTAAGTATAGTTACTTGAGAATGGGCATATTTCTTAATATGGTCATTAACACAAAAATGATACAAAGATCTACCTGAATTTTCCCCTTAGTTGCATGCCTGACTGCCCATGCATCCATCCCATGGATCTCTTCTCAGAAGTCTGGTACAAGAACTCAGCAACTTCCATGCTCGCAATACATGTCAAGTTTGTTTGTAAAGTGCAAGCAATATGATAATGGAACAACGGTAGCATCCTTAATCAGTAGGCAAGTGCTGGCCACAGGATATATTAGCTCCTGGAATCACAACTTGGTAATTTTTCCTCCCGATGCAACATAAATCATTTGAGCCAATACAATTAGGGTCCCATAAAAAATGCGTAGGTCTTAAGAGTGAGTGAATAAGCCAGTGAGAAGTAGTCTACTATAAGCTCTTGCCTTATAATCTGGGGGCAACAGAGAAGGGAAAAATAGACTTTGGCACCCATCAAAATACTGCTGTAGGGGATGGAAGCTGAGGTTGCAACCTGATCTGAGTCCTGCTCACAGGCTAGGCAGCTCTCATGCAAACTTAATCCTTTTGATTTTCTCTAGAAAAAGCAACTAAGACTAGATTTATCAAATATGGTATCCCTACCCAGAAGTCTCACTAGCATTGCATTCATTACACTTTTTATCTTGAGAGAGAACACTGAGACAAAAAATGAGAGTTGGGGGGAATGGACATTTGGTACTATTATTTCCATTTTATCCAATGCAACCAGTGGTGTACTAGAGCTGGTCTCATGGCTCTGGAAAGCAGACTGTATACATCTTTCCCCAACTCCACATGCAGTGACGTCACTTTGATAGCTTGAAATTGGCTATGGTAGGATTACTCAGAGCAGGAAAATAGGCAAGCAACGCAAATCAGGGCCTTATTCATTAGTGGAGAGCCGGCTGTAAAACACCAGCAGACCACTAATCACAACTCTCGCTAGTAGTCCCAGGAAGGAACTCCTACAATTTGACGCTTCACTAACTGAACTAACTCCTTTGTTCCTATTCCTCTCTATCTTTGACTGATGTGGGTCCTTACTATCTTTCGACATCATCTTTGTATGAATATTTGAGTTCTTAGTGTCTTCCTCAGAAACTCAATTGAAAGGGAAATCAGCACAAAGGGCATATAGATGGTCATGTTATTTTCAGCAATGACTTCTTGATTCTCTGGTCAAATTCATTCATTTCAGCTCTTACTGATTTCCTACTGTGTACCTAGACTACTAAAGTGCTGGAGACAATTTTCCATGGGTCTCTTGAATTTCTCTGTGAGTCAAGACTGACTTTGTTCTGGATTAGCCTTTCATAGATGTTCATGGCATGTATGTAGAGATACCGTACTCTTCTGGAGTAGAAGACAGATTTGTGTGCTGACCAGTATAGTAAATACAGTGCCTCTTTCTGGGGCAAAATTTGGCTTGTTTGCTTTCAAAAGATTGGGGCTTCCTAAGCTCAAAAACTGACACATCCACTGTGTTCCTTGCATCCACCTAGGTCTGTCACCACATTGCCCCTGTGGGGCTTAAGGGACAAGAGAAACTGTTGCAAACATGAAGCTCATGCTATCTGCTGTGCCATGAGTAATGAAGTTCTTTGTCTCTGATCCAGGTGCCTCGTGTCTTCTGCCAGCATCTATGAAATTATGGTAGGGTAACTTGTCAGCTAGTCTGTAGGGTAAAGTATCAGGCCCTTCATAGTTCCTGACATGGAGAGTATAAAATAAGCTTATTCATGGTCTTAAAGAGACATATAAACTTGTTGAGATGTGATTATGTATAAATACATGTAATTAGAAAGCACTGACTTGCGTACAACCAAAATACATAAAGCTACATCAAGTAGTACAAAGGGGGAAAGATCTGTATCACAAGTACTTGAATCTGTCACCATGAAAAAAATCATGGTACAGCACTGAATTTCATTAAAAAGTAAATAGTTTATGCCACACAACCCTCATTCATGATCATGCTTGTAGATGGAGCATTAATCATCTAATTAGTAATACGGCAACTAATTTAAAGAACCAAGATAGAAAAGACATTCAACAAAATCACTGATTAGAAGAATTAACACTTGTTTGGCTAGACAAAAAATTTTACTCTAGTAAGTTGTTTATATAATAAATGATATTAAACATTTCTTCAATTTGTTGAACACCAACAATAGGGCAGGTAGTGCAATAGAGTCTTTACAAGTAGTCTTTGTAATACAGTAGCTTTTCAAGTAGGAATTATTATTTCTATTTTATAGGAGAGGAAATTGTGTTCAGAGAAGTTAAATAATTTATTCAAAATTAATATAGCTACTAAATAGCAGGAAATTGATTTAAATAATATTACTCAAGTAGTTACACAACGCAGTGTCTGACATACTTTTAATAAAATAAACACGTATTGATTAACATGTGACTGACTCTTCACTCTATCTTTGGACTATTTAGGAGAGTTTATAATTGGAGTATGGAACTGGGGCTCCAGAGGGCCTATAATCTCCTCTAATATCAAGTAAAGTTAATAAGGAACTTCAAATGGGAGAGCTAGAAAATACTTTTTTTTCCTCTTTGGGTTTCTGGGACATTTACCCCATTATACCTGTAGTTCTACTCTGGAACCCTCTTTCCTCAGGCAATTAAACCTCCATAGAGCGAAACTTTTAGAGTGGAGTGAGACAAGGGCAGACGGAGTTCAGGATGAGAGTTGAAGACAGAAGTGCAGTATCCCAAGTACACTTAAGTTCAGTACAGGAGAACCCAGAGCCTGAGCCATGAGGAGGGGGAGGGTAAGGTGCTCAAGGTCCAGAGAATGGCCTAGTTAACCATGGATTCATTTTGCCTAAAGAA
This sequence comes from Phocoena sinus, assembly GCF_008692025.1. Taxonomy (NCBI): domain Eukaryota; kingdom Metazoa; phylum Chordata; class Mammalia; order Artiodactyla; family Phocoenidae; genus Phocoena; species Phocoena sinus. The sequence goes on from NC_045764.1 coordinate 80,454,718, forward strand.
GAACCTGCTTCTCTCTTGGAGACTCTGAATTACCCAAAGCAAGACTCCTTGTTCTATTTTCTGTTTGACCACATAGACAAACACTGATAAGCATAAATATATGGGGGCCAAAATAATACACAGGTAGAGAACCAAAAAGCAATTTTATTATCTTTTCAATGAGACAAACTTACCACTATTTAATACTGCAACATGCAAACTGCCTCTGTTCCCCTGCCAAAATCCACGCGCACCTCAACACGACCAATCCCCTTTATCCAGCTTTATTTTTTTCTATTTTCATAGTTCTTATGACTATCTTACAAGTCACATAATTTACTTATGTTTATTTTTTATTATCACCTCTACAAGAATTCAAGCTGCGCAAGGAGCAGGATCTTTGTTTTGTATCCAAGTGCCTTGAATAAACACATAGTTGCTCAATAAATATTACGGGAATGAATAAACAACCATTAACTGTTCAAAAATAATAATTATTTATTGGGCTCTTACTATGTGTCAAGTACTGTTATAGATTCTTTACACACATTAACTCATTTAATGCATACAATAAATCTATGAGATAGAATTACTCTTATCCTTATAAGTTAGCATACTACAGTACAAAGATGTTAATTATCTTGCTCCAAAATCACACAACTACTAATTACAGAGCTGAGTTTTGAACCTGGGAGTCTGGTTTCAGAGTCAATCCTCCTAACCACTGCATCAGTGATGGATATTCATAATGATGACCTGAGCCATTTCAAGAAAGACAAATATTATGTATTAATTATTTTAAGAAGGCAGAGATGTATGTAGTACTTTTAGAAAGATACTTAACCTAAATTATTAGAATAAAATATTAATTATTTAGGTATCTTTAACTGGCACTTCGGTTTTCTAGATAATTAACTTACATGGATTATCCCATTCTCTCAAATACCTGTTTAATTGTAGAATTCCAGTGGGCATATTGTTTCCATAATTTCTTCTCTTCTATCCTTCCCCTAATCCTTCTCCCTTTTCTGCTCCATTCCTGTCCTTCCTCTTTTCTAATTCTTGATGATCACCATCATCATCGTCACTATCATCATCACCAATATCAACAAAGTGGTGCTGGGAAAACTGGACAGCTACATGTAAAAGTATGAAATTAGAATACTTCTTAACACCACACACAAAAGTAAACTCAAAATGGATTAAAGACCTAAATGTAAGGCCAGACACTATCAAACTCTTAGAGGAAAACAGAGGCAGAACACTCTATGACATAAATCACAGCAAGATCCCTTTTGACCCACCTCTTAGAGTAATGGAAATAAAAACAAAAATAAACAAATGGGACCTAATGAAACTTAAAAGCTTTTCCACAGCAAAGGAAACCACAAACAAGATGAAAAGACAACCCTCAGAATGGAAGAAAATATTTGCAAATGAAGCAACTGACAAAGGATTAATCTCCAAAATATGCGAGCAGCTCATGCAGCTCAATACCAAAAAGCAAACAACCCAATCCAAAAATGGGCAGAAGACCTAAATAGACATTTCTCCAAAGAAGATGTACAGATTGCCAAAAAATACATGAAAGGATGCTCAACACCACTAATCATTAGAGAAATGCAGATCAAAACCACAATGAGGTATCACCTCACACCGATCAGAATGGCCATCATCAAAACATCTACAAACAATAAATGCTGGAGAGGGTGTGGAGAAAAGGGAACTCTCTTGCACTGTTGGTGGGAATGTAAATTGATACACCCACTATGGAGAACAGTATGGGGTTTCCTTAAAAAACTAAAAACAGAACTACCATAGGACCCAGCAATCCCACTACTGGGCATATACCCTGAGAAAACCATAATTCAGAGAGTCATGTACCACAATGTTCATTGCAGGTCTATTTACAATAGCCAGGACATGGAAGCAACCTAAGTGTCCACTGACAGAGGAATGGATAAAGAAGATGTGGCACATATATACAATGGAATATTACTCAGCCATAAAAAGAAATGAAATTCAGTTATTTGTAGTGAGGTGGATGGACCTAGAGTCTGTCATACACGATGAAGTAAGTCAGGAAGAGAAAAACAAATACTGCACGCTAACACATATGTATGGAATCTATAAAAAAAATGGTTCTGATGAACCTCGAGCCAGGACAGGAACAAAGACACAGATATAGAGAAATGACTTGGGGACACAGGGGTGGGGGGTAAGTGTAAGCTGGGACGAAGTAAGAGAGTAGCATTGACACATATATACTACCAAATGTAAAGTAGATAGCTAGTGGGAAGCAGCTGCATAGCACAGGGAGATCAGCTCAGTACCTTGTGACCACCTAGAGGGGTGGGATAGGGAGGGTGGGAGGGAGACGCAAGAAGGAGGGGATATGGGGATATATGTACACATGTAGCTGATTCACTTTGTTATACAGCAGAAACTGACACAACACTGTAAAGCAATTATACTCTAATAAAGATGTAAAAATAAATAAAGGAAATTCTAATGCAAAAAAAAGTTTTTAGATTAAGTAGCGCATCACCTAGATTTATTTAAGAAGCACAAGATTTATTTTTTAGTGTAAGTGGTCTTTAAATCGTGCTGCAACTAAAGGCTTACTCTGCAAAACTCCAATAAAAGAAACTAATTATGCAAAAACAAACAAAAAAGCAAGGTGTCCCTGTTACTTTAAACTGGCTCATGGTATTGTAAGAGAATGAGAATTCTCATATTGTGGGACCCCAAACTTTAGTGATAACTTTTATTTAGGACTCAAGCTATTCCTGTTATTTCAGACACCTTGGATTTTATTTTCCATTAGAAGTGCGTTATATTTTAACACCAGCACAATGCTTTATATTGGGAGTTATAAACGTAACTGTAGGTCACCACATCGTAGACTTCTGACATTGATGAATTTTGCTCTTGCCAGAGCAATTTCATAAGACAAGAGCCCTTGCCTTGCAGCTTCATTTTGCTGTAATTTTCCAGATTGTTTCTTTGACCACACAAACAGTTGACTCCTTATATTCACTATATGTATTAGAAGCACTGTGAGACTCCCATTCTTATATTACATCTGCTGACAAGTGCCACAAATAACTTTAATGCAACTTACTGTCTGGTCTAGACAGAATCCTGACAGGCATTTCCTTCACCTGATCCTGGTTTACTGCCCAACTATGAGGATGATATGCTCTGTTTTGGAAGCAGAAGAAAAGTAATAGAATCCTTAAATATTGTGAGTATTGATTCATGGTCCAAGCCCCAATAACCAGCAACATTTAAATGTCTGAACAGGGACAATTTAATATTGCAATTCATTAGCCATTTTCTGAGAGGGATGCTAGCCTACACTGAACTGCTTCAAGAAGGTAGAGCTGAGCTCAGAATAATCACAATGGGGAAAAAAAAGCAAATCTTTGCTGTTATGGAAAATAACTTCTATTTATGTGAATGAGAACTTAAGCTCATTGGAGGATGAGCGGTAGGAGCCTTAAGAAGATCAATGTAGGCACAACAAGTGGGTGGTAAATGAGTACCACAAAGAGAAGGAGAGATACTATTACAGAACGAAAAAAACCCAGAAAAATCATTATCGATACTATTTTTAGTAACGTAATTTTTGAGTTTTTGTATAGAGCCTAACATTAGGAATATCGGTACTCCTAGAAAATTGAGTATTTACTATAAATCCAATCTGCTAGGCATTAATACTTTAATATCATTGATTTTTTATTCTGTTATCTTAGATGACAGTAAATGCTTGATAGAAAATTAAATTATACCCTGATCCTTCAAAGTAAGAACTTAATAGTTCAGCTAGAGAAATTTGTCCTTAGCTATGCCTAGTTTAATCCTATACCAGTCATGGATTCTCAAAAACACAGCTTTAATTTAAACTGATTTAATTACTTTCTCGTCACCTCACTGGTAAGGGAATTTTAAAGGAATACTACAATGTACTCTGTCCCTGTGTTGTTGTGCCCTATAACACACTCAGAGAAAAGGGCTTGGAAAGGTGAGGGGTCTGCTTGCCAAATCATATTCTGAACAGTTGTAAGTAAGGAGTCTGGCTCCTAGTTAAAAACCTATGTGTGATTTTTCAGGCCTCACCACAGGCAATTATGAAGCTCTAAGTATCAGCCCTCGTGGAGTGAAGCTGCCCTCCCCCAACCAGACTGGGTGCATGGCCAATGCACTGCTATTTCTGGAGAGAGGTGCAGTCAAGGACTCAGTCCCCTGGTTGGTCATTGCCTTTCACATATTTAGATTCCTAGCCCTGGGGATTTCATTCCTAGGTCTCTCTGAGGCCTTGGGCAGAGATCTTCTTTAGGTGTTTCTCAAGTTCTCCTTATAGGGAGAGGGAAATCTTAAAGATATATTTTTCCCTACTCTGATTCAGTACTCAGTACTTTTCCACCTCTAACCCTTTCCCCTTTCCCTCTCTGTTAAACACACATCTCAGGGTCAATAAAACTGCTGGAGCCCTTTGTACGGGGCTCTCTAAACAGTGAGGACACCCAGGTCTGCACTGATCCCCATGGCCCTTGATCAGTGTTCCATGGGGGAAATGGAACAGGGAGAATCAGCACTTTCTCTGGTTTTCAACTCCTGCTTATATCATCACAGTAAGTGATTAAAGTTGTAACTCTTTCATTTTTGGCTTGTTGCTTAAAGCAGCTATTCTGGAGACCTGGCAGCTCAGCTCTCACCTACCCCCACTCCAGCTCACCTGAGTTCCTGACAGTAAAAAATACAGATATTTTGCAAAACGTAGAGAAAATTCAAAGGTGATATGACAAGGCTCTTTAAATGTTTAAAGAACAAGTTCCATGACAGAGAAAAGAGACCTGTTCTTTGCTGCTCTAGAAAGCAGAACTAGGACAAATTGGTGGAAATGACAGCAAGTTAGAAATCCAATCATCACCAATCACTATAATTACAATAAATGTGGGAAAGAGCCAATATTTACAGAGCCTTTACTGTGTGCCAGGCATGAGGCATGATGCTAAGATATGTACAGAAAGCATCTCATTTTTTCTTCTCACTGTTAACACTTTTGAAAAAGGAGAATCTAATGTTAGTGGAAGGATTGCTTAATGAGCTCCTTCCCAATGGAAATAGACAAGGTGAGGTATATTGTCTATCTATTATGATAGTGCAGAAAAAAAATCTTAACACTGTGGGAGAGGATGAACTAAAAAGTCAAAGTTTCCCTGAACTGGCTAATCATCAAAATCACCTAGAGAATTAAAATAAATGGAAGACAGAATGTGTTTGGTTTTTAAAACAGAGCACTATACTACCAATCATCACTCCTTTTACTATATTCCCCTGACCCAAGAAGTAATTTAGCAGGATTCTGGTTAAAGAGATCTAGAGAGAGCCATGACATATATATATTTTAAAAGATCCTTCAGTACTCTGATTATGAATCAGGATTAGGAAACATTACTTCCAATATCTCCCAATTCAAGAAGTCTGAGAGCAAATATTAAAATATTATTATTAAAAGAATAAGGCTTGGGCTTCTCTGGTGGCGCAGTGGTTGAGAGTCCGCCTGCCAATGCAGGGGACACGGGTTCGTGCCCCGGTCCGGGAGGATCCCACATGCCGCAGAGCGGCTGGGCCCGTGAGCCATGGCCGCTGAGCCTGCGTGCCTGGAGCCTGTGCTCCGCAATGGGAGAGGCCACAACAGTGAGAGGCCCGCATATATTTTCACATGTCATTTAAGCTGTGCTATTATGAAATAATTTATATGTAACAATGTAGGTGACTATATATGATATGAATAAACACTCTTGTATTTACTACTTAGTTCAAAAAAATGTTTCCAATATTATTTGCCTCTCTTCAACCTTATCCCTCTCCTCCAGAAGTAACTATCCTGAATTATCTGATAACAATTCCCTTGGTTTCCCCAACACTACTCTGTTTTAATTACTAGAGTTTTAAACTAAGTTATTTGACTGGTAGGATAAGTGCCTCTACCTTGTTCATTTTCTTAAGGACTGTGTTAGCTTATTTTCCTTTCTGTCTTCTGTAAAATTTTTAGATCACCTTTTCAGTTAAACTTTAAAACCTGTTGAGGTTTGAATTATATTAACTACCTATCAATTTACAGAGAATTGATATCTTCCATTGGATCATCTATGCACTGAGCATAATTTCTCTATTTATACCCTTTTTAAGTGCTTTCAGTTAAGTTCTGTGTTTTTCTGTAAGTGGCACAAATATTATCCACTAGATTGTTCCTATGGTCCTTACACTCTTATTCGCATTGTCAATTCTTCCTTTTACTGAATTGCATTTCTAACGCATTATTGCCAATAAATAGAAATTCAGTTGACTTTTGTATATTAAGCCTATCCAATATTCTTTCCAAGCAGGCTTGTTAAAACTAATAATTTGTTTCAAACTTGATTTTTATATGTAGACCATTGTATAATCTGCAAATAACGGTAGCTTTGTTTCCTATGTCAAAATGTTATAGCTTTTCTTTTTCTTTTATCGTGGTGCTGTTTACAATCTCCAAAACAATGCTGAATAGAGGTGGTGCTATAACAGACTTATTTCCTCATTACTGGCCTAAAGTAAATTGTTTTAACATTAAGCATGACATTTCCTATAGGTTTTTGTTATATAAATTCATCAGGTTAAGAAATTTTTCTTTCTAATTCAATAGGATGTTTTTCAAAAACCACTAATGGGTTATCAATGCTACTGAATGATTATTCATCATCTGTTGAAATGGTCATACAATTTTTCTCCTTTAATCACCGTATAGGTTAGATTATCTGCCGTTAAACTTGCACTCCTGGGATAAACCTAATTTGATCATGACTTATTATCTTTTTATACAAAATACTGGATGCTATATAATACTGTAGTTAGTAATTTTCTATATACATACATGACAGAGCACAGCCTGTAACTTTCCTGCTGCTTATTTTCCTGGTATGATTTGACCCACATGATTATACTAGTTTCATAAAGTAAGTTGGAAAATGTATCTTCTTTTTCTATTATCTGCAAAAATGAGTGTAAGATGAATCCTTCTAGGGTCTGCTTTTTGTATGGATCTCCACTACAAAGTCTCACTTACAGAGGTCCCAGGTCCTTTTTTCATATGGCCTGCTTAGCGCCAAAGCTAAAGATGTACGCTTCCAAGATTAGCGGATACCCTGGGGCAGGTGATACTTCATGTTTGCTTGTCTCTCTGGATTTGCAGTTCCACTTGAAATTTATGAGGGTTTTCCTTACTTTCTTGCAAGCTCAGCAATACATTTAAGAGGATGATTTTCATATTTTATTTAGAAATGAGTGTGTGCCATACCTTGAGTGGGGAGAAAGATAAACCTCATCTTCAATTCATAGGAGAGCTTTCCCACCATAATGTAACATCATCTGCTTGAATGACTACAGGGGAGTATTCCTAGAGCTGGTGAATCTGGGATGAAACAAAGATGGCCAAGACTATGCACTACTACAAGAAGAGGTGAGAACATATGCATTTGCCAAGTGGCAGCAATGAGACAAAATAAGATGCAGTGGCAGTACAACAAGCTTTGTAGCTTATTTTACATTAATTCAGCTTCAGTGTACTCTAAAGCAACAGGTTAATCTGAGCAATTTAAGCAACTGCAACAAAATGCCCTCTCGGCACTCCTTAGCATTCTCTCCTTTGGCTTCACTTTCCTAAAACCTTCTCATACTCTGCCACTCAAAACAAAATGACATTATAAACATCCCTGAAAAGAAAGTGCCAAGTAGAATGGCAATGAGATTGATTTGCTAAGCGTATAAAGACTGAAGAACAAGCAGTAGAGGATTTTGAATATTCAGAGGAGGAGTTTGGATTATGTAACGTTTGACTCACTTTGTGCCTGGGAAGCTTCATGATATTAATGGTGTATTTACTGATCCATCTGTGGTACACAAGGGGCTACTCTGTCCTCCTCCCAATACTCTACCTATCTGATCAAAACGTGCAGAATTGGCCACTCAATATTAACTGAATGAATAAAGAAAGGGCTGGTATACCCATGGCTTTCTTCAAAACCATCGGTATTTATTATACACTGGTTCAATATCAAAGCTACAATGGAACAGTAGCTTAGAATGGTGGTGTCTGCATTGTTGAATGATCAAATGACATTCACACCTGCACTTTGTCTGCCAGACAGGCTTCTACTTAGACAGTGATGTAGAATATAAACAACCCTCCTATTGTGGGCATACGCATTTTCCTTTTCCAGCAGAGTTGTTTATGGAGTAGTTAACAATTGGAGAATAATCAAGATTGAAATTCTACCTTCCTTATATGTGCAATATCAAAGATTTGGGGGGAAGAACCAAAAAATCATAAACACATACACACAAAACACTCTCATCCGGAAAGGCTAACTGAACTCAAGGCATGGAAGACCAGTAGTGAAACATAAATTTTGATGAAGGAAGACATTACATAGAGAGGAACTTTAAATTATGGAATCAATCATAATTTCCTATTTGTCTTTTATTGAAGATTTTTGTTTGATAGTTTCTTTTAACCTTTTTCTCAATAGATGTGTTCAGTGTTTCAAGTTGTTTTAAAAATATATTTATGTTTGTAATTTTTTTAGACAGTATCCTGCTCCATTTCAACCCCTCACCCCACACCTGACACCCAATACAGTAGTAAATGTACTTCATGGCATTTTACCCAGAGTTCAAATTGAAATTTCACCCACTAGCTCTGAAGCAATTTGAGTTCAAGGGAGAGTTTTGCATCATTTTGTTTTAATTTATAGAATCAAGCAAAATTATCAAGTTCTCACATGGCAGTCAAAGTAGAAAAGTACCTTAAAGCTGCATTCTTCATTATGTGTTTATCTAACAGCTTCAGCTTTAAAACTTGTTTTTTTATTTAACACTAAAAACATCTTACGATTCAATTATGGATCAATATTGTTCTTGCTATAGAAAATGCCAAAGAACATGGAAAATAAAACCTATTTGACAAATGGAAGAAGATTTATTACCGCTGAGTGAGAAATCATCCTTCCACAAAGAATGAAGATTAAGAGTAAGTGTCAGGGAAAACAACAAGTGAGCTTGATAAAGCAGGTTTTCGCTAATGACCTTAAAAGGACCTTTAAAATGTGATCACCTATATCCATCACTGCTCTAATCTAAAACATCATCCCCTCTAGACTGGATTATTGCATAGTCTCCTAACACAGAGCTTCCAGAGTGATCACTACAAATGTAAGTTAGATTCCCTAATTAAAATCCCCTCACTGCTTCCCATTACCCTTAGAATATAGTCCACGCCTATATTTGGACCACATTGGCCTTCTTTCTGTTCTCCTATTGGGCTAGGCTCATCTCCTCCTCTGATCACTTTGCTAGGCCAGATCTCAATATCCAGGTATTAAATCGTGTTATCTTGAAAAACAATCCGAAATGTTACCTGGCACTCTCTAGCATATTATCTTGGTTTCCATAGCACTTAACGTTATCTGATACTCCTAATTTACTTGTTTGTTTCTCTCTCTATATTAAAATTCACGTTCCAGGACAGTGAGATCTCTTGTGACAGTTACACCAGTACCTGAAACACTGTAGGAGGTTAATAACCATGTGTTGAACGGATGATTAAAGAATATTCTCCAATATTCAGTAGAGAACTACTGGAACTTCTGAGCAAGGGAGTGACGTGATAAACTGTTCACACGCACGTAGCACTTGTGTGAAAATACTATGAGATTTAGAAGAGGGTGCAGACAGGATGGTCAGCAGAAATCCATGGTGAACTGTATTATTAAAGTGAACTTAAATGAAGGAAGACCATTCAGAGAGTTTATATTGTCTGGGAGCAAATATGGAAGAGTATACCAGCAGGAGCACAGTCTTAATACTTAAGGAAACAGGTAAGCAGGATTATAAATGCTAGAGAAAGAGTAAAACTGTTTATATATATATATATATATATATATATATATATATTCTGTATGAAAATAGTGTGAAGAAAAACTAATGTATTTTTAAATACTTCATTTTCATTTGTATAAAATACTCATTTTTAATTTATTAATACTAAAGGAGACCTTTATTAATCAGAAATCAAGCCCAGATATGCACATTTAGGAATCATTACTATACAGGTAAACGGGAAATCTTCACAGAAAGATGAATTTCCCTCAAGACAAGGCCTTATACTGAGAGAAGGGTAGGTTGCCTTACCTCTTACTTGCCTCAGTTCCCTTATCGTTAAAATGGAGATAACGGCAGACACCAGTAGATTACCTAGCTCTTCAGCTGGTTTATTTGTAAAGGGTAAAACAAAAATGGCAGAGCAGGTAACAGCCAGAGGATGCGAGTGTAGGGTCTTTTGGTAGGTGGGCAAGAGGAAACATTGAAAAGCAGTAGGGCTGACGGGTGACTCCACACAGATGGAAGCTTCTAGGATAGAAGTGGATGAGGGGCAGAGAAGAAGGATAAGAAAGTGGTAGAAAGTGAACAGCTACAGGGAAAAGGTAAATAGGGGAAGCCTCTGAAACAAAGAAGTTACTTCCTCAATGAGGAGGTGTCAACGTATAGCAAGTAACGGTAGGAAACCTGTGCCTTATATACTCAGACTTTGTAGAGAAGGGAGTCATGAAGTGTGGATATCATGGCAAGCATATCATGTGGTCATTACTAACCAATGGTGAGCGAGGCTGAATTTCTGATTCTTAAGGAGATACGTGAAGACTCTGATCAGAACTTTTACAAGAACAATTGTTCCTAAAAGATCAAAACTTTTTTTCTCATTTGTCACATATTAAATATCACCTCACTTAGTACTTCATAAAGCAGAATAAAATTTTATACATACTGGAGCCCCAATTGTAATGATCGTGAAGCTAAGATGGTAAGTTCTCTAGAAAAATACTAGTGGGGCATTGATAATGTAATACTGTTAGCAGAGTAATTTAGAGTATGAGCTTTGAGTTGCTTAGGTTTCTATTTTGAAAACAAATAAAAATAAATAGCACTGCCTCCTTTCCCTCTTCATTTGGAATTAATGAGAGAAAGAGACAGAAACAAATTTGATTTTAGGTAAAACCAGGAGATATTTCTAATTCAAACCACAGCATATGAGAAAGGGCTGCCAAATGCAGTGAAGGTTGAATAAGGTACAACATGAAACAGAGAGCAGCCCTACAGCTACAGCTCTCAGATGAAACGAATAGGACACAATGTTCAAAATTAGATAAACCTCTTTGGGTAATAAAGCCAATAATTCTTTGTAATGGTGAAAAGATGTGCCGTGGACACTGCATGGTGGTAAAGTAAACCAAGGAAGAACCAACAAGAAGAGGAATTATCCAGATATAATAATTTGAAGAATAAAATGTTGCAGAAGAAAGGGTGCACTGTGAGCAGTCTGGCAGGTGCTAGTCTCAGTTGTCAGGAAAGAAGTAAAAGGTAAAAGAATTCACATAGGGATTCCCTGGTGACACAGTGGTTAAGAATCAGCCTGCCAATGCAGGGGACACGGATTTGAGCCCTGGTCTGGGAAGATCCCACGTGCCGTGAGCAACTAAGCCTGTGTGCCCCAACTACTGAGCCCGTGTGCCACAACTACTGAAGCCCATACACCTAGAGCCCGTGCTCTGCAACAAGAGAAGCCACCGCGACGAGAAGCTCATGCACAGCAACGAAGAGTAGACCCCACTCACCGCAACTAGAGAAAGCCCGTGCACAGCAACAAAGACCAATGAAGCCAAAAATTAATTAATTAAATAACTAAAAATTCACATATACACAACTCTGTCATCAGGTACGGCTTGTAAGTCAAGGAGAAGATACTCTTGCCTGGGACACTGCTCTACTGGTAGATGCTCCAAGATGGACTCATGTCTTTTTTTTTTTTTCTTCTGCAGTATGTGGGCCTCTCACTGCTGTGGCCTCTCCCATTGCGGAGCACAGGCTCTGGACGCACAGGCTCAGCGGCCATGGCTCACGGGCCCAGCCGCTCCATGGCATGGGGGATCCTCCCGGACCGGGGCACGAACCCACGTCCCCTGCATCGGCAGGCGGACTCTCAACCACTGCGCCACCAGGGAAGCCCTCATGTCTTTTTTAAAATGACTGAATACTAATAATAATGGAACACTAACACAAGACTGAAAGACACAACAAAAATAAAGGTGAAAAGGAACAGGAAAAACAAATGACAATAAGAATGTTTCCAAGATATAAAAAGTTTCCCCTAAAGAAATGAAAACTGTGACAAGCACACTATCTTGCATTTAAGAAATAAAGTGATTTCCTTTGCTGTGCAAAAGCTTTTAAGTTTCATTAGGTCCTATTTGTTTATTTTTGTTTTTATTTCCATTTCTCTAGGAGGTGGGTCAAAAAGGATCTTGCTGTGATTTATGTCATAGTGTTCTGCCTATGTTTTCCTCTAAGAGTTTTATAGTGTCTGGCCTTACATTTAGGTTTATAAATCCATTTTTTTTTTTTTTTATGCGTTACGCGGGCCTCTCACTGTCGTGGCCCCTCCCGTTGCGGAGGACAGGCTCCGGACGCGCAGGCTCAGCGGCCATGGCTCACGGGCCCAGCCGCTCCGCGGCATGTGGGATCCTCCCAGACCGGGGCACGAACCCGTGTCCCCTGCATCGGCAGGCGGACTCTCAACCACTGCACCACCAGGGAAGCCCTAAATCCATTTTGAGTGTATTTTTATGTATGGTGTTAGGGAGTATTCTAATTTCATTCTTTTACATGTAGCTGTCCAGTTCTCCCAGCACCACTTATTGAAGAGGCTGCCTTTTCCCCATTGTATAATCTTGCCTCCTTTATCAAAAATAAGGTGACCATATGTTTATGGGTTTATCTCTGGGCTTTCTATCCTGTTCCACTGATCTATATTTCTGTTTTTGTGCCAGTACCGTACTGCCTTGATTACTGTAGCTTTGTAGTATTAACAAGATGAAAAGACAGCCATCAGAATGGGAGAAAATATTTGCAAATGAAGCAACTGACAAACGATTAACCTCCAAAATTTACAAGCAGCTCATGCAACTCAATTATCAAAAAAACAAATAACCCAATCCAAAAATGAACAGAAGAGCTAAATAGACATTTCTCCAGAGAAGATATACAGATTGCCAACAAACACATGAAAGAATGCTCAACATCACTAATCATTAGAGAAATGCAAATCAAAACTACAATGAGGTATCACCTCACACCACTCAGAATGGCAATCATCAAAAAATCTACAAACAATAAATGATGGAGAGGGTGTGGAGAAAAGGGAACTGTCTTGCACTGTTGGTGGGAATGTAAATTGATACACCCACTATGGAGAACAGTATGGAGGTTACTTAAAAAACTACAAATAGAACTACCATATGACCCAGCAATCCCACTATTGGGCATATACCCTGAGAAAACCATAATTCAAAAAGAGCCATGTACCACAATGTTCATTGCAGGTCTATTTACAATAGCCAGGACATGGAAGCAACCTAAGTGTCCATCGACAGATGAATAGATAAAGAAGATGTGGCACATATATACAGTGGAATATTACTCAGCCACAAAAAGAAATTAAATTGAGTTATTCGTAGTGAGGTGGATAGACCTAGAGTCTGTCATACAGAATGAAGTAAGTCAGAAAGAGAAAGACAAATACCGTATGCTAACACATATATATGGAATTTAAGAAAAAAAAATGTCATGAAGAACCTAGGGGTAAGACGGGAATAAAGACACAGATCTACTAGAGAATGGACTTGAGGATATCAGGAGGGGGAAGGGTAAGCTGTGACAAAGCGAGAGAGTGGCATGGACATATATACACTACCAAATGTAAGGTAGATAGCTAGTGGGAAGCAGCCGCATAGCACAGGGAGATCAGCTCGGTGCTTTGTAACCGCCTGGAGGGGTGGGATAGGAAGGGTGGGAGGGAGGGAGACGCAAGAGGGAGGGGATATGGGGATATATGTATATGTATAGCTGATTCACTTTGTTATACAGCAGAAACTAACACAGCACTGTAAAACAAGTATACTCCAATAAAGATGTTAAAATAAAGTGCAACAATTGCCTTTATAAAATAAAACTTTATCGGATATATACACAAGCTCAGAGAAACTACAATTAGAGAGCATTTAGAGATAAATCATTGGAAGTAGTGGTAAAGAAGGTAGGAATCAAAGAAAAAAAAACGATTACAGAAATGACTAACTAGAAGAAAAGGAGAACAGGCACTGCTGAAAATACAGAAAGAGTCAAGGAGGATAAGATTGAGAGGAGTGAGCAAACTGCAGTGGAAATAATTTCAGCATGTAAAACACTTTTAAATAATAAGGTAAAAAAAATAATAATAATAATAAGGTAGATAGGAAGACCAACAAAAAGAGATCTCATCCATTCATATTCAATACTTCAAAGGTAAATGACTAGAATACTAATAATCCAGTAGTTTCTCCTTATCCATGGGTGATACATCCCAAGACCCTCAGTGGATACCTGAGACTGTGGATAGTACCAAACACTATATATATTTTTTTCCTGTGATAAAGTTTAATTTATAAATTATGTACGGTAATAACTAATAGTAAAATAGAACAGTTATAACAACATACTGTGAAAAAAGTTATGTGAATGTAGTCTCTCTCTCAAAATATCTTACTGTACTGTACACACCCTCTTCTTCTTGTGTTGATCTGAGGTGATAAAATGCTATTTGATGAGATGAAGTGAGGTAAATGACACAGTCTTACGCTACTACTGACCTTCTGATGATACACCAGAAAGAGTACCATCTGCTTCAGGTGATCCTTGGGACATGATAATGTACATGGCTGGGTGTCAGGAGCAGACATTATCCACAATTGGGGATCCCAGGTAGGATGGAGTGGGAAGGCACAAGATTTCATCATGCTACTCAGAACAGTGCCCAATTTAAAGTTTTTAAATTGGTTTTTTCTGGAATTTTCCATTTAATATTTTTGGACCATGGTTGACCACTGGTAACTGAAACTATGGAAGGCAAAACCACAGATGAGGATCTACTGTAGTAATAATTATAATGTATTGTAAAATACAATATTCCATAAGTAAATAGACATTTCAAAACATGTTGAAGATACATTATGTTCCAGACTAAAGGAGACTCAGAATAATATCAAGGTATATCTTATTAAAATTACTGAACCTTAAAGATAAAAAATACTTGGAGTAGGCAAGGATATTAGTTACCAGTAAATATTGGGGGAAAGGAGTTATCCTTAGATTCCTTCACAACAACATTCAGAATATAGAATTGCTTGTAAGTTCCTCAAGAAAAGAAAAACACACAAATATTATTTCAACCCAGATAATGGGTACCATGAGTTGGTTAATTTGATCTCCAGACTATCTTCCATTTAGTATGTATTCCAGGACTGCAGATAAGGGAAGGTAAAAACTCCACTCCCCAGACTCCCGTGCAGATATGGCTATTATTTCAAATTAGGATCCAACAATTACATGGACTCAAGTGAGATTCAGAAAGCAGAACTGCTGCAGAGTCCATTTCCTGCCTCTTTTTAGCGAGCATAACAGGTTTTTCTGCAGCAACATTTCATTTTTCATTCTTCAGGTTTCTAAGTTCAAAGGCAGGTATGATGGTTTCAGCAGTAGTGACAGCTTCTTAATTCTGGCTTCCTAAACTAAATTGCAGCTATAGGTTTATGGATTTAATTTGGCATTTGCAGTGGTTGCCTCAGATATAATAACTCTGCTGTTGGGTAAGTTCTGTGTTATTCTGCAAGACACTTCTGAAGGTTACTTAAAATACTTAAAATGGCTTTTGTTTCCTGCACTATATTCTGACTAATAAACCAGTTAAATTATTGCTCAATGATAAAGGCAATAAACAAACTTTTCTTAAACGTTGAGAATTTAGAGAATACAGTTACATGAGCCCTTCATAAAAGCAGTAGAAGAAGATGAATTTCAACTAAGGTGAATGGAGAAACTCTGGGAAAAGGAATAGGGGGAAACGGAGTCATTTTACCTGTTATACAAAGACAATAACAATGAGCATTAATGTCATAATTGCAGAAAGGTATGTAAATATAAGCTCTGATGAGGCAAAGCTGATGTAACTGACAAAAACTAGGAGGAGAAGGGAAAAGAAGGTGAGAAGTAGTTCAAGCTGGCTGAAATCTTTATTTTTAGAATCATGGGCCAGGCTAGCATTTAAATCTAAGTTCAGAAAATATCTAAAAGAAATAAGTAATAAAATCACACTTAGGTGGTGAAGAAAAAATTAAAGGACTAAACTAATGTGTACTAAACGAATTCTAGCCTTATCATGAGAAATACTTCAATATTGTCTCAAATTCTAGAAGACTAATTTAGAAAGATAAACTTTACAGATTACTAGAGAAATACAGACTACAAACAGAAAGAAATCATAGCTTATAAAGAGAGAAAATATAAAATGGAAAAAGATGATAGCACTAAGCCAGTTTATCAATAAATGTAAACGGTTTAAATATTGTAACATTAGGTCAAAAAGCAGAATTCAACTCTACTATATGAAGAAAGAGACACCTAAAACAGAATGACTAAATGGCATATATAAAAATAATAGTCTTTGTAGCACTATTAGTAATAAAATAAGACTGGAAACAACCTAAATGTTCCTCATGGATATTATGATACAGTATAAAATGGAATACTGCATAGCTTCTAGAATATATAAGGTAGCTATATATCTGCTAGTATGGAAGAAACTCTCTGCTACATAAAGTTAAAAAAATGCAGGATAGCATATATGGTATTCTACTGTATGTTTTTTACACACATAATGACATACATAAAAATGCTTGTAGAGCAAAGAATATCACTGGAAGGATGTGTAAGTAAATGGATGACAGTGGTTGTCTCTAAGGAAAAGTAATGGGTGACTAGAAGTACAGGTATGGGAGATTTTTCTTATCACAATGTATTTTTGGTGTTGTTTGAAAAGTTGTGTATATGTATTGCCTTCTTTATAAGTAAACCTTGTTTTGAAAGCAACAACTTTCAAGTTAGTAGGTCTTGGATCAGAGTCTTGGCTCTGCCACTTCCTCATTGTGCAGCAACTGATCATTGCAGTAGCCCACTTAGTGGGTGTGGGCTACTATAATACTATACCACAGACTGGGTGGCTTATAAACCACAGAAATTTATTTCTCACAGTTTTTCTGGAGGCTGGGAAGTCCAAGATAAGGAAGCTGGCCGATTTTGAATTCATAGACAGCTGTTTTTTCTGCTGTAACCTCACATGGTGAGGGCTCTTTCAGGGTCCCTTTTATAAAGACAATTATCTGCCCTCATGACCTAATCCCCTCCCAAAGACCCCAACTCCCAATGTGCTCACATTAGGGCTAAGCATTTCAACATATGAACTTGGAGGGGGGGGACATAGACATTGTATTTTTTTTTTAATCGGAGTAAATTTACTTTACAATATTGTGTTAGTTTCTGCTGTACAATGAAGTGAATCAGCTATATGTATACTTATATCCCCTCCTTCTTGGACCTCCCTCCCACCCCCCGCCCATCCCACCCATCTAGGTTGTCAGAGAGCACCGAGCTGAGTTCCCTGTGCTATACAGCAAGTTCCCACTAGCTATCTATTTTACCCATGGTAGTGTATTTATGTCAAACCTAATCTCCCAATTCATCCTACCCTCCCTTCCCCCACTGTGTCCACATGTCCGTTCTCTACATCTGCGTCTCTACTCCTGCCCTGGAAATAGGTTCATCTGTATTATTTTTCTAGATTCCACATGTATGTGTTAATATACAATATTTGTTTTTCTCTTTCTGGCTTACTTCACTCTGTATGGCAGACTCTAGGTCCATCCACATCTCTACAAATGACCCAATTTCATTCCTTTTTATGGCTGAGTAATATTCCATTGTTTGCAGGGGGTAACATTATTAATAAATTCATATGGTTAACGTATCTCGCTCTCTATAGTTATACAGATGTAAATATATATTCATAAATGTAGTTGTTTTAACCATCTGCAGGGACCACAAAACTAGAAACTCTGACCTTACTGAACTTACCTATTACCCTATAACCCTAAGGAGTAAGGCATTGCCACACTGAACATTATCATGAAATTTTGTAGAATCAGTTCTGGCCCCTAAGCCTTCTTACAAATACAAAAACATTAGCTAAACAGACCATTTATCTGAAATGTTACATCATATTTTTATGATTTCTTCCCAAATTATCTAAATCAGTTCTATCTTTGCAGTAGAATCCTTTCCAAAACATGATTTTTTAAACTGAAATATGTATCTAGTGGCATCAAAAAAATAAAGATGCCACAACAAAGTAGCTGTGGGTGACAATGAAAACTTCACCATATGCACATGGTCTGACAGACTTTGCTGCAACTAATATTGACTTATGACCAGAAAAACTCTTGAATCAAATAATTCAAATTTTTCTCTTAATTATCTTGTTTCTATTTGCCCAAAATATCTAGAAAACTGCCTCAGTTGCCGCCTTCATTCTGCCTCTGTTGACATAGCTCCACACCCTAATATACTCTTGAAATTTCCTCATAACTTCTATTGAAGTAGTTATTACTTATGGAGCTCATTTTCCTAATAGTTATAAAAGATTCAGTAGGCAACTGGTGCTATGAAGGTGCCGTTTTTCTTGAAAGAGCAATTAAAATAAATTGAATTTTTAAAAATGGTAATATCAAAGAGCTCACTTTTTACGAAAAGAAATTCTAAATAGAATATGAACAGGCAAGCTGAACACCCACATCCTCCAATTCATTTCTCCCTTGTGTGCTGAGGCAATGTTTATTTTCTGGGTGAGGAGAAGAAAAAATTTCCTAAGCCACTTTTATACATTCTACCCTGATTCCTGACACTGATCTGCAGGACAAAGAAAATGAGCTTCTCACACGTAGAGAACAGATGGCCAGTACTCACAATAACCAATGGGATGTCCCTGATATTTTATTTATTTATTTTTGGGTGCAGATGTCCCTAAGTTTTCTAGTGATAAATTTTTAATATAATTTAGCCAAAACCAATTTTCAAATCAGTAACAGTCCTGATCTTTAATGTAATTTTATCAAAAGAGTATTATATAAATATATGCTTTGTTGCTAGAGAATTTGCAAACTGCAACAACGGGAAAGCAAACCTGAACTGCTTCCTGATAAAAACTCCTATTTGGAAAAGACAATAATATTTAAGTATTAGTGATTTCCCCTATTGGTGATAATTTCAAATTTCTAATACATGTGATTACTCAAAGAGGGTATCTAATAAACAGAAATAATAATACAAACCTACCCAGCAATGAGACTCAAGAGAGATCATGTACATAAAGCTTGTAGCAGAGTCCCTGGCACATAAAAGATGTTTAGCAAATGATGGCTAATATTATACACAAAACTGCCACAGCAAAGCAGTATTATAATAAACAGCTTAAGCTTTGGAGTCAGGTAACCTGATTTTGAATCCCATTCACATTTGCACTTAGGAGAAGTAAATAACTGATATTTGAAAACTGTTTAGCAAGTTAACACTCACAAAAGAAATTCAAAACAAATATAGTTTACTGTATTCCATCATCACAAATTTTTTAATCAAATTGTATTATAATTATATAGATTTTGAGAATGATAAATAAAATCTCTTCTTATATAATTACTATTTGCCTATTTCTATTTCATGGGTGAGATGAAAGTTCAGCCAGTATTTTGTTTGCTTTTATATTCATTCCAACTGGAAAATACTTAAATTGGGGGTTTATCCAAAACGAGGTCAGATTATGTCTTATGTTATTGAAATTAACTTCTGTTCTAATGACTTTTTACTTAAGTTAAACGATGTAAGAAATTTAAACAGTTGTTTATTGAGTCCTACTATGTACCAGGCATACTCTGCTGGATACTAGGGAACCACTGGTAAGTAAAAACATACAATCTACTTTCCGGTGGCCCTCACCATCGAGTGGAGAGAGAGAAGACATTGATCAAATCATTATATTGATAAAGGTATAAATATACCTAGCTGAGTGATGTAAAACAGACATACATGGTGCCATGATAACTTATTATAGAAGAAAATCGTATCATCACAGAGGTCAGAAAAGGCTTTCCTTGAGAACATGCTGGCTGAGATACGATGGATGAACAGGAGTTACCTAGGTAGAGAAAAATAGGCAGACTGCTCTGAGCAGAGAGGGCATCCAAGACAAAAGACCAGTGGTAAAGAGAGCCAGACACACTTTAGAAACTGACTATTCAGTGTGACTGAAAGGCAAAGAGCAGGACTATAGCGTTATGGAGAAGTGTCAGGCCATTTTATGGATGGTTTTGATCTTTAAGAGCAACGGAAAGTCGTTAAGGAATGTTAAACAATTGACAATGTATTCTGAAATAGCCCGTGATTTGGAGAACACCTTGATGTGGGGCAAGAATGGATGTAAGGATGGACACCACATGAGAGACTATGGTAGATGTCCAGGTCAGAGTAAGAAGTAGTGATGGAGAGAAAAAGAAAAATTTCAGAGACCTTGCTTTAATTTAAAAAATACTCTCAGAAATGGCTATGTATCCATTTGCACACCTACTTTATACATATAAACACCGTACCAACACTATACGTGTAAAAATGATACCAAGCCTGTCTGCAGTGTGTGCTATAGATCATAGTAGTTTGTGATTAAGGGCAATGTGCATTAAGTAACTTTAAAGTCAAAGATGCTCTTTTTCAACAAAATAGAGATTTTCTCCAAAAATCTTAAAGATATTAAATTGTTCTTATAGGGAGATTGATCCATCCTTACTCCCAATCCATAATTAATTTTCCCACAGTGGGTGTGGGTTTATTCTCAGTTATAATATATCATAATATAAATTATTCCGCTTGAGAAAAGTTACATTCTGTGATATAAAGAGATAAATTTGCTTTTTAGAATCCTGAAATATGCTATATAATTGAGGAGAAAGTATTTTAATATTGCTATACTTGACTGATTTCCACAGTTATTCTGTGTAAGACATAAGTTTTCAAATGTCAAATATATATCAGAATTTATTTTATTTTCTCCAACTACTTTGAGTGAAATAAATTTAAACTAGAGAGCAAATGGATAATGAATCAAATAGAGAATAGGAAAATACTTTGATTTGCTTGTTAACTTTATTTATTTGCATCTGTTACTTCAGAAACAAAACAAGACAAAAGAAACCAACTAAAGCAGATGTAATACTTCATGTGATGAAAATGCATGGTCAGTATTTCACAGACTATTATACAAAAAAAATTGTCATACATTTTAAGATTATACTTTTTTCAAGTTATGAATCTACTTGCAATTTTTTTTCAAATATTCATTCCTCAACTAAATCATTTATTTAACATTTAAGATACAGCTAATGTGTCTTGTCCTTCATGAAGACTTCCAAGTCTCACTCAAACAAAACCAACCATTCCTCCCTTTGTGACCGTGCTTAATGTAGAATTTACCTTTACTCTAATACTTACCAGTGTCTGTAATGGTTGTTCTCTAGTAATAGACTGAAATGTTTTTTCATCTCACTACATCTGGGGCCAAGCACAAAGACTAGCATATATTATGTGCTCAATAAATATTCATAGCGTGAATAACTGAATTTCAAAACATGGTTCATTACTCATATTCTCTGCAATGTTGTTTCAATAATTCACATCTCTCAACTTTATAAATTCTCTAAAGATGGATCAATTTCTTCTTGATTTTTAGCACAAACCAGCAATATACTGGCCATTAATAACCTTGTCATTCCATATGTAAATATTCAGGCAATGCAAATAACGGTAACCATTTCTTCAGAAAGAAATGATCGAAAAATCATATATGTATTAAACAACATTTCTTAAAAACAATGTTTTGTTTTGTAAAGACAAGCTGCTCTTCCCTGATTACACAGATAATTAATAGCATAGTCAATACTGGATCCAGTTTGCCTAAATTCAGAAAAGTGTTGATATTCATTGCCACATCTCTTTTTTCTCCTTTATTCTATCTTCCTTGCCTCCTTTTGGGTCAATTTTAAAATTCTATTATTCCATTTTTCTTCTCTATTAGCTTCTTTGTATTTTATGTTATTAGATATGTTATTACATGTTACAGTGCTAATTCTACATATTAAAACTGTAACCTTGCTTATTAAAGTCAACCTCAAATTAATACTTATATCACTTCCTTAATGATGAATGAAACATAATACTTTAACTCCATTTATACCATATCATTGGCATTTATTTTATTGCTATATATATATGTTATGGACCACACATGGTATTATTTTATTTACATTTAAACAGTCAATATTCTTTCGTAACTATGTATATATTTTCCTTTTCTGGTGCTCTTTGGTCTTTCCTAAGGTTTCATGCTTCTGTTTGGAATTATTTTCCTTCAATCTAAAGAACTTCTTTTAGCATTCCTTGCAATAAATGTATACTGCTGAATTCCTTCAGTTTTTGTTAAAGGATATGTTCTTTGATTATACAGTTTTACAGGATAGAGTTCTAGGTGGACTCAGGTGTTTTTTTTTGGCACTTAAAGATGTCATTTTATTTTCTTCTAGCATCCATAGTTTCTTTGGAAAAATCAGCTATAAATCACATTCTCCTTTTTAAGAGTTTATACATGTGATGCTTAAATAAAAATTTATTTTGGAGTTAAGTTATCAGGAAACAGACTCATAGAAGAGAGTAAACACTGGAGTAAAAGTGGAAAATAAGGTTCTTCTTGTTTCTACTTTTCCTCTGAATTAGTTTAGGGCCTCTCTTTAATCTTTAAATGATTAAAGATTTATGGCATGGTGAATCATGCCATAACAACAGGTTATTTCTGTACTTATTTATTATATATATGCTTATATTAATATAAATAGCAGCATGTAGTCCTTTCCCAGAGGATGGAAAGTTGCCTTAGCCCATGTGTGTGTGTAGGTGCTTATGAAATCCTGAATTTTAAAAATCCTCTTTGCCTATCAAGGTAGAACCCAATGGATTGATGTAGTCATTATCCCAGTCAACACATACAGTACCTCTGGTAACTATTACCATCACCATCATTTTTTTATTACTATTGGTAGTTGGGCTACTAGTGACAGTATTTTATAAAACAGTACCTGTATAGGATCAATTCCCTTTAGCTATGTTACCCCTTACACAAGTGCACAGTATAATCCTAAAATACTTGTCCACACTGTTAGATAGATACAGATGGTTTTGCAGATCTTCCTTCAGAATGTCTTTGAAACATTTTAGGTTTTCAGATTCCTAGGCTATAACCAGAGAAAAGTATTCACTTGCGATGTTAGAGTTAAGCAATCCAATTACATATCCAGCTTGCCAGTTTAGAGATAGTTTAGTAAAATCAGTTAGTACTCCTGCTATTCGTTTGATAAAGGCTATTAAACTCTCTTCACCTTAACTGGGTGATTCTTCATGGGTAGCATCCATGCTTCTTTTATAACACTTCTTGCTCCATAGAACAAGGTGGAAATCATGACTGCATGGTGAACCAAAAATTTAATTCTATATATGATGTCATAGTCCTAAAATATTAAATCCATACCATTTTTGTGGTTTAAGGTACTATTTGATCATATTAAACCTATTCTTCAATATCAAACTTTCATGAAACATAGCTCTATAGACCTAAATTTTTTTTTTCATTCTCTCTGGTCTTACTGTGAATATAAATTATTAGAATTATAATTTTCTCCTTAAGAACTTTTTGAAAGGGCTACATCTTTCAGCAATAGTTCCAACAATGTTTTTATATATAATATCTGCAGAAATATTATAAAATGTGAATAAGAGTTAAAGAAGATATTATAAAAGGTGATTGCAGGTTACAGGGTCAATGTAAGCCAGATCCCAAAACTCAAAAAGATTGAAGCAGAAAGCCAGAACAGACAACCCAAGTCAGAAGGCATATAGCTTCTTTGATAGAAGGTAATAAGCCCAGTACCTTCACTAGAATTGGCTCTTATCTTCCAGAAGCCACCAGGCTACAGTGTGATTCAGAGATGCTACCAAAAAGTGGGAAATAGTTTCTTATACATCATGGAAACAACTACGATAAAGTTTAATAGAGACAAAAAATCTACAGTTTGAAGACTGTGGCTGAAAAATGTTAGACTGTCTGCCCCTTAAGATTCTTTGCAGAACGTTAAAATCTGTGATTCTATGAGGTTAAAATAAAGGATATTATAAAAACGTAAATGAAGTAAAGGATAAACATCCACACTGAGTAAAGAGGAGACAGTTTGTCTAAGGGGTGGGGGGAAGAGAAACCCGATATATGGCAGACATTATTTTGGGCACTAAAAATATGTTCTGCAGTAGTACTTCTCAAGCAAACTACGGTGAAGGGCAAGCTTTAGTTTTTAAAAATCCTATCCATAATAAACCACTATGTGGTATTACTGCTCATAACTAGTATGCAGTTTATACCACATGCTTCATACTCCTATTTAATCAGATGAGCCCACTGATCATGGATCTGAATGTTAGGGCAATGTCAAATCAGTTTAATATTTTTCTAAACCCTTACTCTCAGCTTCTGTGTATCTCCTTGCGGAATGGTAAGAGCTCTTGGACCACAACAGGGTTTGGCGGGGACAACGTGCCTCTTTTCTTCTGACAGCTTCTCTGTTCAAATACATCCTTATTTCTTGACAAGAGGAAATCTTATTCGAATTGGTCAAGTTCCAAATATCAGGTCAGCTATAATAGCCTAGAATCATTTTGCATTAAAATATGACTTCCATGTCCTGGTTATACATTAAGGTAATGATCTTACTCTTTCTTTTCTCTGCCTTCCACTCTCCCCAAAATTTCTACTCCTTGAAATTTGGTAGTTTGGTAGACTCAATCCTACACAGCTGGTGCTATCACCCTCTCTTCAGTTGAACACCCAAGTTGACTGTCTGCTAAAGGCAATAAAATAACGGTATGATTCCAATATTTATATTCAGACTTTACAGGGAGGTTGAGATTCACTTCAGTCTCTGGCCTAAACTATGTGCTCTATATCAGATTTACCAGAGAATCCTACATTAAGGTATCAAACAGTGGTCTAGATATTAAGAAATATTTTGTTTTCATTGGCAACTTGGAATTCCACATAAAAAAAGCTGATGGAGGGCTTCCCTGGTGGCGCAGTGGTTGAGAGTCCGCCTGCCGGTGCAGGGGACGCGGGTTCGTGCCCCGGTCTGGGAAGATCCCACATGCACAGAGCGGCTGGGCCTGTGAGCCGTGGCCGCTAAGCCTGGGCGTCCGGAGCCTGTGCTCCGCAACGGGAGAGGCCACAACAGTGAGAGGCCTGCATACCGCAAAAAAAAAAAAAAAAAAAAAAAAAAAAAAAAAAAAAAAAAAAGCTGATGGAGAGATGGATTTCAAAGGTTACTGGTCATTATGCCATCAAATATAATTTTAAAACAACATGAAGGAGCTTAGCTGATAAACTAGCATGTCAGAGGTAAAGTGTCTTATTGGGAGAAGCAGGCTCTAGGTAACGTGTGACTGCAACTGATATTAGATGCACAACAAAGAAGATTCTTTTGGCGTCAGGAGATACTCATCTCAGAACCACAGATCTCTGGCTTACTGTTTTTATGGGTACTATCAGGGCAAATAAGGTATTGCTCCTAATGCTAGGTTGTCCACCATGGAGTCTGTTCCTCTTGTGCTTGTCTTGAAACATTTTTTGCTGTTTAGTCTGTTTCTCATCCACGGCTAATCAATAGTTTCTTTTTCCATGGTAAGTTACTTCCTGTTGCAGCAAGAAAATAAGTGGTGCAAAGGAAATATTTTGGCCCCATTGGAGTAATGAAGGTTAGCCAAGGCCTGGGAACTGGGGAGCTGAGCAAACACAAAGGTATGCATCAGCCTGCTTCTCACCGCCACTGGGCTCACAAGTTTGGGAAGTGCAAGTAGAAGCATGTGGGGTCAGTAGGCTGGAGCTTGACAAAAAGATTTTGCACCATTTGCCAAAAGCAAAATTTAATCTTATGTGAGGTTTCTTCTAAATCAATTGAAAATCGAAGTTTGTGAACTGTGGCCAGTTGGCATCTTAGTGAAACTGAAATCATGACCACTTCTCTATCCTCACCTGCTTTATCTATGTGTACAAAAAAATTGTTTATGACTAGAAAAAGCAAGAGGAGAATATACTTTTGATAAAGAAATTATCAAAAGTTACTTCAGAGGAAATAATGGGTTCTGAATTGTATGGCTCTGGTGCTATGATTTTCTCATGTGCCCTGTTGGCTCTTTAGTGCTTTGGACAAGTGGAACTTGGGAAAGACGGAGTCCTGGATTAACTGAATGCTGGAGATGTTAAAGGAGCTAACCGGATCCAGTGAACTATGTCCTGGGCTACTGATCCTGAAGAAAGAAACCAGATTCTGGAGTCAGCCTTCCTGGATTCAAATCTCTGTTTCTGACATATATTACCTGGTAAGCCTGGACAACGTATTTAGCCTTCCTGTGCCTCATTTTTCATAGTACTTCTTTTATAGGGTTACTGTGAGGATTAAACAAATGATATGATACATTCAAACTCTTAGAAGAGCCCTTTTATAAATGTTAATCTTTGGCAAAAATTAAAACTTGTTCAAGAATGCTTATAGAGGTGTTATAAAAATAGCAAAAAAAACAGCTCCAAAACCTCAAAACATTCTAGGTGTGTTTCAGTCAAGGACCAATAATCTGTGGCATATTCATACAGTAGAACACTACTCAGCCAAATAACTACAAATAACTACTAATACAATCAACAATTTATGAGCTAAAGAATCTGGAGTCAACAAGCACTTACTGTATTACTCCACTTATATGAAATTCAAGAACATGTACAGTTAATCTATAGTGACTGAAAGTTGCTCAGTGATTGCCCATAGCCTAGGGTTAGAGACTGATTATAAAGGGACAAGAGAAAGTATTTTGCAATGATGGAGATATCCTGAATTTTTATTTCTTTGCTGTTTATACAAGTGTGTGTCCATTTGACAAAACTCATTGAATTATACACTTAAAATGGGTTTGTTTTAATGTATGTAATGTATATTCCCATCCTTGCAGTTTTCCGCTACCCGCACCTTGTATATCATCCCTCTGTAAGCAAACCTCAATTCCTGTTTTGCAATGCCATCTGCTTCCTGTTCAGACCCTAACTGAATCTGATATACCTTATATACCTCTAGACATTCAAGTATCGTCTATCATACAAGGCTAGGCCAATTTACTCATTACGTGTTTGTGAAAGAATGGGGATTCCTGAAAAGAAGTGTCTTTGTTGTCAAAAAATACCTAGTGCACAGGGGTCACCTGAGGAGTATTCACTGCAGAGCTCTCTCTAGCAGGGTACTGTGTCTTCCAAGTACCATCACTAACTAACATCTCAAGAGCTTCAAGAATAGGATACACATTATCACAGATAAAATCCTGTAACTTGTTCAAATGAAATGGCTGTCTCTTTCTAAGAAAAATAAGCCATTTTAGGGGGAAAAAAAGGCAATTAAAAACTCTTACCGATGTTTTTAATCTTAAAAAAGTCTCACAGTACCACATATGATAATAGTATTTGTTTGAAATGCACTAGAATATCTAGATAATTTCCTTTTCTATATTTATACTCCCTCCATACTATCTATATTTTAGGATCTCGTGGTTTTTTGCCAAATGTGTAAGTTGAAATTGATAGTCACCTGTGCAGCTATGAGCTTAATGATTGTTTTTCTCATTTTTTTCTCCTCTTAGCACCATATAGTTTTATTTCTGAGAATCCTATCATTAGACAAACTCTCTATTCCATTAACATGTGTGCTTCTCAAATGTAAATGCCTCTCAAGTGGAAATCTATTTAGTCACTATCAGACATGAATATCATAACAGAGAGAAGCTTTTCTTACTTCCTTCTAAACAGACAGGTGAGAGCAAGGTCTTATCTGAAAGAAACAGCAACTCATTCTGATAGCATTCTATTTTTTAAGAAGTATTTATGGAGCTCCTACTATACAATATGCTCCGAGCTAGGTGTAGAAGTATGGTGATTGACAAAAAAAAGATATCTTCCTTGCTGATGTGAAGCTTACCACCTTGTTGGAGAGGAGAGAGACATCAAACACATCATCACAAAGAAGATACAGATTCACAAACTGTGAAATGCTCCCTGAAGGAAAAGCACTGGTCATTATGGGAGAGAACAGGGGTACCCAGTAAAAAACTCTAGGGCCAGGGAAAGCATCTTGGAAGAAGGGTCCCATACACAGAGATCTAAGGTATGGACAGGAGTTGGTGAGGAGAAGTGAAAAGTGCACTCCTGGCAACGTGAATAGCAAGTTTAAAGCCCTAAGGCTGGAAAGTGGACTTGTCACATTTGAGGAAACAAAACAGGCCATAATGGTGAGCAGTAGGGTGAAGTAAGGAAGGAGGGGCATGAGATGAGTCTGGGGAGGCAGCCTAGGCCTCTTTCAGGTCGTGTTAAATGTCTTGAGTTTTAATTCTAAGTGCAATGGGATGCCATTATTTACAGAGAATGCCCCTGGAAACACCAGAAGTCAATTGAATAACTATTGGAATTGATAAGAGAGCTTAGTAAGATAGGCAGTAATGTGCAAAATGCTATTAAAAAATCAATAGTTTTTCTACATAGAGAAAATCCCATACTTAGGAAGAGGCTGGGTTCTGAAAAGTTGTTCATAATTCCATTAGTGTGTAAAATCAGGGGGCTTCCCTGGCGGCGTGCCCCTGGAAACACCAGAAGTCAATTGAATAACTATTGGAATTGATAAGAGCTTAGTAAGATGGGCAGTAATGTGCAAAATGCTATAAAAAAATCAATAGTTTTTCTACATAGAGAAAATCCCATACTTAGGAAGAGGTTGGGTTCTGAAAAGTTGTTCATAATTCCATTACTGTGTAAAATCAAAATGACCAAGAGAAATTAAGCTTAGCCGTCAGATGCATTTCAACCAATAGGCTTCTGAATTAGTCCACCAGATACAGCTGGTCCTTAAACAAGAGGGGAGTTAATCTGCCTATAATTTATGATTGGCCCTCCACATCCAGGGTTCCTTCACATCTGTTGGTTCAACCAACTACAGTCCCTACAGTACTGCAGTATTTATTACTGAAAAAGTATCTGTGTATAAGTGGGCCCGAACGGTTCAAACTTGTGTCGTTCGAGGATCAACTGTTTATCTTACCCAGAGAAACATTCTCTCAGGTCAGCCTGTTTTAAAAGGACAATTTTTATCTATATGGAAAAAAAAAAGTAAGCAAATACCTACACTCTTTGATGGTCTCTGTCAGGTTCTACTTCTTCAATAGATAGGTTACCTGGAAAAGTTTCCTTGCCGTTTGTTTGATGTTCCTATCTAGATGGGCCTTCAGCCTATCCAACCTGTTTCAGCAGCAGGACTCATCAATGCTTACACTTCTTCTGAATTAACATTAGGTTAAAAAGTGACCTGAAGGCTAAAGACGTTGCACATTTTTCCATATGCATATTGGCTATTCCTATATGTTCTTTTATTAAGTGTTTGTTGAAATCTTTTGCTCATTTTTATTGGGTTAACTTATTGAGTTGTAGGATTTCT
The DNA here is from genome assembly GCF_008692025.1 of Phocoena sinus. Classification (NCBI taxonomy): domain Eukaryota; kingdom Metazoa; phylum Chordata; class Mammalia; order Artiodactyla; family Phocoenidae; genus Phocoena; species Phocoena sinus. The sequence goes on from NC_045764.1 coordinate 80,484,378, forward strand.
TTGTATCACCTGCATGCCAGTCCTTTGTCAGATGTGTGTTGTGTTAATATTTCCTCCTTACACATGGCTTATCTATTCATTTTCTTAATGGTGTCATCTCTTGAGCAGAATTTCACTGAAGTCTAATGTATTTTTGTTCTGTGTGTGTGGTGTGAGTTCGAGGTTGAGGTTCCATTTTCCCCCCATATGGATATTTGATTATTCCAGCACCATTTGTTGAAAAGACTTTCTTTTCCTATTGAACTGCTTTGTCACCTTTGTCAAAAATCAGATAAGCATATTTATGTGGGTGTATTTCTGGACCCTATGCATTCCATTGATATATTTTCACTTTTATGCCAGTTCCCACTGTTTGATTTTTATAGTTTTATACTATATCTTGAAGTCAAGTACCATATATCCTCAAACTTGTTCTTTAAGATTGCTTTGAATATCAACTACTTTACATTTACCTGTACATTTTAAAATCAGTTTGTCAATTTCTATTTTTTTAAAAAAAAGACTCCTGGGATTATGACTGGGTTTGAATCAGAATCAGATTGGAGAAAACTGACATTTTTACAATTTTGCATTTTCCAATCCACGAACATGGCATATTAATTTATTTAACTTCTCTCAACCATATTTGAATTATTTTAGCTGCAAATTTGGCATATCATTTAAATTTTATTCCTGTATCTGTTATTTGTTTTGATGCAATTTGATGACATTTAAAATTTTTCATGTTTTAATAGTCTGCTTATAGCATAGAAAAATAAAATTGACTATAGTTATATTAATCCTTAATCTCTACTGCCTTGATTATTTCACTATTAGTTCCAGTAATCATTTTGTAGACTCCTTAGGCTTTTCTACATAATCATTCCCTCTACAAATACAGACAGTTTTAGTTCTTCATTTCCAATCTTTAACCCACTTTTCTCTTGCATAATTTCCTATACTTAATTTGAAAAGTTGAGGAATTAGCCCTAAAACTGAGAGAAAATGGAAAGTCTAGAAACAATCAAAGTGATTTGGGTACAAGTACATATGATTCGGCATAAATACTTAAATTTCAAATATCTGGAAAAATAAGGTGTTTTTTAATGAATGTTATAATTAGATAAATAGTTGGGAAAAAATTATTTTGATCTCATACCATTCAAATAAATTAATATAGACTAAAGATACAAATGTTTGCTTAAGAAGACTGGAAGAAAATCACTTTAATCTTGGTATGGGGAATAGTTTTATAATTATTTTCCAAAGAGGGTAACCAGGACAATGTTAATAAAATTAAAATTTCTTCAAAATGACACTATACATACTATTTAAAATACTATAAGCTGGAAAATATTATGATATACAGCCAAAAATACTCTTAATATATGAATAATTCCTACAAACCTTAACTGAAAAGATAATTTACCCCAAAAGATAAATAGGAAGAAAACAGAACAATCACAAAATAAAAAGTGCAAATGGCAAGAAACAAGAAAATGTTTGACTTCACTGGTAATAAAAAAATTTTTAAATGAGATGTGTTTTTGACCTTTCAGATTGACAAGAGAGAAAATTATAGTATAAATAATATATAACAGTACAGGAAGAAAATTAAAATCCTCCTTGAGAGCAATTTAGTAATCCAGTAATTATAGTTCCAGTAACTTATCTTAGTGAAATAATTTTGAAAGCACATTATTTATAATAATGAGAAAGAAATAACCTAAATATTTAATGATAAAGTTTACTTAAATTATGTATCATTATATTTGATTATATGTGATATTATATAAAAAATGATAAACCTTTATTGGATGAGAAAATGTCTACAATACCTAAGTTCTGAAATAAGACAGGACTGGGATTAGGATACAGTTCTGCCATTGACTCATTGTGTGCCTTGGATTTAAGGTCTACCCCTCAATTTCCCCATCTGTAAAATGACAATAATGGGAATTACCTAATATAGTTGCGAGAATTAAATGAGACATTTAATTAAAAATAGCAGTACCCGGCACATAGTTAGTGCTTATTACAGTTTTTTTTATGCACAGCCTTCCAGAAATATTATAAATATATGCATATAATTATGTATTGCTGCTAACACACTTAAGCGAACATAATTAGATTTATAAATATTACACAAATTAATTCCATTTTTGTTTTATATATAGAGGGGGGAGGAGAGAGGGAGAAAATGAATTTCTAGAATACACAATAAATTGTAAACAACGGCTAATCCTGGGAAGTGAGAAAGGAGATACTGAGAAAGAAGGGATGTGGATTTGGACTTTTTATTGATTTCACTTTTGGAGCTCATGGAAATTTTGAAATGAGTATGGATTATTTAAAACTACACACACAAACACACACACAATATTAACTCTATCTCTGGATTGCAGGATCTTGAAAGTAATTTTGATGTATACTTTTCTGTATTTTCCATTTTTTAAATAAATTATTTTAACAATATTCTGTGATGTACAAAAACCTAAACACACTGGTACCTCATTAGTTAAAACATCAACTTATAAAATATCATGATGAAACCATTCTAAACTAGAACTACCTGAATTTTTTGCTGCTTGAAAATCAGAGTTCTCATTGTTTCTAGTCCTTCAGTGCCAACTGAATTGGTTGCTAAGAAAAATCAAATCCAAGTAGCGTACAACAATTCAGAGCATTTAACACTGTACTTCAAATTCAACAACGCACATACATAACATAACATAACATAATCGTTAGTGAAAGCGGCCCCTCAAGAGGGCGATGGTTCTGTTGAATTGAACAAAGGCTGTTTCTACTTTTAAAACCTGTTCTTATTTAGGAGATGTTAGCTCCATGTTTCCTTCCTTTTCAGTTTTAACACTGTCCACCTGACATTTTAAGGAAGCAAATAACTTTATGAATAATAACTTCCAAAATAAATTGGTATTATAATTTACATTGCAGAACATAATACTCCAGCTAGGAAAAGAAATTCTTTTTCTATGCTAGCTAATGAACTAGATAATGAACTAGATTTTTCAGGTTTCAAGTAACTTCACTCTCCAAGTTTATTACTCAACACATGATTACAAAAGTGACTGTAACCTGTTAGAGAAAAGGATACATTAAAACAATATCTAGCACAGCACTGAGCACCTAGCCTATACTGGATAAATAATTTCCGTTAGATTGATGACAGAAGCAATCCCAATTCTCAAATAGCCATAGTAGTAAATTTGCACAAGAGGCTCTGGTTATAAAATAAAGCAATGTGTATAAGATAGAAGACAAGAGACTGAAAAGAAGAACAGTAGATGTTCCAGAAGATTCAAAGTGCTCTGGCGGTAAAGTTTAAAAATGATTTAGGCCCATTAAAAAAAAAAAAAAAATAGAGGGAGAGGGTACTAGTTTCCTATATGCTGCTATAACAAAGTACCACAAATTTAGTGGCTTAAAAATAACAAAAATGTCTTATTTTATAGTTCTGGTCAGAAATCCTAAAATCAAAGGATCAGCAGGGCTGTGATCCTACTGTTTCCTTTTGGGGAGAATCAATTACCTTGCCTTTTCAAGCTGCCTTAGCTTGTGGCCCCTTCCTTATATCACTCTGACCTCTGCTTCCCTTCTTTACATCACATCTCCTTTTTTTGATTCTAATGCTTCTGTCTCCCTTAAAAGGACCCTTATAATTACATTGGTTCCATCCAGATAATTCAGTATAATCTCCTCATTTCAAGATCCTAAATTCAATCACATCTACAAAGTTCCTTTTGCCAAGTAAGTCAATATATTCATAGGTTTCAGGGTTTAGAATGTATACATTTTTGCGGGGCCATTATTCTGTCTACCTTGGAGAGGGAGAGAGAAAGAAAGAGAAGAAAATCCCAAAATATGGCATAACTTTATCTAGATGTCTCATCTCTTACCTGTTCAGGTAACATAGGTTGAAAAGTTAAAATTAAACACAGTACCTTGAATTGTTCAACATCTGTTTTCTCTAGATATCCCCTTCATGCTTAATCTAGTTGAATTTGAATATGGGATCATTTAGGAAACTATTTTGAATTCAGAGCAGTTTAAGAGCACAGCTCTGTAAGGGATTAGAGAGCTAATGAATTAAGTGGAAACTAAAAAGCACATTAACTAGAATGTAACTAGTTTGCATTAGATGCAAGAAGGAGGTAGGAGATGATTTCTGAGTCTAGAGACCCCAGGAGACTTTTTGCACTAATATCCAGGAACTGTCTATGTTCTGGAACTGGCCTAAATATCCTTGCCAGGAAAACTTCTGGCATGAGGCCACTGTAGTTCAAATGTCTCTCCCTTATTACAAAGACTGGCCCAGGCAGTCTCTCTGAATGTCTTTTGGTTTGTCCATTCATGATTTCATAAAGGCACAAGCTAAGGAAATTTGGTCTTAGATTCTGCAATCACAAGGGATGAGCCCTGGAGGGAACCAAACAGGAAAATGAACAAGTCTCTACCTTTCTAATGAAATTACCAAGAATTGTATTTGAATCTCATGCCTGGCCTCACCTTAACCCTTTGAGTTATAGATTGTTATCTGGTATATGGAAAAAATCTTCAACATCAATTTGTCATACACACACACAGATTTACAAATAACAACAATATGACTCTACAATATGTAAGTTCCTAATAGCTAGAGAACACAGAACAGAGAATTTTGGATAACCAACATAAAATTTATGCTTCAACAAAACCACAAATCCCTCTATGGCAGAGACATGGAAGTGTGTGAAAACAGTCAAACTCCTAATGATAACTGACAAAAGGCCTACCGTATCCAATACAAAATAAAACATAAAAATACCAAAAAAAAAAGGAAAACTACTCAGCCTATAAAAATATTACGATGTTTATTCCCATTGTACGAGAAATTGTGACAGTATTATTAATTCTCCTATTTCATCGAAACATTGAATAAATATTTAAACTTAGGCCAGCTGCAGTTTCCCTGGATAAAATCATTAGCTTCAGGAAGTCGTACACCACTGTCAAACTAGGCACATATGCCAGGCAGCGGGTCATGGCTTTATGACTAATGCTAGCCTAAGACCTCATTCTCTGTGCCCAAATTCACCAGCTTATTTATTCTTATTATTCACTTTACAGAATGATGCTAAAATCAAATATAGATCCAAAGAGTTATTTATAATAACCCATCAAGTGTGGACCAGCAAAGCACTCAATTTTGGGGCTGTGCTGCTACCCACATTGGCTTTTCTTAGCACATTTTAAACTGACATACAGTAGTTCAATATGAATGTGATGCTACAAGGGTATGCACTGATGTGAGCACTACGTTCTCATTAAAGTAATTTGGTCTTTAAAATCTAAAGTATCAAGAAGCTATGAGAGATACAGATTTTGAAGCATATTTGAAATCATGGAACAATTATTAACGACCAGCATGTAATGACCATTTGTTTTTTATATGCTGTATATTGTGTAAAACATTTACATATGCTGATTCACTTAACACTCATAGCACTGAAATGAGGTAGAAATTGTAATTATTCACTTATACAGATGAAGAAACTAATTTTAGAGAAATTAAGAAACCTGCTCATAGGTGTACTGATAAATAGCTATTTAGCTAGAATTCCAGACATCAGAATCTTACACCAGACTTAAAGTTCATGAATTCCATTTCTAAATTTAAAAAGAGAATAAGTTAGTCTCAGAACACATCAGTCAAGGATATCCTGGAGTGATCAACCACTTATCACAGTTTCTATGACACAAGCATATGCTGTAACATTCTGCTACTTGACACACGGAAGAAAGAAGTAGTATACATTGTCATGAGGATTTAACAACATTCTTCTTTCTTAGTCATTCTGCGTAGGTTTCTATACCCTATCTGTGCCATTTCCATTTAGCTATCGACTTCTGCAGAATTCAATCTCTAATCTCTACACCAATCCCAAACTTTCACCCATGATCTAGTCCCTCATTCCTAGAAGACTACCCAACATTTATATTTGACTATCCACTTCATATTTCCCCCAGCTGAAGATGCTTAAAGTCATCATTTGTTCTGATAAAGTAGTCCTTATGCTTTTTGTCCATAATATTTCAAGTCTTTCAAGTATCTGGTTTCTAGTACATATTATACACAACTTCCACTTCAATCTTCATACAAATTTTTTTTTAATTGTTGTTCAAGTGCCCTCCCTGGCTTCTGATTGTCTAAAACCGGTGCTTTTCTCAAGGACAGGTTATGCAGGTGATACAACATCCAAGAGAAGAGGAAGGTGCACATGGCACTTCCCCTGATTCTGGTGAGCCAACATATCCTTTGGGTATTTGGAGTTAGAAAATCTGTTTAGAAAACACAAAAAACCCATGCTTCATAGTTGATGTTCAAGGTCTTTCCCAATCTGGTACCAGCTGATTTTCAAAATCCTTATGTCCCAATAATACCCCTCATGAACACCCTGTTCATCTACCAAAATGGATCACTAATCCCCATGTCCAAGTCACTGTTAAGTAGGGCCTTTAAATACTAACGGATCATTCATGTATATTTTGGCCACAAGGCCACCTGGTTTTTCTTTCCTGTTTCCTATGGTCCCTTATAATTCACACACCAGTCTTATCCCCTCAACTATCTTCTCAACTTAATGCAATATGCACAAGAAGAGAGATGGCCTTATGTTTTGCACCCTCTAATCAAAAAAGACCCTTAGAATAAAGAGTGCCTTTGTTCTTGGTGTACTCTCAATAAGTGTATTGACTTATCTCCAAAATTATACAGTCCTCCTAAGTCTTTCCTCTCTCCTCAATCCATTGATATTTATATTATATCAGATTTTTACTGTGTTTATGCTGTCTGGCTCAACAGAATTTGGATACTAGAGAAACTTGGAAATTACTGTATCAGAATGTTTATTAGTTCTATTGTAGCCTGCTCAGTAGTGAGTATGAGACAACTAAAGTATAATAATAAGACACATTGCCATTAGGGTGATGTTTAATGGTGTGATGCAGGAAGTGTCCAGTTTCTAAGCAGTGGTCAGATCTGTTTTCAGCTCTGACTCCAACAGGTTCACCCGTTCTGCCAGAGATAGTGAAATAAAAGCCTGCCCATGCCTCAGCTTGTAATAGCAGGAAAGAACAAGCTTATCTCATTTGAGATGACAAGGCTAGTATCTAGTGAATAAAAGCAGAGAACCAGACTGTAATACACACTAAAAGGGGGGAAGTTTGTCAGTATCTGCCACATCTTCAGTCAAACATTTTAGAAAACAGAGGCAGCCCTGCTGAGTTCTACTTACTGTAGCTTCCTCAAAGGGTCAAGAGAACAGATTTGTATTCTACCCGTTTCTCCTTTTCACTCTCAATTCAGATCAGAAATGGACTCTCCACTCTCTCTCTTAAGGCCCCTCTCTTCCCTGTTCCTTTGTCTTTGAGATATGACCCTTGTATTTTCGAGGGGCAAACAATCATGTCTAATGAAATATGTCAAGCAAGAAACTGAAGTAGGAAACTACTTCTCCAAGCTTGAATCCATGCATTTTTTCAGGCAGAAGCCCAGAGAAGTACAGTTGCATAGAAAGAAGTATATTGCCTAATTTAATTCCCTTAACAAGAGTTTCTAGTGAGCTACACGTGAGTTACAGGTATGCTGATCTTAGAGAAACCACCTTTGTGGCCATTTGGGGCAGCCAGAGTCCCTCGTCTCCTCGAGGATGGCCACCTCAACCCAGTTTGCTCAGGGCTTTCCCGGGTTTAGCACTGAAAGACCCGTGTCCTGCAAAACTCTTCGGTCCCAGGAGACCCCATCTCTGGCCACCATAAGCAAAGCTTTTACTTTTCCGGTAATGTATCATAAAACTATTATATTTGTATGTGCTGGGTGAAAAAGCTGAGATGCATTAAATGATCCTGTGAGCTAACTGTTGATTATAATCCACATTTTTCAAATGAGGCATCATGACTTACAGATCAAATGACTTGCCCAAGCTCACCCCGCTAATAAATGGTGGAGTCAAGGTTGAAAAAGAGGACTAATTCCAAAGCCTGTATATTCACTGATATACCACATTTGCCTTTTGCTCAGAGATAATGCAGGATATTCCCCTCCTCAGGTCCCATTGGCTGAATGAAAGAACTGAAAATATTATTAGCCCTTACTTAGTGTTCTGTCTCTAGTGTGTACCCTTTGAGTTGTTTGTACTCAGCTGGGGAGGGCAGGGGGACTCAGCAGTTTTGCCCGGATCCCAGAAGAACAGCTCGAAGTCACATATACCCTTTTTTCTCCTTACAAGTTACTTATACAACTTTTTAAGGCTGGGTAAGGATAGCTTAACACACACACACACACACACACACACACACACACACACACACACACACTCCTTCCCCCTACTATCCAGGTCTTAGTCTGAATTGCCAACAAAAGGCTACTTTTGTTCCCTTTTGATTAGACATTTCACAGGAATCCCCCTGTCCTTCCCTGAATTCTGCTGCAAATCACTTTCATTACTGCTAAGCCAGCTTTACCACCAAATATGTCTAAGTCTGAACCCCAATTACGAGTACTGCTCACGTACTCTCTTCAAACTCTGTATAAATCAATGAAGGCAGATACATACCTTGACAAGAGCTTTCACAGATCTCACATTGATCAAATCTGAGTCTCAACTCTGACCCAGACAGGATACTCTGTTGTGTATAATCTGTGGTTTCATTCATTCCTGTGTTATAGCTTTGGTACTTCCTATACTTTTATTTTAAATGTAGAATTAATACACATTTATTATAGAAAAGTCAAAAATATATAGAAGATATAGAGAAAAGCAAATATGTAAATAAACAACAAAAAATATTCCAAATCCCAAAACCCAGCAAAAGATAGCTACAGCAAATACTGTCAGCCCACTTTTTTTTTTTTTAACTCCTTCTAAGCACTTACATTTCCAGTGAGAAACTCACAGACCAACTAACATATTTCATCACTTCTGACATTTCTGCTTTTTACCTATGTGAAGTTTATAAGGGACACTGTATGTCTCTCACGGTATACTTGGATTAATTTGCATTTCCAGAAGAAATTTTATGTCTCCATTTTTTTTTTTAACTTCCTATACTTGATACAAATAAATGCATCTTATTAAACTTGGGGATTCTTCTGAAACTTGAGATTTTGTAGTTGTCACTGTAGTTGTCACCTGGAACAATTATTTCAAGTTTTGTTTCCTGAAGGAATCTTTATATGCAAAGATTATGAGGCAGATGGTGTCACCCTGTGTGAAAAGATTTATACTCAGATCATCCTGAGCAGCAATGGCTTCTACCAGTCTCTGCTTTGGCCTTTCCTACCTGGGACCTTAGAGTCTAAACATCAAGATAATGAGCAGGAGTTGCAGTGATGCTTATCACGGTTGACAGAGTTATGTCAAAGTACTCCGGACAAAAGAACCTGTCTGCTACGCCTGGGCACACTTGCTTCTGAAGACTGCTGTGTATCTAAAAATTGTCTCTTGTACTTTTCGCAGATGAGTCTGTTCTGTTAAAGAAAACTGTACAATCTTGTGAATATAAATTCATAGCTTCTTCCCTTCCTTGTCATCATCATCTACTAGTTATTGTTCAACCATTATGTTCCCAGAACAACTGAGTCATTTTCACAAGATGCAGGAGTTCAAAGTTATAGATATATTATTCAAAAGATTAATATATTTAATATCTATAGTCAGGCATTCAAAGTTTCCACTTGCCTGTCCAAACCCATCTTCCACTTTTCTCCTGCATGCATCCGACACATGATTGTCCAATACATTTTCTTGCCCATGATGCTATTTAAGCTTTTGTACTGCTTCCTGCTCTGACTTTTCTATATCCAATTATCAAAATCCCACACAAACTTCAAAGCCCAATTCAGTGTCATCTTCTCCATAAAGTCTTCCCTGATAACTCCAAATCAGAAATATCTTCCTTTTATAAATTTTCAGAGCACTTTATCCACTGGAAAGTAAGTCACCTTTACCTTGTATTGTAGCTGAGGTTAAGTGGTTAAATACCCAAAAATGAGATTCTGGCATTTTCATAGTAATTCCTACTTTTTTATTATTCCAAGTACAGAGACTATCATATTGTAAGTGAAGGTAAATACATGGAATAACATTCTATTTTCTTCAAATTATGAGAAATATGTTATTTTTGAATAATATTTAATTATAGGTATACATAATTATGGTAGATCATTAAAAAAAAATTGGCCTCAGTTCAGTTCTCCCATAAAGAGTCAGGGTCTATTTCCATGTTCCTTGAATCTGAGCTGAATTTATTACTTTTTCGGGACAACAGAACGTAGCAAAAGTGCTGGTTGTGAGTTCCAGCCTTGGCTTAAAGTAGCCTTGCTGCTTCCACTAGTTTTTTTAGAATCCCATCACTGCCACATGAATAAGCTTGATCTGGCTGGCTGGACAATGAGTGACGTAGAGCCAGCTCTCCTCTGTTGCCCAGATAACAGCCATACACCCACAGACATGTGAGAACCAGCCGCTGTCCAGCAGACCACACATGTCTAAGTGAATGCAGACAAGACTAGCAGATTCATTGTTTTAAGCTACTGAATTTTAGGGTGGTTTACTACACAGCAACATCTGTCTGATAGACTGATTATATTAGGAAAGGATGTAACAGAATCTTAAGGTTAGAAGAGGCTTTAAAGAATCAAACATCTGATATTTAAATTCCCTTTGCAGCATGTCTAACGAGTGATCACCCAAACTATTTAAATCTCTCTGGAAATGGAGAATTTCGTTTTTACAAAATCTCTTACTGTTGGAAATTTCTTCGCATATTGAGAAGTCTGCCTACTCATAATTTCACCGGTAAGCCATGGTTTTCCCTCTGTGAATCTCAGGACAATTTAATCCCTTTTTCCACACCTAATCCTTTGAATATCTGAAGACCTTGAGCACATTCTCACCACAACTTTCTCTTTTCCACATTCAGTGTCCCTGGCTCATTGGTGGTTTTTCCTATGGTATGATTTGAGACCCCTTTTCAACCTGTTTGTTTGATCTGCAAGCCTTCTCTTTTGTCTACACCCTGTTCGGGTGTTGGTCCCTGAACTGAGCACACAGTCCTGAGAAGCAGGGGAGCTTGATGAGGACACGGCTTGCTGTCCCGTTCCAACCCTGCACTTCTCTCCATGTGCTCTACGGGGGCTTTCCCTGCAGGCCCCCTGCACTAGTACCACAACCTTATTTAATTTGTCACTAGATTCAATGAACACTTTGGAATTCTTCATACGTTGATGTTAAACTGTATTTGCTCTCTCTCTTCTATAGAGTCTGAGTTCAAAGCCCACATTTATCCGTAGTTGTGATAATTAGGGCTGTTGAGAAACATTCCAGGTCTTTCATCCTTTCAGACACATGATAGGATTGCACCTCAACCCTCCCTTTAAAGTAGTTATTCTACGTGATTTGCTTTGTCCATTGTAATATGAACAGAAGGGAGGCATGTCACGTCTAACTGGAAGTTTTAAGAGTTAGAGTCCAGTGTGCCACATCCTAATTTCCCTACAGTGAAAACATGAAAGTGTGTGTTGAGGCAAACCTTTGCCAGCCTGGTTCCCTGGGCAACTCTCAAGTACATCCTCCTCCCTTGTTTTATATGCACTGAAAACGTAGTATGGGTGAGAAATAAACCTTTATTTGATTAATACACTAAAACGGGGTAGTATGGTAGGCTATTGCATAGTAGCTTCGTATATCAGTCAGGATAAACTATTTATACTTCATCTTGTTATATTCAGTTGTAGTATGCTAAAAATCTTTTAGATATTAACTCCATTATCTAATAACACTAGTTATCTTGCCCAACCATGTCACCCTCAAATCCTACAATCAGAGCTTTCATATTTCCATTTAGTTCAACTAAAAATAACCTAATACGCTGGGTTCGGTCATTCAATCCATCACTAATTCACCTCAGTGATATTATGAAATATTACATATTTCTAGGGGATAATACAAAAACCCTTAGCAAATACTTTCCTGGAATCTAGATAGAAATACATGTAGAACATTTATTCGATACCCCTATTTAGAAACCTTGTCAGACTAATACATAATGAAATATCAAGTTCAAAATATAATATATAATTACAAAGAACTGATGTAGACTCAAGCATCATCTATTTGCAAATTACATCAGTTTGGCCTAATAGTAAAGCAGCCAAGCCCTGGAATATGTTAGACCTAGTTCGAGCCTCAGCTCTAATAATCATTATTTCACCTTGTCCATATTTAATACCTCTAAGCCTCAGTAACCTCATTTGAAAAATAAAATAATTGAAACGTCTACCTCGAAAAGTTGTGATGAGGATTAAAGAAGATAATGCATAAATAACGCATACATATGGGTCTGTTATACTGTAACACTAGAAAAAATATTAGTTATTATAATAATTATGAATTTAAAACATCATCCCCATTTTTAAAATATCTAAAATGCTTCCTTATATTCCCTCTATCATATTTCATACTGTTTCTAAATGCTAAGAAAGACTAAAAACCAAGAACTACCTACTGGACATCAATGTAGAATTGGTCATATCTGAGAATTATGGTTTGAACAACAAGCTGTTCAATATTTAAGAACACACCGTGGATTAAGCAAACCTGTTACTTCAAATAAGGAGTAATTGCAAGGTGTGGAGGCGAACTATTTTGTTAGCAGCGACGATTACTGTTTTTCTGCTCTACTCTACTGTCTGCCTATAAGAGAAATCTCTTATTATCTGCCTTCATGGATTATGGTATTCATTTATTAAAAGATACTTAAAACCCCATTCAACATATGCTTTACCGGGATATACAATGATCAAGCTCATTTTTTTTCCCCTAAGATAGTTCATGTACGTCCCATGTACTCAACAGCCATATCAATTAAGTTTTGGAAAGAATCCTCTGGTTTAGGAAGCAAGGCAGTCATAACTGCCATCTTACCTAGAGGAGTTATTTTCAATGATTTTGACTAATAGCCGGTAATTTTCTAACACTTCCTGTTGGGTGTGTTTCTGCTTGGCAGTCACCTAAAGATAAAAGGAAAAGCAGGCCGTTTCTGAGGGGCCAACCAGTGCTGTAGGCAACAGTTCTGGAAGGCTCCAGGGTGAGGAACTGGCTAAACGAAAGCTGTCAGCATTGATGATGGCTGGGAGTGGCTGTGGTTTCCTCCCCTGGAACGAAGGCATTATCTGCATCCAGGGCTGATATGAAGAGTCATACCCATCTTCTCGATCAAAACTGTAAACCTATCTTCCTTAAAAACAAGAGAGTGGCCTTTATGTGATGAGTAAAATCCTGCAACCCAGGATGACCCTGAAGTTGCATATTCTTATGAACCATTTAATAACAGAAGTACAAATGGACTCTGGGTGAGGAATTCTCCATGGACTGCTTTCTCGGCACAGAAAAGGGTCTCATTTAGAGTAGACATCAGGTCTCTGGTGGATGGCAGAATCTTTTCGCTAATATCATTACCAGAAGATTGGAGAGCCTTATACAGTATCCCTGGATTGACAGTGGGTCATACTCAAGTGTCCTTCTGCATTTGTAGTCAGAAAAAAAATGTTAAGCTACAAACTCAGGCAAGGTGTCAATCTCTAACTTTGTGAACTATAAGCTAGTAGTAATGAGGTAACAGGTCCATTTTCTTAATCCTTTGAATGAGTTCTGTGAATTATTTGCCAATATCTATGTAGGAAAAAATATGCCTGAAAGAAATGATTTATAATCCATTCCAAGAAAACTATGGCATCTATAAGCCTGGTTTAGACTGTAACACTAGACACTAACAGGGTCTGATAATGTGGTCCTGGTGTTTCGCAGGTTCATACATCGAAGGAGTCAGTCTAGTGGCTGGTCTTTGTGGCTAACATAAAAATGTACTCTCTAATGACCAAGATTTTCTCAATAGAGGTGTTGAGTGCTCTCTAAGTTACACGAGTCTAATGAAGCATTTCAGCTGACCATGAACTAGGAAACTGATGGCTGGTGGTAGGCCAAAATTAGACAGGCAGGGTTTTTTGGTTTTGTTTTTGTTTTGGCCACGGGAAGCTAATGGCTTAGCAATCAGTATTTGATACATGGGTTTTAGAAAGTTGATGGCCTTATCTATGTCAGTTTTCTTAGTTAAGAGGCTCTCTGTCTAGGCCAAATCTTGGTGTATAGAATGTAACATTTCTGCTTGGCAGGAGGACTGCGGGCAGTGTTGAGCACTAGTGGACCTGGTATAATCCAGAGGCTGTGGTAGGGCTGGGACTGCCTCAGCCTCACGTGAGATTCTTTTCTAGCTGATATAACTACCCACTGTCATGATTATGTCTGACATTAGCCACGAGATGCCAGGTTTCATTCTTTCTGTAATAGATTACGCAAGACAACTCCCTTTATTATTTTTATAAAGGACAAGGTGAAAAAGTTCGTTCAATTATTAATCACCAAAGTTCTCCTTTCTCAGGTAGTAAGAATGGAGTTTATTACAGGAAATCTTTAATACAGTGTGAATTTATATCTAGAGTTTTCTAAAGTGGTAAGGTTTTCTGATAGGAGAATGAAAGGATAAAATTTATCTTAGCATAATTAGAGTAATAGTTTTTATCAATTTTCTCCGTAGAATCTTCAAAAGTTTCTCCAAAATGGAGAAAAGGAGATTCACAATCCAAAACAAAGTGGCCTCCTAGTCAACTAGGGTTACATCTACTGTGAGAAAAATCCGCTGATGATTTTTTTTTCCTGTAAGGGCTTAGTAACATTGAGTTTGAGGGGTGGGTTAGGCTGCTTTAAAAACTCAGAGTCCTTCTCATGTGTGTCTGATCCTCAAACCACAATTATTTCAGGAATAATTTTTCTTAAAATGTGGTAGACCTGAATCTCTTAGAAAGTAATTCTAACCCATGGATCGAAGAGACTGCCATTCTCAAACAAAATTAACTTATGAATGAGGTCCTAAATGGGCAAAACACTATCATAAACTTTATAGAAGGAAACCTAAGTAATAAAAGACCAACTCTATGCCTTTAAAGAGCTTAAAATCAAGTCATCAAGGGTATGAGTCTTGTTAAGGTTGTGCAATTTAAGACACTACTATGGGCCACAGGAATGACACGAACAAGAACACAGATAAGGTAGGTAATATTTCTCTTTTGTACGAGAGAAAAATAGAAATGAAGAAGTATATTGAAAGCCATACTTTACATTGCAGAAATGAGGAGTCATGAGACACATTTAAGTAGAAAAAGACTGTGTTTTAAGGAGATTAATCTTTAACAGTGTATAGATTGGACTTAACGTGGAGGAATAAACTGATGCAGGAAGATCAGCTAGAAGATAAGCTTGCAACTGCGTAGGTAGCAGCTATTGAGGACTTAAACTAGACTGATGGCAATCTAAGTTGAAAACAGTACAGGTATGGTGACTGAATTGCTGCACAATTATGAATTGTGAAAGTAGATCCTGTTTGCATCTGATAACCCTTATAACAATTAACAGTCCTAATCCTAACTCACTTCTCTCTAAATCTATAGTGAACTCCTCTACCAAAGCCCCTGGGGAGAAAAGGAGTTCTTCCACGAAAACACTAATCAGAAAGTCAAAGAAAAAGGCTTCCATTTTTCTCCAAAGAGTGACCTGCTACTGTGAGTGCAGCAAACTTACGCCAGGGCTGTCATTTTCTTGGTACTTGGCAAACCTGGTTCAGAGAATGTAAGAATGTTTAACGCATGATGAACCATTGACCCAGGGAAAGGTTTATAGCTCTGGAAAGAGCCATGATCTAGGCTTAGGAGAATTTCTGGCCCTGTCCTTTAGAAGTAAGGACATTACCTGAGGGGACAGGGAAAAATTTAATTTATGGGCTAGATAGGAAAAAAACAAAGAGTTTTCAGCTACCGGAGAAAAGACTGCTGCTATGGGAAAAGACGGGTTAGGAGCCCCTTAAGAGTAAGAACAATCTTAGCTTCCATGTTAAGTGACTGATTTCATGCCCTGACAAAACATGGAGATCAAAACTAGCACCAGGGAAGGTGGTGTGAAGACAGAAGACGACATCCTAAAGTTTATACAGACTACAGAAGCAATGCCAGCACTATGACAAATATCAAGAGTATATTAAACCTGCTATATCCATAGACTGTACCACCTAACTCACGTCAGGTGTTAACAACTACAACAAAAACCATGATTTGAATCAAGGTAAACTTAAAAACAAAGGAATTGTTCAGAACTCTGGCTAATGACTGACTTATTCACACATTCACAAAGTTATTTGTTCATGGCAAAAACTGAACAACCTTGGAAATCTCAGCACTTATTTCATGTATTTTTTTTTCTTTTGCTACTTTACCTATTTGAAAGGGAGGTCAAAACAGAAGCTTTTCTTTTTCTATTTGTCAATCTCTGTGTCATCAAAGTGACATTTAAAGACATCAAAATGTCTGATGCTGGGTAGCCATGGGCATGTATCACTCAGATATTCCTCAGAGAAAATCTAGGAACAGTTGGATGACAGCCTTCAGTAACCACACCTCCAGAATCAACTGCAGCATTCACTTGAGGCCAAACTCTCCCCAAGCTGCTGTCAGTGTTCAGCGAGTGAACTTGGTGAGGGTAATGAGCTGCCCCTGTATGCTCAAGGTGGGACTCCTGTAACAGACAGCCTCACCTCTACCACTCCCCATTGGTCTGACTGACACTTTATTGCAGTCTCATGGCAGTTTCACATTGCAGTCAGTTTAAGTCTTTTCATACCTAGTCGTCCTTCTTTCTCCTCCCCCTTTTCCAGGGTATCAGACCTATATCATGGTCCAAGGCACTTCTTGCCTACTCCTGTTGTCTGTCTCTCCACTTCACCTGAGATGTTTCTCTCCCAAAAGCTCTTCTATGTCTGTCATCTTAGTATGACTCTTAGCTTACGTATATGACAAAAGTTACCGAACTCTTATAAAAGCACTAAGATGTTAAATGCAATGATTTCACTGAAACAAGCATCTTTCCAGCCTTCTCTTTTTCTGTGCATCTTTTCTCTCTCCCTCTCAGTTCTTTTCCAAGAACCTGTCTGAATTTTTATTGTAACAGATAGGAAAAATAAAGTTTGGCATGTATTTTCCAGCAACACTTACAGGAGATGTACAGAGAATGAGCAGAAATCAGCAGCATTGGTAATTCCATTATCTGGTTTCAGTGTGTATAGATTGTGCTTTTATTGACACTTGAGAAATGAGAGGGAAGGATGGACGTGGTTTGGCTCTGAACTCATTAGGGACGCTGACGGCAGAGAGGTGAAGGATATAGAAGCCTTGCCCTGAAGCAGCAATGACTCCCTATTTTCAGAGTCTGTTCCAGTGTCAGTTTCCCAGGACAACAGAAATTTTAATATTGAGGATTACAGCAATATTTTACTCTACTAAAATATATATATTTAAATATTGATCGGGAAAGTACAATAAATATTTCTGGAATAGGTTGTGACTGAAAGCTTGCATTTTAATGTACTCTTCAGGTTCTTCAAGAGGAACCTGCCTTCAGATAACAGCAAATTCTCTTGTAGACTAAAAATTATCACCTCTTTCCCATATCATCATAATTTCAAAATCCCTTGCTAAGCCCTTGAAATAGGAAATTTCTGGAAAAATAATGTGGAAAGGATCTAAAGAATTGAAATGAAAAGATGACCTATTGTAGCTAGACATTTACACAGCATACACTTAACAAAAACATGGATGGTGATTAACTCTGTTGCTCTGGCAATGATAAAAGTCCATATTCAGATATGAGTTAAGAAAGCAAGTTGTTTTCAAGTGATAGATGCCACAGGAAGGTAGGAATTTAAAGAACTGTAAGCTCATAAACTCAGATAAGCCTCTAAGACTATGACATACAAATGTTTTTTAAATTTAAATTGGGATTCAACTTATTTTCTAAAATAAACATTTTATTAGTTTTGTCACAGTATCATTTTTTTGTAAACTTAAAGAAAGTATATGTGGGGTAGTGGGGAGAGAGTAATCCATTTATTACCTGAATCTTCTATAAATAATCCATAGTGAACTTTTGCCACAGTTCGTTTTTATAACTTATTTAAATTATTGTAACATTATAGATGTGAATATAAATCTTCACATATTTAAAGGACATTGAAATGTTTGTATACATAAATAATATCTAGTTACTCATTTGAAAAATCTCAGTAAAAATGATGTTATTATCCAGGAGCTTTAAATTTGAAACTTAAAATTTTTCATATGTTTAATTTAAAGAAAATAGCATGTGGATGTTATTTAACAAAATTCATTTAAGAGGATGAGAATATTATAAAACGTAACCGTGAGACTATTTCTTTGCCCCTCCAAAAAACCCTAAACCATATATCTAAATTTTGCTTCTATTTCTATTGTACACAAAAATGTTCAAATTTCAACACCTATAAAACAATTTAACTATCTATCCTGTACATTAGCTTTGGTCCACACATTACACTTCGAAAATTGATTATATGTTTGTTCTAGTATCATTTACAATGACGACACAGAAATATTCTGGAAAATTCATTAATAGAAGAATGAACAAACATTACATAAATGTTTCGAAATATCTACATCGCTTATGAATAATGAAGTGCAAAGTTTTCCAAGGTATGTTGTCAAATAGTAAAAAAGAAAAAGTAAGGAAAAAGAAACCCACAAGTTGCAGATGAAATATAGCATAGTAATTAAGATCAGAGACTCTGGAACTAGACTAATTTTGAATACTGACTTTGCTACTTACTAGGTGTATGAAGAGAAAGGTTTGGTTTTGGTTGCTTTTCTTTATTTCTTTGTTTTTAACTACGTTATACATCAGTTTCCTCGCGTAAAGTGGAAGTCAAAATAGTACTTACCTCACAGGGCTATTGTAAGGAACAAATGAGTCACTATATATGAAACAATTGTAATGATATCTGCTATTATGTCAGCACTAAATTAGTGCTTCTTTATTTACATATAGAATGGCCTAATTTATGTTCAACGCACAGAGACCAACAAAACTATTATTCTATATGAACTTATAGAACATATATGTTTACAAGCACACAGAAAAAGGCCTAACAACACACATGCCAAACTGATACCAATGTATCATTAGGGGCATTAAAGGAAATCCCTTGCTGTTTGAGTATCTTACATAGAAAATATAATTAAGACATTATTTTGTGATTACATTTTAAGTACTTTATACACTCATTAAATGGAACTATAAAAAATAATGGTGAAGATTACATTTACTCACTTACTGACATAAAAAAAATGTTCATGCACATATCATAAAGTGCAAGCAAGCAGATCAAAACACTATTTTATTAACATGAACTCAGTAATGTAAAATTATACGGTTATGTTTTGTGTATGGAATGATCATGTTAATGTTTATTCTGGCTAGGTGATTTCAACTTTGTTCTTTACACATAGATACACGTATATATAATTAAACATAAATATACACAAATCTATACATTACTTTTTTTAAAACACTATAAAAGCTATTTTACTGTGAAAAGAAAGCAACAGCAAGGCAAGCTAATTATGCCATCATGCAACATTCTGCGTTCAAAATACATATGTTGAGAACCACTGATGAATGGAATGAATTAGAAAGGTTATGAATGTACTTACCCACCAAACGCCTGAAGTGCAGAGAACTGGGAAGCATCCAAATCACTGCCACTTACTATTCGAGCCTTAAACGAAAATGGAGAAAAACAAAACAAAACAAAAGAGAGAGGCTTTTAGCATCCTATAGCTGTGTATACATGAATTTGGAACACGCGTCAACTGCACTAGACACGTAACACCTAGTATGACAGATGCTAAGCAGGGTCAGCTTCAAGTCAAAGCTACTGTGTTTTTGTGAGTGGAGGTTTTGAAATTAGCTGTCAGCATTCAGACAAAAGCACTGGCAGAGTCGAGGAAAATATCATATTCCAAATACTATTTGCCCTTAAAACTTGGTATGTGCAGTGAAGATCATGAATCAGTCAGAGAGACCATGATTCGCCAGACTTAAAAACAGATGCTGAGTTTGACCGTAGCAGACCCCTAGGTTGGCAAGTGTAAGCTAAAGTAAGCGAAGCTGGCAAGGGGTAACCTCTTCATAAATGCAACAGATTGGGGCACACTTAAAGGACAACCAAAGAATGGAAAGCTGGGATAACATGCACAGTTCACAACTAAAACAGAAGAACCAAAACAGGTCTAATATGTCACAAACAAACATGTACAAAAGACAAGATCCCTCAGGAGGGAAGAAAAAGTATGATTTAAAACCTTTTCATCCACAGAACTGCTATCTGAAAGAGAATCAGGAAAAGAAGGAATAAATGTTAGATGGAGTACTTTTCAAGAAATCATTTAAACATATACATGAACGAAGTGTTAGTGCTATATAGTTTAAAAGCATAAATGAACCCCAAGGGAAGAAGGATAGTTTGTCCTCACAATTTAAAGAGCCGGAAAATGTGCCAGAATGCTTGAAAAGTATAAAAGAGTGATTACAGGACTTAACGAAAGACAATGTGTCGTAAAAAGAAAAGAACAGTTTAAGTATCAGAATGCCTAGGCTCCAGTTGGGGCTCTGCCACTTACTAAGCACACTGGGCAAACTACCAAATTCTCTGGAGTCTGGAGGCTAGACCTAACTCTGAAATAAGTCACTAATACTTTGCTTTTTGCCTCCAAACGTTGTGGAGAGGATCAGTTAAGATCAATATATATGAAAGTAAACCCCAGGTGACTATATAAACTAAAGATGTTTTATTGAGGGATTATTTATGGCTTCTCATAGAACTTCAGAACTAAAAGATTAACTAATTAAGTACATTTCATCTTGCAAATAAGAAAACTTGCCTGAAGGGATTAAATGACTTAGGATCCCAAAACTAGTAAATGACAGAGTGGGACAAAAATCCAGGGCTTCTGATCCCCCACCTGCTGCCCTTTAGATCCAATGTTTCACGTGAATTGAACAAAACAGTGAGGGGTGGCTGATCCACAGTTCTCCAGTGCAACTTAAGATAAATCACAAGGTCAACATTTATCACTTTCAACTGCTCATGGGCCCAAGTAGATGAACAATGGACTACTGCTTTTTTTTTTGAAACTCAAGTCTAAATCTGTAAGGGTCATCATAGCATGGTCCATTTCTACCTTACAGAGTATTATTGCTTTTTAGCATAAAGCTGGAGGGATTTCTCCAAGTTTGCAGAAAGCTAGAGCTGGCAAGGCCTTAGAGTTCATGTAGTCCAATCCCCTTATTTTTATAGAGGAGCCCCAGAGACAGAAAGATTTCCCTGAGGTCATGTAACTCAATGATGACCTTTATTGATAAAAATCTGAAATATATTTATTTTCTTGACTCATTAAGTATGAACCAGTTAACATAACTAAATATTTTTGTGCAATATTTAAGATTTTACAATATCCCAGGGTTCTATCTTTGAATATAAAACAGGGTAAGGCACAATATAGAGTAATAAAGCAAATCTTATTTATGGCCATAAGTACTTTTAAATACTTCACAAAATACAGAAAATAAAATTCAGCACAGTATCAGAGGAATAATATATCATAGCCATGAAGATTTTTTCATAAGCATGATTTAAAATCACTGACGAATTTAACATGACATATTAACTGGTCATAAAATACATATCTGCATTTCAACAGGAACACACAAGTTATTAGATAAAATTTCAAAATCTTCCAAATAATTTTTAACCTATTTAAAATAGGATTGGAATGAGTCTTAATTTTAATATGCTAAAAATATCTTTCAGAATCAACTCAAGTGTAAATTATTAGGGCATCCCTATTATTAAAACCAAAACAAAAATGTTCACTACCATATTTTAACTTAATTCCAGAAATTCTGACCAATATATTAAAACAGAAATAAACTTTAACACCAATGTTGAAAGGTAAAATACAGAGTTATTATTTTTCAGGAATTACAGTATTATACCCTGAAAACAAGCCAAACCAAACCACCTGGAAAACTATTAGGATAATAAAATAGGTGGCAAAGTGAATATATAACCAACACATCAAGTAACAACATTAAGTTATTTCCTACTAACTAGCAATAACTAGTTTGGAATACAATGACATTAGATCTCATTTCAAATATCCAGTACTGTTACACAGTCTTCCATTCTAACCGGCTTGTATAGCAACCACTTGACTATATAAAGGTAATCTTACCAAAGTTGTTATTTTTCAGCTGCTAAATGTGGTAATACATTAACTTTTCATTCATTGATTCATTCAATGTTCATTCATTCTTTCACTGAATACATATTTTTATTTATTATCAATGAACCTTTGTTGTTCACTTTGACTCCTTTCTTGTCCCCATTTGAAACCTTTCTGAAATACAAATATGATGTCACTTCCCTTTTTAAAACCCACCAACGTCACCCAATGCCCGTTTGAGAAAATTAGATCTATATATACTAGAAATTCATGGCTCACCAGTCCTCATTCACATCCTACACTTTGGCCACAATGAAATTCTTGCCATTCAGTTTCCATGACATGTCTTTTAAATGTGTACCTTTGCATTTTCAGTTTCCTCCTTCTAAAAGAAGTTATTGCTTTCTTCATCCAGCTAACTGCCTGTCAGCCTCCAAAACTCAGTTGAAGCATAACGCCCTCTCCTGGAATCTTGTCACTTTTCAGGGATTCATGGTATTTATACATGAGCGCTGCACTGCACACTGTGTATTCCTCTTGGCTAACCCTCAAAATTTCCCAATTTCCTTATCTGAAATCATTCTAAAAAAGTGCCTCAATGATACTTTATTTAAGCTTTTTGTCAACTTCCATTATATTCCTGAAACACAGGAGATGACTAATAAATGTTTGCTAAGCAGTGAATGTACAACCTTACATAAGCTATACAACTTTATTGAAGTATTTAAAAATCCATATAAAGAAAACTATTATTTCATCTTTCTGTATAGGGAGGATGAATTACTTTCTAACAGATTTATAGATTTAACAGTTAAAATCCTAATGGCAAGTTGTAACTTGAAATTATTCTAATTTTAAGTATAACTAGGTCAACAAACAAGTAAAAACACGTAAGATTGTTTTAAAGGAGATTAATGAGGGCAGATTACACAAATATTAAAAGTCTATAATAGCTGAAATATGGTTGGGGCAAAATAACAGAAGATCAGTGAAACATAAGTATACATACTTAAGTATACTCCAAAGTAATATACCCTTATACTTAAGAACTTAGTGAATAAGAAAGGACATATTATTATCAAAGAAAATGAGAAACATTAGTTAATAAATGATGCTTATGGGGGCAGAGACAAGATGGCAGAGTATAAGGACTTGAGCTCACCCCCCTCACCAAAACACCAAAATCACAACTGACTGCTGAACAACCATTGACAAAAAAACACTGGAAACTACCAATAAGACAAAGAAGAAGCCAAATGAGACACTAGAAGCAGCACAATCATGATAAAATCAAATCACATACCTGCCAGGTGGGTGACCCACAAAATGGAAAACAATTATATGACAGAAGTTATCCAAAAGGAGTGAAAGTTCTGATCCCCACATCAGGCACCCCATCATTAGAGTCTTGCATCAGGAGGAGTCCCCAGGGCATCTGGCTTTGAAGGTCAGTGAGGTTCTGATCACAGGAATTCCACAGGAATGGGAGAAACAGAAACTCCACTCTTGGATGTTGCACACAAGGTCTTGTGCACACCCAGACGCAGGGGAAAAAGCAATGACCTCATAAGAGCCTGGGCCAGACCTACTTGCTGGTATTGGAGGGTCTCCTGCAGAGGCAGGGGGAGGCTGTGGCTCACTGCAGGGGAAAAGATAATGGAGGCTGTAGTTCTAGAGAATACTCATTGGCAAGAGCCCTCCCCTAGGTCACCATTTTCCCATAAGACCTGGCCCCACCCAATGGCCTGTACACTCCAGTGCTGAAACACCTCAGGCCAAACCACCAACAGGGTGGGAACACAGCCCCAGTCCCCTGCAGACAGGCTACCTAAAGTCTTCCTGAGCCCACAGCTTCCCAATGAACACACCCCTTCACATGGCCCTGCCCACCAGAGGGACAAGATGAAGCTCTAGTAACCAGTGGGCAAGAACCAGTCCCTCCCACCAGAAAGCTGGCATAAGCCCCTTAGACCAGCATTATCCATCAGGGGACAGACAGCAGAAGCAAGAAGAACTAAAACCCTGCCTCCTGAGAAACAGAAACAGCAAACACAGAAAGTCAGACAAAATGAGACAGCAGAGGAATGTGTCCCAGATGAAGGAACAAGATAAAACCCCAGAAGAGCTACTAAGTGAATGGGAGATAGGTAATCTACCTGAAAAAGAATTCAGAGTAATGATAGTAAAGATGATCTAAAATCTTGGAAAAAGAATGGAGGAACAGACAGAGAAGATAGAAGAAATGTTTAAAAAAGAGCAAGAAGATCTACAGAACAAACAGAGATGAACACTACAATAACTGGAATAAAATTACACCAGAAGGAATCAATATCAGAATACATGAATCACAAAAATGAATAAGTGAAGTGGAAGACAGAATGGTGGAGATCACCACTGCAGAACAGAATAAAGGAAAAAGAATGAAAAGAAATGAGGACAGTCTAAGAGACCTCTGGGACAACATTAAACACACCAATATCCTCAGTATGGAGGTCCTAGAAGGAGAAGTCAGAGAGAAAGGATCTGAGAAAATATATGAAGAGTTAATAGCTGAAAACTCCCATATCATGGGAAACGAAGCAGTCATCCAAGTTCCAGGAAATGCAGAGAGTCCCAGACAGGAAAACCCCAAGGAGGAACATGCCGAGAGACACAGTAATCAAGTTGACAAAAATTAAAGACAAAGAAAATATTAAAAGCAACAAGGGAAAAGCAAAAATAACATACAGGGAATTCCCAAAAGGTTATCAGCTGATTTTTCAGCAGAAACTCTAAAGGCCAGAAGGGAATGGCAAAATATATGTAAAGTGATTAAAGGGAAGAACCTACAACCAAGAATACTCTACCAAGTAATGCTCTCATTCAGATGTGATGGAGAAATCAAAAGCTTTATAGACAAGAAAAAGCTAAGAGAATTCACCACCAGAACAGCTTTGCAACAAATGCTAAAGGAACTTCTCTAGGTGCAAAAGAAAAAGCCACAACTAGAAACAAGAAAATAATGAATGGAAAAGCTCACCAGTAAAGGCAAACAAGAGTAAAGGTAGGAAGTCATCCACACACAAATATGAAGTCAAAACCAGCAACTGTGAGAAGAGGCGAGTATAAATGCAGGACATTGGAAATGCATTTGAAATTAAGGGACCAGCAACTTAAAACAATCTTGTTTGTATACAGACTGCTGTATCAAAACCTCATGGTAACCACAAAGAGAAAAACTACAATAGATACACAAAAAATAAAAAGGAATCCAAACACAACACTAATGTTAGTCATCAAAACACAACAGAAGGGAACAAAAGAGAAAGGGAAGGAAAAAGACCTACAAAAACAAAACCAAAACTATAACAAAATGGCAATAAGAACATACATATCAATAATTACCTTAAACATATATGGATTAAATGTTCCAACCAAAAGACAAAGACTGGCTGAATGTATACAAAAATAAGACGCATATATGTGCTGTCTACAAGAGACCCACTTCAGATCTAGGGACATATACCAACTGAAAGTGAAGGGATGGAATAAGGTATTCCATGTAAATGGAAATCAAAAGGAAGCTGGACTAGCAACACTCATATCATACAAAACAGACTTTAAAATAAAGACTGTTACAAAAGACAAAGAAGGACACTTCATAATGATCAAGGCAACAATCCAAGAAGAAGATATAATAATTGTAAAAATATATGTACCCAACATGGGAGCACCACAATATATAAGGAAAAAACTAACAGCCATAAAAGGAGAAATCTACAGTAACACATTAATAGTGGGGGACTTTAACACCCCACTTTCATCAACAGACAGATCATACAGGGAGAAAGTCAAAAAGGAAACACAGGCCTTAAATGACACATTAGACCAGATAGACTTAATTGATATTTATAAAGCATTCCATCCAAAAGCAGCAGCATACACATTCTCCCTACTGCACATGGAACATTCTCCAGACCTTACCACATACTGGGCAACAAAATCAAGCCTAAGTAAATTTAATAAAATTGAAATCATATCAACCATCTATTCTGACCACAATGCAATGAGATTAGAAATCAACTACAAAAAAAACTGGAAAAAAACACAAACACATGGAGGCTAAACAATATGCTACCAAGCAACTAATGGATCATTGAAGAAATCAAAAAAGAAATTAAAAAATACCTGGAGAAAAATGAAAATGAAAACATGACAATCCAAAACCTATGGGGCTCAGCAAAAGCAGTTCTAAGAGGGAAGTCCATAGCAATTCAAGCTCACCTCAAGAAACAAGAAAAATCTCAAACAAATAACCTAAACTTACACCTAAAGCAACTAGAAAAACAACAAACAAAATACAAAGCTAGTAGAACAAAAGAAATCATAAAGATCAGAGCAGAAAAAACTGAAATAGTGAAGAACAATAGAAAAGATCAATAAAACTAAAACCTGGTTCTCTGAAAAGATAAACAAAATTGATAAACCTTTAGTCAGGCTCAACAAGAAAAACTCGGAGATAGAGGGCTCAAATCCAAAAAATTAGAAATGAAAAAGGAGAAGTTCCAATGGACACAAAGGATAATAAGAGAATACTGCAAGCAACTATATGCCAATGAAAGGAACAACCTAGAAGAAGTGGACAAATTCCTGGAAAGATACAGTCTCCCAAGACTGAACCAGGGAGACAAAGAAAATATGAATATGCCAATCACAAGTACTGAAATTGAAACTGTGATGAAAAAACTCACAACAAACAAAAGTCCAGACCAGATGGTTTCACAGGCAAATTCTCTCAGACATTTAGAGAAGAGGTAATGCCTATCCTTCTCAAACTATTCCAAAGAATTGCACAGGAAGGAATATTCCCAAACTCATTCTATGAGGCCACCATCCCCGATACCAAAACCAGACAAACGTACCACAAAAAAGAAAATTACAGGCCAATATTACTGATGAACATCGATCCAAAATCCTCAACAAAATACTAGTAAACCAAATGCAACAATACATTAAAAGGATCACACAATACGAATAAGTTGGATTTAACCCAGGGATGCAAGGATTTTTTTAATATCCATAAATGAATCAGTGTGATAAAACACATTAACAAATTAAAGAATAAAAATCATATGATCATCTCAATAGATGCAGAGAAAGCTTTTGACAAAATTCAGCACTCATTTACGATGAAAACTCTCCAGAAACTAGATATAGAGGGAACATACCTCAACATAATAAAGCCCATATATGACAAACCTACAGCTAACATCATACTCAATGGTGAAAGGCTGAAAGCATTTCCTCTAAGATCAGGAACAAGACAGTGATATACACTCTTGCCATCTTTATTCAACACAGTTTTGGAAGTACTAGCCATGCCAATCAGAGAAGAAAAAGAAATAAAAGGAATCCAAATTGGAAAAGAAATATAACTGTCACTGTTTGCAGATGACATGATACTATGCATATATAATCGTAAAGATGCCACCAGGAAACTACTAGAGCTAATCAATGAATTTGGTAAAGTTGCAGGATATAAAATTAATACACAGAAATCTGTTGCACTGCTTATACACTAACAATGAAAGATCAGAAAGGGAAGTTAAAGAAACAACCTCATTCACCATCACATTAAAAAGAATAAAATACCTACGAATAAACCTACCTAAGGAGGAAAAGATCTGTACTCTGAAAACTGTAAGATGCTGATGAAAAAAATCAAAGATGACACAAACAAATGGAAAGATATACCATGACCATGGATTGAAAGAATCAATATTGTCAAAATGACTATACTACCCAAGGCAACCTACAGATTCAATGCAATCTCTGTGAAATTACCAATGGCACTTTTCACAGAACTAGAAAAATCGTAAAATTTGTACAGAGACACAAAAAGCCCTGAATAGCAAAAGCAATCTTGAAAAAGAAAAATGGAGCTGGAGGAATCAGGCACCTTGACTTCAGACTATACTACAGTCATCGAAACAGTATGGTACTGGCACAAAAAAACAGAAATACAGTTCAATGGAAGAGGATAGAAAGCCCAGAAATTAAACCATGCACTATGGTCAATTAATCTACAACAAAGGAGGCAAGACTATACAATGGAGAAAAGACAGTCTCTTCAATAAATGGTGGTGGGAAAACTGGACAGCTACATTTTAAAAAGTGAAATTAGAATATTCTCTAACCACACACACGAAAATAAACTCAACATGGATTAAAGACCTAAGTGTAAGACTGGATACCATAAAACTCTTAGACGAAAACATAGGCAGAACACTCCTTGACATAAATTGCAGCAAGATCTTTTTTGATCTGTCTCCTAGAGTAATGAAAATAAAAGCAAAAATAAACAAATGGGACCTAATTAAACACTTTTGTACAGGAAAGGAAACCATAAACAAAATGAAAAGACAACCCACAGAATGGAAGAAAATATTTGCAAACAATAAGAGGGACAAGGTATTAATCTCCAAAAGTTACAAGCAGCTCATTATCAAAAAAAAAAAAAAAAAATAAAGTAAAGAAAAATCCAATCTAAAAATGGGCAGAGGACCTAAACAGACATTTCTTCAAAGAAGACAGGCAGATGGTCAACAGGCACATGAAAAGATTCTCAACGTTGCTAACTGTTAGAGAAATGCAAGTCAATACTACAATGAGGTATATAACATTTAACACCAGTCAGCATGGCCATCATCAAAAACTCTACAAACAATAAATGCTGAAGAGCATGTGGAGAAAACGGAAACCTCCTACACTGTTGGTGGGAATGTAGATTGGTGCAGCCACTGTGGAGAACGGAAGGGAGGTTCCTTAAAAAACTGAAAACAGAGCTAATACATAACCCAGCAATCCCACTCCTGGGCATGTATCCAGAGAAAAACATGGTTCAAAAGGATACATACACCCCAATGTTCACTGCAACATTTTTTTAGAATAGCCAAGACATGGAAACAACCTAAATGTCCATCAACAGATGAATGGATAAAGATGTGGTACATATATACAATGGACTATCACTCAGCCATAAAAAAGTGTGAAATAATACCTTTTGCAGCAATATGGATGGACCTGGAGATTATCATACTAACAGACAAATATCATATGATATTTCTTATATGAAGAAAATAAAAAAATGATACAACTGAACTTATTTACACAACAGAAACAGACTCACAGACTTAGAAAACTTACGGTTACCAAAGGGGAAAGGTGAGGGTAGGGATAAATTGGGAGTTTGGGATTCACAAATACACACTACTATATTTAAAATAGATAACCAACAAGGACCTGGTTTACAGCAGAGGAATCTCTGCTCGATATTCTGTAATAACCTAAATGGAAAAAGAATTTGAAAAAGAATAGATATATGTATATGTATAACTGAATCACTTTGCTGTACACCTGAAACTAACACAACATTGAAATCAAATATATTCCAATATGAAATAAAAATTATAAATAAAATGTTACTTAGAACATTGGGTAAATATTTCTAATACTCATTTGTATCTCATACATATATCATGAAGTTCCAGATGTATTATTAAATTTAAAGTAATTCAAATTCAAGTAAGAAAAAGTGAAAAAAAAATGTGTATTTATTAAGCCTATGGAATAAGAAGATATGCTCAAACTTAGAGGTAAAAGAATACAACAAACAGAAACGTTTGATAAATTTATATTCATTTACTATTTTTGTATACAAAAACAATAAAAAAATTTTTTGCTGAATACATGTATATTAATATGTTCAATGTATAAAGAACTCTCACATGTCTATAAAAAGTGACACTAATATCCCAATAGATACCCACGGTCAAGAATGTGACTAGATAATTCACAAATTAGAATGCAATAGTCAATAAGCATGAAAAATTAACCAGTTTATTAAAACTATGCCTAACCATGATTATAAAATTTGCAAAGTTAAGAATAATGATATTAATTTTAATGATATTGAAAATAATTACCAAGGTCTTTGAGGATATCAAGAATCAGGCACTCTGATATAGGGTTGGTAACAGTGAAAATTATATTTGTCAGAAACCTTTTAGTGATGTCTAGCGATAAACTTTGTTCTTATGGGTAAATTCCTTTTTTGGAAGTTGATGCTAAGGAAATTAAATTTGTTATGGACTGAATTGTGTCCCCCTTAATCCATATGCCAAAGTCTTAACTCCCAGTACCTCAGAATACAGCCTTGTTTGGGAGTAGAGTTCTTGCAGATATAATTAAATGAGGTCATATTGGAGTAGGGTGATCCACAATCCAGTATGACTGATGTCCTTATAAGAAGGAGAAATTTGGAGACAGATAAACACACCCAAGAAAAACATCACATAAAAATCAGAGTTATACTGCAAAGCCTAAGACCTACCTACCAAAAATCACAAGAGAGGCCTGACAGATCCATCCCTAGAGCCTTCAGAGGGAGCACTGCCTTGTCAATACACCTAGATCTAGCCTCCAGAACTATGAGACAATTTCTCTTGTTCTCACTCAGTTCATGGTGCTTTGTTACAACAGCCCTAACAAACTAAAATAATTTTAAATACTGAAGAAAATCTATGTGTGAGGATCTGCATTGTTTCATTATTTACAAAAACAAACAAAAAAAAACTGCACAAACATACACAGCCAAGTATAGAAGTGTGGGTTGAAAATTATGTTCTATGACCTAGATGCAATAATTTGCTATCATTAAAATAAATGCATTTAAAGACTATATAAAGATGTAGGAAATATTATATATGTATATTATATATATGATATATATGTATACATTGATATTATACATGTTACATATGTATGTAATCAATATACACATTCTCACGATGGCTTTGTTCCTTGATGAATTGCCTTTTACTCTACATGTAGCTATTTTGCTTAGTTAAATTCTGGTTAAAATTCTAATTAAATGCTGGATACTCCCCATAATGCTTCTCCTAATGCTCCTTGTCTTAGAAGTCCTATCATCTCACATCAAGGTCATTTTGCAGTTCAGTGGCTTGATATCTTTAATATAGACCCATGGTGCCTCCATCTACTTATAGTGAAACCTCCTCTATAAACGGAATTACAGTGAATTTCTGTGACTGTATGCTTCTTAATGTCTCAAAATAACATAGTTAATTTTTTTAAACACAATATTTATCAGTTGAACATCATTATTCTAATCAACCATGCTGCATGGGAACCTAGGAAACTAAAACCTTTAGCATGCAGGAGTGCACATGATCTAAGTTTAGTAAGCCCACCAGAAGTTCTTGTGTGAGCATCCCTGAGAAGGAAATCTGAATGTGATTTAGGCAACATGTGACCACCTTTGCCCTCAGTTTTCCCTCATATAAGTGAACTAAGGTTTGACTAGCATGTATCTGAAACCTCTAACTCTAAATTTCATGCTTTTGTTTGCATATGTATAATAAAACTTCACTATAACAAAGTGTATTTACTCACAAGCTACCACAAAAATATTTAAAATTAGTATCTAATGCTTAAATGAGTTATTTATAATCATTTCACATTCTCCTAAGATAAAAGTAAAAATTGTTTCCGCTCTTGATATTTTACCCATAACACCACACCTTTGGAAGGAAATTTGGTAGAAGAGACCTCTAAGTTTGTAAAGAATCTGAGTTCTAAAGTCATACCTGGCTTAGGAGTTTCATTAAACTTCTTTGCTCTATAGTTCTTCATTGATAATATATAGCTTCCACTGGTAGTAATATTTCAGTATGTGCTTTGGAGATATGTTTGCTTTACTTACCAGGACATCAAAGTATCTATCACTTTTACAACATGTACAATATATGCCTGAGAATCATGAAATGGGAGCTGAAGACAATTCAGAGAAAACGTTATAATGTTATCAGAGTACTGTTGAGTTGCCATTAACTTTTACAGAGTACCTACTATGTGCTACATTGCAAAGCACATTATCTGCACTTTGATTGAATGCTTTGAACTGTCTTATAATGTATCAATATTCCTTAGATGCTGCCAGGGCAAAGGAAACGCTGTGAGCATGGCTCACATTTCAGTTCTAATTCTGGATGCAATAGTGTGGGTGCTAAGTGAAAGACTAATGCTTATTAACTCATCTTACACTTTTGTTCAAGGAGGTAACCTGAAAAATTGAGTCAAAAATATGAAAGATATGATATGGGAGCAAGAGAAGAAATCTCTCTCTCCAGCCAGAGAGGATGAGGGGTTTAGAAAGAATAGTAGATTATTTATGAGTGGGTCTTTGTCAAATGAAGGCATTCTTGGCAGAGGGAAAATAATTTTAAAAGGCACTGAAGCTTGAAAGAGTATAGTGTGTTAGGAACTAAAACATGGGAATATGAGAGTAAATACTAAGGAATAAAAGGTAGATAAATGGAGCTCATAGTATGAAAATCTTCATGTATCTTATTAAGGAATTTATACCCTAACTGCAATTTGAAACCACAAATAGCTAGACAGTGACATATAACATGAACAGAATTTTATTTTCTGTTTTAAAAAATCCAAACCAGTCGCCTGGACAAGGCAGAACAAGATGATATGGAATGGTCTGCTAATTGATCCACATATACCACAATTTTACACACATACACAAATGGTAAGTAAAGTAATTTTTCAAACTTTAAAGCATATCTAAACTCAAAAAGAAGAACAATCTCCCAATATGTACAAATGAAGTAGAAATTCAGCACTAACTATGAATGAAATAAAACCCAAAATTGCTTACAGGGGTATTGCAACCATTCATTCATTCATTCAGCAAATATTGATCAAGTACTCCCTAGGTGCTAAACACTGTGCTAGGGACTAAGGATACCAAACTTGAAAATAAAGATAAAATTACATAAGCAGTGGTGATATTTAACGTTAAGTCTACATCACAGAATCTGCACAAGCAAAGCTAAAAATTTTCTTGAAGCTACCTGGGTAAACCAGGAAGTCAAAACAGTATAAATACACTCATACAATATAAACGAATGAGATAAAAATTATCTATGGCAATGGAGAAACAAGGAAGTTTTCTATCCACTTAAAGACATAAACAAAAAAAATTTACAAAGGAAAACCTGAATCTCAGGCCTGTACCAAATGCGGTTTCACAATTCACATCAAAATTAAATACATTTATTCTTTTCACATAAAATACTAATAAAAATTGACAATGCACCTTGCCACAAAAGAAACCTCAACATATTCCATGAAAGTGTTATCCTAAAGACCAATTACATAAGAAATCAACAATGGGTCAGTGATTTAAAAAAACAAAAAACCCTCCATTTTGAAACTCATTAACACTTCCCCTTAAGATTTACAGAGGATAAAAAAAATGGTGTAAATCATGAAATGTGAATAGCTAAACTAAAATTAAGCATATACAGAGACACACATATATATATATTTGTGGGATAACTGTGGTATGACAGAGTTGCAGACTTAAATGTTTTAAGCAAATAAAAAAATTAAAGTAAAAATGCAACTCAAGAAGCTAAAAAGAATTATAGCATGACCCAAAGCAAGTAAAAAATCAGAACAGTAAAGAGTGGAAATAATGATGTAAAATTATTTTCTGAAGAAAAAAGGTATGAAAAAAGATGTTTTAAAAAACTTTAATAAAAGTATAGAGAATCTTGCAGCTTGTGGAAGAAAAATCACATTCACAGGAAGGCAGACAAAATGAAAAAGCACAGGACTATGTACCAGATGAAGGAACAAGATAAAATCCCAGAAAAACAACTACATGAAGCAGAGATAGGAAACCTTCCAGAAAAAGACTTCAGAATAATTATAGTGAACATGATCCAGGACCTTGGAAAAAGAATGGAAGCAAAGACTGGGAAGATGCATGAAAGTTTAACAAAGACCTAGAAGAATCAAAGAACAAACAGAGATGAACAATACAATAAGTGAAATGAAAAATACACTAGAAGGAATCAATAGCAGAATACCTGACGCAGAAGAACAGATAAACAACCTGGAAGACAGAATGGTGGAAATTACTGCTGCGGAACAGAAAAAAGAAAACAGAAAGAAAAGAGATGAAGACAGTCTAAGGCACCTCTGGGACAACATAAAACACACCAACATTCACATTATAGGGGTCCCAGAAGGAGAAGAGAGAAAGGACTCAAGAAAATATTTGAAGAGATTATAGTTGAAAACTTCCCTAGCATAGGAAAGGAAATAGCCACCCAATCCAGGAAGTGCAGAGTCCCAGAAAGGATAAACCCAAGGAGAAACAGGCCAGAACACACAGTAATCAAATTGACAAGAATTAAAGACTAAGAAAAATTATTAAAAGAAACAAGGGAAAAATGACAAATGAGATACAAGCAAATTCCCATAAAGTTAACAGCTGATTTCTCAGCAGAAACTGTACAGGCCAGAGGGAGTGGCATGATTTATCTAAAGAGATGACAGGGAAGAACATACAACCAAGATTACTCTGCCCAGCAAGGATCTCATTCAGATTCGACAGAGAAATCCAAAGCTTTACAGACAAGCAAAAGCTAAGAGAATTCAGCATCACCAAACCAGCTCTACAACAAAGGATACAGGAACTTCTCTAAGTGGGAAACGCAAGAGAAGAAAAGGACCTACAAAAACAAACCCAAAACAATTAAGAAAATTGTAATAGGAACAAACATATTGATAATTACCTGAAATGTGAATGGATTAAATACTCCAACCAAAAGACACAGGCTTGCTGAACGGATGCAAAAACAAGACCCATATATATGCTGTCTACAACAGACCCACTTCAGACCAAGGGACACATACAGACTGAAGGTGGGGGGATGGAAAAAGATATTCCATGCAAAGGGAAATCGAAAGAAAACTGGAATAGCAACACTCATATCAAATAAAATAGACTTTAAAATAAAGAATGTTACAACAGACAAGGAAGGACACTACATAATGATTAAGGAATAAATCCAAGAGGAAGATATAACAATTATAAATATATATGCACCCAACATAGAAGCACTTCAATACCTAAGGCAAATGCTAACAGCTATACAAGAGGAAATCAACAGTAACACAATAATAGTGGGAGACTTTTACACCTCACTTACAACAATGGACAGATCACGACAGAAAAGTAATAAGGAAACACAAGCTTTAAATGACACAATAGACCATATAGACTTAATTGGTATTTATAGGACATTCCATCAGAAAACAGCAGATTACACTTTCTGCCCAAGTACACATGGAAAACTCACCAGGATAGATCACATCTTGGATCACAAATCAAGCCTCAGTAAATTTAAGAAAACTGAAATGATCTCAACTATCTTTTCTGACCACAACACTATGAGATTAGAAATAAATTACAGGGGAAAAAACGTAAAAAACACAAACACATGGAGGCTAAACAATATGTTACTAAATTACCAAAACATCACTGAAGAAATCAAAGAGGAAATCAGAAAACACCTAGAGACAATCCAAAACCTATATCTCTTCTCGGCCTTTTGGCTAAAATCAAGTGTAGTATCAAAACATATGGGATGCAGCAAAAAGCAGTTCTAAGAGGGAAATTTATAACACTACAATCCTATCTCAGGAAACAAAAATAATCTCAAATAAATAATCTAATCTTACACCTAAAGGAAATAAGAAGAACAAACAAAACCTAAATTTAGTAGAAGGAAAGAAATCGTAAAGATCAGAGCAGAAATGAATGTAATAGAGAAAAAGAAAATAATAGCAAATATCAATAAAACTAAAAGCTGGTTCTTTGAGACAATAAACAAAATTGATGAACCTTTAGTGAGACACATCAAGAAAAAGAGGGAAATCGATACAGCCACTATGGAGAACAGTGGGGAGGTTCCTTAAAAAACTAAAAATAGAACTACCATATGACCCAGCAATCCCACTACTGGGCATATACCCCGAGAAAACCATAATTCAGAAAGAGTCATGTAACACAATGTCCACTGAAGCTCTATTTACAAAAGCCAGGACGTGGAAGCAACCTAAGTGTCCATCGACAGATGAATGGTTAAAGAAGATGTGGCACATATATACAATGGAGTATTATTCAGCCATAAAAATAAATGAAATTGAGTTATCTGTAGGGAGGTGGATGGACCTAGAGTCTGTCATACAAAGTGAAGTAAGTCAGAAAGAGAAAAATACTGTATGCTAACACATATATATCGAATGAAAAAAAAATGGTCATGAAGAACCTAGAGGCAGTACAGGAATAAAGATACAGACCTACTAGAGAATGGACTTGAGGACATGAGGATGGGGAAGACTAAGCTGGGGCAAAGTGAGAGAGTGGCATGGACATACATACACTACCAAACATAAAACAGATAGCTAGTGGGAAGCAGCCACATAGCACAGGGAGATCAGCTTGGTGCTTTGTGACCACCTAGAGGGGTGGAATAGGAAATGTGGGAGGGAGGGTGATGCAAGAGGAAAGATATATGGGGATATATGTTTATGTATAGCTGATTCACGTTGTTATACAGCAGAAGGTAACACACCATTGTGAAGCAATTATACTCCAAAAAAGATGTTAAAAAAAGACTACTCACCACAAAAAAAAAAAACAAAAAGGAAAAAGAGGGAGAGTACTCAAATCAATAAAATTAGAAATGAGAAAAGGAGAAGTTACAATGGATACCACAGAAATATAAAGCATCATAGGAGACTACTACAAGCAACTCTATGCCAATAAAATGGATAAACTGGAAGAAATGGACAGTCTAAAAAAGGTATAACCTTCCACAACTGAACCAAGAAGAAACAGAAAATATGTACTAGACCAATCACAAGTAATGAAACTGAAACTGTGATTTAAAATCTTCCAACAAACCAAAGTCCAGGACCAGGTGGCTTCACAAGTGAATTTTATCAAACATTTAGAGAAGTGCTAATATCCATCTTCCTCAAACTCTTCCAAAAAATTGCAGAGGAACACTCCCAAACTCATTCTACGAGTCCACCATCACCCTGATACCAAAACCAGACAAAGACTACAAAAAAAGAAAGTTACTGACCAGTACCACTAATGAAAACAGATGCAAAAATCCTCAACAAAATACTAGCAAACGATTAATCCAGCAACACATGAAAAGGATCATAAAACATGATAAAGGGGAATTTATCCCAGGGATGCAAGGATTCTTGAGTATATGCAAATCAATCAATGTGATACACCATATTCACAAATTGAACAATAAATACCATGTGATCATCTCAACAGATGCAGAAAAAGCTTTTGACAAAATTCAAAACACATTTATGATAAAAACTCTCCAGAAAGTGGGCATAGCAGGAACCTACATCTAATACTAAAGGCCATGTATAACAAACCCACAGCAAACATAATTCTCAATGGTGAAAAACTGAAAGCATTTCCGCTAAGATCAGGAACACAACAAGGATGTCCACTCTTGCCACTATTATTGAACATAGTTTTATAACTCCTAGCCATGACAATCAGAGAAGAAAAGGAAATAAAATACAAATTGGAAAAGAAGTACTAAAACTGTCACTGTTTGCAGATGACATGACACGATACATAGATAATCCTAATGATGTCACCAGAAAACTACTAGAGCTAATCAATCAATCTGGTAAAGTCGCAGGATACAAAATTAATGCACAGAAGTCTCTTGCATTCCTATACACTAACAACGAGAGATCAGAAAGAGAAATTAAGGAAACAATCACATTCACCACTGCAACAAAAAGAATAAAATACCTAGGAATAAACCTACCTAAGGAGGTAAAAGACCTGTACTCAGAAAACTGTAAGGCGCTGATGAATAATAGTGATGAGAGTGGGCAACCTTGTCTTGTTCCTGGATCTTAGTGGAAATGGTTTCAGTTTTTCACCATTGAGAACAAGGTTGGCTGTAGGTTTCTCATATATGGCCTTTATTATGTTGAGGAAAGTTCCCTCTATGCCTACTTTCTGCAGGGTTTTTAATCATGAATGGGTGTTGAATTTTGTTGAAAGCGTTCTCTCCATCTACTGAGATGATTATATAGTTTTTCTTCTTCAATTTGTTAATATGGTGTACCATGTTGATTGATTTGTGTATATTGAAGAATCCTTGCAATCCTGGGATAAACCCCACTTGATCATGGTGTATGATCCTTTTAATGTGCTGTTGGATACTGTTTGCTAGTATTTTGTTGAGGATTTTTGCATCTATGTTCATCAGTGATATTGGCCTGTAGTTTTCTTTCTTTATGACATCTTTGTCTGGTTTTGGTATCAGGGTGGTGGTGGCATCGTAGAATGAGTTTGGGAGTGTTCCTCCCTCTGCTATATTTTGGAAGAGTTTGAAAAGGATAGGTGTTAGCTCTTCTGTAAATGTTTGATAGAATTAGCCTGTGAAGCCATCTGGTCCTGGGCTTTTGTTTGTTGGAAGATTTTTAATCACAGTTTCAATTTCAGTGCTTGTGATTGGTCTGTTCATATTTTCTATTTCTTCCTGGTTCACTCTCAGCAGGTTGTGCATTTCTAATAATCTGTCCATTTCTTCCAGGTTGTCCATTTTATTGGCATACAGTTGCTTGTAGTCATCTCTCATGATCCTTTGTATTTCTGCAGTGTCAGTTGTTACTGCTCATTTTTCATTTCTAAATCTGATTTGAGTCCTCTCCCTTTTTTTCTTGATGAGTCAGGCTAATGGTTTATCAACTTTGCTGATCTTCTCAAAGAACCAGCTTTTAGTTTTATTGATCTTTGCTATCGTTTCCTTCACTTGTTTTTCATTTACCTTTAATCTGATTCTTATGATTTATTTCCTTTGGCTAACTTTAGGGTATTTTGTTCTTCTTTCTCTAACTGCTTTAGGAGCAAGTTTAGGTTGTTTATTTGAGATGCTTCCTATTTCTTAAGGTAGGATTGTATTGCTAAAAACTTCCCTCTTAGAACTGCTTTTGCTGCATCCCATAGGTTTGGGTCGTCGTGTCTCCAATGTCATTTGTTTCTAAGTATTTTCTGATTTCCCCTTTGATTTCTTCAGTGATCACTAAAGAAATTATTATGTAGTGTGTTAAGTAGTAGTGTGTTAAGTACTACTATTAAGTAGTGTGTTAAGTACAATTATTAAGTAGTGTGTTGTTTAGCCTCCATGTGTTTATATTTTTTATAGATCTTTTCCTGTAATTGATATCTATTCTCATATTGTTGTGGTCAGAAAAGATATTTGATACGATTTCAATTTTCTTAAATTTACCAAGTTTTGGAAGTTTTAGCCACAGCAATCACAGAAGAAAAAGAAATAAAAGGAATCCAAATCAGAAAAAAGAAGTAAAGCTGTCATAAAAGGAATCCAAATCAGAAAAGAAGAAGTAAAGCTGTCACCATTTGCAGATGACATGATACTACAGAGAATCCTAAAGATGCTACCAGAAAACTACTACAGCTAATCAATGAATTTGGTAAAATAGCAGGATACAAAATTAATGCACAGAAATCTCTTGCATTCCTATAAATTAATGATGAAAAATCCAAAAGTGAAATTAAGAAAACACTCCCATTTACCATAGCAACAAAAAGAATAAAATGTCTAGGAATAAACCTACCTAAGGGGACAAAAGAGCTGAATGCAGAAAATTACAAGACACTGATGAAAGAAATTAAAGATGATACAAATAGATGGAGAGATATACCATGTTACTGGATTGGAAGAATCAACATTGTGAAAATGACTCTACTAACCAAAGCAATCTACAGATTCAATGCAATCCCTATCAAACTACCACTGGCACTTTTCACAGAACTAGAACAAAAAATTTCACAATTTGTGTGGAAACACAAAAGACCCCGAATAGCCAAAGCAAACTTGAGAATGAGATATGGAGCTGGAGGAATCAGGTCTCTCACGTCAGACTATACTACAAAGTCACAGTAATCGAGACAGTATGGTACTGGCATAAAAACAGAAAGATAGATCAATGGAACAGGATAGAAATTCCACACACATATGGTCACCTTATCTTTGATAAAGGAGGCAAGAATATACAGTGGAGAAAAGACAGCCTCTTCAATAAGTGGTGCTGGGAAAACTGGACAGGTACATGTAAAAAGTATGAAATTAGAACACCCCCTAACACCATACACAAAAATAAACTCAGAATGGATTAAAGACCTAAATGTAAGGCCAGAAATTATCAAACTCTTAGAGGAAAACATAGGCAGAACACTCCATGATATAGATCACAGCAAGATCCTTTTTGACCCACCTCCGAGAGAAATGGAAATAAAAACAAAAATAAACAAATGGGACCTAATGAAACTTCAAAGCTTTTGCACAGCGAAGGAAACCATAAACAAGACCAAAAGACAGCCTTCAGAATGGGAGAAAATATTTGCAAACGAAGCAACTGACAAAGGATTAATCTCCAAAATTTACAAGCAGCTCATGCAGCTCAGTAACAAAAAAACAAACAACCCAATCCAAAAATGGGCAGAAGACCTAAATAGACATTTTTCCAAAGAAAATAAACAGATTGCCAACAAACACATGAAAGAATGTTCAACATCGTTAATCATTAGAGAAATGCAAATCAAAACTACAATGAGGTATCACCTCACACCTGTCAGAATGGCCATCCTCAAAAAATCTAGAAACAATAAATGCTGGAGAGGGTGTGGAGAAAAGGGAACCCTCCTGCACTACTGGTGGGAATGTAAGCTGATACAGCCACTATGGAGAACAGTATGGAGGTTCCTTAAAAAACTACAAATAGAACTACCATATGACCCAGCAATCCCACTACTGGGCATATACCCTGAGAAAACCATAATTCAAAAAGAGTCATGTACCACAATGGTCATTGCAGCTCTATTTACAATCGCCAGGAGATGGAAACAACCTAAGTGTCCATCGTTGGATGAATGGATAAAGAAGATGTGGCACATATATACAATGGAGTATTAGCCATAAAAAGAAATGAAATTGAGCTATTTGTAATGAGGTGGATAGACCTAGAGTCCGTCATACAGAGTGAAGTAAGTCAGAAAGAGAAAGACAAATACTGTATGCTAACATATATATATGGAATTTAAGAAAAAAAAAATGTCATGAAGAACCTAGCAGTAAGACAGGAATAAAGATACAGACCTACTAGATAATGGACTTGAGGATATGGGGAGGGGGAAGAGTAAACTGTGACCAAGTAAGAGAGTGACATGGACATTTATACAATACGAAATGTAAAATAGATAGCTAGTGGGAAGCAGCCACATAGCACAGGGAGATCAGCTCGGTGCTTTGTGACCACCTGGAGGGGTGGGATAGGGAGGGTGGGAGGGAGGGACACGCAACATGGAAGAGATATGGAAACATATGTATATGTATAACTGATTCATTTTGTTATAAAGCAGAAACTAACACACCATTGTAAAGCAATTATACTCCAATAAAGATGTAAAAAACTAAAAAAAAAATTTTTTAAAAAGCTATGAAAATTGGTACAGTGTAATACTGTCACAAAACATATTTAAAAAACATTGGAATCCGAGAGCTCCAAAATACACAAATACACATATACATGCAGACTTATATATAAAAGAAATAGCAGTGCAAAACCAGGAGGAATTAATGAAGTTGCCATAAGTGGTTTTCCACAAAGAGCAATCATATTCCTTGACTTCAGACTATACTACAAAGCAATGTTTCCTACAGGAAAACATAGGCAGAACACTCTTTGACATAAACTGTAACAGTATCTTTCTGGATCCATCTCCTAAAGTAAATAAAAGCAAAAACTAAACAAATGGGACCTAAGTAAACTTGAAAGCTTTTGCACTGCAAAGGAAACCATAAACAAAATGCAAAGAACATACTGAATGGGAGAAAATATTTGCAAATGATATGACCGGTAAGGGATTAATATCCAACATATATAAAAAACTCATACAACTCAACATCAAAAAAACAAACAACCTGATTAAAAAATGGGCAGAAGAACTGAAAAGACGTTTCTTCAAAGAAGACATACAGATGGCCAACAGGCACATGAAAAGATGCTCAATGTTGCTCATCATCAGGGAAATGCTAATCAAAACCACAGTGAGATACCACCTCACCTGTCAGAATGGCTATCATCAAAAAGAC
Organism: Phocoena sinus; assembly: GCF_008692025.1. Lineage (NCBI taxonomy): Eukaryota > Metazoa > Chordata > Mammalia > Artiodactyla > Phocoenidae > Phocoena > Phocoena sinus. Next base: position 80,526,720 of record NC_045764.1, read on the forward strand.
TTCAAATAACAAATGTTGGAGAGGATGTGGAGAAAGAGAACCCTTGTATACTGTTGGTGGGAACGTAAATTGGTGCACTCACTATGGGAAACAGTATGGAGGTTTCTCAAGAAACTAAAAATAGAACTACCACATAATCCAACAGTTCCACTCCTGGGTATATATCTGGAAAAAAATTAAAACACTAATTCAAAGAGATACAGGCAGGCCAATGTTCATAGCAGCACTATGTACAATAGCTAAGACATGGAAGCAACCCAAGTGACCATCTACAGATGACTGGATTAAGAAAATGTGGTATCTATACACACAATGGAACATTACTCAGAAATACTGCTATTTGCAGCAACGTGGATGGACCTAGAGAATATTATGTTGAGTGAAATACGCCAGAGAAAGAAATTGTTTATGATATTACTTATACATGAAATCTAAAAAATACAAACAAATATATATAGCAAAACAGAAACAAATTCACAGATATAGAAAACAAACCTGAGGTTACCAAAGGGGAGAAGGAAGGGTGTATGGACAAATTAGGGGTATGGGATTAAGAGATACAAAATACTATGTATGAAATAAGTAAGCAACAAGGATATACTGTATAACACAGGGAATTGTAGCCATTATCTTCTAATAACCTAGAATGGAGTATAATCTGCAAAAATACTGAATAATTATCCTGTATACCTGAAACTTACATAGTATTCTAAATCAACTATACTTCAATTAACATAAAGAGAAAAATCATTTTTTCCAAGACAGCAATCTAACACAGCCATTTTAAAGGACATTTTTGTACATTTCAAAATAAAAATAGAATGTAAAATTGTACTTTAGAAAAACAAGATGTGTGTGTGTATATATATATATATATATATATACACACATGCATATATATATTTTCACATACATACACACAGGATTACACAGCCATAGAAAAGAAAGAAATTCTGCCATTTGCAGCAACACAGATTGACCTAGAGAGTATTATGCTTAGTGAAATATGTCAGAGAAAGACAAATACTGTATGACATCACTTTCATATGGAATCTAAAAAATAACAGGAATGTATATAGTAAAACAAAAACAAACTAATGATACAGAAAAAAAAAAAAAAACTACTGGCAACCAGTGGGGAGATGGAAGCAAGTGGCAAGACAGAGGTATGAGATTAAGAGCTACAACTATTATGTACAAAATAGATAAGCAACAAGGATACATTGTAGAGCACAGGGAATTATAGCCATTATTCTATAGTAAATTTTAATGAAATATATAAAAATACTAAATCACTATGCTGTCCACCTGAAACTAATAATACTTTAAATCAGCTATACTTCCATTAAAAACAATATTAGATTCATTTCTCAAAACATGTGTGAACACATTTTTGGTTCATTGAAACCTAAATGTGAACAAAACCTCTTTATTTAAAATATAGAATATATTTTATATAGTCTCATGAGAAAAACTTTTAAATAAGACACAGAAAGCATAAATCATAAAGGGTAAGAATAATGAATTTATCACCTCAAAAGTAAAAGAGATACAACAAAAACATCATGAAAGAGCTGGAGAAGATATTTGTAATACATAGTGGATCAGCTTAGCATCCTTAATAAAAGAACTTGAACAATAACCCAGTAGAAAAATAGAAAGTGCGTTTCAATATGCAAATCATTAAGAGGAAATCTGAATTAATAAACATAGGAAAAGATGCTCAAAGTCTTCAACTATGAGGATTGTGCAAATTACTATGGCAGTGATATATTATTTCCCAACCACTGAAATGGAAAAAAACAGCATCTAAGACTGCTATGTTGTTACGGATGGACACTTTCATCCATGAGGTGAAATTTGGTAGTGCTGTTGGTAGTAAAAATTTACATGATCACTCTAGAGAACAAAATCTCAGTAAGGGTGACATTTGCTTACCTTTTTGCTTAACAATTCTGATTCTAGGTATGTGAAATGAAGAAACTTTCACATATGTACCAGATTACATGTAGGAAGACTTTTATTACAAAATGACTTATGATAGCAAAAAATGATACAGTATAAATACCTATTAATATGAAATGGATACATTTTAATATATTGATAATATGATAAAAACATTAAAATAAATGACTTATACATTAAGTGACTTAGACCAGTAGACATCAATATGAATAATTTTCAAGAATATAACACTGAGTTAAAAAAGCAAGTTGCAGGATCATTTAGTATGACATCATTTGTATTAAAATGTTTAAATCACAAAGCTCCACTTTGATAGTATTTATGCATAGTAAAGTTATGACAACATAGCCTGGAAGAACACGCATGATATTTTTTATGGTGACTGTCCCTAGGGAAGGAAGGGTATGAGTCTAGAGGGCCAAATAACCTTTAAGGAAGAGCAATACCTCCTCTCATGACTCTATTTACCACCAAAGATAACACTTTTCTCTGCCTCCCAGGACTGGCTCCCACTTACCCTCAAATTATTCTTTGGCTTTCCATCTGCTGATATCATACCATCTTTTGATGACAGGGACCTTTCCCATCAATTACTGGTATAGCAGAGTATAGAGCAAATAACATGGAAACAGTAATTACTTCTTAGAAACCTATTATCTCAGAACCAAAGGGCTTTTAGAGATCATATTGCCTACTGGTTTTCAAATTGAGTTCCCAGAAGCCTTTGGGTTCCCAAGAGGCTCCAGGGGATGAGAAAGGAGGTTAGAAGCTAGGACTCTGCACCCATCACCCCTGATTCAAGTACAGCATTTCTGATATTATCTGCTTTGTAACTGGGGTTCCAAGTAAGGCTTTGTCCACAAAAACAGTTCTCTTCAACAGGAGGATGAAAATCACTGGGTTTACGCATTATTATTATTTTTTATAAGGAAATAAGAACAGAAGTTAAAGTCATTTTCCAGCAAGGTTACATAGTTCTATGTTTAACTGATTTGATGCCTACAGAATTCTCAGCACAATGGAAAGCTGTTAAGAAGATCCATGAGAGGCTTTGGTTTCTATGTCCATCTCAGTATTACAGACAGGAGGATGTTCCGCCAAGTGTCAAATCAGAGGTGAAATTATGTTTAACTTGCCAACACAGGAATTCTAGTATATATTCAGCGAAGAAAGAAGGTAGAACATGCTCTCTCAAATTTTGGGGTGTGCATCATGCCCTGCTCCAACAGTTGGAAGACAAAGAGTCATCACCCACTGGAATGGGCATGAACTTTTGGAATCACTTAACCTAGCAACCTAGTGATAACCTTGTAAATAAGCGTTACGCATTAAACAAAGTGAAATGGTGTGTGAGTTTTTGGAAAGCAACCATTTATTTTTCTGAAGTTGCAGGACTTCAGGACTAAGTCAAGTTTCCATCCCTGCCTGTTAGCTTGGTAATCTCTAATGGAAGTCATTGCTGAGGCTAATCAGTTCTCTTCAAGGAAATCACTAAAGAAGGGGGATAATTATGTTAGGCACCAAAGCTCATGAGGAAGAAAATTCACAAAAACCAACTTTGATCTTTACTCCAGGATTCGCTTAATGGTGTGGAAAACTAATAATCATTAATTTTCACCAAAAGATGTCATGTGGCTACAGCTATAATGTTCAAATAACATTCAATTATATTTTTCCTGATGAATGGAAGTCTCTTTTAATCATCTTGAAACCAACTACCACAAAATGCATTTTTTTTTTTTAATTCCTGTAGTATCTTCACCCTAAATGCTCAAAACACAGAAAGCAATGTCACCTCCCAGGCTATACACTAAAGACACAGAAGTTGGTTTTGCAATTCAGACCTCATTCAACCTAACAAACCAAATAATGGCAACATTTTCCTCTATTGTTCCTGGTATAAAATCTTTGAAAATTACTGTTTGCCTTTTGTAATATTTTCCAGCTTAGGAATTGTCTATTAATATTTCTACTTTAAACAGAAGGCTCTGCAACCATACTTAGAGATGTTTAGAATAGTCCTTTTCTTCCCTGCTAATGCCCAAGGAAGATGGTGTAGCCACCAAGCAAAGTGACTGACAGGGAATGAACTGTAACCACTTAACTGATTTTTCAGGGGGAGAGGGAACAGTCAACAGTAATACCACAATCTCCACCTTTGCAGCTCAGAAACCACACTGTTTCATAATGATTCCACATCTTACCAAGAAGCACATACACTTAGGGCTTAAGAGGTGTGGATTATTCTAGAGATTAGTAAGTACAAAATTATTTGTATTAGCCAGAAAAAAATAGTTTGTAAAACATTTACCTCTGCTAGCAGGGAAGTTGCTATGTCTAGCTTTTGGTTTTGTAAAGCATGAGTTGGAGGCTGAGACAGGCACAGGTGAGAAACATTTTTATCCTAAGTAGGAAACATATGTCAGGGCAAGGTATGCAGAAGATAAAGGTGGGTAAAACACCCCCATGTGGAGGTGGAAATTACAGTAACCTCACTCTAAATGAAGGAACTGAAGGCTTGTACCCACATTCCAGGTTCTGGATCTCACTCTATCAGAATTCCTCCCAACTGAATGTATAAAAGGAAACCATCCCAGGATGGAACAGCGACATGGAATGCCTCCTCCTTTGGGTTTGCTGAGTGCCTCTGTCTGAAAGATTGTTTGAATCTGTGGTCCTCTTGTAATCACTAAATCAACCAATAAAGAGAAATTCAGCTGACTGTAGGAATTTAGCTCTTCTTAATCTATAGTCCCTATTTTTCAGACATAACAGAAATGGAGAGAGAACAGCAAGTTACAGCTTAAAGTAGAACAAGCTTGTTACTTTGACCATTATAATTCTTATGCACCTTTGGAGGTGAATCTATATGCTATGGGGAAACAATTTTAAGGGAATTTGGTATAAATTGAGACTTGAAAACAAATCTACTATACTATGACTGTTATACCAGATAATTTTTTCTTGACCTACCTTGTTTGAGATTTTTAAATAAAAGGATTACTTAGTAAAAGGCATTTTGTTGAACTACCAAAAAAACACAATTGTCAAATCATTACCTCCAAAACTTTGCTATAAAACCATAAAGAAAACCGTCATTCCTACACAGCAGAGGAAAAAAAAAAAAACTAGATAAAACTTGTATTTGTTACACACTTAAAAACGTTCCTCTGACATATGTTTTTTCCTGTTTTACAATATGTGGTATCAAAGTCCCAGATACCGTCGTTCTCTCATCTTCACTCATACCAACTGTCAGTAACTTTTAGCATAAAACAACATTTCTATCCTCTCAAGACTCAAGGGGCACCATCAAGCTGGCAGAGGAGTAAGACGTGCAGATTACCTTCCTCCCCACAGATACATCAGAAATACATCTACATGTGGAACAACTCCTACAGAACACCTACTGAACGCTGGCAGAAGACCTCAGACCTCCCAAAAGGCAAGAAATTCCCCACGTACCTGGGTAGGGAAAAAGAAAAAAGGAAAAACAGACACAAAACAATAGGGACAGGAACTGTACCTCTGGGAGGGAGCTGTGAAGGAGGAAAAGTTTCCACACACTAGGAAGCCCCTTCACAGGTGGAGACTGCAGGTGGCGGAGGCGGGGAAGCTTCAGAGCCACAGAGGAGAGCGCAGAAACAAGGGTGCAGAGGGCAAAGCGGAGAGATTCCCACACATAGGATCGGTGCCGGCCAGCACTCACCAGCCCGAGAGGCTTGTCTGCTCACCCACTGGGGCAAGTGGGGACTGGGAGCTGAGGCTCGGGCTTCGGAGTTAAGATCCCAGGGAGAGGACTGGGGTTGGCGGTGTGAACACAGCCTGAAGGGGGCTAGTGCGCGACATGTAGCTGGGAGGGAGTCTGGGAAAAAGTCTGGAGCTGCCGAAGAGACAAGAGACTTTTTCTTGCCTCGTTGTTTCCTGGTGTGTGAAGAGAAGGAATTCAGAGCACCACCTAACTGAGCTCCAGAAACGGACACGAGTCATGGCTATCAGTACAGACATCAGACTGGCATGAAATGCTAAGGCTGCTGCTGCAGCCACCAAGAAGACTGTGTGCAAGCACAGGTCACTATCCACACCTCCCGTCCCGGGAGCCTGTGCAGCCCGCCAATGCCAGGGTCCCGTGATCCAGGGACAACTTCCCCGGGAGAATACATAGCACGCCTCAGGCTGTTGCAACTTCACGCTACCCTCTGCCTGCAAGCTTGCCCCACATTCTGTACCCTGCCCTCTCCACAGCCTGACTGAGCCAGAGGCCCCTAATCAGCTGCTCAATTAACCCTGTCCTGGCTGGGTGGGGAACAGACATCAGGCGACCTACACACGGAAGCAGTGCCAAATCCAAAGCTGAATCCCAGGAGCTGTGTGAACAAAGAAGAGAAAGGGAAATCTCTCCCAGCAGCCTCAGGAGCAGCAGACTAAATCTCCACAATCAACTTGATGTACCCTGTACCTGTGGAATACCTGAATGGACGACGAATCATCCCAAAATTGAGGCGATGGACTGTGGGAGCAACTGTAGACTTGGGATTTGCTTTCTGAATCTAATTTGTTTCTGCTTTTATGTTTATCTTAGTGTTCAGAGCTCATTATCACTGGTAGATTTGTTTATGGAGTTGGCTGCTCTCTTTGTTTTTTTATTTTATATATATTTTTTCTTTTTCTCTTTTTGTGAGTGTGTATGTGTATGCTTCTTTGTGTGATTTTGTCTGCATAGCTTTACTTTTGCCATTTGTCCTAGGGTTCTGACTGTCCATTATTTATTTTTAGTATAGTTTTTACCACTTGTTATCATTGGTGGATTTGTTTTTTGGTATGCTTGCTCTCTTTTTTTATTAATTTTTAATTTTTTTTTACTTTTAATAACTTTATTTTTTCTTTGTATCTTTGTTTCTTTTTCTACCTTTTCATCTGAGCCGTGTGGCTGACAGGGTCTTGGTGCTCTGGCTGGGTCTCAGGCCTCAGCCTCTCAGGTGGGACAGCTGAGTTCAGGACACTGGCCCAGCAGAAACATCCCAGCCCTGCATAGTATCAAATGGCAAAAGCACTCCCAGAGATCTCTATCTCAATGCAAAAACCCAGCTCCACTCAATGACCAGCAAGCTACAGTGCTGAACACCCTATGCCAAACAACTAGCAAGACAGGAACACAAACCCACCCATTAGCAGAGAGGTTGCCAAAAATCCTGATAAGGTCACAGACACCCCAAAACACACCACTGGATGTGGTCCTGCCCACCAGAAAGGCAAGATCCAGCCCCACCCACCAGAACACAGGTACCAGTCCCCTCCACCAGGAAGCCTACACAACCCACTGACACAACCTCACCCACCGGGGGCAGACAGCAAAAAAACCGGAAACTATGAACATGCAGGCTATGAAACGGAGATCTCAAACACAGTAACTTAAGAAAAATGAAAGGACAGAGAAATACACAGCACATGAAGGAACAAGGTAACAACCCACCAGACCAAACAAATGAAGAGGAAATAGGCAGTCCACCTGAAAAAGAATACAGAGTAATGATAGTAAAGGTGACCCAAAATTTTGGAAATAGAATGGAGAAAATACAAGAAACGTTTAACAAGGACCTAAAAGAACTAAACAGCAAATAAACAATGATGAACAACACAATAAATGAAATTTAAAATTCCCTAGAAGGAATCATAGCAGAATAACTGAGGAAGAAGAACGGATAAGTGACCTGGAAGATAAAATAGTGGAAATAACTACTGCAGAGCAGAATAAAGAAAAAAGAATGAAAAGAACTGAGGACAGTCTCAGAGACCTCTGGGACAACATTAAACAAACCAACATTCGAATTATAGGGGTTCCAGAAGAAGAGAAAAAGAAAGGGACTGAGAAAATATTTGAAGAGATTATAGTTGAAAACTTCCCTAATATGGGAAAGAAAATAGTTAAGTCCAGGAAGCACAGAGAGTCTCATACAGGGTAAATGCAAGGAGAAATATGCCAAAACACATAATAATCAAACTGTCAAAAATAAATACGGAGAAAAAAAATTAAAAGTAGCAAGGGAAAAGCAAAAATTAACATACAAGAGAATCCTTATAAGGTTATAGCTGATCTTTCAGCAGAAACTCTGCAAGCCAGAAGGGAGTGACAGGACGTATTTCAAGTGATGAAAGGGAAAAACCTACAACCAAGATTACTGTACCCAGCAAGGATCTCATTCAGATGTGACAGAGAAATTAAAACCTTTACAGACAAGCAAAAGCTAAGAAAATTCAGCACCAACAGACCAGCTCTACAACAAATGCTAAAGGAACGTCTCTAGGCAGGAAACACATGTGAAATAAAAGACTTACAATAACAAACCCAAAACAATTAATAAAATGGTAATAGGAACATACATATCCATAACTACCTTAAATGCAAATGGATTTTATGGTCCAACCAAAAGACATAGACTGGCTGAATGGATACCAAAAAAAGACCCGTACATACGCTGTCTACAAGAGACCCACTTCATACCTAGGGACACATACAGACTGAAAGTGAAGAGTTGGAAAACGATATTCCATGCAAATGGCAATCAAAAGAAAGCTGGAGTAGCAATTCTCATATCAGACAAAATAGACTTTAAAATAAAGCCTATTACAAGAGACAAAGAAGGACACTACTTAATGATCACAGGATCAATCCAAGAAGAAGAAATAACAATTGTAAATATTTATTCACCCAACATGGAAGCACCTCAATACATAAGGCAAATGCTAACAGCCATAAAGAGGAATTCGACAGTAACACTATCATAGTAGGGGACTTTAACACCCTACTTACACCAATAGACACATCATCCATAGTGAAAATAAATAAGGAAACACAAGCTTTAAATGATACATTAAACAAGATGGACATAATTGATATTTATAGGACATTCCATCCAAAAACAGCAGATTACACTTGCTTCTCAAAAGCTCATGGAATATTCTCCAGGATACATCTTATCTTGGGTCACAAATGAAGCCTTGGTAAATTTAAGAAAATTGAAATCACAAAAAGTGTCTTTTCTGATCACAATGCTATGAGACTAGATATCAATTACAGGAAAAAAATCTGTAAAAAATACAAACACATGGATGCTAAACAATACACTACTAAATAACCAAGAGATCACTGAAGAAATCAAAGAGGAAATTAAAAAATACCTAGAAACAAATGACAATGAAAACATGACAACCCAAAATCAATGGGATGCAGCAAAAGCAGTTCTAAGAGGGAAGTTTATAACTATACAAGCCTACCTTAAGAAACAGGAAACATCTCAAATAAACAACCTAACCTTGCACCTAAAACAATTAGAGAAAGAAGAAAAAAAAAACCCCAAAGTTAGGAGAAGGAAAGAAATCATAAAGATCAGGTCAGAAATACATGAAAAAGAAATGAAAGAAACAATCACAAAGAGCAATAAAACTAAAAGCTGGTTCTTTGAGAAGATAAACAAAATTGATAAACCATCAGCCAGACTAATCAAGAAAAAAAGGAAGAACACTCAAATCAATAGAATTAGAAATGAAAAAGGAAAAGTAACAACTGACACTGCAGAAACACACAGGATTATCAGAGATTACTACAAGCAACTATATGCCAATAAAACGGACAACCTGGAAGAAATGGACAAGTTATTAGAAAAGCACAACCCTCCAAGAATAAACCACGAAGAAATAGAAAGTATAAACAGACCAATCACAAGCACTGAAATTGAAACTGTGATTAAAAATCTTCCAACAGGGGCTTCCTTCCCTGGTGGCACAGTGGTTGAGAGTCCACCTGCCAATGCAGGGGACACGGGTTTGTTTCCTGGTCCGGGATGATCCCACATTCCGTGGAGCGGCTGGGCCCGTGAGCCATGGCTGCTGAGCCTGCGCGTCCAGAGCCTGTGCTCCACAACGAGAGAGGCCACAACAGTGAGAGGCCCGTGTACCGCAAAAAAAGAAAAAAAAAACTCTTCCAACAAACAAAAGACCAGGACCAGATGGCTTCACAGGCAAATTCTATGAAACATTTAGAGAAGAGCTAACACCTATCCTTCTCAAACTCTTCCACAATATAGCAAGGGAGGAACACTCCCCAACTCATTCTACAAGTCCACCACTACCCTGCTACCAAACCTAGACAAAGATGCCACAAAAAAGAAAACTACAGGCCAATATCACTGATGAACATAGATGCCAAAATCCTCAACAAAATACTAGCAAACAGAATCCAACAGCACATTAAAAGGATCATACACTATGAGCAAATGGGTTTTCTCCCAGGAATGCAAGGATTCTTCAACGTAAGCAACTCAATCAATATGATAAGCCATATTAACAAATTGAAGGAAAAAAACATACGATCATGTCAATAGATGCAGAAAAAGCTTTCAACAAAACTCAACACCAATTTATGATAAACCCCCCCAGAAAACAGGCATAGAAGGAACTTACCTCAACATAATAAAGGCCATATATGACAAACCCACAGCCAACATTGTTATCAATGGTGAAAAACTGAAACCATTACCACTAACATCAGGAACAAGACAAGGTTACCCACTCTCACCACTATTATTCAACATAGTTTTGGAAGTTTTAGCCACAGCAATCACAGAAGAAAAAGAAATAAAAGGAATCCAAACCAGAAAAGAAGAAGTAAAGCTGTCACCATTTGCAGATGACATGATACTATAGAGAATCCTAAAGATGCTACCAGAAAACTACTAGAGCTAAGCAGTGAATTTGGTAAAGTAGCAGGATACAAAATTAATGCACAGAAATCTCTTGCATTCCTATACACTAATGCAGAATAATCTGAAAGAGAAATTAAGGAAACACTCATTTACGCTTGCAACAAAAGAATAAAACACACAGGAATAAATCTACCTAAGGAGACAAAAGACCTGTATGCAGAAAATTATAAGACACTGATGAAAGAAATGAAAGATGATACAAATAGATGGAGAGATATACCATGCTCTTGCACTGGAAGAATCAACATTGTGAAAATGACTCTACTAACCAAAGCAATCTACAGATTCAATACAATCCCTATCAAACTACCACTGGCATTTTTCACAGAACTAGAACAAAAAATTTCACAATTTGTATGGAAACACAAAAGACCTCGAATAGCCAAAACGATCTTGAAAAAGAAAAATGGAGCTGGAGGAATCAGGCTCCCTGACTTCAGACTATACTACAAAGCTACAGTAATCAAGACAGTACAGTACTGGCACAAAAACAGAAAGATAGATCAATGGAACAGGATAGAAAGCCCAGAGATAAACCCATGAACATATGGTCACCTTATCTTTGATAAAGGAGGCAAGAATATACAGTGGAGAAAAGACAGACTCTTCAATAAGTGGTGCTGGGAAAACTGGACAGCTGCATGTAAAAGAATGAAATTAGAGCACTCCCTAAATCTATACACAAAAATAAACTCAAAACGCATTAAAGACCTAAATGTAAGGCCAGACAGTATAAAACTCTTAGAGGAAAACAGACGCAGAACACTCCATGACATAAATCACAGCAAGATCCTTTTTGACCCACCTCCTAGAGAAATGGAAATAAAAACAAAAATAAACAAATGGGACCTAATGAAACTTCAAAACTTTTGCACAGCAAAGGAAACCATAAACAAGACCAAAAGACAATCCTCAGAATGGGTGAAAATATTTGCAAATGAAGCAACTGACAAAGGATTAATCTCCAAAATTTACAAGCAGCTCATGCAGCTCAATAACAAAAAAACAAACAACCCCATCCAAAAATGGGCAGAAGACCTAAATAGACATTTCTCCAAGGAAGATATACAGATTGCCAACAAACACATGAAAGGATGCTCAACATCACTAATCATTAGAGAAATGCAAATCAAAACTCCAATGAAGTATCACCTCACACTTGTCAGAATGGACATCATCAAAAAATCTAGAAACAATAAATGCTGGAGAGGGTGTGGAGAAAAGGGAACCCTCTTGCACTCTTGGTAGGAATGTAAATTGGTACAGCCACTATTGTGAACATTATGGAGGTTCCTCAAAAAACTAAAAATAGAATTACCATACAACCCAGCAATCCCACTACTGGGCATATACCCTGAGAAAACCATAATTCAAAAAAGGTCATATACCACAATGTTCATTGCAGCTCTATTTACAATAGCCAAGACATGGAAGCAAACTAAGTGTCCATCGACAGATGAATGGATAAAGAAGATGTGGCACATATATACAATGGAGTATTACTCAGCCATAAAAATAAACGAAATTAAGTTATGTGTAGTGAAGTGGATGGACTTAGAGTCTGTCATACAGAGTGAAGTAGTCAGATAGAGAAAAACAAATACCAACTAGTATGCTAACACATATATCTGGAATCTTAAAAAAAAAAAAGATTCTGAAGAACCTAGGGGCAGGGCAGGAATAAAGATACAGATATAGAGAATGGACTTGAGGTCATGGGAAGGGGGATGGGTAAGCTGGGACGAACTGAGAGAGTGGCATGTACATATATACACTACCAAATGTAAAATAGATAGCTAGAGGGAAGCACCCGCATAGCACAGGGAGATCAGCTCGGTGCTTTGTGAACACATAGATGGGTGGAATAGGGAGGGTGGGAGAGAGACACAAGACGAAGGAGATATGGGAATATATGTATATGTATAGCTGATTCACTTTGTTATACAGCAGAAACTACCACACCATTTAAAAGCAATTGTACTCCAATAAAGATGTTAAAAAATGAAATAAAATACAAAATAAATCTCAAGTGTTTTTTAATGCGAAGTTTCACTTCCAAGGATGCTTCTGCCCTGTTTATGTAATCCAGAATGAAAATAAGGAGACTCGAAGAGATGATCTAACCTATTCTCATGCTTCCTTAAAAGAGAACAAAACCATGGTAGAGTAATGGGAATTATTCTCTTTAATATAAAGCCCTAAGACTCTACTTCCCTTAAGTGTTGTATATCACATTAATTCCCTTTCAACTGATAGCTGCATTCTCATTCTTCAAGAAAGCAGCAGTACCATTGGAAAGCCAATTCTGCTGTTCTCAGCTGGGTTCCAAGTTTGAATTAATATAAATTTTAAAGACTGCCTTCTTCTACTGCAGATTGTGAGCTCCTTAAAAATGGGAACCAGGTGGTCACATTTATAAGGGACTCCACATTCCATCTCTGTGCCTGGCACATACTTGCATACATCAAGCAATACATGAAAGTACTACAAGTGCATGAGAAACTATATTAAACTGGCTTGAAAATGTTCATATTGATATTTGAGTGATTATCATTTAAGATACAATATAAATCCTTTTTTGTTACAGGCTTTTCTCCCCCTTGTGCCTAGGTAGCCCTTATTTTCAGCCTTATTCTATTGAACTTTTGGTGTATTAAACATTAAAAATTCAGGGACGGGCTTCCCTGGTGGTGCAGTGGTTGAGAGTCCACCTGCCGATGCAGGGGACACGGGTTCGTGCCCCGGTCCGGGAGGATCCCACATGCCGCGGAGCAGCTAGGCCCGTGATCCATGGCCGCTGAGCCTGCGCATCCACAGCCTGTGCTCCGCAACAGGAGAGGCCACACCAGCGAGAGGCCCGCGTACCACAAAAAAAAAAAAAAAAAAAAAATTCAGGCAATGGCTCAGGCATACAATTGCAATAAGGGGTTATGATTTGCAGTAAAGAAAATGGTCCACAATATTAGCCACAATTTCTTTTCCTATCAATGCAAATAGGTGTTGCAATGCATGTGCTCATTTTTTTGATATTTCTGTACACAAGAATGTATTTGATGTCAGTATGGTCAGAAGAGGCTGCTGCAAGGAACCTACCAAACAAACTAATTTGGAGAATTTGCATTTCCAGGAATGTGGCTTCACTCTAATAATAGTTCTCATGACACACAGTAGGGGACCATAAATGGGCAAGAGTACCCCCTGATCCAGTACTCTGCTATGTGGAGCAGAGTCTGAAAACTCAAAAAACAAGGCAAGTGCTCTTTCCATCCTGCCTGCCTGCCAACTGCCAGTGCACCCTCAATCAACTTTCACCATTGTCCAATTGCCTTTATTTTTTTTTAATTTAACTATAGTTGATTTACAATATTGTGTTAGTTTCAGGTGTACAGCTTCAGATTCTTTTCCGCTACAGACTATTACAAGATACTGAATATAGTTCGCTGTTGCTATACAGTAAATCCTCATTGTTTACATATTTTATATGCAGTGGTATGTATCTGTTAATCCCATACTCCTCATTTATCCCTCCCCATCTCCTTTCCCCTTTGGTAACCACAAGTTTGTTTTCTATGTCTGTGAGCTTGTTTATGTAAATAAGTTGATTTGTATTAATTTCTTTATATTCCACATAAGTGATGTTACAGGATATTTGTCTTCTTATATCTAACTTATTTCATTTAGTATGATAATCCATGCTGCTACTTTTGACATTTTGGCCAGTTTAAGCCTGAGTCATACGGTAGGTATCTATTAAATGTCTTTTCAGAGAACAAATGGAAAAAAAGAATGACTGCAGAAAGAAATTCAGTGGGTAAGATGAGATGACGAGATAGCACATGGAACATAAAATAAGTGTGTAACTTGATTTGGAGGATGACTTCTGCTGGAACAAAAGAGAAAAATAAAGAATAAGAATGTACGTGAAATGATGATTATATGCTACTTTTATTCTGAGCAAGTCCATTGCAAGTCATTCTGTGTAAACTGTCAGCTCAGAGTCACGTTTTAACAGCACACCTGAAAATATCTGCACTTGATGTTTTGTTTTTTTTTTAAGATTTAGAGGAGTCTAGGTGGTCACTGGGGTATTTCAAGCTCTTGTCTTAATAGTTATTCTCTTCAAGACGGCTTTAGGATCAGTAATAATTCACTTTTATAAGGAAATTTATCTATTCCGACAAACCCAAACTTTAGCCTTCAAATTCTGCTTTATATATCATTTCCTATTTCTCTAAACATGAGTCTCAGAGGTCTTAAAATTCTTTCCCATCTCAAATAAAGGCAGATGCTTCCGAAATGGAATCACTGTATTACTTATATTTGCTCCAAGAGTCAAGGGATCAAGAAATACTGCTTTACCAACAGAATTATTAGAGCCCATTACAAGTACATCATTGAGAATGGCGCTAGTACACGTTGCAATCACTGCTTTTCAAACTTTAAGAACGTAATATCTACCTAGCGACCAGCTCTGCTTGGGTGAGCCCCAGGCATCTCTAATTCAGTAAAATAGATCTGACCTATTCCTCTGCCAATCTTCCTCCTGCATTCTCTTTGTTTAAGAGAAGATAATGGCTTCCACCCAGTCATCAAATCAAAAGCCTTAAAGTCATCCTAGACTTTTTATTCTTTTCATTACATTCACCCCCATATTCAATTGGTCACTCAGTCTGGTTGAAATCATCTCCAAAATCCCTCTCACATTCACATTCTTCTGCTGAGTCCTATTAGTGCCATATTCAGATTTTCATGATTTCTCCAGTGGTCAGTATGGTTTTCCTGCCTCTGGATTTTTAATTACAAACTAGTAGAAAGTTTTTTGGTCATTTGTAGTAGACGATGGTGTTTTACTTAAACCTTTCTATGCCTTACCCGAGGGCTTTAAAATATAACATGGAAATTGTGTTTAAACTTGATGAATTGGCCCAAAATATGTACCTCTTCTCCCTTTTGTAATTTCACTTAGGTGATATACTAAAATACAGAAAGGCCCTCAGAATGAAAGAAGCAATAGGAAAGATAGTTAAGTGAGTAGTTACTACAAGAAAGAAACTTATTCTAATCACAAAAACCTCTGACGTATCCCAGACTATGAGGCGCCAGGTAACAAGGAGTGCACACCAGAAGAAAGGATGAAAGCAAGAGAAAGACTGACCATCTGAATACAGTATTTGGACCCCTGGGTTCTGTTCACCATCATGCACAGTCAAGCTGTCACACCTCAGGAAGGAGAGCCAAGGTTTGTTCTCATGATAAATTGAATCTGGGAGTCTGTGGATCCAAAAAAGCCAGGCAAATGCTGGGAATGAGATAAGGACAGCAAAGTTAAATGAAATCCTATATACGAACCACTGAACTTTAAGAACTCTTTCCCCATCTGCTCCCAGAACCACAGATGACCTGTAGTTAAGAGAACTAGAGGCTCCTCCTCTAGACAAAGTAAAGAGCCTCAGAGTCAAGATTCCCAGAAAGTGACATCTGCAACACTTTCGGACACAAACCAATGAAAATTCAAGCTTGCCACCAGATTACCCTACAGCTTTTCAAAAAACTTTCTATAGACAAAGACATTTCCAACCATGAATATGCTCCAAAAAAGGAAGATACGAAGTGAGCATCGTATGGATTCTTTCTCAGAAATGTTCTCACTTCCATAACAGAGTCAACTTCGAAAAGAGATATAGCATCCAGGTATCTTATGAGGACAATGAAGGGAATTCCACAAATGGTCGCCAACAGAAGTCCCAGGAAGAACAATGAAGCAGGGATCCAGAGCAAAGAACAAAATAAGACTTAACAAAATATCGTAAAAGCTCTGTATGTCTGGGAAATAATACTTAACAGTTGTCTGATAGGTATGATGGTACACGTACAAAAAAAAATGATGGTGTCATAGAAAACTAAGCAAATGAACAAAGCAGTCAATTCTAGAGAGAACACAAGATGTTCAACTAAATAAGTTTAATGGTAGAATTCTGATGACTTTGAAGTCAAAAGTATATCATCATACTAAACAAAGAACTATTACAATAAATGAGAAATATAGAGCATGAGAAGGGTGAGTAGAAAAGAAAGATGCTAAAGAGTTTAATATATATCCACTATGTAAGTTTAATAAAGGATGATTAATATTGAGAACCAATAGCGGTATAAGCACATTATTTGGACATAGGGAGAAAAACCTTTTGAGGGGTTGCTGTGAGGCAAAGTTCTGAGAAGGGGAGACAGAGGTACTGTCTACTCAAATTTCATTCAGTCTTTTAGGTTACTGATTAAAAGCAATGCATTATTTTAACATATAAATAATTTTAATAATAATTTCATTAAGCAGGCTTTGTTGAATGATATTGTTCTACCCAGCTTCTTACTTTTCCTAATAGGTGAGCAGAGACAACATCTTACATGTAGTTCACATTTGTCATTTTCTTCACTCTTTGTCTGGGTTTATGTTTCTATCTGGTATGACTTTCCTGCTTCCTGAAATACTACCTTTAACATTTCTTGGCATGTGAGTCTGCTGGTATCTTTTACCCTCTGACTGCTCTAAAATTTTTTTTCTTTTAAATAAGTAGAAAAAACAATCCTGAAGTTTATATGGAGCTACGAAAGACACTGGATAGCCAAAGCAATGCTGAAAAAAGAAGAACAAAGCAGGAGGCATCACACTTCCTGATTTCAAGCTATATTCTAATATTATAGAAATCCAAACAGTATTGTACTGGCATTAAAAACAGACACAAAGACCAATGGAACAGAACCAAGCACTGAGAAATAAAGCCATGCACATATAGTCAACTAATATTTGACAAGGGAGCAAAGAATACTCATGGAGAAAAAACATTCTCTTCAATGAATGGTACCAGGAAATTTGGATACTCATACAAAAATAATGAAACAATACCCTTATCTTACATCATTCACAAAATTAACTCGAAATGGATTAAAAATTTAAATGTAAGACTGGAAACCATAAAACTTCTAGAAGAAAACAGGAAAAAGGTTCCTTGACATGGGCCTCCACCACAATTTTTTTGGATATGACCCGAACAAGATAAAAAATAAACACTGAATTAAAAGCTTCTGCACAGCAAAAGAAATAAAGAAAATGAAAAGACAACCTACAGAATGGGAGAATATATTTGCCAATCATATATCTAACAAGGAATTAATATCCAAAATATAAAAAGAAATCATACAACTCAATAGCAAAAAACAAATAATGCAACTGAAAAATAGGTAAAGGACCTAATAGACATTTTCCCAAAGAAGGTATACACATACGGCTAACAGGTACATTAAAAGGTGCTAAACATCACTAATCATTGGAAAAATGTAAGTCAAAACCACAAGGAGACAACTCCTCACACCTGTCAGAATAGCTATTATCAAAAGGACAAGCAATAACAAATGCTGGCAAGGCTCTGGAGAAAAGGGAATACTTGTGCATGGTTAGGGTGACTGTAAGTTGGTACAGCCACTATGGAAAAGAGCATGGAGATTCCTCAGAAAAATAGAACTACCATATGATCCAGCAATTCCACTTCTGGGAATACATCTGACAGAAACAAAAGCACTATGTCAGAGAGACATCTGTATCACCATGTTCTTAACCACATTATTTACAGTAGCTAAGACATGGAAATGACTTAAGTATCAATCAACCCATGAGTGGATAAAGAAAGTGTGGTATATACACAATGGAATATTATGCAGCCATAAAAAGAAGGAACTTCTGCCATTTACAACAACATGGATGCATGTTGAAGGCATTATGCTAAGTGAAATACGTCAGAGAAAGACATATATGATCTCATGTGGAATCCAACACAAAAGCAAAACAAAAAAACCCATAGAAAAAGTATGGTATGTATGAAAGTGAAGAGTAAATCCTAAGAGTTCCCACCACAAGGAAGAAAAACTTTTCTTCTTTTATATCTGTATGAAATGATGGATGTTAACTAAACTTACTGTGGTATTTCACATTATATGTAAGTCAAAACATTATGCTGTACAGGTGTAAACTTATACAGTGCTGTATGTCAATTATATCTCAAGAAAACTGAGTAATTTTAAAATAAAAAGTAAAAAAATTTAACTTAGGGAAAATGCAATCTTTATAACGTTCAGTCATCCTGTGCGAAAACACGATGTATCTTTCCACTTGTTCAAGAGCACTTGTGTCTGTCAGGACTATCAAGCTACATTTTAAAATTGCTTTCCAATAAATTTAGGAGGTAAACTGAGTTTTTAGAAATGTGATAACATACAAAATGAATATGTCACATTCTATGCAGTAAAAATAACCAGTATCTTATAGCTACTATGGAGAACAGTATGGAGGTTCCTTAAAAAAACTAAAAATAGAACTACCATACAACCCAGAAATCCCACTACTGGGCATATACCCTGAGAAAACCATAATTCAAAAGGAGTCATGTACCACAATGTTCACTGCAGCTCTATTTACAATAGCCAGGACATGGAAGCAACCTAAGTGTTCATCAACAGATGAACGGATAAAGAAGATGTGGCACATATATACAACGGAATATTACTCAGCCATAAAAAGAAACAAAATTGAGTTATTTGTAGTGAGGTGGATGGACCTAAAGTCTGTCATACAGAGTGAAGTCAGTCAGAAAGAGAAAAACAAATACCATATGCTAACACATATATACGGAATATAGAAAAAAAAAATTGTTCTGAAGAACCTAGGGGCAGGACAGGAATAAAGATGCAGACGTAGAGAACGGACTTGAGGACACGGGGAGGGGGAAGGGTAAGCTGGGACAAAGTGAGATAGTGGCATGGACATATATACACTACCAAATGTAAAACAGATAGCTAGAGGGAAGCAGCCGCATAGCACAGGGAGATCAGCTAGGTGCTTTGTGACCACCTAGAAGGGTGAGATAGGGAGGGTGGGAGGGAGACGCAAGAGGGAGGGGATATGGGGATATATGTATATGTATAGCTGATTCACTTTGTTATATAGCAGAAACTAACACAACACTGTAAAGCAATTATACTCCAATAAAGATGTTAAAAAAATAAATAACCAGTATCTTAAATGCTAATATGACTCACATTATAAATGATGTTTTAAAAACCTGTAGCCTTTGAAAAAATTTTATCCGTGTCAGCTGTAGAGAGATGCTCTGGGCAGCCAGGAAATGCCAGAAATACAGGGTTATTGTCTTTCCTCGATCCTCCTCTCAGGGCTCTGCGGGGAGCCAGATCTTCCCCACCTAAACCAGAGCATCTCTTCAAAGCTAAATAGCTTCTCCCTCTTGGAGAGGCAGAGAAGGAGGCTGATATAACTAACAGAGTCAATGATCTGAGACAAAAACTTTCCAAATAGAGTGGAGGAGAGAAAAGAAAGTGTGTAAGGATTTATAAGCAGGACAGCAGAGAATTTACACATATCCATCCACCCTTTCTACCCTCACGCACAAACATACCCACAGAGGACAGAGAATGACAGAAGAATTGATCAAGACACAGAACAAAGGTCTGAGACAGACAGAACAGAGACCCTGGCTCTGCCACTGTAGCCAGTGAATTGTTAGCAAATCCCCTCTGTGAGAGAAGTGTCGTGTTCTAAGCCCAAAGCACCTTGATACATTAGATTTCTAATCAGTGGTAATGTTTTACTACTTAGAAAATTTTGTCCATGGCTGACACTTGTTATTTTGAGAATGCTGTTCACTACAAGTCCCACTTTAAGAACCTGATAAGGTTCTCTGAAAAAAGGCAAAGCTCTCCCTGCCCATTAGGCCCTGACTCAGGGACAGACAGCCTGCATTTGGCTTCTCCACCCCCATCCTATCTGGAGGGAGGAGGGTGCCGGCTGGATGACTGACATGCCCGCCACAGCCCACCTGATGCTCAGGCCTAGTGAGATTCAGGTGAGCTCATTAGTCCTGGATACAAGGGTCTGAAGTTGTGCCAAGCCTGGGTCAGGGGACCACCCAATGCAGCCGACCTCACTTCACAGATCCAGGTCTGCTCCTAATTTACTCTGTGACCAAAGCAAACCCTTGCTGTGTCTTATCTTTCTGATCTGTCAAGTGAGAACAATGACACATCAGCTACCTACTTTACCTGCACTGCATAAAATGAGACAATGAATGTGAAGATACATTAAAGAGAATTAAAAGTGCTGTCTGAAAGGAAGGGACTCCCTAGAGTGCTCTCAGTGTCCTAATTAGGGAGTGAGGGAACAAACAGATAACTTTCAGACACGTTTGTCATGGATGAAAAAAAAATATCCATTCACTTAGTGGCCGAGTCACTATTCTAGCCACGGTTGTATGTATGTTAGATCATTTGAAAAGGGGTGAGTAATCTGTGTTCCACAGCTGAAAAGACTTCCAGGCTCCCATAACCTGGCAAACAGACTTCGGAATGAGGCCGTACCCTCATGGCTGGCAGGGGACGCCGAGAACACGGAGGAAGAGGTTGAGTCAAAGGGAAAAAGTTATTGTCACTCTGGAAAAGATTCTGTAGACCCCTGGAGAAGGAGTATCTGTTATATTTAACTAGGAACCAATATAATCAAAGAAAGCCCCACATTTAGGTCTGTCCCTCTTGGTGTGAGCATTGTTCTCTGAGTTCATGCCCATGAATAGTAAGCATCGTTTGAGTAACTCAATACTTGGAAGAATTCTGCGGTGTAGAGATTCGGGAAATGCTTCTCCTACACAAAAGTCCCGAGCGCGATCTCAGGCAGAGGAAATAATTCAAGCAGCGGCCCTGCTGCGGCTGACGACGCGGCTGCCCACCCGGGCCGCTTCTCCCGGACTCAGATCGATTTCAGGTCAACAGCCCAGAAGGACACGGCCAGGCTGTGAATATCGGCCTCTTCGGACCCCAGCCTCGCGTTTCAGGGCTTTTCCACCCCAAGCGAGGTGTCCCTTTTCCTAACCTCTATCACTACTGAACAGGCCTTACCTTAGTCACTTATACTTTACTACGAACACATTTGGGTTCAGGAAACATTTGTCCTTTGTATTATAATTCAATCTTTTAAGTATGGAAGTGAAAGGTCTTATGTGCTATTAAAAGAATTTCAGGGGCTTCCCTGGTGGTGCAGTGGTTGAGAGTCCGCCTGCCGATGCAGGGGACACGGGTTAGTGCCCCGGTCCGGGAAAATCCCACATGCTGCGGAGCGGCTAGGCCCGTGAGCCATGGCCGCTGAGCCTGCGCTCCGCAACGGGAGAGGCCACAACAGTGAGAGGCCCGCGTACCGAAAACAAAACAAAAAAACCACACATTTAGGCTTCCCTGGTGGCGCAGTGGTTGAGAGTCCGCCTGCCGATGCAGAGGACACGGGTTCGTGCCCCGGTCCGGGAAGATCCCCCATGCCGCGGAGCGACTAGGCCCGTGAGCCATGGCCGCTGGGCCTGCGCGTCCGGAGCCTGTGCTCCGCAACGGGAGAGGCCACAGCAGTGAGAGGCCCGCGTACCGCAAAACAAACAAAAAGAATTTCAGCCATCAGCAAATAGATGCGGGGAGGCTGGCGGAGGCACATCCAGTTGCCCTTGAATCTCACCCCTCCCGCAAAGGAGGCCAGTCCCGAGAGGGAACTGAGTGTACTCATTTGGGGTGCTTCGGGGGTCACTTGCGACATGGGGCACAAGGGGAGAGGGGAGAGCTTTCTTCCTCCCTCCAGGGCCGCTGTCTTACCTGCTCTCCGTCCTGGAGCCGCCATGGCCTCTGCAGGTCGCCGCTGTGACCACACGGCCGCTCACGGGTCCCTCCTCTCCTCCGGGCTCTCCTTCCTCTCCCCCGACACCTCCCCCACGTCTCGGAGCCCGTGCTCACTGTTGCTACCTCCTCAATCCCGCCATGCCTATTTCAGGTTCTCTCCCGCCCACGCTTCCCCCGGGGGGATCCCAGGTTGTTCCCATCAGCAATGATACCCGCAGGTGCTGGGACTCCAGGGAAGAGGACTGGGCGGGGCTTCAGATGGAAGCGGGCAAAGTGAAATGGGGCCTGGCTCGGGGACAATTGGGAGCCCAGGTCAGCCACAGCAATCAGGCTCAGGTGCCCGCAATGAGCGCGGAGGTGGGAAGGTCAGCACCAAGTGGAGAAAACTGTTGGCATTAATTACAGGTCCTGGAATACCTAATAAAGAGCAAAGAAAAACCCAAAAGCTTGGTTTTGGCTGGAAACATACGACCAATTGTATTGTTTATAAATGTCCCCCAATCACCACTTGTTCTATTAAATACAAAATATAAAATTAACTTAATAAAAAAAAGTTTTGTTCTTTATTCCCTTTTTTGAGCAATTTGCTTATGACGTGCCTTGATGTGGTTTTCTTCATGTTTCTTGTGTTTTGCCAAAAGGGGAAAACCCATGGCAGATTTCTGAAATTTTAAATCCCTTTGCTTTTTTATGGAAGATATTATGAAAAAGTGTCCATGCCCCTTTCTTGAATTTCCTTTGATGGTGTTTTGTCAATCAGAATTCTCCAACTTAACACTCAGGGGATCCAGGAGTTCTTTGTTTTCTGCCGTTGGAATCCTAGAGTTGAAAGTGTTTTATCAATGATATACTTGCTAATCTTTGCAGGTGTCCTGATGGGATTCTGGTTTGGCAACTAATATATATCTGATAACAATAATTGAGATAAACAAACATCATTTTTCCATTATTCCATTTATCCTATGTGCACCTAGTGAGTGGTGACTCTTGTGAAAGTTACCAGAAAAAAATTTCAGGTATTAGGGCTCAATTTATTAAAGAGTGAAAAATGAGTTATTTTTTATTGATATACAACTCAGTGAGATTGTTCTCAAGCAGGTAGGACAATGTAGACGTTCTTCCTTCAGTTACCTCAAGATAGTTGAAAGCTCAATTCTATAAAATGGTAAAAAAAAAAAAAAAAAAATAGCAGCTACTAATTATGAAGCACTTACCCTGCAGCAGGCAGTGCAGTGGGAAGTTTTAATCTACTATCTCTCATTTTTATAAAGACCTTAAAGAAATTATCTCCATAGCACCAATACGAAAACCAACTTCTCCAGGTCACATAGCTAGTAAAGAGTAAAGCCAGGCGTCTCAGAAAGGAATGTCTTCTTCCAAAGCCTGTCTTATTTCACTTAAAATTTTTTCATGATATAAAAGAAATCATTCTCTTTTGGCCGTTAAAAATTAATTGAGCCACTACTGTCTTTCAACAGGTAGTTAAATCACCTGCAAACAACAACTTCAACAAGTAGTTAAATCACCTGCAAACAATATTTCTTCTTGCTACTCAGCAAAAATTTCAGTTACTTAACTGAAATCAGTTCCTCTAAAGAGGCAGAAAATTAATGTTTTCTTATACAGCTATGACATAGCAGATAGTATGCTATTTTATTTCACAAGTATTATCTCATGTATTTTTACCAAAACCTTGTAAGCTGCATATTATAATCTTCATTTACAGATGAGGAAACCCAAGTTCAAGTAAGTGATTCCCCATCAGCCAGTAAGTTGAAAAGCCTGGGTCTGAAGTACTGTGATTGTAAAGTATTTCAACTGTATCCCACTATGTGTTATTGTAGCAAAGAGCCTAAAAGATGCTAAGAGATCAATAGTCCTTAAGGTATTACTTTCCAGCAAAGTCTCCTATCCATTATTTTACTATCCATTGAAGTAAAATAACGTCCTTGACTTTTAGTTAATTCTAAAGTGCGGAGGGCAGTCATCATTTTTAGTTACTTCAAATCTGTGCTCTTCACCATAGGGTAGTTATCAGTGGCCTTACCACTTACTGAGTACATTAAAAAAGACAAATCCAGATCCAAAATGGGCCTCCTTGAAGTGACCAAAATCATATAGTCATAAACTGAGAAAAAAATAGATAAAAAGAATGAAGTTTTAGTGTACAAAAAGGGAAATTTAGAAAATAGAAATATGACAAGATGTCCATCAAGTTTTTCATCGAATTTGAGCACATCCTTAAATTGCTATGAAAGAACAAATAGCTGAAAATATCCAACAAAGCGATAAAAATTATAGTAAATACTACTTCAAGTAATATTTAATATAAAGTAATTAAGATTGAGGATTTGGTTTAGAAACAAACATACCAATGGAACAGAAGCTAAAGCCTCCAATAGACCCTGCATATATCTATCTATATAAATATATATAGATATTTATATGTATTTTATATACACTAGGTATAAGACAGAGGTAGCATCACAGATCGATGGGGAAAAAATGGAAGACTGAGTAAATTATGCTGGGATAATTATACACACATATGAAAAAATAAAATTGATGTCTATTTCATGTTATTCCTTTAAAATGTCCAAATTAAAGAACTATCTATAAAAATTAAAATTCTAGAACTTTTAGAAGAAAATTTAAGAGGATATATGACTTCAGAGAAGGGAAAAATCTTTTCAACAAAATCCCCAAAGACACATCTCATAAAGAAGGAACATATTAAATTTTACTGCGCTAAATATAAAACCTATCAAAAGTCACCCTAAAAGGGTGAAAAAAAGGTCACAAGCTGTGATAAGGTATAATTAGCTGATTTAAATGACAAGGGGTTATGAATAATTTCTACAACTGAGAGATAAAAGGACAAACAGTCTACTAGAAAAAGGACAAAACCCCTGAATTGACAATTCCTTTAGACAAGCAGAAATTCATAAATTATCTTAAAAGTTGGCAGGGATATGGCATCTCCTTATGCATTTTCATAAGCTGCCAGTGGGAGTGTAACTGGGTACAGCAACTTCTGGAAGCAATTTGGCAATATCAAGTTGGGTTAAAGATATGCATTTCCATGACTGGACAATTCAATAATTCTATATATTCCTGAGAGGCTCTCTTCCATGGAAAACATGTATAAGAATGTTTATAGCAGCAGTATTTTTAAAAAGTATTTTAAAAATCCTAATATGACTGTAATAAAATATGGCCTACTAGAAAGTAGGAGAAATGAATAAGCTCAGACTACATATATCAAGATGGATGAATCTCAGAACATACAGTTCAGAGAAAAAAAGAAACTGCAAAAAAAAGGAGCATTTTAAAACTTAAAAAATCTCACTGTATGTCAAGCATTATTGTTTTTTTAGATACTAAATCACTTATGCTCTCGACAACCTAATAAAGTAATTATTATTTTTCCCATTTTATAAATGACAAAACTGAGACAACAAAAAGTAATAAAACTAGTAAGAAGATGCACTAGACAGTGTTTAAAAATACATACGTATGTAGTAAAAGTTTAAAGAAATGTAAGAAAACGATAAACAACAGATAGAGAATAGTAGTTATTTACTAGGAAGAGAGAAAGGGGGATATAGAGATACACACAGGGTTCACTTCTATTTGCAATATTTTTTTTTCTTAAATTGGGTGGTTGGTGCATAGGCATGTTGTTTTTTTACATTTTTATGTCTGAATAATTTTCATGTCAGAATAATTCGTATTATTTTTTAAATAATGCACCCTAAATTGAGGGAATATAAGAGACAGAGAGAGTGAGAGAGGTTTGTATGCAAAAGCAGTGTGTCCTTGGTCATGTCCCTTAATGTCTCTGAGCTTTGTTTTCTTTTTAATTTCTAAAAGTAAAATACTATTGTGTTTTCAAATAAGATAATTAATTTCCACACACTGTGTAAACTATAAAATGTCCTATACATACCACCAGGTATGGCTTTTACTTGGAAGAAATAGTGTCCACCTTGTGTCAGGAAATAGAGCAGGCTTTGTGTCTAAGAAGGGATGGTTTCCACTCTCAAAGCCTCAGGATGAAGGTGATGAGGTGCGCTGTGCCCAGTCACCCTGGTGCGCCCCTCAGGAAAAGTGTAAGTGTAGGTGTGTGTGTGTATGTGTGTGTGTGTGTGTCTACACAAGTGCATGTGCGTGCCTCTGGGTATGTGAGTGTATGGGTAGATGTGTTAGGAGAGTGTGTGTCTAGGTGTGTGTGTCAGCGAGTCACCAAATAGTCATAATTAACAGACCCTGGGCCTGTGATGGGCGTACAACACCACGGCTGAACAAAGCACTGTGGAAAGGTCTTTCTGTCTCAGATTTGCACCCTGAGAAACTGTCCGACTATGAACCTCAGTCACAGAAGACACAATCTGCCTTCCTTCCAGAACAAAAGGAGTATTGATCTACTAATGCCATCAACAGGTTTCCAGCAAGAGACAGGTACCGCATGTGGCCAAGGGATCACTTATTTTCCACGTGACACCAGTGCTATGGCAACCACAGAGGCAGAGAATGCTGCTCTCCAGGAGAACTCATCAGATTTTCTTCTTCGTTTTTATCCCATGAAACAAGAGCCACCAGGACTAAGTGAACACACTCAGGGTTCCTATGTTTAGAATACGAGGACAGTAGGGGTAAAGAAAGATGCAGAGTAGGAAAGACAGATGCCTTCTCAACAGTAGAATGGGCACTCAGAATCATTTAATTTAAATATGTAAAAGACTGTGGCTTTTTAAAAATACTCCAAGCTGAAAAAGTAAAAAATACTAGATATATACAGAAAAGGTTTTTATTGTAATTTTTAAATATTTGTTTTGCTCTTGCACTCCCCAAAAGGAGGCAAGAATCTTTCCCCATGGACGGCATATTCACAGTTGTACACACACGTTTTAGTAATGGGTCTGGGAATCATAACACAGATGTACAGGAGCAAGTTCCACAGAGCAACGATGTTTTCAACCTGAAATTTCTTCAGCCAGATCACGAGGCTCTCAAGGTACTTCTGGATGCCCTATGACATTTTCTTTGAAAGTTGGAAAACTGAATTTTAATGAAAATACTATACAGTAGCACAGACATTCTCAGGTCAGACTGGGCCTCCAGTTCCTAGGTAATTATATTAAGAAGGATCTGGTAAAAGTTTATATGCATTGTCCCTAAATGTGGAAAAATAAATACTGGACTCCAAGACATAATATTTTGGTGTCACTGTGTTCATTTCTTTATTTTTACGATTTGCAGAAGTTTGCTTAGCCCGAGTCCTGGTTTTCTCACTTGTAATATGGGTATATTAAAATCCATGCCTCAGATACCTTACACAGGATGATACGGGCGTTAAATGTGATAATATATGTCCCAAAAATCTGTAATGCAAAAAGCACTAAACAAAGGTAGCTGGCTTAGTAATTTGAACAGATAAACCCTACCAGTGTTTTCAGAATTCTGTTCTTTGGCTCTCTATGTCCCCAAGGGGGTCTCAATAGTGGAAAGAGAATGAGGAGGACAAATGGTATGGAATGGACTCCATGTCCCACAGCCTTTGATCTGCAAAAGTTCCACTTATCTTGTCTACATATTGGAATTACGAATGCAATTTTATTTAGTAAAAAATGTAAGTTTTTCAGCTTTAAAAATATTTGTAAAGCGTGCCCCGGTCCGGGAAGATCCCACATGCCGCGGAGCGGCTAGGCCCGTGAGCCATGGCCGCTGAGCCTGCGTGTCTGGAGCCTGTGCTCCGCAATGGGAGAGGTCACAACAGTGAGAGGCCCGCGTACCACAAAAAAAAAAAAAAAAAAAACAAATTCTGCTTTTCATGTGGCAAAACACCCACAAGAGAGAAAATTGTTGCCGTCCTGGACTGGGAATCAAAAGACCGTAGTTTTGCATTCAGTTCTGTCACTCTCTGCTATACGCCTTTTGGCAGATTGTTTGCAGTACTTTAGCTCATGGTGTGGAGTTTGTATCTTATACTACTTGCAATGGACAGCTGTTGGAGAATTTGAACCAAAGGAGTGATGTGATTTGATTTTTGCATTTAAAACAGAGGAGTGTTTCATTTCTGCCTATGGCAGAGTAGCTAATATCAAACTAACTCCCACACCAGGAAAAATATAAACTCTGGTTTTTGAAAAAAATAAAGAACTCTATGAAGGCATCTGACAATTTTCAAAATACTGGTATTTGAGGTGACAGGATTCCAGACATAAGAAAAAAAATTACATGAAGCCTAAAATTCTGTAGGCAATTTCCCCAGAAGCATCTGCTAATCCCTAAATGGCGCAAATGTGAGTGAGACACCAAGGAGCCAAACAGAAAGCAGTTGCTAAGAGACTAAAATGCTAAGGCAGATATTTCAGCATTTCTCTGGTTCTGGGTAGATCAAAATTAAAATTCAGGAGCCTTCAAGGGAAGGGAACACTACTGTTACGGACTGAATACTTGTGTTCCTCAAAATTCATATGTTAAATCCCTACCCACAAATGTGATGGTGTCAGGAGGTGGGGTCTTTGGAAGGTAATTAGGATTAGGTGAGGTTATGAGGGTGCAGCCATCGTGAATGGGATTAGTGCCCTTACAAGGGTCAAGAAATAGCTTTCTTCTGCCTTCTACTCTCCACCGTTTTAGGACACAGCAAAAAGATGGCCATCTGTGAACCAGGAAATGCACCCCCCTGCAACACACCAAATCTGCCAGCATCATTATCTTGGATTTCCACCCTCCAGAACTGCGAGAGGTAAACTTTTTTGTTTGTTTTTTTGTTTAATCACCAGTCCATGGTAGTTTGTTATAGCAGCCTGACAGACTAAGACAACTGCTAAAGGCCTCGAGATTTCTATTGAAATCCCTGAAGAAATCTACTCTAAGAATAGGATAAAATTGGAAACAGACCAGTCTCTAATGCAGCAAAGTGATCTGAACTTATTCTGACTATATTCTGGAAAATAAATGAACTCTTAGTAGACAAAGATAAGGTCATTTTAAAACTATACAGTTTTTTACACAAAGTAATGATGATTCAACTGAAAAAAAAAGCTACCAAGCATGTCAGGAGATAGTACCAAATAACTAAAAATCAAGAGAACAAAAGGACAATGAAAAAAAATTAACACAGGTTATCCAGATATTGGAGTTATCAAAGATAAAAATAATTATATATATATATATATATATATATGGAAATACATAAGGTGGAGAATTTCACCATAAAACAGAAATATATACAAAACAAATCAAATGGAATTCTAGAATTAAAAATTACAAAAAAACTGAAACAGATTTAAGAACAAATATTGGTCTTTGGAGTGCTAATAACGTCCTAGTTTTTATCTGGATGCTAATTATTTGGCTGTACACTTAATATTTATGCATTTTACTATATGTGTATTATACGTTATACCTCAATAAATACAGTTTTTAATTAATTCCTCCTGCTGTGTGGAAAAAGGGCTGGGTGGAAGGTGTTGACACGAGGGATGGACAAAAGTGAAAGCAGGGAGACCAGTTTAAAAGCTATGTAGTTAGTTCCCAAAAGAGATAATGATGTGGATTAAGTAGTACTGATAGAGAAAGAGATACATTTCAAATAATGGTAATTGGATTTCTAATAAATCTTCGAATATTGAGAGTTCTTCTTTTCTACATGTTAATTTTGAGATGTCTGTGAAACATCTGCCATATAGGTAACTGGATGCATAGTTACTAAGCTCAGAGTGAAGATCTGAGTTAAAGATAACTTATCAGTACAAAAATTGTATTTAAAGAAAACCATAAGACTGGATGAAATCACATAGGGAGAGAATGTAAATCGAGAAGAGAAGGGGACCCATGTGTGAGCCCTGAAATACACCAACATTTAGAATTTGGATGCAGGAATTGGGGAGAGCAAAGAACACCTAGCTCTCTATTCTGTTCTAATGTTCTATGTGTCTGTTTATATGCCAGTACCATTCTATTTCGATGACTATCAAAATCAAATACAATTTGAAAACAGAAAATGGGGAGCTTCCAGCTTTATTTTTCTTGCTCAAGATACTTTGGCTTTTCAGAATCTTTTGTGGTTCTATAGGAATTTTTAGGATTGTTTTTTCTATTTCTGTGAAAAATGCCACTGGAATTTTGATAGGGATTGCATTGACTATGTAGATCACTTTGGGTAGTATGAACATTTTAAAAATATGAATTCTTCTAGCTCATCAGCATGGGATATCTTTCCATTTATTTGTGTCTTCTTCAATTTCTTTCACTAATGTTTTATAGTTTTCAGTGTACAGATCTTTCACTTTCTTGGTTAAGTTTAGTTATTCCTAAGTATTTTATTCTTTTTCATGGTATTGTAAAAGGAATTGCTTTCTTAATTTCTTTTTCAGAGAGTTTGCTGTTAGTGTCTAGAAATGCAATTGATTTTGTACGTTGATTTGTATCCTACAACTTTACTTACTTCACTTATTAGTTCTAATAGATTTTTGGTGGAGTCTTTAGGGTTTTCAATGTATAAGATCAAGTCATCTGCAAACAAATACAATTTTACTTCTTCTCTTCTGATTTAGCTGCATTTTATTTCTAATTGCTCTAGATAGCACTTCCAGTATTATGGGGAATAAAAGTGATGAGAGTGGGCATCCTTGTCTTGTTTCTATCTTAAAGAAAAGCTTTCAGATTTTCACTGTTCAGTATAATGTGAGCTGTGAGCTTGTCATATATGACCTTTATTATATTGAGGTACCTTTCTTAACTAAAAATGGAACTACTGTTTGATTCATCAATCCTACTTCTGGATATTTATCCAAAGGAATTGAAATCAAAATCTCAAAAAGCATACATGTACCCCCATGTTTATTGAAGCATTATTCATAATAGCCAAGAGGCGGAAGAAACCTAACTGTCCACTGACAAATGAATGGATTTTAAAATACATGGCATATATATACACATACACACACACACAACAAATTATTATTCAGCCTTAAAAAAGAAGTAAACCCTGGCATTTGCAACAACATGGATAGACTTTGGGAACACTATGCTAAGTGAAACAAGCCAGACATGGAAGAACGAACACTGTATGATATCATTTAAATGTGGAGTATAAAATAGTCAAACTCATAGAAGAGATTAGAATGGTGGTTGCCAGGGGCTAGGGGAAGGGGAAAAAGGGAGGCAATGGTCAAAGGGCACAAAATTTCAGTTGTGCAAGATAAACAAGTTCTAGAGACCTACTATATAGAATAGTACTTACAGCCAACAGTACCGTGCTTTATATGTAACATTTGCTAAGAAGGTAGATCTTATGTTAAGTGTTTCTACCACACACAGAAAATAATGATAAAGGGGTGGGGGGGTGACCTTGAAAAGTGATGGATACGTTTATGGCCTTGATCAAGGCAGTGATGGTTTCATGAGTGTATACTTACCTCCAGACTGACTGAGTTGTATCCATTCAACACATACAGATTTTTACATGTCAATTATACCTCAATAAAATAGTACAATTTTTACAATAATTATTTAATTAATTAGTTAATTTAGAAAAGAGTACCCTGAAAAGGAGTGTCAGTGGGGCAGGAGAAAAGCTGGTGAATGTGTTGCCAAAGAAGCCAAGAGTGGAGAAGCTGTTAATAAAGAAAGAGTCGTCCATCATATTAAACTATACTAAGAAACTAAGTAAGAAACAGGCTAATAGTTGACTGAGTGGAGTTCATTGTTGACTTTGGTGAAACTGTTTCTGCAGGTAGTGGTAGCAAAAACCTGAAAGGAGCAAGTTAAAAAGAGAATAAAAGGTGAGAAAGTAGATATAACAGATAGAGACAACCCTTTCAGTATGTGAAAGGGAGAAAAGAAATTGAGTGGTAGTTGGAGGAGTGTAAGAAGAATGTTTTGTTTTAAATATGGGATATCTTAAAGGATGCTTCCACTTTAGAGGAAAAAAATGTTTGAAAAAAAATCAGAATGAATTAGTGAAGACTGCAAGTGAAGGGGAAAGGAGGGCTCTTCTTCCATTTTAATCAGAAGGGAAATAACTGGGTGCAGATACACGTACGTTTAGGAGTTCAATGATGGAAAGATGGGTTTTCTTATTTGAATGCTTCTATTTTCTCATTAAAGTTTGAAAGTGTTCATCATTGTGAAGACAAATATTGGAAGTTTAAAGAAAGTGTAGAACTATGAAAACATCATCTTGGAGAATTAGGAAGCAAAATTGTTGAGGAAATGAAGCAGAGAGGCTGGAAAGGGCTTCTTTGAGATGTATGGCCATGTATTTACAGTGATACCACTTATCAGGTCTGCTTTCTTTTCATGCAAAGTTCAGCAGCACAGGTGTAGAATACAGCGTAGGAGCAGGAGGAATGTTAGATTTAACCACGGCTTAGATTTTTTCATAGGAAGCATGTGAAAGAAAAGAGGCATCCTATCCTTTTTGGATGCTATAGCCTCTTACACTGAAATATCCCAGAAAGTTCTGTCATCAAATTGCAAACAAGTTGGGGGTGAGAAATTTGGATTTGCTGTCACTTACTGTTGTTCGACTCAGACAAAATTGCTCTTTTCCAACTAAAAACTTCTACCAGTTCATCAAGTGCTATCAAATTCTTCGGACATCTTTGGTTAAAGCAGAGACTGCTGAGCTTTGGTAAGTCTTCTCAGAACGATTCAGGTCAGTAAAACACATAAGGCACTCACAAATTGCAGAGTAACGGAAATAACGATCCATTCTCTAGCTCCACGTTAAAGAGGCAATTGCAGTCATACCTAAATCCTCAACTATTTCAAGCTCTGCTGATTCTCTTTAGCAGTGTATTGCAGAATGAAAATGTCCTTCAGGGGTTCACTGATGTTTGATGTAAAAGATGGAAATCTCTATTAGGAAGATCATTATTTGCAAATTATCAAAAAGAAAACCTTAAATCGCTTGCTTAAAAATATTTCCTGGTAAGATGTTTTTAAAATATGCCTACGGAAAGGTTAATCACTTGCCTGTATAATTTTCCAATATGAATTGGAAAAGTGTAATTCTTCATGACATATCAATCTATCTTTTACTGGTGTGTATTCCTTTCTTTATAACCTACTGAAAGAAACCCATGTAAAGTATCAATAAAAACATAAAATCTCTATCCTTGCCAAAAAATGGGATGTTCACATGAATAAAGATTGGGGATCTGATGATTGTTGCAGTTCCAGGAACATAGAGGAGAGGAAGTTAGAGAAGGAATCACCAGACCCAGCTATCCCAGAAGGACCACCCCAGGCTACTATGATTGACTAGGACCACTGAATCTGCCATGAATTGTTCCTGATCTCTGTACTGGTAAAAACACATTCTATTCTTCTGTAACAGGTAGTGCAATTGAAACCAATATGGCAGAGAAGCTTTCATAGTCATTCAGCATACATGGCTCTACAGGAGGGAGATTTAGTTTAGTTTTGTTTTTTAATCCCGGTGTCCCTACATACCAATGAGTATTGTAGCCTTCACAACACTCATTTTGCAAACAAGTTATTCCAACAATGATGTCAATGTTATTTTGATGAATTTCTCTTAGAGATGGCATATCAGTCATTTAAGAATAGAAGTCTCATTAGTAGACACAATTAACCATTTCAAATCATAGATGAGTTATAGACAGACTTGAGGCCATAGCTCCTTATGGGTCTATTCCTAGAATTTGCTATGAAGACGAGTGAGTTATTGGAACTTCGGGTCCTCTGACATTTTCTACCTAGAAAACAATCCGTTACTCTGGGCCCCTGATACCTTTACAAGTTAAAGAAAGAAAAACTGTCTGAAAGCCATTAAACTACACACAATACCAGGCATAGTAGCTAATCAGCATCTCACAATCTTCTTACAAAGATCTGTCCCAAGTTCCCCATTAAAACAATCAATTTTCTTACATATTGGTAAGAATGAGGTACGTCTATATCTCCTGTCATAGGAAAATCTCTGATATGTACAGTTAAAGTGGAAAAAAAAGCCAACTAACAAACAGCACACGTGATGAATAAGTAATTTTAAGAGAAACAGACACCATAACAATTAGACAAAGTGAACTCCTTTAGGGAAGGGCTGGTGACTACCTTAGCAAACTACATTTTTGGGGTCCTCAATAAATATTTGTAGAATACACGCAATGCTAGAATAGATCTATAAACAAACTACTGTGATAACACAGAAGAGAAAGGGTCAAATTTTCTCTATTTAAGACATTTGGAGAAGGGAAATTCTGTATCTTAACTAAGTCTTTTTAAAAATCTGACTTAAAAATTTGCCAGGTGATACACGAATTTATTTTTAAGGTGGTGTGAAAAAATAGAAAATATGTATATTTGTATCGGCCCCTGGTTCCTGGCACAGAGCTCCTGAAACTCTTATAATTTCCTGGGTGATGTGTCTTTTGTTCTAATGAGCTGACTTTTGGTGGGCTCTTCAGGATGGCGGACAGTCACCAGAAAGATCAAGCCATGATTAGAAGCTTGGAACTTTCAGCTCTAGAAAGGGGAAAGAGGCTGGAGATTGAGTTAATGATCAATCATGCCTAAGTGATGAAACCTCCATAAGAATCCCAATAGTAGAGGATTCAGAGAGCTTCCAGGTCAGTGACCATAGCTACATGCTAGGAGGGTGGTGAAGCCCAACTCCACCAAGATAGGAAGACAGAAGCTCCTACACATAGGACCCTTCTGGACTTGCCCTATATGTCTCTTCATCTGACTCTTCATTCATATCCTTTATAAAAAGCCAGGAAACATGTTTCCCTGAGTTATGTGAGCCATTCTAGCAAATTATTGAACCCAGTGAGGGGAGTGTGGAAATCCCAATTTAAAGTCAGTCTGTCAGAAGCGTAGACGACAACCTGGAACTTGCAGTTGGGGTCTGAAGTGGGGACACAGACTTCACTTGTGAGATCTGATGCTAACTCCATGTAGTTAGTGTCAGAATTGAACTGAATTACATGATACCCAGCAGGTGTCACGGAGAATTGCTTAATGTGTGGGAAAACACCCCACACACTTGGTGACCAAATGTGAAGTGTGGTAGAGTGATAATAAAGAAGAAACACAGGAGTGTGTTTTTCCTGTATAAGTAGAAACTGGATTCAAACATTACAGATAAAAGAGATAAGAAGTTTTTTCCTCTCAATCCAAAACTCCCCCCCCACAAAAAAAATATAACCATAATCATTACTTTATCATATATCCTTCTAGGGAGTTTAAAATATATTTACAGGGCTTCCCTGGTGGGGCAGTGGTTGAGAGTCCCCCTGCCGATGCAGGGGACACGGGTTCGTGCCCCGGTCCGGGAAGATCCCACATGCCGCGGAGCAGCTGGGCCCGTGAGCCATGGCCACTGAGCCTGTGTGTCCGGAGCCTGTGCTCCGCAGCGGGAGAGGCCACAACAGGGAGAGGCCCGTGTACCACAAATATATATATATATATATATATATATATATATATATTTACATACATATATGTACATAAAGAAATATATAGGATTTTCCTTTCCTTTTAGCCTAGATCTCTCTTACTGTGGGTTTCATTCTACCTCTGTCCCGGGAGACTGGAGGAGAGTGAATGAGGGCTGGAAGAGCATGAGATCAGGCTGAAGAGGAAGGCAGGAGCCAGACCGTGTTAAATTTTAGACAAGTTAAGGAACTGGTGTTTAGTCTATGTTATTTTTAGATGCTTAAAGCAGGAAATTGTCATAATCAGACTATGTCTAAAGACCACTCTTGCAGTTGAGTGGAGACTGTATCAGCATGGGGCTTGATCCATACATTTTTTGAAAATAACAATTTCTTTAATATCATAAGATTAAAATTTCCAGTTGTCTCAAATGTCATAACTTTATAAAAAATTATTTTAAAAATAACTAAAAAATTATTTTAGTTTGTTTGAATCAAGATTCAAATTAAGTCCACACATTGTGACTGGCTTGTTGTCTCTTTCAACCTATTGGTTTTGTGTCTCTCTCTCTCTCTCTCTCTCTCTCTCTCTCTCTCTCTCTCTCCCCCTCCCTCCCTCCCTCCCTCCCTTTGCTTGCAATTATTTATTTAAAGAAGATGATGGGGAGAGAATCTGTTCTATAGTTAGAGCGTTTCCCACAGTTTGGATTTTGCTGATTATATTCCTGTGGTGTTGTTTTCCATGAAACTCTATTTCACTGTAATTTCAGGAAATTGGTATTTGGGTTTAGATCCTTGATCAGGTTCAGGGACAACTTATTTGGTGAGATTACCCATGGGTGGTGATAAGGCCTCCCATTAAAAGGCATATCATGTCTGGCTGTCTCTCTTTTTGTGATGTTAGTGGCCCTGAAAAGGGGCTTGATCCACATTGAAGAGAAAATGAGAGTGAAACACTGGGACATAGTCAATATTAACAACTAGGGAAGTTTTCCTGTGAAGGGGAGCAGACAATTGGCACTTCTCCAAAGCAGGCTCCCAAACACCATACCCAGCATGTCCCCCTTTTAAAATTCCCCTGGCGGTAGTTGAGGCCACAGTTCTTGGTCTATCACAGATTATTTTTTTCTAATAGACAAATGAGCAGTATCAAAGATCATGGGACCAACCCTGGGACCGCTGACCTAGCACAGTCCAACCCACCTCTCCAGATTATACTCCTCTTCAGCCAGATAGCTTCAGAAGCTGATTAAAGTCTTAAGCTATTCTTCTAACACACTAGTAGTTGCTGAAGCACAAAAGCTAAGGAGAATCATTTCCTGTATCACCAGAGGAACTCCTTCACTTCATTTCTAAACGAAGTATAAACTCTGACTCAACATCGAAGGCCCTGATGTATCTCCCTTATTGTTGCCTCCAGTATGGCCTCCAGTGTGGCCTCCACTTACCCTCTCTTCCAGTCAAATAGAGCTGCTCTCTGTACATGTGCCTACTAATGGCCCCCTCTGTGCCTTTATTTACTCTAATCCTTCCATATCAAAAGATCAATTCCTCAGTTACACATGGCCAGGTGACATGTGTCTTTCAAAGCTCAATTCAAATCATTTTCTCTCTGAATCTCCAGCCAAAACATAATCTTTTCTCCTCTAAAATCCTACAGAACTGTATTACCTCTTAGCATTTTAATTTTATCCCTTGCATTTTGTTTATGTATGAGCTTGTTCAAGCTCCCCTCCAAGACCCCAATTCAGCCTTTTGAATATGTCTTCTACCTAATAGCAGTCAATAAATATTTACTGAATAAATAGTAACTACAGTTGTAACTGAATATTAAAATAGGATACTTCTTACCTGTTTCAGCTGAGTACTCTAGGCTAGGCTCTCTCGAAAGTTACTGTGAATACAAATCACCTGGGGACCAGGTTGAAATGCAGGTGCTGATTCAGTAGGTCTGGGATGGGACCTGAAACTCAGTATTTATGCAAAGTCCCAGGTGAGGATGCTGCTGGTATTTGTACTATCCTTTGAATATCAATGGACTGAATAGGTGCCAACTATTCCCACATTCCATAGTAGGACCACAAAACCAGGAAAGTTTGCCTACACTGCAAAGAAGCTTGCTTAATACTAGTTTAGTGACACGGAGAATAAAATGCACCTCTAGCTTGTGAGAAAGCTCAGAGGGGTCAAGAGGGGGGCTCAGAACTTAGATGAATTCTGGAGAGAATATCGCATACTGAGGATGCTTCACACCCTGCCATACCATAACCTGTGGGAAATACAGAGGAGATTCTTTTATCTCTCAAGCCTTGAGCAAAGGTCTTGAATGGGACTAACATAGAGTTTGATTTGTATCCCTCAGAGTTTAAGAGACACCATGCCTGAGAAATCTAAAGGGAAAGAGACTATGGCCGTCTATCTGCTGAAGTGGACAGTGTTCTTCAGTGAGCCTGCTATGTTGGGGCACCCTGCCTGCCCAGAGTTTGTTGGACAAAGGATGTGTGAGTGTTTCCCATGGAGCAGATGTGGACACACCTGTGAAAGAGTCAGTGTGGGGTTGGCAAAGATGTTCAAGAAAGTCATCAGAATGTGTTTACGACCTCCCCCACAAAGATGCTTGAGCTGTCTGGATAGATCCCCCAGAGAGGAAGGAGAATTTAAGCAAATAGCTAGGAGTTTTGACTTTGGCCATATCAAGAAACAAGAGTGAGAGGCCCCCAATAATGAAGGGTTTCCCAAACAACCAAGAGAAAAGGACTCAGTTTTAAAACTTGCCAAAACTCAGAGATGGCTCCATAGACCTAAACTGAAGGGGAGGAAGAACTTTAATAAAACTTTAATAGACCTTTGGATTATTACATGGAAGTGGGTACTTCAACTGATGAACTGAGATGCTTTGGTAAACTAAAATGTTCAAAAAATTTTTTTGTTATCTAAGAATAACATAAAAGTTAATGATATCTACTGAAGTTTTCATCAAAGAGCGTCAGAAGAGAATATCCCCCCAAACAAGTTTGAAGAAAGAGTAGGAGACAAAAACAAAGTGATTTTTAAAGTTTTACTCTGAGTCCAGCTTATTTAAAGACATAATTACACAGTCACCTCAAAGCTTGATACAAAATACACAACTTCATGAGTTCCAGTTGGTCTTAAACCTAAGCTAGTAATACTGTCTTAGCTTGAAAGGTGAAGGTGTTAACCAAGTCCGCCAAGAAGCAGATGTCCAGATGGGAATGGTTAGATGCATAAATATTTATTGAGGGTGACGTTTGTTAAGGAAAATAAAGAGGGAGATGGAACAGGCTGAGAGAGCTGTCAAGTGGAGATGCAGAACTGACCTTGACCCTGGGAGAAAGAGAGAGAAGGAAGGTTGGGTGGAAGTGTCTTAGACAGCAGCGTGGTGCTAAGACAGTCTGGCAAAGCCTTTGGAGAATCCTTA
The DNA here is from genome assembly GCF_008692025.1 of Phocoena sinus. Lineage (NCBI taxonomy): Eukaryota > Metazoa > Chordata > Mammalia > Artiodactyla > Phocoenidae > Phocoena > Phocoena sinus. The sequence goes on from NC_045764.1 coordinate 80,566,019, forward strand.
CATCAAAGTCACCTGTCAGAGGAGCCCCATGTCACCCAGCAAGCAGGTCTGCTTTTGCGTCTCTGCCCTGCTCAGTCATTGGCTGGCGTAGCCCATAGGAAGGCTGGCCTAAGTGGAAACACAGTAATGGATCTCAGAGCCCAGCAGCTGGGACCGTAGGTCAGTTATGCCCCTCACAGTCAGAGATTCGAGAGGCGTATTCTCATAACTTCTACAGTGTTGATGCATATTTTGTATTTATTTACTTACTTATTTTTGCCATAAGACCTTGAACTAAGAAGACAGCATTTTGAGGATGAGCCATGGCTGGTTTATTTTCAGAAGACGTTACTGATTGAATTGCTCTCGGACAATGGCAATGTATTTGTAAAGCTGAATGTGACTACTTCCCTTCATAATACTAATATGAGCATACACTCAACAGCAGCAAGAGGCAGGCACATCAAGTCCAGAATATACCTAAAGTATAGCAGAGGGAGAATCTGAGTAACGTTTTCCAAGGACTCTCACATCATGCTAAGCCAGACCACTGCAGCACCCTCTATAGCATTTGGTAACTATTCACCAATATGAACAAGATTGCAAAATAAAAACTCATTTAAAAATAAAAGTTGTTCTCATTAAGCTGTTCACTTCAAGAGAGCATCATTAATATCCAGCTGGATAAAGCTGGATATTAACTGCTCTTTATTAACTGCTAATCATCAAATTACACCTTTACATAAAAGCAAAGGACAATGTAAAGAGTAAGACTGATGCAAAGCAAACACAACTAGTTTAACTCTTTAGCCATATCTACATAAATAGGTATAAAACTAAAGAGCCCTGGGGAAAGTGAAAAATTAATTCAGTCATTTGATCTATGCAATAAGAAATAAGTATGTTAAACATACTTATTTTGAATGTTTGAATGACTCAACTATTCGGAAATAGCCTTTGACTGTATTGTCAAAATAGCCAAGATTGACATATTTTTTAAAAACATTTTACTCATAATTTTTAGTATTCTATAAATATAGCCCTAGGGATGAATAATAGCAGCACAAATATAAGTTGGAGTAAGACTGGTAATCAAGAATTGATGCCAAATAAGGATAAAACCCTGAGGAACCTAGCATCATCGGGCATAAGTGAAGGGAGACTAAGGGGAACTGGAATACTTAAATCTTAGAGGCTAGGAGATTCTTCCAAGATCATTTCACCTTTCCCTGAGGGAAAGATACTGTCAAATACTCTCTAAGCAAAGAGAACTTTTTCCTATCTTTGTCATAGAGTAACTGGAAATTTAGAAACCATTTTCTACTGAGGTCTCCAATGCAGTAATGTCAAAATCCATACTAAAAAACAAATCTGCAGTGACATCATAGGTAACTATGTCCCCTATAATCCCACTACACCTTGTATATCTTTTCATTTACAGTATACTTCAGGTTACATTTTATATATTAATTATCAAATGTCTATCTCCCCCAATATCTACTAAATGTATTGAAGGTATGGAGCACTTCTTTTCAACTTTTACATCACTTGCAACTAGCAACATTCTTGACGATTAAGAGGAGGAATTTTCCAGGTTTAAAACTTGGCTCCAACACTAAATGTGTTTCCTTGAGCAAATTTGTAAACCTCTTCAAGACACAGTTTAAAAGAGGGATTATAACACTCCCTGTGCTGGTGCGAGCATAAATGGAATAATGTATGTAAAGATTTAGACTGTACCAGATATAGTTATTATAAAACATTGATAGTTTATTTACTATCATTACTTTTTTAAATTTTAGCAGATACTCTGTAAATATTTGTTGAATGAATGTGTTTTGTGACCTTACCAGCCCAATATTAGCCCCTATTATTTTGGCACTTAATTCAAAATTTATTAATTCTTGAACTACTTTCAGCCATTGATGTCATTCCTTTCTTTTTTTTCTGCCCATCTTATTGAGATATAATCGACATACAGCACTGTATGTGTTTAAGGTGTACAGCATCATGATTTGACTTACATACATCATGAAAAGGTTACCACAATAAGTTTAGTGAGCATCCATCATCTCAGATAGAAAAGAAAAGAAAAAGAAAAACATATTTTTTCCTTGTGATGAGAACTCTTAGGATTTACCCTCTTCACCACTTTCATATATAACACACAGCAGTAGTCATTACATTCAACATGCGTAAATGACATCCCTGGTACTTATTTATCCTACAACTGGAAGTTTATACCTTTCACCCATCTTTATCGAATTCCCCCTCCCCGACCCCTTGCCTGTGGTAACCACAGATCTACTCTCCTTATCTATGAGTTTATTTGTCTGTTTGTTTTGAAGTACAAGTGACCTACAACACATGTTAGTTCCTGGTACATAACACAGTGATTTGATATTTCTATACATTACAAAATGATCACCGTGACAAGTCTAGCTATCATCTGTTACCATACAGAGGTATTACATAGTTTATTGATTATATTCCCCGTGCTGTAAATTTAATCCCCATGACTCATTTATTTTGTAACTGGAAGTTTGTATCTCTTAATTTCCTTTGTTTATTTCACTTATCCCCGCACCCCTGTATAGCCCCTAATTTTTGAAGATTATGGAGGTTTACAGTAAAAATAAGTCATGTTAAATACTTGACTTCATGATACCATACACTGTCATCCTTAAATTGTTTGTTCAGGTAGCATCCTAAACTACACAGATTCAGGGAAGGAGTTTTCAGCGATCTCAGGCCCTGTCAGTAAGGTGGGCAAATCATAGTCAAGGCTTTGAAGGGTGGCAATGTGGTAAGAAAAAATTAAAAAGACATCAGAACCCTCTTTCTGGCTCCTAGGAGAGAGGTTTTACAACCAAATTCCCAAATCTAAGAAGTATAGTAAATCTGATTTTAATTCAAACCAATATTGATATAAAATTTCTGATATTTAAGGAAAGAAACATGGGTGGATGTATAATAAGCAAAGCTTGCCAGTGATGAGAACACTAAAAATTAAGGAATAAATCTCAACAGGAAAATTCCAGTAGCAGAAACCAAGCCAAATGGAAAATTTTAAGACCTGTGCAAAAAAGTGATGTCTCCTGAAAAGCCAATCAACTAAAAAACGTTAAAATCCAATAAAGTTTCCAGAAAGAGGACAAGTTACAGAATAAGCATCTAGACATTGATAGCTTTTCTATATATTGTACTAGCAAAATCCGGAAAAGAAACTGAAAACATTCCCCATTCAAAGGAGCAATAAAAATACAAAACCTATAGAACTAAGCATATTAATAAATATAAAAAACTACATGCAAAACCTACAAAAATTTACAGAGAGATCAAAAATAACCTTCAAATAAATGTAAAAGTACAGAATAGTGAAGATGGGAGGATTCACCATTACAAATATATCGTCTTCCCTAATTAATCCACAAGTTTAAAGCAACTCCAATATAAATTTCAACAGATGATTTAGAGCCTATGAACAAGCTCTAAAATCCATCTGGAAGAATAAATGGGAAAAATAGACAAGAAAAAATGCTATTGAGGCCCTACAAGGACAGAACTGGGGAGAAGATGTTACCTAAGACAGTACAAGGTAAGAAGGACTGGAGGGACATATCAAGGGAGGGTCTTAAAAGGAAAGAGGAAATTCTAAGTGCAGGAGGGACAAGTGCAAATGCTAAATTAAAAACAAGAGGCAGGGTCAAGCCAGCACCACAAAGCCAGAGTTCAGAGAGAGCCAGAGAAAGTCAGAGGAGACCCAGGGAGAAGGGCTGTGGGAGGTTGCCAGGCAACCCCTAATGGCCTTGGTGGAAGGTGTGTGATTCTTGGTCATGTTGGGGATGAACTTTAGAACTTACAGAACCAAGAGACTTCTCTGGAGGTCCAGTGGTTAAGACTCCATGCTTCCATTGCAGGTTCGATCCAAGGTCGGGGAACTACGATCCTGCATATTGCGTGGAGTGGCCACAAAAAAAAAAAGAAGGCTCCAAATTCTCCTTAGCGCTCCTCGGCCCATCATCATCAGGTCCCTACCGACATGTACCAGTTGCATCACACACATGCCATCCTGGAGGAACAGAATCAAGCTGGTTCCTCCCAGAGCTGGAGCACTTAACTAAACTTCAGGCAGCTTAGCACAGTGATGGGAGTCTCCAGTCTGAGAGCCCTTCCACAAGGAGCTATCCAATGCCCTGCTATCCACCGTCTCTACAGAACATCAACATCCAGATGGAAAAGCGGGGAGGGTAACTCCTATCCTTCAGAATTTTCAAACATTTCAATGTTGGGCAGTGTGCAGAATAAACTTCTTGAGAAATAACTGGTAAGAGCATGAATTTGAGCCAGGGAGAATGAGCTTGAATCCTGACTCCGCCACTTTCAAAATGTGGATGGTCACGTAATTCCTCTAGGACTTTCTTGGGTAAACCAGGGTTAATAGCTTGAAAGCAAATATAAAGAGCATTTAGAAGTATGGTCATATGGTGTTATAATCACATTCGCTCTTATTATCTCAGATAGGACACTCAGTATCCAGTAGACAGAGCTTCTTGTCCCATCATTCTTAAGCCTTTTTATCAATGCTTTTTTTTTTTAACAGTATCTAAAGAAATCCTCTAGAATGGCCTACAAGGCCCCAAGAGAAGGCCCATATAGAATGTATTCTCTCCCTGCAATCCTGAAGTGGTTCCGTTTTCAGTGAGCTGCCTCACTTTGGGAAGCATCAGATTATCGTTTGACATTTGCAGGTGATACATATACCCTCAGAAAAAGAACTTTAACCAACGTCAGAGTTCTTCTGTACATTAGCAAAGGAAACACACATGTGCCTCAGGCTCTCTGTGTCAGGGCCGAAGTCCTTCCCAGTAATACTGGTCAGAGCTCTGCTGCCTTCCTCTCTCTCAGACATTCCACTCCGAATTGAAACATCACATTTGGAAGTCCCTTTGCCTGTCGTGATCCTATTCCCACAGGGGCAGGAGGAGGTGGGAAGGCAGACATTTTAATGACACATCGGAGGATGGTCAAGGGCATTGAGGTCTAGTATAGGATGGGACCATAATATTGCCAATTCCAGCATCAAGTTTCTGGAACTTTCATGATGTTTTTCTTCCCAGTTATCTGGCCCCAAAGCCAGGTGGGGTCAATCCCAATTTTTCTTCTGTCTCACTGGTGTGAAACTAGTGCCTTATTTTCCTCCTCACAGGCATTGAAAGAAGGAAGAGTAGTTTACTTACGAAAAAGCAGAAAATGTTTAAGTCCTCATTTATTGTTTGCAATGTTAGTGCTGGGTCACTACACATGACATTGTCTCCATTCTCTCTATGCTTAGAAATTTAAAATTAAAAGATAGACAAAGGGGATTCATTCTCTTCTTAACCAACAGTCCTAACTCCCATGTCAAAACGTAAACTTAAGAGAATATTTTGGAGAAAGGAAGTACCATGCAATGGTAAGAACTACAGTCTAAGAGTAGGTAAACCTGTTTGTACCTGAGCTCTGATTAAGCAACAGTATTAACAACATATAACAACAATAACAATATTAGTGTTTTGTGAGAAAAAACTTAATGTTTCTATGAATCAGCATGACTCCCTCTCCATATAAAAGCATTTACTGTTTGGAACTACACTGACAATCACATTTTGACCAATGCTGCCTAATAATGCTGCTCTCTCTCCACAGTCAGAATAGCATGTTCTCCCTCTGCCCATCTTTTCTTAAGAGTGAAAAAGTGACCTCAGACTGAAGGCCAGTGATACAGGCAAAGATGTGTGTGTGTGTGTGTGTGTGGGTGTGTGTGTGTGTATAATCCCTGGGAACTGAATCTGAAGAATTAGGGCTGTGAACGGACACGATTTTGGAGACTGAATAAAGAAAAGAAAGAAAAAGAAGGAGCTCAGAGGTGCTTCTACATCTATGCCTAACGTGTTTTTAAAAAATGGCAATTCACTTGATAAAAACACTATGGGAGCCCATTTTAAGGCCATTTCAAAAATCAAAGGATGTATGTAATTTTCTGGATTCCTAAACTACATGGGGTTTCGTTTGTACACATTTCAATAGTCAAATGGATGTGTTCTTAAATACTGGATGCAAATTTAAGTAAATGAAATCATATTCTTTCCATTTGGTCTATATTTTCATTAGTTTTGTTTTAAACAATACTGGAAATTGTCTCTAAGCTTTTTCCCTCCCAATATATGTTAACCAGGATTGATTATATTTGGAAATTATTTGATAATTTGCCCAGTCAAGGGAATTTCTAGTGGAGATAGAAGCTTTGGTGAGTAGAGAAAGTGAGCTTGAAGAACATGAAACAGAAAGTTGTTTTTAATTCAGCCTCTTAGGTGTCAGGGCTAATCTGTAGTAATTCTCTTCTGTGCTGAGACAAAACTCCACCTAAAGCAACTGCTCTATAGGTGTCTCTCGGTGGTAACTGAGGCAGTTTGGGCACAGGAAATCCACCTGTGGTGGTAACATTCATCAAACTGATTTAAGTCAGTAAACTGCACGTTTGCGGACTTTAGGGACTCTTCGACACTACACACTACTTAACAGATGTTCATTAATGAGAAAAAAAGGAAATAGAAATGATCACAAATACAATAAGGAAAGAACAAAGGGGGTAAGGATGAATGGAAAATTCATGGTTGCATATTTCAACCTAATACAGATGATAACTTTCTCATAAATGGAGCTTTGTAAAAATGCAGAGATAATTTCACAGATAATGAGCTCCCAGATAATGAGCTCCCAGATACCAGTAGTATTCCAGGACAGGCTAGAAATCCATCTGTCACATTTGATGAACTTGCGGATTTCCATGGGCTCTCTAAAATTTAAGATTCTTTGATTCTACAAAAAAAAAAAAAAAAATTGATTTCTTGCTCCTTCCCCAAAGCAAAGCACACGCTAAGACAAATGATTCACTTCGCGAAGTTAGAATTAACATTACAATATTTAACACAGAGACAATCAGACTGTAAGCCTGTTCCACTGTCTGAAGCAGAATTTATAAAAATAGTGCTTGACATGGGAACAATGAAAAAAATACGTGAGAGGAGGTGAATGACACTTGTCTGAATCAGGTAAGTTCAATTTTCGTTGCTAGGAGAAAAGGAAACAGTGCTTCCAGCAGCTGACAAGCACTGAGCTAGAAAATCAGCAGCACCTATAGTACGTGTGAAGCCAATGGTAATGTTTCAAACCTACAAAAACCAATACAATTTCCGTGGCTGCACAGTGCTGCATTTCAACAAATTTATGATTCCTTTCTCCATCTCCCCAACTTTACCTCCTTTAAATTCTCATTTTAGGGAGATTACAAAACAAACACAAGAGCTGAGCAGAGATTTATGTTCCTTCCTTTGATGGGGAGTATCAAACCCATCTAATCTCTCGGTCCTTTGCTAGCATTTTATTTTGAGTGGCCTAGCAGCCTTGATTTTATCATTTTGTTGATAAAGTTTTGGTTATGCCATGTGACCCTTAAGGGGATAGGAGACATCATTACTGGGAATCTCAGAAACAGATCTCCTTAAAAAGATCTTTTTGGATGTCCCATACTACCAACATGTCTTTCTTCATGCAGATTCTAGTAAAACATGCCATCCTATTAGGGATGAAAATAAAAAGGAGCAGCCCAACAGCTCTCCAGAGTTCTCTACCAATACTTTCATAATTATTTTTAAATTTTACTTTGCTTTTAAGCATTTTTAATTGTGCAGACAGAAACTGCACTACACAAAACACAAGGATCATTATACGGTGAATGCCCACATAACCCCCACAAAGGTCAAGATACAGAATATCTCCAGTATCCTTGAAACTCATCTTGTGTCTCTTCCAAATTATTACCTCCTCCTGCTTCCCTACAATCCTGACTTCTAAGTTAATGACTTCCTCACTTTTCTTTTCAGTTTTACTATATGAGCTGGAATCCCTAAGTCCTATAATTTAGAATGTTTGGTTTTTGAACTTAGATAAATGGAATCATACAATGATGTGTTCTTTTGAGATTGGATTTTTTTCCCTCAGAACTTGGTTTGTGAGGTTTTTCCAAGTTGTCTGTGCAGTTGCTCTTCATTCCTTTTTATTACCATACAACAAGTTTTCTCAGCCTTGACACCATTGACATTTTAGGCCAGATAATTCTTGGTTAAAGGGGGTTATCGTATGCACTGTAGGATGTTTAACAGCATTCCTGGCCTCCACCCCTCGGTGCCAGTAGCATCTCACCCACCCGCCCACTTAATTGTGACAACCCAAACAGTCTCCAGACATTGCCAAATACCCTCTGGGGGTCCAAACTGCCCACTGTTGAGAACCACTGCTGCAGAGTATTTCACTGTATGACCGTTCCATAATTTATCCCTTCTACTGTTGGTGGGCATTGGGTTGTTTCCACTTTCAGGCTGTTACAAATACTACTACTCCTAACGTTCTTATTCATGGCTATGTCTCATGAATGTTCTCATGTATATCTAGGAGCAGAACTATTGATATGAAGTCATATCTCTTTAACTTTGAGAGATAAATCTAAATTTTTTTCTAAAGTGGTTGAACCTAGTGACACTCTTATCAACAGTCCATAGATGTCCCTACTGCCGCACACCATCACCAACATTTGCTATTGTGATCATTTACATTCTTAACTCTCCTGGTGGCATACAAATGTATTAAGTTTGTAGTTTTAATTAGTATATTACTGATCACTAATGAAGATGAGTGCCTTTATTTGTATGTCTACTGGTGAATTGACTGTTGTTTTTGTGCAGTGCCTTTTCATCTCTCCTGCTCATTTTTCTACTGGGCGCCTAATTTGCAGAAACTCATTATATATTTTGAACACAAGCTCTTTGTCAAATATATGCTCTATCAGTCTGCTAGGGCTGCCATAACAGAATACCACAGACTGGCTGACTTAAACAACAGAAACTTATTCTCTTACAGTTCTGGGAGATGAAAGTCCAAGATCAAGATGCTGGTTGGGTTGGTTTCTGGTGAGACTGCTTTTCCTGACTTGCACATAGATGCTTACTTACTGTGTCCTCACATGGTCTCTCTCTGTGTTCATACTCCTAGTATCCCTTCTTCCAAGAACACCAGCCCTATTGGATTAAGGCCCATCTTTATGGCCTCGTTAGCTTTAAGTACCTCCTTAGAGGTCCTATCTCCAAATACAGTCACACTGGGGGTTAGGGCTTCAACGTACGGCTTTGGGGGGGACACAATTCAGTCCACAACGTATGCTTAGCAAATATTTTCTGTCACCTTGTGCCTTCCTCTTAATGCTATCTTGTTTGTTTATTTGTCTTCCTCACAGATTTATTTTAATTTTTATTTTACATTGGGATATAGCTGATTTACATTCATGCCACCTTTTGATAAATACAATGTCTTCACTTTAGCGGTAGTCCCATTTATCAGTCTTTTTCTTTATAATCAGTGCTTCTTTGTATTTTAAGAGATCCTTTCATAACCAAAAGTCATAAAGATAATTTTCTGTATAATCTTTTAGAGCTTTACTGTTTTGCCTAATAATTTATTTTTGTGTGTGATATGAGGATGGGATGGAATTGAGATTCATTTTGCCCATATAGATATCCAATTTAACCAGCAGCATTTATTGAAAACACCATCCTTTCCCCACTGCTCTGTGGGACGTACTTTGTTGTTAGTCAAGTGTCTATAATACATTGGTCAAATTCTGTGTTCTTCAGTCCTGCCCTTTGGTCTATATTTTTATCCTAGGATCAATACCACTCTGATTTTATTATTATAACTTTGTTATACATATTAATATTCAAAAAGCAAATCCCCTCACTTTGTTCTTCTTTATAAAGAATTTATTACAAATCTTTATCTATTTAGGGGTACAAAGTAGTGTTTGAAAGTGAAATTATCTGGTACCTGGAAGTTGCTTTAAAATATATCAGCTAAATGATAGGGGGAATAGACAGAATAAAATTGACAAAGTGTTAAAAAAATTTTAATCTACAAAATAGGTATATAGGGTTTTCAGAATTTTTTTACTTTCATACATTTTTGAAAAAAATTTAATAAAAAATTAAAAACACTATCCTATATATCACCAAAGGAATATATTGAATATTCTTTGTCCTTGCATTTAAAAAAGCTTTTTAACTAAAGTTCATTGAATTGTACACATTAAATAGGTGAATTGTATGGTGTGTTTTGTATTTTTTACTTATCAACTATATCTCCTACGGATGATAACAGAATTCTTTTAGTTATTTATTTATTTATGCCTTACTTCAATGGCCAGGATCTTCAAAACACTATCTAGTTGGAGAAGTCCTTGTCTTATCAGGGGTCCTTGTCTTGTTTCTGATCTAGGGGAATTTTCAACATTTCACCCCTACATATGACTGATGTATTGTACCATTTTACAGATACTCTTCAGATTGAGGCAGTTCATTTTCACCAGTTCACTGGACATTAGTCAAAAATAGATGTTGGGGGGCTTCCCTGGTGGCGCAGTGGTTGAGAGTCCGCCTGCCGATGCAGGGGACGCGGGTTCGTGCCCTGGTCCGGGAAGATCCCACATGCCGTGCGGAGTGGCTGGGCCCGTGAGCCGTGGCCGCTGAGCCTGTGTGTCCGGAGACTGTGCTCCGCAACGGGAGAGGCCACGACAGTGAGAGGCCCACGTACCGCAAAAAAAAAAAAAACAAAAAACAAAACAAACAAACAAAAAAAAAAATAGATGTTGGTATTTATCTAATACTTTTAAAATTTTATCTCATGAGGTAATCATGATTTTTTCCTTCATTCTGATAATGTTGAATGCTATGACTTCCTATTTGAATGTTATTAAATCTGTGTTATTAGAAGAAATTCAGCTGGTTTATGTTATCCTTCATATATATTGTTAGATTTGGTTTGCTAATATCTATTTAGAATATGTGTATTTATATTCATGAACGCTATTATTCTGTATTTTTTTCTCATAATGCCCTTGTCTAGTTTTACTATCAAAGATGTGCTGCCCTAATGAAATTAGCTGGAGTGTTCCCTTTTTTTCAAGACTTGGGAGAAGTCTGTGAAAATTGGCATTATTTGTTCTTTGAAAGTTAGGTATACTTTTCCTGTGATGCTATCTGGGCCTGGAGTTTTACTTGTGAGGAGATTCTACATTATATATTTAGTCGCTTTCATTGTTACTGGACTATTCAGACTTCCTATTTCTTATTGTGCCAGTTATAGTAATTGCATTTTTCTAAGCATTTGTCTATTTCATTTAAATTTTCAAGTTGATTGTTCTAAGATTCATAATATCCTGCTATGATCTTTTAAATGTCTGAAAAGCTTGTGGCAATGCCTCTTTTAATTCCTCACTTTGATCGTTTCTTTCTCTCTTTCTTGATCAGTTTCACACAGTGTTTAGCGGTTTTGTTAATCTTTCCAAAGAACAAACTTTTGGCTTTGTTAATTCTAATTTTATATTTGTTCTCTTGCCCTTAATTTCTACCCTTATCTTTCTTCTTTTCTATTTTTTTGTGGGGATTTTTGTTAATAGTTTCTCGAAATGAATGCGTATTTCAGTGATTTTCAGCCAGTCTTCTTTTCTAATGTATTCATTAAAGATTATAAACTTCTCTCAAAATCTGGGTTTACTACATTCCACAGTTTTTTTGTTTGTTTTTTAAAATTTATTTATTTATTTTTGGCTGCGTTGGGTCTTCGTTGCTGTGCGCGGGCTTTCTCTAGTTGCGGCGAGCGGGGGCTACTCTTCGTTGCGGTGGCTTCTCTTGTTGTGGAGCACGGGCTCTAGGCATGCGGGCCTTAGTAGTTGCAGCACGTAGGCTCAGTAGTTGTGGCATGCAGGCCCTAGAGCGCGCGGGCTTCAGTAGTTGTGGCTCGTGGGCTCTAGAGCACAGGCTAAGTGCTTGTGGCACACGGGCTAAGTTGGTCCATGGCACGTGGGATCTTCCTGAACCAGGGCTCAAACCCGTGTCCCCTACATTGGCAGGCAGATTCTTAACCACTGTGCCACCAGGGAAGCCCCATTCCACAGTTTTTATATAGCATTTTAAATTATCATTGTGTTTAACATATTTGCTAATTTTCATTGGAATTTCTCCTTTGATTCAGGGGTTGTTTCTAAATGCATTCTTTTTTTAATTTTTAATTATGGAAAAGTTAAAACATATATAAAGATTGAGATAATAGTTTAATGAATCCACCTAGGGCTCATAATCCAGACTCAATAATTATCAACTCATGTGCATTTTTTTTTCATCTTTATTCCCCTCTACTCCCCCCTTCTCAGGACTATTTTGAAGCAAATCATTGGTAAATATGTCATTTGTAAATAGCTTAAAAATATAAGGACTGTTTTTCAAAACATAACCACATTATTCCTTAATATAACCCCAATGTTGAATCAATTTCAATTTTCCCAATTCTCATAACCTAATTTTTACAGTTTATTAACCAAATAAGCCATAATACCTGTACTTCACAATTGATGGATATATCAGAAGTGTATTTCTTAATTTCCAAACGTGTGGATTTTTAAGGGTCTTTACATTATTTATTTCTCGCTGAATTTCATGTGGTCTAAGAACATATTTTAATATTATTTCTTTGGAATTTGATGAGACTTTCCTATATTTGGTCAAATTTTGGAAACATTCTATGGGTACTTGAAAAGAATTTGTATGTGTATTCTGCATTTTGGGGATTAGGTGCTATAAATATGTCCATCAGATCTAGTGTGTTGATGGGTTTTTCAAATCTTTAATGTCTTTACTAATTATTTTCTGCCAGTTCTATCAGTTACTGAGAGAGATGTAGTCAACAGCTACCATTCTGATAGTAGCTTTATATATCTCTTCTTCTATTCCTACTGATTTTTGCTTGTATATTTTAAAACTAAGTTATTAGGTACATATAAATTTGAGATTATTTACCTGGTGAATGGGTCTTTTGTCATTATGAAGTATCTCTCTTTATCTTTAATAATCCTTTTTTGCCTGTCTTCTTTATCTTGAGATTACCATAGCCACAATAGCTTTCTTTTGTATACCATTTGTATGATGCTTGTTTTTCCATCCCTTTATTTCCAAGCTTTCTGAATCATCATGTTTTAGATGTGTCTCTTTACATGCCTAAAAAATGGCAATGGCAGTAGAGAGGACAGTTTCAGACCCTGGGCCCCTGAATTTAGAAAAACAGGTGGAAATAATCCAGACATGAGGCTGGAAATTTGCAAAGCCACAAATCAATAGTTTAAATAAAACATATGATTTAGGAAGAAAAGAAGATGGGTATGCCTTCACGTTCATTGCTCCTGAGTTATAAAGACAATACATAAGCCCATAAAATGCAATTGAAAAAAGGGATCTTTGAGAAAATCAAACCCTCCCCTCATTTTCTGTTACAAATGAGGAACTTAGACCCAATTGATCAAAAGGAATAGACTAATAGAATGCAAAGAGTGCAGAACCAAAGAAAAAAGGTGATGAGGAAATAAAATTACATAGGCTTATTTGTTTAGGTAGTAATGTCTTATTTAGCAAGTTGGTTTGTAATTATTGCTATTAAATTTAATTAGATATTATGGGACCAACAAAACAGCTATTATCCGTGCCAATTACTAAATTAGTATTTTAAGAATGAGTATTGCTGAAGATATACAATTTGCAAATAAGAAGATGCATTAAAAATGCACCATGACAAAGAAAATGTTTAATAATCTGTGTTAAGAATGGTACAGATGAACCTATTTGTAGGGCAGGAATACAGATGTAAATGTAGAGAACAGACGTGGACACAGTGCGGGAAAAGGAGGGTGGGACAAATTGGGAGATTAAGTTTGACATAGATATACTACCATGTGTAAACTACATACCTAGTGGGAACCTGCTGTATAGCACAGGGAGCTCAGCTCGGTGCTCTGTGATGACCTAGATGGTGGGGTGGGGAAGGGGTGGAGGGAGGTCCAAGAGGGAGGGCATATAAGAATATATATAGCTGATTCAATTCATTGTACAGCAGAAACTAACACAACATTGTAAAGCAATTTTACTCCAATTAAAAAAAAAAGCATATTTAGCATTTTCTAAAAAAGATATTCAGTGAGAAAGAGCCTATTCATGCTGGGCATTCCTGCCTCCTTTTTCTTTCTCTTTACCTCCAAGGCTCTTTGGGGCCCATGGATATAGGGGTAAAAAACTCATGGTCTTGGGGCTTCCCTGGAGGTGCAGTGGTTGAGAATCTGCCTGCCAATGCAGGGGACACGGGTTCGAGCCCTGGTCTGGGAAGAGCCCACATGTCGCGGAGCAACTAGGCCCGTGAGCCACAACTACTGAGCCTGCACATCTGGAGCCTGTGCCCCGCAACAAGAGAGGCCGCGACAGTGAGAGGCCCACGCACCACGATGAAGAGTGGCCCGCACTTGCCGCAACTAGAGAAAGCCCTCGCACAGAAACGAAGACCCAACACAGCCAAAAATAAATACATAAATTAATTGATTAATTAAAAACTCATGGTCTTCTCAGAAGAACCCTGGACTTGTTGCCTGAAAGCTAAAATTTGAAACCCAGTTTAGCCATTGACTAGCCATGCACCCTGGATAAATCACTCATCTCTCAGATGCTATTTTCTTATCATAAATATGGGGATAAAATGTCCGTTCTATAGATTAGAAAACAATAGACTGAAACAAATATGACTATACAAAATGAGCTTTTATAATCATTTGTCTAAATCACTCTGTAATGTTAAATTCAACTTATGGAACGAAAGCAGGCAGAAATATCTGTTCAGCCACATCCATCTCTTTCCCCTTCATCCCTCCTCCACAGCCAAGAATATTATCACAAGGATTTGACCTAAAACAGAACGTGGTAGTGAAATTAAAGATGAGTGTGCATTTGTGTGTTGGAGGGAGATGCTAATGACAACAATTCCAATTCCTAGTTTTCTTACATTGAAACAAACTCATTATGAAGTAAAAGTAGAGACTTTCTCTCCTTTGCTGGCAGCCTCCTGGACACCTGGTAGAAAACTGAACTACTTCTATTTCACTACCCAATAAATGTGGTGTTTTCCAGGGAATTGTAAGCATTTTAAAAATAATTTTCCTAAATACTTTCTACATTTACAGAGGACACTTAAATACAAGAATCTGAGTGAGGAAAGGCAATTAAATACAACGAAAGGCAATTAATCACAAGAATCTGGAAATGGAAAGAGGAGGCCTAGAACTGTAGGAGACCCTATTCATGGACTCTGCCATGACCTAGCTGTGTGACTTCAAGAAAATTACTAAGCACCCTTGTCTATACTTGAAGCCAATTAACTAGATGGTCTCTAAGATCCTAAGATTCAGTTTTCAGATTAAAAAATAATGATGATTTGCATTTTTATGTATCTAATATTTGAAAATTACTCTCTGGCACTATTTTAACTCTGGAGATAGTAGTTTTACAGAGTGCTTTTAAATATGTGCACACAAGGATATATTTTTTTAAATTGACCTAAATTACACACGAATTCTTTGAATTAATAAATTGCAGTACAATTGGCCAGATTGATATTCTATTTACAATGGCTGCTCAATACTCCCAATAGTACTAACAACCATCATATATGAAAAGCTCCTATATAAGCCTGAATGGCAGGTGAAACACTTTATGTATACTCTCTTCCTTAATCCTTTCATTACTCTGTGAGTAATATTAAGACATTTTCCATCATATGCTATCACTTATATGTGGAATCTAAAACAAATGATACAAATGAACTTATTTACAAAACAGAAATAGACTCACAGACCCAGAAAACAAACTTACGGTTACCAAAGGGTAGAGCAGGGGGAGGGGGTAAGATACATTTAAGAGTTTGGGATTAACAGACACACACTACTATATATAAAATAGGTAAACAACAAGGACCTATCGTATAGCACACGGAATTATACACCATATCTTGTAATGATGTATAATGGAAAAGAACCTGAAAAAAATACATTATACATAAATATATACGTATAACTGAATCACTTTGCTGTACACCTGAAACTAACACAACATTGTAAATTAACTATACTTCGATTAAAAAAAATTAAAACAAAGACATTTACTGATGAGGAAATCGGGGCTCAGGTCACAAGCAAATGTTGGAGCACAGGTCTGCCTGGCTCCCAACTGCACAACATTGATGACAGTAAAAACCTGCCTCACCAATAAGACAGTCCTTCAGGGTGATCGATTCTTAAGGAACTGTGAATAGGAAGAGGCTGTGGATCTACAGCAGTTTAAATTGTTGGCAAGCTCTTAAGAATTGGTTAGTAAATTCATTATCCAGTTACATAATTACACCTACAAGTAGTAAAATGTTCTTTTATACAGATCAACCTGAAAGACCCGAAACTGCACATTACCCAAGAGAAATGAGAATAAAGCTCTCTTGTTACAAGTTCCTAGATAATTCAAATCCCTTTCTCAATTTCTCCACCTACCCCAGGCTGAACTTTCCATTAAAATCACCTCAGTATGAAACAGAAAATGTAGTGGCTTGAAAGAAAGGGGGGATAAAAAGGCCTTGCGTTGTCTATGCAAATCAAGCCCCATGTAAGAGTGACATGGCAAACTCCCAAACTGTTTGGGGGATGTGCACAATTTTCCCCTTCTCATGCCCTATTGCTTCCATTTAGCTAAGAAGTGGGTGTAAAGTACAGCCTCAACAGTTATCAAGGCATTTTCTGGACACTCTGATGGAGAATTCAGGTTGCCCTACATTTTTATCCCCAATTTTATCTACAGATAAACTTGGGGGCAAAATACCTACAGTGTGGAAAGTACAGATTTTCAAAAAAGAATCTAGCAGGCTTATTTTGGGCTGGGGTTTTGGCAGCTCAGACATGTTTGAAACAACAACTGAAATTGCAGACTACATTGTTCTAGAGCATATGCCTCCCTACTCTTTACCCTCTACTTCCACAGACCTATTACAGACGAGCCATAGATCAGGCTCCTGGTTTCCACTCCTGCACCCGGGAAAACAGGGGCATATAAAGTCCATGGTAGAAACGATAATGGAAGAAAGAAGGTCAAGTTCTGCAACAGAGAAGGGAGATACCCTCAACTGCAAGAGAAGCAAATCCAAGGTCATCTTAGGAAACCAGGTAGAGTGAAATGGGTTTGCTTCACAAGGCAAGACAGGGAAGGACACCAAAGTTTGAATTTTATATAATTTGCACATGACAAAACATTGTTCTTCTTTTGACTTTTGTTTTTATCCATTTTAAAATGTAAAAAAACATTCTTGGGCCAGAAGCCCTGCAAACAGGCAGCAGGCCACATGTGGCCCATAGGTCATTGCTTCCTGCCTCCTGGGTCAGGGCAAGCCATGCAGAACTGATTGTACAGAGTGCCTCTATATGCTTAAAAGTGGACATTTAGGAGGTAGTTGTAGAAAATCAAACGGAGAATCTGATTTAGGAAATCAATATCTTAGACAAAAATACTAATAAAAGGAAATAATAGCAATAATCATTACTTATAGAGATCTTACTATGTTCTCGCCACTGTGCTTTACGTCCATTAAATCTTTGATGAAGTAGGAGCTATTATTATCTTCATTTTATACATAAGAAAACTGAGACAACAAACACAAGAGTATTAAGATAGCTATAGCTACCCATAAGCCTTTATCTGCAATTCTGAAATTCCCAGTTTAGAAACAGACAAATTTATTGTAAGACCTGACCTGATTTGATAGCAAAACCTGACTGAATTGACATGTGCTTATGCATAACTTTTTATTTCTCTCACTTAGGGTTAACATTCATACATTTCATGGTAGAAATATTAATTTGTTTAATTGCGGATACTGCCCCGACCCTGTTGGACTTGTTCCATAACAGTTGACAGGTTTAATAGCATTACCTTCCTAAGGTTTAAAAAACCTGACTTTCCAAACATATCTGGTTCCACGGATGCTAGATAATCAATTGTGTACCTGTTTTAAGTCCATATTCTCTACTAAAGGATAAACTGATTCTCATGAATGATACTGTGGTCTAGTAAAAAGAAAACTAGATTAATATAGTTAGGAGTTTTGGGGTATAATTCATCCTACTACTAATTAGTTGGATCCTTAGAAATTTGTTCCACACTCTCTGGGTCTCAGTTTCCTCGTCTTGATCAGGGGTTATAAACTCAAATACCTATCGGGCCAGGCAAGACATGTACATGGGAAAAGCAGAGCATCTGTAGCTCCTGGGAAGGCAAAGGCCACAGAAAACTGGAAAAACACAGGCTCTGACTTTTGCCATGTGAACACGTATGGCCCACCTCTTCTGAAAATTTCTTTTAAGAAAAACCCGAAGCCAGATTTGTGTGTGAATTGACCAAAATTCAAAACAAAACAAAATAAAACAAAAATCTACGCAGGTCTGTAGGATAAATGTGATGCCCACACTGCAACCCTCACCTCGCTGATGGCTGTAATAATGTCTTACACCACATTCAGACTTGCCTTCCTTTCCTTGGGGGTTTCTCCTGCAGCTGGAAGTGACTTACCCTTCTCCAACCCCTGCAACACTTACATATTCTACTTAGTCAGCTCTTGGCACGGGTTGCCTTTCATTTCCAGTTATCTTTTCATATTGTCATGTCTTTTATCCTTAGCTAGATACTAAGATCCTTGAGGGTCCTTGAGGATGGCAATGTATCTCTGAATTTCCATAACAATTGGCACAGTGCCTTGAACACAGCAAGGGCTTAATGAAAACATTTGGATTGATGTCAAAACAGGCTATAAATAGCTGTGGCTAAACCAGAGCAGCCCTAAGTCTGAGTTACTTGGGTTCCTCACTCCTGGTGGGAGATACTATGGTAAAACCATTCAACAGGGGCTTTAGAACCCAGCAGACTTAATGCCAGCTCCTTTGCTTCCAGCTCTATGATTCCCTGCATCTCAGTTTCGTCATTTGTAAACTGGAAGGTGAACAATAGCTAACTCATTCTGCAGATTAAATGAAATAATGTATAAAGTATGTGGCATGAAACAGATGTCAGTAACTGCTGATTTTCTTCCTTGCTTAGGTGGCTAAGGAAAGGGAACCTTTCTTACGGAACACTGAAGACTGTTCCTCCTACTACTTGTATGATTCCTCATCATCTACAGAAAATCAGGTCCAACCGCTACAGAATCCCCAGGGGTCCGGTCCACCTCACAAGAGCTCAAAATATGATCGAACTTTCTGGTGTATCTGGCGTGATTTCAAATCATCTATGATTTTCTGAAGTGCCTTGAAAAAAATCATTCTTTTCTTTCAAAGCAACCGGAATACCTCTGTGAGCACGAGACTTGTGGCAAGAAGATATTTGTAGTTTCAGAAAACCGTTTGAGGCAAACTTGGCGAAGCATCAAACCATGCGTGATTTTCAACATAAGCATCAGAGAATTTAGTCAAGGATGTGATGCCCAGGATTATTTTGTGCAGGAAGTAATACATTTGTAAAATAAACAGTCTCATTAGGAAATACGTACAGCCCTTCAGTATGCATAGACGCGCTTGCGATGCCATTAATGTCTATCCACATGGGCTGCACCAAAAGGAGATTGCCGATGACCGCGATCTAAAGAAGACTGTAAGCAGGTCTCCTAAAATGCCATAGGCTGTTCATCATAGAATCTCAGCCTAGAAAGAGACTCTAACAGCCACCTTGCCCAGCTCTTATCTCTACACCTTCCTGATGGTTATCCTGCATCTGCTTAAATACTTTCAACCTGATTGACAGCTTGCTCTTTCCCATGATAACCTGTGCCATACTGAGAAATAAAACTGAAACAAGGCCAGCTTCCTTAGAGCTGCTTCCTATTCTCCCTTAGTCTGGTCTCTGCAGATATAGACGCTATTCTAAAGTGTAAGCATCCATATGTGTATGCATATATATATATACAGTATATCTCGTTATGCTCCTAGGATCATTTAAGATGTGATAGGTAATAGAGAATAAGTCTAGTGCCCTTTTTTACATGTTGTCATCTTGATGGCAAAACCCATGCATTGTGTCTTAGTTTAGAACGCCTAAAACAGACATAATGTCCTGTGCACAAAAACCTCTCAAAAAATATTATTGACTAATCATGTAATTGCCCTCATTAAGGGATCAAAAATGTAAAGGGAAAAAAATTCCTTTCTGACAATTCTAGCGCACCTTCCTGAAATTCAGTGACTACTACAGTTATAGTAATTTGCCCGCTCTTGGTGTATGCAGCTTACGTTTTGTCATTTTTGAAAAGGAAATTATACATTTAGTAAGGTCTGCCTGCGGTAATTAGAAGAGCAGACCCACTTGTCTCCTTGTAACCATGAGGTGAAGACAACACTTTCTCCTTCAGCAGAGATCAAGACTGATTTTATAAAGAGCCAGAGAATAAATATCAGCTTTTGCTGGCCATACAGTCACTGATGCAACTACTCAACTCTGCCATTGTAGAGTGAAAGCAGCTGGAGACAATCTGTAAACAAATGGTCCTGGTCATAGCCAAGCTGCAAATAAAACTTTATTTACAAAAGCAGGTGGTTGCCTGGATTTAGCCCATAGGCACAGCATGGCGGAGGGGAAAGAACAGTGGCCCAGGAGTCAGGGGAAGGGAGTTCTAGCTGTGGTTCTTCCTCTAGCTACCTGTAGGATGGCAAGCAATCCATTCCCAACTTTGGGCTTGAGTCTTCATCTCTAAACAGAGCAAATTAGAAGGTTTTTAACTGCACTACAATTTTGAAATATCTATGAGCTATTTCTCAAAATCGCTCAAACAGTTGAGGCTATTGAATTATCCATGTTGCATTGCAGCTACATTCAGAATGGTTTATCAACGCTTTCCTTAATACTGATTAAACGGGTTCCTAAAGGGCCCTCCAGAAATTCAGTCAGTAATGTAGGTGGCAGGAAGGGAAAGGAAATTTCTCGATAGAAACTGCCCTTTGCAGCTTCTCAATAACCCCAATCTAGAGTTACTAGATTTAGGAAGTATAAATTACTTGTCGTTTATCTGAAAATTACATTTAACTGGACACCCTGCATTTCATCTGGCAACAATACTCCAGTTCCTTAACTTGAGAAAGATGTCAGACTGTAGGCACTGCTACAAATGTATTCTCACGTGTATTGATCTCATATGATTCACAGTACTCCACCCGTAGGGCAGAGGGAGGCTTATCTTCATTCTAATCCAGGGAAAGCTGAGGCCCAAGGACTTGAGAATTATCCAAAATCAGAGGGTTAGTGACACGTAAGTCTAAATACCCCCTACTAACTCCGACAGACACAAAGTTAATTCATTATGGAATTACTGTCTACTTCATACAGTAGACACTCATAAAGATTTACCTGTCAATAGTATAAACCTTCTGTTTCCCTTTTGTTTTATCTACACAGTGCCAACGTTTACAGCTATTTCCTAAAACAGTATTCAGATGAGGCATCATTGGGACAAACTTTACCTGTTGCAGCATGACATTGGCTGAATCAAAGAATTCCCCTTCTCTGGGAGAAAGGGCATTTTAAAAAATCAATTGAAGAGTCAAATATTTTAACAATTTTATAACACATTATAAGACTTAATTAACTCTGAAAATAGAGGATCCAAAATTAGGTGTGGTATGTGTTACCCTAAAAGACAATCTAGTAGACACACTTGTTCTCTCAGAAGTAAATGATTAAAAGGGAATTTTAAATATGGCATTGGTCTAAATATTCAATGTTACGTAGATAATCCAGTTTTCCTTAAGGTAAAAGTAATCACTTGAGACAACATCACTTTCAGGGATACTCAACCACGATTAAGAAAATAGTCAGTCATCAAATTAAACTAAACAGGGGTATGGGGAAGAATTACTGTCTTAATAATCTTAGAAAGTCATTTACCTTGAGAACGATCGGCATCAGCCAGGGCTATAAGCTAAAAAGTGTCCGAGCAAGCAAGCACGAGATGGAGTGAGTATGACAATACCATGAATTAACACGGCAAAATCTATTCTGCCTACATTTTACACACCCAAATGCGAATTTCTGTATTCCCTTTAAACATTAATGCCTAGATTCCAGTGATCAGAAGGGCATTTCTGTGAGAGAATCTCTGCCTTTTAGAATACTGTGCTGGACAAAATTTAGCGGACATCCGGACCCTAACATGCCTAGGACTTCTTTTTTTCCCATTCCTCAATTTTGAGGGCTGAAGTCCCCCAGTTGGCCCAATTTCTGGTTTCTGTTTCTCAGAGGAAAGAAATGCTCTGTCGATTTAGTCATTAACTTCCTGGAAATGGTCATCTGTAGGTACAGAGTGTGATCTCTCAGCATCACAAAACCTCACTCTACAGGTCTCAGTTTACACAAGCGGGGAGGGCTCTGGGGAACTCCTCTGGCCACCTTGGGGTGGGGCTGAGGGCTGGAGGCTGAATGAAATCTTTGGCTCATAGCACCTCTCTCTGTGTCTATTTAACATAATAAATGTGCAGACACACTGAATTGAAACATGAAGTTCCACACCTAGAAAAAAAAGTTTGAAAACAGTGGGGACAAGATGAGCTTGCTCCAAACAAACATAAGCCCCAACTCTACCAGGAAAGGATTTTAAAAGCCTATCCCATATTCACTGGAGAAATCAGTCATCAATCAGCAAAGGGAAAAAGAAATTAACCTTTATCCAGTACCTCTTTTATACTAGGCTGTTGATATGTACAGGAAAAGCCTTCGACCTAGCCTTAATAAATCTACAACTACTTACTTATTGAATTAGACAATACATGATTTTTTTTTGTTGAAATTAACCATAAAAGTGAAATAAATTACTCCCAGAAGCTGCTCTGGCTTTACTTTGGTGACTGGTTTAAGGGCTTTATTTTTGGCCTTTTTTTTCCTGTTTGCTTAAGACTGGCTCAAATATCGTTAAAGCCATAATTAGAAATAAAGGAAAACTTTACCTGATGTTCATGCAAATAGACAGTAAAAATTTGTGGGTATAGTTAATTAATCACTATATAATCAGGAAAAAATAAATTCAAACTGTGCTTGCTTTTTGCCCTAAGCCAGTATTACAGTCACTTAATATATACCTCCCTTAATAGTAGTTAATAAGTCATTCAGTGACAGGCACAGTAGAGAGTGACTAGATAATCACCAATAGCATTTCCTCTTTCTATTTGCAGAGGAAGAGTACATTTCCCAGGTCACTTGCACTTAGACTGGGGCCTGGGACCAGCTCTGGCCAATGGAATAGCCTGGCCCCTAAAAGTTCATGTGAGGTCCTGGACTTTCTCCCATTAACTGGAAGGAAAGGACTCCATGATCATGAAGCTACCCTAAAGAAAGTGTCCAGATGCCTGTGTCCCTGTGTATTGGAAGATAGCCTCCTAATACACATTGAGCTGTCCTGTGAACAAGGGATGAATCATGTGTTAAGCCATGAGATTTTGTGGTTGACACAGCAGCTTACCAGGATTACCCCGACATCAAGGAGGGGGCTCACATGCTGAGTCCTCTTAGCAGTATCATCATGACGGAAAAGTAGTCTCGGATGCAAAAGTGAGCAGCAAGGAAATGGTGAACAGTGAGGGATGGCGCCAGAGACCATGGCATGCAGCAAAAACGGAAGAGTGGGGTTGGGGACCTAGAGAAGCTGAGGCTGTTGGCAAATCAAAGGCAGAGATAGCAGAGGTCCATGCAGATCTGAAGAACACGTCTTGGAGCTGGATCCCTCGTGAGGACTGGGAAGGCAGGCCACCAACAGGGAGGAGAGCCCCTGAGGGCTTCCCTGACTGTACCTGCTGTTTACCTCTCTGATCCAGGCTAGCAGGTGACCTCCTGTACAGCCAGACCAATTGTCATGCATACTGCAGTCCAGAGCCTGGAGAAAGACACTGTGGCTTACGTATCTAATCTGGAGGCCTACGTTCTAGTTCAGAATTCCAAGGATATCACGAAACTGGAATGAATGAATATTAAACCCAGGCAGTTTTCTATAATAAAACTATTATTAGTCAGCTGGAAATCCCTGCATAATGAATTTATTTATTTACATATTCCATTTCTCAAATACTCTCAGACCGCTCCAATTTTGAGAACTAAATACAAGGCTTTCTTCAATGAAAGCTTTCTCACCTGGTGATGGTCAACAACAGCAAATTAAAACATTTAAGCTTTTGGCCGTCACATCCAAAGAGATGAGAACACTCAAACTAAAGCCTGTTTCCTGAAGATAAATTAAACAGTACCTCTAGTGATCCCTACTTAACTGCTCTTAACAAGATTTTTATGTGGTGGTTCCTGCTGACAGATTGAGTGCAGAGGAGCGAGAAGCACAGGAAATGGGGGAGGGAAGTGACGGATGTGAGTAAATATGTATTGGGAAGATTTCCATTTAATTCTTCTGAATGAGCTTCTGGCTTATGTTAGCATCATCTCTTGGGAAATCAGCCACTTTGCATTTGTTTCACTGCTCCTGCCTGCATATTGAATGGAACAGCGCAGACTCAATAGGAATTTATTCTCTGCTGATCCTAATGAAGTGGAGCACAGTGGAAATTTGAGGCATTGACTTGCCAGCCTCCTACTGTCAATGCTAAAGTGAGGAGGGACCTCCCCACGCTCTCCTCTTCTATTTCCTCAAGCTTCAAGGATGTGACCATTGCTTCATAATCTTTTTAGCAACAAATTGACCACATTTATGTAGAGCCTGTAGGTCTACTGACAGGCAGAAATAACCAAAATGAGATCATGGCAGGATCGTGGAGCCATGGATCCCTATGCCACCATGAACTAGCCCTACGACCTGGAGGCAGTATTCCTAAATAATTCTTTGTCCCTTACCTTTGCAGGCAAAGCTTCTTTTGTGAGACCAATTTTACCAAAAGCTGGACACAAAAAGCCATTTACCTTAAGAATCTAAAGGAAGGAAAGAAAACTAAAGAAGGAAGATGGTGAGAAGTTAGACATAAGAGAAGCAATTGAGTCTCCTCCATCCAGTAACTTTTGCACCTGGCTGTGGGTCAGATCTCAGAAACTCATGGGTGGCAACACACGGTGATTGTTCTCTCCATAAAACTCCCATTGTCCTTTGTTCCCCACAAAATACCTTATTTCCAGGTTGTAGTACAGTTATTTGCATACTGCCCCTTTCCCCTCCTCAGTGACAGCCTCTTTAGGGCAGCCTTTTGTCTCTCATCTTAGTATGCCCTGTGTTATCTGTGGTTGATCCCATTATCACTTTCCTGCTCACACATACAAAATGTTTGTGGATTTAATGGAAGCACAGCATTTCTTCCACACACTTATTACAAAGAGTGGTCGTTTTTTTAAAGGTCAAGTTATTTTTGTAGCAATTCCTGTGTACCTAGAATTCCTTCATGACAGAATCCCCTTTAAAGTTTTTTTTCTAATCTCCAGGAAATGGAAAATGAGGGAGAAGTAAGTAGGAATGTTTAAAAAAAAAACAAACTGGAAACAAACAAACAAAAAAGCACAATAGCTATCCTCGACTGATTACCAATAGCTTCTATGAGGAATCTAAAATAAAAGTGAGAAACAGACAGTATCGCTTGGCTTATACCTTTAGCACCTGTCTCCTCCTCCTTGGTGCCCTGTGAAAGCTCCCTAAGCCCTCTTCCTGCCTAAATCTTTCCCCATCACCCATCCCTCCCCATTATGAAGTCCCACACCTCCTATTCAACCTCATGTATGTCTGGCTTTGGAATTACCCTTCCCCTAAGTGAAAATTCTCATTTTCTTTAGGCATCTCAGCCAAGTTGGAATGAAAGCTAATTAAGCTAATTCACATTAAGCTTATGACTAATCATCTTCCCACATACTCTTTAACCTACTCAGGAATGTTTTCTTATTAACTCGAACTGATGAAATTTCAGTCAGCGTGGAAGAGAGATTTTGGAATAGGAAGACATCCTCTCTCTTCCAGGAGGAAGAAAACCAAAAACCACAGATTTTCTCTTAATCCATCCCTACCAAGATTCCCAGGGCCGATCCCTGATAGGAATGCAGGGGCCTTTCTCTCACCCCGCAACAACTTTCCGAGCCTTCAAAACCAATGAGCCTTCCTAATTACAATTTTGCCTATTGGTGAAAGGAGCTGGGATAGAACAACTGGGATGTCAGCCTTATCCCAAGCTAGAGCAGGACCTCCTTGGCTCAGTTCCCAGTATTTGCAAACAATCATTATAGAAGTACTATAGTTTGCAAAATTTATGGTGGATCGGAATCACCTGAAGGGCTTATTAAACTAGACTGCTAGGCTCCACCTCCAAAGTTTCTAATTCAGTATTTTGGGGTGGGGCCAAAAGTTTACATTTCCAACAAGCTCCCTGGCAATGCTCATGCTGCTGGCACAAGGAAACATGTGAAGAACCACCATATTTATACAAAACTTCCCTTCCGTATGGAAGAGAAAGAACACTCCAAAAGGAGGAAGGGCATACTCAACAGCATAGAGGTGGGAAAAGCGTTTCACATGTGATAGCAATGGCATTTTTCTTTCCCTGGAGATTGAATTTTGTGGAAAGTAGGGGAAGGAGAATGGAGTTGAGGAAGTTTGGGGCTGGAGTGAAGAACGCTATGAGTTTAGAATGTGGTGCTGGGATCGCCTTCTATGGGAAACTGTAACCTCTGAGTTGTTAGGAGAATAACACCTAGAATGGGAATTGTTAATAGATGTATGGAGTCACCTTGAGTCATTCCCCATCTTGGCATAAGCTAAGAATCAAGTTGCTGGTGTATAATAGAGGAGGCCTAAATTTTGAGATGTATTTTTAATTTTATAAACATCAATGACCTTGATTTAACTGGCATCCCTGTGATAAGCAGAAAGGGTGAGAGGGTCTCTGCCTTATCCATTTCCCACTCCCTACCCCTTTCTTCTTCCTTGATGCTTCCTGCCTCCAAAGCATTCTGGAACCTTAATGGGGCAGTATTTATAGTAGATGATAGAATAAATATACTTTTCCCTATTCTATACTCAAAGAATATACTCCCTATTCTATGCCACTGTGCATGAAAAGGTTTTGTGGAATGAGATTTTTCTCGTCACGTTCTCTTGTCCCCGTATTGGGGCACTCATACCCAGTTCTCTTCACTCTCTTGCTCCCTTTGTTCTATCTCACTTAGGCATGCCCAAGGGCTTCCTGTACCATTTTCCTAACAAGAGAGGTAAGATTCCAAGGTTTGGCCATGGACATAGGGGTATATACTTCCTCAGAGGCCTTTAGGCTGGTCTTTGTGCTCCAACCCAACTTTAACAAGAGAAATCTGATATTAAGAGAAATGAGAAATGGTCCAATTAATTAGTGAAAAAAATTCCTGATCAAGGGCAAAAGGTAGGCAAGCTTCCAAAAGCAAAAAGAAAGTATTTCTTACTTCTGTTTGTACAACCAAAGTGTACTGCGTAGAGTCTATATTTCTTCCAGGAACCTGAGTTCTAAGGAAGCACAGTCATCGATCACCAACTTAGATTGGGTTCTCCCAGAATCAGACCCTGAAGTAGGATATAAGTGCAAGTAGTTTACTTTGGGAGGCAGTGCTAACAAGCAATGGCAGAGAACTGGGAAGTGAGAAAGGGCAAGGAAGAAAGCCAACACAGAAAAGTTAGCCCGAAAGGGAACTGGGGCTTATTCCTGCTGGGCATTCTAGAAAGTGATATAGAACACAGCTCAGAGTTGTCCCATGTAAGAGCAAGGAAGCTGGGGGCTATATCTACCAACTCCCTCCAGTTGTTAGTTAACAGCTGCTCCCAAGATGTGAACACCCTGTCCCCAGATGGTTCATGCATGCTCCTGCAGTCAAAGAAATCAGAGACTCACAGATGTTAATGGAGGATATCCAATGAATGTGGGGAGAGCACCCACAACTTCCCTATAGTAATTTGGGGGATTTCTCCTCTTTCATCATTCATTTGTCCTAAAATTCCCTGTTGTAAAGCAGGAGGCATAACCCTCCCAGGCTTCAGACAATACTACAAAACTACAGTAATCAAAACAGTGTGGTATTGGCACAAAAACAGACATGTGGATCAATGGAACAGATTAGAGAGCCCAGAAATAAGCCCACACACCTACGGTCAATTAGTCTTCGACAAAAGAGGCAAGAATATACAATGGGAAAAAGACAGTCTTTTCAGCAAGTGGTGTTGGGAAAATTAGACAGCCGCTTGTAAATAAATGAAGTTACAACACAGCCTCACACCATATACAAAAATAAACTCAAAATGGCTTAAGGACTTAAACATAAGGTATGACACCATAAAACTCCTAGAAGAGAACATAGGCAAAACATTCTCTGACATAAATCGTACCAATGTTTTCTTAGGTCAGTCTCTCAAAGCAATAGAAATAAAAGCAAAAATGTATAAATGGGACCTAATGAAACTTACAAGCTTTTGCACAGCAAAGGAAACCATAAACAAAACGAAAAGACAACCTATGGAATGGGAGAAAATATTTGCAAATGAAGCAACTGACAAGGGATTAATTTCCAAAATATATGAACAGCTCATACAACTCAATAACAAAAACAAGACGACCCAATCAAAAAGTGGGCAGAAGAACTAAATAGACATTTTCTCCAAAGAAGACGTACAGATGGCCATCAGGCACATGAAAAGATGCTCAACATCACTAATTATTAGAGAAGTGCAAATCAAAACTACAGTGAGGTACCACCTCACACTGGTCAGAATGACCATCATTAAAAAGTCTACAGGGACTTCCCTGGTGGTCCAGTGGTGTGGGTTCAACCCCTGGTCAGGGGGCTAGGATCCCACATGCCTCATGGCCAAGAAACCAAAAAACATAAAAGAGAAGCAATATTGTAACAAATTCAATAAAGACTTTAGAAATGGTCCACATAAAAAAAAAATCTTTGAAAAAAGAAGTCTACAAATAACAAATGCTGGAGAGAGTGTGAAGAAAAGGGATCCCTCCTACACTGTTGGTGGGAATGTAGGCTGGTACAGCCACTGTACCAAAACATAATGGAAAACATTACGGAGTTTCCTCAGAAAAATAAAAATAGAACTACCATATGATCCAGCAATCCCACTCCTGGGCATATACCTGGACAAACTACAATTCAAAAAGATACATGCACCCCCTATTTCATGGCGGCACTATTCACAATAGCCAAGACATGGAAACAACCTAAATGTCCATCGACAGATAAATGGATAAAGAAGATGTGGTACATATATACAATGGAATACTACTCAGCCATAAAAAGAATGACATTTGCAGCATCATGGATGGAACTAGAGATTATCATATTAAGTGAAGTAAGTCAGAAAGAGAAAGACAAATGCCACATGCTATCATTTATATGTGGAATCTAAAATATGACATAAATGAATTTATCTATGAAACAGAAACAGACTCACAAACATAGAGAACACTTGTGGTTGCCAAGGGAGAGAGGGGGCCAGGGAAGGATGGAGTAGAAGTTTGGGGTTAGCAGATGCAAACCATTATTTTATTTTATTCTGTACTATTATATACAGGATGGATAAACAACAAGGTCCCCAGTATATAGCAGAGGGAACTACATTTATTACCCTGTGATGAACCATAATGGAAAAGAATATTAAAAAGCATGTAAATATATGCATAACTGAATCACTTGGCTGTACCGCAGAAATTAACATAACATTGTAAATCAATTATACTTCAATTAAAAAATAATATAAAATAAAATTCCTTGTTGTCACATAAATTGTACCCACTGGAGGCAAAACAGATATTTGAGTTTCATGATTCAGTTTGTATTAGTGTCACTGTAACTCTGTTCCATCCCATTATTTGATTGACTATTAACATTTTCCTAGAAAATGTATGTAGGAATAAATTTATCCCCCAAAATCAAATACCACCTATGCAAAGATATCATAAAGCCATGAAAATTAGTTCTATAAAACAACACAGAGAAGTATGTTCAACACTATCCAAATGCATACTGACAGTAGAAAAAAAAATTCAAACACTCATATTCGCATTTTTTCTAGACATGGTTACAGACTAGAATCTTCAGTTGATCAGCTTGAAGTACCAAGCAAATCTCTGTCATCAACTCAACAATAGTACTTGCTTATGTGTTTTGTAGCAGTGCATATCAAAAGAAGACATTTTAAAAATAGAATCTCGAGAAACGCAGTTCCCCAATGTAAACACTAACCAAAGTATAACCAAAAAGTTAGTTTGGTATAACTTTACTAGAGAAATTACAGAAAGAAGATAGGACAAAATACAACAATAAAATTGGCAAGGGCCAACTCCCAGACAGCTAATGTAGTGTTCAAGGAAACTGAAATATACATAAGTGAGATTTGTATTTTGTTTATATACTACCAATGAGTTGTTTTAACCAATTTCCAAGTGAGGTAGGAGTATTCTGCTATAATGAATTAATTACATGATATCATGTTTTAATGAATATAATCAAATCAATTTGCCTTTGTAGACAAAGAGTGACTTTTGTAATGTAGCATGACCAAGTTTAACTCCTAAAATAATGCCTCTTTATCTATAGACTATAATTATAAAACAAGAAAATAAATAAAACTATCTAGCGACCTTGATCAAACAATGCAGGCCACACTTGGTTCAGATATTGCGATAGATTATCCAACTCGCTGGGTAGCAGACTTCACGGGCATTAAATAAAAATAAAAATCAACTATGCAAAGTCAGTTGAGTTAATGCCTAGCCTTCATCAAGAACCAACAAGAAAAAATAATAACCAAAAACAAATCTTGGTGAAAATATCATTTGGGGTCTCATCTAGATAGCAAGGTATAGAAGGAAAATACATATTTCAGGTAAAAAAAATTGCTATTGTGATATGCTTTTATGTTTAAAAACAGTTGACTTACCATATTGTAGGAATGACAGAGAGAAAATGGAAAGTTATTAGGGAGTGAAGAAAGTGTCAAATTTGGTTCACATGTCAAATTTAAATTATAAACAATGAGGGATGCTTAACACCCAGTTTAATGATCCCAGCTTCTTCATTCTGCAGAAGTATAAGAACTTTTAAAATACAAAGTCTTAGATTCATCACTTTTAAATTTATTCACAGAATTATATTTGAACCAAATTATGCAATTAATATTTAACAGGGTGTGGCCCTAAAGGAGACATTATAATAGAAAAATGCAAAGACACATCGGTCATGGTCATTGACATCAGTAGCTTACAGCCTAAGAGGGAGAGATTGACAAGAGCCAAAGAGTGGATGGATATTCTGATGGAAGTATCTTTTGGGTATGTGGGTCCAGAGAATAGAGCTGTCAAATCATGGGTGGGCAGGGAAGCATATGCCCCAGAAAGCTTTATAAAAAGTGTGACACTTGAGCTAACTGTTCATTGTTGTGTTTATATTTGCCTTTTTGTACCAATCAGTCCAACATTCCTAGAACATAGCCCAGGTTAAGGATGACAGAGTTTAAGAGTCAATTGGATCTCTATATTTCTTTTTCTATATCCTTTTATTTGGACAGTAACCACTTCAGTGAGCATCCTATTTCTATCATTAGATAACTATAAAATCAAATAAACAATTATGTTGAAGACATTGCCCTAGATGGTAAATGAAAGCAAATCAAAAAGGAAAAAACGAGGGGGGAGTCAGTGGTGAAGCACAGCCTGTGCAATCCAAGAAGGGAAAGGACCCACAAAATGAACTATGACATATAAAGAGTTAAATACGAAAATTTAAGATAGTGTTTGACACATAGAAAGGCATCCTTCCTTCTTGGATAATACATATCAACACCATAAGCATGTCATTTGTCATTTATCATTCAATTTATATTATAGTGCATATGTATATTGAGGTATATATTTTATAATATATATAGTATATATATTGTATAGCTCTATCTATCTATATATATTACAATCTTTATGAAATCATCAACAAGATTTTTGAGGTCAACAAGCTGAATTTAAAGTTCATGTGAAAAAAACAAACAAAACAGAAAGCCAAAAAAGAAAAACCATGAAATACGCAGCTATATGGTCATCAGCAGGCCTGTCCAGATACTGAAATATACACCAAAGCATCTGTCATTGCAAGACTGTGGTATAGCACGTGAATAGAGAGATGAAGCAGTAGAAAAAAAATAGAAAGTTCAGGAGAAAATGCCCAAGAACACATAAAATTTTAGTACAGATCTTCCTCAACTTATGATGGGATTATTGATCCTGACAACTCCATGGTAAGTTGAAAATATCTTAAGTCACGTATGCATTTAATACACCTCGCCTACTGAACATCATAGCTTAGCCTAGCTACATCAAACTTGCTCTGAGGCTTCCCTGGTGGCGCAGTGGTTGGGAGTCCGCCTGCCGATGCAGGGGACACGGGTTCGTGCCCCGGTCCGGGAAGATCCCACGTGCCGCGGAGCAAAAAAAAAACTTACTCTGAACATTTACATTAGCCAACAGTTGAGCAAAATCATTTAACACGAAACCTCTTTTGTAATAAAGTGTTGAATGTCTCATGTAATTTATTGTATACTGTACTCAAAGTGAATAACAGAATGGTTGTGTGGGTACAGAACAGTTGTAAGTGTATTGGTTGTTCACCCTCATGATTATGTGGCTGAATGGGAGCTGCAGCTCGCTACCACTGCCCAGAATCGTAAGAGAATATAGCACATTGCTACCCCAGGAAAAGATCAAAATTCAAAATTGGCAGTACTGTTTCCACTGAACGTGTATCACTTTTGAAGCATCATAAAGTCAAAAAATCTTAAGTTGAACCATCATAAATCAGGGAGCATTTGCATAGTACACAGGCACACCTCATTTTATAGTGCTTTGCTTTATTGCATTTCACAGATGTTGCATTTTTTACAAATTGGAGTTTTGTGGCAACACTGAGTTGAACAAGTCTATCAGTGCCATTTTTTTTCTAAGAGCATTTACTCTCTTCATGTCTCTGTGTCACATTTTGGTAAATTTCAAAATATTTCAAAGTTTTTCATTATTATTGCATTTGTTACGGTGATCTGTGATCAGTAACCTTTGGTGTTACTATCATAATGGTTCTGAGGCACCATGAATTATGCCCATGTAAGGTGGTAAACTTAATAGATAAATGCTGTGTGTGTTCTGACTGCTCCACTGACCAACATTTCTTCCATCTCTACCTCTCCCCGGGCCTCCCTATTCGCTAAGACACAACTATCTTGAAATTAGGCCAATTAACAATACTACAATGGCCACTAAGTGTTCAGGTGAAAGGAAAAGTCGCATGTCTCTCATTTTAAATCAAAAGTTAGAAATGATTAAGCTTAGTGAAGAAGGCACGTCTAAAGCCAAGACAGGCCAAAAGCTAGGCCTCTTGCGCGGAACAGGTAACCTATGCATTCATGTCATGAATGCATAGGAAAAGTTCTTAAAGGAAATTGAAAGTACTACTTCAGTGAACACACAAATGGTAAGAAAGTAAAACAGCCTTACTGCTGATACGGAGAAAGTTTTGGTGGTCTGGATAGAAGATCAAACCAGCTACAATATTCCCTTAAGCCAAAGACTAATCCAGAGCAAAGCCCTGACTCTCTTCAATTCTATGAAGGCTGAGAAAGATGAGAAAACTGCAGAAGAAAAGTTTGAAGCTAACAGAGGTTGGTTCATGAGGTTTAAGGAAAGAAGCTCTCTCCACAACACCAAAGTGCACGGTGAAGCAGCAGGTGCTGATGTAGAAACCGCAGCAAGTTATCCAGAAGATCTAGCTAAGATCAATAATGAAGGTGGCTACACCAAACAACAGATTTCCACTGTAGATGAAACAGAACAGCCTTATGTTGGAAGAAGATGCCCTCTAGGACTTTCACAGCTGGAGCGGACAAGTCAATGCCTGGCTTCAAAGATTCAAAGGACAGGCTGACTCTCTTATTAGGGGCTTATGCAGGTGGTGACTTGAAACTGAAGCCAATGCTCATTTACCATTCCAAAAATCCTAGGGCTCTTAGGAATTATGCTAAATCTGTTCGGCTTGTGCTCTATAAATGGAACAACAAAGCCTGGCTGACAGCCTATCCATTTACAACACGGTTTACTGAATATTTTAAGTTGACTGTGAGACCTACTGCTCAGAAAGAAAGATTCCTTTCAAAACACTACTGTTCATTGACAATGTAACTGGTCACCCAAGAGCTCCGACAGAGATGTGTAATGAGATTAATGTTGTTTTCATGCCTGCTAACACAGCATCCATTCTGCAGCCCCTGGATCAAGGAATAATTTTGACTTTCGAGCCTTACTCTTTAAAAATACACTCTGTAAGGCTACCATACATATTCACCGCCATAAATAGTGATTCCTCTAACGAATCTCAGCAAAGTGAATTGAAAACCTTTTGGAAAGAATTCACCATTCTAGATGCCATTAAGATCATTCAGAATTCATGGGAAGAGGTCAAAATGTCTACGTGAAAAGGAGTTTGGAAGAAGTTGATTCCAACCCTCATGGATGACTTTAGGGGTTCAAAACTTCACTGGAGGAAATAACTGCAGATGTGGTAGAAAGAGCAAGAGAACCAGAATTAGAAGTGGAGCCTGAAGATGTGACTGAATTGCTACAATCTCACGAGAAAACTGGAATGGATAAGGAGTGACTTCTTACGGATGAGCAAAGAAAGTGGTTCTTGTGATGGAATCCACTCCTGATGAAGATACTGAGAAAACTGTTAAAAGGACAACAAAGGATTTAGGATATTACGTAAACTTAGTTGATAAAGCAGTAACGGGGTTTTAGAAGACTGACTCCAATTTTGAAAGAAGTTCTGCTGTGGGTAAAATGCTATCAAACAGCATTACATGCTGCAGAGAGATCATTCATGAAAGAAAGAGTCAATGGGTGTGACAAACTACATTGTTGTCTTATTTTAAGAAATGTCCACAGCCAGCCCAGCCTTCAGCAACCATTACCCTGATAAGTCAGCAGTCAACAACCAGTCAAACATTCCACCAGCAAAAGGATCACCACTCTCTGAAAGCTCAGATGACAGTTAGCATGTTTTAGCAATGAAGGTGTATACATTTTTTAGACATGACGCTATTGCACACTTAATAGACTGCATTATAATGTAAATATAACTTTTATATGCACTGGGAGACCATAAAAACTGTGTGACTTGCTCTATTGCAATATTTACCTTATTGCAGGAGTCTGGAACCAAACCCACAATATCTCCATGGTATGCCTGTATTAAAAAGGTGTCAACTCGGGCTTCCCTGGTGGCACAGTGGTTGAGAGTCCGCCTGCCGATGCAGGGGACACGGGTTCATGCCCCGGTCCGGGAAGATCCCATATGCCATGGAGCGGCTGGGCCCGTGAGCCATGGCCACTGAGCCTGCGTGTCCGGAGCCCGTGCTCCGCAACGGGAGAGGCCACAACAGTGAGAGGCCCGCGTACCGCAAAAAAAAAAAAAAAAAAAAAAGAAAAGGTGTCAACTCAATCCACTAGGTAAAAAAATAGACCTTTAAATAATTAGTACTGGGACACTGGATGGTGATTTGGAAAAATAATGAATTTGAATTTATTCCTTACACCATACACCAGAATGAACTCCAAATGTATCAAGGATACAAATAAAATACATGAATCCCTAAAACTGCTAGAAGAAACTGGCCAATTCCCTTAGAACCTGGGTATGAGGAAAAGCTTTCTAAGTATGACTGAAATGCAGATATAATAAAAGATTGATAAATATGACTAAGTATAAAATTTTAATACAACAAATATTCACAATAAGCAAAATAAAGACAAATGCAAAACTAGGAGAAAATGTTTGCAACATAATCATAGCTCAAGGAGTAACAATCAATACAAAAACTACTTTAAATGTTGAAGGAAAAAGCCATAAGAAAAATGAACAAAAATTATAATAATAGAGGCAGTTTACAGAAACATATATAAATAACCCTGTGAAAGAAAAGATGCTTGATTTCATTCACAGCAAGAGAAAAACAAATTAAAATTACATTGAAATAGTTCATAACTATTGATTGGCAAAAATATAAGTTTGACGGCACACACTGTTGGCGAGGCTCTGAAAAAACAGGCATCGCATACATTACCGGTTTAAAAAAAAATCACCATTAAAGTTATAACTACAACCTTGCATTTTCAATGATAAGGTCACATTTATCTATGATAAGTTCCAACATATTTTTATTTGACTATGTGAAAAATGAAACATAGGAAATAAGAAAAAATTTTCTGGCAATCATTTGGATCTAAGAGTTCCAACACCTGATACTGTAGTATT
This sequence comes from Phocoena sinus, assembly GCF_008692025.1. Lineage (NCBI taxonomy): Eukaryota > Metazoa > Chordata > Mammalia > Artiodactyla > Phocoenidae > Phocoena > Phocoena sinus. The sequence continues at coordinate 80,602,315 of NC_045764.1, forward strand.
GTGACTTCTTATAATGCCAAGCCCCAAATCCACCATGCTAAACTGAGAAGTAAAAGACCAGGTTTTGGAATATTACAGTCTTCATAAATCTTACCACATAATCCTCTACACCACTGAAAGCAGTGTACTCCCAGGACAGACAGGCTTCAGTTAGAATGAAGTACTAGAAATGTTCCATTACCCAGAACTGGGCCCAGCAACAGCCTCTTTTGACAGATGACATCAAATTATTCATATAAACCCAGATGTTTTGTGTGCATTTGAGAACACTTATTCCATAGCCTCTCAGAATCTTCCCCCAGGTTAAAACTCTCTGGGCATAACTGCTCAACTCAACCATGAAAGAGTTAGAGTTAATGCCCCCGCCAATTAGAAACAGCATGGGGGAATTTACACCACAGCTCTGAGGGGCATCGTGGGGCTCCTGTGAAAATGTTGTAAAAGAGCTCTCCCATGAAAATTTGTCACCACAGCTTCTGGTGCCTGAGTAAGAGAGTCTGTCCAATTTCTTCTCTGTTCTTATTCAATTTTCCTCAAAAATGGCAGGCTAATTTAAATGATAGGAAATAAAAGCCAAGTTAGAACTTAGCTCCTAAAATACACTAAAATGCATTTTAGAGAGGTAAAAGAAGCAAAAAGTAAACTGATAACAATAAAAATAAAATCTAAAATACAGGTGCATCTCTCTCTGATTTCTGAATGATAAAAATCTTCTAAACTTAAAAAATGAAGACATGATATAGGAAAATATTATTAATATACTATCATATACACAATTTATGGATATCAAAGATAAACGATTAAAGAGCAAATATTTAGTTAGAAACATATTCACCCCAAATATAAGAGATCAATATCCTTACTCTGTAAACCCCCAAGAAAACATTAAGAGAACATAAAATTCTCAAAAGGGAAAACATAAGCGCCAAATATAAATTTCCTCAAGATGCAACTTCAAAATGCATATAAAGCATAAGCAATGTGCCATTTATTCACTTATCAACTTCAAAAAGTCTCAGTATATTAATAGATAACAGTTACATAGTGCTTATCATGTCCAAGTCACTCATCTAAGTGCTTTACCTATATTAAGGAATTTAATCTTCACAACAACCCTGTTAGGGAAGCAACATTATTTTCAACATTCCCATTTAACGGAGAAAGAAAGTGAGGCACAGGCAAGTGAAATAACTTGTCCGAAGTCACGCAATTCATAAATCAGAGAACTGGTATTCAATCCAAGCCAGTCTGTCTCCAGATACCTGCTCTTAACCACTGTGCTGTCCCACCTCAGGTTGACGGAAAGGATGTGGTGACTCAGGCATATTCATTCATTATTGAGTAGAGGCATTTGGGGACAAAATTTCTGAAAGACAACTTTATATGTATATATCAAGAGTCTTGAAGGTAATTTTCAGCTTTTGTGTAATATTTTGACTTCTAGGAATCCATTCTAAAGAAATTATATTTAAAATGAAACAGATTTATGCACAGAGAAGCTCATGCCAGCGTTACTGATAATCGCCAAAAGAAAATGGCAAACACATGCCAAATATTACAAGAATGTTTAATTATAGTTTATAGAAACAATGGAATATTTGGCAGCCAATAAAAATGACATTTATTATGAGTTTTCATAATATGGGAAATATTTACGACATACAATGCTAAGCAAAACAAAGAATACAAAATTTTATGTATACTACTATTTATATTTAAAAACACAGAAATCTATTTATTCAAATAAGTAAGCAAAACAAAGTTTCCTGCTGTGATAGAGTTAACTTTCCCGTGGAAAACGCAAACAATGAACATAATAAGTAAATGAATTACGTAGTGAATTAGAATAAGTACAGTTGAAAAAAGGGAAGAGCAGGATGGTGGGAATTGGGAATTCTGGGTTCATGCATGCAGGTTGCCAAATTAAATAGAGGAAGGCCTCACCGGGACAGTAAAATCTGAGCAAAGACGTAGGGGAGGTGGAGGATTTAGCCATGTGAATACCTGAGGGAAGAGCATTTCAGGTTGAGAGACTAGGTAGAGTGAAGGCTTGGCACCAGATGCTGTTGGTACCCCACCCATATTCTGGGTGTGGACCTCTGCACACCTACAGACAGTTTACCGCAACCACCTGTGACTCACTTCCTACAGGTCCCTATTTTCAGCCCTTGGAGCATGCTCAGTCAGGACGTGAGACAATCTGGAAATCAATGGTCCTGAAATCAGGACTCAACCAATGACGGCTAAGGAACTGATGAAACACTCCCCCCACGTCCCCTGCCCTTGGGTGAGCTAACTCAGAGACATGGTGCACATTATCCCCTAGAGCAGTGTTTCTCAATCATCAGTTAGGACATATGAACCACCTGAAGTCCTTGTTAAAATGCAGATTCTGATTCAGGAGGTCTGGGGTGGGGTATGAGATTCTCATTCTGACAAATTCCCAGGTGATGGCAGTGCTGCTGGCTCACGGACCATACCTAAAGCAGTGAGGTCCTAGAATTATTCAGTGGGTCTGGGCCCACTTGATCACAGCAGTAATACACCCTCTATTGGCTTCTTTCCCACCCCTGATTCATTTCTTCTCTCCCACATAGTGTTAACCTGGCATCACCTTTAGAATAAACTAGTTGCATTCACGTGTCTTAGGGTCTGCTAGGACAAGCCTATACCATACCCTGAGGCAGAGTGCTCTGGTGAACTAGAGGACACAAAGAATCCAGAGTGGCTGGAGCAGAGTGAGGGGCTCAGTAGCAGGAAAAGGAAAAGAGTTTGTAGTGGTAATGGAAGAAGATGATATTGGACCAAGGTAAGGGTTCTGGCTCTGACTCAGAGTAAAATGTTGGGCCATTAGTACAGTTTTCAGCCGAGGATGACATGATAACATGCTCTGCCATTAACAGCCTCACCCAGGCTACTGGCAAGGGTCAAGGGCAGATGCAGGTACAATAGGCTAATTTGGAGGCCACCGCAGTAACCCATGGCAGAGATAACAGAGGTACATTGTAGAGGCAAGGACACGGGAGGTGGCGGACATATGAGGGGAAGTATAAAGTCGTCAAGTAAACAGCTGGATCACAACGCTGTAGAGTTTGGGAAAGAGGTCTGTGGTAGGAGATATAAAAGTGGCTGTGTTCAGCATATACGTGGCTTTTAAAATCACTGGACTGAATGAGATCACTTAGAAACCAAGTGCAAGTAGAAAAAAGAGAGTCCAAGAACTGAGCCCTGGAACACGTTAACCTCGGGAGTACTGGAAGTCCTTATGCTCAAAGTCAACAGTAGCTGTGTCTGTGTGGAGGGCTTCTGGGTGGTGGTGATTTTTCTTACTGTCACTAGCCTGACTTCAGTGTAATGTCTGTGGAACCAGAGATCTGAAGGACATACAGCATCCAATGCTATGTCATTCTATCTCACTGTGGCTCTGCCAGTCAGGAACAACATGAAAAGAGTATAGAATTTCAACAACACAAATCAGGCAATAAAGTTAAAAGAGATTTCAAAAGTATTACATATGTGTGTGAATTATCCGATGGCATAGAAAGAGAATATGTTTTGAGCCAGATGGGAAAACATTAAAATGCATTAACACAATAAAATAACTGCAAAACCTAAGCAAGTCATGAAGACAATTACAGTCTCGATAGGAGTGGACAGAAATGTTACATAATGATAGTCTGAACCCAGGAGAGGACAATGTCCTCTAAGGACAGAAAGTTCCTGTTGTTATAGCAACTATAAAAAGCAGGTCAATTTGTAGGTATGTGACACAGGGAGAATCAAATACTGCATCTAGGCCCAAAATTGCTCACTGATGTGTAACCTTAACTAGCCTTAAACAGGAATGTTTAGAATTTAGCACAGGGATGATAAATCAAACACATAATCAGAAAACAACTATAAGTTCAGGAAACTGGTTTTTGTAAAAATGGAAACTATCTATATTTAGTAAAGTATTAGAAATACAGTATTTAAGACAATTTAACTTATTAAGCTAACTTAGAAGCCAGAGGGTTCTAAATTTAAACATAATTAACTGATTTTGGAATCGTGATCTTAACCATTCAAAGACAATCTAATCAAGTTTCTAAACCATGTTGGGATGTTTAAGAAAACTTGGTATCCATATTATTTGTAAGTTTATTATATCGTAAGAATCACTAATCACTTGGGAAGTTTCTGTTTATCAAAGTGCTCAGAATGGAAACCAAATATTTTAATGTATAAATGCAATTTTAAAAGTTTAAAATTGTTTAGCTAACTTCATTTGTAAATGGAATGTAACATTAATTCAAAGCCATCTTGATTTTAACAAGTGATTTTTAAAATGTTACTGCATCTATAAATAGAATAAGATATACAAGTTGCACTTAAAAGCATAAGGAAAAGCTATATTTTAAAAAATTTTAACTAATAAATGAACATTAATTTTAAAACAAAATATATAACTAGAATTTTCTTGCTCAAAAGTTGTTCTCAAAGGCACCAAAAAAGTTTCATTTTTATACGTCCCACTTTTTGGTAAAAGAATGCAGATTCTCTTGCATGTGTCAAATTTCACCCAGTAAACTTATGTGAGTTTTATTTGGAAAGAAATTTAATAGGATACACACCAAAAAATATGAGTTTAGCAAAATGTTGAATGTACTCCCCTTAAATACTTTTACAAGTGACAATCTGAGGTGTTAGAAGACCAGATCAGAATGAAGACCTTCCAAAGTTGTTGTTTTACCTCTGAATTTCTCTGACTGTGAACTTGGAAAACCGCCAATGACTCACTTGAAAGGTCTTGGGTATGGTAAGAAGAATCACTAAGCTAATGTACCTTCCATGCTTACTTTACTTAGTTCACCTGAAGCAAGTCACTCTGCCTACATGAGGGCAAGAGCTGCCAAGAAACAGAACCTCCTGTGAAGACTAAATGTGATTTATTTCATATTGTTTGGGCTATGGTAGGACCTAGCATTGGGAGGTGACCTGTCCCGTGGGGTACTTTCTGCACTTCCCAGTTACAACAGTATTTCTAAGTCTGGAAGTCTTCTTGAAAGAAAAATGGCTGCCTCTCGTTTAGCGATCACTGCTTCCAACTACTTTGAGTCCTAGCGCCCCTTTTCAGTATTCACATGATTTGCAAGTTTCTCACTTCAATAGTAGTTGCACTTTTACGCACCACAGTGAAATGGTTAAACGTAAGTGCTTTCTAGTCAGAAAGACCTAGGTATTCCACTCTGAGTTTCCCTATAACGTGCCTCGGGCAAGTAGTTTAAACTCCCTATTCCCTGCCTTCCTCAGCTATAAAATCGGGATAATAATAGCATTTTCCTCATTTAGTCATTGTGCAGAAGTAAAACTATATAACAGGCTTAGCACGATGCTTGTCATTGGGTGAGCAATCAGAAAATGTGCATAATTATTTTGCTATTTTAGCATCTACTGAGTACAGCAAAAGCAACTTTTAATTCATTTGTACATTGAGATGAGTATATAATTCATTAATTATACAAGCATCTATACACATTTGAAATATAGTAGCAAACTATCTATTTGATAGAGTAACAACTAACCTGATTTCTAACACTAGAGCTTGGTTTGGGATGTAGTGTTCTCTTTAAAAAAAAATTGTCCAATGTATATGAGACATTCCCATGACCTCTTCTAACACTATTCATGTAGCATCTGGAGACAAAATGGTTAGGTTTCTAAGTTTCTTTGGGAATGAATACAAGACCGAAGGTAGGTAGAAACAAGTGTCCCTGGAAAGAAAAGGGTTATGGTCTGGAGACAAACATCTCACCTTGGCTTGCAAGTCCCTAGCACGACAATAACTCTCTGTAACCTCAAGTCCCAGATGGCCAGCCTACAAAATTGCTCAAGTATTACTACCTGACCTGCCTTTTAAGACAGAGGAATTTACGACCACATCTTCATCTTTTCTATCTCTTTCTGGCAGCCGATGACTTCATCTAAGAACGTAAACCCTGCTCTTTGATTTAACACCTTCCTTCTGTGTGAAACCTCTTTGTGAGCTGCTCGGACTTTTGGAGTCTCGTTCTGAACTGTCTCTGTTTCCCAGCATCATGCACTCATTCGTCCATTTTTGGATTGCTGACATCTTAGAGATGAAACACTTCTCATCACCTGTAGAAATCAGCTTCCACATTCCCCTCAGAGTGATGGTGCACTCAGGCATTTCTCTGTAAATAAGGTCAGAGCTTGACACCTCCCTGGTAACAGAGGTGCACACACCCCCAGCAATGGGCTTTAAAGTGGTTGGAATAAGCACAATGGAATTTGAAGGGAGCTCCCCATACACGTGTGTCTCTCAATGGGCAATGAAGAGTTCCTAGGAAGTCAATATGTGAATTAGCAGTAAGTGTTTGCTGGGTGACTCTAAGTTCTCATCACCATCACCAGTGACTTATGGCTTATTTGTTTTTATTATATAAATAATATATGATTTAAAAAAGAAAAAGAAAAACATAGGGAAATATCTCACAAACAGGCTCATATAACATATGCTGTTCTACATTTTGGATTTTTTTCAGCTTAAAATATCTCAAGCATCTAAATATACCTCATTCTCTATAATGACAGCAGAGTAATCCATTGTCTGGACACATTATACATTTTTAGCAACTCTCCTTTGACGAATGTTTAAGTTATATACTGCATTTCATATGACAATGGATGTTTAGGTTGTGTACTGTGTTACATACGCTCTGGTGAAAAGCCTTACACATGTGTATCTGAAACATCATTCAGAAAAGAAGAAATGATGAAAGAAAGGGTATGTTTATTTAAAATGCTGGTAGATATTGCTAAATTGTCCTGAAAGTGGTTGCTCCAATTTATATTATTGTTGGGGGCGGGGTGGATTTTGAAGTGTTTGTTTCAGACTTCTGGGATACCTTAAGTTATAGGTTATGGGAATGAGATCAATTCTTTCTAGCCTGCCTTCTCACTCTATGGTCTCCCTCCCAACTTTAACATTTTTATGATATACACAGTGAAGTTGCACTTAACCGTGGAAGGAGGTTCTGAAGTCAGTTTCTAAGGAGGAAATCCTATGTAGTCAAAATTGCCTTTGAAGACATCTTAAATAGCTCACAAAGTACAGTCTGTATAGTTTTGCGTCAACAAATTTGCATACTAATATGTATTCAAAAATGATAAAATGTATAGTAATGTGCAATTCAAATCAAGCAAATATGCAAAATAGAATTTCACATCATTGTATTCTTAAAGATAAATCCATCTTAGTTCAAGGAGATACTGACACTTCAAAGAAACTCAAGAATTAAGAATTACTGAGGGAAACAATTAATTCTCTTTCCCATCTTATATTAATCTAGCTACCCGTAGAAAACAGAATTAATGCCAGTGGTTCAAGTGAATGTCTTTAAGAAAGGGACAGATGACAGAGTTGTGAGCTGAGTTAAGGAAGCAAAAGAGGGATGGTACGGTGTCCAGAGACTAGATACAGTGGGGAATGGTTACTGTGCTGGGGGCTTAAGGGCAAAGGGAGGGTAATAGTGTATCCAGTGCCCAGTGTCCAGTGTGAGAGGCTATGGTAACTGACAGAAGGTGTGAACTGAAGAGATAAAACTACAACCAGAACTGAGACACTGAAACAGAAAGTGAGAAGAGATACCCTTTGCCAGCTGACCTTCTGCAAACCTGACCAGAACCTCCTGGAAAAGGAGATCGAATACAATAGGCAGGGATCAGCCTCCTGGAGCAGAGAGTAAGCCAGAGAAGTCAATTCAGGGGCAAAAGATCATTGAATGAATTGGCAGGAGGAACCACTAGCAGTATTTAAATTCCTCTCTCTCTCCATCTCTGTCTCCATTTCTCAAATCTCTCTCTGTCCATGGAGTTGAACTAGTTCAATGACACTATGATGACATTCCGCTGTATATAATATGGGGTTTTAATAGTGAGGTCATTCCTGTTCGATGCTTTTCCTAGCCCACAAAAATGAACACCGAAAGGACATATAGGTTACATATACCCAAGAAGCTCAAAAAAGAAAAGGAAAAAAAATTTTAATTACCTAGGTATTACCTAATATCTGTATCTCAGCTTTTCTCATCTGTGAAACAAGGGGACCGGATTAGAATGGGAGTTCACCATTCTGGCTGGTCTTCAGAAACATCGGAAATCCTATTGACCATACACATTCCCAGATCCTTCTCCAGACCCAATGAATCAGAATCCTCAAGAGTGAGACCCCAGAACCTTTGTATGTAAAATTCACCCAGGTGATGCTGGCATGCATCTAGGCTTGTAAACAACTGTACTCAAGAGCTACAAGACTCCCAGATCCAAAATTCCATGACAATAGTATAAAGTTAGAAAGGTGATCAAAAGAATCATTTTTCTTATCACCCAATAGAGAATATTAGAAATTAAGATATATGTATAAACATATATATAAATGATGTTTCTCTAACCTATTCAAAATTTTTAACATTTACTTTTTTTCTTTTTTATATTTTCAGATTTTCATTCTAATGTTGGTAAATAGAAGTTCACTGAGTATTTTTCATTTGTATTTCTTCCTATAAGTTAGGCATTGGTCTCTGATGCAGTCTTATATTAATGGCATCTATGCCATCATTAAGGTAGTAGCTATTTTAATAGTGGCATCCTTTTACTGCAATTCAGCATGTAGTTTTACAACTGACTACATGAGGAGAACCAGTTTCTAGTAAGTTCTTCAGCACAATTACTGTGTGATCTTGGACAGAACATCTAACCTCCAGACCCTCATTTTCCTCCACTGTTAAATGACAGAATTGGTCTAAGTCATTTAGCATGCTCCTTATAGCCTAAAACACATTAGTCTAAGAAATGTCACATTAAATCTACATGTCTTCCTTTGTTTTCTGCTGTTGCATTTTAAAAGAGAGTCTGGATACAAATAAATGTAAAGATATCCCATGTTCATGGATTGGAAGAATTAATATTGTTTAAAATGTCCATACTACCCAAAGCAATCTACAGATTTAATGCAATCGCTATCAAACTACCCATGACATTTTTCACTGAATTAGAACAAATAACCCTAAAATCTGTATAAAACCATAAAAGACTTTGAATAGCTAAAGAAATCCTGAGAAATAAAATAAAGCAGGAGGCATCATACCGACTGATTGCAAGCTATAAAATAGACACATAGGTCAATGGAACAAAATAGAGACCCCAGGAATAAACCCACACACATAGTGTCAATTAATCATTCTTTGACATAGATCTTAGTAATTTTTTTTTTTGATCTGTCTCCTCAAGCTAGGGAAACAAGAGCAAAAATAAACAAATTGGACCTCATTAAACTTAAAAGTTTTTGTACAGCAAAGGAAACCATTAACAAAATGAAAAGGCAACCTACTGTATGTTCCTACTTATATGTGAAATCTAAAAAATAAAACAAATGAATGAATATGACAAAACATAACAGACTCACAGATACAGAGAACAAACCGGTGGTTACTGGTGGGGAAAGGGGTGGGGGGGGGGCAAGATAGGTGAAGGCTATTAAGAGGTACAAACTACTAGGTATAAAATAAGTAAGACACAAGACAGCACAGGGAATATAGCCAATATTTTATAATATCTTTATATGGAGTATAATCTACAACAATATTGAACCACTGTGATGTTTACCTGAAAATAATATAATATTGTAAGTCAACTATATTTCAATAAAAATAAATAAGAGTCCGGGTTTTCAAAAAATTGGATACCTTGTGCTAAAGGGAGTGTAATAAATAAACAATTGTCTAATAGTTATTTACACTTCAAACCTGAGTTATCATTTTCCCAATGCAATAGGGAAGCCCAAGAGGTTGGACAAAGTTTCCAAGCATCACTCATGTTTATTCAATCTTGTAATCAGATGTTTTCTTATCAACCTGATTTGATTTACCTTGACATGGAAATGACTTCCTTCCCCACAACTGCTCTTTTTTCTAAATAATTTATATTCACACTGAACAATGCCAGAGAAATCAAAGCCACCAACAGAATCAAATTACAGTAATAAAATGGATACACTGATAACTAATAATACTAGTCAGCACTTCTACAATATTTCTCAGTCTGGAAGACATATAGATTCATGTCTTTTCCATAAGAAAAGGAAATCCTTCTAATACCCCATTGACTACTAAAGTTTTGAGCAGAAAAGTGAGTTACCTAAGCAACAGACCATAAGAATCAAGAACCCATGTAACAATTCAGGGTGGTAACAAGCAAAATGTATGACAAAGTTCATCAGTGATACACAAAAACTGCTTTTGCTTAATAATTGGTTTTAATAATAATCTACCCATGTTATTTGATAACATACTTGACTGTGACTGTGGTTAAATTAATGGAGCCAGATCAAAGCTTTACTGTTTTTGGTTTTTATTTCTGTAGTGTCTATAAAAGGCATCAATGAAAATCATTTGCTACCTGCCCAGTTATATATATGTACATTCACTCAGGCAAACACACACTTGTATTTCTTCCAAAATATTTGCACAGAAATAATGCTCTGCTTCTTTACATGTCTGTCAGTCCTGCTAACTCCACCTCAAAAATGTAGAAACTTCAAATTGTTTAAAGATGGTTTCATTCAAGCCTAACCTTATGTGAGCTTGGTTACTAAAACGGTGTGATTTCAGGATATGTGGACAAGTTCTGCTATCCAAAAACTAGATATCCCACCTGTTTGCCAAAGCCTAAAATGACTTTATCAGCAGGAAAACCTCTCACTGTATAACAGAATAGAAAAGGCAAAAATGCAAATATCTTCAAGAGATACAGCTTATTAACTGAAAATCAATTACAATAAATATCGGAGTCATTCTACAAATCAATGTTGGGAAGGGCAGGGGATGATGAAGGAGAGAGCGGTGACTACAGGGCACTTAATAATCAGAAGACATAGCACTGCCAGCCCAGAAGACTGCGGGTGAGGGGCTGGGGTGGAGGGGTAAGAAGATGATGATGGAAGCCCCATTCACGTCGACACAATTTTGCCCAGATATTTTTCAACATGCACAGAAGTGTGTTTGCTTACTCACTGCTGTCACTAACAATAATTTCTAACCCAATTCACCTCACTGTCTGAGATCATTTATAAGGTCTCTCAAACCCAGGCATTATGATTGCAAATACCTTCAAATTGTTCACAAGAGGCTGTATGGTAATTAAGAGCAAGTATCTGCGCACTGGCTCTGATTAAGGTGACTCAGCTACATAAACGACTACTAAACTTAATGGCCTAAGTAAGTCTCTATTACCTCCTCGGTAAAACGAGGGCATTAACAGTCATGACCGCAGGTCTTAGTTTGGGTTTCCCCAGAAGTAGAGATTGGGACAAGAACATGAGGATAAGTAGTTTCTTTGGGAGGTGGTCCCTGGAAGCAGGAAGGAGAAGCAGTGAGAATGAGGCCAAGAGGGAGGACCAAGCCAATCTAAGGGTGCATCACTGGGGCTGCTGCAGACAACAGCAGGCCCTCCAGAGCTGTGGTCTCCTGAAGGGTAGAAGGCTGCAGCATTTAGCTAATAACCACCCAACACCCCTGCTTGAGGATTGCTGATGGGAATCCCTGAACACCAGGGAGACTCCAAAGCAGAAATTCAAAAGAACGAAGGCACCTGCCTGAGGTGGGAGGCTGTCAGTGAAAGATGAGGCCGAGCGCCCATGCTGTGGGACATGACGGCTGCAGCTGAAATCAGAGGAGGGCTCAGGTGAGTGACCTGGAGTTCCAGAGACACCTGCTGCACTCCCATTGGTTTGTGGAGATTTAAGTTGAAAAACACATGCAAGGTACTCACTTCTGTTATATAGTTTGAAATGAATAAATGTTACTTGTTATCTTTAATGTGATGACTCCTTTCATCTTCAGCTTATCGGTAGTACTAATTAACAGCTACAAGTTAAATACTAATTAATTAATAAATAGTAATTGTCATTACTCATCCAGTGATTTAATTATATTTTCTGTCTTCACTTCTAATTATAATTACAACGTCCTTCACAGTATACATTCAGGTAAATGCTAATAAATATTTTTATAATAAACAATTGAATAATAATATTTGACTATAAGCCACAATGCCTCTTACTACAGTTAGCTCAAGAAATAATTTGGTTGTGTTTTTAATTGATGTATAGTTGATTTACATTGCGTTACTTTCTGCTGTACAGCAAAGTGATGCAGTTATACATATGCATGTATTCTTTTTTATCTTCTTTTCCAGAATGCTTTATCATAGGATATTGAATATAGTTCCCTGTGCTAAACAGTAGGACCTTGTCGTTTACCCACTCTAAATATACTAGCTTGCATCTGTTAACCCCAAAAGAAATAATTTTGAATTGACCTGAATTCGACGGTAACCCTATCAAAGAGAGAATCCAGACCTTTGCGTCTTAGGCTTTCTCCCGTCCCAAGGCCCTAATTCTGAGCTCATCACACTTCTAGCACTCAATAAATGCTGCCAGACTTACTTGGTTCTCCTTGTTGAAACTGCCCTGAGGCAAAGCAGTTAACGAGTTCAGGCAGTTGCTTGTTTTTGCATTCCATGGAAACATCGATAACTATAGTTATTAATACTGTGTCCAGCGCCTTGTGCCAAGCTGCCTATGCCCGGTCTTCCAAGCATTCAAACCACAAAAATAATCACATAACTGGTCACTTCCCAAAGTTCTAGATGGTTTAGGTCAGTTAAGAAACATATGGGAAAGTAATTGTAGCATTGGACTTCTGGCTCGAATTTCTCAGAAATAGTTTAAGATCAAAGGAAGAAGTCTTTATGCTTTTTAGGTAGGTTGGCTCCCTACTGATTACTTACTGGTTTGGCGGAAAACCTATCTTTTCTTTTAAATTTAGTTTAATTTTTATTTATTAATTTTTTTAAATAGGCGACCAACTGTGGAATCAGGTAATGATATCTTTTCTTTTTTTCATTTTTTTGGGCTGCGTTGGGTCTTCTTGCTGCATGCAGGCTTTCTCTAGTTGCAGTGAGCGGGGGCTACTCTTCATTGTGGTACACAGGCTTCTCATTGTGGTAGCTTCTCTTATTGTGGAGCATGGGCTCTAGGCATGCAGGCTTCAGTAGTTGTGGCTCACAGGCTCAGTAGTTGTGGCTCGTGGGCTCTAGAGTGCAGGCTCAGTAGTTGTGGCGCACGGGCTTAGTTGCTCTGTGGCATGTGGCATCTTCCTGGACCAGGGATTGAACCCGTGTCCCCTGTATTGGCAGGGGGATTCTTAACCACTGCACCACCAGGGAAGTCCCTTTAATTTTATTTTTATCACATGGAGATACTATTATTATTTACATTTTGTCAGTGAGGAAACTCAGCCACAGAGAAATTAAACAACTTGCCTAAGATTGAACAACTTGTAGGCTGACTCCAGAGCCCATGCTTTTAACCACTCTGTTAGGCCCCCTCACTGCTGGTCACTGATAGATACTGTGACAGATGCCAGGGCACACAGCACAGCCTCTGAAGCCCAGGAGCTCACCACCTATGAGGGGGGCGGCAAGCAAACAGGGACTTTCAACACAATTAGCTCACTGTTTTCTGGACCTTGTCCTAAAAGTACTGCAAAGATGGTTTTTTAAAATAGATTTGCAGGTTTGTATGTATCTCTGCATACACAGAGGTGACAGATTGTGAGGGCAACAGGGAGAACCAGAGTAAAGAGACAGGAAGACTAGTTAGGAAATTCTAGCAATAGTCCAGGCAAGAGATGATGGTTGCTAGAATTAGGGGAGACGCGAGGAGATAGAGAGAATGTGCTGTGGTTGAGAGACAATTAGAAGGTAAAATGGTCAGAGCTTATTAAATGACTGAATTCAAATTCGAAACCTTTGGCAGAAGCTTCCAGTGAGCCAAGTCTTAAGTCCTGTGCTCAAGCCAGGGCTGCCAGGGGAAGGGAGAAGGAACTTCCAGCCACCTGCAGCGTCTGCAGCAGGACACAGGGCACTACTTCCCTCCAAGGGCTCACACATTCAGGAACATCAATAAGAAAGGAATTCAGATGGCTGGCAGCCCAAAATGAGACAAACGTCCATAAAGCGTGACAAGGAAGCATCCAAGAAGGATGACTTCCTGACCTGAGCAAACAGGGAGATGTGATGCCATTTACTGAGATAGGAAATCCAGGAGGAGAAACCAGATTAGGAGACAGGAAGAAAAGAGTTTGATGCTAGGCATGATGAGTTTGAGACCTAATGCCATTTGAGTGAAGTCCTACAATTCATTACGGCCAATCCCTTTCAATGGCTTTCCATGGTAAGTAGGGGGAAAAAGTCCCAATTGCTCCACAAGACTCAGAAAAGTCTGGCCTCTGGATATTGCACCAGATTGGTTTCATACCATTCTCTGCCTTGCCTGATGAACTCCAGCCACACCAGGCTTTCTTTAAGTTTCTCAAATACATCATACCACTTTCTGCCTTAAGATCCTGGTCCAATCCACTTCCTCTGCCTGGAATGTTTTTTTTTCTTCCCCTTAGCCTAGTTCAAGGTATTCACTCTTCAGACTTCAGATCAAATGTCATCTCCTCAGGGGAGTCTTCTCTAAACTTCAAACGATAATATGCCCTCTTAACACTTTGCACTTACTTCTCCAGCAGTTAGCCAAGTTCAAAATGATGGATTTGTGTATTTTTGAAATTTAAATTCATCACAACCACTTAACAAAGACGAAGACCAAAGAAGATCTGTCAGTACTGTATCCCAGATGCCCAGCCAGGCAATTATATACTTAGTGAGGAATAAGTGAACTAGTCGGTGAATTAATGACTGAAAGAATAAATGTATGATATACATTTGGGGAAGGGAGAGTTAGCTCAAAGACATTGATTTGGGACCATCAACACAAAAAAATGATAACAAGCCAGTGGAGCGTATGAAATCATTCAAGAAAGAGTAAAAGGAAAAAAGCACTTAGTATCTATTATTAACTATTAACTGTTAAGCATTTCTTAATGTGATCCGTGAATCATACTGCATTGAAATTAACTAAAGATTTGATCAAGGAATTTATATTTTAGTCCAAGTGCTCCCAAGTGATCCTCATGCATTCTAAAACCTGAGAACCACTAACTTTAAGAATCAGCAGAGAAATACCCTTGACATAGCCCCAGAAGTTTGTGTTACAGACCAGGTGTTCTAAAGTCCAGAAGGAAGAAGCATAAGTGTACACAAGTAGCTAAGAGCATGCTGTTGTGCACAGAGCACCAGAGTAGAAGTCCTGGAGTTGATATCTGGTCCCATCGCTTGCCAGTTTTACAACCTACATAACTACTAGTAATTACCTTAAGGTAACAGAGACTTGAAGAGGTTGGCTCTCTCACTGGTGTTTTATGAGAATTAAATACATGTGATAGTTAATTCTAAAAAACATGAAAATTGCTTTATGTGTTTAGAAAAAGCAAAGGGAATGTTGATCAACTTGGGAATTTTCCTACTGATTTTCCTCACATAGTAAAACACCACCCTGTTAACACTGAGTGAATTCACACCCTCTGTTTCTGTTCATGCCCACGCGAGTGTGTGTGTGTCTTCAACTGTAATCACTAAAGAACAAAATAGAAAACGAAAGCCATGGGCTTTCCACAAGATATCATTAAGCATCAGAGAAAGTGTTAAAGAAAGGGGAAGCTTATCCTACATTTCTGGGAAATAATATCATATTCAGTCTGTCATTTCTTGTTGCCACTATTACATGCAGCCAACAATTTCTTTTGTCACAAATTTCACAGAAATGGTACCTGGATAATCACGTTGCCTGTAATAATATCATGTAAAATGGAAGACTCGTCTGATAGCTTGAGTAATGGCTTACGATTTGGGAGAACAGCTTGTAACTGTAGCTCTGCTTACAAATCCGTGCTGTCAGGTAAATCAACGTTTTGCCACCTCAGGTTTCCATCTTATAAAGTTGAATAGCAATACTTAATTTCTAAAATCCCAAACTAGGCAGCAGTGAGTAAGCACATAGAATCTGGAAAATAAATGCCTAACTCTAAATCCTGGTTCTGCTACTTAGTTTTTTTTTTTTTCTCCTCTTAGAAGAATTACAGTGTCTCTGTTTCTCATCTATAAAATGGAGATGATAATAGTACCTAGCTCATAGGATTATTGTGAGGATTATATAACTTAATATAGTATAAAATATTTAGAATAGTGTCTGGCACATAACAAAGCACTGAAAAAGTGTCACCTATTATTAAGCTACCTACCTTATGGGGTTCCTAAGAAAATTAATGTGTGTGTTTGTGTGTGCCAGGGCTACATTTAAAAATATCCACACACACGTCGAGTTTCATACTTTGAAATGAGTACTATCCTTTTTAAAGTAGTAATCATGGGTGAACTGGAGAAGAAGTAAGGGATAAGTTGGAGGCAGTGAAGATGATTGGGGGGAGTAGAGAGAGATACATTTATTCTAAATACAGTGACATTGCTCAAAGGATCTTTGGGATCTTTGGGGACTGCCTACAGAGTCATATCACAGTCGCTGGAATCTGCTGAATGCTAGTCATTTTTATCCTCTAAGCGTTTCTTTTATTTTTGGAAGTAGCTGAGACCCAGCAGGAACCAAGTTTGATGAAAGAGGTGGTTGACAAGATTCCATAACATACTTTCCTGTTAAAATGAAGAAGAAGAAAATGCACACCATAGGTTGGAATAAACCATGGTGAAGAAGTCCATTAATGCATTTGGTTCCTTCTGGTCTCGTAGTCTATGGAGGCAACCTAAGCTAATACCTTATCGTGCGGAACAGTTCTGTTTGCGGTCAGGGTATCCCGGCAATCTGAGGCTCAGCATCAAGTCATTCTGCCTGCAAATTGGGCTCAGTCCTTGGATGCCAGTGGAACAATCAAACTTGTTTTTTTTTTTAACCTATATTAGAGACTCATTCCTGACCATGGACCTAAGTTCAGGCAACTAGGTCGCTAGGTCGCTAGGTTGCTCTCTGGATGACGTATTTAGTATATCAATCTCGCTGGGATTTGCTTTCCTCTTTTTCTTTTTGGCGTATGCAGGCCTCTCACTGTTGTGGCCTCTCCCGTTGCGGAGCACAGGCTCCGGACGCGCAGGCTCAGCGGCCATGGCTCACGGGCCCAGCCGCTCCACGGCATGTGGGATCCTCCCGGACCGGGGCACGAACCCGCGTTGCCTGCATTGGCAGGCGGACTCTCAACCGCTGCACCACCAGGGAAGCCCTGCTTTCCTCTTAATAATTCCCATTTGGGGATGTTCAGATCCTTTCCCGGTCCCTAACCAGGTAACCAAGGTCCAATAAAAAACAAAAGCCTTCCTGGAGAAAATTATTGCCCATCTCAGGTCCCCAGTTCTCTGGCTGTTCTGTACCTCCCCAACTGATAAGCAGTTAGACTCTCGATGCCTTGGTAGCCATCTGTAGCCTGAGGTATACTTCCCAATCAGCAGATTTTCTTCTGCTGCACTGAACTTTCTCTTCTCACTTCCTCCTTGGATTTATCTCAGAGTCTGAATCACCCCCGTGGGTATATCTATTTCAGGTCCCAGCTCCTCCAATTCTAATCTAATCAATAACAATTGATTAGTCTATACTTTGCTGTGTCTTACACCAGACTACAGAGTTTCTTTATTTTATTCCACACCACATAGAAAATTCTCACATGATTCACAATTTCTATAGAACATATCTATTTGAACCTGCAGAAAGTGTATGAACAATGACATTAGCCAAAACAAACAAACACAAACCTATCCATCTGAGATTTTGACATAATACCTTTTCTTCAATCTCTGGAATTTGGAAATCGCACTGCAGGCTTTGAAGTGATACTCTTATTACAATCTGGAAATCACCATCTTTCATCATCAGTTAGTATTTCCCTTGAAAAGTGTGTTTTTAGTTTCCCTACAAAGACAAGTGTTCCAGGTATATAGCTAGGAGCCATTAATAATTATAGTAAACAAAATCGTTGAACCCTGCATTTTCATTATTCCTGTTAATAGCCGGCTTTTGTGTATCCTTGTGAATTTCTTCCCTACCTCCTGTAAAATGCTTTCATTTCTCAAGAACTACTATTATCGGCACTTCCTCACTCTTAATAAAGTCTTTTAATGTGACAAGTGTCACCCTTCCAGATTTTGTAAACTTCTTAAAAATGTGATAATATACCATCCCAAACTATTATCACTCACTTTATGTTAACAGAGATCAATACTCCAGAAGCTAAAACAAAACTGGCTGACCTGAAAAGCACAACTTGGGCTTCCCTGGTGGCGCAGTGGTTGAGAGCCCGCCTGCCGATGCAGGGGACACGGGTTCGTGCCCCGGTCTGGGAGGATGCCGCAGAGCGGCTGGGCCCGTGAGCCATGGCCGCTGAGCCTGCGCATCTGGAGCCTGTGCTCCGCAACGGTAGAGGCCACAGCAGTGAGAGGCCCGCGTACCGCAAAAAAAAAAAAAAAAAAAAAAAAAAAAAAAAAAAATATATATATATATATATATATATATATATATATATATATAAGCTATGTCCTTTCATGACAAGACTTGCCCACACCTGCAATGGGATGTCATGGAAAGAGCATCAGATGCTGAATTCTATCATACGTACATCAATTTCCATCAATACTCTTATTAGCTGCATAGACTTTGACCTGCTTTTGCCTCATGAAGACTCAGTCATCTCATTTACAAAGTGGGGCTAATACTACCCAACAAGGATTAAATATGTACTTAAAATTTCTAGAGGTGAATAGGATAGGAAGGTGTTAAATATATGTGGGTTCTGTCCCTATCTCTTAGCTCCATCTCACACCAGCATATACTCTAAGACCTCTGGGTCCTCTTGGAACACACCACCATTACCTCTCTCCCCACACAACTGATTTATAAACACATTTGTATTCTGAGTCCCAGTCCTGTCTCCTAGAAGAATTACTCCCTTGGGTATTTTGGGCTTTCTGTCTAGCAAGAAGTAGAGATGCCAGCTGTGTCTAATGCCTGTAAGGGCCCTTGGCCACTTCACTCTTCACAGGTCTCCTTTCTAGATCATAATCGATTTCAAACACCAAGACAATCACTTTATATCGCAGGTAATTCTAGAGTATTTAGAAGCAAACAATACTAAACCAAAAGTGGATTGCTATGCACAGCGTTTTAATAGAGCATTTTACAAATGGGTTGCCTTCTGCTATTACCAGTACTGCTTTACTTGCCTTGAAGAGGGATGTTTCAGTTTCAAGGAATACGTATATTGTTCTCTATATTTTAATGTGTATAAACTACCAAAACCTTTTCATAAGTGTAATAACCTACTGCTCTGGAGGATTAGAAAATCATTCTTCGTTTTAAGAAAATTATTCACACGTTTTCTCAGACTGATTCTATCTCTTTTAATTTGAATGGAAGAGATGAAACGACACTACACGGGAAGGTATAATATTTGCTGCACAATTAAATTGTGCTATGATGCTCACCCGCGTCAGGCAGCATGTTGAAAAGGCAGACCCCATTGCTCCTGACCCAGACTCTCCGCAGGGGAGGCCCAGAGGCAATCAAAAATTTAAGAAAGCACCTCGTGATAGACAAACTTGGGCCAACAAACCTCCAAAACTTAGTTCAACTATTTATTCTTCAACATTAAACCTGGAATTTACGTAAATTCAACTAAGTTTTTAGAGATGTATAAGTTACACCCTCATAGAAAGAAAGATGTGATTAACGGAGCCAAAGGAGTGAAAAGTCCTGCTTGCACTCTCCGTCACATTTTCCCTATTGTACTATATTAAAATATATCTAGTAAAATTGTCTTTTTGACGGAAAGAAAGAAAACTAAAGTTTATTTGAATTCTAAGAGTTCTCCACTTTGTATGGAACTAGATAGCCAAGCAACTTAGAAAGGAGTCTAGCATTTGGACTAGATGAGATAAATAAATATGTGTGGACTAGATAAATTTGCCAGATACTGGGGCAGGCTCTGGCATTCCAGTAGCAACAGAAAGAGAAATTCACTCATGGACTTTATAATCTGTCTAGGAGCAGCCTCTTTCAGAACCTACAGACAGCCTGGAAATGGCATTTCGAAACAAAACAACACTTTTGTTCTTTGCTGGAAAAATTTACTGCAAACTGACTTTAGAGTCAGGTAAGGTGTACTCAGACTTCAGAACATCATCCTTCAAGCAGGTGTTGTACGCTATTTATTGGGCTCTACAAGCCTTGATTTATAAGATGAACCATGGATTTGAAGTAGAAGAACTGGGAATGAACTATTTCATAACAAAACCCTAGTGCCTTTCCTATTAGTCCTGTTTTCTCATGAAAATCCTTTAGTTGGAATAAGGCTCACGGCTAATGCCACCTCCATTTTCATCATGTTTCTCCACCTTCAAACATGAACAAAACAACCTTTGAGGTGAGTAAGCATATAGCTGCTCTAAATAAACAAATTAGCCATCTATTTAATTCTGGATTCACCCCCTTACTAACTGTATGACACTGAACAAGTTATGGAAGTTTTCAGCATCTCAGTTTCCTCACCTGTAAAATGAGATAATAATGGAATCAAATTCATAGTGATGTTGTAGGGAGCAAAGGGATAAAAAGCAGATCAACTGCCTGGAATGTGCCTGGGATATAGTAGTGCTCAATGGTAAGTTTTTATCTCTAATGATACTTCTGAACTCTCAGGAGATAAAGTCATAGTCTTAGCAATTAAAGGTCACAGTTTGGATTTGGATTTGGGTTTGACTTCAAAGCTTGTGCTTTTTGTTTAGTATCCTGCTTCCCTTGATTCAGGCATTCATCCAAGGTATTAATTCAGTGCCATCTCTGTATAAAGCACTGGTCTAGGCACAGTGCAAATGAAGGGATGAAAAGACAAGACCTCTGGCCTTCAGATTACAGTTTAGAAGAGAACATGAGGAATGCACATAAATTGTCATTATATAAGGTGGAAGCCAGAGCCATAAGAGATAGATACAGGGAAATTCTGAGGAGATAATAATTAATTCCAGTTGATGGGTGGTGAAGGGCTAGAGGTAGGGGATCAGATGTTCATCACCATGGTGTGGGTTTCAGGCCAGCTACACAAGCAGGCTCCAGCAACAAGAGAAGAATATGGCCTCATGGGGGTTCTGGCTACACACAGCCTAAAATCTCTTTCCCCACTGGCCTGCTGTTCAAGGTGAAGATTCTCAGAAACACTGGTACCAAACATCCAGGTACACTGGGGTCTTTAAAAAAATCCCTCTTGGGGCTTCCCTGGTGGCGCAGTGGTTGAGAGTCTGCCTGCTAATGTAGGGGACACGGGTTTGAGCCCTGGTCTGGGAGGATCCCACATGCCGCGGAGCAGCTAGGCCCGTGAGCCACAACTACTGAGCCTGCGCGTCTGGAGCCTGTGCTCCTCAACAAGAAAGGCCGCAATAGTGAGAGGCCCGCGCACCGCGATGAAGAGTGGCCCCCACTTGCCACAACTAGAGAAAGCCCTCGCACAGAAACGAAGACCCAACACAGCAATAATTAATTAATTAATTAATAAAAAATAAGGAATGATATTTTTTTTTAAAAATCCCTCTTTACCAGGACCCTGAAGACAAAAGTTGAAATAAATGATTCAAATTTATGAGCTAACATTTCTATCAAGCAATGACAGGAGAACCGCATTCCACATTGTTTACAGCAAGAGCTCTAAGGTCCAATCTTGCCAGGTTAGTAATGGAGAAAAGGCAGCACTGCTACCTAATGGTGACTGAGCGGTCATGGAGAGAAAAATCTGTTGGCATCTACCCAAAGCCCAGTAAAGCAGATGGCTATGGACATGAAACCCATCATGACGACCGGCAACTCATTGGGATGCTCTGAGCCGGGAAGGGGCCTGAAAAATGCCCTTCTTTGGCTGCCCTTCCTCATGAAGCATATTGGCAGCGCAGGAGGGGGACAACTGCCTGACTGCTGCCAAAGGGAGAAGAGATGGCCTTTAAAATCTAGGCTACCGCAACCTCCTGGGTAGTCAATCTGGTGCCTTTCAAGCAACCAGAGAGCATCTTAAAGACGTGTGTATGATTTCCTTTAGGATAAATGATATCCAACAGATTCCATTCAAAGCTGGCTCATAGGATAACAAGCCAAGCTCCAAGATATAGAGGGGTCTGAGTCCTCTGTTGTCAGGCCTGGTGTGTCAGGTATGTGTTACCGATTGTTTTACCTTCTTCGGATTCTGAAGCGGGTGGCGTATGGATAACCAAGTGTATTTATGTCTTCTGAGGATAAATGCCATTGAATGACTACGACTGTTAGCTATGTAAATGGTCATTATCAGTAACAATCTACCTTGCAGAAGTTTGCTGATTTGGGGTATTTTTTAAGTTAATGAAGATCCACTTTTTTCTGAAACGTATAGTTTCATTGTACTTATAATATTGCCTAACATTTCAGATACCTTAACCAGTTAGCATTAAAACGTTCATGCACTGCATCACAGCAAACAGATACACAAACATATACACACACACTGCTTATTCTTAATATGCCTTTAAAGTAGACATCTCTGAATCCATAGTAAGTAAAAGACACTGTCAAAAAGCTGACCTGTATTTCAAGAAACAATGAACTGAGTTTCAGTAATAAGAATATCTAATATTAAAAATCACTCTGAAATAAGATAGACATTATTCCAATACGAATTACATTTACATAAAGATTTTGACTACTTGGCCTTTTCAAATCCATTTTAAAGATAGTTGAGAACTTTTCCCTGAAAAAAATAACCACCAAAAAACACTGCTAATGTACCCAAGATGCCCTTGACTTATATTGTTCTTTAAACAAATTCCATAAGATATGTTGTTTTATATGGACGGAATTTTAGAGCAGAGAACCCTCATAGTTATTTCACTTGTTTTAGGGCCTGAAACAGTTTAACCATAAAGGTATCTGATTATTCAATGATCCACCCATGTCAACCAGAAAATGGCCAGTTTGGAGTAGTATCTGATCACAATTTTGCTTAAGAAAAAGAAGCCATAATCAGCTACCAGCTGAAGAAATTATTATATTATTTCATAATAGCAATTAACACTTGACCATATAAATATATACCTTTATGGAGTATTATGTACAGCAAGTATTTTAAAGATGACAATGCCATAATCAAGGAAACCATTAACAATATGTAATTCATTAAAACTGAGATTATATCAAACTATCCCAAAGATATAAAGAGATAAGCATGCAAGTAACATAAATGGTAAGGGATTGAGGTAAGTGCAGGTGAAGTTTGGTTGATAAATAAAAACTCAAAAAGATTTTTATTTACATGCAGCTACTTTTCCAAAGTATATGATCCAAAATCGTTCCCCCAGGAGGTCAAGTAAAACTATCAGGTAAGGTACTGCTTTCATTTCCATAATGGGCAAGAGACTTCTACTCCACTCTTTAGGAGGAAGCTACTCAACTCTATCTCCTTTATCCTCCAAAAGAGTGACTTGTGACCGCTCAGGTACAACCTGAGGGTTTTGGCTCTAGTACCCTTCCTCTGCTGCATCGGTAGGTAGTGAGGGAGGTTGTGGTCCTCCATGGGATGGGCTGGTGTTGGCTGTGCAGAACTAGCTCTTCCTGCTGGCAGGCTCCAAAGTATAGATTTGATGGGAAAAGGAGTGGGAAATCTGGGAGTCCATCTTTCCTAATTCTTTAAGATTAATTTTATCTTTCTCCCAATCCCTGTAAAACCTAACAGGACCAAAAAGTAGACCCCAGGATGCTCTTTGATTTCACTCATCCTTCCTTTGTTAACTGATGCAATAAAGTTGGAAATATGAAATGGGGTTTTTGCTTAATCCTGGTACAGAAAGGTTGAGCCACAGAGTATAGGGCTTATGACCTATTTGAAAACACTTTGATTTTAAATCATCAAGCCCAACTTGTTGGGGGAGTTCAGTAAAATAAAATCCTTCTCAGAATAAACATGCAAATTCCTTGAAAGTAAATTCCTTCCCCCAAGAGTAAACACAGAACATGCTCTAAAGAACACCACCCAATGGTAAAACACAAGGAGCTCATAATGTAGCATTTAAACATAAATACCTCCAGCCAGGATCTTCTCTTCCAATTCTGCCATTTGCTTCTTATAGGCTTTCCAAGCTGCTTCTTTGAAGGAGGGACGAATCTTCTTTCGCTTTATGATTTCCAGGGGCTTTTCAGGGATGTTTTGGTTTTCATCTTCTTTTATTTTCATTTCAACTGATGTTTCCTTTAAGGGTTCCAATCCCCCTTCACTAGCCACATCATCTTCCTGCCCATCATAACCCTCATCTTGTGGGGTTTCATAAGGTGTTTCATATGAAGGGTGATCATATTCCTGAATTTGTTCATCTGATTCAGTAATACTAGTCCTGTTTTCTAGCTTAGCAAGGACTTGTTCCATCACTTCAACATAATCTGTTTCATTATCAGCCGCTGGTTCACTATAGTCCTCCTCATGCTCTGCTTTGTAGTAATAAGGCTCTGTGTAGACATCAGAGTCAAGCGTGGTACTTGATTCATTTGCAGTTGACTGGGATAATGTTCGAAATCTCCCGATTAAGGAAGAGCCGCTGTCCTCATACCCACTGAGACTCTGTGTGCTTTTGTTCCATACCACTTCCAAGGCTGATTTAGCCCTCTGTAGTGTGGATCCAAATTTTGGGAAGCTGAAAGCCTTATCAGTAAGGTCAATGCTTAATCGACTATGCCAAGATTTGGGTGGGGCATCCTCTGAATCATCACTTTGCAATTCACTTTGACTTCGATACATCATGGACAACTGCCTTTGGTTTTGGTACAGCTCATTAGAATTAGCTTCCTGATAAGAATTATATTGGCCAACCCACTGTCCTTGTGGTTCATTATCCAACCCAGGGCATGGAGATGAGCTGTCATCTTGGGTTAAATCGTAGCTCTCAGAGTCATCGTGAAGGACACTGTGGCACTTTCCCAAGTCTTCTAGGTCTTTATGGTAAACATCTAGTTGTTGATCAGATAGACTGTTTGTGTCATAGTCAAAAACTTCCTGGGTGGATGAGTCTAAACCTAAATCAGCTCCTTGCTCTACTTGATTCCACTCCTTCCATGGAGAAAGATCTTCACGTAAAGAGAGCTGAGAATCACTGTAGTGACTCTGGTCTCCAGATGCACACACCATGCTATTACTCACTCCACTGTCCACAGTTTCTGTGTTCTCAATTTCACTCTGTACTTGGACACCCTGAGAAGCCCCATTCAAACACTGATCCTGAGGGCTGTCATACAAGGTAGGCGTGCCATCCTGTTTCCTCTGCCAAAGTTCCCGGTCTGAAGACGACAGGAGGGAGCTTCCATTAGTTCTAGTGAAAAACTGATTTTCTGAAAAATCCTCCGAATAAGATTGACACAATCTGGAAAAGTCTGATTCAGAACGACTAAGTTTAGTGGTGAAAAAATCACTCTGTGAGTGCCAGAGAGGTGTTGCGTCTGCATAATAGGTTGTGGTTTGCTTTGCCAAGTTATCCGATTCTGGCAAATACAAGGAAATTTTATCATATTCTGATTTATTTGCAATTCTGCTGCTACTAGAAGTTTTATTCTTGGCTCTAGCATTGTGTGATTTTGAACTTGACTTGGAAGCACTTCCTTTTGTTGGAAACTCTGACTTGGAAAGCACAGCATAACTGTTTCTATTGAGGTCAGATTCCAGCTCTCTATCACTGTCATCAGGTGACTGCCAACTGTTCTTCTTGATTTTGGGCTCTGGAGTAGACAGCTTTATATCCATGCTCTCATATGTCTGGGAGGATGGTATCCCTCTCTCTTTTCTTTCTTTGATGTCATGAGTAAGAATATCTGTCGAGATTCCGATGCCTGTTCCTTTGAGTTTATATGATTTTTTTAAGACGGAATCCCTTTGCTGAGGGGTTTCAAAATACACAAGGATGGGTCGAGGCTTTGCATTGGGGCAATCCCTTTGGTGTCCTATCCTCTGAGCAAATTCAACTTTAATAGCATTTGGTGCATCTGAAAAACCCATTTTATCTATGAGAATTTGGTACACTACACTTTCAATGTATTCAAATCTTTCTTCGGGCACATTTAAGAATCTCAGGCTTGCCTTGCTACCCATGTGACCTAAATGTTTAATATAATCATGGATGTCTCTGGTTTCCCTCCGAGACTGGACAAACCCTGTACGGAGCTGCTCAATTTCACTTTGTACAACCTCCACGCTGCTGGAGATCTCATCGATAGAATGCTTGAGAGCATTGACATGCCCTCGGAGTTCAGAAAGTTCTGTTTCAATCTGACTTATTCCCTGAAGTTCCTTAAAGATCATTTCCATGACATCCTGTGTTTGGCTAATGCAGCCAGAGGAACTGAATCCGGCCTCCAGGGCACTGGTCTTTGGGTTTCGGGCAGTTCTGTCCAAAGATTTGCTTCTGATTCCCCAGGTTTTCTTCACTGTGCTCAACTCTGAATCCGAGGAGACACACTCTTGACTCTTTTTCCATTTCCTCAGTTTGCGTAAAGCTCCTAGTTTTAAGCTATGCAGAGTGCGTTCCCCATCGGAGCTCCCTTCTGAGGGTGCCAGGCTGCTTGAACTCTTCCTGTTGCGTCTAACTGGCATCGTGTGTGTTGACTGTGCCTGGTTTTCTGTACTGCTCCTTAGTTCACTGAGTGATTCTGAGTAGGCACTCTCGATGGAAGATAACTCCTGAAGGATATCCTCATTCTCACCACTGGTTATATGAATATTTTTCTGGAGGCCATTGGCAATAGCTACTCGGTAGCTGAACGTGGGGGAGAGGGAAAATTCTTTGCTAGCCTTGTCTTCTTCAGTGGATAAGTTGCGAGGGGATGAACACTTTGCAATCTTCTTTACAGTGCTTTTCAAGGTATTAGAAAATTTAGGGGGTTTGGTCTGGCCAGCAATAAGAATGTCTTGATCCTTTTTCAGCTGACGATTCTCTTTTTTTTTTGTTGTATTTCCCAATTTCTTTGCAAACATTCCTTTGCAAAGCTTATGGATGTAAGGTAAAATCAGGCTCTTGAAAAGATTAGCCACCATGGAGAGCAATTAGTGCAAGCTTTTCTGCCCCAAAGAAGTAAATAAGGTATCAGGATGGAAATCTGTAAATCCAAGGCCAGCATCACTGTTCAGATGTTCTGTGAATCACTGAAAATAGCAGGAAGAGCCGCTGTGTCTCTGCCACAATGTCAGTGTCCTGGGAAAACCAGAAGCCAAGCTCCATTTATGAAAGACATTCATTCACTCTTGGAGGAGGGGTTTCGTGAATCGCTTTCATTTCCACATAACTTCATGCAGTACCTAAAAGAAAGGAACGTTAAAATGAATATCAGAATTCAATCCTAGATTTACCCCATTTCCAACATTTTTCAAAGCTATTCAAGATACACAATGTGTGAAAAATTGCAGAGGGGACAGGGAAATATCTGAATTTCAACACAGTTACTTTTAAAACAATTAGTTAAAGCAAATCAGAACCAATAACTATGTTTAAATTATAATTTTTTTTTCCTAAATCACTTATGGGTGGACACAATTAAAATACTAGTAAAGGTAATAATAATTATTTAGAAAATGTTGTGTAAGGTGACAGGCAAATTTAAAAAGCTATATTACCTGCATGGTCTTATCATTTCCACTTTATATCTTTTCTTACAATTATATTTACTTCTACAAACATAAGCATTTCAGTTTAAATGTATTCCCCCCACCTCAAACATTTAAAATTCATCAAATTAATATTACCCATGTAGGTAAGATCTTTTTTATTCGGATAATCTTGTTATTCTAGGTATTCAATGATTGATAATTTCTTAAATGATGACTAAAGTCATTCAAGTAAGAAAACATTTCATGTGATGACAGAAATCCCAAGAGAAAATACATCTCGTATAGGCATCAAATTTGTCAATGGAGTATCATGAATTGAAAAAAGTAGTTATATCAAGTTTAGGCATTGTAGTAACAATAACAACACAATAGGAAAATATATTGGAAAATGAGGATAACACATCTCAGTTCTGAGAGGATGTGCCTTGAGAAAGCAAAGCCACCTCAGGCAACCAGTGCAGCCTTGTGGCAGGTGGCAGGAAACCCAACCCCAGGGCTAGGACCATGACTGAGGATAGAACACCAAATCACAAAAACAAAATTGTACCACAAATGAAACATGTCTAAAGATAATCAAACACTGGTCGAATATAACTCATCCTATGATTTGGTATTTTATAATGCAAATGACCACACAAGTAAATCATGTTTGTGCTAGCTAGTTTTTTGAATTACATGAAGAAGAAGACAGTTTACATTAATTTTGCTGCTTTACCAGCACTGTGCCTTGTATGTGGTAGGTATTCACACACGGTTTTGTTGAACTGAACTTACTATTTTATCACTGAAATATATCACAGAATAATAGTAATGACCAAAAGCCTTTGTTGCTATCAAAGTATGGATTTGGGTAGATAAATAATCTATTTAATTCTTTAAAGAATACATCACAACTGCACATTGTTTTAGGAGCCTGATGTCCATCAGCTCCCTCCACTTGGAAATCTGCCAATTTCACTTTACTAGGGTCCTGCAGGGACTTGAGGAATACATTATCTGGCCAGGATCCAAGCTTCATAAGAGATAGGGCACTGCAATGAGAAAGGGAAGCAAAAAAGATGGAGGAGAGAAACAGACAGACTCTAAACCCATGTCTTCCGGGTTTCATAAGCTGTTAGAGTCTAATTCTGCTTGTCTGAAACAATTTGGTATTCATTCAGAATTACATGCCATGTTTTCTACTAATAAAAATTGCAAGAAATTAATTCCTGAATTAAATTCAAAAAATATTTATTGCATTCCTATGTGACCTCTCCTTGTGGGGAAAAAAAAGACTTTAGAAAGTTAAGTAATGGAGATATATGTATACATAGAGCTGATTCACTTTGTTGTACAGCAGAAACTAACACAACATTGTAAAGCAATTATACTCCAATAAAGATGTTAAAAAAAAAAAAAAGAAAAGAAAGTTAAGTAGCAGTAGGGTAGATAAATTATTTTAAAACCAACTGTGATAAAATAAATTGTTCCACTAATCACTCAATCTAAGATCCTGGGTCTCTCAAACCTGGAAACAAATACCTGCTTTTTATTTAAATGAACGCAGCAATTTTGTCAATGCCTCTAAAGTTTTCATGAAATTGTGTCTAGACTTATTGACCTGCATTACTAGTTCAGAGCTATTGCTCTAGACTATAACGGTTGGAAAAATTTTGAACAGGAAAATTCAATCTACACTGAAGCCCTGCTTCAAAACACAAACCCGTGGACATGTGGGCATAGCTGCACAGACGAACTCACTTGCTCTGTATTCCAACCATACAGAACAGCTTGTTATTCACTACAGGCTCTACGCTCTTTCACACCTCAGCAACTCTTCTATTCTCTCTACCTAGAATATCATTCATGTCTAGCTCTTCCTATCTGTAAAAATTGTGTTTCAACTTCAAAATCATTTGTCCAGTGAAGTCTTCACTGACCACCCACACTGAGCTTTTCTCTCTCTTGGCCACACTCTCCCACAATCCAGTGCATAAGCAATTCGAATTCTTCTGTATTATAATCTCATTTCTGTCTCCATCCACTGGACTATGTCCTCTTTAAGGGTAAGACTATGACTTGCCCAATTTTAAACATCCTGAACCCAGGAGACATAATAAACATTCAATAAATGGTTATTGAAGAATTGGTCCAAAAGGTACAATGTTTCAGTTATGCAAGATGAATAAGCCCTGGAGATCTACTGTACATCGCAGTGCTGTTAGTTAATAATACTGTATACTTAAAATTTTGCTAAAAGGGTAGATCTTATGTTGTGTTCATATCACAAAATAATAATAATTATAAAGAAGGAAAGGCAGGAGGAAACTTTGGGTGATGACAGATATGTTTACAGCATAGATTGTGGTAATGATGGATATGTTGATAGCATAAATTTTGGTGATGATTTCACAGATGCATACTTACTCCAAATTAACCCACATTTCAGCTACTTATTAATGTCTTCACCTGGTTGTCTAAAATTAAACTCCATACAACACCTAGTCATTTTCCCAACTTAGTCTCAACTAATATCATATCATCATAGTTATTCATTTACCCAAGACATATACCCAGGAATCATGCTAGATTCAACATGATCCATCCCATATCCATACCTGATGTATGTCCCCTTATCCCACTAGTGATGCCTTAGTTCTGAACGCCACAATTTCTCATCTGGACTACTACAGTTGTAACCTATATGGTCTTCCTAGCTCTAATTTGGCCCTTCTCTCAAATCCTCCTCTCTAAAATTAATATATTTAAAAGATATAGGGCTTCCCTGGTGGCGCAGTGGTTGAGAGTCCGCCTGCCGATGCAGGGGACACGGGTTCGTGCCCCGGTCCGGGAAGATCCCACATGCCGCGGAGCGGCTGGGCCCATGAGCCATGGCCACTGGGCCTGCGCATCCGGAGCCTGTGCTCCGCAACGGGAGAGGCCACAACAGGGAGAGGCCCGCATACCGCAAAAAAAAAAAAAAAAAAAAAGATATAATTCCTTCTACTTAAGACATTACCTTTCTCAGCAGTTTCATTTCCTGTCACTCCCCCAAGCACATCTGCCCAAGGCACTGAAGTAGTAACAGTTCCCTGATTACCGTATTGTTGCCTCACCAATATGTCCATGCTGTTCCTTCTGCCGCCATCCCTTTCCCCTTCCCTCTATCCCCACATGCCTCACTCATGAATATCTCTATATATTCATCTATGTATCTTAGATCCAGCAGGGATCAGCCTCATCTTGTTGGACCTCTTCAGAGCCCAGCACTTCCTCCTCTGTGCTCCCACAATACCTTGAATGCACCTTTGTTATGGTAACTTACAATACAGTAATTATCTATGTGAAATATTTTATTTATATGTCTATCTCTCAAATCTGACTGTGATTTGAAGGGCAGGGGCTATGTCCTGTTTAACTTGAAATATCTACGTTACTTGATATGTAATCGACTCATAATATTTGCTGGACAAATGAATAAATATATGAACAAATGAATGAATGGAGAAACAACAAGCCCATGAATTACTAGATAAACAATAAAGACACAAAGAAGCCTGAACTAGCTGAACTGGGCCTTAAATGATCCAGAGAAAGAAAATCAGTATAAGCAGAAGGCAAGCATAACAAACATTCATGTCGTGTCCAAAGATGGAGAAGCACCCACCTTGGAGAGAGATGGGGACTAAAGGGAGATGGGTCTGGATGGGCAAAACCTAAACAGAATGTGAAAAGGTTTGAAACTTAGGTTTAGAAGTGCTATTTGATGAGGAGGCACTAACGGTTATCGGTTTTCAGCACGGCCTCTGGATTCCGATTACCTGCATTGGAATTCCAGTTCTCAGACATATTACAATAGTTGTATGAGCTTGAGAAAGTCACTTCTATACTGCCTTCACTTGTACATTTATTAAATTGTGACAGAAATAGTACCTCCTCATGGGATATCTGTGATGAGTTAACACATGTGAAGTTCTTAGAACAGTATTTAGAACAGAGCAAAGCCCAGTACATATTAGTTGTCATGAGAACGAAGAAAGCTGTTGAAAAGATGCAAGAAGTAATGACAGAAGATTCATAGTGTGGTATCTCTTGTGAAAACTAAGATAGGTAGAAGTAGGAGGAAACTTAGGAATCCTACTAGGTTGGAGGATGAGATGAAAAAATATAGCATATATTTTAAAGAAGAAACTGGAGGGGAAATGGAGAATGCTTTATACCTCTATGGTCCAGTGACAATTTTCCAATATTGAAATCTCACCTTCCTAGTCACTGGGTTCTCTCTCTCTCTATCTCTGTCTCCATCTCTCTCTCTCTCTCTCTCTCTCTCTCTCTGTCTCTCTCTGTCTCTCTCTCTCTCTCTCTTACAAAGCCACAGCTGCCTTACTAAGGTTATCGAGTCTCAGATATCAGCCGGGGTACTTCCTTCAGACAAGTGGCCAGGGTAGAGAAGGAAGCTAACATTTAATGAACACCTGTTATGTTCCAGAAGCTTAAACTATCCCAATTAATCCTCACAGAAACCTGTTGAAGAAGACATTATTATACGTCCATTTTACAGATGAAGAAACAAGAGGTTCAAAGAGATTAAAAGATACAGCTGAAGTTACACAGCTAGTAAATGGCACCACGTTATCCTCCCTCCCAATAGCTTCCACTGGAGCTTTATGAAAGTTAACTAAAGCAAAAAGTTATCTTGGGACTTCCCTGGTGATATAGTGGTTAAGAATCCGCCTGCCAGTGCAGGGGAGGTGGGTTCGAGCTCTGGTCCGGGAAGATCCCACGTGCTGTGGATAAACTAAGCCCGTGCACCACAACTATTGAGCCTGCACTCTGGAGCCCACGAGCCACGACTACTGAAGCCCGTGCACCTAAAGCCCATGCTCCGCAACAAAGAGAAGCCACCGCAAGGAAAAGCCCGCGCACCGCAATGAAGAGTAGCCCCCGCTCGCCACAACTAGAGAAAGCCCGCGCGCAGCAACAAAGACCCAACGCAGCCAAAAATAAATAAATAAATTAAATCTACATTAAAAAAAAAAAAGATATCTTGGTCCTTAGTCCTGGGGTCTATGAAGCTATCAGTTGCATGTAAAGTGAATGTTGCCAGCGGTAATTGACGTAAGTCCTAACACCCGCCACATACAAATCCACATACCTACTCTCCTCTCTAAAGTTCTTTTTTTAAAAAAATGGGAGCAGCCCAGATCAGGACAAAATCAGCATCAGTATGAGGTATGTGGGAGGCAAAGGGATTGAGGAGGGATGGGGAGACCAACATATCATCACATGATTCTTTACTTGAATTCAAAATCTCATATTTACCCTCCAGTTGTATTACCTTTCATTATACAGCCACACATTCTTTTCAGTAACGAAGTTTGGGGGTAAGATTTAAAGTTTTGGGAAGGAGGATTTTGAAAAAGATTAAAACACTAGACTATTAGGAGATGCCTTAGTAATAATATTTAATTATTACTTACTGTGTGCCAAGCACTGTGTATGTAATTTTCTAAAATTTACCTCATTTCACTTCATTCCCATAATAATTGTGTGAAATTAGTATTATTATTTTCCAGAAAAGGAAGCTGAGGTTTAGCGTTTTGAGGAAACTTGCCTTAATATATGCAGCTAACAAGCAACACAGCCTCGACTCCAGGCCCCAGATTTGGACTGCAAGAGTATCAACTCCAAATTGCCTATTAGGGTTCAATGGGGAGTAAAATATTTTTTGCCTGTATGTTAACAAATCCATTTTGTAAAAGAGCTATTTAGTATGACTGTAACAGTAGGCATCCCTGTGGGCTAAAAGAGCTAATGAACATTTGAATGGTCAGCTATTTATTGCTAAATCATTACCAAAACTAAGTTAAAGTATTTTCAGATAAATAAACAATTTTCAGCTCCTTATCAAATCCAGTAAAGTAGGTGAACTGGGTATCCAACTGTTAACTTGCAAGGGAGGGAGAAGACAAAGAAGCACGATGTGATACAGCCCTACCAGGTTGCCTTCCCAAGTCCTGCCCTCTCTACTTCAGCGTGATGTATCCTTCACAGGCCCTGAGCTGGATTCCCACCTCTGGTGTGGGAACCTCAGGCTTGCCACCTGCGTTTCTGACCTCCTATTCATTACTATCTGCTTAATCCCTGCTACCAGCCCAGTAGGGAAGTCTCACTCTTAACTGCTCCTTTGTTGGCACTGACTTTGTGTTAAGCATCCAGGACCCTGTTAGGAGGATAATTGATCTCCCACCAGAAGAGAGCAAGAAAGCCTCTGTTTCTCATTACAGCACCTCAGCAGCAAATACCCTCTACTCTCTGACTGCTGGTTTAAGAGACATTTTTCCAAAAATAAATCAGAGAAATATATGAACACGGTTCACCAAATATCTGTTCAACAGGAAATCCTTGGTGCTTTGGAAAACAGCTGACTGGAAGAAATTTCCCATCAGGTGGGAAGGAAGAGGTGCTTCTGCAGAGACAGAGCAAACCTAACCAAT
This sequence comes from Phocoena sinus, assembly GCF_008692025.1. Classification (NCBI taxonomy): domain Eukaryota; kingdom Metazoa; phylum Chordata; class Mammalia; order Artiodactyla; family Phocoenidae; genus Phocoena; species Phocoena sinus. Next base: position 80,636,447 of record NC_045764.1, read on the forward strand.
GCACGGGGGCAGCTCATCAGAGCCAGAAGGCCCGAGGGAAAACAGCCCTGGCCAGCGTGCTGACCGCAAAACTTCATGAGCAGGATCCTTAAAGCACAACAGTGTAACAAACCTGGGTAGCTGGAAATGGAAGGGAAAGCTAGTCACACCAATAGCCACGAGGAGCTGATGAGAGGGACCAGCAGAGGAGCTGGGACAAGGCAGGAGATAAGAAAATAAAAAGATCAAGTTTTAAAAAGCATCTCCTAGAATCTCTTTATTGGATCAATGCAGATTTATAACTGTTTTATATACCTTTTTGTATGAAGGAATAAAAGAATTATATATCTAATGTAACTGATGGTCACAGGGATGACTATGACAATGAAAACTGCTGAAACACAGTAACACCTGAAATGATGTCCTTGTGAACGCTTCATTTTTTGCCTTATGTTAAGGCACAAACAATAAACCAATACATATGAAACTATTTTCAACAAAAATGAGCAAACTTAAGAGGTTTATCCTAAGCTAACAAATTATTTTTTTAATAAATAGAAAGACCCATTTCCCCAAGAATGAAGGCCAAATGATTCATGTCCTCTTTTTTCTAGGTAATAAGATATTTCATGAATTTTTTCATCAAACAACAGCCCATCTACATTTTTATTCACCTCCATTGCTGCGACTTTGGTTTAGGAGTGCACAATGACATCTAGTACTAATAATCCTGTAATTCTGTAATTATTATTTTAATTCTTTGGAACCTACGAAGTACTTTTCTATGTATCAACTCCTGATCTTCTCAGTAACCTTATGAGGATATTATCCACAGTTTATGGTTAGGGGTGGTGAGTCTCATAGATGCTACAGTAGTTACCTGGGTCTCCTGACTCCAAAACTTGGTTCCTTCACTATGATAATGTAACTTCTCCTTACTCTAGATATTTAATATTGCAATAGCTTACTAGCCTCCTAAAGTAATATCCTCTGCTACTCCAAACCATCCCATGAACTGATTTCCATCTAATCTTCCTTAAATATAGTTTTCCTCTTATTCTCCTGCTACAGACTATTGTATACCCTCTATTCTAGGCCTCTTCACGGTTCCGTGGATACACTAAGCTTATTCCTCCATTGTCACTTTTATTCCTGTTCTTCACCCTGCCTAGAATGTCCTCCAACTAATCTAGCCTCAATCATTTAAGTCAGATCAAGACTAATCTTTTCTGCAATAGTTTCTTTAACTACTTAGTCATGTTTTCTTTTTCATATATCCCATATAGTCTAAACCATGATACTCAGTCTTTCATCATTCTTCTAAACTATTTACCAAATAGCTCTTGTACATGTTTTTCCATTTGTTTAATGCTTATTATATGCTTTACTCTGTCTCGAGTCCTTTGTAGAGATTACTACATTAATGTTTGTTTATAATATCTGCGGTAGGTATTGTAATTGATTCCCACTTTGCAGATGAAGAAACTGAGAACCTGAGTAGCTGGCCCAAAGACACACAGCTACGAAGTGATGCAGCTAGAAATGCAACCCAAACTGACTGGCTTCAGAGTCCTTTCTCATAAACACCAGGCTCCACTGCTATGCCCATAAGAGTCAACCTTAGAGAAAAAAGTGGTCACCTATGTAACATGTTTGAAGAAGAACACCTGCCTCAAGAAGAAGCTATAATTAGGGCTTTATCACCTTTGTTTAAGATTTGGTCTTTCATGAAATGCAAATCTCACCAAGGGGCTCCAAGGTTTTAAGGCATATATCACTTTGCATCTTGGTATAAAAGGTTTATGAGACCATTCCTCGAGAGCAGAGGGAACACAGAAAAGCATGGAGTTGGGGAGAGTCTCCCACCAAAGGAGACAAGTAGTAGGATAGGCCAGATAGGAGAGACTTGAGGAGCCTTTAAGTCTTGCCTGCTTACTGTCTTGGCCATGGCCTGGCCCTATTCCAGCTAGAGAACACACGTCTGGAGAATAAGAACTAGGTCTTTTTCAGTCTTTGCAACTTCTGCCCACAGACATGTACAGAGAGCAGAGCACAGGTACACTGGCTACAGATGAGCAACTTAGAATGATGTCATTTCAGAGACAAGTTGTTTTAGTTTACTTGGTTTTTATCCTCACAACTCACCATTACTCCTTTTATTTCCCCCCAACTGAAGCAGACGTGGAAACTCAATGAATATAACTGATCAGAGCAGAGGCCCTTTGGTTGAATTAAAGAAGCCGTGCTGGGGCTTCCCTGGTGGCGCAGTGGTTGAGAGTCCGCCTGCCGATGCAGGGGACGCGGGTTCGTGCCCCGGTCTGGGAGGATCCCGCATGCCGCGGAGCGGCTGGGCCCGTGGGCCATGGCCGCTGAGCCTGCGCGTCCGGAGCCTGTCCTCCGCGGCGGGAGAGGCCACAGCAGTGAGAGGCCCGCGTAACGCATAAAAAAAAAAAAAAAAAAAAGAAGCCGTGCTGAAGTCTTACTTTACCTGCTGCTTCCACACTAGCTACAGCCCATACAGACCCTCTACAGGTTCCTAGGGCTTGGAGAGTACAGTTCAAACAGCCCTAATCCTCAAATGTGCACAACGTGAAATGAAAACCCAGAAAGGTCAAAACACTTGCCCGAGTTCCAACAGCAGAGCTGGGACGAAAATGCAGGTCTCCTGCCCCAACTTCACTGTTTTTCTCCCTGTGCTGTGTTGCCCTCCTCTAAAGCAATCACATCCATAGGGCTGGCATCTTCCTACCATGGCAACATTCTGTGATGCAGTAATCTAACTCTATCCTTAAATGATTTGACTTTGACCTTGATTCTCTGTAGTCAACATCTGTAATTTTCTGGAGCTAGAAAGTCTTTTGATACTAAAAGAGGTTTCTGTAAGAAAATCTTATGAGCAATTTTGACATGTATTGGAATTCTTACTTGGCACTTAAGCCGTATAAAGGAAGTCCACTTAGGAAAAACACCATCCTGGAGCAAAAGTTGCCACTGATTCTAACGTTTCCCATGTCTCTGTCCCACCAGGCTGGCTGGACACATTACCAGCCTAGCATCCTGTACCAAGGCAGGGCCTCAGATCCCTGTGAGAGCAAATTACACACCCCCATCTAAGCTTCCTAAGCACTTTTTGCTATCTTCATCACTCTGTCTTCAATATTTTTCAACGATTAATCCTTAAAAAAATCCTCACAAGGTAAAATATTACTCTCATTCTAAAAACAAGAAAACTGAGACTCAAAGACCCTAATGACTTACTTACTCAAGTGATGGGGCTAGAATATGAACAATATAGGTGTGGTTCCCAAACCATACACAGCACACTGTTCAAGCAGGTTGACGTCAGTTCTATCAGGGAGCACTTCTGCCCTTGGTGAATAGAAGGCGTATTCCATTTGGTGCCCAGCTGAGCTCCAACATACACTATTCATTATGTTAGGGGTGGGGCATGGGATGGAGGCTTAAGCCGGACCGCCTACGGTGAATCCTGGCTATGCTTCAAGCTAGCTGTACACAGTAAGCAAATTGTTTAACCTCTGTGTCCCTCGGCGGACTCATCTGACACATGAGAAAATAACAGTACCAACTCCCTCATGTTGCTGTAAAGATTAAGTAAGAGAGAATTAGAGGAGTGCCTAGAACCACAGAAGTACTCAGAAATGTTAGTTATTATTTGTTTCTACAAATACCAATAAGATCCCAATCTGAGCAGACCTTTCCTCTACCCCCATTTCCTTCCTGACTGTAGGACAGCAAAGAAAAGCCCATTGTAACAAGCCCCTCTCTTAGAGTTTTCATTTAGAGTGCAAACTGCCCAATGTTTTTTCAAGGTAGAGTAAGAATCATACTAATTCTGAAGGCCTGTGAGGAAGATAAAAATGTGTAGTGTTATATACAGTTAAAAGTTATTCCTTTTAAAATGTTACATGCTCTATAGGAGTGGATGAGAAACTTGCAACAATGATTTTATTGTATTTTATTGATTCTAAGCCATGCATATTTTCATATTTCAACGTTTCTGAAACTGGGATTGAGACCACAGATATTTCATATTCCTCACGTATAAACCAGGAATTATATTACCTATGTCCGAGGGGTGTTTGCAAGATGTGTAAGATTATGTGATAATGAGAGTGGACACATCTGTCGCATTTCTTGGTGAGGCAGTGTTTGGTTTCATTACTATCCACTTTCTTCTTTATCACTCCGTCCCTTACTTCAGCAAAATGTTATTTAAGCCAAAACTCATGAAGGCAGCCAGAGTGTCTTCAGTTCCTTACTTGGCAAGTTGGATTCTAGGTCCAGGTCAATACCACCTTGCAGAAGTCCTCTGATGGCCCAGGCAGGAGTTAATGTGTCCCTCTGTCTGTATCACGAGCCCACTTGGACACCACAGATACATTCTCTGAACCACACACACACCTGTACTACACTGCATTACATGTATTATAGCAATAGCATGAGGTAATACAATCTCTCATTTCTGCATCTGTCTTCCCTAATGGAATGTACCAGGGTGCCTGATATTTAATAGTCGTTTAATTAATTTTCAATGGGAAAAAAAAGTAATGAAGAAATGTACCAATATTTTATGAACTGTCACTGATCTGTTCAACCATAAACAGAACTCGACCTAAATGTTAGTAGGGTGTCAGGGGAGAGGATTTATCCTGTTCTTAATACAAATTTAATACCCTCTTGGATGAAGTAATTATCACACATTCTGAAAAAGTAAGGTTCAAATTTATAAGATATTATTGAATTTCTACAAGAGTTGCCTATACCATAAAATATTTCAGCCAAAAATATGCCTTATGCTAAAATTACACTGAATATATCTCTAACAAGAAATTATGATTATTGCTGGCAAACTGGTACACTGATCAGATGTCCACATGCCTAATTAATGAAATCTAAAGAGCTCTGCATCTTGGGTGTCTCAATAAAAATCTGTTCACAAAGTATTCTTCATAGATGATTAGGCGCTGCTAGCTTATTTTGCTCATTTTTATGGTTTTCGATCTGTCCAAAAAATTCACTGTAATAGCAAGAGCATATCCTTAAAAGCAATACAATGGGTTAGTAGTCAGTGACAATTTCAGACTGATTTCTAACTAACCAGCAGGCGCATGGAAATGTATTCTATAGTATTAATTATCAGGAAATGCAAATTAAAAACCAAACTGATATACCATTTCATACAGATGAAAATGGATAAAATTTTAAAAGCCGAGTTACATACCACATTCTGGAGAGTATGTAGAGCAACTAGAATTTTTATGCATTAAACAGGACGATGTTAAAGAATATAACCACTTTAAAAACTTTAGCAGTTTTCTTATAGAATTAAACCTACACTTACACTACGGCCCAGCAACTGCATTCCTATGTATTTACCCAAGAGAAATTAAGACATATTTTCTCAAACAAACGTATAAGAATTTCTATGCAGCCTTATTAATAATAGCCAAAAGGTGGGAAAATATCCATTAGGAGGAGAAAGGATACACAAATTACAGTATTTTAAAATAGTGGGACTTCCCTGGTCGTGCAGTGGTTAAGAATCTGTCTGCCAGTGCAGGGGCATGGCTTCGAGCCCTGGTCCGGGAAGATGCTACATGCCACGGAGCAACTAAGCCCATGCGTCACAACTACTGAGCCTGCGCTCTAGAGCCCGTGAGCCACAACTATTGAAGCCCACATGCCTAGAGCCCGTGCTCTGCAACAAGAGAAGCCACCGCAATGAGAAGCCCATGCACCGCAACCAAGAGGAGACCCCGCTCGCTGCAACTAGAGAAAGCCCACGCACAGCGATGAAGACCCAACATAGCCGATAAATAAATAAATAAAAATTTTAAAAATACAATAAAATAGTGGAGCACTAATCGGCAATAAAATCAGAATGAAACACTATTACACATGAATCTCAAAACGTGCTGAGCGAAGAAGCCAGACAGAAAAGAGTAAATACTCTTCGATTCCTTTTATATTAAGGTCAAAGCAAGACTAATCTATGACAACAGAAACTGAAAATTTGTTGCCTATGAAGGGTGGGGATTGACTTCAAAGAGACATGAGAAAACTTTTGGGGGTGATACAAATGCTCTCTATCTTAATTGGAATAGTAGGTGTGTTCATTTTTTTAAATTCTCTACGTTATAAACTTGAAATCTATGTATTTTACTGTTTATAAATCTCATTCCAGTAAAAAATTATATAAATAAATTAAAATATAGCATGTACTTTGATAATGGAAGTAGCACTTGAGAATCAATTTCCTGGAAAGGTGGAAACTGGTTTAATTGAACTTGGTATGAAAATTAGGACTTTTCTGGTTGCCCCAATTAGACCATGCAGTACTGAAAAATCAGTTGGGCTGTGCACTCAAAGACATAAAAGTCTAAACAGAAAGACATCCTGTTTAGGGAATAAAAGGTCCTTTTGACATCCAGTCTCATCACAAAGGCCAGACTTCAATTCTCATACCTGCTTGGAAATCTAGCTGACACAGAAATGCCTCCGTGACTGAGAACAGATCTAAGTTATCCAGAGATTTAACGTCACCCAGTTGGAACAACTACGATAAGTATTCAGAGAGAGATTTATTTCAGCGCTGAATGTTCACTGAACATCCTATGATACAAGGATGTCTTCCTTCCAAAAGTCGTATCTCCTCCTGTGCTCTTGATTGAATCATCTCTCACCACCTCTAGAATCATGCTCCAGCAACTTCTCTTCCCTTGCTTGTATTTTTTTTTTTACATCTTTACTGGAGTATAACTGCTTTACAATGGTGTGTTAGTTTCCGCTTTATAACAAAGTGAATCCGTTATACATATACAAATGTTCCCATATCTCTTCCCTCTTGCGTCTCCCTCCCTCCCACCCACCCTATCCCACCCCTCTAGGTGGTCACAAAGCACCGAGCTGATCTCCCTGTGCTATGCGGCTGCTTCCCACTAGCTACCTATTTTATGTTTGGTAGTGTATATATGCCCATGCCACTCTCTCACTTCGTCACAGCTTACCCTTCCCCCTCCCCATACCCTCAAGTCCATTCCCTTGCTTGTATCTTAAACCTCTTTCTCTCTACTGGGTCTATCCAACCCAAGCAATAAGCATGTTTATATTCTACCCTATTGTAAATAGAAAACAAAAGGCAGCCTTCGACTTTCCTTCAATGTTGTTACCTCCTCAGGCTACTGTACCTTTCTTCTACCTCACAGGAGTCCTGCTGTTTACTCCCTCATGAGTCGGTCATCTTCAACCTCTTGCTGTCCAGTTCCGGCCCCAGAACTCTATTAAAATTTCTCTTTAACTGGGCATATTGGTACAAAACCTTAATCTTCCCTAACCTCTCTGCTGCATCTGAAACCAGTAACCATTCAGCCTTTCTTTCCACCTCCACGACAATACAGCCTCTCTCTGGATACAGTTATTTTGACCACAGTGGTTACATGATGGAAACTGGGCCAATTAGCTTTTCTATCTTGGGAACTGGGAGTTGGAACATGGAGATTTTGTCAGATCTTTTCAGGCATTTCAACAAGGAAGTGATATAACGTTGTGACCTGACCAATCAACCTTTGATCTTTGGAAAAACTGAGCAGTGAAAACATACTTTCAGAACGACAACAAAAAAAAGCATGCAGACAGGTCATCAAAAGCAGAAATAAGAGACCACAGGGCCACAGAAGGAGCAGATCCTGTGTTTCTGACTGCTCTTTAGGCCTGTGTCTGGGGCCATTATGAGTTTTGTCTAAGGGATTGTGAGACACTAGCATAAATAAGTGTGTGTTCTTCTTTACAAAGAGGCCCTAACAAGGTCCTTCGCTGGTCTCTCTTCCTCTTTTCAGACTTCTTTTATTCCCCTCTCTTCTAACTACCAAATTAGTATGTCTGCATCTAGCTTCTGTTCTCTGCATTAATTCCTGTTTGTTGGTTGATCAGTTTGGTCTGAATGACTATTAACATCTCAAATTCAATATTTAAATTCAATAGTCAACATATTCAAATTCGTCTTCATCCATAAACTACAAAGTTCTCTAAATTTCTTGTACAGTACTAATTAGCAAAACCAACATTCTCTTAGGTGTACAGACTAGAACTCCAGGTTCACCTTTGCTTCCTCTATTTATTTGCCCCAAACTTCTAACTGGTTCTAAATCTTCTGGTCCTAAACTTGACTATTTCTCTCATTATCCACACCTCCTTTCCATTCCAGGAGCTACTGCCTGAGTTCAGGCCCTCATCCATGTTCATTTGAGGTCTTTGCCTTTCTTTATAAAATAAAAATCCACAAAAAATTAAACATTTTTATGGAGGTACTAAAATTTCCCCTCACTGTACTCTAAAGAACACTGTACTCTAAAGAATATATTAAAGAAGGGTAAGCTGGGACAAAGTGAGAGAGCGGCATGGACTTATATATACTCCCAAATGTAAAATAGACAGCTAGTGGGGAAGCAGCCGCATAGCACAGGGAGATCAGCTCAGTGCTTTGTGACCGCCTGGAGGGGTGGGATAGGGAGGGTGGGAGGGAGACGCAAGAGAGAGGAGATATGGGGATATATGTATATGTATAGCTGATTCACTTTGTTATACAGCAGAAACTAACACACCACTGTAAAGCAATTATACTCCAATAAAGGTGTTAAAAAAAAGTATATATTAAAGAACATATATTCACTTAATCCTCACCACAGACTTTTACACTTAACTACTGATATGACTTCCTAGCTGTTCTTCTCACCTCGCTGACTGTACATAACTCTAGATGTGTCCTTATTCTGTAGTAAAAGTGAGAATTTTAAATTCTAATGAATGTCATACAGCCTGCCAACAGAGCAAAACTTAGATGCTTACATAATTAGCATCCTCCCTCCCTTCCCCTTTGAGAGTATTAGATTCAGTGCAATTCTCCTCATTCAATGGAACTTCATTCGATTCTAACTTTTGGGTGAAAGTCAATTACCTATGCTTCAGAGCATGTAAGCAAAATGGGTGTGGCGATTATAAATTAAAATTAGTGTTTCATTAAAAAGAGGGGCAATTTCATCCTTTTCCTCTATCACAGGGTATATTTGAAGTAAATCTATAAACAAATTATTTCAAACTGCCTAATAGCAAGACATCTTTTAACTTCTCCAGCAAAAATAGAGCACATTCTATATAATAAGCAATACATGCCCCCAATAAAGAATTCAACATAACAAGTTCACTTCTTTAAAAATTTCTTATATTTTTTATTATGGAATACTAAATTATACATGGAAATTCTCTTCAGTTTAAAACGAAAACATGATTAGCATTGGCCAGCTCTTACTTCAAAGAACATCTGGGAATAAGTAATCACCAGAGAAGCAGTTGTTAACTTGATCTATGACAAGTCTAGATGCTGGTATAATTGAGATAAGAAAATAGGAAGAAATTAAGAAGGCAATACAAAAATTTTTATATCTCAAATAACCACAGACGTACAATATATAATGTCTATCGAAATTCAAGTTTTCAAAAACCCCTGTTCACAAATGAAGGTAAGCCTTTCCTCCCTCTCATAAAATTACACTAAGATTCAGTCTCTGGTTGTACCTGTGTTTACCTGGCCCCTTGACTCAGCCCAGACCCTTTCCTTAGGACTTGATGACAGCTAGAAAGAAGAGGCTCAGAGCAATGATGTAGGAAATTAGAGAGATGATCTCTGACAACAAGGAACCACAATCTGCTAATTTTTAATACATTTAAAAATATAATCTAAATATAAATTTAAAAAAATTAGTAGTGAGAAAGCCTTCTGAGTAAACTGCTGTGTCATAGAAAAAAGAAGAACACAGAAGGGGTTTCCCAGAGCACATACACTTTCTGTATGTCCTTGATATTAAAATCAAAGTAATCTCGACTATAATATTTGCATTCCAACCTCCCATCCAAGTCTACCCTCAGGATTAAAGGAAAGGTATGGCAGAGCTGTGGTATGCCACACAAACACCCTCTCCAGGACAAAGTCACTCATTCGCCCAAATGCCAAAGGCACGTAGCTGAGTCACTCTCCGAGAATGGCAGAGGCCAAGGGGTTATTGCCCCTCCTCTGGGTCAGCCCACATGCAATGACTAATTGACATGGGCACCCAAATGCCTAGCCCTCTTGCTTTAACACAGAGGCCATCCTAGGATCAGAAGTTCCTGTAGGATTGGCTGAGGCCTCTGTTGCAAATGCATTGTGGCTCAGCTTCACCCAAAAGAAGCTCTGCACATATATCTCTGGTTCATAGTCTGTTTCCCAGGAAACCTGACTTTAAAAAGTTGGTATGGGTCTTCCCTGGTGGCGCAGTGGTTGAGAGTCCGCCTGCCGATGCAGGGGACACGGGTTCGTGCCCCGGTCCGGGAGGATCCCACATGCCGCGGAGCGGCTGGGCCCGTGAGCCACGGCCGCTGAGCCTGCGCGTCCGGAGCCTGTGCTCCGCAACGGGAGAGGCCACAACAGTGAGAGCCCCCCCCCCAAAAAAAGTTGGTATGAAGGGAGTATGGAGGAAGTAGCTCTAAAATGAGATATTTTACCTGAATCCTCTCTGTTGGACTGGCAGTGAGGGCCCAGTCACTGATGCCAGGTAGAAAACTGATAGCCAATGGTGTACCGTGCAGCAGGACAGTTGTTAAAATATTCACTAGTGGTAGACTAGGGTGTGATACCAGAGAAGGAGATGAACTTGTATGTACAACATCTTAAAGTATTTTAGAGGTTGAGGAGAGGAAGTGATCAGCACTGTGAAATAGAATAGCTGTGGCTGGGGCCTCTTAATGCAGTAGAGAAAGACATTGAAAGGCTTAGAGTGATAAGTCAACAATTTAAGGCTAAATGTAAAGACAGCAGACATCCATGTCACCAGATAAAGAAATTCTCACCTCCTGCAGCAGATGCAGAAAAAAGCTGAGCATCAGACCCAGGAATTAATCATAAGAGTGGCAGAGATCCAGAGAATGTTTAATTCTCAACTTAGGCAAGCTGGCTGTGCCAAGGTTGGGGCCTTAATTGGGAAAAAATGGGACTATGAGTCATTTGCTGGGGACATCTGGGTTGATTCACTTGAAACTTTTTAATCCTCAGATTCCCCTGGATCCTCTGAGACTGCAAAAGTGGCCTCTTCCCCGTTAGTGGCTAGTGCTCCACCCTTGCTTAAAGACTTGCGAGAAAATCTGTGCACTCTCCATCAAGATCTACCAAAAATACTCCCATGGACCTCCAGACCGATAACTAGGGAAAAGTCATAACATAATCCAGCTGAATAAAACTGGACTCTGTTAAGGGAGCAAAAAGACAATATGTTGAAGAAATTGAAGGACCTCACCAACATATACGCACCAATAGGAACATATAGGAACTGACAGAGTACTTATGAACTGGATTCTGTGAGTACTAGATCCATGTGGAAGCATATAAAGTTAGATAGGGAAGAATTTACTGCTATTGAAGCAATCTTCTATGATATTGAATTTAACACCCGGCAAAGACCATGGGAGACAGTATTAACACAACTTTACGGTGATTCTTGGAGGCTTGGAAAATGTTATGGTCTATACCAAGTAGAAATAGTATAGCACACAGTAGAAAAAGGGTTTGTAAGTCTCAAAGAAGTGGGTGTACTAGAGTAGATATACTATATAAAGCCAAGGAACTGACCAGCCAAAAAATTTTCCATGGGCAAACACATCATTTTTCAATGAGATAAGTAATGCAGTGGTGAGTTTCCCAATGGCATCATTGAGTATCTCAGTGATGACTATCTTCTATAGGCCAGAGATGTTACAGAACTAGGCTCAAATGACAGTAGCAATAATAGGATCCCCCAACAATTTAGGTGAGGTAGTAGCATTGAACTATCAAAAACAAAGTGGGTGAAACTATCATAACAAACCACAATTGTGGGGTGGCAGCCATGAGGCGACTCAGAGAGAACTATGGAGATGATTAAGAGAATGCAGTTCCTAGAGGCAAGATAGATGCACACCCCTCCACAGATACTGTTTAAATTACATAAGAAAAAAATTATGGATATGTGATTAGAGAATTGAGGACAGCTTCCCCAGTAAGAAGATAAATCTCTTGCCTAGTTTCTGGACCAGAGCCAATACTCAAATCCAGAACCCAGTGACTGAAGGAGAGGCCAGGTCTCCATGAGGTGTGGACCCCACTACTATGACAGATGAATATGGTAATGATTCCCATAGACCTCCAGCAAAGGGCCTTACTTGTATAACCACACACTGGGGAAAAGAGAATATCCAGACACTTTGAGGACTGTGAGACACAGTCTGAGTTGGCATCGATGCTAAGCGAACTGAACCCTCTTTCAGAGTAGGAGCATATGAGAGCAGGTACTAAATGTACTTAGCTCAGCTACGAATCTCAGTGTGTCCACTGGATCCCTGGACTCACCCAGTGATAATTCCTTCAGTCTTAATGCATAAATGGAATGAACACATATGGTAGCTGGCAGAACCTCCGCATTGATTCCTGGGCCTGTGGGATTAGAGCTACCGTAGTGGGGAAGGCGAGTAAATAAAAAACATTATCACATCTTGGGGAATGCAAAGTTTAATATTACCCTTAAGGATTTCAGTGACGGCTGTCTCCATCCTATCCATATTAAACTCATCTCATTTAGTTCACTAGATTTGCCCCTACAAAACCCAGATAGATCCTAGTGGATGACAGTGAACTACCACAAGCTCAAAAAGTAATCATCCCAGTTGCAGCTGGTGTGCAGATGTGGTATCTTTACTAGAGTAGATTAACATAGCCTCTGATACATGGTATACGGTCATTGAACCAGCAAATTTATTCTCTTCTATCCTGAAAAGGAAAATGGTTCAGATGCAGTTCAAATTCAGGTAGGGCAGTCAAGCACGTACAATCTTGTCCCTGGGCTGTGTTTTCCCATCATGAACCACCATGTGCCACCATTTTCTCACCATGAACCAGGACCTAGACCATCTGCGTATTCTGAACATTACATTGGTCCACTACATGGATGATACCCTGTTAATTGGATCTAGCGAGCAAAACATAACAAGAAGGCCTTGATAAAACACATGAGTTTTCAGAAGTAGTCTAGAGGATACCCTGCTATTCCTTCCAAAGGAAAAAATAAATCAACGCCTCTCACATCCGAAGTGTGGTAGTCTCTTCTGGTTCTGGAAGTAATATAATCCATACTTGAAAATACTACTCTGACTCATAAGCTATATGAAAGACTGACATAGTTCAGACCCTATGAAAAGAGACATCCATGGTGAAAAACTTACCTTGTGGAATTTATGATGAACCCCAACAGGATAATGTTGACCCCTGGATTCTGAAGAAAGGTCATGACCTCTGCAGAGGAGACCTATATACTATTTTTTAAAACTTCTCCATCTGCAGCCGGGTCCAAATATGTATGGAGCACTTGAGCATGTGACATCACTTGACCACGCTGCCAGAACTACCTAACATGAGCTGAGTTCTGTCTCACTCACCAAATCATGAGATTGGGTGAACCCAATAGCAATCCACTGAAAAATGGAAATGGTATATCTGCGATTATCAGACAGGACCAGGGTCACAGGGCACAAGTGAGCTGCATGACACAGACTCTGGACATTCACTACTATTCACCAGTGTCTCTCCCTCAGTGTGTGGGTATACGTATGTGTGAGTGTGCTTACTTCCCTGTTGGAAGATATCCCTTGTTAGTGGCTAAGGGAAGAAGAAAAACATATCTGACCTTAGTGCATGGACAGGTTGTCTAGTATGTGGGTATCTCAATATGTGGATAGTCCACGAAAATGGACTACTGCTACACTATCCCACTCGACATGGCACTGAAGGACAGCAGTGAGGGAAAATCCTCCCAACAGGTAGAATTTGGGGTAGGTTACCTGATCATCCACTTTGTTGGAAAGAGAAGTGGCCCATGGTAAGAATATACGTGGACTCATGAGCAGTGGTGAATTGCTTGCCTGATTTCACAGGACCCTGCAAGAAGAAAAATTGGAAGATCAGGTTCAAAGAAACCTACAGAAGAGGCATGTGGGTGGATTTGAGGGGAAGAGCTCAAAGTGTGAAATTTTTGGAGTTGCATGTTATGGCCACCAGAGAGTATTCACCATGGAAGTAGCAATAAATAAGCAAGTAAACAATGATTTGACCAAATGTGGTTGAGATAGAGATTATGCATGGTCTCAACAGCATGGGCTCCTACTCACCAAGGCTGAGCTTGGTACTACTGCTGATGAATGCCCAACCCTCCAGCAAGAGAGATCGACGCTGAGTACCTGATACAACGTCTTTCAAGAATATCGACTAGTCACTCGGTAGCGATTGATTACGTTGAACTTCTACTCTGGAAAGGGCAGTGCCGCACTCACTGGAATCAACACAATTCCAGATATAAATTTGCCTTTCTCACCCACGTAATTTCATCTTCGACCAAGGGGACTACTTTAAAGTAGTGGTTGTACAGCCGTGTGCTTACCATGGATTCCACTAGTTCTATGACATACCACATCAAAACCCAGAAACTTCCAGCCTAATAATTTTAATAATAGTAGCCTTTGAAAACACATTTGAAGTGCCAGCTTAAAAATGATACCCTCATGGAGTGGGGTACCATACCACAGAATGCAGTGTATATTCTAAATCCATGACCATCACACGGTATTGTGCCCCCAGTAGATAGAATACATGGGTCTGGAAACCAAGAAGTGGCCCTGCTTATTATCACTCTCAGTGTCCCAGTTGGAATATTTGTACTTCCCATCCCTACAACTTAGGTTTCTCTGATTGTAGAGCATCTGACTCCAAGAGTGGGACCGCTTCTGTTAGGACACACAGTGAAAGAACTATGAAGTTTTAAAATATGGTTTCCATTTGGTCTCTTTAAACTTATGGCAGGAGGAATTGACTCTGATCATTAGGAGAATGTAGGGCCAAAATTACATTATGTAAACAAGGAGGAACACATCTGGCATCCAGAAAAGCCACTGAGGAAACTCTTCACAATCGCCTGCCAGATTTGATGGTAAATGGGTAAGAATGGCAAGATGATTGAGGTCTCAGATCATTCAGGGATGATAATCTGGGTCACCCCAGGAGGTAAGCCAGCTAGACCAGCAGAAGTGCTAGCCATTGGTAGGAGACACCTAAAATGTGAGGTGTAGGAGGAAGATGATGCGTTGTGGTCTTCAGGGCAGTTGCGATTACTAGGGCTGTAGCTCATTCTAATAACTTTGTTCGTGTAAGCTTCCCCGGGATAATAGACCAGCAAGCTATCCCAGATGGTTAACTTGAGATATGAAGCAAGAGTGTCTGAGAGGCACACAGGGCAGACTATAATGGATGCTAGAGTGTGATACCTTCAGGACCAAGGTACACATCCCCTGAGTCAACCCCTGGAATGGCCCTCAGCTGAAGGGAGTCTTGGTTCCTGGATTGGCACCGACACCAGTTCACAGGTTTCCACAATGTCCCTAAATATGCCCTAGTTTTGATCTTCAGACTATGTGACTCCAGGTCTACAAAATATTTTTTCTTTATTGTCACAATATATCGTAAGTAGCAGAGACAGCTAATGGGTAACAAATATTAATAATAGTAGTTGCCATTTAATATTTGCTTGCTCTGTTCCAGGCACTACGCTGAGTATTTTAAAAGTTATCTCGTTAAATCATGGAAACAATCCTCTAAAAAATGTACTATACTATTCCTGCTGTAGAGAGGAGGAAACCATGGCTTGGCATAATTCAGTACCTTGCCCAACACCACAATTCTAGAAAGTGGTAGTGCCTACATCTGAATACAGAATATGAAATTCCAAAGCCTTCACATTATATAACTTTTTAATATAGATAATTGGCAAAATATAAAAAGTAATACTTATGTCAGGGAGGACATAATTTGAATTTAAACTGCCTGATTATCCATTTAAATATACTACTGAATATACTAAATATAGATGTAGTAAATATTCTACTGAAAAGGCATTGTATTGATATATTGTACAGAAGTTAAGAAATTAATTCGTGATGGATCTTTATTAGAAATTGCATCTCTAAGGTAGATTCTTCATGTCCTAGCTGAGTCCAAATATGGAACACTATTCTAAGTGAAAGGTTTCCTAGCATCTGATAGAGCTCTCAGCCAGATGGTCTGAGCCTCGGAACTGAGGGGCCCAGAAATGCCTAGCCCTAAATATACAAAGTTGTGAAGTGTACATTTTTGGTTCCCAACAACTTGGCCTCATCTTTGTTCACCTTTTCTGCCCCACTGTCTCGAGGCCTCAAGTAGGCAATTACTCAGGTCTTAGCTGATCTACCACAACTTTTGGGAAAGAATCTGATGACTACACATGTTACAAACTGATGCAACCTAACTTATGTACTTTTCTTGGATGTTTGGAAGAATTTTAGACTCACAATTAAAGCATCAGTATTCTGGGGGTAGAAGGATAAGGATTGTATTGTTTTTTGTTTCCATTTTTCCAAACAAAAGAACTTCATGGCCCTGAAATCTTACCAAATAAATAAAAAGTCCTTTGTTACTTCTAACACACCTAGTTTATTTTTCTTTAAACTATTTTTTTTCATTGCCTACATGTTCACCTTAAATCATTTACACAATAAAAAGAAAACTACAAAGAAAACTTACAATTTTTGCAAGAGGGTATGAGGTAAGAAAGACATGTACATATATCATTACTGAAAAGTTTTAAAAATAAAAGACTCAAATTTTATTACATAACACTTAGGTATGACTCCAATAAACCCCTTATAAACAAATATGAATATCCCAATTGAAGCTAGAGTTCTGTCACCAATTTCATGGCCAGCAGACGGGAAAGCAGTCCCCTGTCCTCCTGCTCTGCAATTAAACTTCCTAATCTTTTGTTGGGTTCTCCTGAAAGCTCTATCATTCTTTATTTATTCTTTATTCATGGTCTCGCTTTCATAGATGATTCTGTGGATACATGAAATAATTATCTACATGTTTAGAATAATTTAAAACATTCCAAATAACTAAGGAAATGAGACACAAAACAGGCATGTTTTAATAGAGAGATGGACAAAAAAAATTAGAAAAAGAAAAGAATGGAAGGAAGAAGGAAGGGAGGAAGGGAGGCTGAAAGGAAGAATTGGGTTAAGGTGAGGAGGCAGAGACACTCAGAGCTGTCATGGCTTGTTTACCTTCTGGACAAGCTGGTCTGTTCTCCCTTTACGTGTTCTTCCCCAATTAAGTAATCCCTACGTCATTACCCTGCTAGGGATAGTGCTCAGAATCAGAAAGAATCGTGAATATGGTCTTAGACATTTTAGCCCAATTCTTTCCCTGATTTGCGTATCATGACAGTTCCAGAGTTCTCCACCAAACTGGAGATGCAGGGGTATTACAGTGTTACACGTCTATACCTAGGACAGCTCCTTTTAAAAACAGAGGACGGAGTGACCATGCTGTCATTGTGTTCAAAAAAAGGTCCAGTTATGCATCAATATAAGCAAGTTAATACTTAAAAAGCAAGTAAATCAATGGATTGATACTTGCTTTACAAAGATATTTAGCACAATTTTCCAGAAGACAAAAAGCTAGCTCCCTAGAGAATTTAACGTTGATGTTAGCTTGCAGATACTTTGAAAACCTATATGGTGCATAAATTAAGGAATATCTGAACACATAGTCAGGAATAATCCTCCCTCTAGTTTGTATTGGGGTTGTGTTTGTATTCAACAGTTAAAAAAAAAAAAAGAAAGAAAGAGAAAACAGGTTTTATATTGCATAATAAACAAAGCACAAATCCTGTTTGCCAAAGAAGAAATCTATAAATTTAATGGCAAAATAGGTGAAACATGAGGAATTACAGTTTTAATTTAAGACTATTGCCCTGCCCTGCTATCTTTAGGAATTGTTTGGACTAATGATTAATTAATTATTTATTTTTGTGTTTTTCTCCTTGAATTTCTTACCAGGCTATTATTTCAGGCAGGAACCAGAAAGATTACCTAATATGTTTTAACAATTAAGCAGTATTTGTTAATCAGAATTTGTTGACAGTTTTCCAAGACTGTAATTGAGGTTGCATAACCTTGCCTTCATTGATAAATGCAAACTGAACCATAGTGTTCAGGTGAGAAATATCTGATCACAATTTTGAGGGAAGTTACTTATTCACCAGATTCCAAAATACTGAACAATATGCTGACATTAAGAAACAGCTCAGTTTATCCTCTAATGTTCTACTCACACCAAGCACGGTACCTGCCTATGTCTTCTCTCCATAATAAGGCTCCAAGCCTCTTCTTTGAAGGACAATTCTTTTTAACCCCAGTACTTGCATGGTGTTTTACACAGAATAGACTACTAGTGAAGATGAAAAAGTAAAAGATATATTCAAGAGGAATCTATTGAGAAAATTAGATTTGAAGTCATAATTTTTAAAAATACTAACAATGTGAAGATATCAGCCCTTTATCCATTCACCCAACAAATATTTATTGAACGCTAGCTATGTGTTGTGACCTGTACTAAGTTGGGGTGCACAATGGTGGGGAAAACACCAACAGTCTCTGACCTCTGTAAGATCAGAATAAGCAGGGAGAATTAGTTAAGCAAGCAATAAACAACAGTATTTTCTTTCCAACCCACTTCTACCGAAAAAGTGACTCCTTGATGCCTACTCCATGAAATTCAGACCTCCCCACAGCCCCAATCCTCACCATATATTCTCTGCCAACATATCTCTTTACCTTTTGCTTGAAGAGAATGTACTTTCATTTCCTCATCAGACCGTTACTGCTGCAATGGGGAGTCTTACAATAAATTCCTTCCACCTGTAATTCATACTTAGCCTGCATTCACATTCACGACTTTGGCAGCCTACCCTTAATTCGCTCTTTGTATAATAATTTGGGTTTAAGTTCCCCTCTCCCAACAGATGTAAGAGCTTCTGATGGCAGGTCCTCTACTTATCATCTTCACATTCCTTCTGTAGAGCCTACCAAACTGCCCAAAGCCTTCTTAAATAGCAGCAAAACCAGCTTGCTGTCCTCCCCTCATTACTTTGTTATTTCCTCTTGACCCACAACATTCACTCTGCCTGGAATATTCTCTCTGATCAATAATCATAATCTATATCATTGCCTCTTTTTGAGAGGAGATACCAAGAAAAACTCTTTTAGCCATTATCTTTTATTGTTAATAATCTCAAACACAGGAAATTGCTGTATCGTATCACATCAGAACCATTTTCACTTACTAGGTCTTTCTTTCCTCTGCAAATAATGTATGTAAGCATTCTACCAGTTTTGCAGTGAGGATAAAAATGGCACAAGCCTTGCACTCAAGGAGCTCACAGTCCTGTGAAGAATAGAAAAGAAAAGCACTTGAAATTCAGACCTGACTAGATGGTGAGGGAGAGAGGGTTCAGAAAAGCCACGTCATCCGTCCTCTGCACAGGTCACTACACATTAAAACCACACAGACACATCTTGTCTGAAACTCACCTTGCTTCATTTCTGCAAAAGCTGCTCACAGCTCTGTAATTAACCCAGAAGGAATCCCCTAGACTACAAATGTTGTATAGCTTGTCTAATTAGGACAAAGGCAGCCGCTCAAGAGGCAGGATATACATCTCTCAATCAGGAAGATACAAGAGCTGTCCCTCAGGCGGCCTAAGGCATATAGCAAGAAGAGAAAATGTAAACCGTCACCTTGGTGTGCTGAGATTTCTGAAATGTGCATTTTGTGGACATGTTTCGAACCTAAGCTTGACTTTCTCCCGTCGTCTGTGACACTCCTGGCCCCACCTTTTTCCAGAGCCACCTGCTGAGGCCTCAGGACACACAGACTAATTTCAGTAGTAATCTAAGTAAAGTGTAATTAAGGTAAAGCTGCTGGTACTCAGAAATATGAAAAGTGTACTGTCTTTCAGGCATGGAGTTAATGTTCTAATTTCCCTTCACGAGAATGCTGGCTTTGAATTGCTTTTCTGGGAAAAGAGATGGATTTTGCATAACAGTAATTTCTTTTCTCTCTCTCTTTATGACCAATTTCTTTCCTCACCAAGACAATGTGTTGAGATCTAAGTCTCCGATCTTGGGACATAATAGTTCCCTCGGTGTTAATAATCAATCTACAAAGGGGTTAACTTACATTCCAAAGGTCATTTCAACTACCTCCCAAACCAAATAACTAGGATCCTAGTTATCCAGACAGCCATCTCCCGTCACTGTGCTATTTAACTAAATAGAAAATGACAATTCATCCAACGTTTCTACTTAACAATTTCAAATAATTAAAAAGTATTAAATAAAGGCCAATTATGATAAGCATAAATTAATATCTTATAATATAGAAAGTGCTAAGGGGAAGCCTTGAGAATCTTCCATGCCATCACAATGAATATATATCATTTTGTACAATATTGCAAACATAAGGTATCTTAATGTTTAAATAGTATTATCACGTATAAATATCTATTATAGCTATACTGGTTCTAAAGATACTGCAACAAATTAGTTAATTGTTCGCTAGCGTTTGAACTCTCGATGAAAAAGGGGTCACAGTATCTCTCCATTAGATTACAGATTGCTTGGTTTTATCACTCATTAATATTCACAGACATATAGTAACACATCTTTTGCAAGAAAATATGAACAGGCTTTCTTTTTTGGTCCATTTTCAACTGATATTAAGCACTACAGTAAATCATCTGTCCTCAAGCCATTTTAGATAACTGAACTAAGAGATGGAATCCACAATGAAAAGGGAGACAATATGTGGATTAACTGAGAAACAATTTTAAAATAGGCATCCAGAAATTGTTAAGTACTTTGACAAGTACTCTCTTGGTACTCCTATAGCTTTTTTAAAACCATATCTAGAGTCTTATAATTCTAATTACATTTGATATTTGAAATTTGTGTCACATCTTGTAGACCTTTAAAAATTTCTGCTTTCTAAGAGACAACTTTTCCATTTTCACTGAAGAAAGCTTTATATTCCAAACACAAAAATCAGTAAATATTAGCTTGTGGGTAGGGCCGGAAGGGCAGACAACTGGAAATGACTATGAGAGAAATTAATCCAGGCTTATAGTGTCAAGGGTCTTAAGAGGAAGGTAATATAAAAGCCAGTAACTCTCAAGGAAAACTTACAAAGCCAGCCTCAAGTTTTCTCTCCATAGATTCTAGAGTTGGCCACACTTTGCCGCTCCTAACTGACATTCCTTCCTGTCACCATCATTATGGAGAAATTTAGAGATTTCAAGATCAATCAAAGAATTCAGTACGGGTTTTTCTCAGACTCTTCATTCACTCTTTTGGGGGAAATTTTTCTCCAGTATGAAATGTCACAAGTAAAAACAGCTATGTGTAATCAGCCATACTGCCTCCCATCTTGGAATAAACAGATATTCTAAGAATTCCTTCTAGAAAACTGAAAAAGACCACTGGGAATTCCCTGGACTTTTTTATATAATTGTGTCTATTGCTGAATCCATTGGGAGCTGGATGCCATAAAGCAGAAGCCAGGATGGTAATGACCAATACTGTGGACACAAGTTGGGTGTACCACAGGACTAAACAGGAGAGAGGTAGACCACATCCTAGATTATTAGCTGAAGTTAAAAGGGGAAGATTAAGATCAAAGGAAATGAAGGGGGATATGAGGCATAGAGCCAATGAGGAAAGTACTGTTACTAGAAACACCAAACTGAAAAAGTAGTACTTAATCTCTGAACCCCTGATCAAGAACAGGAAGACACAACACAGGGAGTTGACCTGGACTTATACTGTGACAAGGTTCTGACCTAGGTAAAGTCAGGCAGGCAATTCCCCTGTTTTTAACTGTTTGTATTCCACCTCTCTTGAAGCTACACTTCTGCCTTTCAGTGTTTATGCTCATGAGCTGCACGGGTACTAGATCCTGACATTTACCTTAGAGTTACTGAGTGTCTCCTAAACTCAGACCTCTAAACACTGAGAATAAATCAGGGTCACTGGTCATAGGCTAATCTCTCTTCTTGTTCTCAGGACTATTTTACAGTGGTAGACTCTTCATGAAACCCATACCTTCTGTAATATAGAAAATAACTAGTATTTGCTGCCTCTTGATACCATGGAAAACACACATAAGAATGTGAGAATCTCAGGGCCTTTGATTTCAAAAAAAATTTGGGTGTCCAAAGCTATTCCAATTTGTTCTAAATGTAATTGCTGAAGAAATTACTACCTTAAGTCACAGTAGAGGTTTGAATATTTCCTTCTGACTTTACTTTTTTGCTGTTATTCCCTACTTTGTATACCAGCCTCTCTCCTTCCCTTACTAGTCTTTTTCTCTAATAACTGATATTACAGAATTCAAATTAAATATAAAAGCAAACAAATTTACTGAGTACCCCCCTTTTATATACAAGTTAGTGAGCAAGTTGAACATAATTACAATTAAGAGTAGCCAGTATTCCTTGGACATTTAATCTATATTATTTATTTAATCTTCATGAAAACTCTATGAAGCAATACTCTTTATGGTGCCATTATTTTCTAGTTGAAAAGTTAAGATGCAGAAATTTCAAGTAACTTGCCAAAGTTTACAGATACTTGATGTGTTTATAGCCTTGCTAGGAATTTTTTTTTTCAAGTTACATGCAACAAAATAGGTTTAAACTATAGGTCAAGAACAAAGGTGAAATCTCATGAGAAAGTATATGATGCATTAGTAAATGAATGATGCAAATAATTTAGTACTATGGAATTGTACAAAATTTCAGTATGTGGAAACTCTGAGTAATCTGTTTAATTGGGGCAGAGACTGGGTCAGGGATCAGAAGGTAAAGCTGAAAAAGGCAATCTGGGATGTGCTTGGGAAACGTGTCTTTTTTCCACACTAAGTAGTCGAGGCTTCATTTCATATACAATGTGGTGTCCTTGAAAGTTTCTGAGCAGGGAGTGAGCGACATGTGCCATGGTCAAGGCATTTTTTAGGACAATGAATCTGGCAGTAGTATGCAGAACAGATGCTCAGAGGAGAGGCTTATCACAGACAGAACTGGAAGATTAGAGCAGTATTCTGGTCATAAAGGGATAAGAACTTGAAGGTGGTGACAACAGGGGAAGGAACGAATACATGCCTGGAAATGATATACAGAAGAGAAAAGAAGATTTGATGAGTAATTGAATATGGGTCATGAGGAAGTATAAGGCAGTGACAATGACTTGAGATTTGAGCCTGAGAGACTGAGGAAAAATCAGGAAAAGGAGCTGTTTGGGGGAAAGCAGAGGAGGTGAATCTCTTGACTTTGGTGGGACACCTTAGTGTAATTCCTCTCAATGAGGTAGTACAGGCCACTAAATAAATTCAGCTCACCGAGACAGAGAGCAGACAGAGATGATCAAGAGAACACTCCAACTCAAGGCTAAGTGGAGGAAGACAGCTATTGATGTTCTGTGTTTATTGTAACCTGTTGTATTTATTCATCAAGCTTTATATGTCTCATTATTTACTATTTGAAAAAAATGTTCTTCACCTACCGTCCAGGAATATTGTGACACTTGATTAGGTATTTAACATGGTCTTCTAATCCTATGGATTGCTTTCTAAGAAGTAACTAGAATTGAATTTTAATTTTTACATATATGAAATTAATTTACATATTTTGCCTCCTGCCAATCAACCTTTTTGGAAATTAAGAAGGAAATATAAATTCTCCTGTTTTCCCTTCAGCCATGAGAGAGCACCACAACCCCCTTCTTTCTAGCATGTTCTCATGAGTATGCCCATCCAGAAGGGAAGACAGCTGGAAAGAGAGAGAGTAAATCTATTCAAACGTTTAAGTAGAGTATGTACACTCACTTTATTTTTAAAACCTCTCAACAAAACTGTTCTATGAACAACTCAAAGTTGTTCTAAGTACCCAAATACCATTTGTTTCTTGTACAAAATGGCAGCATTTCAACGTCTATCAAAGCTGCAGCAAATATTTTATGACTCACAAATACAGGGCCTTATACAAAATATGCAGTTACATGAAATATGAATAAGACAATATTTATCATTGCCTAATTGTTTGAAGGAAAACAAGCTGTCGGACTTCTTAAAAGTCCTAAAAGGATTCGTACCACTTTTTCAGCTTATCAGGCAGGTAGATGATATTTATAAGCCGCTAGCCTCAGGAGAAGCAAATTAGAATCAAGTAATTCTGTAGCTACATTTCAAATGGAGTCAAACCTACAGGGTTTGCATTACATAGCTTCTGTAGAATTTCTAAGTCTGAGAACTGAGCCTTCAGGAGCATCAGATAAGTCTTCCATTACAGATGAGGAAACCAAAGCTAGGAAATGACAGCCCGAGTTTACCCAGCCAGCTGGAGGCTGAAATTGGATTTGACCAATACCAGTATTTTCTCCTAGATAGCAAAAAGCAATGGACTCTCGTTAGAATGTGTGCATTAATTCTCTATCTTTATCTGATTAGCAATTTTTACTAAGGAGTTCTGGTAAACAAAGCAGTTGTTTAGGTTTTCTCAGTTATGTGCCACTTCACAGTGACATGATGCAAATCACGTTTGCTCTTCTCCCAGTTCTTCTAGGATCAGGTCAACAGTGCCCTGTCTTAGAAACACGCCTCAGCGATAGTGCCTAAGTCATCAATTCTTCCCACCTGTCAGTACGATAAAAATAGTCATTCCTTTCTGACAGCTTTTCTTTTTCTTTTCTTTTTTTTCCCCTTAGGTATAATAAGCCTGGAAAAGATACTTCTAGAGTAGGTTATTTCAAACTTCTACAATACATAAAACAAAATATTTCCATGCAAAACACTTTTTGTCTATCAACAAGACATGTTGCACCCAGATTTTCAAGAGCCAGAATGCTCAGGAGAAAAAGAAAAAAGTGTTTTATGTAGGAATTGGGCCAATGGAGATTGTCTATTGGGAATAGAGACAGACCAAAGATGAGCTTGTAAAAGTCTAAGGGAAACAAGCTATTTTAGAGAGAAACCCATCTTCTCTGATTACTTTTTTTTAATACTTTGAGAATCCTGACAATTTTGACAAAAAAATTGACCAAAAACTCAACAATTTTTAATGTTGAGTTTATTTCTTACTAACCAGCATTTATATCCACCAAATATTTTAATTCTCTATATAGAAAAAGTAATACAAAATATTCTCCCATATCAAGATTACAATAATTTGTATATGCTGAGGCTAAACTATACAATATAACTAGGATATGCGAAGGATAGGAAACATATATACCCCTAGTATCATTTTCACAAGAGAAAGAGAAATGACTGTGTGTCTTCATTTCTACTTCTCCTCTGGAAGACTTTTGATATTGAGGCTAGAATACCACCTGTCCTCCTAACTCTGCCTTAAAAGACAAGTTGAGCAAGCACTGCTGTGGCATCATTATCTCCATAGAGATTACGGAACTGGGAGCTCAGTCTTCTGCCTGCTCAAAAGCTACAGACTGAGAGGGCTATTAATAAACCCACCCCCCTTTTTTTAAGTGAGAAGGGAATTGGAGCTTAGCCATCCAAGCACAGAAAATTTAAGATCCAGAAGGATTTGTAACAGTAGCAATAATAACAACAGATACAAATGCCTTGATTTTACAATTATTGTCTGAATGATGTTTTAAATTGTATGGTATCAAACAAGTTGATATTAGGTATAAACCATAATATCATTAGAAAGTGACTTTCTATCTGTAAAAGTGTGTTTTAGAAATAAATTTGGCATGTATTTTTCAATCCTCAAAATTTCTGGCTGAAAATTTTTTTCTGGTGGGAAGATGATTCTCACGTTTCAAAGATTCTGGAGAAAGTTCTTCCATAGTGAAGAGAATGGGTTGGAAAGAAGGAATAACAGGTGATGGTATTAAAAGTGTAAGACAATGTACAGGGGGCAGAATGCCTCAGAAAACTCACAGTAGGTGTACGAATTGCATTAACCGAGTAGGTCAATAGAAATGAAAGTGCATGGAGTACTGGGAAAAAGATATTTTCATACCAAAAATGTACTGATATTCAAAATCACAGATTTGCCCTAAATCAGCTAAGACGCAAAGGCTACTCTCTTCTCCACTGACCCTTACACACACACACACACACACACACACACACACACACACACACACACTTCATATAATCTGTCTTTGAAAAGGGAATCACCACAGTTGTCATCTGTTTACAATGTTCCACGGGCTTTGAAGCAAGTAGGTCCGTGCATCACACACTTACTTTATTGCTTCAAAGACTAGCCACCACAGAAAGGGGTTAGATGGCCTAGAAAGGGAAACACTTTACTTTGTTAATAATAGGCACATGGAAAGTGGATTCTCTAGGCTTATCTAACACGTTTACCTCATATTTCATGGGGGCATGGATTTACTGAATCACTTGCTAATGACAATTTCTGGAAGAAGTTACCAAGTCTCTATAGTCTAACAACTAATAATCAGATGCTAGGAAATAAACCATACCTGCTTATCCATTTTCAAATCCAAGTCCACAATTCTATTAAAATTACTTTCTCAAAAGAGTTCCATTGTAGTATGAAAAGGTAACTTTGTAAAGGAAAAGTTCAAATATTCTTTTAAATTATCTTAGTTTATTCATTAGTTTGAAAAATAATCATTTAATGGACTCAGTAAAATTACTGTTGTATTGTTGCTATAGTGTTTCATCTACAGATATTATAATGCTCCCCATATTATAAGATGTCAACACAGAAGAAACACACAATTTTTTCCACACCTTACTAATGAACATAAATTCAACTTTTTGTCCATCTTCCAGATCACTCTTCTGGCCCAGGAATTGCCGGTAGTTGCTTACCATGTTTTGATGTTGTTATTATAGTAACGTGTGGAATTTCAAAACAACTGATTTCCTCATTTTGCTATATGGCCCAAGTCAGTGCTCCAGACAGCTACGATTTGGCAAAAATGAGATTTTAGTTTTAAAAGAGCAGGGTGGTGATTTACTTTACAATATGCATACATTACAATTTAAATCCCATTTATTTCTATTCCATTTGTACTTTTAAATCATAATAAAGTAGGACCAATAATTAAAAATCAGTGTCCTAGAGCTTTGGCAGGGACCCTCTGTATTAACAAAACACTTAAAAATCTATAAAATACTTTGATATATAAAAAACGTAGCAAACTTGATCATTCTCGTTTCTCTCTTCTAGAAAAGCTCATTGAATTTAAATACACTTATGTATAATGTACTACCAATTTCACCTACTTCTTTGAAAATACTGTATTGAAGTGTAAAAGATGTCAAGATTATTTTTAAAGCACTACATTTATTATTAATTCAAAATGAGATAAACTTACATTCTTAGTTTTTTAAAGAAATGCAGAGTATTTCTGAAAACTCATTTTATGTGTGGTACCCACCCACCTCTTTCCTTTTTTCCTTGAAAATCCTAAGGAGGAAAAGTGACTTTTGAGCTTTGTCATCTCAGCCTAGGTACTAAAAGCAGCCAACATTACTACTGTTGCCATATCTGTCTTTCTCTCTATTATACAAGTATATCGATGATGTAATTGCAGAAGTTAGGGTTTACTCAAGCTGTTGGAGTGAGGGATTTTTTTTTAGATCGCCTCCTTCAGCAGGATAGAGCAATTGTAAAACAGAACCAAGTACACAATTTAAGCAGTTCATCTCTGGAAAGCAAATCTGCAGGATCTTCATCTTGAAGGACTGATCAACAGCTCGAAATGCAAAACCATTGGTCAAGCTCAATTTGCTCCAGACTGGATGCTGAGCTGGAAAAACACCTGGGTGACCACAATGCTAGCCTATGACACCTTGGCTTTTAACCCCTTCCAAGAAGCCCTCAACTTTTCTGTTTAGCTCTAATTTTTCCCCCAAATCCCAAGGGATTAGAAAATGTCCTGGCCTTTTATTGCAGCCTTGTTTTTTCCTAAGCAGATCTTCCCCCGAAAGTTGAGCAGAAACTAAGCAATCATTTACCATTCTGCATTTAAAATAAAACGGTACCTGAGAAGTCTATGATCCTCAGCAGAACCAACCATATTACAAACACAGGAGAGCTGAGCGTTTAAAAATCATCTACTACACTAGAACCCCCCTGGTTGTTCTTCAAAGTGCAGACAAAAAGAATCGACCAGAAAAGACAGACACAAAAATCACATGCAGATGAGGCAGCACATACCGGGAAAAGAGAACATACCTGAGGGATTCTCCTTTAAAAAAAAATGCACACACCAGCTGGGCTGTTCCTCCCCTCCTTCTGGAGCGTCTGTGTTTTCCTTTCTGGAACACCACTTGCAATGCCGTTTCTAGTCTCCTTTCCTTTTTTTCGGCCACAAATAGTTGAAGCGGAGGCTGCGTCCTAGCGATCCGACTCAAGTGCAGTCAGGCATGCCTGTGGTCTGCAACGGTGTCCGTTCTTGTCAATTCTCTCGTGCTCCCCGGGCAGCCTGCAAAGCAATTTTACAACTTAGCTGCTGGCGCCAAACTGCCTTTCACTCTCCTCATTGCCAAATTCCTTCAGCAGCTCGTTTCTCATCTCTGTCTCTAGGAAAGCCAGAGGGGTTGTCTCCCGTGCGCCGACGAGCGCCCGGGTTCATCAACAACTGAGGGCCAGGAGCAGCGAGGCTGAGTGCGTGCTGGGAACTTCCCAAGCGCTGCCGCGGCCGCTGCTTTGGGGAATGCAGCACAGCCACCGTGCTGCCCCAGCCTCCTCTACCCAGAGCGCCTCGGCTCCCTCTGCCGCTGCCGCTGCACAGAGCAGCTCCTCCGAGCTGAGCCACAGCCCTTGCTCGCAGGAGATGCACTGTGGCCGCTGCCAGGTGTGGCCGTCACCACCGCACTGACAACTAACTGTGTGGGGCGCAGCTTCATATCTGGGGAGGACGCCTGTAATGCTGGCGCTTCCTCAGCCTAATTTTCCCTGTATCGCTGAGTGATGACCTAGGAGACAATCGTATGGCCAGTTCTGCTAGCCTCGTTTGCAGCCTCTTTTATAACAGAGATAATGTAATAATTACTGGTTTAGATGAGGTTAGCTGTGCTCGGAATCATGAAAAGTACAGTGCGCAGAGTGTAATTCCCAATTGGCCACCAAAAGACAACTAACAGAACACCCTATTTAGAGAGAGGAGATGCCGAGATCTCATCCCAGGTGGTCTTCTTCTTTTTAATGTGTGGAAAACCATTTGAATTAAATCCTCAAAAATCTGAATTAAAGACACATACACAAATCAAAGTGGGAAATGGTAGATAACTTAGAATGATACAAAGGTTTTGTTTCTCACTTAGAAATACTGTCTTCCCATTTGATATGAGCATTTTACTGGCTAGGAATTGAATGGCCTTGCTTTCTTTTTTAGTTTTGCAGAGCAGAGGAGGTAGGGGGAGTAATAGCTCCCACTTTTCCATCAATAAAGCATTTTCTATCCTCTAACCCTCCTGTTGAAACAAACACAAAAAAGTACTGGATCTTAAAATAAAGCCTTAGAGAAGCTCAAGTCCTGGAATAATCTGTAGGTTTTAAGCTGCATCTGGTCTGCTGGCTTACTTCTATTTACTTTTCTCAGCTTTTTAGAAAATAGGAGGATGTTTCCAGGACGAAAGAACAGTCGACTATCAGCCGAGATCAACCAGTATAAGAAGCATAGACAGATTTGTGTGTCATTTTTCAATACATTTAAGGATGGATATCCCTTGACCAACTTTACAATTGACTCTACTTTGCCGAAATATTTACTCTACAATAGTTGCCAGCAAAATGAACGGTTAACCTTGACATCACAGTTTTGGCTAAACTTGTGGCCAAACACATTCCATCGACTATACATGACAACCAAATAATATCTCTATGACTGTTGTTTTAAAAAACTGTCCCCAAATTTAACACAATATATGTATCAGGTGCTGGTAGCCAAGTGCTTTCCCACTCCCAGCTCTCAGCCCCACCTTTAGCTCACAGCAGCACAGCTTCCTCAACCTGCTGCTTAAGTGACTATTAATAGACTTGAGCAGCTGCTCAAGGTCTAATGAGCTGCATCGGGGGGCAAACAGTGGGCCAGTGTGATCCCCACCTTCAGCAGCCACCGGAGTGGCTGTCAGGACAAAACTCAGCTGCCCCAGGGTTTTAAGCACTCAACAGTAGCAAAGGAAAACTCTTAGACCTGAAAGTAGATTGTAAGGCAAACCATGACTTTTTTATACAGAAAAATTCAGGCTAGTCAAGACACAGTTTTTGAGAGTGCCCTTCAATACACAGAGGAAAGAAACACCTAGAGAGTCTTTTTCTTCTTTTTCTGGTGTGCAATATCCAGAACAAAGTGCCGAGGCTATGCCCAGCTGAGAGCCCCCAGTACCCAGCATAGTACAATGTATACAAGTCCTCAGTAAATTGAGGTATAATGTCAGTGTTTTAAATGTTTAAACCTACAGAAGGAAATACAAGAGGATCCTAACCCTGAGTGGTCTCCAGAATGTGTTATGCAGTGTAAGGAAAAGAGCTGTGAAAAATATTGCTCTAATTCAAATACACTCATAGAGGAAATAACAACAGGGTTACTGATCATCAGTCTGTTTTTAAGACGAATGCTCCAAAGCCAGTGTGTGTGTTCTGATAAATGTACTGCTTAATTCTAATCATCAGCATTCTGGTTCCATATTTCAACATGGAAACTGTTTACATCTCTGAAAGTGGCAGGAATCACGTGTCTGAGGGATACCAGCTGCTAATAAAATAGGTCACTACTGGAAAGAGTGACAGAGCTTGATGACTTCATTGACCTGCAAGGACACCACGGTTCCTAACAGAATTTCCTAGGTGCTTGTTGGGTAGTTTTCACCTGCTGAGTATCTGATTTGAATAATGTGTAATCACAATGATATAAATGCAGCACTGAGTTAGACTCCTGTACACGCTTATCAATAAAACACAGTCATTTCTGCAAAGAGCTTTTCAAATTCTTGGATTAGTGACATTAAACAACACAGGAGAGTAAACGATTGATTTCCATATATATACTTACAGCTCCACATATAAACACCCCAAAACTTATTCACAGATTGATTAAGACAGTAAGGTCATGTTTTCCTCTAAGTCTTCCAGCTGTAATTTCAGGAGGAATAAAACGTCAAGGGTACTATTCACCTCCCACGTCCCAGGACATAAGCTGGGCCAGATCATTTGCCTCATTTATGTCTCAGGTGGGAGAAAAGCAAGCTGTCTGGATCAATGGTCATTTTTTATTGATAGTAAAGCTTGACGAAACCAAAAGGATGAAGTAAAAGGGCCATTCTTGTATAATTTTGTTATTGCCAGTGCACCTGGCTTTAAGCAACAAAGGAATTCTTGAAAAAGCATAAATCAAACTTGTGTGCACTGAATTGTATTTTCAGCTTTCTAGAAAACCTCGCTCTTTATTTCAGGGAACTGGGAACCAATCACTAGACCTCACTATTTTTAAAAAACTGTGACCAGTCGTTGGCTCTCCGTATCCATTCAAATGAATTGGTAAAATTGATTAACTGTCAAGATGATTGAGGACAAAAACATGATTACATCTAAAATAGCAAGCTGTTGTTTCTAGCTCTGTGTAACTGAATAATACATAGGGGAACAAATATTTTGGAATAAGCCACCCAGTGCAATTTGGAAATATTTGCAAAATGTTGATTTCATGATAGCAAAGCACACACTAAGTTCTGCTTTTAATGTTTTCCATTTAATTATGGATTACTAAAAAATTGTACCTTAGAGCAGAAGTAACTGCATAACTTCAGAGACTAGGTCACACAAGGTACTGCAGATTTCCTTTGCCCACTCTTTCTTGCTCACTCTGGGAGAAGCTAGCTGCATGTCATGAGGACACTCAAGCAGCCCAGGAGAAAGCCAACATGGTCAGGAACTAAGGTCTCCTGCCAACAGCCAGATAGGAACTGAGACTTCCTGCCAACTGTCACGTGCACGAGCTATTATGAAAGCTGAACTTCTATAGCCACATTCAAGCTTTGACCTGACTACAGCCCCTTCCGACATGCTGAATGAAACCACCAAAGGAACCCCTAAGGCAGAAATACCCAGCAGCTAAGTTATTCCTGAAATTCTGACCCACAGAAACTGTAATATAATAAACATTCATTGTTTAGAAGAAAGAAGGAAAGGAAGGAAGGATGGAGGGAAAGGAGGAGGGAAGGAAGGAAGGAAGGAAGGAAGGAAGGAAGGAAAGAAGGGAGGAAGGGAGGGAGGGAGGAAGGAAGGAAAGGAAAAAGAAAGAGAAAGAAAGAAGGAAAGAAAAAGAGAAAGAAAGAAAGGAAGGAAGGAAGGAAGGAAGAGAAAGAAAGAAAGAAAGAGAGGGAGGGAGGGAGGAAGGGGGAGGGAGGAAGGAAGAAAGAGAAAGAAAAAAAATATACCTTTGAAATTTCCAAATGAGGAAATTAATTGACATGTAGATTTAAGTACACTTAAGTGTTTTAAGGTATAAAAATTTTAGGTTCAACAAATTCAATAACAAGATGAGCATATACCATACTTTCCTAGTCAGTATTGGTAGTTTTCTTCTCTGGGACTTCTTAGCACTTTTATAAACCTCTATTATAGCATTAATTGATTATAAAGTAGTTAACTATTAATTTACTCATCTGCTTGCTGTTCCATGCTAGAAGGTTCCTTGAGGACAGAGATCACGGTCATTTATGTTTCTATCATCAATGCCCAGACGAAGGCCAGGCTCATGAAAGGAAGGTTGAGTGAGTAACACTGTGCTTAGTTAGTAGAGCACAGAGTTAATGAGGCTAAGGACATGAGTTGCGTCCCTGTGTAGCCAATTAGCTTTGTTCTATTTCTTGGTCCAAGTGGCACCCTTGGTTCACACCAGCTGTCTCATATATATGTGCCAGATCAAACCTTCTAACTACATACTTCAACAGTGGGGAGTCTGTAACACAATAATAACATCTAAGGTTAAAAGCCCTTACAAAGTGTTTTTCCATGCATTTTCTCATTTGATACTTATCTTTAAAAACCTGTAAGACATAGTAGTCCTGTTATTAGCCCCATGTTCACATGATGAAGCAGACTCAGAAAGGCTACATGACTTACCTGATTGCACAGAACTAGTAAGTGATGGAGACTAACAAATCAGCCGTTCAACTCCTATTTTAAGACTGGTTCCAAGGCAAGGAGCTGACAGGTATCTATTTAAACTAACACCATAATAGACGGCAAATGTTGTAAGTTTTTTATCTTTTAATAAATAAAGTGAGTGAAATTATTCACGCAGATGACCTTTTAGAATATTTCTGCTTGGATAATTGTCATTAGACCTTGGGTAATGATCATTCACTACTGGATGCTCTCTGGCATGATAGCATCTATACTCTCATTCTGATGTGCTGGTTTTTATTTTCCTTATGTAAAATTAGTTGTCAGCACTGTGCTCAAGCAAATCACCAGATGAAGGTATCTTTGAAGTGGTTCTAATTTGCTGAAAATACACAGCATATGGATGAATAGAAAGTTTTCCATTTCCTTATTCCTTTGATTTTAGTTGATTCAGGGAACTATGATTTAGTGATGCAGCTCAACATCTAAAAGTTCTGACTCAGGAATCACAGTGCCTGGTTTCTAATCTGAGCCCTAACATGTACTTACCTTTCTGACTTTGGTCAAGTTTCTTAACTTCTCTAAGCTTTAGTTACTTCATCTGTAAAATTGTATAAAAATAATCCCTGTTCATTCTCTTGCTGACGAATCAAGGGATATCGTCCTTGTAAAGCAGTTTGGTACATACATGACTTGTAGTCATGATTCAATAAATATTAGCTAGTAATAATTAATGTTATCAAATGTCTTACCTGATATCACTGTCCTCATTTTCTGCTGTTACTAGCCTGCCTTACATTCATCATGGTGAAGTTTTCAGAGAAGTAAATTATTTTTAAATTATAATAAGAATTTTTTTAAAAATCACAGTTTTAGAATAACAAAGGGCCTATTTTTGATTCATAGCTCTGCTGCTTTCTTCCTGTATGGTCTTATACTAGTTTTGTAACCTCTCTGAGCTTCAGTTTCCTATGTTTGTATGTACTACGTGTTCAGTATGTGTATTTCCTTTTTCTTTTTCAACTTTTTTTAAATCCGACTTTTCTGGGGCTAATGAACCAGGTGGTTAGAATCATAAACTCAGAGAAAGTTAAAACGGAGAGGAACGTAGCAGTTAATTCGTACTTTTCCCTTCTCATTTCATTAATATATATGAGAACAATAGGCACACTTAACTTTCCCAAGAAAGAAAGAATACTGCCTAATAAGCTACATACATATTTCACAGATAAGCACAAGATGTCACACTACCTTTTCTATTCTTTGATTTCCATATGCAAATTTTAACTTGGTTTGACAAAGATAAAAATTATCATTTTAATGGTTTATATTTGTTT
The DNA here is from genome assembly GCF_008692025.1 of Phocoena sinus. NCBI lineage: Eukaryota > Metazoa > Chordata > Mammalia > Artiodactyla > Phocoenidae > Phocoena > Phocoena sinus. The sequence goes on from NC_045764.1 coordinate 80,670,897, forward strand.
GCTAAACATTTTATGTCCACTAGAAATTTTTACATGCTTGATAATAAAGTTCATATATAAATTGAGCTATCTTGTTCAATATTAGAGGGAACAAATGTCTCAGATAAAATATTTATGTATATAGTGATAAATAAATGATTCTTTGGTTTTCTTTTCTTATCTTTCCCTCTAGTGCAAAGGTTAAGGAGTACAATTTTAAATCATATTACTTGCCAGTATTTCAGGAGTTATTCAACATATGCTAATGACTCCAAGGACAGTGGAAATGACCTCAATAGAAACTTCATATGACTGGATTAGAATCATTACCAACCAAAAACTGCATAGATTCAAAATTTGTGAAGATATATCCTTTTTCCAACTGAATTTGGTAATAAACCGTATTTGGTATTTATTTGCCCAGTTTCCGGTTATAAGCAATGGTTCATGGCTTACATTAAAAGTCCTTTCCACCTAGCTTAAACAACTCTGTACGACATATACAAACCATGAGTCAGTACAAGAACATATTTCTTTGAAATAGTCTAAAATACTTTTATCAAAAATAGATATACTTCAAGTATTTTATTTAATATAATTGGACATCATAGCCCTCCTCTTCATGCCATTTCATATACTGCTGTTTCCTTGTTGTTATCTCCAGAGAGCACATTCATATACTCAGCAAAGCCTGGAAGGAAAAGAGCAAAAACAAAACCCTGCTTGCTGGTTTGGAGCCAGGGGAAAAGGCTCTCTTATCAGAAGGTCTGACTCTATGTCAACTGTGAACTTCATTAAGTTTGGAATCAGAGCTTTTCACTTTCCCCGTCTGCCCTTTTTTGTTTCTCCTTCAGCATCTCTTTCTTTTACTTTGGCAGTGTTACTGAGAAAAAGGCTCTCTAACCAATGCCATGTTCGAAATTAATAAAGTATATCACTTGGGAGGAACAAGAAGTTAAGACAATGAACCCACAGTCTTTCAAGAATAATTCTGAAAGTACAATTGGTACATAGTACAATTGGTAATTTTAGTGTTTAGGACACCTATAAAATGAGCGGAAATAAAGAGCAGCTACCCATTTGTGTTTGTTGTGAGAGTTAAATGCATGAAAAATGTAAAAAGCTTGACAGTTTATCAGCCATTGTTGTTACCAATATAATCATTGTCTTTCTTATGGGTTCTGGAGAAGGAGAAGTTACACCTCTGGAAGTGGTAGGAGGAAGTAATACCTTGTAGTATCAGAGACGGATCAGATGGGAGATAATAAACAGTCTTCCTCATGTAGATGGATTTTTCCAGTTTCCAAACATATACCCTGAGAAAAAGGTATTTTTAAAGAAGACCAGAAAGATCTTCTGCTAAAAATGTCACCCTATTACAATACCTGAAATTCTCGCATCTAGTGAAGAATTTTTTAGATTGATAAGTGATCTTATATTAAGTTAAAAATAGTGTTACCTGCAAATACTTTCTCCCATTTTTTTTAACATCTTTATTGGAGAATGGTTGCTTTATAATGCTGTGTTAGTTTCTCCTGTATGGCAAACTGAATCAGCCATATATATACATACACCACCATATCCCCTCCCTCTTACATCTCCCTCCGACCCTCCCCGTTCCACCCCTCTAGGTGGACACAAAGCACCAACCTGATCTCCCTGTGCTATGCAACTGCTCCCCACTAGCTAACTATTTTACATTTGGTAGTGTATAAATGTCAATGTAACTCTCTTACTTCGTCCCAGGTTACCCTTCCCCCTCCCAGTGTCCTCAAGTTGATTCTCTATATCTGCATGTTTATTCCTGTCCTGTCCCTAGGTTCTTCAGAAACTTCTTTTTTTTTTTAGATTCCATATATATGTGTTAGCATATGATATTTGTTATTCTCTTTCTGACTTACTTCACTGTATGACAGACTCTAGGTCTGTGCACCTCACTACAAAAATTTCAATTTCATTTCTTTTTATGGCTGAGTAATATTCCATTGTATATTTGTGCCACCTTTTCTTTATCCATTCATCTGTCGATGGACACTTAGGTTGCTTCCATGTCCTGGCTATTCTAAATAGAGCTGCAGTGAACATTGTGGTACATGACTCTTTTTGAATTATGGTTTTCTCAGGGTATATGCCCAGTAGTGGGATTGCTGGGTCATATTGTAGTTCTATTTTTAGTTTTTTTTTTTTAAAACCTCTTTATTGGAGTATAGTTGCTTTAAAATGGTGTGTTAGTCTCTGCTTTATAACAAAGTGAATCAGCTACACACTTACATATGTTCCCATATCTCTTCCCTCTTGCGTCTCCCTCCCTCCCACCCTCCCTATCCCACCCCTCCAGGCAGTCACAAAGCACCGAGCTGATCTCCCTGTGCTATGCGGCTGCTTCCCACTAGCTATCTACCTTACGTTTGGTAGTGTATATATGTCCATGCCTCTCTCTCGCTTTGTCACAGCTTACCCTTCCCCCTCCCCATATCCTCAAGTCCATTCTCTAGGAGGTCTGTGTCTTTATTCCTGTGTTACCCCTAGGTTCTTCATGACATTTCTTTTTCTTAAATTCCATATATATGTATTAGCATACGGTATTTTTCTTTCTCTTTCTGACTTACTTCACTCTGTATGACAGACTCTAGGTCTATCCACCTCATTACAAATACCTCAATTTCATTTCTTTTTATGGCTGAGTAATATTCCATTGTATATATGTGCCACATCTTCTTTATCCATTAATCCGATATGTTCTTTGGAGAAATGTCTGTTGAGGTCTTCTGCCCATTTTTGGATTGGGTTGTTTGTTTTTTTGATATTGAGCTGCTTGTAAATTTTGGAGATTAATCCTTTGTCAGTTGCTTCATTTGCAAATATTTTCTCCCATTCTGAGGGTTGTCTTTTTGGCTTGTTTATGGTTTCCTTTGCTGTGCAAAAGCTTTGAAGTTTCATTAGGTCCCATTTGTTTATTTTTGTTTTTATTGCCATTTCTCTATGAGGTGGGTCAAAAAGGATCTTGCCGTGATTTATGTCATAGAGTGTTCTGCCTATGTTTCCCTCTAAGAGTTTTATAGTGTCTGGCCTTACATTTAGGTCTTTAATCCATTTTGAGTTGATCTTTGTGTATGGTGTTAGGGAGTGTTCTAATTTCATTCTTTTACATGTAGCTGTCCAGTTTTCCCAGCACCACTTATTGAAGAGGCTGTCTTTTCTCCACTGTATACTCTTGCCACCTTTATCAAAAATAAGGTAACCATGGGTGTGTGGGTTTATCTCTGGGGTTTCTATCCTGTTCCACTGATCTATATTTCTGTTTCTGTGCCAGTACCATGATGTCTTGATTACTGTAGCTTTGTAGTATACTCTAAAGTCAGGGGGCCTGATTCCTCCAGCTCTGTTTTTCTTTCTCAAGATTGCTTTAGCTATTCGGAGTCTTCTGTGTTTCCATAGACATTGTGAAATTTTTTGCTCTAGTTCTGTGAAAAATGCCATTGGTAGTTTCATAGGTATTTCATTGAATCTGTAGATTGCTTCGGGTAGTATAGTCATTTACACAATGTTGATTCTTCCAATCCAAGAACATGGTATATCTCTCCAACTGTCTGTATAATCTTTAATTTCTTTCATCAGTGTCATATAGTTTGCTGCATACAGGACTTTTGTCTCCTTAGGTAGGTTTATTCCTAGATATTTCATTATTTTTGTTGCAGTGGTAAATAGGAGTGTTTCCTTAATTTCTCTTTCAAATTTTTCATCATTACTGTATAGGAATGCAAGAGATTCCTGTGCATTAATTTTGTATCCTGCTACTTTAACAAATTCATTGATTAGCTCTAGTAGTTTTCTGGTAGCATCTTTAGGAGTCTCTATGTATAGTATCATGTCCTCTGCAAACAGTGACAGTTATACTACTTCTTTTCCAATTTGGATTCCTTTAATTTTTTTTTCTTCTATGATTGCCATGGCTAAAACTTCCAAAACTATACTGAATAACAGTAGTGAGAGTGGGCAACATTTTTTTGTTCCTGATCTTAGTGGAAATGGTTTCTGTTTTGCACCATTGAAAACAATGTTGGCTGTTGGCGTGTCATACATGGGCTTTATTATGTTGAGCTAAGTTCCCTCTATGCCTACTTTCTGGAATGGTTTTATCATAAATGGGTGTTGAATTGTGTTGAAAACTTTTTCTGCATCTACTGAGAAGATCATATAGTTTTTAACCTTCAATTTGTTAATATGGTGTGTCACGTTGATTGATTTGCATATATTGAAGAATCCTTGCATTCCTGGGGTAAACCTTACTTGATCATGGTGTATGATCTGTTTAACGTGCTCTTGGATTCTGTTTGCTAGTATTTTGTTGAAGATTTTTGCCTCTATCTTCAACAGTGATATTGGCCTATAGTTTTCATTCTTTGTGACATCTTTTTCTGGTTTTGGTATCAAGGTGATGGTAGCCTTGTAGAATGAGTTTGGGAGTGTTCCTCCCTCTGCTATATTTTGGAAGAGTTTGAGAAGGATAGGTGCTAGCTCTTCTCTAAGTGTTTTATAGAATTCGCCTGTACAGCCATCTGGTCCTGGGCTTTTGCTCGTTGGAAGACTTTTAATCACAGTTTCAATTTCAGTGCTTGTGATTGGTCTGTTCATATTTTCTATTTCTTCCTGGTTCAGTCTCAGAAAGTTGTGCTTTTCAAGAATTTGTCCACTTCTTCCAGATTGTCCATTTTATTGGCATAGAGTTGCTTGTAGTAATCTCTCATAAGCTTCTGTATTTCTGAAGTGTTAGTTGTTACTTCTCCTTTTTTATTTCTAATTCTATTGATCTGAGTCTTCTTCCTTTTGTCCTCGTAGAGTCTGGCTAATGGTTTATCAATTTTGTTTATCTTCTCAAAGAACCAGTTTTTACTTTTATTGATCTTTGCTATTGTTTCCTTCATTTCTTTTTCGTGTATTTCTGATCTGATCTTTATGATTCCTATCCTTTTGCTAACTTTGGTGTTTTTTTGTTCTTCTTTCTCTAATTGCTTTAGGTGTAAGGTTAGGTTGTTTATTTGAAATGTTTCTTGTTTCTTGAGATAGGATTGTATTGCTGTAAACTTCCCTCTTAGAACTGCTTTTGCTGCATCCCATAGGTTTTGGGTTGTCGTGTTTCATTATGCTTTGTTTCTAGGTATTTTTCAATTTCCTCTTGATTTTTTTCAGTGATCTCTTGGTTATTAAGTAGTGTATTGTTTAGTCTCCATGTGTTTGCATTTTTTACAGATTTTTCCTGTAATTGATATCTAGTCTCATAGTGTTGTGGTCAGAAAAGATACATGATACAATTTCAATTCCCTCAAATTTTTCAAGGCTTTGTGACCCAAAATATGATCTATCCTGGAGAATGTTCCATGAGCACTCGAGAAGAAAGTGTATTCTGGTTTTTTTTGGATGGAATGTCCTATAAATGTCAATTAAGTCCATCTTGTTTAATGTACCATTTAAAGCTTGTGTTTCCTTATTTATTTTACATTTTCGATGATCTGTCCATTGGTGAAAGTGTGGTGTTAAAGTCCCCTGCTATTATTGTGTTACTGTCGATTTCCTCTTTCATGGGTGTTACCATTTACCTAATGTATTGAATTCCTCCTATATTGGGTGCATAAATATTTATAATTGTTATATCTTCTTCTTGGATTGATCCCTTGATCATTATGTTGTGCCCTTCTTTGTCTCTTGTAAGAGTCTTTATTTTAAACTCTAGCTTGTCTGATATGAGAATTGATACTCCAGTTTTCTTTTGATTTCCACTGCATGGAATATCTTTTTCCATCCCCTCACTTTCAGTCTGTATGTGTCCCTAGGTCTGAAGTGGGTCTCTTGTAGACAGCATATATATGGGTCTTGTTTTTGTATCCATTCAGCCAGTCTATGTCTGTTTGCTGAAGCATCTAATCCATTCACATTTAAGGTAATTATCGATGTGTATGTTCCTATTACCATTTTCTTAATTGTTTTTGGGGTTTTTTGTAGGTCTTTTCCTTCTCTTGTGTTTCCTGCCTAGAGAAGTTCCTTTAGCATTTGCTGTAAAGATGGCTTGGTGGTGCTCTCTTAACTTTTGTTTGTCTATAATGGTTTTAATTTCTCCATCAAATCTGAATGAGATCCTTGCTGGATACAGTAATCTTGGTTGTAGGTTCTTCCCTTTCATCACTTTAGATATGTCCTGCCACACTCTTCTGGCTTGCAGTTTCTCTGAAAGATCAGCTGTTAACCTTACAGGGATTCTTTTGTATGTTATTTGTTGCTTTTCCCTTGTTACTTTTAATATTTGTTCTTTGTATTTAATTTTTGATAGTTTGATTAATACGTGTCTTGGCATGTTTCTCCTTGGATTTATCCTGTATGGGACTCTCTGTGCTTCCTGGACTTGATTGACTATTTCCTTTCCCTTAGTAGGGAAGTTTTCAACTATAATCTCTTCAAATATTTTCTCAGTCCCTTTCTTTTTCACTTCTTCTTCTGGGACCTCTATAATTCAAATGTTGGTGTGTTTAATGTTGCCCCAGAGGTCTCTGAGTCTGTCCTCAATTCTTTTCATTCTTTTTTCTGCTCTGTGGTGGTTATTTCCACTATTTTATCTTCCAGGTCACTTATCCGTTCTTCTGCTTTAGTTATTCTTCTATTGATCCCTTCTAGAGAGTTTTTAATTTCATTTACTGTGTTGTTCATCATTGTTTGTTTGCTCTTTAGTTCTTCTAGGTCCTTGTTAAACATTTCTTGTACTTTCTCCATTCTATTTTCAAGATTTTGGATCATCTTTACTATCATTACTCTGAATTCTTTTTTAGGTAGACTGCCTATTTCCTCTTCATTTGTTTGGTTCAGTGGGTTTTTCCCTTGCTCCTTCATCTGCTGTGTTTTTCTGTCTTCTCATTTTGCTTAGCTTACTGTGTTTGAGGTTTCCATTTCACAGGCTGCAGGTTTGTAGTTCCTTTTTTTTTTTTTTTTCGTGTCTGCCCCCAGTAGCTAAGGTTGGTTCAGTGGGGTGTGTAGGCTTCCTGGTGGAGGGGACTGGTGCCTGTATTCTGGTGGATGAGGCTCGATCTTGTATTTCTGGTGGGCAGGACCACATCCGGTGATATGTTTTGGGGTGCCTGTGAATGTATTATGATTTTAGGCAGCATCTCTGCTAGTGGGTGGTGGTGTTTTCTTGTCTTGCTAGTTGTTTGGCATGGGGTGTCTAGCACTGGATCTTGCTGGTCATTGAGTGGAGCTGGGTTTTAGCATTGAGACAGAGATCTCTGGGAGAGCTCTCACCGTTTGATACTACATGGGGCCGGGAGGCCTCCGGTGGACCAATATCATAAACTTGGCTCTCTCACCTGAGAGGCTCAGCCCTGACACCTGGCCGGATCACAAAGACCCTGTCAGCCACACAGCTCAGAAGAAAAGGGAGAAAAATAAAAGAAATAAAATAAAATACAGTTGTTAAATAAAAAATTAAAAATATTATTAAAAGTAAAAAACAAAAAAGGAAACAAGAGAGCAACCAAACCAATAAACAAATCCACCAATGACAATAAGTGCTAAAAACTATACTAAAGAAAAAAAAAACGGACACAGAGAATCCTAGGACACATTGTAAAAGCAAACCTATACAGACAAAATCACACAAAGAGGCATATACATACACACTCACAAAAAGAAAAAGGTTAAAAAAAAAAATATATATATATATATAGGAAGAGAGCAACCAAATCAATAAACAAATCTACCAGTGATAATAAGCTCTAAATACTAAACTAAGATAAACATAAAACCAGAAACAAATTAGATGCAGAAAGCAAATCCCAAGTCTACAGTTGCTCCCACAGTCCATTGCCTCAATTTTGGGATGATTGTTGTCTATTCAGGTATTCCACAGATGCAGGGTACATCAAGTTGATTGTGGAGATTTAATCCGCTGCTCCTGAGGCTGCGGGGAGAGATTTCCCTTTCTCTTCGTTGTTCGCACAGCTCCCAGGGTTCAGCTTTGGATTTGATCCCACCTCTGCATGTAGGTCACACTCTGGCGTCTGTTCCCCGCCCAGACAGGATGGGGTTCAAGTAGCCACTGATTAGGGGGCTCTGGCTCACTCAGGCCGGGTGGAGGGAGGGGTATGGAATGAGAGGTGAGCCAGCGGCGGCAGAGACCAACATGACGTCGCACCAGCCTGAGGCTCGGCGTGTGTTCTCCCGGGGAAGTTGTCCCTGGGTCACAGGGCCCTGGCAGTGGCGGGCTGCACAGCCTCCCAGGAGGGGAGGTGTGGACAGTGACCTGTGCTTGCACACAGGCTTCTTGGTGGCTGCAGCAGCAGCCTTATGCAGCGTCTCATGCCCGTCTCTGGTGTCCGCGCTGATAGCTGCAGCTCACGCCCATCTCTGGATCTCGTTTAGGCAGTGCTCTGAAGCCCCTCTCCTCACACACCCCAAAACACTGCTCTCTTACCTCTTAGGGAGTTCCAGACATTTTCCCAGACTCCCTCTCGGCTAGCTGTGGTGCACTAGCCCCGCTCAGGCTGTGTTCATGCAGCCAACCCCAGTCCTCTCCCTGGGATCCAACTGAAGCCGGAGCCTCAGCTCCCAGCCCCTGCCCGTCCTGGTGAGTGAGCAGACAAGACTCTCAGTCTGGTGAGTGCTGGTCGGCACCGATCCTCTGTGCGGATCTCTCTGCTTTGCCCTCTGCAGCCCTGTTGCTCTATATCATTGTTGCTGCACTCTCCTCTGTGTCTCCGAAGCTTCCCCTCACCCAACCCCCATCTCCACTAGTGAAGGGGCTTTCTACTGTGGGGAAACTTCCTCCTTCACAGCTCCCTCCCAGAGGTGCAGGTCCCGTCCCTACTCTTTTGTCTGTTTTTTCTTTTTTCTTTTGCCCTACCCAGGTACGTGGGGAGTTTCTTGCCTTTTGGGAAGTCTGAGGTCTTCTACCAGTGTTCAGTAGGTATTCTGTAGGGGTTGTTCCACATGTAGATGTATCTTTGTTGTATTTGTGGGGAGGAAGGTGATCTCCACGTCTTACTCCTCTGCCATCTTGAAGGCCTACTCTCCCATTTTGTATGTTGACTTTTCACTCTGTTGACTGTTTCTTTTGATATGCAGAAGATTTTAAAGTTTGATTTAGTCTCACTGTCTATTTTTGGTTTTGTTGACTGTGCTTATACTGTCATATCCAAGAAATCATTGACAAATTCAAAGTCTTGTAGCTTTCCCCTATATTTTCTTCTAGAATTTATATAATTTTAGTTCTCATGTCTAGGTCTTTAATCAATTTTGAGTTAAAATTTGTATAAAGTGTAAGGTTAGGTCCAGCTTCATTCTTTTGCATGTGGATATCTAGTTTTCCCAATACCATTTGTTGAAGAGACTATAGTTTCTCCGTTGTGTGGTTTTGGCATTGTTGTCAAAGATTACTAGACCATGTATGCAAGAATTTATTTCTCGGCTCTCTTCTATTCCATCGGCCTGTATGTCTTTCTCTGATAAGGGTTTAATATCCAGAATATACAAAGAACTCCTACAACTCAGCAACAAAAATTAACCCAATTTAAAAATGGGCAAATGACTTGAATAGACATTTCTCCAGAGAAGGTATACAAATGGCCAACAAGCATATGAAAATATGCTCAATATCACTAATCATTAGAGAAAGTCAAAATAAAACCACAATGAGATATCACTTCACACCCATTAGGATGGACACAATCAAAAAACAAAACAAAACACCCCACAGTGTTTATGAGGATGTGGAGAAATTATAACTTGTGCATTGTTGGTGGGAAAATAAAATGGTACAGCCGCTATGAAAAACAGTATGGAGGTTCCTCAAAAAATTAAAATTATCATGTAATCCAGCAATCCCACTTCTGGGTATATAGCCAAAATAGTTGAAAGTAGGATATCAAAGAGATATTCACATACCTATGCTCATTGCAGCATTATTTCAATAGCTAAGAGGTGGAAGTAACCCAAATGTCCATCAATGGATAAATGGATAAAGAAAATGTAGTACAGCTGATCCTTTAAAAATGTGGGGATTAAGGGCACCAACCCCCAGCAGTCAAAAATCCTCATACAACTTTACAGTCTCCTGGGTGTATGTGGGGTTCTGCATCTTCAGGTTAAACTAACCAAGGATCGTGTAGTATTGTAGTAAATATTTACTGAAAAACATTCACGTATGAGTGGACTCACACAGTTGATGTTGTTCAAGGGTTGACTGTATACACATACAACAGAATATCATTCAATCTTAAAAAGGAAGGAAATCCTGTCACTTACTACAACATGGGTGAACCTGGAGGACATTATGCTAAGTGAAATAAGCCAGTCTCAAAAAGACAAATACTGTATGATTCCACTTGTATGAGGCATCTAAAGTAGTCAAACTTACAGAAACAGAAAGTAGAATGGTGGTTACCAGGGACAGGGGTAGGGGGAAATGGAGAGCTGGTGTTCAATGGGTATAGAGTTTCAGTTTTGCAAGATAAAATGTTCTAAAGATCTGTTGCACTAGGATATACATAGTCTTAGCACTACTGAATGGTACGCTTAAAACTGTTTAACATTATAAACTTTACGTTATGTGTTATTAATCAAATTTTTTTAAATACTGCTATTTGAAGGGGGTATTATGTTAAACTGCATATTACCATATATAAAATAGTTTATCGGGCTTCCCTGGTGGCACAGTGGTTCAGAGTCCGCCTGCCGATGCAGGGGACACCGGTTCGTGCCCCGGTCCGGGAAGATCCCACATGCTGCGGAGCAGCTGGGCCCGTGAGCCATGGCCGCTAAGCCTGCGTGTCCGGAGCCTGTGGTCCGCAACAGGAGAGGCCACAACAGTGAGAGGCCTGCGTACCGCAAAAAAAAAAAAAAAAAAAAAAACTTTATCAAGTTCCTCCTGGAGATGGAGGATAGAATGCTGGAACTGCCTCCATCTTGAGCCCCTAAGAGCACGACCAGTGGTTGCCCTGAGGTGCCTCGTATTTCTCAAGTGCTCTCCCTTCCATGCTCTTGTCTTTTTTCTTTTCTTTTCTTTTCTTTTTTTTTGTGGTATGCGGGCCTCTCACCGCTGCAGCCTCTCCCGTTGCAGAGCACAGGCTCCGGACACACAGGCTCAGCGGCCATGGCTCACGGGCCCAGCCGCTCCGCGGCATGTGGGATCTTCCCGGACCGGGGCAGGAACTCGTGTCCCCTACATCGGCAGGCAGACTCTCAACCACTGCTCCACCAGGGAAGCCCCCATGCTCTTGTCTTTTATAGGCTTAGTTCCAGTGATCAACTATTCTGCTCTGGCTCTTCTTCATTTCTTCTTAATCAATTTGCAATAATTGTCCCTTGGCTTCTATATAATTCATGGGTCTGAGATCTCTGGCCCTCCAAAGTTTCTGGTTGGTAAACTCTTTCCCTGTAGAACAGAGGTGGCAAACACAAATAATTCCAATGGTCAGGAAGGTCATGTTGATGTTTACATTATTTGAGTGTGATAAAATTCAGAGAAATGGGGACTGTAAGAAACTGCAGTGTACAAGCCCTATAAAAGGGATAATGAGAGGCACACTGGACAATAAGATCTGCTTGCTCTTTTAAATACGCCATAAATCTGGAACTTTATATAAAAACTTTCAATTTTAAACAATTCCCATGCAGAAACGAAATAAAACAAAACAGAACTGTGGGTTCTTTGCAGTTTATTGGCCATCAGCTTCTGATTATTGCTATAAAACTCAGAGATAAGAAATGTGGATATTCTCCCAATCTCAAATTACATACAAAAAGAGGACTGATTCCTCTTTTCTCGTGGAAAGACCCAGATATGAGACCTTATGAAACCTTATGAAACCCTAGGACTTAGGCTCTTTCCTCAGCCCAACATCCCTCTTGGTGCTTCTTCTCCTTGGTATCAATGGCTTCCACAGGCTATTGTTAGTTGATAGGCTTTGATTCCAAAAGCTCCTCCCATAGTGTTTCAGTGATTTTACACACTCTCTTGCCTTTGTCAGTCATTGTCTCAGGTGTATCTGCTTCCCCAACCATCTTCCCTGGGTTCTTCCTCATCTGAGAAGTGTTTGATATCTTTCGTGTTCCCACTGTTCTTACTGGTGTCATACTCTCATTGATAGAAGGCTTCCAAAGTCAAGGACACCTGCCAAATTCACTAAAGGCAACTGTGAGCTGAAATTTTAAAATGACTTAGGAACCAGATCTCACAGAAACAATCAGAACCCACTGAGGTTGCCTAGAGAAATGAGTGTCTAGAATGCAGCATAATTCAGTCTCTTATGTCCTCTCTAAATTATCCTCTGGTATGCCATGAGTTGGGCCACATTCCCCTCTGGCCCAGAGTGCAAGGACATTTTTCCTCTTAGTATCCAGATGCAAGTCTCCAAAGCCATGAGGACAATCCCATTTTACCATCAGAAACATTCCCATTGTGCACAGGGTGCATAAACTAATCAAAATCCAGATATAATTATCGATTCTCAGTAGTTTTTCCAAATTAAATATGTAAGATATTTTGAGATATAGAAGCCACAGGAAAATAAATGAAGCTACCTATTTAAGAACAAAGACTTTATAGGGCCTACAGGTTGATTTTCTTGAAACAACCCATCACAATTGATACTGTTCCATATTATCACTGTCTCCATGAAACCACTAAAGCAATCTCAACATATCGGCTTGTATCAAATATAGTTTATGGTCAAGAAAAGCAAATACTTCATTAAAGAAAAAGAATTTAATGTAATTTATTCTTCTCCTTCCTTCCTGTCTCCGCCTTAATCTGCATGATGAGCTCCCCTTTAAGTTTAATTCAAGGGAACACCATTTAAATTTAGACAGAGTAACTAGGATAGCAAAACCAAAAACTCACAGACATAAACAAAAATAGTTGACAAGATGTCCTCATTCTAAAATATAAATGGCTATAAGATCCTCCTGGTATCATCTTGTGTATGGAAAGAAATAGAAGCCACAAGGAATGTGAAAAACTTGAGAACAGGAGAACCCCGAAATAAACAAAGGCATTCAGGTGAAAGCACAGCAGGTAATTTGAAAACAGCAGCTTCATACTTCAACTCAGGATGAATTTTTAAAAATATGTTCTTGAAAACCAATTTTGTGAAAAAGTGAAGAACAAAAAAGGAACACATTCAAACCCCATACACAATGTGTATATGAAGCAGAATAATATCCCTCCAGAAATAAAAACATGACATAAAGACAAGCCCACAAAACAGATTTTTAAAAGAGGTAAACTAATATTTCATAAAAACTAAAATAAATTTAAGAAAGTGATATAAGATATGAAAGAATAATATAAATTAGAATTAGGTAAATCACAGTATGTATATAAAAACTCAGAAAAGAATTAGAACTATATTTTCTCAAATTATTTCTTAAAAGTAAAAGCAAATTTCAAAAATGAAAAAAACAGACTTTAGATACACAACTCATCACCTTAAGAGAAATATAAGTAAAAGGAATAAATTTTTAAATAAAAATTATGGAAAACAGTAAAAAGAATTCACAATAAAATGGCAGCTATAAAAATTAGGCAAAGAAAATTGAACAGATATATAATAAGATGACCTGAAGAAGAAAAAAAAAAAGTAAAATCTTTAAGGAAAGTTTCCTGAAATTTAAAACAAACAAAAAAATAAAATCTGTTGTTATGAGAGATCATACTGCCTGCCTGGGAAAATCAAACCATAAAGATTAATACCAGCACATATTCTAGCAAATTATTTGGATATTCAGACAAAAAGACCAAGTTATTTCTATGGGAAAAAGTCAGATTGTTTTCAGACTTTTTGACAACATTTTATACCAAAACAACAATGGAGTAACAAAATTAAAATACCTCAGGAAGGAAAATATGAGCCATAAATTGGACATCTAGACAAATTGACTTTCAAGCATAAAAAATACAAACCGCTTTAAACATAAAAAATTCAAAGAAAAGATCCCACATGCATGCTGCAATTAAGAGTTTGCACGCTGCAAAAAAAAAAAAAAAAAAAAAAAATCAAGGAATATTATTCTTGTGATTTCTTCTGGACAAATATACTGTAAAAAGCATTTCAGATAACCAAAGTAAGTGGGTGCATTTTGGCATAGAAAAACTGGTGGCAATTTGTATGGAAACACAAAAGACCCCGAATAGCCAAAGCAATCTTGAGACCAAAAAACGGAGCTGGCGGATTCAGGTTCCCTGACTTCAGACTATACTACAAAGCTACAGTAATCAAGACAGCATGGTACTGGCACAGAAACAGAAATATAGATCAATGGAACAGGATAGAAACCCCAGAGATAAACCCACACACCTATGGTTACCTTATTTTTGATAAAGGTGGCAAGAATATACAGTGGAGAAAAGACAGCCTCTTCAATAAGTGGTGTTGGGAAAACTGGACAGCTACATGTAAAAGAATGAAATTAGTACACTCCCTAACACCATACACAAAGATCAACTCAAAATGGATTAAAGACCTAAATGTAAGGCCAGACACTATAAAACTCTTAGAGGAAAACATAGGCAGAACACTCTATGCCATAAATCACGGCAAGATCCTTTTTGACCCACCTCATAGAGGAATGACAATAAAAACAAAAATAAACAAATGGGACCTAATGAAACTTCAAAGCTTTTGCACAGCAAAGGAAACCATAAACAAGTCAAAAAGACAACCCTCAGAATGGGAGAAAATATTTGCAAATGAAGCAACTGACAAAGGATTAATCTCCAAAATTTACAAGCAGCTCATGCAGCTCAATATCAAAAAAACAAACAACCCAATCCAAAAATGGGCAGAAGACCTAAATAGACATTTCTCCAAAGAAGATATACAGATGGCCAACAAACACATGAAAGAAGGCTCAACATCACTAACCATTAGAGAAATGCAAATCAAAACTACAAGGAGGTATCACCTCACACCAATCAGAGCGGCCATCATAAAAAATCTACAACAATAAATGTTGGAGAGGGTGGGGAGAAAAGGGAACCCTCTTGCACTGTTGGTGGGAACGTAAATTGATACAGCCACTCTGGAGAACAGTATGGAGGTTCCTTAAAAAACTAAAAATAGAACTACCATACAACCCAGCAATCCCACTACTGGGCATATACCCTGAGAAAACCATAATTCAAAAAGAGTCATGTACCACAACATTCACTGCCGCTCTGTTTACAATAGCCAGGACATGGAAGCAACCTAAGTGTCCATCGACAGATGAATGGATAAAGAAGATGTGGCATATACATACAATGGAATATTACTCAGCCATAAAAAGAAACAAAATTGTGTTATTTGTAGTGAGGTGGATAGACCTAGAGTCTGTCATACAGAGTGAAGTAAGTCAGAAAGAGAAAATTAAATACCGTATGCTAACACATATATACGGAATCTAAGAAAAAAAATGGTTTTGAAGAACCTAGGGGCAGGACTGGAAAAAAGATGCAGACAGAGAATGGACTTGAGGACACGGGGAGGGGGAAGGGTAAGCTGGGATGAAGTGAGAAAGTGGCATGGACATATATACACTACCAAATGTAAAATAGATAGCTAGTGGGAAGCAGCTGCATATAGCACAGGGAGATTAGCTGAGTGCTTTGTGACCACCTAGAGGTGTGGGATAGGGAGGGTGGGAGGGAGACGCAAGAGGGAGGGCATATATGTATAGGTATAGCTGATTCACTTCATTATAAAGCAGAAACTAACACACCATTGTAAAGCAATTATACTCCAATAAAGATGTTAAAAAAAAAAAAAGAAAAACTGGTGGCATTGAGCTTCAATAGTTACCCTCACAAAAAGAGAGACAATCGGATAGCATGTGTCTCCTTATGAAAAAGTATATACAACCACCTATGAAATCGTCCTACCAAAGAAGTTTGAACCTGCATCTAATAGAGCCATTGGATTTAACTACTGATTTTTAGGAAATATAAATTTTAGATTGTGTTAACTTATGCCAGAGGGATCTGATCAACAAAATCCAGGATGTGGGAAATCTATATAACAAGTAACCCTAATATTTTCTTCAACAAATAAATTTCAGAAAAAGAAGAAAATAAGAGAACCTATAAAGTGCACTTAAAAGATATAACAAGTAAATTCAATGTTTAGGTATTATTTAGATTTCGATTAAAAAGAAGGGAAAGAGAAAGAGGAAAGGGGAAAGAAAATCTTTGTGAAATAACTGGAAATTTAAACATTCAAATGGATATTCAGTGATATTAGAGGATCATTGCTAATTTATGAAGCAATGGTATGAAAGATTGTGTTACAAAGAGTTCAAATACTTTAAAAATGTATACTGAAATATTTAAGGATGAAGTGATATAATATCTGAGATTTGCTTCAAATTAGACAGGCTGAGAAGGAGTAGATGGGGTAGAGCTGAAAGATGGGTCATTGGTTGATAGTCATTGAAGCCAGTTGACAGGCATATAGGAGTTCATTATAATAATCTGCCTATATTGTATGTTTAATATTTTATATAATAAAATACAATTCAAGTCATCTTATGCCTACTGATCACACTGTAAAAGAACCAGTTTATTTGGGGTTGTATGGCCTGTGTGAGTGTAATGAACCAAATATTTCTATACCTTCATGAATAAAAATTATTTGGGCTTTATTAGCATCATCAGAGAGAAAACATAAGGTCATTAGCCTCATTTTCTTGCACAATTGCATTTTCTTGGTTAAAAGACATGCATTTGGGGGCAGAACATAGCCAAAACTATCCCAATCTCTGGACCAGAAACCATTTTTTTTCCCTAAACGGGAATTTATTTGTTAAAGATATTGAACTTCAACAACATAACATCACAGATTTCTGATGAAACTCATCATTAAAATATCAAATTATGTTAATCACAACATTTCGGTACACCAGGTGTGATTTGAACTGTTTAATATTGCAGCAATGAGTACCAGTATGTTAATGAGAATTGAAAGTTATGATGATTAGAATTGCCTTTAGGGTGACCACGAAGGCATAAACTATTTTTAAATGCTTTGAGACTTGAGTTTAGAGGGTCCTGATGTGCTATTTAACAAGCTTCACAGAGAAGAATCTTAATGACAACTGTGTTATGACAACAGTACTGTGAATGACGAATGCATCTCCACCATTGGGGAGGTGGGGGTAGTCTTTTCCAAGCTTTGTCTCCACAGAAAGTGGGGAAATCCAGAAATCATCTTAGTTTGTAATACACGTGTGTCATGGTAGCTGACAACATGGCTTTGAGCTGTGCTAACATCTTCCCCCCAGTGACACTGGCTCCTATCAGAGCCTCTAAGGTGCCCAAGGGTTGTAAGTTTGTTTGTTGCTTGTCAAATCTTCATCTAGTGCTGACTCGAGATAAGATGCTATTTCTAAAACACTACTTGGAGTTTTAGAAAAGTATGGCATTTCATACTTTTAATAATGAAAGTGAAGTCCTGGTTTAATGTGATAGATTTCTGGTTCACCTAAGCACTCAGGCATGTTGTGTATTTAAATACCTGAGAAGAACACCTGAGCATCACCTCAGAATTTATTTTGCCTGATTGAGATGCCTTACATGTCCTCAGAGCATAGAGAAATATGGGATACTCAGTAATTATTTGAAGAAAGAACATTTTCATCTACTTTTCTTAGATACCCGAAGGGACAACTCTGTACAAATAGCTGTTAAAAATATACTGTTTGTACTAAATAAAATTCTTAGATGTAAAATACTACTTCCACAGAGAGTTCAGGATTTAGGGATACAGATCAACCATACCGACTCTTTTCAGCAAGTAGATGAACATCCCTGCAAAATTGTTAATTTGCTTCCAAACCCTTTTTATCAAGCTGTTTGATTTAGTGGTCCCCTGAATACCCAGTTCAGGACAAAGAGGTAGATAGTCTTTCCCCTGAGAATTCTCAAGGCACATTCTACTCCATAAATATGTTGGTCCTGTCTGATTTTATTTCCTGCAATTGTAACCCATTTTTGCTCCCCCAAGCTCACATCTTTCATCTGTCAAACCTCCAAACCCTAAAAGCGCAATGGGTAGAGACTATTTCCTTCCAGAACAGATGGGCCTGCTTGTGATTTGCCAAACTCCAAAAGATATGTTCTTCCCCAAATCCTGCCAGAAAGAACTTGGGTGCTAAAATAGATGCAGAAAATCTCTCTGTCTTGACACAATTGCTTGACTGTAAATTGTGTTTCTGGATATAAAACCATCCAGCCTGTTTTATTTCCATTTCCATGTGTAGCACTCAATTCCCCTGACAATTTCTTAGTCATTTTAGGTTTACGAACTGTGAACTTCAGTCATTGGCTCCGTATTCCTGTAGATCCACCTTTGCTAACTGAAATATGCATCAGACTTTCTTGAACATCTCATCTGTCCTTCAGTTCTGCAGACTCATCCTGTCATAAGCCTTCCCAAATCCACTCTTATTAGGTAGGGTTTCTTTAATAGGTATCATTACTATTTTTCTGTGTGTGTCTTCTCTTTCCTGGGGTCTGTACTCATGGTGAATGAAGGATAATATTTACCAGGATTTTACCATGTGGCTTATAGAGTTAAACTCTCTACCTATATCATCTCATACAGACATCTCAACAACACAGTCAGGTAAGTACCCTTATCATCCCTATTTCACCAAGGAAGAAACTGAAGCTCAGGGAGGTCACAAAATTTACTTCAGGTCACACAGCTCTTAGGGGTTCAAATTTAGGCAGGCTCCATTTAATTCAAAACTTAATGTATTCTGTTATGCCAGCTATTCACCACGAAACTAGAGCATTTTTACAACAAAAGTCTTCAGTATAATTTTGGTAAAGTATGAAGACACAGGCTGACGGTCTTCATATAACACAATAATTTAAAAATTGAAAACTTAAAAATAAGGTTTCATGTAAGGGAGAGTTTGAGTGTGAGCATTTGCCCCTATGAAAGATAAAGCTAACCTGAGCCTTTCTCGCAGCTGATGTTCGCCCCCTGCTGGCATATTTAATTTGTGTTTCAAAAGCATTCTCCGCAAAGCCAGAACCCTTCTGTAGGGTCATTAAAACATAACCTACCTTCTGTCAGTTTAGAAAGAGGACAATAAAATCAGCCTTCTGACCTTAGTAAGCCAATATGGAAAATCAAGCAATGGAAAGAACTACATGAATAAGCTCTATTACGATTCTTTGCAGGTGGAGATAACCTGCTACCTTTCACTTCTAGGCAGTCTCAATTTTGTCAGGTGCAAAAGACAGCAGAAGAACTCTTATTGGTTATTCCCTTCAGGTGGTTCTGATGAGGGCAGCAGAGAAGAAAAGGCTGATATTCTAACCAAGGGAAGAATTAATTAAAGCAGAGATTCCCCTCTGTGATTCCATTTTATGCCTGAAGAAAAAAAGACACTAAAAACTTTGGCATTTGCTCCAATCTATTCCTCTCTTCTCTCTAATAATGCAGGATTCCTTTTTGCAGCCAGCAGTTGATGAACACTGCATCACTGAAATGGAACAGTCAGCATCTTGTAAGTTTGTCTGCTTCTTGAGACAGATGACTGTCACTCGGTTTGCTAAGGTCCCCTTTAGAGCTAAGGGAATTAGACATGTGCTCTGCAAGAAACTGGGGTCGTTCCAGAGTGTAACAAACTCACACCTACACAATACACATGTATGAAAATAAAATTTAAAATATTAAATCATATGCTTGAAAGAAATCATAAATTTATAATGAGACAGTGAATATATAAAAATATTAACTTGCTCAAATAGCGTCAGTATGCTAAAAGGTCAATACCTAAAAATAATTAGCAAATTAGTAGCTTTCAATCTATGCTTCCTGTTCTATTTTTCACGTTTATTTGTCTGATTTCCTCATTAAAGTTGTTAGTGTGGAAAGTGATATTCCTTAATCCAGAAAAACACTTAGCACCGTGAGATGTTAGCCAGATACTAGAGTTTAGACAAAATATAATCAGGGATCTAAGATGACTCCTAAAGCTCGATAATATAAACAGAAGCAAAGAAATAAGGAAAGGCATTAAAAATAAGGAAGAGGAATAGATGAAGAAAGAGTAGCAAACAGGTTTGTAATTTCTATGACTTCTTACTTTCTCCCAAATTCTTGACACTGTGAGGTTGGTTTGTAGATTCCTCACGCTGATGCAGCACCCAAAAGAAAGTTTATTTTGCTACAGTACATATTTGTATGAGGAGCATTATCTCATATATTTGTGGTAAACAGGACACTAGTTACAAGGTTTTCAGGAATGTCTGTTATAGCAGTAAACTACCCAAAGATACAAAGTGTTTTATGCTAGGCGCTCACATACATTAAACAATTTAATACTCTCAATAACCTCATTTTTTCTCTATTTTACTATTAGGGAAATGAAGGCTTAGTGATGTCACACAGTAACAAAATCAGGATTCAAATGCAGTTGGTAAACCTGCTCTTAACAACTGTGTGCCATTTCTTCGAGGTCCCAGGGATAAAAACACACCCCTGTCCATTTATTCATTCACCTTCAACATGAAGAAGTTATGGGCAGTGTTTTTCAGACAAAACAGCTAGGACTGTAGCAACTCTTTACAAACAGGTCCAGTTTTTAGGAGGTCAGACAATTTGGAGAGGAAGACTGTCAGAGCCCAGTCCTGTGGGAGAGGAAGGACACCACCGAGGCCTCAACGATTCACAGCCAGGACCTGGCAGGAACAGGTATTCCTTCCACAGGGCCACGCTCCATTGTCAGGGGTGCCTCAGAGAGATCCAGGGAATTGTTCACTGACCACTGACTGCAACAAAACCCCAGGGATTAAGGACAGGTTGAGGGCGGGAGACATGGGGGCCACCAGAAAGTAGGAAGTCACTCAAGAGGTGAATTTTGCTTAACTATATGTTTTAGGCAAAGTAATACATACACAAAGAGAGACTTTTGAACTTTTAAAAATAATTGTGTGATTTATCCATCACAAAGGATAATTTTAAAATAGCTACATCATATTCTTTGCCTGTTATACAATATATAAAATTAAGGAATCTCACTTATATGTGGAAACTAAAAAACGCTGAATTCATTGAAAAAAGAGAATACAGTGGTGGTTGCCAGGGGATCGGGGTGGGGGAAATAGGGAGATATTGGCCAAAGGGTACAGAGTTTCAGTTGTGTAAGATGAATAAGTTCTGGAGATACAATGTACAACATAGTAAGTATAGTTAGCAGTGCTGTATTACATACTGGAAAGTTGTTGAGAGAGTAGATCTTAAATGTTATCACCACACACACACACAAAATGGTAATTATGTGAGGGGATGGAGGTGTTAACTAACGTTACTGTGGTAATATTTTTGCAGTACATGCGTGTATCAAATCATCGTGTTGTATACCTTAAACTTACATATGTCATGTGTCGATAAGATCTTAATAGAGCTGCGGGTAAAAAGCAGCAAGAGAAAAAAAGCACTAGGGAAGATGTGGGAGTGAGAAGTTGGCTGCAGAGAAGATGAGTGCATCTGTGGCAGGTAACTCAATGGACAAACTTGATTTGATGTTAGCATTAATTTAAATGAATACGAAAGAACTATTAAAGTGATAAAACTGGACAAATTATGCCCCACCTAAAAACAATCTACTTCAGGATCTAAATTGTTATGGGTGGTTAGTTACTATTAAACTTGCAAGCTGAGCCGTTTCCAGACCGCATCGTTTCTTCACATTGTACTGATACATGTTTATAGTAATCTCAACTGTATTTTCATCACAGTTTATGTGTACATTCCAATGTATAGTTCCTGAGCCTCTTATTTAGAAAGTCTTTACTTAAATGGTACACTAATGACCTAACAGGTTTAATTAAACTTTGAACACAACAGAGTACAAAATAATTTTTTAAAGAATAAGGAACACTGGCTTCATTCCAGTGATCCTATGGAAGCCAAGCTACCATTCGGAGGAGAGAGATTCAATGGCGTGGGTTCCATACTTAGAAGCCTACTATAGGATCCTAAACAGTTCTCACTGCAGCCCTCTAAGGTAGTTGTCACTTTATTACACTGATAAACACAGAGGTTATTATCTGTCTGAAGTGACAACTGCAGCATGGGGATCCCTACCTAGATCTCATTCTATTCAGATTCAAACGGCCCTTTGGTAACTGTGTAGAATTGGTGAAAATGGTATACTACTTAGAGACAGTACATCACCTTAGAGCCTGCAGTTAGCCAGGGTAAAAGTGTGATCTCAATGGTCTCTTTGAGTATAAATTATTTTTTTTAAATGGGAAAAATAATGCTTATCCAGGGAGTTTTAAATGCTGCCTTCTAACTAATTCACCACATTTATTAAAATGTCCTATTTTTTTCTCTTCTAAAATGTACTCTCTAAAGATTTGCATCTTCGATTTAATTTTATTGCCGTGATACCCAGCTCAGATTTTGTAATGAAGTCCATGGAAAAATGTAAATGGAAATGCACTTTATGAAAAACTTGGCTGTAAGATTTATTCTGATCAACACGGATCATTTGTATCCTATTGAGTTTCTACTTTAATATTGCAGCTTGGATCTGTTTTCTGTTGTCAGACTTTAATACACAAAACATTGCTGTAAAATCTCTCAAGTAAAAAAAAAAAAAAAAATCTCTCAAGTAACACTACCTACAATTATTTGTCAAACTGGGTTAGAAAGCCTTTGTTTGAGCCCTGAAACCCAAAGAGAGCACCTTCAGCCTTATACAACTGTGGGGAAGCTTCTAGGTGTGGGTGGAAAGTCAATAGTGAGGGTTAACTGAAGAGGCTGCCGCCATAAGGAGGAGCAAGAGAGAGAGAGAGAAGACAGGAGGGACCCGGGATGGGGATCGAACAGCTGGAGTCTTGCCAGAACGTGTCAAAGACCAGGCGAGCCAAGAACTCTGTTTCCTCATCAATAAGTTGAGGTATATGCATTAGAGGTGTTCTAATTTCCCTCAGAATATGAGCCCTGTCCCTGAAAGGCAGCCCGAAGCCTTCAAGACCAGGTAAAAAGTCAACAACAGTGAACACAGGCATTCCGACCTTGACAATGAATGAAACAAGGAGACAAAGAATTTTGTAAATTAGGCAGTCATGCGGAACCATGAGGCTGAATTCGTGTGAAATTTAGAGTTAGCTTTTCTTTTAATTTGAGCATAGTTGATTTACAATATTGCGTTAGTTTTAGGTATACAGCAAAGTGATTCAGCTATACATACATATGTATATATCTATATTCTTTTTTCATTTCTTTTCCATAGTAGCTGATTACAAGACACTGAATATAATTCGTGCGCTATACAGTAAACCTTTGTTGCTTATCTATTTTATATACGGTAGTGTGTATCTGTAAATTCCATACTCCCAATTTATCCCTCCCGCGCTTTGGTAACCATGTTTGTTTTCTATGTCTCTGAATATGTTTCTGTTTTATAAATAAGTTCATTTGTACTATTTTTAAGATTCCATATATAAGTGATATGATGTAATGTTTGTCTTTCTCTGGCTGACTTAACTTCACTTAGTATGATAATCTCTAGGTCCAGTAACATAGGCAAAACATTCTCTGACATAAATTGTAGCAGTGTTTTCTTAGGTCAGTCTCCCAAGACAGTAGAAATAAAAGCAAAAATAAACAAATGGAACCTAATCAAACTTATAAGCTTTTGCACAGCAAAGGAATACACAAACCAAATGAAAAGACAACCTACGAACTGGGAGAAAATATTTGCAGGCAATGCAACTGACAAAGGATTAATTTCCAAAATAGACAAAGAGCTCATACAACTGAATATCAAAAAAACAAACAACCCAACCAAAAAATGGGCAGATCTAAATAGACATTTCTCCAAAGAAGGCATACAGATGGCCAACAGGCATATTAAAGATGCTCAACATTGCTAATTATTAGAGAAATGCAAATCAAAACTACAGTGAGATAACACCTCACATCGATCAGAATGGCAATCATCAAGAAGTCTATGAATACTAAATGCTAGAGAGGGTATAGAGAAAAGAGAACCCTCCTACACTGTTGGCAGGAATGTAAATTAGTGCAGCCACTATGGAATACAGTATGGAGGTTCCTTAAAAAACTAAAAATAGAGTTGCCATATGATCCTGCAATCCTACTCTTGGACATCTATCTGGAAAAGACGAAAGCTCTAATTTGAAAAGATACATGCACCCCAATGTTCACAGAGGAACTGTGGAATATTATTCAGCCATAAAAATGAAATAATGCCATTTGTAGTTAACTTTTGAGGAGAAAGATCATTATATGTTTCTAGAGCTATCCAAGTTTGAGGCGGTTCTGATTCTAGAAACTTAACCCCAACCCTTTAAACATTGTGTAACAGAGAAGAACAAACCTGACTCCATATTGAATCAATTCCCTTAGCTCTAACCCTTGTGCTCTGTTGCCTATGCTTAGTCATGCTGGCTCTGCACCTTTCTCTAAAAGAATGTTGCCTATAGCCTGAAATCTACATGGAAGCCCTTTCTCAAGCCTCTGCCTCCCAGGCTTGACCTTTAAAGCCATAACACTTTTCCTTCATATGGAGATAAAAAGTTGCAGAACAGAAAATAACATTTGTCTTGTAGGTGGTTTATAGAAACATCATGACCTGACCTACATGGACAGCTGCACCAAGAAGTCTGCAACAGTCATACTCCCTCCCCTTTTAGTATAAAAGAAGCCTGAATTCTTATTCAGGTAAGGTGGTTCTTTGGGACACTAGTCCTCCATCTCCTCAATCTGCTGGTTTTCCAAATAAAGTCACTATTCCTTTCCCCAACACCTCATCTCTCTCAATTAATTGATTTATTGGCTTGTCATGTGGCAAGCAATATGAGCTTGGACTCTTTAACAATTGTTGAAGCTAGCTTGATAAAAGGAAACTGAATGCTAAACCTTGTCTGAAACTCCCCGCAGTTTATCTCCTTAAGCAGTAGCTCTATAAATTTTCAGGCTGCTACTAAATTATATGGGAAACAAAACTTAAGCACTGTTTGACTACCTCTTCAAAAATGCTCTGAAAATAAGGAACAAGATCACCCTCAGCCTCTGCCTTTTCCACCCACCAAAACAAACTGTTTAAGCCCACATTGTAATATTTAACCATAGTTTGCTGTCTACGAGATCTGTATTGATGCCTCTTTGTTTCCCACTAGACTACTAGCTCCTAGGGGTCAGGGACTGTTTGGTGTTTGCTGCTGCCTTCTACACAAGGTTTAGCACTGTTTCTGGCACCTACTAAGGAAGAGCAATAAATGTGTGCTGACTTGAACCAAATTTAAAATAAGGCGAAATTCCTCTCTTTCCTTTATTCATTTAATATGTCGCTATAATTGAATGTTAAACAATAACCACAAAAAGGAGTTGGTGTTTATATCATGCTAGTCAGAATTTCTGAGGTATCAAACAAAATGATTTGCTTGGAGTGGGGGAGAATATTCTATTGTAGTACAATCCACGTAACATAAAATTAACTACATTTAGGGTGTTCACAACGTTATGAGCATTTTGAAAATTAGTCTAACAAAGAAAATATTTACAAAGAAAGGAGCCACTACCTTTAAAAACACTACTTGAGCACACTTCCATTTCTGTAAATTCGCACTTTGCTTATGTTAGAATTTCAGAGAAAGGATGTCATAATTAGTATACATTTAGTAATAGTATATATTCTTTGGCATTTATTTTAGTGATAAAATTTTCCTATGAAGGCAATACCGGAGTGTTTTGAGCCTTATGGGTAGTACTCAGAGCTCCTCGAGTATTTTATAAGCCTGGAGTGCAGGGCATTCGTGTTTATAAACACCTGCCCCCAAGCACACTCTGTAGCCCCATGAACAACCCAGCCAGCAAGGCTGCCTCTCAGTTCCATGACCTCCTCAACCTTGATGATCTTGTCCTCCATTCTACTTCCACCATCCATGCCCTGGACCATCTCATGACATTGTCATCACCTATAATTCTTCCAACTACACAAACATTCTCTGCTCAGAGTTTCCATTAGTTTTTTGGTTCAACTGCCCCCAGTATGACCAGTCTGCAAGCTCAATGAGCTATCCATCCCTTTGAGTTCCCAGGTTTGTCCCAATCCTTAAGCTTCTTTTTTTTCACTTGTCAACGTACACAGCTTAAGACCTGTCATTTCAATGATACCCTCGCCAGTCCCGTAAACTTCCTCGCCCCTCTTTGGTTTACAGCCAAACCCCATCTAAGACAGGGTCACATGACAGGTAAGGACAGAAATCTGGAGCAAGATGGTGTATGTCTGTTTTTGATCACTGAGCATTCTGAGCACCCAGCCTAGTGCCTGAGTGTTGTAGGCAGTAAAGATATATTTGCTGTGTGAACACCCCATCCCTTAATATTCTTAAATGGGTGAAATCTGATTAAAATGACCAGGATTAGGAGGTAGCAGGATGGGACAGATAGGCGATTGTAGTATTACCAGACCACCCAGCTGGTTGCGTGTGTATAAAGCCTCAAGATTTTCAGTACCAACTGCTTCTCTCTCTCTCTGTGCCCTCCACCTTCCTTGTATTCTTGAGCTGTTGCCACCATCCACTTACACCCCACCACATCATGACTGCCCCCAAATTTCTGTAGAGAATACTCTAACGGTATTTAAATGTTTGGGACATGGAATTTCAACAGCCCTGTCACTTTGATTGTGTTTTAGCCAAATGAGATTGCTCTAATTACCCACATCACTTTGGCTGGAGCAGTTTCAACTTTTCTCATTTCCTCTCACTCTAATGAAATAACGGGAATATAGTAACTGAAAAATCATGTTTCTTACTAAACCTGTCTTATAATTTCGTATTCCTTAATTCGGCATGTTCAACATTGAAGATGATTCCTAGGTTGCTCTTTTCCCATTATGACTTTTTTCCTAGTTAGATTCAATATATGCAACTCTTTGGGAAAAAAATAATAACTTTGATTCCATCATATAAAAAGAGGCAGAAATCTTCACAGAGAAGTCCAGCATCTCTGTCCACACAGGTGAAATACTATAGATAATCGAAGATATTATCTACATAATTCCTGCTCAGAATATATACTCACCTGAAATTGCCTCACACATAATAGCACTGATATTTTGGTGCTTCTGTGGATGGACGTATATATTCCAATTCTCTTCTTATATTTTCCAAAATATCAAAAGTAGAACCAGGAAGCTGATTTCAGATGTCCTAGCCGGCTCACCTTAGTATTATAATTGGACTGTGAAAATATGCTGATTTCTTGATCATTCTGACCTTTGATATGGACCTTTCGTTTTGACTTTGATATCACCATAAATTATGAAAGCCTTAAAGTAACAAGATAACAGTACCCTAACAGCCCAGGCAAGGCCAAGAAACACATCATTTATTTATCATAATTTTTGAAATATAAACTTGGTCGTAGCACTTTACAATTTATATACATTTTCTCCCTTAGGCTTGAGAGAGTGAGAAATACCTATCCCTAAACATATACCAAATCACTGAGGAGAAATCTTACTATTCTTTCCTAAGCTTATCCTGGGAGCCATCTAAATGTTTTTTGTTCTGTAACAAATTTTGTAACAAATTTGTTCTGTAACAAATCTAGCTCATAACTTCCATTTGAAGTGTACAGTTAGAAGACAAAACCTGGAAAGTTCACTCAAGAGCAAGTTGTAAAGACGTATGGCAACATCTAATTTTGGATTACATCTTCATCAGAAGAGGCTGTCTGATAGCAGGAAAAGCCCTGAGACCTAAAGTGAGAACTTTGGCACCTGAATTCCAGGTTAATCAATTTAAAACTGTGTAATAATCAATAATGACCAACAAATAATCAATTTATACCTTGTGAAAACACTTTTAAACTTCCGTTAATACTGCCTTTGCTCACACCAGTTAGAATGGGCATCATCAGAAAATCTACAAACAACAAATGCTGGAGAGGGTGTGGAGAAAAGGGAACTCTCTTGCACTGTTGGTGGGAATGTAAATTGATACAGCCACTATGGAGATCAGTATGGAGGCTGCTTCAAAAACTAAAAATAAAACTACCATATGATACAGCAATCCCACTACTGGGCATGTACCCAGAGAAAACCATAATTCAAACAGACACATGCACCCCAATGTTCATTGCAGCACTATTTATAATAGCCAGGTCATGGAAGCAACCTAAATGCCAATCGACAGATGAATGGATAAAGAAGTTGTGGTACATATATACAATGGAATATTACTCAGCCATAAAAAGGAAAGAAACTGGGTCATTTGTAGAGACGTGGATGGATCTAGAGACTGTCATACAGAGTGAAGTAAGTCAAAGAGAAAACCAAACATCGTATATTAATGCATATATGTGGACTCTAGAAAAATGGTACAGATGAACCAGTCTGCAGGGCAGAAATAGAGACACAGATGTAGAGAACAAACGTATGGACACCAAGGGGGGAAAGCGGCGGGGGTAGTGGTGGTGGTGTGATGAATTGGGAGATTGGGATTGACATGTATACAACGATGTGTATAAAATGGATAACTAATAAGAACCTGCTGTATAAAAAAAAATACTGCCGGGCTTCCCTGGTGGTGCAGTGGTTGAGAGTCTGCCTGCCGATGCAGGGGACACAGGTTCGTGCCCCAGTCCGGGAAGATCCCACATGCCGCGGAGCGGCTAGGCCCGTGAGCCATGGCCACTGAGCCTGCGCGTCCAGAGCCTGTGCTCCGCAACGGGAGAGGCCACAGCAGTGAGAGGCCTGCGTACCGCAAAAAAAAAAAAAAAAAATACTGCCTTTGCAACTATCAGTCACTAATTTAAAATAGACCTATACCTAACCAAACCCCTATTATGTGAAATTACTATGCTAAGTAGCAATAGTTTAAAAAGAAACATTGCCTCTACCCTCAAGAAGCACATAGTTTAGTGAGACCAAGAGACAAAACACTGTATCAGCATAGATTTAGATGTGAAGCATGCTTTGAGAATGGGCAGAGAAACATCTGACTTGGTCTTTGGCTGATGGTAATAGCTTCTGACAGGTGATTTAGATAAATGAGATGGCATATGTAAAACTGACAGGCACATAGCAGTTATTCCTCCTACAACCCATCACTATGAGAAATTCAGGCTCTTTAAAGGATGGGTAGGAAATGATGAATGAGAAAGGAGACGATGGTAAGGGATGAGAAGAGCTGTGCGCCCTGCAACTCCTTCCATTCAAAGCTCAGAGCCAGAGCCGTGCGTAGTGACTTGGCGGTGGTGCACCTCTCCAGAGTCATGGCACGTGTCTGTTTACCAGCTCACTGACAAGAAACTCTGGATTCTGTTCTGACATTGCTTCTAGGGGATATAAGAGCAAGGGGAGATTTGTGATGAGGAAACCTATCATCACTAGATGTCTTAGAGGTCAAGTAGCAGGAAACCAGAAAGCACAAGCAAAATGAAAATCTAATGTGTCGGCAAGTGTTAACAATTGTTATGGGACAGGTAGATCATATCTAAATATCTACTCTGCCTCTGAGTCATTGCAGCCAGTCCCTGACACAGGGCAACTGCCCCCAATTTGTAATGCATCCATTTTTAGAGCAAATTTGTTCAAGCTTTAGCCTAGTCCAAAAAGGAGAATCTTTATTCTGCTTGTCCTGTAATATTCTTGGACAATGCCACAATTTTGCTATTCCAGAAATATCCCTGAGTCTAAAGTTTCCTTAGGGTTGAGTTGGACAGAAGCAGGAGACTCATTGCTAATGTGACTTGACTTTTGGGGCCCTCCTAAGGGGAAACCCCTACAGTATCACACAGCAGCCGCCTGTGGCACAGCCTAACTCCCCGCCTACCTGCCATGCTCTTAGAAAGCAAGCCATCAATTTCTCATTTCCCTCGGGATTCAAGACTGCCTGCTTTGCATCAAATTAACGGAGTTTTTCCACAGAGAAATACAATGTGATCTCTGATCATCTAACCGTGTGAATCTGAGGGAAAAAAGAATGCTCAAAGTGCATTTCAAAATTCTCTCATCACATCAAAGTCTGAACCACGATATAAAAAGAAGCCTAAATTACCCACTGAGAGCAGCTGTTGTGAGGTGCTAATTCAGTAACAGTTTATTCACATCTACTATTTTACTTAATGTTTTGAACACAGAAGTGACATATATTTCACATTTTGCACTTCACATAAATACAAGGCACTCCAGCAATCTTATTTTCGTTTTGCTATGTTCTTTACCAAACCTCTCCAAAAAAAAATCAGACATTTTAAGAGACTGTAAAATTTTGCAATGTTTTATTATGCCTGCCCTGAAAGCTATGAACAGCATAGGTCCCTGTGCTTTAATGGTTTCTCTGTAAACTTGGAGTAAGAAGGAGAGGCCTTGAATCCCCTATGTCATCAGAGTGCTTTAGGTCATCTTTAATTCCTAGATGCTAACTAAGTGCCTAGCACAGTGGATTCCTAATTTGGTTACATATTAGAATCACCTGGGAAGCTTTTTAAAATCCTGATGCCCAGGTCACAGCCCAGCAACTAAATCAGAATGTCTAGGTTGGCAGCCAGGAAGGAATCAGTATTTTTCAAAGATCCCAGGGTGTTTCAAAAAGGCATCAATATTTGAAACCCCTGTCCTAGCATAAAGTTGGTACTCAGTACATTTTTTCTGATAACTGATAATATAAATTAGTTGATGAGTGGGAGGGAGAATCATGAGGGAGAGAGAATGAATGGGAGAATGATTTAGAGTTAGAAGTTCTGAGTTCAAGATCTAGCTTGTTAATTTCTGTGTAACTTTGGGAAAGCAAGTCGTTAATTGTATGAATCTTTTCCCTTTTTCATACAATTGAGATAATAATATTGTCCTAAGCAGTAACACCATCATCATCTTAACGACCATTACTACCTTTACTTCTTAACTATCTCATGAAATTCCCACTTTAATTCACATCTACACAACTTTAGGGCGATGACTATGCTTCTCCAGGCCATGTGTCCAAGGTCTTCAGAATCAATACTTTTTAGAAAAGATTCCTCTTTTCTTCTCAGAACAATGACAGCTCAAGGAATGATTTACTGTACCATTTGCCTTCAGAATATTATCTTAGCCCACCACTACAAGGCTCAACGTTGCCCAACCTCCCACACTGTCCTATAGCAGATGTGTGAACCAAAGGGGCATGTCATACTGTGCAACCTCTATCCTTTGTTCTTTGCAGCCAAAGTGTTACCTTTACAGAGGCTTAAGGATAAATACACCTTGAACAAAGATAAAATCCTTGTGACCAGCTGGTCTGTAGCTCTGCTGGGACAGAGCCAAAGGAATCACTTGAACTTGCAACAAGATGGATTTGAGTTATCATTAGGAAAAATGTCCTAGGTGTAAAGGTTATTTATATTTATAAAAATAAAGGACGTGATACCCTTTTCTGTCTTACATTTTACGTAATTTTTTCTAGCATTTAGTGGGAAAAGGTATCCTTAAAGTGTAGTGGTTAAAAACATTAGTTTTGGCATCAGAACTGAATTTTCATCCTGTCTCCATGCTCACTAGCTTAACCTCTCAAAACCAGGTACCATGGCCTGACCTGTGAGATGAGGAGCGTAACACATACTGTACTTCACTAAGTTGTTGTGAGGAATAGGGTGACCATAGAATTTGCCACTCAGATCAAGATACTTTTTTGAGAGTGAAAAGGGATCACCTCATTAATTAGTGGGTTTTATTTAATCTGTAGCAGAGTTAGTATCTGTTCCTGGCCAACCTGAACACATGGTCAACCCACATAGTGGGCATCCACTGTGTGGAAGACATGTGAAATTAGGGTAAAATGTTGAAATGAGTCAAGATGGAATTTAGTCCTTCCGATTCAGCTTGTATATCAACTCTCTGGAGGCATTTCTTATGCCAAGTCACCCATCAATGCAGGTTTATTGAATTGAATTGGGTTTAAGAAAAAAGGTAGAGATTTTCACACTTGTTAAAAACATAAATAATAATTAAAGAAAGTTTGACAAAAGGGACCATGGATATTATCCAGTCTACTGCTCATATCTTACAGTTTAGGAAACAAATTCAAAGAAAAAGCATCATCTTCCCATATTCTCCTCACAGTGAGAATCAGAGTATGGGGAAAACTCCAGGGTTCTTTCCATCAGATTATTATATTAAATTTCTCTTTGCAATATACCAAAAACTGTTGCTACATAAAGACACAAAACTTTGGGGAATATGTTTATGAAGGAAATGCAGTTGCCTTAGCTGCTTTCCTAAAAGCCTCTTGGAACACAAAACATGTCTTTCGTAAGCATAACAAAGTGTTGTAGCCCTAAGCCACCCCTGAGCTGCTGTCTCCGCTGAGAGAAAAATGCCTGATCGCTGGCTGCCACTCACTGCTTCTGTGTCTTAGGTCCCGAATCCAGAATCAGACGTGACTTTCTCAAATTGGTTTCCTGTCTTACAGAAGCATCTTGCAGGAATACTCCATGTTTTACAATACAGACAGATGTTAGAAGTGGACCTACTGAGTGCAGTCCACAATTAAATATCAAAAACCTGGAGTGTCCGTTGAAGTCTTTGATTCCCCAGTTATTATCGTCTGTTGTCAAAGATGAGAAATTACTACAAAATTAGGATACTGCAGAATTCTATCAGAAAAGGTTAGCACCAAAGTAGCTACTAAACATCAGATCCTACAGAGGCAAAAATCTTTGTTAGTTTCTGTCTTTGTTGTTGATGATACTTCTTCAAACAAGCAAAGGAATTTTAAGAAAGGGAGGAAATGATAACTTATTTAACAAA
Source organism: Phocoena sinus (assembly GCF_008692025.1). Taxonomy (NCBI): domain Eukaryota; kingdom Metazoa; phylum Chordata; class Mammalia; order Artiodactyla; family Phocoenidae; genus Phocoena; species Phocoena sinus. The sequence continues at coordinate 80,703,684 of NC_045764.1, forward strand.
AAGGGAAAAAACAGAGACTTTCTCTGGGCAAATTACTTGACCTCTCAAGGTCTCAATTTCCGGTCTGTAAAATGGGAATAAATGTGTCTACTTTACATAACTGTTGTGAAACACAAATTCATAAATATAAGGTGTGTTCCACATGGTGGGCTCTCAATACCTAATCATCTTTATTCCACCCCTTCTTTATATTTTAGGTTTAGAAGTTACCATACAGATAACTTTCAGTCCCCTGACTGGGGTTAATACGGATTTTTTTCCTCCTATGTGTACTGATAGAATATACTGAGGTAAGAACATCACAGATGTTTCTTCTAGATACACTTCTGTGTATTGACATTTATATCTTCTTATTGCTGTGTTTCTGATGTTGAGGATATGGGTGCCAAAAATATGAAAAGAACAAAAACAGATAGTGGAGATTTCTAAGGTCAAATATAGTTTTAGTTAAACTTGAATTTGTTATAAGATACCTTCTCCACTCAAAAAGAATAAGTTCTTGAGTATCAGTTCAACAACCAACAGTTTATTGTCTTAAGTGCTTCTCAGACTTTAGTGTATCTAAGAATCTTTTGAGAATGGTATTTAAAATGCAAATTGTGAAAGACTCCTAATAAAATCTGATTCAGTACGTCTGGAGCAGGTCTCCAGGAATCTGTATTTTTCCAAGCCCATCGGTGGTCCTTGCAGGATGGTTTAAGAAACTTCTCTCTGACATTCCAGGTCCTCTGCTTAGGATTCTGGAGTTGCTCATGGTCCTCCAGTCCTGAGATGTGTACTCAGAGGACTACAGTCCTGCAGGAAATACTAACAGAGGTCTACACAGGGTGCTACGGGGAAATAGAAGGGAAAATGAAGAAATACTCCAGATTCTAACTAAACAAATCCTTAAGAAATTATTCTAGGACTTCCCTGGTGGCACAGTGTTTAAGAATCCACCAGCCAATGCAGGAGACACGGGTTCAAGCCCTGGTCCGGGAAGATCCCACGTGCCGCGGAGCAACTAAGTGCATGCGCCCCAACTACTGAAGCCCACGGGCTTAGAGCCTGAGCTCCGCAACAAGAGAAGCCACCTCAGTGAGAAGACCGCGCAGCACAATGAAGACCCAATGCAGCCAAAAATTAATTAATGAATTAATTTTTTTAAAAAAGAAAGAAAAATTATTCTATACAAATTACTTTTGGTAACTTGCAGCTTTCTTTCTTATTTCTCTCTTAAAACAGACAAAAGGGGGCTTCCGGGAAGATGAAAGAAGTGAAAGACGCGGAGATCACCTTCCTCCCCACAGATACACCAGAAATAATCTACACGTGGAACAACTCCTATAGAACACCTACTGAACGCTGGCAGAAAACCTCAGACATCCCCAAAGGCAAGAAACCCCCCACGTACCTGGGTAGGGCAAAAGAAAAAAGAATAAACAGAGACAAAACAATAGGGATGGGACCTGCACCAGTGGGAGGAAACTGTGAAGGAGGAAGGGTTTCCACACATTAGGAAGCCCTTTCCCGGGCGGAGACGGCGGGTGGCGAGGGAGAAAGCTTCGGAGCCGCGGAACAGGGCACAGCGGGAGGGGTGCGGAGGGCAAAAAGGAGAGATTCCCGCACAGAGGATCAGGGCCGACCAGCACTCACCAACTTGAGAGGCTTGTCTACTCACCCGCTGGGGCGAGCAGAGCTGGGGCTTCGGTCGGAGCGCCGGGAGAGGACTGGGGTTGGCAGCGTAAACAGAGCCTGAAGGGGCTAGTGCTCCACGACTAGCCGGGAGGGAGTCCGGAGAAAAGTCTGGACCTGCCGAAAAGGCAAGAGACTTTTTCTTCCCTCTTTGTTTCCTGGTGAGCGAGGAGAGGGGATTAAGAGTGCTGCTTAAAGGAGCTCCAGAGACGGGCGCGAGCTGTGGCTAAAAGCGCGGACCCTAGAGACGGGCATGAGACGCTAAGGCTGTTGCTGCCGCCACCAAGAAGCCTGTGTGCGAGCACAGGTCACTATCCACACCCCCCTTTCGGGGAGCCTGTGCAGCCCGCCACTGCCAGGGTCCCGGGATACAGGGACAGCTCCCCCAGGAGAACGCACGGCGTGCCTCAGACTGGTGCAACGTCACACCGGCCTCTACTGCCACAGGCTTGCCCCGCACTCCATGCCCCTCCTTCCCCCTGGCCTGAGTGAGCCAGAGCCCCCGAATCAGCGGCTCCTTTAACCCCGTCCTATCTGAGCTAAGAACAGACGCCCTCCGGAGACCTACACGCAGAGGCGGGGCCAAATCCAAAGCTGGGACCCTGGGAGCTGTGAGAACAAAGGAGAAAGGGAAATCTCTCCCAGCAACCTCAGAAGCAGCGGATTAAATCTCCACAATCAACTTGATGTACCCTGCATCTGTGGAATACATGAATAGACAACGAATCATCCCAAATTGAGGAGGTGGACTTTGAGAGCAAGATTAATGATTTTTTCCCCTTTAACTATTTTTGTGAGTGTGTATGTCTATGCTTCTGTGTGAGATTTTGTCTGTATAGCTTTGCTTCCACCATTTGTCCTAGGGTTCTATCCATCCGTTTTTGTTTTGTTTTAATTTTTTTTTCTTTTTTTTCTCTCAATAATTATTTTTTTATTTTAATAACGTTATTATATTTTACTTTATTTTATTTTACTTTATCTTCTTTCTTTCTTTTTTCCTTCCTTCCCTCCTTCCTTCTTTCCTTCCTCCCTCCCTCCCTCCCTCCTTTCTTTCTTTTTTTTTTTTCTACTTCTACTAATTTTTTCTTTCTTCTTTTTCTCCCTTTTATTCTGAGCCGAGTGGATGAAAGACTCTTGGTGCTGCAGCCAGGAGTCAGTGCTGTGCCTCTGAGGTGGGAGAGCCAACTTCAGGACACTGGTCCACCAGAGACCTCCCAGCTCCACGTAATATCAAACGGCGAAAATCTCCCAGAGATCTCCATCTCAACACCAGCACCCAGCTTCACTCAAGGACCAGCAAGCTACAGTGCTGGACACCCTATGCCAAACAACTAGCAAGACAGGAACACAACCCCACCCAATAGCAGAGAGGCTGCCTAAAATAATAGTAAGTCCACAGACACCCCAAAACACACCAGCAGACATGGACCTGCCCACCAGAAAGACAAAATCCAGCCGCATCCACCAGAACACAGGCACTAGTCCCCTCCACCAGGAAGCCTACAGAACCCACTGAACCAACTTTAGCCACTGGGGACAGACACCAAAAACAACGGGAACTACAAACCTGCAGCCTGCAAAAAGGAGACCCCAAACACAGTAAGGTAAGCAAAATGAGAAGACAGAAAAACACACAGCAGATGAAGGAGCAAGATAAAAACCCACCAGACCCAACAAATGAAGAGGAAATAGGCAGTCTACCTGAAAAAGAATTCAGAATAATGATAGTAAAGATGATCCAAAATCTTGTAAAGAGAATAGACAAAATGCAAGAAACATTTAACAAGAAACTAGAAGAACTAAAGATGAAACAAACAATGATGAACAACACAATAAATGAAATTAAAAATACTCTTGATGGGATCAGTAGCAGAATAACTGAGGCAGAAGAATGGTTAAGTGACCTGGAAGATAAAACAGTGGAAATAACTACTGCAGAGCAGAATAAAGAAAAAAGAATAAAAAGAACTGAGGACAGTCTCAGAGACCTCTGGGACAACATTAAATGCATCAACATTCGAATGATAGGGGTTCCAGAAGAAGAAGAGAAAAAGAAAGGGACTGAGAAAATATTTGAAGAGATTATAGTTGAAAACTTCCTTAATATGGGAAAGGAAATAGTTAATCAAGTCCAGGAAGAACAGAGAGTCCCATACAGGATAAATCCAAGGAGAAATATGCCAAGACACATATTAATCAAACTGTCAAAAATTAAATACAAAGAAAACATATTAAAAGCAGCAAGGGAAAAACAACAAATATCACACAAGGGAATCCCCATAAGGTTAACAGCTGGTCTTTCAGCAGAAACTCTGCAAGCCAGAAGGGACTGGCAGGACATATTTAAAGTGATGAAGGAGAAAAACCTGCAGCCAAGATTACCCAGAAGGGATCTCATTCAGATTTGGTGGAGAAATTAAAACCTTTACAGACAAGCAAAAGCTGAGAGAGTTCAGCACCACCAAACCAGCTTTACAACAAATGCTAAAGGAACTTCTCTAGGCAAGAAACACAAGAGAAGGAAAAGACCTACAATAACAAACCCAAAACAATTAAGAAAATGGGAATAGGAACATACATATCGATAATTACCTTAAATGTAAATGGACTAAATGCTCTCACCAAAAGACACAGATTGGCTGAATGGCTACAAAAAGAAGACCCATATATATGCTGTCTACAAGAGACCCATCGCGGACCTAGAGACACATGCAGACTGAAAGTAAGGGGATGGAAAAAGATATTTCATGCAAATGGAAACCAAAAGACAGCTGGAGTAGCAATTCTCATATCAGACAAAATATATTTAAAATAAAGACTATTAAAAGAGACAAAGAAGGACACTACATAATGATCAAGAGATCGATCCAAGAAGAAGATATAACAATTGTAAATATTTATGCACACAACATAGGAGCACCCCGATATATAAGTCAAATACTAACAGCCATAAGGGGAAATCAACAGTAACACAATCACAGTAGGGGACTTTAACACCCCACTTTCACCAATGGACAGATCATCCAAAATGAAAATAAATAAGGAAACACAAGCTTTAAATGATACATTAAACAAGATGGACTTAATTGATATTTATAGGACATTCCATCCAAAAACAACAGAATACTCATTCTTCTCAAGTGCTCATGGAACATTCTCCATGATAGATCATATCTTGGGTCACAAATCAAGCCTCGGTAAATTTAAGAAAATTGAAATTGTATCAAGTTTATATTCCGACCACAATGCTATGAGAGTAGATATCAATTACAGGAAAAGATCTGTAAAATATACAAACACATGGAGGATAAACAATACACTACTTAATAATGAAGTGATCACTGAAGAAATCAAAGAGGAAATCAAAAACTCCCTAGAAACAAATGACAATGGAGACACAATGAACCAAACTCTATGGGATGCAGCAAAAGCAGTTCTAAGGGGGAAGTTTATAGCAATACAATACTAACTTAAGAAACAGGAAACATCTCAAATAAACAACCTAACCTTGCACCTTAAGAAATTAGAGAAAGAAGAACAAAAAAACCCCAAAGTTAGCAGAAGGAAAGAAATCATAAAAATCAGATCAGAAATAAATGAAAAAGAAATGAAGGAAACGATAGCAAAGATCAATAAAACTAAAAGCTGGTTCTTTGAGAAGATAAACAAAATTGATAAACCATTTCATCAAGAAAAAAAGGGAGAAGACTGAAGTTAACAGAATTAGAAATGAAAAAGAAGTAACAACTGACACTGCAGAAATACAAAAGATCATGAGAGATTACTACAAGCGAATCTATGCCAAAAAATGGACAACCTGGAACAAATGGACAAATTCTTAGACATGCACAACCTGCCAAGACTGAATCAGGAAGAAATAGAAAATTTGAACAGAACAATCACAAGCACTGAAATTGAAACTGTGATTAAAAATCTTCCAACAAACAAAAGCCCAGGACCAGATGGCTTCACAGGCGAATTCTATCAAACATTCAGAGAAGAGCTAACACCTATCCTTCTCAAACTCTTCCAAAATATAGCAGAGGGAGGAACACTCCCAAGCTCATTCTGCGAGGCCACCATCACCCTGATACCAAAAGCAGACAAGAATGTCACAAAGAAAGAAAACTACAGGCCAATATCACTAATGAACATAGATGCAAAAATCCTCAACAAAATACTAGCAAACAGAATCCAACAGCACATTAAATGGATCATACACCATGATCAAGTGGAGTTTATTCCAGGAATGCAAGGATTCTTCAATGTACGCAAATCAATCAATGTGATACACCATCTTAACAAACTGAAGGAGAAAAACCATATGATCATCTCCATAGATGCAGAGAAAGCATTTGACAAAATTCAACACCCATTTATGATAAAAACCCTGCAGAAAGTAGGCATAGAGGGAACTTTTCTCAACATAATAAAGGCCATATATGACAAACCCACAGCCAACATCGTCCTCAATGGTGAAAAACTGAAAGTATTTCCACTAAGATCAGGAACAAGACAAGGTTGCCCACCCTCACCACTCTTATTCAACATAGTTTTGGAAGTCTTAGCCACGGCAATCAGAGAAGAAAAGGAAATAAAAGGAATCCAAATCTGAAAAGAAGTAAAGCTGTCACTGTTTGCAGATGACATGATACTATACATAGAGAATCCTAAAGATGCTACCAGAAAACTACTAAAGCTAATCAATGAATTTGAGAAAGTAGCAGGATACAAAATTAATACACAGAAATCTCTGGCATTCCTATACACTAATGATGAAAAATCTGAAAGTGAAATCAAGAAAACACTCCCATTTACCATTGCAATGAAAAGAATAAAATATCTAGGAAAAAACCTACCTAAGGAGACAAAAGACCTGTATGCAGAAAATTATAAGAAACATGAAAGAAATTAAAGATGATACAAATAGATGGAAAGATATACCATGTTCTTGGATTGGAAGAATCAACATTGTGAAAATGACTGTACTACCCAAAGCAATCTACAGATTCAATGCAATCCCTATCAAACTACCACTGGCATTTTTCACAGAACTAGAACAAAAAATTTCACAATTTGTATGAAAACACAAACAACCCCGAATAGCCAAAGCAATCTTGAGAATGAAAAAACGGAGCTGGAGGAATCAGGCTCCCTGACCTCAGACTATACTACAAAGCTACAGTAATCGAGATAATATGGTACTGGCACAAAAACAGGAAGATAGATCAATGGAACAGGATAGAAAGCCCAGAGATAAACCCACGCACATATGGTCACCTTATCTTTGATAAAGGAGGCAGGAATATACAGTGGAGAAAGGACAGCCTTGTCAATTAGTGGTGCTGGGAAAACTGGACAGGTACATGTAAAAGTATGAGATTAGATCACTGCCTAACACCATACACAAAAATAAGCGCAAAATGGATTAAATACCTAAATGTAAGGCCAGAAACTATCAAACTCTTAGAGGAAAACATAGGCAGAACACTCTATGACACAAATCACAGCAAGATCCTTTTTGACCCACCTCCTAGAGAAATGGAAATAAAAATAAACAAATGGGACCTAATGAAACTTAAAAGCTTTTGCTCAGCAAAGGAAACCATAAACAAGACCAAAGGACAACCCTCAGAATGGGAGAAAATATTTGTAAATGAAGCAACTGAACAAGGATTGATCTCCAAAATTTATAAGCAGCTCATCCAGCTCAATAACAAAAATAATAAACAACCCAATCCAAAAATGGGCAGAAGACCTAAATAGACATTTCTCCAAAGAAGATATACAGACTGCCAAAAAAATACATGAAAGAATGCTCAACATCATTAATCATTAGAGAAACGCAAATCAAAACTACAATGAGGTATCATCTCACACCAATCAGAATGGCCATCCTCAAAAAATCTGGAAACAGTAAATGCTGTAGAGGGTTTGGAGAAAAGGGAACCCTCTTGCACTCTTGGTGGGAATATAAATTGATACAGCCACTGTGGAGAACAGTATGGAGGTTCCTTAAAAAACTACAAATAGAACTACCATATGACCCAGCAATCCCACTACTAGGCATATACCCTGAGAAAACCAGAATTCAAAAAGAGTCATGTACCAAAATGTTCATTGCAGCTCTATTTACAATAGCCCGGAGATGGAAACAACCTAAGTGCCCATCATCAGATGAATGGATAAAGAAGATGTGGCACATATATACAATGGAATATTACTCAGCCATAAAAAGAAACGAAATTGAGTTATTTGTAATGAGGTGGATAGACCTAGAGTCTGTCATACAGAGTGAAATAAGTCAGAAAGAGAAAGACAAATACCGTATGCTAACACATATATATGGAATTTAAGGGGGAAAAAATGTCATGAAGAACCTAGGAGTAACACAGGAATAAAGACATAGACCTACTAGAGAATGGACTTGAGGATATGGGTGGGGGGAAGGGTAAGCTGTGACAAAGCGAGAGAGAGGCTGGGACATACATACACTACCAAACGTAAGGTAGATAGCTAGTGGGAAGCAGCCACGTAGCACAGGGAGATCAGCTCAGTGCTTTTTGACCTCCTGGAGGGGTGGGATAGGGAGGGTAGGAGGGAGGGATACGCAAGAGGGAAGTGATATGGGAACATATGTATATGTATAACTGATTCACTTTGTTATAAAGCAGAAACTAACACACTATTGTAAAGCAATTATACTCTAATAAAGATGTCAAAAAAAAACAACTTACTATGAAAAAAACACAGACAAAACTGGAAGACACTTATATGGATTTCCTGTGTTACCTCAATGAATAATTCTTAGTCAGGTGCTAATTCTTTTTTTTTTTTTTTTTTTTGCGGTACGCGGGCCTCTCACTGTTGTGGCCTCTCCCGTTGCGGAGCACAGGCTCTGGACGCGCAGGCTCAGCGGCCATGGCTCACGGGCCTAGCCGCTCCGCAGCACGTGGGATCTTCCCGGACCGGGGCACGAACCCGTGTCCCTCTGCATCGGCGGGGCAGACTCTCAACCACTGCGCCACCAGGGAAGCCCAGGTGCTAATTTTTAAAAACACTTGCCAATCTCCCTTTCAACAAGTAGGGAGTGGCCTAGGATTTAGGACTTTCAAGTACCTGCTATGTAGCAGCAGTTATTTTTCCTTATTTCTGGAAGCATCTCACATTGCCAGCCTGTAGCCATCCCCAAACTGCACCAAGTATGAGCAATCTAAAATATCCATAACTCCATTAAAAGGGTTAAACTTCCCCAATGCAGACAAAGATAATGTAATCATTAAATTTTAATTGCCTATCCATTTCTTTGTACCCCTCTCCAGAGTCTAAGTGCCTGTAGGGAAGACACTGTCTTGCCCTCTCCTATATCCCCAATGCCGAGAACAGCGCCTAGCACAAAAAGTAGTGATGACCGGATTAATGGGCAATACCTTTAATGGTTTAATAAAGAATCAATTCCAAGATCTTTAAACACAACATCTAAGGCTCTGAATTCATCTTGCTAGCCTCATTCCTTATCATTCCCCTGCCTCTGACTTTAGCCTAAGGCGTCTCTAAATATCATACTCTATCAGCTATGTGGCTTTACTCTCCCTATTTCCTCTCCTTGAAAGGCTATTTCTTTACCTGCCTAATTCCTATATATCCTTCTAGAATCATTTCAGTCCTCCCCCTTCTTTTTTTTTTAAATTTAAGACCCTAGAAAATAAAAGGACTGTGGCCCTATATTGCTAGAGTATAATAAGTCTACTTCTGTTGGTCTTTAGTACCTATGAGGGCTCTTTCTTTGATAAAGGTTTCTCAATAGGCCACTTTCATCTGAATGCAGTATCATTTTATTTTTCTGTCTTTAAATGAGAACTTCAGAAAATAACATTCAGGAAACTGGTAATTTAAAAAGTTAAAAATATAGTAAGAACCTGCTGTATATATAAAAAAATAATAAATAAATAAATAAAAAGTTAAAAATGAAAAGAGTAAGCAAATAAGACTTATTATGTTAGAAAGCCTAGGTAGATCTTACCTGGGTAGTTTTTGAGAGGGAAAATGATTTTAAGTCAAGATTTTGGTTTTGGTCTGAACCCTCAGACTACTCTTTTTGTTACTTTTAGTTCTTATTTAGCTTTAGAATATATTCAGGTACTTTCACTACTGAATTTACATAGCAAAAAAAATCCCACTGACAAGGTTAAAACTACAGCTAATTTTTTATTCAGAAGATACTGGCTGTCACTTTCCAAAATTTATGTCATGATATAATTCTGAAGACAAAGTCACTGTGATACTAAACATGAGTTTTGGTTCAAGATAATTTTCTGCCCATCTGTTCTTTGCAGTGAAACCTGAAGGGTCATCTTCTAACCCTGACAATCCTTCATCATCATCACAGAACAAGTCCCAGACAATAGCAACAACCACCTTATGTGGTCCTGATTTTCTGCAGTAGGCATTCAACGAGAGTCCCTGAGGGATACAAAACACTGTATCAAGGGCTGTGGTGACAAGATCAAAGAGACATAGATGCCCTTTTTAGAAAATAAAGAAAGCTGTAAGATCATAATAAGGCATGTGAATAAATATCTCCAACAAGAAGTAGAAAGTGATCAGTGGAATTATGAAGAACTGTAAGATTTCAGGAAAGGGAGAGACTAGCTACTTCCAGCAGGGAGAAGATTCAGAAAACATTGTGAAGGAGTTGGTCTTTGAAATATGCCTTGGAGGCTGGGGATTGGGTATAGACAAAAGATGCAAGAAAGGATATTCTAACAACTGAGGACTGTTACTGAGCTGAGGGTTAATAAGTCAGTTCTACTTCATTTTTTCATTCACTCATTTGACAAATATCAATCAAATGTCTTTTATGGGCTACACAGTGCTATGCCGTAAGTATAAAGTGGTGAAAAAAAAAAGACGCAGCCCCTGCCTTAATGGAGCTTAGAATCTAAAATCCTCTATCTACCTCCTTTCCACATTTTCACTTTGCAAGTCTGGGGCAATGTACAGTCCTGGAACTAATTAGAGCATAGATTAAAGAGTCCAGAGCAGGACATATGGATGGCTGTTGATTGACTGCACAGAAGTGATCACTATAAGCTTGAGACCAAGTTTTATACCTACATTTATAAAGATAAAAAACAAAAAAAAGTGCCTTTTCCATTTGTTTGCTCATAATCTAAGTATAACTAGCTAGAACTTTCATTTACAACCTACTAGGTTCTGTGCTCATGATTTTTAAAAAATCGAGCCAAACAAATTAAATCATCCAAATAATAAAATAACAAATTTATTTTTTCTTCTAAGAGCTCTAAGAAACACAACAATTAGGAAGACTGAAGTTATCTTACAATAAGCTATTCATATTAAATATAAAAAAATTAAATGTAAATCATCTAAATATACCAATTAAAAGACACATTGACAGAGTGGGTTAGAAAATATGACCTCATTATATGCTGTCTATGAGAAACTCACTTCAAATATAACAACATAGGCAGGTCAAAAGTAAAAAGATAGACAAAAATAACTGTAAACATTCATCAAAAGAAAGTAGAAGTGGCTATATTAATATCACATAGGACTGTAAACTTCTGAGCAAATAAAATTATCAGACGCTGAGACATTACACAAAGATAAAAGGGTCAATCCACCAAGAAGGTATAGCAATCCTAAACATATGCATACCAAATATAGTTCTGCAAAATATTTCATGTAAAAATTGATAGAATTGAAAGTGGAAATAGACAAACTCATTTTTAGTTGTAGACTTTAATCCACCCTCCACCAACAACAGATAAAGCAACTAGCCAAAAAAATTAGCAAATATATAGAATTCAAAAAAGAAAACAAAATAGAATTCAACAACAGCATCAGCTAACAGAGCCTAATTGATGTTTGTGGAACAATCCCCCCAGTCACAGCAGAAAATACAGTCTTTTCAAGCATCCATAGAACATACACCAAAACTGGCTATATTATGGCTGTAGAGTAAATCTCAACGAATTTAAAAGAACTAAAATCATATATATGTATTTTCCATCTATAATAAAATCAAACTTGAAATCAATAACAGAAAGATAACAGGAAAATCTCCAAACACTTAGAGACTAAACAACACAATTTAGTCAATGTGTCAAAGAAGAAGTCCCAAAGGAAATTTTAAAAGTACATTGAACTGAGTAAAAGGGAAAATATCAAAATTTGCAGGAAACAGCTAAAGCAGCATTGAGAAAAATTTAAAGCACTAAATGCATGCAATCAAAAAGAAGTCTCAAATCAATAATCTAAGCTCCCACCACATGAACCTAGAATAAGAAGAGCAAAGTAAGCCCAAAGTCAGCAGAAAGACTGGTAAGTAATAAAGATAAGAGCAAAAATCAGTAAAATTGAAAAAAGAAAAACAATGGAGAAAATCAGTGAAATGAAGTGCTTGGTCTTTGGAAATATCAACAAAACTTACAAACCTCTAGCAAGACAGAAAAAGAAAAAAGGAAGACACAAATTACCAACATCAAGAATGAAACAGAGGATATTACTACAGACTCTACAGACATTAAAAGAATAATTAGGGTATACTCTGAAAAACTTTTCACCATAAATTTGACAGCTTTGATATAATATACCACTTCCTTGAAAAACACAAACTACCACAACTCTCTGAATATGAAATAAACTATTTTAATACCCCTGTACTATTAAAGAAATTAAATTTATTAATAAGAAACTTATAAAAAAAGTTAATTTTCCCGGGCTTCCCTGGTGGCGCAGTGGTTGGGAGTCCGCCTGCCGATGCAGGGGATGCAGGTTCGTGCCCCGGTCCGGGAGGATCCCACATGCCGCGGAGCGGCTGGGCCCGTGGGCCATGGCCGCTTAACCTGCGCGTCCGGAGCCTGTGCTCCGCAACAGGGGAGGCCACAGCAGTGAGAGGCCCGCGTACCACAAAACCAAAACAAAAACAAAAGTTAATTTTCCCAAAAACTTAATATGGTTTTAGTGGAGAATTTTGCCATACCTTTAAAGAAGAATTAGCACCAATTCTACATAATTTCTACCAGTAAATCCTTCTCAAATCACTTTACAAAGCTAAGATTACCTTGATACCAAAATTAGACAAAGACAGTACCAAAAAGAAAACTAGAAACCAATATTCCTCAGGAATTTAGATGTAAAAGTAACAAAATACAGACAAACAGAATTCAGCAGTATATAAAAATAATTATATGTGTTGACCTAGTAGTATTTATTTTAGGGGTGCAAGGCTGGTTCAGAATTTGAAAGTTAACCAATGTGATCCACTATATTAACAGCCTAAGGGGAAAAAATCACATTATCATATCAGTAGATGCAAAAAAAAAAAAAGCATTTGACAAAATTTAACATTCATTCATAATAAAAATTCAGAAAAGTAGAAATAGAGGGGAACTTCCTCACCCTGATAAAGACCATCTAAAAACATTTACAGCAAACAATATACTTAATGGTGAAAGACTGGTTGCTCTTCCCTTATGATTGGGAACTAGGCAAAAATATTTGCTTTCACTATTCTTATTCAACATGGTGCTAGAACTTGTAACCAGTGGAATAAGACCAAAAAAAAAAAAAAAGTAATTCAAAGACGTACAGATTTACAGGAAAAAAGTAAAGTCCCTATTCACAAAGGATATGATCGTCTATGTAGAAAATCTCAAGGTTTCTACCCAAAAAAGCACCTAATAGAACTAATAAGTGAATTAAACAAGGTTGCAGAGTACAAAAAAATCAGTTTTCTATTTAAAAAAAAAAGTTTCTGGGGATTCCCTGGTGGCGCAGTGGTTGGGAGTCCGCCTGCCGATGCAGGGGACACGGGTTCGTGCCCCGGTCCGGGAAGATCCCACATGCCGCTGGAGCGGCTGGGCCCGGGAGCCATGGCCGCTGAGCCTGTGCGTCCGGAGCCTGTGCTCCGCAACGGAGAGGCCACAGCGGTGAGAGGCCCACGTACTGCAAAGAAAAAAAAAAAAAAAATCAATGTTTCTATATACTAGTAACGTACAGAGGATAACAAATTTAAAAATATAATACTATTTATAGTTGCTCAAAACTTTAATACTTAGGTGTAAATCCAAAAAACATGTATGAAACTTTGTGCTGAAGACTACAAAACACTGATATAACAAATCAATGGACATCTAAATAAATGGAGTAATATGCATGCTCATAGATCAGAAGATGCAGCACAGTAGAGATGCCAATTCCCCCCAAATTGTTGCTCAGTTTTAATACAATTGCTATCAAAATTCCAGCAAGAATTTTTTATAGATATAGATCAGATTATTCTAAAATGTGTATAGAAGAGCACAGGAGCTAGAATACCTAAAACAATTTTGAAAAAGAAGAATAAAGTTGGAGGCATCAATCAACCCAATTTCAAAACTTATTATATATAATAACTTTAGTCAAGACATTTCTGCAAGGAATGCTGCCCTTAAAGGAACCAAAAGCAGTCAAACCTCTGTCATGGTCCATGGGATATTTCCCCAAATGATAACTTAGAAAAACTGGCTAGGGAAGCCCAACAATTAGTTTCAGAAAATGAAGAATAAGACTGGAAATTCAACAGTTGTTTTGATAAAAAGAGAAAGCTCTGGTTTGGACCAACTAACAACCCAGTCTTACTAGAGACTCCAACATTCCCACTCCGAATCACTGTACATGCATTAAACAATTGGTTTATTGATAAAACGATAGCATTCATTAATCAATATTGATGGGAAAACAAATATTAACAAGGCCAGAAAACATGCCTACCTCACTTGTCCCAGTTACTCAAAACAATCCAGGGAACCCTGCTCCCAGATGTTTAAAACTGTCTAATGGACCATTCAAGTTCTGGCAAATGGATTTCAGACAATTTTCTCCATCTCATGAATACAAATATGTTTTAGTCATCATCTGCATGTTTTCTCACTGGACAGAAGCCTTCCCTGGCAGACAGGATACTGCCTCCTCTGTGGAAAAGAGTATCTCTACTTGGGAAATTCCTCTCAAACATCATAGTGATAAAGGACCCCATTTTACTGGTCAGGTACTTTGACAAGTCTGAATTCTCTGGCTGGTTTTAAAACACCTTCACTGTGCTTACCACCCTCAGTCCTCTGGTTTGGTCAGACACACTAATGGCATTATTAAGGCTCAATTGGCAAAATTTGTAGAAGCCCTCCAATTACCTTGGCCAAAAGCATTGCCATTGGTCTCTCTGAATCTCAGATCTACCCCTTTTGGAACTCATAAACTCTCACCCTTTGAAATAGTTACAGGACACCCAATGTACTTGGCTCCAGCCTCTTTTGACCCCCAACTAATAAAAAAAGAGATAGTTCAATATTGCAAAGGCCTAATTACCTTTATTTAAAACAACCATGCTTTGGTAGAGCAATCTTTTCACAGTGTGCTCTTGAGAGATGTAGACCTTGAGCATCGGACTTTGCAAACTGGAGACTTTGTTGAAAAAGACACCCCCAGAAAGACTCTCTTCAACGTCGCTGGAAAGGTCCCTATCTGGTACTGCTAACCAACCCTCGTGCTGCCAAACTCCAGGGAACAGAGCCTTGGATTCATGTGACACAGCTAAAGAAAGAACCCTGACTGGACCTGCATGTCATCCAGTGACCTGAAAGTGAAGATTTCCCAGAATTGAAGCAGATGACATCTGATCAGACAGTTTTCCCAAGATATCCAGACCAGGCCTATTGGAAGTTTATTGCCAAACCTTTAATGGTGACATAATGTTTCAAATGATCTCCAGTGTCTATAATCTTGTTAACATATGGACTTTAGATAAAAAGTGCCTAAGAGTTCTCTCCCCTACCCCTCCTTGTTACTCAAACGTGACCTCAATAGGTTTCAACCTGCACACTTTCCCTCGAATGTGGGACATTATGCCCAGGAAAGTTCCTTCTGGCATTGAAGGACAAAAAGTCATTGAAACCAGAAAACCTAACTCTTGATCAGAGATGCTTTCAGAGAAAGATCTTGATCAAGAGTGGGAAATATAAAAATTAATAATCAGCAACCTCAATTAAAATAGTGAGGAGGCCAGAAGGGCATGGACTCTCATGCCCTTACACAATAGCAGAGTCCAACAGGAAGAAGAAATATTTCCTCCTCTTGCTTGGCAAGAGCTCCACCAATGAGAGACTGCCACAACTTGGCCAATGAAAAGCTACTATACTTTGAACTCTCAATTCCTCCAATGGACTCTTTGTTTACTCTAGCCCTCCCAACTTCTTTTCCCCTTTTGAAAAGAATTCTTTCCTCCTTGCTGTGTAAGGACTCGTACGTATCTCACCATCACTGCAGACCCTGAATCGCAATTCTTTGTTGGGCCCAAACAAACCCATTTTTGCTAGAGAAATAACTGGCAGTCTATTTGTTTTAGGTCAACAGATAAAAGAGCTCTGTTATAAGAGACTGTAAGGTCATGTATCAGTAGACAATTATAGATACAAGCAAGTGCAGTGAGATTGTGTAGATCTTCTTGCAGAAGTTCTGTACAGAATATTGTTCGGTAAAATTGCAGGAAAGACTTCAATGATGAAAAGATTTAGGATATGTGCCATGAACGTTCAATAAACGGCCACCAAGTAGACAAGGCTGGGAAAGGTAATCCAAGCTGGGATAGCAGAGGGAGCAAAGGCACAGAGGCATGCAATGGTATGATGCTGTCAGGGAGATAGATGCAGGGGTTCAGAATGTCTAACGCACAGTGCGCCGACTGTGTTAAGGCAAATGGCTGGAGGAGCAGAGAGAAACCAGACCATGTAAGACTTACTACAGACTTTGGAATTTACTTTACTTAGCATGATCATCTCTAGATCCATCCATGTTGCTGCAAATGGCATTATTTCATTCTTTTTGAAGTAAGCCAAACAGAAAAGACAAATATCATATGATGCTGCTTATATGTGGGATCTAAAAAAACAAATGATACAAATGAAGTTTTTACAAGACAGAAGTAGACCCAGAGACACAGAAAGCAAACTTATTGTTACCAAAGTGGAAAGGTGGGGGAGGGATAAATTAGGAGTTTGGGATTAAAAGATACACACTACTATATATAAAATAGATAAACAAGGACCTTCTGTATAGCACAGGGAACTATGCTCAATTTCTTGTAATAACCTATAAGGGAAAAGAATCTGAAAAAGAATCACTGTGCTGTACACCTGAAACTAACACAATGTTGTAAATCGACTATACTTCAATAAAGAAATTTAAAAAAAAATTTTGGAACTATCCAATAGCTCAGAGGTGTACTTGTGGGTTGTATCCACCACCAGTGCTATTATACCCAGTGCTGGAGCATGGGAAGTAAAATTAGAATGTGTGTTTATATTTATTTTAATCTGATGCTTAATTTCTATTTGTGTATATGCTTTATAATGAAATATATTTGTGTAGTAATACATGGTGGTATTTTATAAGTGAATAAATATACATATGTTAGGAACATATGTTTAAGTTTTTTCTTTACTGATGAGGTAGATTATCTACAATGTTTGGAGACAACAGCTATTAAAGTATTAAGCAGGGCCATAAAGTAATGAGATTTTTGCATTATAAAGTCTTCATGGTAGGGGAGTATGGGACAGTGTGGACTAGAGATTAGAGGCAAGGAGAAGAGTTAGGTTGTTATTATAATTGTCCAGGCTGAGACGATGAGGATCTGAACGGTGGCAGTAGCTTTAGAGTTAGTGAGGAAGGAAGGGACTGCTATTGGAGAATTTTACAGAAAAATTATTAACAGGGTTCAGTCACTTATGAGATAGAAGAGATGAGGAACGGGGAGCATCTGGAATGATTCCCATGGGTGTCATTGGATTTGGATGACTAAGTGAATGTCAGCACCAGTCATCGCATTAGGGCATGGGAACAGAGAAGGTTTGGTGGGAAAGCTAATGAGTGTGAACTTTTGACATGTTTAATTGTGAGACTCTTCTCTAACAACTGGATGGAAATGTTTAGGATACAGTTGGATATCTGGGTTTTAAAGTTCTGAAAAGGGATCTAACTTGATGATCAATATACATGGGAGTTACCAGCTTATCCTCAGAAGAGTACCCACAGAGTGAAATCAAAAAAATAAAAAAGAAAGAAAAGAAAAGAAGTTGAAGGGCAGAAGCTAAGGGAACTCCAATATTTAAAGGAAAGTGGTAGGAAGAAAAGACAGAAAAAGCCACCCAGAAGAAAAGCTTAGATCGCTAGGAACAGTATGAGCAGAGATAGAAGTCATGGCAGTCCAGGTGAGGAAGAGTCTCATGAAGACAAGTGATCTAACTGTCTTGGGTAAACAACACTCCCTTGTTCCTCCTCCTATTAACATTGTCAAGTCTTTATTGAGCACCTGCAGTTAGACAAATTGCATTAATTTTAACATCACAGAATTATAGACACAGACTACAATGTAGAACAGAGTATCTATGAATAGTATTCTCAACATGAAGCACTTTTGCCTGCCATTTAACTGAGGTCAGCATTGTTAATTCAGCACTTAGTATATGGTAAATTAAGAGCATTATGAGGTGTATGCTGTGGATGGTTAAAAACACTGATACTGATGTTGGGCCAGATGTTAACAAATGATCACGTTAATCATCTCCGTTTTAGTAAATGACCTTATTCCACTACATGAATCAATGACAACATCATAATGCCAGGGACCTGACTCTACTTGTAGGGTACATGCCAGATGTGACATTAGGCATACTTCCTATTAGCAAAATAGGAAATAGTTTTTATCAAAACACAACTCAATTGATTTCATCCTTCCTAGGAGAAGAATCCTAAAATCTTCCACAAAACTCACCCACGTGTATATCTTGGTTTATTTGTCTTAACAACGTGTTTTAAAGCTTAGGCTAGACACATAAGCCAGAATTTGAGTGCCCTGTATATCACCCCCTCACCTTGGGTCACACAGGAAAGCATATATGATTAAGAACAAGGCATCAAAGACAATTTACAGACACACATGCATATACTTTGTAACACACAGGTTATGATTAATAAACAAAAGAAAAAAAAATAACTTCTTGCCTGACATGGAAAGCTCATCTCACTTAAGCAGAAGTCATTGTCATCAAATGGCATTAGACAGTTGTCACCTGCTGGTTCTTTTCCCGGGAAACCTCTTGATTAAGTGCCCTTTCCAATCAGGGACCTTCAATTTAGGAAAAACCCATTAAACAATAACTAGATAGTATTTTTCATTCACCATGACAAAGTGTTCACTGCAGAGGTTGACAACAATTTTATTTGGGTTTAAATCTTACTTTCAGTTCATTGCTTGAGAAATCTTAGCACTGAAAAAGTATCGTAAGATCTCAGAAGTAAAATGCACTAGGGCAGCAGCTGTGTTTGCATTGTTCAAATGTTTCCCAGCACTGACCTAACGTTCAGCATTTCCTCAGTAGTTGTCAAAGGAAGAAATTAGAGTACAATTTAAAATCTATCCATTATATCCGTTCTGTCAGGTAATAAATATAGTGCTTGAGTTCAGAAGGCAAAGATACAGATAAAATCCAACAAAGTCTACAGAGAAGCAATTTTTTCCTGGTACAGATGAACCAATACAGTTCTTTTTTAGTATCAGTGTTCTAGACATTTAGTTCACCGCTGCTCTGGAAGGAACCGCAGTGGCCCTCTTCCCAGAAAATGTATTTTTAATGATGTGGTTGTCTCCAGAAATGGCCACCAACAATTCCACCCATCCTTCTAGCAACAGGCTACTCCTCCCGTCAAGAGGTGGAGGTTATTTCCCCTCCCTCTGAATTTGGGCTGACCTTGTGATTTACTTTGACCAATAGAATGCAATGGCAGGGACATGTGTGAGTTCAGAGCCTAGCCATTAAGATGACTGATAGCATCCACTTTTGCTCTCTTGGGACTCGACTGCCATGTTATAAGACAGCCCATACTCTCCTGCTGGGAAGAGTGTTCATGTGGAGAAACCTTGGATGATAAGACACTATGTGGAAAAAGAAGCCATATAAAACCCTGGAGAACAGAAGTAGCCCAGCTGACAGTCACTTTCAAGGCCCCAGACATGTGAGAGAGGTAGTCTTGGATATTCTAGCCCAGCCCATTTGCCAGCTGAATGCAGCCAATGGAGTAACCCTAGCTGGAGCAGAAGGATCACCAGCCAACCCACAGAATGGTAAGAAATATTGATAAAACTATTAATGTTTTAAGCCTATATATCTTGGGTGGCTTGTTATATAGTAATAGATAACTAAAACGAATAACATTACACTCCTCCCCTTCTATGTCACCATTAGCCTCTCTTTTTTTTTTTTTGATACATTTCTCATAGAAATTCTACCCTGTTTCCTTTCGCTGTAGTGTTGAAACCAGTTTTTAGAATGAAGAGCTACAGTTGGAAAATGCTGGTTTCTAAAACTTTCCAATGGGTATGATGTCAGATAACCTAACTTATTATAACGGAGACAGTCTGTCTTTAAATTGTTTACAATCAAACGTACCGTACTTGACATACTCAAATGCATAGAACTTTTACTCTTAAAATTCTTATAATTCTTAAGTAGTCAGTACAAGGAGAGCAAAGCCCCCATTTAATGTAGTCCGTCCCCACTACATGCACCTGAAAGAATCATTTGGGTTTAAGCTGATCCATTACACAGTTAAGTATATATCTAAATATTAAAATTTTTCTAATCAGAAATGGTTTCTTCCTCTGTCATTCTAAATGGCAGTATTAGATGTTTTACTATTACTTAGGGTAGGTACACTCATCCAGAAAGTCTCTGGCAACATCCTTTTACTCAGTGGCGTTTCAAAATAATGTGGCACGGTGTTGTAAACTCTCAATAAAACCTCCTGGTAAACATGGAGTGTGATCCTTGTCATTAATGACTCCTGCCATGAAGTAATCCTCATCCTTTTCGTCCAGGCTGAGTTTCAGTGTGGACTCCTCCCAAACAGAACATAAAGGGCATGACCTATTCCTGAAATCCACTGACATAAAAAATCTTTTTTACGTTAAGATTACTCATACAATGGATAAAACAGTTAAGTTCGACCTCCCAGTACTCTGTGAAAGCAGCAGTGCCTCCGGTAATGTACCTCAGCCTGCCCCGAGAAACCTATTCACTGTAAACCACACTATATTATAAATCCCAACTGCAAGCGCCTACAGTGACACTCTCTCGTAACAGAGCTAAAAGCAGATATAATCCGGTGTCTTCCCAGGGGAGTCTAAAGACAACTTTCCTTGTGAATAGTCAGACATTCTATCGCTGCGCTAAGATGTTCAGCAAGCAGACATGATTTATTCCTTCCTTTTTATAAACTATTATTTCTGCAGTTGTTAAATTCTGAGCAGTTACATATGCCTAATTTCAACTAACTGCAGGCAGAATATGCTGATAGGATTTTGCTCATTCTATCATTCTTGAAGATACCACGAGAGCTGGCTCTCCCTAGCGTTCTGTTCCAAACCCTTTGCTCTTCTCACTTCATGCCAGAAGAGGCAAACTCAAACATCTCCATCTCTAAGCTGGATCAGATCAGTAGCGATCCATTTAAACTTTCCCTGGGCATTCACATATATATTCACAGCTTCTGTGATGACTCCTAAATCTAAATTTCAGACTTAGAACTTGCCTTTGAATTCCAGCCCCTATAACCTATCTGTGGTCCGTACCTGGCCACCTGCACGTTCCACAGCTGCTTCAAAATTTACACGGTCAGTTATATTTCTCCTCCCATTCTTAGTCTAGGTTCTTCCTATCTTGTTAATGGAATCATCACTTACCCCGAAACTTGAGATTCTTAACTCCCTCTCCCTTACACTCCACAATCAGCCACACCAATTACTATCAGTTCTACCACGAAACACATCCTTTGAACCCATCCATTCCCTCTGTCTTACCTCACTGATGCATCATTTCTTGTCTTGACTTTTACATCTCTATCCCCACTGGTCTCCCTGCCTATAGCCTCACCTCCTCCCCAAACCATCCCCTGCCCAGGACCAAGGGTGATCTTTCTAAAACAGGGAACTAATCCTGAGTGGCAGCGTACTGGAGTGGTTAACTCTGTGGAAGTCAGAAGCTGGGTTGAATCCTGGTTCCATCACTTACTAGCCATGTCATCTTGGGAATGTAATTTATCCTGTCTTTGCCTCACTCTCCTCAGAAGTTAAATGGGAATAAAAATAATATCTACTTCAGTTGATTGTGATGAAGATGAAATAAACATGTATAAAGCTCTTAGAACAATGCCTAGCACACAGAAAATGCAATAGAAATCGTAGCTTAGATAAATGGATGCCACTTACCTGCTTAAAGCCCTTCTCTAGAGGAAAGGGCTTCCTGAGGGAAAGTGACCCTCCATAACCTGCCACCTGCTTCCCTGTCTGGCCTCAGCTCACTCTGTTTACCCCACATAGAAGCAGAGCTCCAGGCATAGCAGATCCTGAACCTGACCTGCTCTTTCATTCCTCCAACGCCCATCTCTCTGGAATACCCTCATCCCCACAGGAGGTAGGAGGAAACTCCTACTAATCCTTCAAGCTTCAAAGGATTAAGTGTCTCTTGCCTTTGAAAGTCCTTCTAGACTCACTCAAACCTAACTACTCAATTCATTTTTGGTTCCGTTCTGGGATCTAGTATCTATCTCTATTATTCTATCTACCACACTGCCTTGCAATTATATTTTTACAAGGCAATTTCCCCTACCAGGCATGCTAGTTCAGGTCAAGGACTGTATCATATGTCCTCATATTCTTAATGGATAGCATAATATCTATTATGGAACACCGGATACAACAAATGTTTATATTTTTTCCTCTCCATTCTTTCCTTCTTCTCCCAATAGTTTTAGTAGTAATAATAATAATAGTAATATCTTACCACTTTAATATTCATAAAACACTTTGAAATATATCATGTCATTTTGATCCATTGGATAAAACACAAAAAAATTATTCCCACTTTATCACTGAGAAAACTGAGGTCTCAGGAGTAATGTGGTTTCTCTGGGATCATACAGTCATGTAGCCATTACTCAAATCCAGGGCTTGCTATTCCAAATCCTATGTTTTTGCTTTTGGTGGGTTTTTTTTTTTTCCCTCACAAAGACCCTCCCTTCAAGATGGTCATTTTGTCCAAAATTAATTATATGGCCACCTCCTTCAAAAATATCTCTGCTTTAATGTCTGTAAGATTCATAACTCCCCATCAAAAAAAAAAACAACTAAACCATCTTGTTTGAATCAACAATAGTATTGCTCCTGGTCAAATGCATTTATTTCTTACAAATATGTCTTATAAGCTCCCAGACAGGTGTCATTTTAAAATACTTTGTGTTGCCATAGGTGTGACCCCAATGTCTGTGGGTCCTAGCCAAGGGCACCAAGTCCTTGGATTCAGATAAGGAAGCCTGGTCTGTGATGTCATTTCGTACTTTACAGACTCAGTCAGGAATGTTCACAAACACAAAGCATCTGGTCAGGCATGGAGATTTTTCATCAGATCTAAACAAGGAAGATCTTTCTTGAAAAAAATAGTTTTTGGAGACACCTGAAGATTAGGCTCAGAGCCAGCATCACTGGTAAATAATAGTCTGGTGTTTATGTTTTCACTGGGGATTGTTTCCCCTGACACCACAAATTAAATGAGGCAGCCAGACTCTCAGAGCTTGTAATTTTACCAGGCGGGCTATATGTTTAAAATCTAAACAATAGAGCTAGTCTGCCTTTACAGGGAATTTAAGAAAAGCCAGAATTTAGAATGCAAAAACATTCTGCCCTGTTCCACGAAGGGGCTTTGTACCAAAGCTCTAAAATGAGATTTTTCTCCTCCCTCAGGAGTCCTTCCAGTTTCACGTGTGTGGCAAATGCTAAAAGCCACAGAGAAAACAAGCCTTTCCCTTGGGAAGGAGAGGCTGTATTGTCAAACACAGACCCTTTGAGGTTTGAAATCTTGACAGGCCCCAAACAAACGTGTCTTGTTTTTGTCTCTTCTTTGTAGACTGCAGTGTTTAACTTTTGTAATATGAAAAGATATAATATGATGTGCTTTATTTTATCATTATTTTTGGAAAATTTCTACCCTATGAGAGACTATCTGAAATAAGAATCTAATGTAATTGCTATAAAAGTCCGTGAATACCTAATCAAATCACTGGGTGACATTTATCCCCTCCACTGAAAAAGCAGAATAATGCAAACAAATTCCATTTGTTCTGGGATATTACCCATGAAACTAAGTGCTACTTTCTCTTTATAAAAACCATTGACTGAAATCATACTCTGATTCAATATTTGGCGCAGAACAGCTGTGAAAGGTTAATTCTCATCTCACCTTGGGATTCTTAGTTATAAGCAGGCTCCCAAACACATATAGCCATACACCCTTAACACGTAGTTGACAAATAACATTCCATCTTCAAGACTGAATTAATTAAAACCATTAATTTGTTTTAAAATCAAAGTCTATTTACTTGTGTTTAAAGAAGTCATATTTTGATTGTTATAATATTCAGATGATTCAGTGTTCAAAAGTCTATGATTTAGTCAAGTTAAACAGGATTTCTTTGGGATTAAGAAAGGATATCTATTGCTTTTAAATTTCCTGTATGTATGGCACATCATTTTCTAAATTTGCAGTGAAAGTTAAATAATTATCTAGGTTAAACTAAGCACAAGATCACAAACCAGTGTTTTGCCCAAATTATCCCAACTAAAATTCGCCTCAACCATAAGCTCAAAATATAGTACAGTCTGTCATGATTTTCTTCATCCATGAAGTTAAGATATAACTGGAGGAGGTAAATAATAACATCTTACGTTTTCAAAACACTTATCCACTTTCTAAATTGAACCTCACCAGCAATTCCATAAAAGAGAAAGGAAGGGATCATTACTTGCGTTTAATAAATGACGAGCTGAGTCTCAAAATGGTGACGTGGCTTCTGCAAGTTCACCCAGCTGGTAAACGACAGAACTGGAAAAAATGCAGTCTATTGTCACTGAATTATGCCATGCTGCCTCTCTTGAATAAGCTTTACGAGTAACCTATAATAATCCACTTGGCTCCAAAACTGCTACTGGTTACCAATCTGCTGTGAATTAACTCTAGCAAAAGTTCTACAAATCTGTTCTCTGGTCAGCATAGGGGGAGAGTTCCTGAGAAGCAGCTATGGAGGACTTATAAACCAAGAGAAGATTCTCTGTGTGATTGCTCCACTCCAAGGAAGAACCACACTGTCCCTCCATATGCCTTGGGCTCTGTGGGCTCATCTTTTTCAACAAAATCCTACTCTCTGCAGTTCTACATTTTAATAGTTTCCACCAGAAAACAAATAAACAATGTGAGCTACATGAGCGACAGCTAATACTAAAGGGAAATGCAATGCGTGGGGTTGCACAGTCATTTTTTAAGGTCAATCGAAGGTCACAGGGGCAATTTCCCGCAAGTCATCGAGGCTGGTGGTTATTCAGGTTGTCACAAGCCTCTTCATTATTGTTTCCACCATAAACATCACATAGAGTCAAATATGCAATGAAGCCAATCTTAGAATAAACTGAAAATTGTTCTGTTTTAGCACATTCAGTGACAGACACATGGAGGCTTACTAAATTATTCTACTCTTCTTAAATTCAGCAAATAATTATTGAGGATCTATTTTGTGCCAGGCTCTAAATTAGATCCTGAGGATACATCAGTCTTGTATAGGAGAGAGACACATAAATAACCACACTGATTCCTGGTGGATGGTATAACTAAATACTTTGGGTGTGCTTGTTTCCACTTGGGTGAGTGGGAAAGTATCACAGAAATGATGTTATTTGATTTGGTTCTTATAGGTTAAACAGTAGTTCAGTAAAGGAGTAGAAAGGGTAGTATTTTATTCCTGCTGCAATTCACAAATGTATATATACAAATGAATAATCAATTCCCATGGGAAGTCCCAACCTATCTGCTGTTGAAATATTTTAATAAAAAAAGAAAATCTCCAGAACAATGTATGCAATGGCTTAGTAAATCACAACTATATAAGTGCATTTCACTGTTGTTAATTGCTTCTGGTGAGTAATGAACACTCTATTACATCATATATAGATTCTCAAAATATTAAGGGTATTGAAAAGTCCTTAGCTCTATCCCAGTCCAATGTCATCTTTTTCAATAAGGCATAGAAAGGTTAAGTGTCTTATTTAAAATCATACAGTTAATCACTGAAATTAAGAGACTAAAACTTAGATGCCCTGATATCCAATTTAGTTTTTTTTCCCCCTGCAGTACTGCATGCTCTATTATTGTAAGTTGATAGTTTATGGTTAGAGATGTCTTTTGTAAGACATAAGAGTGGTAATTTGAGGTCAGAGGGTCATGTTAGTAAAACTCATGGATGTTGTTATTTATTTTCTGTTTAATATGAAAAGGAATAAATCCCTAAAGAAGAGAACATAGGCAGGCAAAGAAATTCCAAAGGAGAAGGATAGGAATGGAGATAAATATGAAAGACCAAGAGTCAGGAGACCTGGATTTTATTGGGAAGTTGTCTTGAACAAGCTGCTTTCCCCCATTCCCTTCCATCCCATCACCTGTAAACTCAAGCCAGCATGGGTGGGGACCATTTACTTGCATGTTTTCCTGTCTTTGTGTGTGAACAAGTGTTGCATGTCTAATTGATATAGATTAAACACCTCCTGGGAACCCTTTTCATATGTGCCCTCAATTATTACTCAAGCCACCTCACACATTTGGTACTAGATAGGCTCCATGTAGAAATGGGGAGACTGTGTTACAGACAGTTTATGTGACTTGCCCAAAGCCACTTACCTAGTACATTACAGAGCTTTAATTTGAACACAGTTGTCCAAGCTTATTGCTTTTTCTGTTAAAAACACCTTTAAACTAAATAATCATTAAAGTCTGTTCTGGTTCTAAAACTGGACTCAATGCAATAAAAAATATGGAAATGTTTTAGAAAATTTTAAGTGCCATGAAAATATGAGGTGACCATAACACCCCCATTAATCATATATATCCATCTGTATGGACCCAAAGCACTACAAATCCAGCCATTGCCTTCATGACAGAGTGACAGGGCAGGCATTTTGAGTCCTTTAGAGCCCAGAGAAGATTAAGTCATAAATAGTTATAATTTTTCCTGACCTTTAGAAAGTTGACATCCCATTGAAGAAATTATTAGACTGGAGAGCTCTGAGATAATGGATGTTTAAGCATGTTGACTTCCTTTCCTATAAAACATATAATCTCTGCAGAGATTTGGCCAACTTTAATGTCAACCAGAATATTTATATTTGCTTTGCTTGTCTCAGAGTCATCTGGAAAATGAAATGCCTTTTATTGATATAAAATCATGGATGTAAATTTAGTCTCTTAAAAAGAGCTATATGAATAATATGGCAGTTCCTTTACTTTTTGACTATAAATGGAATATTGTTTCGAAGAAGCATATAGAGATCACCAAGCAACTCTGAAAGCTATTACCAATATTAGAACCAGTTTTTACAGTAGCAATGAGAAGTCTGCAGAATGAAAAGAAATAAAAGCATCAACTCTATTCTCCCATTCACATCCAGAGTAACTATCCCAGAGCAATGTGCCTCCTGTCCCAGAAAACAGATGTCTCAATACCTGTGCTCCAGCTCCCCTTGCATGACTTTCTAACCCCCAGTGAGTCTTTCCCCTCCTGCCATAGGGTCAGTTCAAATGTTCTTCTCCCTACTTAGAAAACACCTCAGCTTCCTAATTTATATTTTATGCACCCTTCACAACTAAGCTAAATAATACTTCCTTAGAAAATTAACCTGAGTCTTTTCCCTTAGTCACTCCCCATAGCTAAGCCTCATGGCATTACACATTTTACTGTTGTACAATATTGTGAGTTGTTATTTATTTGTGCAATTATTTGAGAAGCGATTCCTTCACTAGATTCAGTCTTTAAGAGGACGGGGACTATGTCGTTTTGCTCATCATCACATCCTCAGGGCCTAGCACAGTACCTAGAACATGCAAAATACTCAGTTAACTTTTTCTTTGAGAGACTAAATCATTCTCTCCTGGAGAAGACTCCATCCACTCTTGGTCATCATGTTTCATATCCTCCTCCAAACTCTATGTCTGGGGTCTATTCTTAAAGAACCTTACACACCAAGGAGCTAATGCTTTGTAAGAATAAGACAATCCAGTTCATAATTATGAATATAATATTACTTTTAAAACTGATGCTTAGAGAAAGAATCCAAGAGAAGGGGAAAGAGGCTATGCACAAAGTAACGGGCTGCAGTGTCATCTTAACAGTAATATGAAAATAACCTTAGCATCCAATGAGAAGAAAACAGTAAAACACAATACGTCTATGCAGTAGAAAGCTAGCTATACATTAAAATGAATAATTATGAGGATTATGTTATTTCAAAAAATGCGTGAGTAAATAAGGCTAAGTGAATTAGACCAAAACAGAGAAGTATATATTACCTTCTAATGTACAAAGCATATGTTTATGTATAAAGATTGATTGAAAAAGAATATGGAAAAGAAAAGCTACTTGATATGAGAGTGTCATGTAATCTTACAACCTTATAATAAGATTATAAATATGGTAAGACTATAATGAATAATTTTATTTTGTTGTAATATTATCTATATCAAGACAATCGCTTAAAAGTACATATAAAGCAATACTTAAAGGCTGACTGCAGGATATTTTCCACCCATACTTTAGGTACTTACCTTGAGTATACCATATCATGTTATATGTGTCATATATTCCAGTGTAAAGAACAACTGGGTTATGCCTTTGAATGAAGGCTGAGTACCAATAGGTACTCAGTGATTTACAACTATTGAGTATACTTGGCTAGAATCTAAAATTAACATTGTTCCAACAAAAGATGGTGTCAGCTTCTTGAGATATTACATTCTGCTCCATCACATGACGGTATTGGAGATGGACATGTACTGGCCTAGAATGTAGATGATTTTTCATTCTGTTTTCTTTTTTTTTTTTTTTTTCCATGCCAAACTGCATTCTGTTTTCAGTTGCATTCTGATGACAAAACAGCACCCAAGAGCTACAAGGATCCATCCTCTGAGAATCCCTCTCTGATTCCAGTCAGGGAGTTAATTCATTACCTAACCGGGGAAGCTCTACCCTAAGAGCACTGGTTCACTGAGGCATGCATGGTCTCCTGTGAAAACAAGCAGGCCCTTCTGAAGTTCGTACCAAGGGCTAATATGCTTGTTTATGACGTTCCAGACCCGTCTCTGAGCAGGCCAACCATGCTATTCCATTCATCCTCACAACAACTCCACAGATGAGGCATTAGTATTAAACCCCACTTTTCAATGGAAAGAAGTGAGGCACCTTAATAGTTACACAACCTGCTCAAGGTCACAAAGCCAGTAAGTGTCCGAGTCAAGAACAGAACCTAGAGCCCACACCTTTAAAGGTCATACTGTGCTACCATGAAAATGTGAGATTTGTAAAACTCTAGAACAAAAAGATGGCAAGTTAGAAAATACCTGCTTCAACTCTATAATGTAAAATTCACATGAATAATAGAGCTTTTTATACTCCCACATGTGCTAAGAAACAAAGACTGTAGAGGAAAAGAAATCCCATTTCACTTCTCCCTCCTGCGGAGTCAGGGAAGTACATATGCTACGACTGTAGAAATGACCCTTGTGTCCCCATCTTTCTAAAGGTACGCTAAAGCACTATGCAATGCCCCCAAAGAATTCACAAGCCCGTGACTTATACTACCAGATAAACTCCATGGTGTGTGGGGTGGAGGCTCTCTGATGACAGGCACTGGCAGGAAAAAGCATCTGGCTTTGCCATCCCTGCTTTACCACTAGTCCTTGTCTTGGGAAACAAGTTTCTGAGTCCCTGTGGGTTCAGCAGTTACAGGTAATGGGAGTGTTCAGTCTCCAGGAGCCCCAGGCAGTGTGCAGTATCAGCTACAAGGGCTGGGACAGTCTCTGTGCTCAGCACTGACTGGCTGTCATAGCAGGGAAAGGCCATAAACAAGACTCTCTATCCAGGGACACAAATATCCATGTCATGGACTGATGCTTCTCTGAGGGGAGGGGAGAATAATATACACCATATGAAAGGTTGAAGGTTGAGATACCATTTTTCACCTCTGTGTCAACCGAAAAGACTGTTAACAAGCTGTTAATAAGTGTGACTTGGGACAAGAGGGTGAGAAAATAAAAAGAATAAATAAAAAGGGAAATAAAAAGTTGTTGACAACAGGAGGAAGCAACTGGGCCTGAGGCTAAATACCTTTTTCATCTCCCTGGAGCTGCAGCTTAACTGTATTCAGAGTAACACAAGCAAGGCCTCAATACAGCGCTGATTTGAGTCCCTGCTGCTTCTGCAATTGAGTGGCTTTCACAAGCAAACAAACACAAAAACCAACAACCCCAATAGTTCACGGTTGAAAAGGAATAATCACTCATCCTAATTAAAACACAATTTTAGAAACCCTTGCTGGAAGCAGGGGGAGAATTTATTGTAATAATATTCACTTTTTTTTTTCTCCCCTAGAGTCTCACTTTTCCTTCTGGGTTCTTTTCTTTTGATCCTACTGCTAGCACAACGCCCAGCCCCAGGAATGTCTTACTCTCTTTAGAACGTGCTAAATACTGAACAAATATCCTTCCACTCTTCCTCTTCTCTCAGTTAAGACAGGTGACTATGTTTTTGTTTTTTAAAATTTATTTTATTTTATTTATTTTATTTTTGGCTGTCTTGGGTCTTCCTTGCTGTGCACGGATTTTTCTCTGGTTGCGTTGAGTGGGGGCTACTCTTTGTTGTGCTGCGCGGGATCCTCATTGCTGTGGCCTCTCGTTGCACAGCATGGGCTCTAGGAATGCGAGTTTCAGTAGTTATGGCATGGGGGCTCAGTAGTTGTGGCTTGTGGGCTCTAGAGCCCAGGCTCAGTAGCTCAGTAGTTGTGGCACAGAGGCTTAGTTGCTGTGCGGCATGTGGGACCTTCCCGGACCAGGGCTTGAACCAGTGTCCCCTGCACTGGCAGGCAGATTCTTAACCACTGGACACCAGGGAAGCCCTGGTGACTGTGTTTTAAGTTAGTAAAAATTTAGAAAGGGCAAAAAAGGAAATAGCAGCCAAATTAAAAAAAAAAAAAAAAAAGAACAACTCTCAAAATCAATGAAAATAAAAACAAATAATTTAAAAATACAATTTCACAAACAAAATTAGCGAAAGTAGCCAAGAATCTTACATAGCCCCAAATGCTTTTTTCCTAAGCCTAAAAATCTGGTTCCACTTTATATATATCGCCTATCCTATTTTTCTATCTGCTAGAGAAAAGTATGTGTGTGTATGGTGGGGAGTGGAGTGGGGGAAGAGGACCGGATATGAAGAAGAGGCCCTTCCTATGGTATGTGTGATATTTCTGTCCACGGTCTGAATTATCACTGAGTTACATTTCCTTAAATGCAAAATTTTTCCCATGAGAGTTTTGGATGCTCATTGCCCTGGATCTCCACCAATGTCCAGCCTGCGTTCAGACAAATGACAATTAATGACCACTTGTAATCTAAGAACTGATATACTTACTGGTATAAGTTCTATCCTGGGGCCTATAAGAGAACTCAACTTCCTTTTTTCTTTTCTTTCTTCTTTGTATTTTCTTTATTGACATCTCTAGTAGTCAATGCCTTCTCACTTTGCTCTGATTTCCATCTCAAAGGCATAGCCAGCTGGAAGGAGGGTGTTTGACTCAGGCATAACTGCAGACACCTGTTAAAGAATTTCAGGCGGCTTAATTGGATGAAATCACTTTGCACTCAAGAAGTTCACAAGTCACTTCTTTGTGTGTTTACAACCTGCATGATAACCAGTAATAATGTTCTGGAGATAAGAAAGGACAAGATTCTCTCACAAAATTCTCATATTATATTTAAATATTAAACAGATTCACCAGCACTAGAGTATCATGTAAGTAAATAAACAAATAATAAGGAATTAGGATGTCATTCTTATACTGTACTTAATACCTAATCATAGGTCACCTGATTCTTTGTTTTCCTGACAATTTTTAACTTTATTCAAAGAACCTATAACATTATTTCCCTAAGTGCAATTTGTGAACCACCTGTTTTAAAGCCCAAAGGTGCTTGCTAAAAATGCAGATACCTTGACAGCACCCCAGCTGCACTGCATCAGAATCTCCAGTCATGGAATCCAGCAATACTTTGTTTCTTTGCAAGCTTCCTGGTGATTCTTAAGCATGCTCATGTTTGATGGTTCTCAAACTTTAAAGTGCATGAGAATCGCTTGGAGAAGATGCACAAAACGCCTACCCTCACAGACTGGGATTCAGTACTTCTTAATTAAGCTCAGCAATCTGCATTTTCAGAAAGCAACTCAGGTAATTCTGAAATCGGAGCACACTTTTCACAACACGGCATAGTTTCTGAGCATTCGACCAGGCAGGCAGCTCTACTTCCCGATTCTTTGACTACGGATAGGTCTGTTTTCTTTATCTCGCAAGTCCTGGCCTTTTCCATTCTCTCTCTGGTTCCTTCTGAGACAGGAGGGAAGCTGGCAGGGCACAACTTTTAAAAGACTGACATAGCCCTCGAGGATATGACATAAACTGGTTAGAACCCACAAGACCCAAGATGGCAGAAGATTCAGCTTCCAGAAGACCTTGAGCCTCATTATACACTCATTGTAGTATCAATACACTAGCTAAATGACACACCCACAGGTGCCATGACAGTTCTGAGGCTGACCATAAAAGGCCAAAAAGTGGGCGATGGCCCAATTCCTGGAAATCTCTGCCGCTTCCCCAAAATAGTTGGAATAATCCTCCTGCCCCTTAGCCTATCCAATTACCCAGCCCATAAAAAACTAACCATCCCATTTTTGGGCCACTCTTACCTTCTGAGATGAACTGCATTCTACCTACGGAATGTGAATCTCTAAATAAACTTGCTTTCACTTTACTATGGCTCTCTCTTAAATTCTTTCCTGCACAAAGCCAAGGACCTCACTTGGTGAGCCTGTCCCTGGGACTTGTCAGAGACCTGGGACATGACCCTCCTCTTATGCCACATTCCGCAATACTTCTCCACTACTACTTTCCCCCCATCCTTTTCATTTCAGACCAGCCGACTCTTCAGACACAAGGGCAACTACGCCCTGACCTGGGTTATTTTCTTAGGGAAGGCTCCTCTAGACCACTCTCGAAGCTTAATGACTTAAGCTGTACTGGAGGTCTCTGCCCTGGGCTGCCAGCTCATCTACTCCCATTTCCAGAAATGTGACTAGTCTTGACCTCAGACTACCCTGTTACACTGCCACTTTCTTACAACCATTTTACAAGGTGTCTATTCTGCAGCCCTTATTTTATAGATTTTTATTTCAACAGTATAATACTACAACAGAAATTTAGGGGAAAAGGGAAACTTGGAAAAACAATTTAAATAAAATGAAGGAATATTAAAAGTAATTGTGTGAACAACACAATAAATGAAATTTAAAATTCTAGAAGAGATGAATAGCAGAATAACGGAGGCAGAAGAATGGATAAGTGACCTGAAGATAAAATAGTGGAAATAATTACAGCAGAGCAGAATAAAGAAGAAAAAATGAAAAGAATTGAGGACAGTCTCAGAGACCTCTGGGACAACATTAAATGCACAAACATTCGAATTATAGGGATTCCAGAAGAAGAGAAAAAGAAAGGGACTGAGAAAATATTTGAAGACATTATAGTTGAAAACTTCCCGAATATTGGAAAGGAAATAGTTAATCAAGTCCAGGAAGCACAGTGAGTCCCACACAGGATGAAACCAAGGAGAAACATGCCAAGACACATACTAATCAAACTATCAAAAATTAAATACAAAGAAAAAACATTAAAAGGAGCAAGGGAAAAAACACAAATAACGTACAAAGGAATATCCATAAGGTTATCAGCTGATCTTTCAGCAGAAACTTTCCAAGCCAGAAGGGAATGGCAGGACATATTTAAAGTGATGAAGGGGAAAAACCTACAACAAAGATTACTCTACCCAGCAAGAATCTCATTCAGATTTGATGGAGAAATTAAAAACTTTACATACAAGCAAAAGCTAAGAGAATTCAGCACCACCAAACCAGCTTTACAACAAATGCTAAAGGAACTTCTCCAGGCAGGAAACACAAGAGAAGGAAAAGAACTACAATAAGAAACCCAAAACAATTAAGAAAATTGTAATAGGAACATACATATTGATAATTACCTTAAATGTAAATGGATTAAATGCTACAACCAAAAGACATAGACTGGCTGAATGGATACAAAAACAAGACCCATATATATGCTGTCTACTAGAGACACACTTCAGACCTATGGACACATACAGACTGAAAGTGAGGGGATAGAAAAAGATATTCCATGCAATGGAAATCAAAAGAAAGCTGGAGTGGCAATTCTCATATCAGACAAAATAGACTTTAAAACAAAGACTATTAGAAGAGACAAAGAAGGACACTACATAATGATCAACGGATTGATGCAAGAAGAAGATATAACAATTGTAGATATGTATGCACCCAACATAGGAGCACCTCAATACATAAGGCAAATACTAACAGCCATAAAAGGGGAAATCGACAGTAACACAATCACAGTAGGGTACTTTAACACCCCACTTGAACCAATGGACAGGTCATCCAAAATGAAAATAAATAAGGAAACACAGGCTTTAAATGATACATTAAACAAGTTGGACTTAATTGATATTTATAGGACATTCTATCCAAAAACAACAGAATACACTTTCTTCTCAAGTGCTCATGTAACATTCTCCAGGATAGATCATATCCTGGGTCACAAATCAAGCCTTGGTAAATTTGAAAAAATTGAAATTGTATCAAGTATCTTTTCCGACCACAACGCTATGAGACTAGATATCAATTATAGGAAAAATTACGTAAAAAATACAAACACATGGAGGCTAAACAATAAACTCCTTAATAACCAAGGGATCACTGAACAAATCAAAGCGGAAATCAAACAATACCTAGAAACAACTGACACTGAAAACACAACAACCCAAAACATATGGGATACAGCAAAAGCAGTTCTAAGAGGGAAGTTTATAGCAATACAATCCTACCTTAAGAAACAAGAAACATCTCAAATAACCTAACTTTACACCTAAAGCAATTAGAGAAAGAAGATCAAAAACACCCAAAAATTAGCAGAAGGAAAGAAATCATAAAGACCAGATCAGAAATAAGTAAAAAAGAAATGAAGGAAACAATAGAAAAGATCAATAAAACTAAAAGCTGGTTCTTTGAGAAGATAAACAAAATTGATAAACCATTAGCCAGACTCATCAAGAAAAAAAGGGAGAAGACTCAAATCAACAGAATTAGAAATGAAAAAGGTGAAATAACAACTGACACTGCAGAAGTACAAAGGATCACGAGAGATTACTACAAGCAACTCTATGCCAAAAAAAATGGACAATCTGGAATAAATGGACAAATTCTTAGAAATGCAGAACCTTCTGAGACTGAACCAGGAAGAAACAGAAAATATAAACAAACCAATCACAAGCACTGAAATTGAAACTGTGATTAAAATTCTTCCAACAAACAAAAGCACAGGACCAGATGGCTTCACAGGTGAATTCTATCACACATTTAGAGAAGAGCTAACACCTATCCTTCTCAAACTCTTCCAAAATATAGCAGAGGGAGGAACACTCCCAAACTCATCCTACGAGGCCACCATCACCCTGATACAAAAACCAGAAAAAGATGTCACAAAGAAAGAAAACTACAGGCCAATATCACTGATGAACATAGATGCAAGAATCCTCAACAAAATACTGGCAAACAGAATCCAACAGCACATTAAAAGGATCATACACCATGATCAAGTGGGGTTTGTCCCAGGAATGCAAGGATTCTTCAATATACACAAATCAATCAATGTGATACACCATATTAACAAATTGAAGGAGAAAAACCACATGATTATCTCAATAGATACAGAGAAAGCTTTTGACAAAATTCAACACCCATTTATGATAAAAACCCTCCAGAAAGTAGGCACAGAGGAAATTTCCGCAACAAAATAAACTCAAAATGGATTAAAGACCTAAATATAAGGCCAGATACTATTAAACTCTTAGAGGAAAACATAGGCAGAACACTCCATGACATAAATCACAGGAAGATCCTTTTGAACCACCTCCTAAAGAAATGGAAATAAAAACAAAACAAAAAAAATGGGACCTAATGAAACTTAAAAGCTTTTGCACAGCAAAGGAAACCATAAACAAGACCAAAAGACAACCCTCAGAATGGGAGAAAATATTTGCAAATGAAGCAGCTGACAAAGGATTAATCACCAAAATTTACAAGCAGCTCATGCAGCTCAATATCAAAAAACCAAACAACCCAATCCAAAAATGGGCAGAAGACCTAAATAGACATTTCTCCAAAGAAGATATACAGATTGCCAACAAACACATGAAAGAATGCTCAACATCACTAATCATTAGAGAAATGCAAATCTAAACTACAATGATATATCATCTCACACCGGTCAGAATGGCCATCATCAAAAAATCTACAAACAATAAATTCTGGAGAGAGTGTAGAGAAAAGGGAACCCTCTTGCACTGTTGGTGGGAACGTAAATTGATACAGCCACTCTGGAGAACAGTATGGAGGTTCCTTAAAAAACTAAAGATAGAACTACCATATGGCCCAGCAATCCCACTACTGGGCATATACCCTGAGAAAACCATAATTCAAAAAGAGTCATGTACCATAATGTTCATTGCAGCTCTATTTACAATAGCCAGGACATGGAAGCAACCTAAGTGTCCATCAACAGATGAATGGATAAAGAAGATGTGGCACATATATGCAATGGAATATTACTCGGCCATAAAAAGAATCAAAATTGAGTTATTTGTAGTTAGGTGGATGGACCTAGAGTCTGTCATACAGAGTGAAGTAAGTCAGAAAGAGAAAGACAAATACCATATGCTAACACATATATATGGAATCTAAGAAAAAAAAAGGTCATGAAGAACCTAGGGGGGCAAGATGGGAATAAAGATGCAGACCTACTAGAGAATGGACTTGAGGATATGGGGAGGGGGAAGGGTAAGCTGGGACAAAGTGA
The DNA here is from genome assembly GCF_008692025.1 of Phocoena sinus. NCBI lineage: Eukaryota > Metazoa > Chordata > Mammalia > Artiodactyla > Phocoenidae > Phocoena > Phocoena sinus. The sequence goes on from NC_045764.1 coordinate 80,740,558, forward strand.
GAGAGTGGCATGGACATATATACACTACCAAATGTAAAATAGATAGCTAGTGGGAAGCAGCCGCATAGCACAGGGAGATCAGCTCAGTGCTTTTTGACCACCTAGAGGGGTGGGATAGGGAGGGTGGGAGGGAGGGAGACGCAAGAGGGAAGAGACATGGGGATATATGTGCATGTATAACTGATTCATTTTGTTATAAAGCAGAGACTAACACACCATTGTAAAGCAATTATACTCCAATAAATATGTTAAAAAAATTAAAAATAAAATAAATTTGTATTTTTTTAATACAAATTTGAATTAAAATGTATTTTTTCTCCAGATGCTTAATAAATATACCATTCTATTGTATTTTCCTCTTAATGTTCACTTAATCTACTAGACTTTGGGATAAGGCTCACATTTGCCTCAGAGTTTCTCTTTTCGCCTCTATAACCCCTGAGACATTGTCTTCTCTACAGCATGGTTATTGCATTCTTCTTCTAAAACCCAGTAGGCAAAAGAAATAAAGAGTGTTCTCTCTGTATTACAGGTCATTATGAATGGGCTGAAATTCTTGCTTGAGTGTGAGCTCCTGGGGGTAGAAACTATATTATATTCATCATTCACTCTGCCCAACCACCCTGCCTACTGTAATCCCAGCACAGAGACTTATACCAAGTATGTCATCAAAACTATAGAATGAATTCAAAGGCAAGATCCATTGGCTTTGTCAGATATTTTCAATATGTTAGATCCTAACTGCAATAAACTGTAACACTCTGTTGGAAAGATGGTATACCTCTAAATTCACAAATGTATGTAAATTTAAATGGTGTTTTGCTAAAGATACCAAGAAAAGTTTGCATAGAGAAGTGTGGTTATTTTGTTGGAAGCAGTTAGATGGTTAGTTAACTCTGTAGATAAAATTTACGACAAGATCTAGAATTTATGACAGAGAATGTGGGTGAGTTGATTTGGCCCAGAGGAAGTAAGGTGTTAAAAATATACATATATAGAAATTTATTGTCTCCTCAGTGTGTTTGATAAAGCAATATGTCCACGGATTTTTTAGTTTATAAAATATTTTGCCTAATTAGGTAGAATGGTTCTGTGAAAAGTGCCCCAGGAATTCAGATTGGTGCACTGGGCTGACCTGGGCCCCAGGGCTCAGGCTCAGAACTGAACAACCCTCAGTGGAATTGGCCTGGGCTCATCCGGGCTCAGTCAGGCTGTGCAGCTAGAGAAGGGGGAGGAGAAATCCCTCTCCTTTCTGCTGGCAGACAGAAAGCTAGTAATTGCAGAAGCATCTAATTTCCAAGGCCTCTAGGTATCTGCTCAAGGTTTTTATCAGTAACTGAGTCAGAAATACAAGCCACTTCAGGCAAAACTTTTAGCAAAGGGCATCTAAACATTTCTCAATTGAATAGAGTGACTGGCTCAATGTAATTACCACTTTTGTAATTTTTTTCTCCTCCTTTCAATATTTTACTCATCTGCCTGCCCCAACCCCCAAGAAGGAAATCTTCTAGGAATTCTGTGAATTTAACCCCTAGAATATTATGCAAAGTTACAGGATTAAGAATCAGATTCCCTGCTGTCACTGTCTCATTTTCATATTACCTCCTTGAGTTTCAGTCTTCTCACCCATAAAATGGGGGAGTTGGACTATATCAGCACTAAAATTATGTCCTGGTGCTTCAAGGTTTCTACTACATTTTGATTCATATTTCAATGTTAGGTACGTAATTTAACATGTGTTGATATAGAATAAAATCTCCAAGATAAAGTGGTTTAAAAAAAAAAAAAGCACAGGGCCGACAAATGTTCTGATATGGAATTTTAAAAAGAGACACACATAAATATGCTTAGATCCATTAGGTATTTCTACAAGAATGCAGAGAATAGTAGTAATGGCAGTTTTCTCTGAGGAGTGGGACTTGGGCACTCAGGAAGCAAGATGTGGGCTTCAGTAGTTGTAGCATGCGGGCTCAGTAGTTGTGGCGCAAGGGCTTAGTTGCTCCACAGCATGTGGGATCTTCCCAGACCAGGGCTCAAACCCGTGTCCCCTGCATTGGCAGGTGGATTCTTAACCACTGAGCCACCAAGGAAGCCCCCTAAGTCTTTTTTAAATGCAGGTCTCTGCAAGCTTGGTAGGGTACAAATAGGACAAACAAGGGCACTAGGACCAAAAAAGAAGGGCTGTGTTCAGTGACAAGGATGTATGCATGTTCCCGCACAGGCTGTGGATAATGAGTGCATACCTATGGTCAAGAACCTATTCTCATTTTTACACTTATGATAAGAAATGCTAACAGGTAGAAGAATATTCAACTACTTAAAGGAAATATATCCTCCTACTTCTCTTTCAAACATCTTAGTTTAATTGAAGTAAATCCTAAAACTTCAAGATACACGTATTTTTTAAAATGTTATCTATGGAAATTAGGAATTTCTTAATTCTGACTAAACAGAACAAAATCAGAAACAAATTGAATGATAAGGGTGACATAATCTCTAATGGTTCTGTTTATCATTTTGCTTTTATTTTACTCATTTATTCAACAAATATTTATTGAGCACCATTTATATAAGCATTATGTTTAGAACTAGAGATAGAGGGGTAAAGAAGATAGATAAATCTCTGCTCTTTGGTAGAGGAGAAAGACCTGAATGCTTAATTAGATAATAATAAATGATAATTACAGAATTCTAACCGTGAGCAAAGTTCTGTGCCACTTTCATATGCATCATCTTAGTCGATAATTATAGTAATTATTTGCCAGAGGTATTATTATCCCCACATTACAGATGAGGAAACTGGCTCAGAGAAGGAGATTAAGTGACTTGGTCAAGATCCCCAACAAGAAACAAACAGAGAAATACTCAAGTTCTGAGGAAAATTTTAAGTAGAAGTATTCCTATATGGCTTTCTCCCCATTTTAGGCATCATCTACTATTACTAATATTTATTACAAAAATTAAATATGTTCTTTCTTTTGAAAGGATTATTATATTATCAATTCACTATTTATAGCAACTATCAGAAAATAGGCAAAATCATGTAGTATTCATGCTAGTAAGTAGATACTTCCTGATCTTAGGAGTTTTTTATTGCATAAAACAGAAATACATCTTAAATTAAAAATAGTGACATTAACGGAAGATGTTGATTCTTTCATATACTTGATTAAAAGAGTTCAGGAACAGTCTTTGAATAAAGGAGAAAGCAGAAGGGTTCTGGTGTTCTTGGTTGAAAAAAAGAAAAGAAAAACAGACCAAAAACCAGTCTCTCCTGGGTTCCAGGTACTGCCAGCTGTAGAAATCAGCAATAATTAAGTTCTTGAATCAGTTGATTCAAGATTCAATATCCTGGAGTAAAAGTTTAATTGTCCTGACTAATCCCCCAACCAAAAGTCTCCTTACTGAATCTTCAAGATTTAAAATCATAATTCTCAGGCTTGCATTTGGTCAAATAAACCAATCAATCAGCCACCCAATCAATTAAGAATTATTAGGTATGTGGATATTCATGTTAAAGACCCACTAAGGTTCCAGTTTTTTAACCTTTTATATCCCTGCACAATGTCATCTCTATTTCACAGAATCTTTCTTTTTGTATGTGCTGCCAAGGTCTAAATACTAAGCACTCCCTATCTCAAATGGAAACTTCATTATCTCCCTTTTCTTTCACAATTCCCACAACTACCAAAGCAGCTCTCAGAGAGGTCTTCGGTCACTAAATACCTTCTCATTCACAGCCAGTTAGGCTGCACATATGATTTTCTACCTGACCTAGACGTGAACACAGCCCCTCCACTTCCAGTTTTCCAATACCAGATCATGCCTACTACCTGCTTGCTCTCAGGCTACAGAGCATCGCTAGGGAAAGTCATTGGACAACAGTGTACCTGGTCTGATCATGGTTGATAGATTGGAGATTGATAAGAATTGCCATTCTATTGATTTGGCTGAGGGCAATGGAATTGAAGAAAGGCAAAATTATCTGGTCAGCCTTGTGGTCATCCAGTTTCACAGGGAGCTATCATCACAATCTTGTATTAGTGAGAAGGACTCTGATCGAACTTGTCTTGCTCTGGCTGGATTTCAAATTCTGGAAACTTAATTAGAATGGAGATTATTTTCTCTTCAGAGATTATACTCTGAAATATTTCAAGTGACATTTGATGGATGTGCTTCTGATGTATTTCAATAGGCACCATGAAAAAATCTTGTAATGTAGAACAATATGTCTGGGCCCTTTTATTTAAACTAGGAAGTTCTAATGTGTTACATCTGTTGAGGTCAAGGCAATCTTGAAATCTGAGTTGATCTGATGTCATGCAGTTTGCATTAGCTTTAGAGTTCCAAAATACAGACTAACGTCTATGTATCAACATAACTTATTTGAATTTTTATGAAGACTTTATCCCCTGCATTAGAGAATACTTTTTAACCAAACAATTTATTGCATCAGCATTATCTTGTATTTGTTTCAAACAGAATAAAACTTCAGATTGACTATATGATTTCACTGGCATCTTCCAAAGATACTCTTACTAGGACCCGTGTCCCACCATTCCAGCCTCATCCCTGCCACTTTGAAACTTCTGCTTCTGAATTTCCCTTCTATCTCTTCTAGAATCCCTCTTATACCATTATTTCTTCCCTTCATACCTGTATTATTCCAAAATGAGTTTCAGTTGCCCTCTCTTGTGCTGTTGATACTGGGGTGCACTTAGGCTACAGCCACCATGCATCCTTGTTCCCCTAAATTCCCTAAAGATGCCTGACCAATCTGTTTCTGTGTTAGCTTCTATAACTATAAATTTCTTGCTCTGCCATTACTGACAATGAATTATCTACCCCTTGACACACTATATTGCCTGTGCTTAGCATGTAGGAAGTGTTTAATAGGAGTTAAATGAATGAATAAATAATTCAGACTTGTTAGTCTCAGCTATTTTCTGGTCCTCATCTGTCACTGCATTTGGTTTCTTCTATCCCTAATTATTCTTCCCGCTACTATGTTAGGTTTCTGCTGCCCCAAACTACTCACGATAGGTCCTAATGTTCCACAAACACCAGCTGATAACATTAGTCCTTTCATCAGTGTACTTTCTGACCATATTAGTCTTTTTTCTCTTCCATGACTGCCAATTCTCGGCCACAACTGACAACCCTATTGAGGTAGAAATTTGGCTGTAACTTCCTCCAATCTTTCTGTCTCCTATCTCTAGAAAAGTACACATAGATGGGATTAGGGTAAGGGAGTATTAAAGGATCACATAGGACAAGTAAAATGAGTTGTAAAAAGAGACCACTGGATTTACACATAGTAGATCACTTGTGATCTGAGCAAAACTTGTTCCAGAGAAATAATGCCATTGGTGCCCAGAAGAAGGCTGGAAGTGGAGAAAGTTAAGGTTGGGTGTTGAGACCACTCTTTCAAAGAGATTGGCTGTAAAAGGACGAAGAGAAGTAAGAGTACAACTAGAAGGGAAAACTAGGATGAAAGATTTTTAATAAAACAAAATTGAGAATTGTTATAAGCCATAAAGAAAGAACCAAAAGAGAGATATTGAAGATACTGATATAGTTTCTTCAAGATATTGAAAATACTAAAGACAGGGTAATGGCTAAGAGAGCATGATCTTGGAGGATATAGAAAGAGATGAAAGATAAAGTGCAAGTGAAAGTATTGACCCAAATCAAAAAGGTAATTTCTTTTCTTGAGGCAAGTGGGAAGGAATAAGAATGAGTGTGGCTATGGGTAATTTTGTAGATAGACGGACAGGAATCCTCAATTTTCACTTTAAAAAGGAGCGAAGGTCATATGTAGAAATAAGTCAGTGGCAGAAGAGAAGACTTGAGGGGAGGAGAGAGACATGGAATTACCAATTACCGTAAAATATTTTTTAATGAGAATATCCAGATGTTCTGGATGCAGTAAAATGTACACTCTCAAGCTCCTGGCAGCATTATAAATTGGCAAAGTGTATTTAGAAATCGACTTGGCCTCAAAAATATTTATATATTTGAATCTATTGACTTCATTTCTAAGAAAATAATTCAAAATATAGAGAGAAGTTTATGTGCAAAAATGTTCACTGCAACATTATTCATTATTGGGGAAACACTGCAAACAACCTAATTATCCAATGATAGAGAAGTGGCTAAATAAATTATGATGAATCCAAGCAATAGAAATTTACGTAGACATTAGAATAATGCTTATCAAGAATTTTTAATTTCATGGAGAATTTCTTTTATAAAAAATAAACCCAATGCTTTTATTATGTTAACTAAATATGTCATAGGCTAAAATAGAAAGAAAATAAATAAAAATAATAGCAATGTATAGAATTATTCTTACATTCTTATGTAAACAAACCTTTCAGTATTTTCCAAATTTTTTATGAGGGTATATATTACTCTTGTCATCAGAAAGCACATACTAAATGCTAAAAAAAAAATCTTTGGTAAATTATGAAGACTAGTGTTGGAAAGGAGAAAAAAGAAATATTTGTGAAAATGAAGAGAAATTGGAGGGAATGAAGTACACATTCCTGGAACTCAGTTAATTAACAATATAGAACATTTTTTGAGTCAGCATTGCAAAAGTACAAAACAAAGTTTGCAGATTCGGGCCTCAGATGTGTTGAACTTTTAAAAATTGGGTGATTTTTTATATATATCTACATGTCTTTAATCAGTTGACTTTTCTGTGTCTTAAACACATGTTTTTCCTCTTCTCTAATTTTCTGCTTTTAATCTGTGAACTAGAAAAACATATCTATAATTAACAGAATTCTATCTGAAGTTGGAATAATTAGTCAATGGGTGATATTTAAAAACACAGAGCTTTTGACCTCTAGTTTTGCTTCCTTGAGCTCTTTAATAAAACACTTTGTTTCCTGGAAGAAAAAAAGTAAAAAATCGGGTGATTTAGCATAAAAGATATGCATTTCTGGTTTTCCTTAGCGGGGAAAAAAACACAAAATAAAAACATAAAAAAACCAGGGTCAATGAACAGTGGGCCTCTGTTTTTATACAGTAATAATTCCCTGGACATGCGCCGTGGCCGCTCTCCTTAGTTGAGTTATGTGACTGCAGTTATCCATAACGCTCACCACCATACCCTATTGTTTTTCTAACAATGAGATCAAATATCAGTAGCTTTTTGTCATCACCCTTGCTTTTTTATATTTATTATGATAAATAGGTGTTTACAGTAAATAAATGTTTTTCTGTCACCATGTCTATTGAAACTGGAATTAAATAGATATACTTTCTGTGGAACGTTATGCTAGGAGGTGGAGGAGGCATTTAATATTCAAATTCGGTCTTTCCTTTGGGGGGATAACCTACACATAAATAAAGTAGTATAAGGATCTGTTACACCAATTTGATGACAATATAAACAATAAGAGATATATAGAAGGAAAGAAAAAGCTATCTATAGGCTGGAGTAGTGCTTGGTAGGGGAGGGGAAATTGAACCATGTGGAAATGGGTGAAAATTTATAGTTGGAGGAATATAGCAAAGATGAGAGACTGGAAAGAGACTTTCTCAGGGAGAGGGAACTCAGTCTTCCAGCCCAGAGTTCATTTAGGGGAAAAAGTTTAAAACTTTGGGGGTTAAAAAGTTTGGGTTAAGAAAATTAGCATCTTGAAATTCAGGAAGAGGAGTTTGGAACTTTATTCTGTATGGAAGCTATTATGTGCTCTTGAACATAAGAAGTTAACACTTTAAGAAGTTTAATTGGGAAGGAAAGTGATTTGAAGGAAGAGATTAGAGACAAAGATGACAATGAAGTATTTTTAAGGATCCATATTTATTCAGACAGTCAACAAGTTCTTACAGAGCACTTGTTATGAGAGGCTCTTTCTTAGGTACAGTAATAAAATTCCTTGACCTCAAGGGTATATGCCAGTGGACATAGACAGATATCAAATATGTACAGAAATAAGTATAGCAGTGCAACAGAATAGACTGACTTGTGTGCACAAGATCCTACTGGCGTTAATGTGATCACAGAAGACCTGAGAAGTGACAGTGACCTGAGTCTTCAGTAATGAAAATGATATTGTAACATGGAAACACATCAGAAGAGTATTTTAAGCAGAGGAAATAACAAGCGCAAAGGCCCCAAGACGAAATGAGCATGGTGTATTTAAGGGAACAGAAAAGAAAGAAGCCAAGGTTGCAGAAATGTAGTAAGCAACAGGAAGAATGATAGGAAATACAATCAGAGAAACACGTAGGCAATTACAAGCCATGATAGGGACTTAGACATTCTTCTCACTGACCTGTGAAGCCACTGAAGAGTCTTAGGCACGAGAGTGATATAATGGCATTCACACCGAGAGAGATTACTTTGGCTGTATGGAGAGTGGACCATGGGAGGACAAAAGTGGACCCAGGAGGACCATAAAAAGGCTGTCGTAATAGTCCAGAAGAGACATAATAAAAGTGGCTTGGATTAGGCTTTATCAGTACAGATGGTTTTAGGTTGTCAGATTTGAACACATTTTGGAGGAAGTATTGATAGGACTCATTAATGGACTGGATATAGACTAGAAGGAGCAAAAGGAAATCAAAAGTTTGATTAGTCAGGGTCCTGAGCAACTGGGTTTAGCCCTTCCTGAAATGGTGAAAATTAGGGGAAAGAGTGGTGAAGCAGACCATAGAAATTAAGATTTCTGTTTAGAAAATCTTAAACTAGACATGTCTATTATATTTCCAAAGAGAGGTGACACTATCTGTGAGGAGACTTAGATATGTAAGTCTGGAGCTCAGCAGATGCTTAGAGATGTGCATTTAAGAGTAATCAGGTGTTGTTTAAATGCATGGTTCTGGGAAAGAACAAAGAAAAGCCAAGAGTAGAGCCTTGAGATAACTTAGCATTTTATTTTGGGAGAGTAGTAGATTAAAACTCAGATGTGTCAGAGCCTTTTAACAATATTCTGAAAAATTAATCTATGGATATTCTGGCCTAACTGCTCATCTAAAGTTCAATAATATTCTTTGTCAAGTCATTATTGGCCTACAAAACAAATGCTACTGCGTTCTCTTAAGACACATAGACTATCTATTCCTGAAACCTGTTAACTTTAAAATAGCCCAGTCAACAGTATGCTCCTTCAGTAAGCTAATGCTTTTTGATTCTTTTCCTCTTCACTAGGGAATCAGAAGAGGCCATGGTGACCTCCCTCTTTAGGCTGCCGTAGAGCAAGCCAATTTAGGAAAGTGCTAATTTGAAGAATACATATGGCTATTAGGGGGAAAAAAGTGTGTGTGTGTGTGTGTGTGTGTGTGTGTGTGTGTGTATCTGTGTCTGTGGGCAAGAATCATTTAAAATAATTTTATCAGAGCCATGTTTAAAAGATAAACGTGACTGGTTTAAAAATAATACCATAGTTGTAACTTTAATGTTAGAAGAAGATGGTGATGATGATGATAGCCATCAGCTTTGTGTAAAAGGAGAATAGGCTGCATTTTTAGAACTGTAAGAGCCAGCAGGAGGAAGTGATATAAAAATTCTCATATTGAACTGAGCAGCATGAATCGCACAGCTGGAAAAGTTAGCCCAAAAAGAGAATACTTGTAGAGAGTAGGGTTTTCATCATCAGACACCAATGCTCATCAAGGCTTTTATTATAAGAAATTGAAGAACATAAAATACCCAACTTGAACTACAGTGGTCAAGACTCACAGCTTTTCAAGGTACAGCATTAATTCCTTGGGACTTTAGTAGTGGTTAGCCAAAGAATGAAGATAGACAGGATATTCAGATAGAAAATCAATTTGGAAAGTATTAAGGTAAAGTTAAATCAATTTTTTAATTATAGTGCCTATAAGAATCTTTAATATTCTAAGGTGTTTCGTGATTTTCCAAGAAAGCCATCATGTATAGAGCCCTTTAAGGGAGAGCTTCTAGTCATGGCAATTCAGGAATGGTGGCAAAAATAGTATTATATGAGGAACAAGTCTGAAGAGGTGATGCTATAAGAGTTTGATGACATTGTGAGTAGATTCAATTGGATTGTAATGTGTTTCTGTTAAATGTGTATATAGAATCATCACTGTTACCCAAGGACTTAAAAGAGCACCCAAAGCAGTAGTGTAATGAAGGATTACTGAGCTGGTTATCAGGCAAATGGTTTTAATCCCTATTACACATTTTCTTAATGTAGTCATTGGACCCCTGTGAGAGCTCACTGATTCGTACATTTATTCAATGAACACTGAGTATGTCTGTTGTGTGAGACACGGTCCTAAGTGTTAGGAATGTAGCAATAGACAAGAAAGATGTAGTCCTTAACCCTGGGGAACTTACATTCTAGTGCGGAAGACAGACAGTAAATAAGTACATAATTTTAGCTGATTTGCGGCACCATGAAGAAGAATCAAGTTAGATAAGATGTTATAAAGTGAAGAAGGAAAGTAAGCTTCAGTCACTTGTACAAAATGAGGAGGCTGGACTCCATCAGCAATTTTCACAGTTTTTAAGTAATTACATGTAAGAAAAACCCAAACAAATTAACTATGGCTTTCCCAAATAAAAGTTTATTTTCTGATTTAACAAGCAAGTAGGAGGCAGGCAGTCTAGGACTGGTAGAGTAGTTTCATGATGTCACTGGTATCCCGGCTGCCTTCAGTGTTTCTACTCACTGTCTTTAGGGTATGGTTTTTATGCTTATGGCCATACTGCAAGATAGCTGTGTCTCCCATTAACACTCCAAGCATGGAAAAGAAAGAAGTGCCAAGGAACACACAATAGCGTCTGCATTAGGAAAGCCATACTTCCCTAGAAATCCCTGGCAGACATCCCTTACACCTTTAGAGAGGCTGGAAACACGAGTATTTTTCAGATGATTGAGGGTCTTCACTGAATAATATTCAGTTGCCCTGAACCTGGTTCACTTAAGAAAGAAGGATAAGAGTAGAAATTCGGTAAGCAATTAGCCTGCCATAATGCTCAGGGGTACAAATGTATGCCATTTGGAGGGTCTGTTTTCAGCTGGAGTTTCAATCAGGAAGCTAGTGTTTCAGCCAAACGGAGTAACTGTTTCAGCCAATAGAGCGACATTTAACCATTCCCATTCCCACATCCGGAACACATAACAGGGCAGAATATTGAACAGAGTCCCAAGAGCATAAAGCAGGGTAGTCCTAGTATCAGACAAGCCCAAAGAAGGAAGTCTCATGCATTAACACATAATTAAATATAATTTACAGAGCAGATTAATGGGAACTAGAGTGCCCTAAGCAGTGTAATTTGCAATGATTTGTCACTAAAATCTGAGCTTTAAGCAGTTCAGACTGGGACTGAAAGGTGTCATGGAAAGAGAATGGGACTTGGATATTCCTGGGTTTTAACCTCAGCTTACACTTAGCACCGTGAGACAATGGAGTCGTGATTTAACCTCTCTGAGCTTTGATTTCTTCAACTGCAGGGCGGGAAAATACTCACCTTAAAGAGCTGTTGTGTGGAGGGCATGAGCTTGCTTTTAGAAAGTGCTAAGCACAGCACCTGGCAGAAAGTAGTAACTGGATAAATTGTGGTGGTGGTGAGAGCAGGATGGCAGCTGCTGTAGTGGTAAAGGCCAGCAGGTGGAGAGGGAGTCCTCAAGGTCATCGGCAAATAAAACCTCTGGAAGGGGGCTTCTCTGGTGGCGCAGTGGTTGAGAGTCCGCCTGCCGATGCAGGGGACACGGGTTCGTGCCCAGGTCTGGGAAGATCCCACATGCCGCGGAGCGGCTGGGCCCGTGAGCCATGGCCGCTGAGCCTGCACGTCCGGAGACTGTGCTCCGCAGCAGGAGAGGCCACAACAGTGAGAGGCCCGTGTACCGCAAAAAAAAAAAAAAAAAAAAAAACCTCTGGAAGGATATGTCCAAGTCAAAACCACTCAGAGGATGCCAAGACTCGAGGTGGGGAGATCCCACACAATCAGTAGAACGAAACAGCAGGATTGAGGCTATAAGAGTAGCCTGGTCAAGATCAGGGGCCAGTGGAGGAAGTGGAAGGGAAACAAGTCAAGGATGAAATGAAAAGGACCCTGGGAAATTACTGAGAAAACGGCTGAATGGGAAGTCAGTCTGCCTGGAGCACAGCTCTGACACTAGCTGATTGTATGACCTTGACAGGTCCCTTCACCTCCCTGCACCTCAGTTTCCCATTTGAAAAATGACAGGATTCTATAGTTGATTTGGACCATCCCTTCCAGCCTTAAGCACTTATGAAGCTCTTTCACTAACAGCGACGATGGTCTCAGCTGGCCTCGTGGATCCTAGCCCAGATGTGCTCAGGACCTGGAGCATTTCCCCTGACCTCTGCATCAAGGCAACTTGGAAAACTGGAAACAACAAAGAGAAAATGGAAGAAATCTATCCTCAGACTTTCCCTAGGATTTTTTTGCCCAGAATTATGAAAAAAAAAAAGAGATAAATACCAATACCCTTAAATATTTTATATGCTTATTCCAAATATTATAATGCTTTATGAAAGTCTGAAGCTTTCAAAGACAATAAAACCTATTTTGAAAGAAAAAAATTTGCTCTTCAGGTTTATGTACTTCTTTTTTTTATAAATTTATTTTATTTTATTTATTTTATTTTTGACTGCATTGGGTCTTTGTTGCTGCACGTGGGCTTTTCTCTAGTTGCGGTGAGCGGGGGCTGCTCTTCGTTGTGGTGTGCAAGCTTCTCATTGTGGTGGCTTCTCTTGTTGGGAGCACGGGCTCTAGGCATGCAGGCTTCAGTAGCTGTGGCACACGGGCTCTAGAGCGCAGTCTCAGTAGTTGTGGTGCACAGGTTAGTTGTTCTGCGGCATGTGGGATCTTCCGGGACCAGGGCTCGAACCCGTGTCTCCTGCATTGGCAGACGGATTCTTAACTACTGTGCCACTAGGGAAGGGAAGCCCTTTGCTTTATGTACTTTTTAAATGTAAAATGCTGCCTGGGAATTTTTCCTCTAAGATTTCTGCAACAGTCAAAACCAAATATATCTTCTTTGACAAATAACAGTTCAGTATTATGACCAAAAAAAAAAAATCTTGTCATAAAAATCTAATCTGGGGAAAACACATACTCTGTCTGCATAATATAGCAATAATGGGACCAGTATCTACCATTTCTGTCATTTGTGCTTTTAACTGCTTTACCAACAACTCTATGAGAGGACATGTGATAGACCTGAATCGGCATTTTCCTCTTTCTTTTTGGGTTAAGAAAATTAAAGTCTTGAATCCGATGCAACAAAGACAGTTATCTTTTAAGAGTTATCTTTTGCTCATGACTCCACCCAAAAACCTGAGAAATGTGCTCTACTTGTCTGCCCTTGTATTATCCCTACCTCCTATGATGTTTGCTTCTGGTCTTTTCTTTTCCTTCAAAACTAAGCTGTGCTGACTTTTGAATCAAAACTCCAAAAGGTTGCTGACTAGATAATCAAGATAATTAGTGTTAAAGTGATCACAAGGGTTAGAGGCTGGATGTACAGTTCTTCTGCATAATATTTGTATTTTAACAGGATCCTGTATGGTTTTAGGTAGTGAATAATCCATTCTAATTATCATTATTTTATTATTATTCTAATGTAGAAATAATTCACTTACTGAAAGCCACTGAAAGATTTTTGAGAATGTAAGCCCTCTAAATACTCCCTAAATGGATAGATGTATTGGTCAGGACTTTGACTGCAAGTGACAAAATCAACTTTCAAACCTCACAATTTCTATAACAAGAGAAAAATGACTAAAAGACCTCCTAATCAGGTGGTTAATAGTTCTGATTGGCGGTTTAAGTCAGACACCCACTGCTGGATAATTAAACTGTGACCAGGGAAGGGGATCTAGAGGTTGAGAGCCTCTATTCATTATCTAAAGGATATTCTTTACTTTATTTCTCATTCATGTTAATCTGGTTTAAAGTAGCTGAAAGTGACTGAGCAAAACTTCATTAAAAATTACATGAATTTGATGGGCTTCCCTGGTGGCGCAGTGGTTGAGAGTCCGCCTGCCGATGTAGGGGACACGAGTTCGTGCCCCGGTCCGGGAGGATCCCACGTGCCACAGAACAGATGGGCCTGTGAGCCATGGCCGCTGGGCCTGCGCATCCGGAGCCTGTGCTCTGCAACGGGAGGGGCCGCATCAGTGAGGGGCCCGCGTACAGCAAAAAAAAAAAAATTCAAAAAAAAAAATTACATGAATTTGACTTCCAATGTCTTCAAATCAGAAGTTATGGTCCCAATACAAGACAAAGCTTTTTAACTTTAAGATATTTAAAATGACCATTTTCACAATGGGATAGTGTATGTATCCACAGACTTAGACACAGTGTTCAACCCTAGCATTCCCTAACCATGGAAACTTGAGTAAGCAGCTACCTTTCCAACCAGCATGGCAACTTTAAGGCTCAAAAGAACTTAGACATTTAAATAAGTTCCATTTCTCCTTCACAGAGCAAAACAAAGAGAACTAACTAGATTTAAATTTATACCTACACAAACACCCCACCCCATCCCACCCCCCGCCCCCCCCCCCCCACACACAGTCAACTTCTCCAGCTGACTTAGAGGAGTCGATGCAGCCCGTAATGGATGGGCTTATTCCTTTCTACAACCCAGACACCGCTGAAACTTGACTCAAGCTGTGATGCATTTGACAAGGCCAACATTACTTGGGGTGATACAGAAGAAGGACTGATTATTTTCTATTCCACTTCCAATTCAGCCCCAAGTTGCTTTTCTCTCTTGATATGTTTCTTTATTGCCTTCCAAATTCCAGTGCTTACTCACAGGCTCCTTCTTTTATTCATGAACATTAAAACCAAGCCATTGTTATCCTAAAACTCACTTGGGTGTTCTCTAAAAGGGAGTGAGAAGCAATGGTGTTGGGAGGGGGCTGTGAGCAATCACCCACATCTTATTTTACCCATTATCTGCTGCAATGTCTTAAGCAGAACAACTCCCTCTCAAGCCCTTCTTTTGTGATGATTTCCATAAAGGATGACAGCGCAGCTTGCTTTAAAAAAGAGGAAAAAGAGGCCCTGGTTAATTCCTGTTAGAAATCTCATTCTAAGTTATCCTGATCATAGATGGGGATGTGGTCCCAGGAGAGCCCTCCGCTGACCTCACAGAAGCTTCTTGAAGCTCAAGGCTTTTCAAGCTGTCACTGAAATGCTGACCCACGGTCGTACTCTAAAACACTGCACACAATCCTCTCTGAAAACCAAACCTGCAGTTCGAACATTATAGGGCGATTTCTTCAGCTCTTCAGAAAACAATTGCAAAGCTGCTGCAACACAAATTAAGTTCTCTGAAATTTAAGTAATTGGTCAATAAAGTTTATTCTGGATGAATATTGATTTGCCATCTAGTTTTTTCAGTTTTTATAATACAGACAGCTTTTTCAGCCAGCTTTCCAGTTCTCAGATCTGAGTAAAATTACTGTTCATCCAGAGCTCTCATTATACCCTTTGCAGACCCTTTGTGTTCTTGGTTTTGCGCCTGGTCCTCTCCGTGGGTGGCTATGCCAAAAACTGAAAAAGATAAGCAAAAAAAAAAAAAGAAGCGTATAGGGGAGAGCGCTGAAAAATCTCTCAGAGGGGCTGAATTTTCATTTTAGCCTCACCTCTTCCTAGCCACTTCATACTGCAGGATCAGCATTCCATATCTGTAAAATGGGCACAGTATTTGCCCATTTTACTTCAGTAGAGTAACCACAGGATGTAAACAAAAATACCAGCCATCCTTGGTAAAATGTGTTGCCTGAAAACAGAGAAAAATAACACGTGTGCACGCACATACGCAGCGCAATAAATTTATTTAAAGTTTGAGGGTACTTTATATTTTAGATTACATGGCCCTTATATATTTTTTTATTTAAAAAGAGAATCAGGATTTACTTTCCAAAAAGTCACAGAAAGACCTAAGGGAGCTACAAGCACAAAGCTCATTATTTACTGACAGAGTCTATAAATAACCATTAACACAAATGCTATATCCACACATACATTTCATAAAAATGGAATTTATTTAGAATCATGGAGGAATATTTTCCTTGCTAAAATATTTTTCTTTTATTTTTCAATATGCTTCTTCTACCAAGGCAATCAAAATGTACAAGGCATGTCTTCTTTACAAAGAGAGTTTGGAGGCAAATCTTTTCCTGGGGAACCATGACCAGATTTGATTTAATTGTTCAAAAACAAAAACAGTGGACTTCCCTGGTGGTGCGGTGGTTAAGAATCCGCCTGCCAATGCAGGGGTCACAGGTTCGAGCCCTGGTCCAGGAAGATCCCACATGCTGTGGAGCAGCTAAGCCCATGTACCACAACTACTGAGCCTGTGCTCTAGAGCCCACATGCCACAACTATAGAAGCCTGTGCTCCTAGAGCCCATGCTCCACAACAAGAGAAGCCACCGCACCGCAACAAAGAGGAGCCCCCTCTCACCCCAACTAGAGAAAGCCCGGGTGTAGCAATGAAGACCCAATGCAGCCAAAAATTAATAAATAAATTTATTTTTTTAAAAAAAGCAAAAATAGTTTTAAAATGAAAGTTAAAGATCTTTTAACATAATATAGTAAAATTTCTAGAGGTCATCACTTCTCCAGATACCATGCAGCTTGTATTAGCACGTTCATTGTTTGAGAGGTTCATTTATTGGCTGGTTCCATGACATGATACTAAGTAGTCCTTCAGTAATGCAAAAGGACACTTCTACAAAACTTTTTTTTTTCTTAAGTGATTTCAGAACTAAATTGAATGGAAAATACCTTAAAGCAGCTAGATCTTTCATTTATTTTTTAGAACAGGTTTTAAATATTCCTTACTTTTATTTATTTTTAAATTAGTTTTTTATTGAAGTATACTTGATTTACAATTTTTTTTTAAGAAACAGCTCACAAAATTCAATATCAAAAAAACATACAACCCAATTAAGAACAGGCAGAAGACCTGAACAGACATTTTTCCAAAGAAGACATCCAGATGGCCAAGAGACACATGAGAAGATGCTCAGTATGACTAATTATTAGAGAAGCACAAATCAAAACCACCTCATAACTGTCAGAATGGCTAACATCAAAAAGTCTACAAATAACAAATGGTGAGGACATAGAGAAAAGTGAGCCCTGTACACTGCTGTTGGGAAGGCAAATCGATGCAGCCACTATGGAAAACAGTATGGAGAGTCCTCAAAAAACTAAAAGTAAAACTACCATATGATCCAGCAATTCCACTCCTGGGCATATATCTGAAAAAAATGAAAATGCTAACTCAGAAAGATACATGCATACCAATGTTCATAAGCAGCATTATTTACAATTGCCAAGAAACGGAAGCAACCCAAGTATCCACAATAGATGAATGGATAAAGAAGATATGGTGCATATATACATAAAACCATAACCATAAAAAAAGAACGAAAGTCTGCCACTTGCAACAATATTGATGCATCTAGAGGGTGTTATGCTTAGTGAAATAAGTCAGACAGAGAAATTCCTTGCTTTTAAAAAGCAATGTGTAAAAGACCAACCAACGGTGAACAAAGAACAGCACAGACAAGAACTACATGGTTATAAACAGGCACACTGAGCAGGGCAGTAGAGTTGGCTGCATTGAAACCCTAACCAGATCTTATGGACACACAGAGAATCAGTAATTCTTATTATAGTCCCAGAGAAATTTGATGGAGTAACACATCACAAAATTAGAATTTGGGGGGAAGGGAACAGGAAGTCCATGTACCTGACTCTCCATTTCAAAATCTGATATCTAGAAACTATCAATGTTGATCAAGGTGAAAGAAAATGCTGTGTATAAAGATGCTTTATAAACTGCAGAATTATGTGTAAATGTGAAATACCACTGCCAAGTAGATTTGGGCACTTCAGAGGACATTCGCTTTGGTTAAAATTTGGTAGTAAGGAGATGATAATAATCGGCACAGAGGAAGTTTCCAAGTATTCAATTATTATTCGTTTCCAAAGGATCTGGTCCCTCATCATGTGGCCCATGTATGCTCAGTTCAAATATTGCAATTGCAGTAATCAGAACCGAAATGAAAAACCAAATATCACATAAGAAAACAGGAAGACAATTTTCATGGGTAAACAAATGTGCTATAGTCATAAAGTAGAATCATACCCAGCACTATGGACGAATCTCACAAACTTTATATGAAACAAAAGAAGCCAGATACAGAAGAGAACATACTGTATGATTCCACTTGTATGAAGCTCAGGAACAGTCAAAACTAATCTACAGTGACAGAAATCACCATATTTGTACGGAGGGTGGAACATACACTGGAGGTTGAGTAAAGAGACTCTCTGAGGTGAAGGAAAAGTTCTGTATCTTCATTGGGAATTATTTATACAGGTACACATGTGCTAACCCTCATCTGATTCTCCAATTAAGTTCTGTACATTACTCCACACACATTTTTAACATATATATATATATATATATATATATATATATTTTTTTTTTTTTTTTTTTTTTTTTTAAACCGGTACACGGGCCTCTCACTTTTGTGTCCTCTCCCATTGCGGAGCACAGGCTCCGGACGCGCAGGCTCCGGACACGCAGGCTCAGTGGCCATGGCTCACGGGCCCAGCCGCTCCATGGCATGTGGGATCCTCCTGGACCGGGGCACGAACCCGTGTCCCCTGCATCAGCAGGCGGACTCTCAACCACTGCGCCACCAGGGAAGCCCTAACCTCAATATATTTTTAAAAGGTGAGCACTCCTCTCCTCTCTCCTTTTCTCTTCCAGTTTCTTCTCCTTCATCTGTCCCTCTCCCTTTCCCTCCTATCCCCTCCTCCTCTTGGCTTCTCCCTCCCTTCCTCCCCCTCCCTTCCTTCTTCCTTTTCTTCCTCTTCCCCTCCTTCTCCTCTCTCCTCTCCCTCCACCCCCACAAAACACATGAGCCTTTCTGTTTAACCTCATCTCTCTCAATCACCTGTCTTAGTCCCTGAGGAAGTAAGTCCTTTCTCTTTAATTTCTATGAATATTGACATAGGTTTGAAGCTGGATTAAGCATAAGCAATCCTCTGACACTCAGAGCAGAAACCTCCCTGAACTACTTTCTATCTTCTCTGAACCTGGGATCCTAAGAGCTTCTGCTCACCCTGAGGGAGGGAACATGGCAATGAAGGGATTGATGGGGCAGGAGACATTGGAGAGTGTTAGGTCAAAGAGATCAGGAGTTTTTCTAGCTCTTCTATAAACTACGTGTGGAACACAGAAATATGTTTGCACGATTCATCTAACCAAATTCAATAATTATCTTAAAAGGACTTATTTCACCTGGACTTTCTGGCATGTTACTATATTATCCCATAGGGAACTTATCTTGACAACTTCCTAAATTATCCAGGGAACCACTTCCAGAATGTTTAAGACCCAGCAAGTTACCCACAAGCTTAACGCAACCACTGATTTAAATTATTGCACAGAACGGTTTAACAGCCTGAGATCTACACTTTAGTGAGTGAGCAGTCTTTTAATTTCCACAGAGTTAAGAAACATCCCCCACTGAAGTTGTTGGATCTTAAACCAAGGTAAAATCCAAACATGAAATAAGTTGCCTCTGTGGTTCCTGAAGGATAAATATGCCATAGTTGGATTTACAGAAATACCATTGTTTACTCTTCTGTTCAAACCACCAAAAATCCCATTTATCTGTTGTCTATCTATTTACCTACCTGCCTATCTACCTACCTACCTATTCCATTAGACAGCAAATGGTGAAAGAGTTAACAGTGGTTATCTCTTCCTAATCATAGGAAGCCTTCTTTATCTCACTCACCTCTGAATTTGTTGTTTTGTTTTTACAATTAGTATATTGTTTTTGTAATCACACAAAAAAGACTGAAGGTGTAATAAAAAGTATTTCTAGGATGAAACAGAGATGAATGAGTAATAATAACAGTCTATACTCACTTTGTTGCCCATACTTTATAAAAAACCGTAAACCTGGCCATACCCACCATTCGGAGCAAAAAGCCACTTGACAGAAAGCCCTGACATTGACAGCAGTCTCTGCTCTGGTCATTTGATTTCCAAGAAAACACATTGTGTGAACACTATGAGACATGAGGCTTTTTGATAGAAGAAATCAATCCATATCTATAGCATTTTCTTAATATCTAAACATTCTGGTTTTATAATGTGGTAGATAACGTGGGACAGCTGAACTGCCAGGCCCGTTGACTATGCCTACAAAGAGTAACATACCACTGAGTCAATCCTTCAAGCCTTCATTTTCAACATAATGTTGAAATTAAAAGTTTTAGTTTGAGAAGGGCTCAATTAAGAAGGTACCTCCTTGAAACTCAGTGGAAGCTTTAGTACTTGAACTTAAAGGTTTTAACTTTCCATTTAATCAGGAAAACAGACTCCAATGTATTTATGAGTGAGTTTAGCACCACTTTATGCCAAGATGTCTATGCATATTGAACTTCAAAATGCAACATAAGCAAAAACTGAAAACACTTAATTCAGATCACATCATGTGTGTTAGAGTAGAGAAAAGAAAGATATTTTATCTTGAACAGAAAACATTATTTAGCATAAAAGGTCATTATGTGGGTCTAGAGCCAAACAAAAGCATTAGAACACATGTCCTGTGCTCAGATACATGAAACAAATTCTTTAATAATTTAAATTGACATGGCATGTGAATTAATGTCCCTTCCTCACCCCTTCTTGTTCCAGAGAAGTAACACCGAGTCTCCAGTAAAACAACTGTCCATGGACTGCCTGCATGTGTCAGACACACAAATGATAAAACGCATGACCCCAGATCTCTAGAGCTTGAGTAAAGAATGCTACAACAGGAAAACAGTTGGAGAACACAGGACAGTGTTACATTGTGTAGTGCAGACCACAAGAATTATTGGAGACGTATAACTACCCGGGCCTGCAAGGAAACGAAAGGAACATTGATTTCTTGATTCTCACTTCTTTCTGCTTCAGTCTCACTGCCAGATGCATCGTCCCAAAGTGAGGCTCCAATCACATCACTCCTTCGCTCAAAAACTTGAGTGTCTCCCCCACGACTTGTTTGTTTGAAAATCTTTCCACTGACCTACCACTGTCCTCCAAGCCACCTTACCAGCATCCTTCTGCTATACCCGTCACTCAGAAGCCTTCAGGGTCTAGGGAGGCACGGAGAAATGTATAGCAGCCTGTTAGAAAACTAAGAGAAAATGAAATCTAGACAAGACCCACCTAAAAGCATTCATATTATAATTGGGAAAAATAATCTTATGCTGGTCAAACAAAATGAAACTGTAATCTACAGTCAACCTGCTTGGTCACACACTGCACCCCAGGGAGGCCATAGTAAGCCCTTTACCTGAGAGCTATTTGCCTTTCTCTTTGCTTTTTCTTGCTTTTTCCCCTCGGCCTTCAATGCTCATAATTCCACATCTTCACCTTCAGGACCATCTGCTTCCTCTAAGAAGCGTCCCAAATCCCCTCAAACCAATGCAATCTGTCCTTTTACGTTTCATAGCTATAGCATTTATATAACTTGTTCTCGTAACAATAAAATTTGTACACTTACGTGATGTTCTTTACTAAGTAGAAAGAAAGTTCCTTGAGATTAGGGATTTTCTTACTCATCTCTAGGTACATTGTGTTAGGTGCTCAACACAATTTTTTCAACTTTTTATTTTTCTTTTGAAGTATACACCACTCGTTTGAAAAGGAAGCACAAAGATCGGCCCTGTCTGTGCTCCCACCGTGGCTGCAGAGAGGAATGTCAGGCAGTTTTGTGTTTCAGTCACTGTATGGCAGCAGCTACACAGGGAATATTTTTAGGCCAGCTTTTTAAAACTCTGAGTTAGGGTAAATAAAACAAGAAATTGTAACACCTTCATCAAGACTCCATTGGCATGTCTGAGCGCCTGTTCCCAAAAGGGCCACCAATAGATAACAGACAAACTGAACTAAAACTACAACATGAGGGAGGGGATATTTTTTAAAGTAATGCTCATGTGTTGCTGACAATCTATGTGAGGGAGGAAGTCATGGGCACATGAAATGATTTTTTAAATTAGTTACATGGCAACAAAGGAAATGCCAAGACAGTCTACGTGGGCGTGTCATGTGCATGGTACCAGCAGAAAGTGGCATAAGTTTCAGAGGAATGTGAGACCACTGAGGACTGGGCTGGACAGGGAAGTCTTCGGGAGGTGGGATGGGGTGGAATCTGAGGTAGGTGTTGAAGGCTATGTAGGGTTTGGATATAAAGGAGAGTAAAGAAGGCATTTGAGGAAAGTTCTGATGTGTGGCCTTGACAAATTCGCCTGCCCTCTCTAGGGGAAGGTTCTCCTCTGTATGATGGAAATATCTAACTGAATACTCTCTCAAGTCTAATGTCAACAACAGGAGTAAAGCTATAGTGCATGGTGTGTCTGGAGTCAATATGTCATACAGGTTAAAGTCACATGGACCTGGGCTCCAGTCCTGCTACTGCCACTTTCCACACAAGTGACCTTAGGAGAACTGTGTAACTGATTTAAGCCTCAGTTGCTTTCATCTATAAAATGAGTATAACACTGACAATGTATACTCCATTGGGTTGTCAGAGGACTAAATGAGATAATGCACTGAAGTGCTTTGTACGGCATATAGGATCTTAGATGCTCATTAAATTTCGCTATTATTTTTATTAGGAGAAATATGCCTATCTGAGAACTTGTAAGAAAACAGTCAGACCTTTCCTGTTTTCTCCAGAATTGGGACTACAACTTAAAGCTAGGGACTGACGGCTGACAAGAACATTCTGAAAACTCTTGAAAGAGCTGACACCTCTTTAAGGCTTTTTAGAGGTAACTGATAAGCCATCTCATCTCCCCTACAGCCAGCACCTCATGACAACTGTCCCATCCAATCCACACAAGCAGAGGAATGTGCAACCGAGGGGGTGGGGCAGTGGAGGAAATGTCAGAATCTAAGTCATCTGCCAGGGCAAGAGTTTTATATTATTTTTCCCCTCAGTTCCCCATGAAGGGGGAAGAAGGAGATCAATCCTCCCTTAAAGCCAAGTGAGAGGACCTTCAAGAGATTCAGTCTGTATATAAGGGTAAATGGTATTCATCCCATGATCAGAAGTAGGTGAGGAAAAGGACAAAGAGAGAGGGTGGGGAAGGGGGGAAGGGATGCAGCCATGGAGCAGCTCAGATGCTCACAGCTGGACAAGGAAAAGCTGCTGCGTGGTTTCCTGTGGGTCAGATGGACGTCATGGAAAAGGAGCCAAGTGAAGCCATCCTGCAGGCAACAGAGGAGGGTTACTCCAGCACCAAAGGCTGCAGGCATACTGCTTTGTCAGAGACTGAGACAAAGAAAGATCTGAGAAAAGGTAGATCCAGAATGGACCTTCTCCAAGAACCCCAGCTTCCACAGGGAAGCCCAGACACTCATAGCTCCCTCTCGCCGGAGCTAACACTGGGAGGCCTGAAACACAGACGGCGTTGACGTTGAGTCAGTGTTAAGAGTAATAGGGACAGCCCCCGAGGGAAGACCACGCCACACCAATGGCCACACAAGGAAAAGGGACTCATCCCTGACCCTCTCCCTACTGCTTAACACCAGAGGATCTAGAATCAGGGGAGAAAGGAAAAGAAGGAGGGCAAGAGCAGACAATATCCTACCATCCTGAAGATCCCCTGGGACACAGATGGAGCCTGTGTTAAGTGGAAGGGAGGAGATAAGACTAAGTTTAAATTTGTACTAGACGGGACTTTTTGAGAATGAGAGCGACCAAGACGCCGTGGAAACTGATGGAGCTACCATTTAAAGAGCTTTAGCTGGCTGAGGAAAGTGAGTGGAGAAAAAATGAGGGTTTCACATGCATGTGTGCCCCCAACAAGGTCAGTTACAAGTATAGTCAACCTAGAGGAATAATGAGAAAGGATATCAGAAAGATATACTGCATCCAGATTGTGAGAATCTTGATTTATTTGCAATTGAAATTTATCCTGACAGTAACAGGGAACATTCAGTGTTTCGGACCAGGTCAATACAGCCCTCTATGAGGGTTGAATGAGCTGTGGTGTGTAGGGTAGTTTAAAAGATGCTGCACCTAGAGACATGGAGACTGGAGAGGATACTGCTACAATAATTCTGATGACTCTGAGTCACTGGGGCCTACACCAGAGATGCCTGTTAAAATGGAATATAAGACAGACAGCAATGGTGTTTTACGTGCAGAATTTAAAGATCTTGGCAACCATCTAAATCTAGGGAGTAAGAATAAAGGATAAGTAACTTGATTTGAAGTTCTTGAACCTAGATCATGATTACCATTGGCCACTACTCTCTCACCCCACAATTTGCTGGAAAGAAAGAAAAAGCTATGAATGGTGGTCACTTTAAGAGAAAATATGAAGAGCTCAATGTGGCCTAGAGTCGTTTCTCCTTCCCAACTCATCAAAAACTTCTTCACTCCTTATCCCACAACTTCCTCCCAAAGATGCTGTTCCTATCACCGCTAGTCCCCCCCCACCCTCTGAGAACGGAGCTGGTGCAGCATGGCTGGACTTACTGAATGTTGGGGCAGACGCATGGCTCCCTAAGAGATTTGGCTGTGAGCCTACAAACAAAAACAATAACCCAGATTTCCTGACTCTTCGATCAGAGGTCACTGTAGCACATCACAATACTTGTTCTGTGTGTTCACCCTAAAAGTGTGAGGTTTGGGGCTTCATCTACCCCATACACCCAGTGCATGAACACTCCCAACACCACCAGCAGCAGAGAAATTGTTTTCCTTCACAATTTTGGGTGGGGGGGTGGAGAAAGGGATGCATAATTACAAGTTGAAGAGTTAAAACACAAGCACTCACCACCCTAATAATCACTGTCTAACCCTAATGCCTTCCACTGGTAACAGGCTTGATGTGTCATCTTGCTTCAACTGAGATACTTAGGTAAGCATGTAGAAGACACAAGTTCTATTTCCAATGCCTGGAGTTCAAAATTTCAGACCTAAACCAAGGCCACAGGCTCAGCCCTAGAGAGTCTCATGAACATCCGCTGACCCCTCCCAATTTCATTCACTTATTCAGTCATTCAAAATATATTTATTAAAGGCCTACTCTGTGCCAGGCACTGTGCTCTTAACTATAATAGAGCAATAAGCAAAACAGACCTGATCTCAAGGAGCTCACAGCCTTGTCAGGAACGCATCAAAGACATAAAAGCAGAATGTTATACCTGATATAAATGAGCAGAGGTTGCTATGGAACTGATTAGCCAGCAAAGACTTGGAGAGTCAGGGCATGCTTCCCAAAATTCAGGCATAAGCTGAAGGTGAAGAAGAAGTAGTCAACCAGGGAGAATCAAGAGGTAAGAGTCCGAGCAGTACAAAAGCTCCATGGCAAGAATAAACATAGCTGAACACGGGATGGGCATGGAAGCTCAATTAAGTGTCACTGGAACCTAGAGAATGGAGGGAAGGGAAGGGGTTGGCAGGTGTAGTGGGGCAAAAACAAATAATACAAATGAATGCACATGCAAAAGAGAAACAGATTCGCAGACACAGAAAACAAACTACTGGTTACCAATGGGGATAGGAAATGGGAGAGGGGTAAGTTAGGGATAAGGGATAATAGATACAAACTACTATGTATAAAATAGATAAGCAACAAGGATATATTGTCTAGCACAGAGAATTATAGCCATTATCTTGTAATAACTTTTAATGGAGTATAATCTGTAAAAATACTGAATCACTATACCGTACACCTGAAACTAATATTATAAATCAACTATACCTCAATTAAAAATAAGTAAATAACTGATTATAAAACAAAATTATACTTTACAACTGCAAAAAAGAAAAAGAAAAGACATTCCAGGAGCCATATCATAAATGAAAGCTTTTGTAAAATAATTCGACAAGGAATTCAAAGGCAACACACAGCAGTCGAATTTATTTGCAGGGGTGGGGCAGGTAACTTTGTAGGCTAAATGAGAATGAATCAGAATTAGAGAAGAATATGACTGGCAACTGGGAAAACAATTAGGGGGAATAAGGATGGTTGGTGGTAGTAGGGCTGGAGAGAAAGGAAGGGAATAAGATTATGAAACTATCGTCAAGAGGGATTGGCAAACCATGGTCTTAATTATACATGAGGAATGAAAGAAGGGATGGAGACATCCCTGAGTAGATGTATGGCATGCTGGTTCAGAGCAGAGGCTCTAGTTCTCTCACTCATTAGCTGAGTGACCTTGGCCAAACTTCGTAATCCTCTGCCCCTAGGTTTACTCATTTGTCAAATGGAAATAAGGACAAGACCCACCTTATAGAGTGATTATGCAAATTAAATGTGATAATGCACTTTAATAAAGTACTCAGCTGTTAGCCGGCACATAGTAGATGCTCGTATTAGTTAGGACGCAGGCTCACCTGCTATAACAGCATCCCCAAATTACAGTGTCTTAAATAAAATAGGGTATATTTTCTTTTAAATATCCAGATTTAAGTAGTCCAAGGAAAGTTAGCTAGATGAACGAGGACTCTTCAATCTTGTTGCTCTGTCATCATTAAGATGATTCGCTCACTTACATGGTCCAGGCCACCTCCATCCAGCTCGCGGGGAAAAAAAGAGAGGTGAAAAGGATGTACAGCTACAGTTCAGGAGTTGTGTCATTATAGATAAGTAGAGGATGCATATCAGGAGACAACAGCTAGCAATATTCCATGTTAACATGATATAGAGATAGAAATCAACTGCTTGAGTGAGAGGAGAAAAGTGGGAAAAAAAGAATTTCTGGTAGGTGAGACTTGGTAAACTTAAGACATAAAATATTTCCAATGTTCCTTTGAAGAAGGAGGACTTAGATGAAACAATATTATATAAGGATAATGAGGAACCCAAAGGATTTGATCTCCATGTAAAAGGGATATTGAGAGAAATAAAGTATTTGGAACAAAGCTACAGGAACCACCAAATATTATTAATGAACTGTTTTTAAGGAGAGGGGAAATACGTTCTAATATTGAGAGAAAAATGAGTAAGCTCACAACGGAATTTCTAAGTATTCCGTTTTTTATGGAGCAATGCATGATATCGTGGAGAGAAATATTAATGATTTTCTTCTACTTATGAGACGTCTTCTAAAGAAAACAAAGTCATGAGTATTTACTCCAGTGTATGAACACCCTTGCTTTTAGGTAGCTCATGAGACACGTGATAGCTCATCCAAGAGAGAGTCACAGGACCTTGAAGCAAGTGGCGCTTGCCACTTCACGATGGCAAAGGTTTGCCACCCCCATGTGGCAGTCCTGTGTGACTGCAGGGATTGCTGATCCTAGACTGCCCTAAACTTCATGCCTTCAAATCCCACACCCTGATATCTCTGTCCATCTTGCATCCAAAATAATGGACTATCAGTTAGCTTCCTGTCTTTGTTTTTAAATCTGGCCCTCAGTGAAGTCTCTATAGAAGACCTCAAAGAGCATTTCTGCCCCCCTGAGTAATGGAATGGAGTCTCTAGAATTTATTTTCATCCCTCCACACCAGTCATTTTTAAGCTCTTTATGGTTTGGCCAAGAGCAAAATCAGCAATGCTAACTGCCTGTGGTTTAAACAGGAGGAGATATATGACTTTTTCTGGACAGGGCACTATCCCAAGTAAGAATATGTTGTATTGTACGCTGAGCCAGAGATAAAGACCCTGCTGGAGCAGGGTGCACAGGCTATTTTGACCCCTGCAGCACAGTCAACACAGCCTCCAGATATAAGAAAGATAACCCAGGGGCTGATTTTCAGATGGATTCTTGGACCTACTTTCTTGGTTTAACTTAGTCCTTTTATTATTAAAGGACCATAGACTACCAGTTCGAGTGGACCCTGGCTGCAGTTTTCTGTTGATCAGTTCAAGCATATAATGCAATTGCTTTTCCAATGGCTCCTGAGGTGGGAGTGAATTGAAACGTCCTCCACCCCATCCTGCCTGCCTGCAAATCCAGTAAGGTGGTCAATGGAAACTTCTGGGTATCAGAGAGCAGCAACTTGGTCATTTTCTATTCATAGACAGATTAATGTGACAAAGGTTTGTAATTTAACCTTGAACAAGGAGGGAAAGAGTGCACCTTCGCAAAATAACGTTAAGGGTTTTTATTCTACAGGAAATAAGATACACATCATGTTAATGGGAAGGAAGGAAGGAAATCAATCTTCACAGTGGCAAGCTGTGTTTATTCTTAGATACTTCAGGAAAAAACCACCACCATCCACAGGACCAGAGCTCTCCTCCTACCCCACCCCGCTCTCAATTACTCAGACCCATCTGCAGAGTTTTGTCCAGAAGAGAAATCCACTGACTTTTAGAGGATGACTTGAGGCTTTGGGATTAGTAAAGACCTAGTTATAAAGTAATTTTCAGTAATCCAGAGAGAAGTGGGAGCACAAAGACAGAGAGGGCAGGATGTGGTCACCTCTGAAGGTGTAAGAAGGGCGTAGGTAATGGGAGCAATTTCATCAAAATCCAACACTATTCGTGTTTTATCCAATGTAAAAATTTTGTATTTTATAGAAGTTTTAGTTTTCATTCCTATTAGTATGACCAACAAAAGCATGTTTTCTCATGCTATTGTTCATTGGTAATTTGCATTTCTTCTTCTGTAACTGCCCACTTACATCCTTTGATGTCCAGTCTGATGTTAAATAATAGTAATGAGAGTGGATATCATCGTCTTTTTCCTAAATTTACTGGAAATTCCTCCAGTATTTCTCCATGAGTATGATTTCTACTGTTAATTGTTGATTAAAAAAAAAAAACCTTTCAAATTAAGCAAAATTTAAAAATTTCCAAGTTACTAAAGTTGTTCCCCAGAAATGGATGTTGAACTTCATCAAATGGCCTTTCTAGCATCTATAATATACTTTCTCTCTGTAATTACTGATGCAGTGAATTACTTCAATAGATTTCCAAACGTTGAACCGTCTCTGCATTTGTGAAATATGGCATAACGTTATTGTAATATTCTTCTAGATTAGATGGCTCTTTTTAATATTTTTGCTTCTATGTTCATTTATCAAATAAGTTTGTGAATTTTTTTTGTGGACCACTTTCAGAGCATTAATTGCTTATTTGTATACCTTTATCTATGCTTTGCAATAGCTTAAAAATCTCAATTTCTTGTGCTTTGAAGTTTGGAATGGATTTATTGCCCAAACATTTGAATCTTGTGCCTATGAGCCGGGGGTGAGATGGAGGAGAAAGCTCTTTGACTATCTTTCTTTATAGTTTCTACCAGTTCTTGAATCCAAATTGCTATTTTTTTTCAGGAAGGTTATTCACATCTTTTATATTTTCAAATTCATTGGTATAAATGTATAGTTAATATTCATTTTAAATGATTATTCATTATCTGAGTAAATACCACCTCATTACTGAGGTTGCATATATGTGTTGTCTTATACCGTCTTTTCAAAGAACTAGCTCTGGCAACAATATTTTTTATTTCCATTTCATTAATTTCTGCTCTCCATTAATTTCTTTATTCTTATTTCTTTAGTATTGCAATTTATCTGCCTTCTGAGACTGAATGTACAGTCCATGTATTTTGATTTTTTTCTTTTGAAAAATATAAAGGTTTAAAATGCCATTAATGAATATTAATCTATTATTACAACTGTGACATAATAACATCATAATTTCAGAGCACTGAAGAATAACAATTGAAAAGGTTTTTTTTTTACTACCCTTGTCTACCACACAGTTTTTTACTTGCCTTTTTTTTTTGGTTGCATTGGGTCTTCCTTGCCACACGTGGGCTTTCTCTAGTTGTGGCGAGCAGGGGCTACTCTTCGTTGTGGTGCATGGGCTTCTCATTGCGGTGGCTACTCTTGTTGTGGAGCACGGGCTCTAGGCGCACAGGCTTCAGTAGTTGTGGCACGTGGGCTCAGTAGTTGTGGCTCGCGGGCTCTAGAGCGCAGGCTCAGTAGTTGTGGCGCATGGGCTTAGTTGCTCTGCAGCATGTGGGGTCTTCCCGGACCAGGGCTCGAATCTGTGTCCCCTGCATTTGCAGGCAGATTCTTAACCACTGTGCCACGAGGAAAGTCTTACTTGCCTTTTAACCTGAGTTTTTAGAAGAGTTTCTTTTTAAAAATGATTTCTTTGTGGTTATTTTACTGTCTGCCTTTGCTTTGCTTGTTTTGTTTTTACCATCTTTTAGTCATTGATTTTTTTGCCCTATTGCTTTTTAGGTTCGGGATTTATACTTTGGGGAATTTATTGACATTTTTCTTTTCTCCTAATATGTAAACAATTTTTTGTGTGTGAATGTTTCATAGTCAACCGACTTTTAAGTGGAGCCAACTTTTAGCCAATTTCTGTATTTACAATTTAAAAGAAAATAAACAGATAAATAGAAATATAATTTTAGATATATATTTTCAAAGCTATATCAAGAAAAATGTAAGCTAAGATTCAACATAGATTTTGATGGATCATTAAATTATGGAGTTCAGTGGTTCTCAGAAATTCTGAGCCCTTATCATTCTTCTAACTTCCTACCTAAGTCACTGGCACGGACTGAATTGTGTCCCTCCAAAATTCATAAGTTGAAATACTAAGCCCCAGTACTTCAGAACGCAACCTTATTTGGAGATAAGATCTTTCAAGAGGTGATTAAGTTAGAATGAGGTGATTAGGGTGGGGTCCTAATTCAATAGGGCTGGTGTTATTGCAAGAGGAAGAGACACCAGGGACCTGTGCACAGAGAAACAATGAGAAGGTGGTCATCTACAAGACAAGGAGAGAAACCTCAGGACTGGGAGAAAATAGTTCCTGTTGTTTAAGACAACCAGTCTGTGAGATTTTAGTATGGCAGCCCTAGCAAACGAGTACAACGACCCATGGACCACAGTTCTCACCACACCTTTGTAACTGAGGCTAAGTGCATTTGCTACTCATCAGTCACACCTCCACTACTGCTTTTCTTGGGGTAGAGACATTCTTCTCAATACCCATGTCTTTATTAAATGTAGAAAAACAAATAACAGTCCAAGTTTGATCACTCATGTAACTTGTCTGTTCCTAGTAGACATGAACTCATTCCTTTCATTTATTCATCTTTCTCTCTGCTTGAAGTTCACCACACCCACATCTGAACAAACAGGTCAGTAGCTGGTCCAAGCCTATGAAATCAGGTCTCCTGATTCTTATTTCAATGCCCTTCCCTACTCACTACACGACTCGTTTTATAGACTCAATGATTTGTCTAGAGAATTTACTTTTCTCTATCTCTACAAATAGAACTGCATGATAGTTAAACAACTGTCCTTCAAGCTTTTGTGACAATGACCATTTCTGAAGTTCATCATAAGGTCTGATACCTTTTTATCTAGAAGGATTCAGGATTACTTCATGATAAATAATATAACATAGGAAGAAGGTATTCTTCATGGATATCTATACCTAAAATTCTGCAGGTTAATTCTCTTTTGGTGAAAAAGATTTCTCAGCTCTAAAATATTTAAAGACGTAGTCAAGGCAGGGAGAATATTGAAAGTTTAAAATTGAAATGCACTTGTTGCAGGAACTGCCTGTATTACCTTTAATGTTCCTTTGACTGAAAACCATTATGTAATTATACAATAAATCTTTGCACTGTGAATCAATGAAAGTCATGTTAAGAAGCTTTCCTTTGAAGGGACTGAAATGAGAATGGGATTGTGAAAGAGAGAACAGGCGATAAAGTATTTGCTAATTTTTCCTCTTTAAAATAACTTTATTCTTAAAAGCTATTTTAAAACTTCATTAAAGATAATACAAATAAGTAAAAATACCCACCAATAATCTCACCATCCCCAGTAATAACCAATAATGCTAATTCAGTCTAATTCAATCTATGCATTTTCAGTCAGTGTTATATAGACATGTTATTTTCTATTGAAATTCTGTTTGAATTTGTGTTTTAGGTTGGATTTCCCTAGCAGAAGACCTTCAGACAAGTATTCCAGTGGTAGTAGTTCATTTTAGTGATGATGTCAGGAAACCTAGGTAGGAGAGCAGAAAAGTGAGACAGAAAAGGGGAAGCAGCCAGTGAAGCAGGTGTTACCCAGGAAGTGACCACTGTGGGCAACAGGAGCTGATCCCAAGGAGGAACTCTGGCTCCCACAGTCAGTATAGGACATGGGCCTCAAAGTTATCTCAGCAAAGTGGTGTTGACCTGGGCTACTTATACATGAATTCCGTCAATTACTAGGTCAGTGCTCATCCAGGGGCATAATTTTTCAGCACTTCTGGCCCGATACGCACATGGATGAAAAAACCTCAAGCAAAGAGAAGTAGATGCTGGCAACTGGAGGGACAGCAAGCATACACCAAAATAGTGAGGGTGAAGGTATACAGCTGTGGTACCTGTAGCATCTACCATAATTGGAATATTGTTTGGTAACCGGCTTTATTCATTTATTTTACCTTGAATCATTTTCGTGGTATTAAATGGTCTGAGTATGATACTGTCACTCCTTTTGGTTGCATTCTAGTCTATTGAATGACTACATCAATCTCTGGTTGCTGGCATTTGGGGTTTCCTCTTTTTTATTATAACTGTGATAGACATTCTTGTGTTGAAATACTTTGTCCAACTATAGAAGTATCATTATTATAAATAGCCAGAATTTGAATTACTGCATCAAAGAATATGTAAAGTTGTACAGCTTTTGACTTGCATTGCAAAGCTGCTCTTTTGAAAGATTGCACAGATTTACACAATTAGCAATGTGTGTTATTTCTATTGTTTTCAGCCCAATTTTGAGCCAAAGGGTCAGGGCTGCCCCAAGAGCCACGGGGGTGATGCTGCCACTCCAGTGGACTTGGAGGGCAGAGCATCAAACCACAGAGAATTATTCTTGAGACTTAAAATCTAAAGCAGGGCTTCCGGGATGGTGCAGTGGTTAAGAATCCTCCTGCCAATGCAGGGGACACGAGTTTGAGCCCTGTTCCAGGAAGATCCCATGTGCCACAGAGCAACTAAGCCCATGTGCTACAAGCTCTAGAGCCCGTGATCCACAACTACTGAAACCCGTGCGCCTAGAGCCTGTGCTCCCCAACAGAAGAGGCCGTGGCAATGAGAAGCCCGCGCACTGCAACGAAGAGTAGCCTCTGCTCGCCACAACTAGAGAAAGCCTGTGTACAACAACGAAGACCCAACGTAGCCAAAAATAAAAATTAATTAATTTAAAAAGAAATCTAATGGAATTTGCCTTGCTAGGTTTGGGACTTGGTTGGAAGCCGTCACCCCATTCTTTCTTCCAATTTCTCCCTTTTTGGATGAGAATATTTATCCTATTCCCATCCACCATTTTATTCTGGAGGCACATAAGTTGCCTGGTTTCACAAGTTCATAGCTGGAGAAGAATTTTGCCTCAGGATGTACTGTATATTGATTCTCACCCATATCTGATTTAGATGATATTTAGATGAGACTCTGGACTTTAGACTAAATTTAGAGCTGATTTAAAAGTTTGGGGCACACTGGGATGGAATGAATGTGTTTTGCATGAGAGAAGAACATGAACTTGGGTGGTGGGCAGGTGTGGATGCTTAAATTGAATTGTGTTCCCCAAAATTCATATGCTGAAGCCTTAAGCCCCAAAGTGAGGATAACTGGAGATGGGGCCTTTGAGAGGTAATTAGGTACAGATGAGGTCATGAAGGTGGCCCTCATGATGGGATTATTGCCCTTAACAGAAGAGACACCAGAGAGCTTGATCTCTCTCCCTCTCTCTCTCCCTCTCCCTCTCCCTCCCTCCCTCCCACTCTCTCTCTCTCTCTCTCTCTCTCTCTCTCTCTCTCTCTCTCTCTCTCTCTGCCTGCCAGGTGAAGACACAGCAAGAAGGCAGCTGTCTGCAATCCAAAAAGAGAGCTCTCACCAGAACACAACCATGCTGGCACCCTGACCTTGGACTTCCCAACCTCCAGAACTGTGGAAATAAATTTCTGTACTTTAAGCCAGTCTACAGTATTTTGTTATGGCACCCTGAGCTGACTAATACACCTGGTTTAATTCCAAGTTTGAGATTTGATGCCACCTAATTATGTACCTGCTAGTGCAGATATGTCAGCTGAGGGACAAGATAGCTGAACTGGAGGGAATATGGGGAGTTAGTGTGTGTGAACCTGAACAAATGCAAAGCAGGAGAGCACAGAGCTAGGCTCTCCCTTCTAACTCTCTTCCACAGACTACTCTGAGGTGTGATTCCCTTTTACAATCCTCTGGGAAATGCTGAATGCCAAGTAAACATGCCCATTGAGCAACCTTCTGAGTCTGTTTCCAGCTCACTGTGTTTCATGTCTTTCTTTGCCTCTCTTCTCTTTCTTCCTCTATCTTACCACACACGTTTCCACCTCATTAGGCAGCAACATTTTGTTGCCTCAGGCTCTGCTTTCTAGAGAACCCAGAATAAAAACACATTTGATGAAGACATTATATTTTAATTATAACAGAAAAAAAGTCCAATGAACTTATAGAAAACAAAAATAACATATGCAAAAATTATTGAATTGGGTCATTTTACATTTGAGATGGCTATTCAGACACCATTATCTTTTAGACTACAAGCAATAAAGTTTCCAATTATACCCTTGTATAAAAGCATGGTCTGAATAATAAAATATACTTAATTGGATTCATGACTTTTAGACAACTACCCAAATGATATGAATTATGACAGCGTAAACTTGGTGGGAGGTCTAAAATATAGAGTCCTTGAACAGATTCATGTTAATGTTTATCATTGACAGAGATTTGAAAAACTAAGCTGAATGTGTAAATAATAGGAAATGGAGAGAAATATATAATATTATAAATTATAAAATTAAAATTCAAAATATTCTCATTCTATAATGTGAAGCATCTCCATCTTACAGTGAATGCTAAATATGGTTTAGCTTATTTAGCTAAACCATAAAATATGGTTTAGCATATTCAGCTAACAAATTTTACAATTTGTTAAAATTGTCAAGGTCAATAACCATAAAATATGGTTTAGCATATTTAGCTAACAAATTTTACAATTTGTTAAAATTGTCAAGGTCAATTTTAACAAAGATAAATCTAAAGCCCCAAATTTTGGTTCAGAAATTCAAATGTATAAGAACTGGTTAGAAAGAACCTATTTCAGCAGCAAAGATTAAATCTAGGGATCTTAGTTGGTAAAAAAAAAAAAAAAAACTCATGTGAACACCTTAAAGAATCGAATCCAGTCTTATATCCTATTATTAGGAGTACTCTGTCCAGATGATACAAAAGAAATAGTCTACCATTCTATGTTTTGTAAGACTGTTTTTTCAGAAATACTTTGTCCAGCTTTCTGAGTCAAGGAGAATTGGAACGTTGTCAAAACAGTCGACATATATAGGAAAATTAAGTCTGAAAGATTAAAGATCTGAAAAATAAATGGTTGAAGGGACTAGGAATATTTAATCTAGAGAAGCAAAGACTCCTGGAGGATTTAACAGCTACCTTGAAATCATCAAAGGGCTATTATTAGAAAAAGATACAGACTTCAGGTCATTCTAGAGAAATTTCCAATGATGCCTTAGGTCATTCTAGAGAAATTTCCAATATGATGCCCAATCTTATGTGGCGATGACCTCCTCATCATTAGAAGTATCCAAATAGAGGTTGGCTGGCCATTTAATTCAGATGTTATCACTATGCAGTATGAGTAGAATAGTGGAACAATGGCCTCTAAGGTTCCCTTTAATGCTAAGCTACGTGCTAGAGGATCCTCAAAATATCCTCCTTTAATTTTGAAACTTTGTGAATCATTATCATGTGAGGTTCACCTCAGTAAATTATTTTTTAAGTAATGAAAAAAGTCCCACAAAATTTCAAAACTTAAGACAACTAGTGGGGCTTCCCTGGTGGCGCAGTGGTTGAGAGTCCGCCTGCCGATGCAGGGGACGCGGGTTCGTGCCCCGGTCCGAGAAGATCCCACATGCCGCGGAGCGGCTGGGCCCGTGAGCCATGGCCGCTGAGCCTGCGCGTCCGGAGCCTGTGCTCCGCAACGGGAGAGGCCACAACAGTGAGAGGCCCGCATACCGCAAAAAAAAAAAAAAAAAAAAAAAAAAAAGACAACTAGTTAAGTATTTCATACAATTGAACAAAATATATATATTTTTAAATGTCATGGGCAACAAGAAAGCATTAATATTCAGGCAGAGAATATGCACAGTGCTGATATAACTAGCAGAACTGAAATTTGGTTCAGGTGGGGAAAAACATGT
Organism: Phocoena sinus; assembly: GCF_008692025.1. Taxonomy (NCBI): domain Eukaryota; kingdom Metazoa; phylum Chordata; class Mammalia; order Artiodactyla; family Phocoenidae; genus Phocoena; species Phocoena sinus. The sequence goes on from NC_045764.1 coordinate 80,776,811, forward strand.
CTGAATTTTTAATTAAAGTTGAGGCTATCACAACTAGGGTGGGGATTTCAAGGGGCAAGAGGGTAGCACAGGGATTTCTCGCCCTAAATATCAGAGAATGACAAAGCCAAGGGCATGTGTATAACCCAAAATTCTAGGTCACCAAATTCAGGAGTGGAATCAGAAGCATTTTGCAATAGAAAGACATCACAAACAGCTATCAGAAATGAAGTATGATGCCAAGACTCTGGCCAGGGAGATAAAAACAGGGTCTGGGTAACAGCCAAGAACTGTATTCCCTGGATGCCCATTTAGAAGTTTTCTGAGATTGGAAGCTCATAGCATGAAAAATTAAAAATCAATGAGACTGAGGAAGATAATTTGTTTTATAAACTGTTTTTCTCAAGTATATGAGATTATAACCTTCCTTTTTTGTGGGGGCGTGGGGGGTATTTATGTATCCTTTTATAAAATAATGATGATTGCAAATTTTGTTTTGTTCTGTCTAATGCTCTCACTGGCAACAGGGAGTACTAACAAACCTGGGCCAACCTCTTCATTTGTTTTCCTTTTAATTTCACCAGTCTGTGAAATTTAAAAATCGGTAAACACCTGGCTCAGAACATCAATTTGTGTTTGCAGTTTGATTTTGTGAGGCAGTCAGGGTGATATGTTTAGACTAAAAAAGAAGTTTGAAAAGAATCAATTCATCTGGTAAGTGCAATCAATAACTGTACAAATTATTTCCTACATGTCACAAAGCTTTATTAATTTTCAAATATTCAGATTTTTTAAAAACATAAGAATATTATAAATACTACATAGGGTTCTTTTTCATTCCATTTTGTTTTACTGTGTTCATTAACTGCTTTGATGAATGCCTGGTAACTGGCTTTATTGTTCTGTGAGTAGTACATGCTCATTTACAGCACTTAGGTGAGGACAAAAATTAAAGTTAATAATTTTCAGTACTTAAATTTAGCAGACAAACTATTAAACATCATTACCCACATATACTTCTTTTTTTATATATAAACTTATTAATTTGTTTTTATTTTTGTCTTCGTTGCTGTGCACGGGCTTTCTCTAGTTGTGGTGAGCAGGGGTTACTCTTTGTTGCAGTGCGTGGGCTTCTCATTGTCATGGCTTCTCTTGTTGCAGAGCATGGGCTCTTGGTGCACGGGCTTCAGTAGTTGTGGCACATGGGCTCAGTAGTTGTGGCTCGCGGGCTCTAGAGCACAGGCTCAGTAGTTGTGGCACACGGGCTTTGTTGCTCCATGGCATGTGGGATCTTCCCAGGCCAGGGCTGGAATCCATATCCCCTGCATTGGCAGGCGGATTCTTAACCACTGTGCCACCAGGGAAGTCCCCACATATATTTCTAAATGCATAAGAACTTAATATTTGAATCTCAAATAAAATGTACCTATGGCATAAAATTATAGTTTAAATCATGCAACTGTGACTGAATCCTGCTGGGTACTTATTCCAACCACCGTATCAATTCTTTTGAAGATTAAAATAAATCATTAATATGAACTCTATGTATACTTACATTTGTAAAATTTAAGAGGCAGTATGTTAGCCATTGGGCCACAGATAAGCATTATTTTTCTGAGCCTGTTTCCAAATCTCATTATGAGGAAAAAAATAAGATAATGTACAATACACAACTGTGACTTATTTTTATCATTGAAAATTATAAATTTTCATGTCATGTCACAATGTTAAAATAAAATCAAGCATAATTTAACTTATAATACTCCTATGAAAATAATTCAAAATGCATACCAGGGCTTCCCTGGTGGTGCAGTGGTTGAGAGTCTGCCTGCCGATGCAGGGGACATGGGTTCGTGCCCCTGTCCGGGAAGATCCCACAAGCCGCAGAGCGGCTAGGCCTGTGAGCCATGGCCACTAAGCCTGCGTGTCCAGAGCCTGTGCTCCGCAACGGGAGAGGCCACAACAGTGAGAGGCCTGCATACCAAAAAAAAAAAAAAAAGTCTTACAGTGTTTTACATTGTTATCTTCAGTTCTCATTGTGTGTAAATATGCTATAAAACAGAGTTCCAATTGATAGAATACTAGATAATATATTGCCCACTCTTATTTCCATCTAACCACCAATATTAGATGTACATATCAAAAATTAAAAAATTAAAATATGACATAACATTCATATGAGCATAAAAATACCATTTCTGCAAGAGATAAATTAGAAGCCCTAAAATTATATGTGTCATTTTCTTATACTAACATGTTCCAAATTAAGAAAACAGCATGTTAAGTATAAATCTTAATTTATGAACTGCCTTTGGGAATGAAACAAATTCTGGATGACTAAGTTTCTTTAAAAATAACTTTGCATTTATTATTTTAAGCAGTATTGAAGGAAACCTTCACACCAGCTCACCACCATACTTTCAGCCTGATAATGCAAGTGTCACCCAAAAAAAGCTAGTTTATCATATGACATTTATATTAAATCCTTTCATTTTTCACATAATTTTCCCCCTAATCCTCTGCCAAAATACGAGAAAGAAATATAATCTTTTCTCTGCATAATTTTCCCCCAGCAGACTGCCATTGCCAGCAGCAGTAGATTAATAACAGATGCTCAGTGACTCTTGGAGTCTTACTGGTGTTAGGCAGCACAGAGCCTAAGGTTAACACAGAGGTCACAGGTCCTTCTGCTCAAAAGACCTACAAAAGTATTTTGCTAGATCTCCCTTCCATGAAATTTAAAAAATGTAATGTCTTCTCTCAGATTTATGAAAATTCCCAGGAGTTTATGGTCACAAATCTGACTCCAAGCTTCTTTTCCCAATACTAACTCAGTTTAGAGAAGCACTTCCATTTCATGCATGTTATTTTTGTTCTGCCCGGTGCCAATCCAAATGTAGAAACCAATAGTCTTCCTTAATTTCTACAAAATTTCTACGAAACAAATGGTCTTTAATTTCTACAAAATTCTACAGAATTCATTCACTCAGTTTTTTGTGTGTCTAGCAAATTCTACTAAAGATGTGAGGTATTAGAAATATTTACATCACAGAAACACAAACAACATTTATTATTAGGTGGTCTCTTTTCTCAAATACCTTCTCCTTCCTTAGTCTTCTTGTCTCCCCCTTCCTTCTCCTCCTTATTACGAATTCCCAACTTTAAAAAATGTATAATTGTGGCCCTTGCCTCCTACCCTACTAGTTTCCCTCCATTCTAGCTTCCCTTTTTCCTCTTCTATGCTCTTTCCCCTATGCTATTTCTTCTTTGCCCGTCAAGGAAGTAAAATAGAAATAACTCATTTTTTAATGCAAATTAGTTCAAATTCCTCTTAACAATACTGCCTATTACAGTGACTCTAAAAGCAACATCAAAGTAATTCATTTAGAATTCAAAAGTGTTTCTTAGTTTAAAGGTCCCCATCTAGAATTCAAAATTACTTGGAATAATAAAACCTTGAGTCGCTATGATTCAAATATCCCCTGCTAAATGACCTTGATAGGGAATAAATTCTCTGTAGGTGACTTCAGGCAAGTAATTACTACCAAAAATTACATATATCTCAGAGAGTTAGAGAGATAAGTCAGTGAGAGGCACAGCATATAGGCAGCAATCAAGGTTCATGAGCCCTGGATGTGCTTATATCTGTGTTCATCTGAATCAGGTATTCTTACTTTTCCTTTGTATGTGCAAACAGTGAGTTGCAGGGAAAATTAGTTATTAAGATTGTCCTTTAAAGTTCCGATGAGTTCTTCAGCAATTTACTTTATATATATATACATATATATTATATATATATGTATATATATATAAACTCTTTTGTCTATTGCACTACAAACAACCAAAAAAAAAAAAAAAAGCAGGCAAGTTGATTACCACTTTCAAGCATGAAGGAGTATCACGATTCAGAATTAACCTTTCTGGTTGTCATAAACAACCAGAAAACTAGAAAAATATATGAAAAAAACCCTATTTTCAGATATTGGACTGCAGGTAATATAGGACCATGATGCCAGAGAGAAGTAAAACAAATGAGGTAAACCTTATAATTTCCCATACTTTCTGCCTTGATGTAATTTCCAGACAGAATAGAAAGGAATGACCTGAAAAGTCTAGAGAAAGAGCTCAGATTTCAGGAAGGTAGAAGTGTCTAAAATTCCCAAGGCAGAATACCTGAGAGGAAAAAGCTATGCACAGAAAGTGTTCTATAAATTTATTTTGGGGTCACTAAGTCTGTGGCTGAACAGCAATCCGTGCAAATGGGTGGGGAAATCCCATGGGGCCAAACTAGGAAAAACTTCTAGAGAAAGAACAATTTCAGAAAGCTGTAAGATGAGAAATTCCCAGAGCTCACATAGGGCCTGGAATTATTCAGGTTGGCAACAGCAAGAGTAAATGGCCTCAGTGAACACAAAGTGTATTCATTAGAAACTACACAGAGGCCAGACATTAGAATTCGGGCTAAAGTGAAGGCTATTCTATCTGTACTCACACTAAAGGGACTTTAAAACGAGTTTCAAGGGCTTCCCTGGTGGCGCAGTGGTTGAGAGTCTTGCCTGCTGATGCAGGGGACACGGGATCGTGCCTGGGTTCAGGAAGATCCCACATGCCACGGAGCAGCTGGGCCCGTAAGCCATGGCCGCTGAGCCTGTGCTCCGCAACGGGAGAGGCCACAATGGTGAGAGGCCCGTGTACCGCAAGAAAAAAAAAAAAAAAACAGTTTCAAAATGATCAAACTGATATGTGAGTTAACCTTATTATCTGCCAGAACAAATTCCAGCACTCTTTACAGGAAAACAACAAAATCTCAGAAAAATAATAGAGAAAATCAATCCAAAAGATGAATATAAACCTCTAGATAGACTGATCAAGAAAAAGGAATAAAGGACTTCCTTGGCAGTCCAGTGGTTAAGACTCTGCACTTCCACTGCAGGGGGCATGGGTTTGATCCCTGGTTGGGGATCTAAGATCCCACATGCATGTGGCCAAAAAGAAAAAGGAATGAAAGAGAGCGAGAACTTAAATTACCTCATGTCAGTGATAGAATGAGAGGATATCACTAGAGACCCTACAGATACTAAAAGTGTAATAAGTTATGAACCACTTCATGACCATTAATATGAGAATTTAGATGAAATGTCATGTGCCCATCCTCACCCAATCACTTTAAGGTTAGAGAGTGTTTTGATTGGCCCAATTTTGGTTACATATTTACCTCTCTCTTTGAGGGTTCAGATTCACTCAAACCATATGGATTATGTGGTTAAGAGAGGTACTGACAATGTTTTCTTAGGCCAGTCTCCCAAGACAATAGAAATAAAAAAAAAAAAACAAATTGGACCTAATCAACTTATAAGTTTTGCACAGCAAAGGAAACCATAAAAAAAAAAAAAACCAAAAGACAACCTATGGAATGGGAGAAAATATTTGCAAATGATGTGACAGGCAAGGGCTTAATCTCCAAAATATACAAACAGCTCATACAACTCAACAACAACAAAATAACCCAATCGAAAAATGGCAGACCTTAATAGACATTTCTCCAAGGAAGACATACAGATGGCCAGTATGCACATGAAAAGACCCTCAACATCATTAATTATTAGAGAAATGCAAATCAAAACTACTATGAGGTACCACATTACACTGGCCAGAATGGCCATTATTAAAAAGTCTACAAATAAATGCTAGAGTGTGGAGAAAAGGGATCCCTTCTACACTGTTGGTGGGAATGTAAGTTGGTACAGCCACTATGGAAAACAGTGTGGAGGTTCCTCAGAAAACTAAAAATAGAATTAGCATATGATCCACCAATCCCACTCCTAGGAATATACCCGAACAAGACTATAATTCAAAAAGATACATACACCCCTATGTTCACAGCAGCACTGTTCACAACAGCCAAAACATGGAGACAACCTAAATGTCCATCAACAGATGAATGGATAAAGAAGATGTGGTACATATATATACAATGGAATACTGCTCAGCCATAACAAAGAATGAAAGAATGCCATTTGCAGCAACATGGATGCAACTAGAGATTATCATACTAAGCGAAGTAAGTCAGAAAGAGAAAGACAAATATCATATGATATCACTGATATGTGGAATCTAAAATATGGTACAAATGAACCTATCTACGAAACAGAAACAGAATCAAGACATAGAGAACGGACTTGTGGTTACCAAGGGGTGGGGAGGGGAGGAAGAGGGATGGACTGGGACTTTGGGGTTGGTAGATGCAAACTATTACATTTAGAATGGATAAACAAGGCCTGAATGTACAGCACAGGGAACTATATTGAATATCCTGTGATAAACCATAATGGAAAAGAACATACAAAAAGAATGTATATATGTGTATAACTGAGTCACTTTGCTATATAGCACAGATTGGCACAACATTGTAAATTAACCATACTTCAATAAAAAAAATTTTTTTTAAAGAGACAGGTACTGAGTAGGCAAAGAAAACATATGTCTACTCTACAACAATTGTCCATGTTTAACCTTACCATTTCATCTTCTGCATTTGTATCACTGGATAGTCACTGTTTTGAAGTGAATTTCTCCATGCCTAAAGGCCACATCCTTCCTACTTAGGAAGGATGTAAGAAATTAGCCAATGAAATGCCTTGCCTAGTTCACGCTCCATAATCTTTCCAGGGGCCTTTGACATCTTCCACAGTTCTTGACACAAACTGATAACTGATGAAAGGTAAAAACCTGCAAGTCCAGCTCCATCCAAAATCTAGGATCAATCCTGAATTTGGTCAGTGGAAAATTAAGAAATTTAAACATTTTAGCATGAAATCTCTACAGCTAATTGTTGTTTTTTGACCTTGGGTTCATGTACATCTTTCATATGCATTTTCTTTGTTCCTGACATCGTGGCCCAGCACTGCACTCAAGTCCCTAGAGTCTAGGAAATGGCTCTACCTAGGTCTTTCTAGTACTACTATTCTAAACCCTCAGCTTTATAGTTGGGCCCTACCCCATGAGACTTGACTCCTCTGAGGACAGCTCATGTTCTCATAGTCAATGAGCCTTGCTCTCGTACTGAGACATTCCAGGATGTATCTGACTGTTCCTCACAGTCTAGATTTTATACATTACCAAGATATAACTAAAGGCTCTTCCTCAAAAAGCTTAGGATTATTAAATGACCTACCTTCCTGGAAATTTTATTTCTGAAAATAAATTGAATTAGGATGTAAGAGTATGAAACATTTGTACAACTGACACAATTTTTAAAAAATTTGTCATTCTTTAAAACTACCTAGGGGACTTCCCTGGTGGTGCAGTGGTTAAGAATCTGCCTGCCATTGCAGGGGACACGGGTTTGATACCTGGTCCGGGAAGATCCCACACACCACGGAGCACCTAAGCCCATGCACCACAACAACAGAGTCTGTGCTCTAGAGCCCAGGAGCCACAACTACTGAGGCTGCGTGCCACAACTACTGAAGCCTGCGTGCCTAGAGCCCGTGCTTTGCAACAAGAGAGGCCACCGCAATGAGAAGCTCGTGTACCGCAACCAAGAGTAGCCCCCGTTCGCTGCAAGGAGAGAAAGCCCGCGCACAGCAACAAAGACCCAACGCAGCCAAAAATAAAATAAATAAATTTATTAAAAAAAAAAAAACTACTTATGGGGCTTCCCTGGTGGCGCAGTGGTTGAGAGTCCGCCTGCCGATGCAGGGGATGTGGGTTCGTGCCTCAGTCCAGGAAGATCTCACATGCCGCAGAGCGGCTGGGCCCGTGAGCCATGGCCGCTGAGCCTGCATGCATGTCCGGAGTCTGTGCTCCGCAACGGGAGAGGCCACAATAGCGAGAGACCCGCGTACCGCAAAAAAAAAAAAAAAAAACTACCTAAAAATGTCTTAAAGAAAATGACTATCTCTATATTAATGCATGAATATTCCTGGCTTTGGCTACGAGGGCAGACTAAAACACAATTTCATTCGATCTCCATGCCACTCTGCAAGGTAAATACTAAAACTCTCTTTTCATAAATGTGTAAATTAAGTAACTTGACGAAGTTCATAGATTATTGAAATTCAAACTAAGTTTGCAACACCACTAATTTCATGGATTTGTTATTATAAAAATTATTAAATAAGATACATGCAAACAAACCAAAAAAGAGACTACCATAAAATTTTAATTCTATTTAAACAAATGAAGAGCATCACTAAATGCTATGGACAATGTTTGTACCCTCAAAATTTCATATGCTGAAATCCTAACCCCCAAGGTGGTGGTGTTAGGAGGTGGGGCCTTTGAGATGTGATTAGGTCTTGAGGGAAGAGCCATCATGAATGGGATTAGTGCCCTTATAAAAGGGAACCCAGAGAGATTCCTTATTATTCTGTCATGTGAGGACACGATGAAAAGATGGCTGTGTATGAACCAGAAAGCCAGCCATCATCAGAAACTGAGTAAGCCAACACTTTGGTATTGGACTCCCCAGCCTCCAGAACCGTGAGAAATAAATTTCTATTGTTTATAAGCCACAGAGTCAATGGTATTTTGTTATAGCAGCCCAAACAGACTAAAACAACTGATCTCATGCATTCATTAGTTATGGCTTCTAAACGTCATCAAAAAACAAAGATCAGATGAAATCATTTCAGTATAAGGATTCTGGCCAGTAAAGGAATGACGGTGCTGACTGCAAATAAATATCAGTTGGATCTGCTACAGTTCAAATATGTCTCATTAACAGGACCTAAAAGATCTCTTTGAATTCAGGACATTATGGGAAATAAAAATATTTATTAATAGAACTTCACCACCTCATGGACTGAATCACACACAGTTTACTGACAGTTATAGTAAGCATAAATATATACAAATACACAATTAATATAGTTACAACTACTTATATTGAGCTTTTCATCCTCAGAACAGTGTTTGGCATACTGTAGACATTTTATAAATCCCATGAATGATTAAAACACTAAATGCATGATGAAATAGCATGCTCTGATATTAAAAACCAACTCTGTATTACAAGACTTTGTTGAAGGCTGTACGTAAAGTGTGACTTCTATAATCCCTTCTTAATCCCTTCCATAATCCTTTCTTCTATGATTCTAGTTGTGAAGTTGAGTACTTTTTACCTATGTGTCTGTTCCATATTGCTCTAAACTAAACATTCTGTCATCAGTTCTTATATGATCAGTTTAGAGAGCTTTCTCTGAGATTGCATAAACCTGTTTATATATCAGTCTTGCTGCTTCATCACCTTCATACACCTGAATCATGTAAGTCAATATGACCTGAGAAAGTCAAACACCAAGAGAGTGGTGACAAGCACTCTCTTCCTGGCTAAATTCTAGAAAGGCTTCTATCAACTCAAGACCATGTCCCTCGGTTAATGAGTCCAGCTCCTTTAAAATGCCTGCTTGAGAAAGCTCACTGCTACCAAAAGAATTTGCTGATTGTTTCAATCAAAACCTCACTATGAGCTTCTTATCGCCTTTTTCTCACAGAATTTACTTTAGAAAATTCACAGTTGTAAATCTTTTCTCTATACCTTTGAGACTGATCTTCTACAACCCAGGGATGTCTTTCTCAAGGACCTGGAAACCCTCCCTTTGAAATGTGATCATCAAGAAAGATAGGGTCCCTGGCTTCCAATCTCAGTGCCTGACTTCCTTAGGTGCCAGTTAGCAAATAGAGCTAGCCTAATCACATAGATCAACCCCCTCCCCCCACAACATTCCTTTAGCACACTGTGGCATTTTAAAAGCCTTTCACCTTTTGCTTCAGCAAAGATGAGCTCAGTTTACACTGAAGTCTCTCCGATAATGCAGTAGCCTGAATAAAATCTGTCTTGCCACCTTCAACAAACATCCAGCTCTGTTTCTCTTTTATCATGGCCAAATGTCTTTGTCTCATATACAACCTTGCCTCCTACTTCACTCAGGAAATTTATATTACCAGCTTTCTGATTCCTGATCAACATACTTGTATACACCAAGACACAATTTTGGTCTTCTTCTGATTTCAGAGGTGGCATCTTTCCAGTTCAAGGCTGCCACATTTACATAGCAATGGCATTTACTTATCTTTCTCTCAGCTGGGGCCTAACTTTATCAAGTCCTCCCTTTTATATATTACTTCTCCTTTAAACTGGCTTATTCTTCTTCTTCAACTATCAATATAAATAGGGCCTTCCATTCCGAAAAGATTTTAAACTCTCCCTGATCCTATGGTCTCCTATTTTCATATTTCATCTCTTTTTAGCCATGATTCTTCATTGAGTTATCTCCACTTTTCAACTCTCAGTTTTTAATAACCACCCATTTATCATTGCACTGAAATAGAGCCTCTCAACAAATATCATGGAATTGCTCGCACTAATTACTATAAGCCTCCTAAATGTTGATCTCAAGGGAAAGTTAACAGGCCCTATTTACTGGGTCTCTGTGTTGCATTTATTTATTTTATAAATTTATTTTATTTATTTATTTATTTTTGACTGTGTTGGGTCTTCTTTGCTGTGCACAGGCTTTCTCTAGTTGCGGTGAGTGGGGGTTACTCTTCATTGTGGTGCACGGGCTTTTCATTGCAGTGGCTTCTCTCATTGAGGAGCATGGGCTCTAGGCTCACAGGCTTCAGTAGCTGTGGCCCGCAGGCTGTAGAGCTCAGGCTCAGTAGTTGTGGCACACGGGCTTAGTTGCTCCACGGCATGTGGGATCTTCCCAGACCAGGGATCCAACCCATGTCCCCTGCACTGCCAGGCAGATTCTTAACCACTGCACCACCAGGGAAGTCCCTGTGTTGCATTTAAATATGCAGAACATTAACACATTCATGAAATGTTTCACTTACTCCCTTGACTCTGTGAAGCAATACACTTTGCCTTCATTTTCATTCTCTTTCAAAAACTCTTCTTTCTCCACATACATATAACAAATAGCCTTCAAACTTCTAATCGTGGTCCAATTCTCATCCATTGAACCCTCTGTGAACAATATGACTAGTCTCATAGTTTTTTACTTATTGTAAAATAATTAATTAATTAAATGCAAGCAAATAAACTAAAAAAAAACTTAAGAGAATCCACCTTAAAAGGTTAATTGCATTTACCAAGTAACTGACCTCAATACATTGTTGAGAAATAGAAATATTAAAATGGCAACAGAAAATTCAGCTGAGAAACATCTAAAGGGCGTGTGACATCAAAGTCAGAGGTGGCTGAATTTTGACCATTCTAGTTATGAGCAAAATTCTAGTTATTTAGCCAGTTTTAATTTAAAATAACCTGTGTATATATGAGTATACTGATGATTCTGGTATTCAGAATTATTTTCAGTTTCAAATGATAGAAACCCAACTGAAATTGGTTTAAGCAATAAATCAGCTCACTTAATTTTTGAAAAGTTAAGGAGCAGATGTTTGAGTTCAAGCTGTCAAAGCGTGCCATGTCTCTTTCTCAGATCAGTTTCTCTATGTGATAGGGACAGAGTAAAGGGTCAAAGTAGGTAATTACATAGCTAACTGCACTAGGAGATTGTAAGTAAAGAAAAAAAGTATGGGAGACAGACCCCTGTAAGTTAATGATCACTCAAGAAAGCAGGCTTGCCTACCAACAATCCATGTAACAGAGGCATGAGACATGCCCCAAAACAATAAAACATTGGTGGCATAAGATCCACATCCTGCCAAGTGAGCTCAGTAAGTTAGTGATCCCTAGGACATGCTCTCTGCACACATAAAAAATAATTCATGGAAAGGTGACATTTCAAAGTGAAAGATCCTCGTTGTACTGAGACCTGAAATAATTTCTCCATAGTGCTATGACACTCCAGCTTCACCATGTAGGGACAAGAAAACTCCCCCATCTGACATAGAGGAGGAACTAAGGATGGAAGCATGTTGTCTACTCAAGAATGAGGAAGAAGGTGGTCTTTTCCCCCTCCCCACGTTTCTTTTGATTATAAAACTGTAGCCTACTAAGTTCTTGGGACATGGCACCCTTCCACCCGCCCTCTTGTAAGCCTCACGAGCATCCTATTGTAATAAATTACTTCGTATATATCACTTTGCCTCTCGCTGAATTCTTTCTGCACTGAGACATAAAGAACCGGAGCTCCTCAGAGCCCCCTGAAATGCCACCCAGCAGTTTCATATGTATCGACTTCATTTTCACGCTGAATATCCTCAACTGGTAATCAAAGTATGGGCAACTCAGGTTTATATCTTATCAGCTAAGCACCTATACCTGAAAGAGAGCGTAGTTCTTTCAACATATTTAACAGAAGTTTCAAGAAGGGTTCTCAACAGCCTGCTCGGTGTCATGAATCCATCCAGGATCATTTTCTATGACCAGAGGGTCACAAGTTCTGAGTCACAATCTCAGTCAAGGTTTGAGAAAATTGTCAGCCTGGATTAAGGAAAGTGGAGAATAGTTTCCTCAAAGGTAAATCAGGGTGCTGTGTTGTCAAAAAACTAACCTATGATGATACCTGGAAAGTCTTTTTTTATCTTCTCAACAACAGAAATTATTCACATCTTATGAAGGATAAACCAACATTCAGAGGGGTTAAATTCAGTCACATAGTAAAAAGCAGGGTTGGACTTTAGTTTCTATTTCCCACTCTAAAGTCAACATTCTTTCCACTATTCAATGCTTCCGATTCTCCTGCTCAATGGGAATCAGAGACCCCACATTTTTCAGAGGAAAGAAAAGCACTTTACTTAAAGCTTCAATTTATGCAAATGCAAGTATATAGTTCTTAATTCTCATGTTCTCACTTATCAGATTATTACAATGTACATCAAGCTAGAAAGAGGTACTAAGACAGTCACAGAGTCAATATTTTAATGAACAGCTTTATGCCCTTACCCTGGCTTTAATATACATAAAAATCTTCCTCAAATGGTCTAGAAATTCTTCCTATCTTGATCTTGCCAGTCTACAGGTAAGAAGCAGCATCCTCTGTGCAAAGCTTGATGTCATTAACATCACCATAGCAACACATCCCTGCAATGTGGAGACGCAAATTTTTTCCTGAATATTAATCAGCTGCAGTGACAATTTATTTACTATCTCTGGCAAGTAGTGCAGATCCACCTAAGACCACTAACAAACTTCTAGTGCTTGTTTCCACTAAATAAGACCATACGATTTTATTAAGAAAATAATTTTTCCCAAACCAAAATCTGAAACCTTCTATTCCTAGAGCATATCATGGGATGTACACATTTATCAAGTGTACTGTAAACTTTTTTTAACTGCATTCAGGTTATATTTCCACATATTGGTTCCCAGATAACTTTTTTTTTTAACTGACTCCTTTAAAGGCTACTGGTTGCTGAAAGATTTATGCTTAATAAAAATGTCTTGAGGGGGGACCTTGAAGATGGCGGAAGAGTAAGACGCGGAGATCGCCTTCCTCCCCACGGATACACCAGAAATACATCCACACGTGGAACAACTCCTACAGAACTCCTACTGAAGGCTGGCAGAAGACCTCAGACCTCCCAAAAGGCAAGAAACTCCCCACGTAACTGGGTAGGGCAAAAGAAAAAACAGAGACAAAAGAATAAGGACGGCACCTGCACCAGTGGGAGGGAGCTGTGAAGGAGGAAAAGTTTCCACACACTAGGAAGCCCCTCCGCGGGCGGAGACTGCGGGAGGCGGAGGGGGGAGTTTCGGGACCGCGGAGTAGTGCACAGCGACGGGTGCGGAGGGAAAAGCAGGGAGATTCCTGCACAGACGATCGGTGCCGACCGGCACTCACCAACCCGAGAGGCTTGCTGCTCACCCACCGGGGCGGGCGGGGCTGCGAGCTGAGGCTCGGGTTTTGGTTTTGGACGGAGCTCAGGGAGAGGACTGGGGTTGGCGGCTTGAACATAGCCTGAAGGGGTTAGTGCACCACGACTAGCCCGGAGGGAGTTCGGGGAAAAGCCTGCACCGGCCGAAGAGGCAAGAGACTTTTTCTTCCCTCTTTGTCTCCCGGTGCGCGAGGAGAGGGGTTTAAGAGCGCTGCTTAAAGGAACTCCAGAGACGGGCGCGAGCCGCGGCTAAAAGCGCGAACCCCAGAGACGGGCGCGAGCCGCGGCTGAGGGCGCGAGCCCCCGAGACGGGCGCGAGCCGCGGCTGAAAGCGCAAACCCCAGAGACGGGCGGGAGACGCTAAGGCTGCTGCTGCCGCCACCAAGGGGCCTGTGTGCGAGCACAGGTCACTCTCCACACCCCTCTTCCGCGGAGCCTGTGCAGCCCGCCACTGCCAGGTTCCCGGGATCCAGGGACAACTTCCCCGGGACAGCGCACGGCGGGCCTCAGGCTGGTGCAACGTCACGCCGGCCTCTGCCGCAACGTCACGCTGCCTCTGCCGCCGCAGGCCGGCCCCGCACGCAGTGCCCCTCCTTCCCCCATCCCCCAACCCCCGGCCTGAGTGAGCCGGAGGCCCCGAATCAGCGGCTCCTTTAACCCCGTCCTGTCTGAGCGAAAAAACAGACGCCCTCCAGCGACCTACACGCAGAGGCAGGGCCAAATCCAAAGCTGAGCTCCTGTGAGCTGTGAAAACAAAGAAGAGAAAGGGAAATCTCTCCCAGCAGCCACAGAAGCAGCGGATTAAAGCTCCACAATCAACTTGATATACCCTGCATCTGTGGAATACCTGAATAGACAAGGAATGATCCCAAATTGAAGAGGTGGAATTTAGGAGCGAGATCTATGATTTTTTTCCCTTTTCCTCTTTTTGTGAATGTGTACGTGTATGCTTCTGTGTGAGATCTTGTCTGTATACTCTAGCTTCCACCATTTGTCCTAGGGCTCTATCCGTCCATGACTTTTTTTTTTAAAATTCTTTTTCTTAATAATTAAGTTTAATTGTAATAACTTTATTATACTTTACCTTCGTTCTTTCTTTCTTTCCTTCCTTCCCTCCCTCCTTTAGACAACGAATCACCCCAAATTGAGGAGGTGGTCTCAGGGAGCAGGATTTATGATTTTTCCCCCTTTACCTCTTTTTGTGAAGGTGTATGTGTACGCTTCTGTGTAAGATTTTCTCTGTATAGCTTTGCTTCCAACATTTGTCCTAAGGTTCTATCCGTCCCTTTTTTTTTTTCTAAATATTTTTTAATTCAATAACCATATTATACTTTATTTTATTTTTACTGTATCATCTTTCTTTCTGTCTTTTTTTCCTTCTTTCCCTCCTTCCTTCCTTCCTCCCTCCCTCCCTCCCTCCCTCCTTTCTTTCCTTCTTTGCTTCTTTCTTCCTTCCTTCCTTTCCTCCTTTCCTTCTTTCTTTCCTCATACTTCTACTAATTCTCTCTACTTTTTTTCCCTTTTATTCTGAGCCGTGTGGATGAAAGGCTCTTGGTGCTCCAGCCAGGAGTCAGGGCTCTGCCTCTGAGGTAGGAGAGCCAACTTCAGGTCACTGGTCAACAAGAGACCTCCCAGCTCCACATAATATTAAACAGCGGAAATCTCCCAGAGACCTCCATCTTAACACCAGCACCCAGCTTCACTCAACGGCCAGCAAGCCACAGTGCTGGACAACCTATGCCAAACAACTAGCAAAACAGGAACACAACCCCACCCATTAGCAGAGAGGCTGCCTAAAATCATAATAAGGCCACAGACACCCCAAAACACACCACCAGACGTGAACCTGCCCACTAGAGAGACAAGATCCAGCCTCATCCAGCACAACACAGGCACTAGTCCCCTCCACCAGGAAGCCTACACAACCCACTGAAACAACCTTAGCCACTGGAGACAGACATCAAAAACAACGGGAACTACGAACCTGCAGCCTGCAAAAAGGAGACCCCAAACACAGTAAGATAAGCAAAATGAGAAGACAGAAAAACACACAGCAGATGAAGGAGCAAGATAAAAACCCACCAGACCTAACAAATGAAGAGGAAATAGGCAATCTACCTGAAAAAGAATTCAGAATAATGAAAGTAAGGATGATCCGAAATCTTGGAAGTAGAATGGACAAAATGCAAGAAACAGTTAACAAGGACCTACAAGAACTAAAGATGAAACAAGCAACGATGAACAATGCAATAAATGAAATTAAAATCACTCTAGATAGGATCAATAGCAGAATAACTGAGGCAGAAGAACGGATAAGTGACCTGGAAGATAAAGTAGTGGAAATAACTACTGCAGAGCAGAATAAAGAAAAAAGAATGAAAAGAACTGAGGACAGTCTCAGAGACCTCTGGGACAACATGAAACGCACCAACATTCGAATTATAGGGGTTCCAGAAGAAGAAGAAAGAAAGAAAGGGACTGAGAAAATATTTGAAGAGATTATAGTTGAAAACTTCCCTAATATGGGAAAGGAAATAGTTAATCAAGTCCAGGAAGCACAGAGGGTCCCATACAGGATAAATACAAGGAGAAACACGCCAAGACACATATTAATCAAACTGTCAAAAATTAAATACAAAGAAAGCATATTAAAAGCAGCAAGGGAAAAACAACAAATAACACACAAGGGAATCCCCATAAGGTTAACAGCTGATCTCTCAGCAGAAACCCTACAAGCCAGAAGGGAGTGGCAGGACATACTGAAAGTGCTGAAGGAGAATAGCCTGCAACCAAGACTACTCTACCCAGCAAGGATCTCATTCACATTTGATGGAGAAATTAAAACCTTTACAGGCAAGCAAAAGCTGAGAGAGTTCAGCACCACCAAACCAGCTTTACAACAAATGCTAAAGGAACTTCTCTAGACACGAAACACAAGAGAAGGAAATGACCTATAGTAGCGAACCCAAAACAATATATAAAATGGAAATAGGAACATACATATCGATAATTACCTTAAATGTAAATGGACTAAATGCTCCCACCAAAAGACACAGATTGGCTGAATGGATACAAAAACAAGACCCTTATATATGCTGTCTACAAGAGACCCACTTCAGAACTAGAGACACATACAGACTGAAAGTAAGGGGATGGAAAAAGATATTCCATGCAAATGGAAACCAAAAGAAAGCTGGAGTAGCAATTCTCATATCAGACAAAATAGACTTTAAAATAAGGACTATTAAAAGGGACAAAGAAGGACACTACATAATGATCAAGGGATCGATCCAAGAAGAAGATATAACAATTGTAAATATTTATGCACCCAACATAGGAGCACCTCAATACATAAGGCAAATACTAACAACCATAAAAGGGGAGATCAACAGTAACACATTCATAGTAGGGGACTTTAACACCCCACTTTCACCCATGGACAGATCATCCAAAATGAAAATAAATAAGGAAACACAAGCTTTAAATGATACATTAAACAAGATGGACTTAATTGATATTTATAGGACACTCCATCCAAAAACAACAGAATACACATTTTTCTCAAGTGCTCATGGAACATTCTCCAGGATAGATCATATCTTGGGTCACAAATCAAGCCTTGGTAAATTTAAGAAAACTGAAATTGTATCAAGTATCTTTTCCGACCACAACGCCATGAGACTAGATATCAATTACAGGAAAAGATCTGTAAAAAATACAAACACATGGAGGCTAAACAATACACTACTTAATAATGAAGTGATCACTGAAGAAATCAAAGAGGAAATAAAAAAATACCTAGAAACAAATGACAATGGAGACACAACGACCCAAAACCTATGGGATGCAGCAAAAGCAGTTCTAAGGGGGAAGTTTATAGCAATACAAGCCCACCTTAAGAAGCAGGAAACATCTCGAATAAACAACCTAACCTTGCACCTCAAGCAATTAGAGAAAGAAGAACAAAAAAACCCCAAAGCTAGCAGAAGGAAAGAAATCATAAAAATCAGATCAGAAATAAATGAAAAAGAAATGAAGGAAACAATAGCAAAGATCAATAAAACTAAAAGCTGGTTCTTTGAGAAGATAAACAAAATAGATAAACCACTAGCCAGACTCATCAAGAAAAAAAGGGAGAAGACTCAAATCAATAGAATTAGAAATGAAAAAGGAGAAGTAACAACTGACACTGCAGAAATAAAAAAAATCATGAGAGATTACTACAAGCAACTCTATGCCAATAAAATGGACAATCTGGAAGAAATGGACAAATTCTTAGAAATGCACAACCTGCCAAGACTGAATCAGGAAGAAATAGAAAATATGAACAGACCAATCACAAGCACTGAAATTGAAACTGTGATTAAAAATCTTCCAACAAACAAAAGCCCAGGACCAGATGGCTTCACAGGTGAATTCTATCAAACGTTTAGAGAAGAGCTAACACCTATCCTTCTCAAACTCTTCCAAAATATAGCAGAGGGAGGAACACTCCCAAATTCCTTCTACGAAGCCACCATCACCTTGATACCAAAACCAGACAAGGATGTCACAAAGAAAGAAAACTACAGGCCAATATCACTGATGAACATAGATGCAAAAATCCTCAACAAAATACTAGCAAACAGAATCCAACAGCACATTAAAAGGATCATACACCATGATCAAGTGGGGTTTATTCCAGGAATGCAAGGATTCTTCAATATACGCAAATCTATCAATGTGATAAACCATATTAACAAATTGAAGGAGAAAAACCATATGATCATCTCAATAGATGCAGAGAAAGCTTTCGACAAAATTCAACACCCATTTATGATAAAAACCCTCCAGAAAGTAGGCATAGAGGGAACTTTCCTAAACATAATAAAAGCCATATATGACAAGCCCACAGCAAACATCATCCTCAATGGTGAAAAACTGAAAGCATTTCCAGTAAAATCAGGAACAAGACAAGGTTGCCCACTCTCACCACTCTTATTCAACATAGTTTTGGAAGTTTTAGCCACAGCAATCAGAGAAGAAAAGGAAATAAAAGGAATCCAAATCGGAAAAGAAGAAGTAAAGCTGTCACTGTTTGCAGATGACATGATACTATACATAGAGAATCCTAAAGATGCTACCAGAAAACTACTAGAGCTAATCAATGAATTTGGTAAAGTAGCAGGATACAAAATTAATGCACAGAAATCTCTGGCATTCCTATATACTAATGATGAAAAATCTGAAAGTGAAATCAAGAAAACACTCCCATTTACCATTGCAACAAAAAGAATAAAATATCTAGGAATAAACCTACCTAAGGATACGAAAGACCTGTATGCAGAAAATTATAAGACACTGATGAAAGAAATTAAAGATGATACAAATAGATGGAGAGATATACCATGTTCTTGGATGGGAAGAATCAACATTGTGAAAATGACTCTACTACCCAAAGCAATCTACAGATTCAATGCAATCCCTATCAAACTACCACTGGCATTTTTCACAGAACTAGAACAAAAAATTTCGCAATTTGTATGGAAACACAAAAGACCCCGAATAGCCAAAGCAATCTTGAGAACGAAAAAAGGAGCTGGAGGAATAAGGCTCCCTGACTTCAGACTATATTACAAAGCAACAGTAATCAAGACAGTATGGTACTGGCACAAAAACAGAAAGATAGATCAGTGGAACAGGATAGAAAGCCCAGAGATAAACCCACGCACATATGGACACCTTATCTTTGATAAAGGAGGCAGGAATGTACAGTGGAGAAAGGACAGCCTCTTCAATAAATGGTGCTGGGAAAACTGGACAGGTACATGTAAAAGTATGAGATTAGATCACTCCCTAACACCATACACAAAAATAAGCTCAAAATGGATTAAAGACCTAAATGTAAGGCCAGAAACTATCAAACTCTTAGAAGAAAACATAGGAAGAACACTCTATGACATAAATCACAGCAAGATCCTTTCTGACCCACCTCCTAGAGTAATGGAAATAAAAACAAAAATAAACAAATGGGACCTAATGAAACTTCAAAGCTTTTGCACAGCAAAGGAAACCATAACCAAGACCAAAAGACAACCCTCAGAATGGGAGAAAACATTTGCAAATGAAGCAACTGACAAAGGATTAATCTCCAAAATTTACAAGCAGCTCATGCAGCTCAATAACAAAAAAACAAACAACCCCATCCAAAAATGGGCAGAAGACCTAAATAGACATTTCTCCAAAGAAGATATACAGAATGCCAACAAACACATGAAAGAATGCTCAACATCATTAATCATTAGAGAAATGCAAATCAAAACTACAATGAGATATCATCTCACACCAGTCAGAATGGCCATCATCAAAAAATCAAGAAACAATAAATGCTGGAGAGGGTGTGGAGAAAAGGGGACACTCTTGCACTGCTGGTGGGAATGTGAATTGGTTCAGCCACTGTGGAGAACAGTATGGAGGTTCCTTAAAAAACTACAAATAGAATTACCATATGACCCAGCAATCCCACTACTTGGCATATACCCTGAGAAAACCAAAATTCAAAGAGAGTCATGTACCAAAATGTTCATTGCAGCTCTATTTACAGTAGCCAGGACATGGAAACAACCTAAGCGCCCATCATCGGATGAATGGATAAAGAAGATGTGGCACATATACACAATGGAATATTACTCAGCCTTAAAAAGAAATGAAATTGAGCTATTTGTAATGAGATGGATAGACCTAGAATCTGTCATACAGAGTGAAGTAAGTCAGAAAGAAAAAGACAAATACCGTATGCTAACACATATATATGGAATTTAAGGGAAAAAAATGTCATGAAGAACCTAGGGGTAAGATAGGAATAAAGACGCAGACCTACTGGAGAACGGACTTAAGGATATGGGGAGGGGGAAGGGTGAGTTTTGACAGGGCGAGAGAGAGTCATGGACATATACACACTAACAAACGTAGTAAGGTAGATAGCTGGGGGGAAGCAGCCGCAAGGCACAGGGATATTAGCTCGGTGCTTTGTGACAGCCTGGAAGGGTGGGATGGGGAGAGTGGGAGGGAGGGAGACGCAAGAGGGAAGACATATGGGAACATATGTATATGTATAGCTGATTCACTTTGTTGTAAATCAGAAACTAACACACCATTGTAAAGCAATTATACCCCAATAAAGATGTTTAAAAAAAAAAAAAAAAAAAAGTACAGGTTTTTAATTGTTAAATTTTCCTGAAAGAGATACTGACTTTTAAGTAAGAAAAATTAAATAAGATATCATGGTATCAACTGAAAATAACTAGAAGCCCTTTTATAAAGAAATCTGTAGAGAAAGGAGTACATTGAAATCTGTATATGAGGTATACTCAAAGAATCAGTGACTGTAAGTTCCATTTTACAGAATACCCAGTTTGGATAAGGATCTAAGGAGGGCAATATTTTGGGTAAGTTCAGGTAATACAGCCAAAATGCTATTATGCACAGGTACTGTCCATGAGGTAGTCTGTGTCTCCATAGCATGCTTTGCATGATCTTAAGGAGAAGATCAAAGTTTTAAGTTTACTTCTTATCAACATTACTTCATAAAGAAAAACATACATATATTGGAAACAAGACAGAAGTTTTAAAAATTCTTTTTTTTTTTTTTTTTTTTTGCGATACGCGGGCCTCCCACTGCCGTGGCCTCCCCCACCGCGGAGCACAAGCTCCGGACGCGCAGGCCCAGCGGCCACGGCCCACGGGCCCAGCCGCTGCCACGGCACGCGGGATCCCCCCGGACCGGGGCACGAACCCATGCCCCCCGCATCGGCAGGCGGACCCCCAACCACTGCGCCACCAAGGAAGCCCTAAAAATTCTTAAATATTTATTCAGAGTTGGAAAAGATAACATCTCATGAACAGTTGCTGGAAGATGATTGAGTATGGTAAAGCCATACTTATTATTTTACTTGAAGAAAAGCCTCCTGCTAATTGTTACCCAGCCACTTATCCACTATTTTATATATTTTCATGATTCATCTATTAGATTTAAATTAACAGGACTATAGTATAGATTCTCCTATAAATAGTATACCCTTTATAAGTACATACTGTACTTAATGACTAATAATTTATCTTTTTTTGCTGTTAATTTCTACAAAGTTGATTAAATTGCATTCTTAGTATCCACTTAATTACGGGTGTAGAATAAAATGCTCCCAAATTACATGTTTTGAACTGTAGAAAATCAACTTTGGTCAATTAGGATGGATTCCTCCCTCTCAGATGTTGATAGAATATGCTTGTTCCTTCAAACGCATAATGATAAATTAATACTTTTAATCATGAAATGAAATTACAAATGTAACCATACATGATAATTCTAAAGGTTTCTTCTCACCATCACACTTATTAAGGCATATCTGAACAACCTGTTGAAATCTGGCTATGCAAAAAAAAAATCCTAATGTGCACATTAGGTATGGAACTAATGCTGAACATTGACCCCTGTCTTATTCTAGCTATAAAAAATGTTTATCTACAGAAATATGATCTAATTGGAGAAAAAAGTCCTATGCATCTCACTAAGGGATGATTTTAAAAAATATTTTGCTTGTTACATTTAACAATTAGTTGAATATATTCAGTAGAATT
Organism: Phocoena sinus; assembly: GCF_008692025.1. NCBI lineage: Eukaryota > Metazoa > Chordata > Mammalia > Artiodactyla > Phocoenidae > Phocoena > Phocoena sinus. The sequence continues at coordinate 80,799,197 of NC_045764.1, forward strand.
ATGTAATCTTTTTGTTTTAAAATACTGATATTTTTAAATGAAAGGAATTTTTCTGCAAAATTTACTCTTAGTTGTCCATTTTAAAATATCTAGGGGCATTTGAACAAAGAGTATGAAGAACATTCCAATAAAGATTTTTAATTTAATTTTAAGTGCAATGGAAAATTCATAAAGGTTTATCATGAGATTATCAAAGTAATAAGATTCACATTCTTAAAAGATTATGGTGGTTGATATACGGGGGAAGAGGTTAAAGAGTGAAAGCAAAGGGACTGGTTGAAAGGCAGTATCTCATCCTTTCCTGAGCAAAGATGGTGATATGGACCGGGTTGGTGACTATAAGAATTGAGAGAGGAACTGGATATAAAATATATTTTAGAAGTAAAACCAACAGAAATTGCTAATGGGTTTGATGTGATGTGTCAATGAAATGAGTCCTAGGGTTCTATTTTCTTTTGTGTTTTGATTGGACAATTGAATGCACAATGGTCTTGTTAAATTAAGAAGCCTGGAAAGAGGGTAGAACTGGGTGACATCAAGAATTCTATTTCTACATATTGTGAGTTGCTCATCAGCTGTTTAGCTGAGCTTTCAAGGAAGCTATTGGATATAAAATGTGGAACTGCTAGAGATCAGAGCTGAGGATATAAATTTAGATTCACCAATATCAGATGGTATTAAATCCATGGAATTAGAAGAAACCATCTATGGAGTGACAGTGAATAAAGAGAGAACTTTTAACTCCATCAAGATGCTCTCCTTCATGTAGGAGTCAGGCAGAGGAGGAAGAGTGTGTAAGGCGACCAAGCAGTGGTAGCCAGTGAAGAAGGAGGAAAAGCAGGAGAGAACGGCATCACAGGAGGCAAGCGAAGAAAGCCTTTCCAGACACGTGCACTAACGTGACTATCTGAACCATACCTCCTCTTGGCCCATACCTGAAATGAGCCCATACCTGAAATATAGCAAAAGAGTTTTAAATAAAACCTATAACAGAATAACTTTGTAAAGGGAGAATAAAAAGATAACTAATTTGGGTAATTGTGAAAGGGGCATTCTATCCCTTTATTAACCTGGTATTTATTAACCAGAGGTTAACTTAGGGCTTGTAAACCTGAGACCCAGGAAGAGGAAGTTGAGAAAGCTGTTTCCAGATCTCTCAGCACGCCAGGATCCTGAAGAAGAGAATCTTCTTCACTTGCAGAGGGGTCGTCACTTCAGGTTATGGCTTGGCCAACAAGTGCCAAGTTGAACATTCAGAAACTTGAGAAAAAGGCAAACTGAGGGGGAAAAAAGGCAGGGCTCTGAGATGGGAGTAGAGAGTGGTACTCCCTCTCTCTTCACCGTCCCCACCCCACTCAATTACCGTAAACATCTGCATGAAGTAACCAGACTGTAGACCCTGTTAAGGACAAATAGAAATTAAAAATAAGAGGCTTGGGCTTCCCTGGTGGTACAGTGGTTAAGAATCCGCCTGCCAATGCAGAGGACACGGGTTCGAGCCCTGGTCCGGGAAGATCCCACATGCCGCAGAGCAACTAAGCCCGTGTGCCACGACTACTGAGCATGCGCTCTAGAGCCCATGTGCCACAACTACTGAACCTATGTGCCACAACTACTGAAGCCTGCACACCTAGAGCCCGTGAGCCACAACAAGAGGAGCCACTGCAATGAGAAGCCCACAACTAGAGAAAGGACTTTCATGAACTATGAAACCAGGACTTTCATAGTTATTCTTATAGGTTTAGGTTTTTCATATGAACCTCAGAATTAATTTGTCTTGCTCCAGAAATACTTGCAGTATTTCAATTGGGATAGCATTAAAAGTATGTGTTGACATCTACATGTCACTGATACATCCTATCCAAAAAGAAGGGATGTCTTTTAATTTGATAATGTGTATTGCTGTGTCTTTCAAGACTGTTGTAAAGTTTCCCTCATATGCATTTTGTGTATTGTTGTTTTTCTATTGTTATTCTAAAAAAATTTATCTTTTTTAAATAAATCTGTCAGAAATAACCCTACGTTAAATATCAAAAAACATTTATAACATTTCTCTTGGTGGTAAAATAATTTTACTTCAGTAAAATAACTGTAATATTTTCCCAGGCAGATGGATAAAGAGAGAAGGCAAAACAGACCATCTTTCTACAAAGTTAGCTCACTTATTTTCTAAGTGTCTTTTTAGATAATTTCTGTGTCAGATTGACACCTAGTGGCCCACTCTGGTATAGTAATTGAAAGAGAGAGGTAATCAATTCTATTAGAGAATTAGGGACTCCATAGTTAACTTTGCACATGTTTGAATGTTAAATCATTTTATATGTAATTAAGTTACATAGTCTCTGGTAAGAACAATTACCTCAATTAATGGATATCAATATAAGAAGCGTTGCTCTAAACAATACAAGTTTTCCCTCTGATATAAAGGTTTATAAATTTTCACCATTTCAGATATTTTGCTAAATCACAATAAATCAAAGTCATTTTACTTTAGTTCCCTGCCCCACCGTATGTAGCTGGCAAATATTTCAGAAAGAAAAGTGAATATATATAGCTCTGGTTTTGGAGGCAGACAAACTTGAAGTTCCTGCTCCATCACTGTGTTCTCAGCAAGTTACTTAAACTTTCTGACTCTTTGTTGGATTGAGTTTTCTATCAATCTTAAGCAAATCTCAAAAAACTCAAGAGAATTTAACCAACATGTAAATCACACATCTGAATTACCTGATAGAGCAGATGCTATAGAAATTGTGTTTCTCTATCCATATTTACCTCCTTTTTTCTTAATGAATGAACTGTAATAAACAAATGAATTACTTGTTATCTTTGGTAACATTTGCCTTGAAAAGCTACAAAATTCATGTAAAAAAATTAAATATCAAAGTACAAATTTTGGAAGGTGGTGAAAACCTCTGTTGAGGAAGCCAGTCCTGTTTCTCATTATACAAGATACACATAAATCCATACACACATACTTGTTAAAGCTTACAACAGATGAATCCTCAAGAGAAGAGGAAATTGGAGCATAATGAAAGGTTAATTTTTGGCCATGGTAAATATTGTCAATAAGAACAGAGTCTAATAAATGCAAAGTAACTATTGTTCTATTTGTGAGATGTCCTAGTATTGCGATTTGATTGTGAAATTCTGTCTATAGTTGTTAAACAAAAAAGTGTTAAAGTCTTATTCTGACACTTGTTAGAATAGTAAGGAAGACTTCATTCAGGACTATTGCAAGAGCTGTCAAGACTATCACAACAGGGGAGAGAGACTGGGCTCAACTCCAAATATACCCAAGAGAACTGGAAATTTATAGCCAAGGAGCAGAGTGAGGGGGTCAGTGCATGGAAAATTAACCAAGAGACATCAAGTGTAAAGGAACTTGCAAAACCAACTTAACAGGATTCTTGCTGAAGGCAAGTTAGGGTGATCAGATATCAAGGGTGGGGAATTCTTGCTAAACTGAGTTAGCAGGATTCTTGCTATAGCTGGACTAAATAGGCCAAAGACAAGCCCCAAGGACAAGGCCTAGTTTACTCCTCTAGTCAGACTAGAGGAGTGTGACTAAACTTTGATCAAGGAGAGAGTCTGTCTCAATCAATGACTATCACCATGGATGTCTGAAGGGATGCTGCTCTAGAATTATGAGGACTCTTACATGATCCAGAATATGACCATATATTTTAGGCTTATTTGTGAATGACTGTATTTTAATTTAAAAAGTACTTTTTAAAAAGGAATATCTTAACTCTAGGAGAGAGAAAAATTCACAATGTTATGAGGAAAAGTGCCTTAAGCAGGAACGTGGACAAACATAAAGTCCTGAGTTTTGTCTCCAATCCTGCCTGCCTCGGCCCCTATATTAAGACATAAAATGTCAACAGTTTATATATCCACTACCAAAAATAAACTACTTATAAAAGAAAGACTAACTCTTCTTTTCTTTGGATCCTAAGATGTCAGGGTGACACCTGGTGGACAGACAGTCCTAATACGTCCAGCAAGATAGTAAAAATTCCTACCTAACTCTCACTTCTTTAAAAGTTGTGAAAGAGTTAAAAATTTTAAAAAGAGGTTGTGCCTCAACTGGGAAGAAAACACAATGCTTAACCCCAAACACAAACTGTTCATAGTGCATCCTCATAATTGAATGACTGGATCTAGAGATACCACACATACTGTCAATGCCCATTTCTAAGAAGCAACATGGCTCTGAATGAAAAATATATGCACTTCGTCTTGACAAAGGGCAGTTTTTAAAAGGGGGTACAATCATGATTCTCATATAGGTATAAAATGATACTGTATCAAAGATTTTACTTAACACAATTTTTAAAAATTTTAATATTGAGGTATACTTGATGTACAATGCTAAATACATACGTTTCAGGTGTACAACATAGTGATTCACAATTTTTAAAGGTTATACTCCATTATAGTTACTATAAAATATTGGCTCTATTCCCTGGGCTGTACCATATATCCTTGTAACTTATTTATTTTACATGTAGTAATTCCCTACCCCTATCTTGCCCCTCCCCTCTTCCCGGTCCCCAGTGGTAACCACTAGTTTGTTTTCTTTAACTGTGAGTCTGTTTCTGTTTTGTTATATTCATTCCTTTGTTCTACTTTTTAGATTCCACATATAAGTTCTAACATACAGTACTTGTCTTTCTCTGTCTGACTTATTTCACTTAGCATAATACCCCCCAAGTGCATCCATGTTGTTACAAATGGCAAAATTGCATTCTTTTTTTATGGCTGAAGAGTATTCCAATTAATGTGGGAACGAGTATGTTTTCATAACCTGTTCAAGGAAGAATTCAAAGAACACATGTATAAAATCAGATAAGGAATGCTGAAACGCAATGGAGCAATAATCAATTACATTCCACCAGACACAACCAATTTGCAGTTCTATGGACAAAATCATTTGTATTATCATTAATTTTCTAAAACTAATTGACTTGTAAAGTTGCCAAAAATGTTGAAAGGCAGAGATAACCTGCCCATTTCCAAATATTTCATTGTCTTTCATTAATTTTTCTGACACTCTTCAATCAGTCAATAATTACTTATTAAACACCTACTATACACAAACTAACTGATGGGAAAAGGAAAGGATATTACATACACTTAAGGAACTTAAAATATATTTGATACAATGACGGTAGTGCCTAAAACAGATCTTTTGTAATTTCAACAGATTCTTTGTAATTCCTGTCTTCCTTATTTCCTTCCATAAATATTTATGGGGCGCCTACTATTGACATATGCTAAACACTTTCTAGGGACTTGGTATTCCATGTGAAAGACAGACATGTTTGTTTTCTCCTACGGTGTTTTCTTTCTAGTAGGGGAATGTAGACATCTAACAGGTAATACAAAAATCCAGATTAGTATTTCTTTTAACACCTTGACATTACAATTCCTCAAATTTTTCAAAACCAATGACCTTTTCTTTTATGTCACTGAAGTTCTCCACCTGCAGTATACTCCAAAGTAGTATAACATGCAGGTTCTGGTGTTAGTTTGAATGCATTCAAATTTTGCCTCCACCTTTGGCAGGCCCGATAAATTTAAGCAAGTTACTTAACCACACTCTGCCCTTGCCTCAGCTTTCTTTTCTGTTTAATGGTTATGGTAGTAGCTACCTCATAGCATTGTGGTGAGGACTAAAGGGATATTACAAAGTATCTTATGGCAAGGGTGTCTGATACCTAGTCAGTGCTCAATACAGGCTAGCTATTGTTACTCACTGTATCAGTAATAAAAGTACTATTGTTATTAGTATTATTATAACCTTGAATGTCATCACCTCTTGGATACGCTTCAGTCTTGCAATTCCTTTCTCTTTTTATCTTGATTCAGTCTCAGAGAACATGTGAACATGTACTGTTCATTCACTTTTTCAATGAATATTTATTAAATACTTTTCATATGCACATTGTAATCGGCATTGTGGATCTAAAGATAAGGAAGATACTCAAATGCACGAAAATAAAATTCATGATTAGTTTGTGAAACTGCCAACAGTTAAAAGTGACTAGTGCATAAGGCGCAAGTTGAGAAGGCTGAATGAAAGGTTCAGGATGATTGAAGTCAGCTCATGAAAACATCTTCCAAATCAACACTGGAGATGGGATACTTTTCCAGAGAAAATGGGGAGCCATTGAGATTTTTAAGCAGAGTGACATAATCTAATTTGTACCACAGAAAATCAGTCTGGCACTCATTGGAACTTGGAGAAAGAAGACCAGATCCAGGTTAAGAAGCTGGCCCAGTAGTGCGGGTGAGAACTGAAGTCAGCAGTGGCATGGGGAGGAGAGAGGAGGAGACAAATCTGAGCAGCGTTGGGAAGATGGATATCTCCAAGCCTCACCAGCCTGTGAGGGCAGATTGAGTCACACCCACTCATATTCTAATCTTGCTAGCTCCAAGCCTCCCCTACTCAACAGGACTTCCCTTTCTCTGTATAATCTCTCCAAAATATTTCTGCACACGCTTTTCTGTGTCTTCAGATTCCAGTCTGGGGCAGAGCCTCAGTCCCGCACCCACACCCGAGCTGGAGGGGAGGTAGGGAAACCAGCATTTCTACCTCTACGGTGAAGGAGGTTCACAAATTAGGCAGCTAAAAGGAATGAAATATGTTTACAGCAGTGATGTTTTTCTTCTTCTTTATGCTTTTCCATATAGCCTACATTTTTTTTTACAATGAATAGTATTACATAATAAAAATTTGTTTAAATAAACTTTTTCCACTGGAGTTTCTTTTTCAGGTCTTTTAACCATGAATCTCTGGTATCACTTCACCCTCTAATGGAGACAAAGAGGAAACACACAGGTGGATGACACTATTGTCTTTTGATCTTTCTGGAGTACACTGTTAAATGTAATACCACTTCACTTCATAGATGAGTAAACTAGGGCTGAGAGATAAGAAACATGATACACCAAAGCCATGTGTAAAATTAATCAGGATATCTTTATATAGTCTTCTCTTTTAGTTACTCCCATAGACTATAAAGAGCAGCATTATGGCGTGATTTGAGGGACATTCAGAATCCCTGCATCAACCCTTGGCTTTTTGGTAGTAGAAGAATGAGCTAAATAGTAAGCTGGGTTCGGCGTTTAGACTATTAGCTGGCTGTGTGAACTTTGGCAAATAACTTAACCTCTCTTTACTTCAGTAGTTTTTCTGTTGGCAAAAGGGAGTAATAATAGCAGTTCCCATAGAGGCTGTTTCTAAGGAATGAATGAGTTAGCATCCACAAAGAACTTAGAAAAGTTCATGGCACTTCATAAGCACTAAATGAATATTTATGGAATAAAATGAGCAAGAAATAGGGCAGAGTTCTCATTTTAAACTGGGCCAAACTTTGCTGACCCTTCAAAAAGAGTTCAGCTGATAATGGTAAAATAGCTTGAATAGACCAAACTACCCACAGATTAAAGTTTTAAAATTTGAACAGAATTATTTAAGAAGAAAACCCTTCTGGAGACACTGGAGAACAACCAAAAGCAGGAAGAAACTGGAAGGACATCTACTCTGGAAAAACAGGAATTGCACCTGGTGAGACTGAGGAATCTGGGGCTTCTTGCCTGAGGACAACCCCAATCCGCACAGCAGCTCTGGCCAGCAGAAAGCCAATGCCTTAGTGCTCTGAAGCATAAGAGGCCAGTGTTCAGGGTTTGCAGAGCAAAGAGAAAACTACAGAGAAGAGCTCAGAAGAGAAGAGCCACATAGGGCATGAGTCCTATGCAACCAATATTGCCCTGAAATTTGGCTGACCACTAAACTAATATTCACAGGGGAGATTACAGAGGAACTAGGTGGAAAAAAGAAAAAGCTGGAAACTACAGATCTGAAGGAAAAGTCAGCTACTGACTGACTGCAGAGGGACAGAGTATAGAGTTTGAGTTCAGCCAAGTTAACGTCCTGACTAAAAGTCAGTCTTCCATGTGTCTACTATGTATTATTTATAATGTCAGGTACCCAGTAGAAACTCAGTAGACGTGCAAAGAAACAGAAACATGTGACCTATACTCAATAACAAAAGAGGTCAAAATAAATCCAAATTCACATGACCTAAATGGGCTGTGCAAGAGTGACTTTCTTCCAAAGAGTACAGTATGGAAAGGAGGAAGAAGGTGTAACTTTACAAACAGTACTTCAGCCAGGTGATTAGGGTCAGCATCAACACTCACAATTCATGCCAACAGTATGTACCTTTGATATGATATAATGAATATGGCACTTTACCTTTGTTATATTTCACCTCAAAAACCATAACTCCTGCCTAATCATCATGAAAATATCAGACAACTTTTAATTGAGGGGCATCCTATAACGTACCTGACCAGTACTCCTCAAAATTTTCAAAGATTATCAAAACACAAGTCTGAGAAACTGTTACAGCCAAGAGGAACAATTTTTACTTTTTTTTTTTTTTTATCTACATGTGCTACTTAAAAACAAACAACAACAACTGCTTATTTGGGTCATGTCAATATCACATATAAGTGATATCATATAATGTTTTTCTTTCTCTGTCTGACTTGCTTAACTATAATATTCTCTAGGTCCATCCATATTGCTGCAAATGGTAATATTTCATTCTTTTTTATGGCTGAGTAATATTCCATCTTCTTAAGCCAATTGTCTGTGGATGGACACTTGGGTTGTTTCCACGTCTTGGCTATTTGTAAATAGTTCTATGAACATTGGCATGCATGAATCTTTTGAAATTAGAGTTTTCATCTTTTCCAAATATATACCCAGGAGTGGGATTGCTGGATCATATGGTAGCTTTACTTTTAGTTTTTTAAGGAACCTCCACACTGTTTTCTATATTGGCTGCACCAATTTACATTCCCACAGTTTTGGTGATTATTAATACAGCTGCTAAAAACATGTACATGCAGGTTTTTGCATGAAAAAACATTTTCAGCTCAATTAGGTAAAAACCTAGGGCCTAGGATTAAAATTGCTGAATCTTGTGGTAAGACTCTTAAGCTTTATAGCAAACTGCCAAACTATTTCCAAAGTGACTGTGCCATTTTTGCACTGCCACCAACAATGAATGAGAGTTCTCCTTGATCCATATCCTCATCAACATTTGATGCTGTTAAGGTGTTGGATTTTAGTTATTCTAATAGGCGTGTGTGGTATCTCAATTTTCCTTTAACTTGCAATTCCCTAATGATACATATGCTGAACATCTTTTCATATGCTTATTTGCCATCTGTATATCTTCTTTGGTAAAGTATTCAGATCTTTTATCTTTTTTTTTTTTTTTTTTTTTTTTGCGGTACGCGGGCCTATCACTGTTGCGGCCTCTCCCGTTGCGGAGCAGAGGCTCCGGACGCGCAGGCTCAGCGTCCATGGCTCACAGGCCCAGCCGCTCCGCAGCATGTGGGATCTTCCCGGACCGGGGCACGAACCCACGTCCCCTTCATCGGTAGGCAGACTCTCAAACACTGCACCACCAGGGAAGCCCTTTTTGTCTATTTTTTAAAATGTATTTTATTTTTTAATGACTTTAGAGTAGTTTTTTTTAGAGTAGTTTTAGTTACATAACAAAATTGAAGGGAAAGTATAGTATAATGTCAATTACATGCAGTTAATTGATGGTGCTATTTAGTTCAACTATATCCTTACTGATTTCCTGCCTGTTAGATCTATCAATTACTAAAAAAGGGATGTTGAAGTTTTCAACCATAATTATGGATTTGTCTATATTTCCTCGGTGTTCTATCAGTTTTTGCCTTATATATTTTGATGCTCTGTTGTTAGATTCAAACATGTTAAGTATTGTTATATCTCCTTAGAGAATTGACTGATTTATCATTATGTAACGCCCTCTTAATTCCTGGTAAATTTCATTGTTCTTAAGTCTGCTTTTTCTGAAATCAACATAATACTCCATCTTTCCTTTGATTAGTGTTATCATGGTATGTCTTTTCACATCCTTTATTTGTAACCTATCTGTATCTTTATTTAATATGAGTTTCTTACAGACAACATATAGTTGGGCCTTGTGTTTTTATCTACCATGACAATCTCTGTCATTTAATTGGTGTACATAGATTATTCCCATTTAAAGTGACGACTGATGTAGTTGAATTAATATATACCATGTTTTTAACTGTTTTCTCTTCATTGCATTTGTTGTTTGCTCATTTTAAAAATCTTCTTTTTCTCCCTTCTCTGGTTTTAATTGAATATTTTACATGATTCCATTTTCTCTCCTTTCTTAGCAAATCAATTATATTTCTTTTTCTCCTTTTTTAGTTGTTGCCCTAGAGTTTGCAATATAACTTACAACTAATCTAAGTTTACTTTTCAAATAACACTATCTTATTTCACAGGTAGTACAGGTATCTTACAAGAGTATTCCCAATTCCTTCCTCTCTTCTCTTCTAACATTGCTGTCTTTCATTTTATTGATACTTATCCATATGCCTTCATCACAAAATATTGTTACAATTACTACTTGGATCAGTTGACTATTTGATCAATTAAGAATAAAAAAAAAGATTTTACTTTTATTTAGTCCTCTGATACTCTCTTTCTTTATGTAGATCTGAGTTTCTGACCTGTATACTTTTCCTTTCATCTGAAGAATTTCTTTAACAGCTCCTGCAGGGCAGGTCTACTGGTGATAAATTTCTGCAGTATTAATTTTTCTGAGAAAGTATTTCTCCTTCACTTTTGAAGGACGTTTGCTGAATACAGAATTTTAGGTTGGTTTTTTTTATCCAATCTATACTTTAAATATTTTACTCTACTCTCTTCTTTTTTGCATGGTTTCTGGCAAGAATTTCACTGTAATTCTTATTGTTTCTTTAATGGTAAGGTGTTTTGTCCTCTGACTTCTTTCAAAAACTTCTCTTTGTCTTTGACTTTATGCCATATGTTTTTTTGTTTTTTGGGTATTTTTTTAATCCTGCTTAGTGTTCTCTAAATTTCCTGGTTGTGTGGTGGTTTGTTTTCTGTCATTAATTTTGGAAAATTCTCAACCATTTTATGTTCCTTTCTCTCTTTTCCTTCTAGTATTCCAATTATTCATATGTTATATCTTTTGCAACTGTCTTATAGTTCTGATTTTTTTCTTTTAAATTAGTCTCCTTTCCTTTGAATTTCAGTTTGGGAAATTTTACTGATATATCTTCAAGCTCACTGATTTTTTTCCTTGGCCATGTCCAGTCTGATGAGCCCATAAAAGGTATTCTTCATTTCTGTTACAGTGATTTTGATTTCTAACATTCCCTTTTGATCTTTCCTTAGAGTTTCCGTATCTCTAACTTACATTACCCATCTTTTCTTTCATGTTGTCTTCTTTTTCCACTGGAGCTCTTCACATATTAATCAATTAATCATAGTTATTTGAAATTCTCTATATGATCATTCTAAAATCTGTGTCACATCTGAGCATGGTTCTGATGCTTGCTATGTTTCTTCAGACTATTTTTTTCTTGTTTTTTAAGCATGCCTTGAAATTTCTTATTGAAAGCAGGACATGATATAATGTATCAAGTAATGGGAATTGAAATAAACAGGCCTATAGTGTGAGGTTTTATGTTGCTCTAGCAAGGAGTTGGGCTGTGTTTAATGTCTGCTGTAGTGTAGCCATCAATGCCAAGGACTTTGGTTTCCTCTAGTGTCCTTGTTTCTATTTTTATTTTTCCTTCTCTTGTTTTTGGGTTTCAAAAATTGAGTCTGTATCTTGCACCTCTCAGTTGCAACCCACTGTTATTATACTGAAGCCCTGTTCATGCAGTGGTAAGGTGTGGGAGGGGGAAGTGTATTGTAAGCTTATAATTTTACAGTGGGCCTACAACCCTGGGTGTGACCTTCACAAAAGTTTCTTAGCCTTTTTTTTTCTCCTTTTAGGTGAGACAGAAAAGCTACAGGGACTATAGTTGGCTTATCACCCTGCCCCTGAGTCAGATAAGGTTCTGATAAAGGATTTTCCCTTGCTTAAATTAAGGATTTTCCCTTGCTTAATTTAAGGATTTTCCCTTGCCTTTGTCATGGAGTCTATTCTGTGGGTATTTCAGATGGTCACTTTTCCCTCTCCTGACCAAAATGGAATTTTTCTCAGATCTATACCTTGAAAACCTCTTAGGTTTCTGGAGAACCCCCCCACCCTCCCCCCCCCCGGCAAATGGGGAACCTCTAAGCCTAGGACTCTGGTAGTTTCTTACTCTCAAGCTAGTCAACACTCAGGCTCCAGGAATTCATCAATAAAATGGACAACCTGGAAGAAATGGACAAATTCTTAGAAAGGTATAACCTTCCAAGACTGAACCAGGAAGAAATAGAAAATATGAACAGACCAATCACAAGTAATGAAATTGAAACTGTAATTAAAAATCTTCCAACAAACCAAAGTCCAGGACCAGATGGCTTCACAGGTGAATTCTATCAAACATTAGAGAATAACTAACACCCATCCTTCTCAAACTCTTCCAAAAATTTGCAGAGGAAGGAACACTCCCAAACTCATTCTATGAGGCCACCATCACCCTGATACCAAAACCAGACAAAGATACTACAAAAAAGAAAATTACAGACCAATATCACTGATGAATATAGATGCAAAAATCCTCAACAAAATACTAGCAAACAGAATCCAACAGCACATTAAAAGGATCATACACCATGATCAAGTGGGATTTATCCAAGGGATGCAAGGATTCTTCAATATATGCAAATCAATCAATGTGATAAACCATATTAACAGATTGAAGGATAAAAACCATATGATCATCTCAATAGATGCAGAAAAAGCTTTTGACAAAATTCAACACCCATTTATGATAAAAACTCTCCAGAAAGTGGGCATAGAGGGAAACTACCTCAACATAATAAAGACCATATATGACAAACCCACAGCAAACATCATTCTCAATGGTGAAAAACTGAAAGCATTTCCTCTAAGATCAAGAATGAGACAAGGATGTCCACTCTCACCACTATTATTCAACATAGTTTTGGAAGTCCTAGCCACGGCAAATTAAAAAAAAAAAAAATCCCACAAGGACTCAGAGGCAAAAAATATACAAATCAATTTTCACTGCAAAGTAAAGGAGCTGTTACAGTGGGAAAAAAAAAGTGATTTCTGATTCTTGAATGGTTTGGCTTTAAGTAAAATATTGGCACCCATGCAATAAATCACAATGATATTTTCTGTTATTTTATATAGCCATTAAAAATGTTGGCATGGATCAAAAAAAATTGCCAATTAATTGCTTTTAATCTGTTTAAAGCTCTAGTTGTGTCTGCTCATGTAAGCTGATCTCAGCTGAGATTCTCTCTATTCACCCATCTCTCCAGATTTTGGAGCAGCAGTTGCCTTCTGACCTAGGTCTCTAATGAGTCATTTTTCAGCATTTTTTCTTGTTGTAAGAATTAGAGTGATGATTTCCTAGCCCTCTACGAGTCAAACTGAAACCCAAAGTCTCTTACATATCTTTTAATCTATAACTTTTCTCTCACTGTCTTTCTTCCCTCACAATTTATTTGTTAAAGAAATTGGATTCCCACATTCTAAACTTTGCTGATTGCCTCCCTATGAGGACTTTTCACACATTCTTCTGGCTCCCATATATATATATATTTTTTTTGCGGTACGCGGGCCTCTCACCGTTGTGTCCTCTCCCGTTGCGGAGCACAGGCTCCGGACGCGTAGGCTCAGCGGCCATGGCTCACGGGCCCAGCCGCTCCGCGGCATGTGGGATCTTCCCGGACCGGGACACGAACCCGTGTCCCCTGTATCGGCAGGCGGACTCTCAACCACTGCGCCACCAGGGAAGCCCTAGCATGACTATTTTATAGGAGTATTGTGTAATTCCATTAGGAGAAACATAATGTCTAGTTCTTTCTCATTTTTGTGACATTAAGACTGGGCAGTAGGCTTGCTGTTGTCAGCCTGATCCACCATTATAAAGCTCCCCATTAGCAATTCACCTAATGGTTTTAAGAGCCATTAATGATCATGGCCTAAATCCATTATTTCATTAGGAGTTCAATGGTGATATTCTAATTCTACCATTGCTTCCACATTTATTCGCTGAAATTCTTTTAAAAAGTCTTTCCCAAATTAACTACTTGGCACCCTTAAATACTATTTGTACAAAAAAAATTTAATATAAATGCTTGATTGTTTTGCTCCATTTACCAGTTTTCAGCATAAAGTTTTGGTTTCATAGCATCTTCCAAAGATGACTAATGAGAGTTTTTGTATGTGAGTATCATTAAGAACTAATGGATTTTAACATATTTGATGTATCTCAATCCATTATCATTATTATTCTTTTTTGTTGCTAATATTACCTCATCTTTGGCAACTGCAACCCCTTCAAATTGGCTCTGGTGTCCATTTAACATGAATTCCATCATCTTTAATAGTTTCCTTGTCTTTCACATAGGACAAGACATATTTTGTGCATTTCCTGGCGCGGAATTGGTATCAGCCACTTCTCCAAGGAGCCCAACTCTCTCTAAGCCCTATACTCTTAATACAAACCACATATACAAGACAGTATGAAATATCAGTGATGATGGGTTGTAATTTGCTAATATTTGATACCAATCTGTTGGCTGTCTGCCCTTAACTATATATAAGATGTTTATTGAAATAGCAAATGTGGGAATTCCCTGGCGGTCCAGTGGTTAAGACTCCACTCTTTCACTGCTGAGGGCCCAGGTTCAATCCCTGGTTGGGGAACTAAGATCCCATAAGCTGTGCAGAATAAAAAAAAAAAAGCAAATGTCATTACTGCAGATATTTCTGTAAAACAACGTAAATGTCTTAGTCAAAAAGCTACTTGCTTTGGGTAACATTCCATACAATTCCATTGTACCAAAATAATATTTAACTATTTCTGAAAAACCAACTTGGTATTTTCCCTTTCTAGCTATCGTTTATTTGGATACCCTGTTCATACTTCTGCAATATCAGCTCTCCAGCCTTATTCCAACCTTCATCTTCCAACTGCACCCATCCTCTCCCTAACCCATGTAGATCTTATTTTCATTTCAGTTCTACCTAAGTACCCAACACCCATCCTAGACATCCTGGTCAATGAATGTGTGGAATTCCCAACCTCAGATGAACTTTACTATTTAGTCATTTTCTTATCCCACTCATATTCTGTTATTGTCCCATAAAGGAGGACACATGGCCTGCTCTAAGTGTGTACACAGCAGTTTGTCCCTCCTCACTACCTGACAATTCTTTTCCACCTCTTCAGCAGTGTTTTTCTGCAGAGGAATCCTGTGAGCTTGTTAAGATACCATTCTGATTCAGTAGGTGTGAGGCAGAGACCAAGTTCTGCATTTCTAACAAGCTCTCAGTGGCAGAGGCCACTGGTCCTAGACCACACTTTGAGAAGCAAGGCTATACTGTGCTGCCGCTATACGCTCCTATAAGGAGATATTTCAAACACATACCTTTCTCCTTAATCTCACCCTCTGTTCTTCTCTAATCTTATGCTTGATGGTCTCCCCCATAACTTCATCTAAAAGAAAAGGTTGACAACATCAGGTGGGAGCTTGAGCAATTGATACACTACTACCTTTTTGACAATGGAAAACCTGTTACATCATGTGGTAGTTTTAAAACATGTTGTGGATTATTTTTCATTTCCTCTATTCAAAAAGGGAAGTCTAATTCCCCTCCCCCAGAACATAGACCAGCCTTAGAGACATGCTTCTAAAGAATTGCAGAGAAAATGAGGCTGAGTGACTTCCAAGGCTAGGTCATAAAAGGAACACAGCTTCTACTTGCCTCTCTTTGAACCATGTACCTTTGGAACGACCCTGAAGCTGCCTTCCTAGAGAGGCCAGGTAGAGATAGAGATGCCTGCAGAGCCCCAGGTGTTCCAGCCCAGCTGTTTGAGTCTTCTCAGCCCAGGCACCAGATAAGTGAAGGAGCTGGTCTTCAGATGATTCAAGCCCTAGCCATAGACTAAAACAACTGCATGAGACACCAAAAGCCAGAACTTCCCTGCTGAACTACAGGCAACTCACAGAACCATGAGCTAATAATAAACAACTGTTAATGTTCTAAGTCACTGTTCTGAGGTGGTTTGTTACACAGCAAGAGATAATTAGAAACATATCATATTTCCCCTTTGCCCCGACTGCCAAAAACTTCAGAGCCAAATTTGACACTGGATCACTCCTATGATATTAGCTATCGTGGTTACAATATTTGCTTCTTACTTCTTTCTAAGTCCTCATTTTTCCTGTTTACTAACTTTATTATTCCTCTGTCTTTTGTTTTTTTGTAAACTGGCTCAAATTATTTTAGAAAATAGAGGAGGGGGCTTCCCTGGTGGTGCAGTGGTTGAGAGTCCGCCTGCCGATGCAGGGGACACGGGTTCATGCCCCGGTCCGGGAAGATCCCACATGCCGTGGAGTGGCTGGGCCCGTGAGCCATGGTCACTGAGCCTGCACGTCCAGAGCCTGTGCTCCGCAACGGGAGAGGCCACAACAGTGAGAGGCCCGCGTACAGCAAAAAAAAAAAAAAAAAAGAAAAAAAGAAAATAGAGGAGGTACAAATAAACAATAATTTCCTATTTCTCTCCCATTTACCTTTACATTCTCATGTCTCAATTTACTTTCTTTCATTCTTTCATGTTATCTCAGAAAAAAAAATCCTATTTGTTTTCACTTCTCCAGTATCTTTAATCTTTTGCTACCTGTCTCCATTCCATGTGATTTTAAATAAGTACAAAGTTCTATCTTGAGAAAATGTTTACTCTTTGACTACTGCCACTTTTATTACATTTTTTTTATTTTTTAATTTTTTAAAACATCTTTATTGGAGTATAATTGCTTTACAGTGGTGTGTTAGTTTCTGCTGTATAACAAAGTGAATCAGCTATACATATACATATATCCCCATATCCCCTCCCTCTTGAGTCTTCCTCCCACCCTCCCTATCCCACCTCTCTAGGTGGTCACAAAGCACCTAGCTGATCTCCCTGTGCTATGCGGCTGCTTCCCACTAGCTATCTATTTTACATTTGGCAGTGTTTATATGTCCATGCCACTCTCTCACTTTGTCACAGCTTCCCCTTCCCCCTCCCTGCGTCCTCAAGTCCATTCTCTAATAGGTCTGCGTCATTATTCCCATCCTGACCCTAGGTTCTTCATGACCATTTTGTTTGTTTATTTATTACTTTTTTATTTTCATAGTCAATCTTCTGAAGAATGTTTCACTGCTGTTTTACTGAAGCTCAAAGTGAGTCTTCACTGATATATCAGTATGTGAAATACAACAGCTTCTCCAAAATAATCATGTGAGTATGGCTGGTGCTTTAATTTAACACAGAAAAACCTCAATAAAGTGTTACTTTTGTTACACACAAAACATTCCTCAGTAGGCACTCAAAAACACCTCTTTAATTATTGCATGTATCTCCAGTGGACATTTTTTGCCCATCTATCCTTTCGCAATTTGTGAAAGCACCTTTGTTTCCAAGACGTTGCTAATTACATCTCCAACATTCACTCCGCAGTAGCACTGAATATCTTTCACCATTTGGTCCAGTGGACTATCTTTGCAAAACAAAAGCCTGGTAATGACAGGAAAAGTGACATTTTTCATTAATATTTAATTGTGTTGTGTGTGTGGTAATGCAATAAATCCCCCCTCTTTGTCACTGTCCTCCTGAACTCTGAACAAATGTCTCCTCATTCTTTACTATGACATCTGTCCCCAGCACTGATGAGCACTAATTAGAAGAATTGATTGGGGAGAGGGGCTTGTCACTGAGTACAGAAGGGAGGAGAGGCTCTGGGCCAAGACTGGTCCAGGATCAGAAACATGTTTGCAGCATCGCTGGGAGTGGATGTGATGAATTTCAATAAGAATGTCAGACCATATTCTCTGCATCTAATGAGTGCTGTTCTATGAAGTTCTAATTTTTAGAAGCTGATTATTTATTCAAATTTCTACTTTTGGAATTACCAATTCTCTTCTTAAAACCATTCAGTGGTTCCCACACTTCCTGGCCTGGCTTATAAGATCTTCCCCATCCAGTCTCATCCTTGCCTCTTTATCTCTTCCCTTCCATTTCCATTTCACAACTTACAGAAAAGCTTACCTGTGTTTCCACCAAACTACACTATTTGCTTTACCACAGTTGTGACACACTGTCTTGTCTAACCCAAGATCTGCAGATGCTGTTCTCTTTGACTAGATTTCTGTCTCCCATTCTTCTTGCCCCAAACCCCACCTTACCATTTGTCTTATTATCACCTGCTACCCCTCAAATCTCAACTGGAATATCAACCCCCCAGAAGGCCTAACTACCCACAATGGGATCAACTGCCCTTTCTTGATATTCACATAGATCCTATCATATCACTACAAACACTATATTGAACTCACCTTCTCATGTGTCTGAGGGTGGGGGGGGAATCATTTTTTTCTTTTAATATTGTATATCCTGTACCCATAGAACTTAACACAACACCGGGCACATGATACACTTGCAAGGAATGTTATATGTTGAATGAGAACTGTACCTTCTTTCCTTTCAATGCTTAAAAACAGCACATTTTATATATTTGGAGGTAGGTTTGGTTTTTTAAAATAGTCAAAAGTTATTCGGATTAAGTAGGGAAATAAAACAAAGATCAAGTTTAATAAAATACTTTTGAGGGGATAAAAAATATAACTACTACCTCTCCCCCTGAAAAAAAACCTTACAACTGCAGAATAATGAGGCTGATTTTGAAATGTCACTGAAAACCACACCAAAGAAGGATTTAGAGTATGAGAAATAACATCTGAGGAGAATGAAAATATCACACCTTAAAGAAGTTCTTTTCAATGAGACAGTTTTCCTTCAGCTGTATAAGGAGGAACTATGCAGAAAAGTGGTTCCAGTGGAAAACGTCCTGCAGTGGAGTTCCAAGTGAGACAGGCTGGGACCTGGGACACTTCACCAGAGTGCGTACACCTGGACAAATGTTTCCTTGAGCAACAGAATACAAAGAAACTATAAGGGACTAAAAATAACTGCACACGTGTGCAACTGGTGCAGTTATGAACAACAGGATACACAAAGGCCACAAACCAACTGCCACTTCTGAGATGCGGGGAGCAAAAGCAGGGTCCTGCATGGGATCCCTGCACACAGCACCACCAAGGGCCTGAGCAGACCTCCGAAGCCACGCCTCCTGCCCAACCTATCTATCCACCCCTGTTGTTACCCCTTTTAAGGACCCAAGGAGCTCCTCTCTGGAGCGAGCAAGGGCACCTGCTACTTGTCTTGTACACCTGCTCCCTTGTGCTGCAGCAGGAGTCCCAATAAAGCCTTGCCTGAGTTCTCATCTGGCCTCCTATCAATTCCTATTGATTAAAGAGTCCAAGGGACTCCCCTGTTGTTGCAGTGGTTTAGAATCTGCCTGCCAATGCAGGGGAAATGGGTTCGAGCCCTGGTCCGGGAAGATTGCACATGCCGCAGAGCAATGAAGCCCGTGTGCCACAACTACTGAGCCTGCGCTCTAGAGCCCGCAAGTCACAACTACTGAGCCTATGTGCCACAACTACTGAAGCCTGCACGCCTAGAGCCAATGCTCCCCTAAAAAGAAGCCACCACAATGAGAAGCCCACACACTGCAACAAGAGTAGCCCCCGCTCGCCGCAACTAGAGAAAGCCGGCACGCAGCAACGAAGACCCAACGCAGCCAAAAATAAATTAAATAGATAAATTTATTTTAAAAAAACAGAGTCCAAGGACCCAGGTCGGTAAAACAAATTCTGTCTCTAGTTCTGGCATTGGCTGGGCATATGGCCTTTGGGAAAATATTCCACCACGTGTTTCCTTCCCCTTGGCAAAAGAATGGACTAAAAGTGCTGCTTATCAGGACACTGCTACATTGTGAGCATTCTGGGGCCCTGACACTAAAGGCCACAAGCAACTCCAGGAAACTGTCACAAGCATGTACTGCCCCTTGGGGAGAACTACTGCCTGATGATCTTTCCAGTCCTTTACTGTTCTCTTTTGGGCTGCACCCCACAGGCCTGCGAGTCTTGAAGTTGCCCAGAGACAGCAACAGAGACATCGATGATTTATTGGACAAGGAGATCTTACACAAAGGGTCCTGGAGCAACACCCCACTGTGTACAGCTCAGAGCGAGCAGGAAGAACATGGCATTAGCCTTAGCTACTCAGGGGAGAAGGAGGCTACCATTTATAGGGCGCAGGTGGGCTCATCAGTTAGGAGCTACTAATTAAGCCCTATAATTAAGAGGATTGGATAATCATCTGAGTGAAGCAGGGCCTGGCGGAGCAGGCGAGTACAGAGGGCAAGAGAAGAGCCATCTTGAATGGCCTGATCACACATCTATCATCCTAAAAAAGAAGCAGGGACTTATTAACTTGACTAGTTTTTTACAATCATCACTTTTGTTTCCAGGAGCGGTCTTAGGAGGTTCAGCCAATTAGATCGCTTTTCTGATGTGAATCTTTCTCATTATTTGGGCCCTGTTTGGATATCTGAAATTTCATCATAAGATTCTTAATCTGGCTTAAAACAGTGACATTTTGGGACTCTTGCACATGTACTAGATCCCTGAGACACTCAAATTAAGGACTTAAGTGAGGTTTACTTGTTATGTGGAAATAAATAGAGAAGAAAGAACTAATCAACTAGCCTAAAATTAGGAAGATCTTGATACAGTTTTAGGAATTATAATATTTCTCTCTAGGGAAGAGAGATAAAGGTAGTAAGCACAGGGATCAATTAGTACAACAGCTAAAAATACCTTCATCCACTGCAAAGGGATACAGAAAACTTCAATACCTCTGGCCTTTCCTATGACACATTGGGGAATAAATAATAAAAATTAAAAGAGAGAGAGAGAAAACACAAGTACTAGGGGGAGTACTAAAGAAGCACTAGAACCAACAGGCTGATTGGATAGAAATTTTTCCTAGACTTTCACACTATCAGCTTGAAACAATGTAAGTATCTTAGTCTGTAAGATACCACTAAGGTCTTATAGAGTGTTTTTTGCTTTTTCTCCAGCACCTAAAATATAATAGATATTCACTGAATATTTGTTGAGTGAATAATAAGAGCCTAAATGTTTCTTGATTGTTGTATTTGAATGCACAACAGAATGGGATAACTCATCAGCCCCATTAGCCTATCAGCATGGGTTGATGAGATAAATTGGGTCACAATGCCCTCTCTGATGAAATGGGATTTAGCAGAGGGAAAGTTAGAAACAAGTGTGCTCTCAGGGAGATAAATTGAAGGGAAAACCAGAACAAAATAAACTGGCTGAAAGATTCCAAAGGGTAAGGCTATACCAGCTTCTTCCACCTGACAAGTTTGTCAACAGCAAGACCTGTTAATAAACCATTTCTGGCAATGTCACTCTGTAGTACCAAGGAGATTTGAACTTCTCATTAATGTTATCTCAGGAGTCCTAAATCTACCACAGCAATATACTTTAATAGAAGTGAAAGCCTGTAAATCAATAAACTGAGCATAGGGCTTCCCTGGTGGCGCAGTGGTTGAGAATCTGCCTGTTAAGGCAGGGAACACGGGTTCGAGCCCTGGTCTGGGAACATCCCACATGCCGCGGAGCAACTAGGCCCATGAGCCACAACTACCTAGAGCCTGCGTGTCTGGAGCCTGTGCTCTGCAACAAGAGAGGCCGCGATAGTGAGAGGCCCGCGCACCGCCATGAAGAGTGGCCCCCACTTGCCGCAACTAGGGAAAGCCCTCGCACAGAAACGAAGACCCAATACAGACAAAAATAAATAAATAATAAATAAATAAATAAACAAATATGGGGCTTAAAAAAAAATGAACTAAGCATAAACTTTGTAGCTGATGTAGGTTTAAATCCCAGAGGAAGGTGCACATCACCATGTTCCCTTCCCCCATTTTAAATCCATCCACCCTCCCCCCATTTTGGGAGCAGAGGCATTGCATTGGAAGAAGCTAATCAGACAGACTAAGTAAAACCCTCCAGGGTATAAGAAGACTTAGTCTTTGTCCTTAGTTTTTATCCTGATGAAAAATATATAATATTTATAGTCATCTCAATAAACGAATAGAACTTCACTCATGTTTTACTGTACTTAGAGTCAAGTATATATATGCAAGTACCATCATGATTTATTATCACATCTTCAGTAGAGTTGTTCTCCCTTTGTGATATTAACTGGTGATGTGGTGCTCCATACTACATCCTGGGGAATGTGTGATCATTCCACTCATCATCAACTGAAGCTACACCACTACCACAAAATTGTAGTTTTGTGGCCTCGAGCAAGTTACTTAACCTTGGCAATCCTCCTTATTTTTAAAAGGGGAATTACAATAACATATAGAGTTTAGTCTGTGTTAGGTCCTACTCTGAACACTTTACACTGCATTATCTAATCCTTATAACCTTCCCAGGAGGTAAGTACTATTATCATCACCATTTTATAGAAGAGTAAACCTGGAGCCCAGACAGATTAAATACATTGTCTGAGGTTATATAGTTTTTAAGTGGTGTAGCTTGGATTCAACTCCAGACTGTCTTGCTCTGGGGTTAAAGTTCATAGTCCCTGTACTATAGGTACTTCTCTTGCTCACCTTGAAAATATTCTACACAGCAATCATTACAATCAGATCTTATTGTTACTCTGCTTTAAAATCTTACAGTGGCTCCGTGCTGCTCTGAGGGAAATAACCAAGTTTCTATCAGGAACTAAAGGCCCTGAATGATCTGGTATCTGCACGATATATGGATTATAACATATACCATGTATATCCTATACATGATACATATTTCATATATATGAAGAATTTTAAGATTATATATGTGTATATCATAGTATATTTTTGTTATATAATATTTTAATTAAAATATTCATACCAAACACATCATTATGTTACCTGCTTTTTTTACTATGAAATGATATGAACATCTTTTCAAGCCCGTAAATACAATTTTGCAACATCATTTTTGCTACACAACTTAATTCTTCGCCGAGTAAGATAATCATAAACAAATTTTTATTATAATAAAAAATACTGCATTGAGATAATCGTCATGGCTAAAACTTTGTGTAATTATTAATTATTCTCTCAGGAAAGTTTTCTAAATTTAAATTGTTGGGTTAAAGGGCATATGTGTTTTTGAGGCATTCAGCGCATACTGCTAACTGCCCTCCAAAAACGTTTTACGGATGTCCACTCACACTGGCAAATGTAAGAGTGCATGTCTTCTAGTATCCTTCTATTTTATTTTGGTCAGTTTGATAGGTAAAACAAATACCCAACCAGGATACTGTTTCACTTTGCATTTCTTTAAATATTATTGAGACTAAGCATGTTTTCATACACCTACCGGACTTTTGTGTTCTAGGTGAAATGTCCATTTACTTTTAGCCCATTTTTAAATTGGGGTATTTGTTTTACTTGTTTATAAGACCTCATCTGTTTATTCATCAGAAGTTTATTTAGCATCCATATCATTTTCTGAACACTGTGTTGGGAACACAATTCAGTTTATGATCAAACAAACTTTTACAACCTCCCTGAGGTCCTTCCAGCTTTGGCTCCTAATCCAGTCCAAAGTCAATGTCACATATTTTAGGTTTTTCATTGCAGCAGCACATTTAGCTGCTGCTATAGACAATGTTTGTGTCCCCACAAAATTCCTACTTTGAAACCTAATGCCCAAATTGATGGCCTTTGGGAGATGATTAGGTCATAAAGGCGGAACACTCAGGAATGGGATTAGTGTTTTTGTAAAAAAGATTCCACATAGCTCCCTAACCCTTCCCACCATTTGAAGTTACAGCTAGAAGGCACAGTTTATGGATGAGGAAGTGGGCCCTCACCTGACAGCAAATCTGCTGCACCATGATCTTGTACCTCCCAGTCTCCAGAACCGTGGCTTGCTGTTTATAATCTACCCGGTCTGTAGTACTCTTCTATAGGAGCTCAAATGGACTAAGACAGCTACCTAATTTCATTTTAGTTAATTGCTGCGTTAAATGTCAATCATTTGATTATGTCCCGTGGTTCTGGGGCTGATCAGGCTCAGCAAGATAATTCTCTAGCTGGTTTTGCTTGGGATCCCTCTCCTTTATAAAGTCTGGAATGGGACACTCAAATGCCTCGTCCTCTCTCCCTTTCCATGTCAAGTCTCAGGGCCTCTGCTTTCCACATGGCTTCTCCACGTGGTATCTTCACATACTCTTTCCAGAAAAGTAGTTAGACTTCTTGCATAGAAGCTCAGTACTCCCCGAAGCCCACAAGTGGAACTCATCGGGCCTTTTTAAGGCTTAGGCCCAAACTAGCACAGTTATTTCTGCCACCTTCTTTTAGTTAAGCAATCACAGAGCCGGCCCAGATGCAAGAGGGTGGGAAATAAACTCTCTTTCTCAATGGAGGAGTGACAAAGAATATGCTGCCATCTTTAATCCATCATAAATCATAATGGTTTCAACATGATTTGAAAGTATTTTTCCATGTTTGTCATTTGCCTTTTAACTTTGTTTATAATGGATTTGATGTGTAGGTGATTTTAAATTATACACATAAAATTTATTAGTATTTTCCTAGATAATTCCAGCTTCTGGCACACATACAAAATGCTTTTTTCAAATGAAAACTGAACAAAAAGATCATCTTGGTTTGTCTGGGAGGGAAAAGTGAATGGGTATATGGAATATTAATGGACTTTCATTTTCTCAATAGTCTTTTTGTATTTTTTAAATAGATCTGTATGATTTTTATATTTTCATTCTAACAACAGAACAAAAAGAAGGAAGAGGAGTAGAAAGAGAAGGAGGAAAAAATTAAATGTCAGAAAAGGTGGAGGAGGAAAAAATAGGGCAAAGAAAAGCCACACCAAAGTTTTACCACACCAAGGTTTTAAAACATTTACTAATATCTAACTCAGAAAATTTTTTAGCCTTCTTTTTTTTTAAACTTCTAAATCTTTAATTCATTTGGATTTTTTGTAAGATATGAGTTAGGATCTAACCTTAATTTTTTTTTTACAAGTGTTTAACTGATAATATAAGTTTAGTTATTCATTTTATTATTCAACACATTTTATTAAGAACCTCCTATATGCTAAGCACTTCGGTAATAAATGAATGTACAGTGGTGAAAGAAATTGAGTAACTACCGCTATGGAACTTATAATAGTGAAGTGGGGGAAACAAGAAGTAAATGGATGTATAATCACAATTTTGACGTGTGCAACAACGGGAGAAAATGGGGGCTGTGACAAAGCAGGGAGGTAAATAATGGGAGTAGAAACTTAGAACAAAACAGGGCATCGGTGGGAGCAGAGTAGACTGAAGAACTAGGAAGTGTGAAAGGATGGATCAACATATAATGAGCAAAAAGGAAATAATCTGGATTATTTCTGAGGATGGAAAATTGAAAACTAAGGGGAGTTAATATTATCTATGGAATGAACTGGGTTCATTTAAAGGGACTAATTCATAAAAGATAATCCAAAGGAAACAACTTCTTAGGATAACAAGGGTTCACCTCAAAATGACATCATGCAGAATTGCCAAAAGCAATGCAAAGTCAAAAGCAAATGATTTCTATGTCATGTCCTTTCTCTGCTGTTTGTGCATTTCATTTCTGCTATATTGTCCTTTATTGTATCAGTTAAATATCTGTAGAGACGTGGATGGACCTAGAGTCTGTCATACAGAGTAAAGTAAGTCAGAAAGAGAAAAACAAATATCGTATATTAATGCATTTATGTGGAATCTAGAAAAATGGTACAGATGAACCTATTTGCAAGGCAGGAATAGAGACGCAGACATAGAGAACAGACGTGTGGACACGGGGCAGGGGAAGGGGGGGTGGGGTAAATTGGGAGATTGGGATTGACATATATACACTACCATGTGTAAAACAGATAGCTAGTGGGAACCTGCTGTATAACGCAGGGAGCTCAGCTCAGTGCTCTGTGGTGACCTAGATGGGTGGAAAGCAGGGGCAGGGGGAGGGAGGTCCAAGAGGGAGGGGATATATGTATACATATAGCTGAGTCACTTTGTTGTACAGCAGAAGCTAACACAACATTGTAAAGCAACTATACCCCAATTAAAAAAATAATAATAATATGTATGAAAGTTTACTGGAGAAGTACCATCCAAATGTAAGTCATTGTTGCTATTATAAATTGGAGTTCAGTCCTTGTTTGTGAACTGATTCTCCCAGAATAATATATATAGTACTAGGATACTAACTATAGACTACTCTGTTCCTTGACCCTTTCTGGGATGTTAATATAATTAAGTTCTGGGAATTAAACTTCCCTTCATGTCAGAGTGTGCTAAAATCTGTGGGACAGTTTTTCTTCTGGAAACTTCCAATTGCTGATGATTAAGTACGCAGTGTTGCAACCATTTATACAGACAGTTGAGCAGAGTTCACAAGGAGACTGCAAAACCAAAGTACCTCTGGGTCATTCATTCTATGACATTGTCTCAGGTAATTATTCTGCTTTTGTAAGAAGCCTTTAGAGCATGGAAAATAACTAGGTTTGATTACTGTTGTAGTAACAACTTCAAATTGCTTCAATACCTACCTTTTTTAAGATTCAGAATGCTATCATAAAAAATAAAATACATTTACTTGTCTTTTCTCATTTTGCTTTCAATGTAGGCACTTCCAAAACAGGAAAAAGAAATATATTTGACCTGGAAATCAAGTGCTAGAAAAATAACCTCTCTAAATGTTACTTTTCACCTAAAATATATTATAGTGTTGCTTAATGGCACCACTATAATCAAGGATCTGCCATCATCATTTTAAGCTCCTTGTTTCACAAGCTTATAACTTCTTTAAAAGACACCCAAGTATCTTCAGTCTCACTGCTACTTTAGGAAAGAACACACACACACACACACACACACACACACACACACATACACACACTTCCATTTTCCTAGTTAAAATGTCACGTTGCGCTTGACAATGTTAAAAATTCTATAATTTTTATAGTTACGGCCTTAGTTGAATAGCATAAAAAAATTATAAGTCCCAGACTTCCCCCCCAATGACTGGTCAGAAGGACATAGTCTTTGCCATTGCCAGGTACTATCATAGTTCTCATATTACACCGTCTTGGTTTAGGGGATTATAACCTAGTGAAAGAATGCATGTGAAATGTCAACAGTAAATGCTAAATTCTTATTATCCATTGTTGGATTTAGTTGTAAATGACAGATATCCATTCTAGAAGCTTCACAGAAAATTAATCTATTAAAGTATATTGTGGGCACTGCCAAGGACAACAACTAACATTGTTCTGTGAAGATGTGACTGCTATCACTGTTGGGCACAGGCAGCAGAATTATCACCATTGCTTCGGGCCCTGGATCCTATCACTAGAGTGACTACCATCATTGCATCTGGAAGCAGAGGTCTCTGCCACCTAGATAGCTGAATTCTGCAAGGCACCTACACTGTCACATCTGTGTTAATCTATGTCTCTTATGGGTGCATCTGATTGGTGAGCTTAGATCACATACCTGCTCCCTGGCCACAAGGTAAGCTGGGCAAGAAAGTTTTGCCTTCTGTCTTGGGAAGGTTGAAATTGGTAGAGTGGGGAATCTCCCCCAAATAGAGTGTTCCAAGAGCCTGGGAAGCCCAAAAGGAGAACAAATGTCCATTATAATCTTCTTCTAGCAAATTTTAAGTAAAGGGAATTTAACTTACAATTTTTATTCACACATAAATGTTAGATGTTATCATTGTAAATGCTATTTCTTCTTTTCATTTCAAATAATGTTAATTGTCGTACTTACTTTGTGTTTGCTTAATTTTTAGTGCCTTTTTTGACCTCTAGAATTCAAGCAGACCCAACAAATAAATGTCTGTCAATTATTTTTTAAATGCTCATCCATATCAAGTAATCCAACTACTTCACTTTTTTTCTCCTCTAGAGGCTCTCTCTTTATTTCCCTTTATTTCCCACTCCAGTATGGACTGGCTCTTTCTGGGCTTTGGGCATGTGTCTCATGCTGAGTTTTCCTTTCAGTTCTTTTCATGTTGACTCCTCTATTCCTTTTACTCCTAGGTATCATGCTTTTCTCTTTCTTGGTCAATGTCTTCATTTTCCTGAAGGTATTGTTCACAGCTTCCTAAAAAGTGTGCATGGGAGGTTTATCGTTTTGTTCTTACATGTATGAAAATGTCTTATGATTGATAACTTGGCTGGATATAGAATTCTAATTTGAAAATCATTTCTTCTAAAAAATTTGAAGACTTTGATACACTGTTTTCTAACATCCTGCATTGCCGCAGAAAAGTCTAAGACAATTATTCGTCTTTGCTTGCAAGCGACCTTATTTTTTTCTCTGGAAGATTTTAGAATCTGCTTATCATCCTTGGTATTGGGTAACTTCATAATAATGTAACTTGAAACATTTTTATTTTTGCTTTGAGAAAGATTTTTTAATTTGTTTCATTTTTAAGTGCATTACTTGGCAAAATAAAAATTGGCAACCCTATGTTTATTCTCATTTTCTTTGAAATTTTACTAACCTGTGAAATCTTCAAGTTTGGGAACTGCTTAGAGCAAGGATCCCTAACAAGCCTTTCGAGATCAGGTGGTCCCCATGGTCTCAATGGTATAGGAGAGCACTTTGTTAGTGAAAATTCATATACAACATCATGGTCTTACAGTCTTACAAATAAAATGAAGAGACCCTACCCTAAAGAACAAGGTACCTTTCTTTAGGCATTATGTCTACAGTTCTAGTGTTAGGCAGCAGAAGGATGGTGTGTCACCTGGTCTTCTAGAAGCAACCCAGAATGAGAAAGGAGGATGCGGGGCGGGGTGGGGGGTGGGGGACAGGAGAGAGGCTTCATATCTGTACTTACTTCTGCAGGGACCAAATTATTTTAATAATTCTCACGTCTAACATGTGCATATCACTTACAGTTTACAGAGGACTTTCCCTCACTGATAAAAATGATTATCTTTCTGAAAATTGTGTGATTTGTCTGTAGTCACATAACTAGTGACAGGCCCAGAATTCACAAATCACAAATTTCTGGCTCTTGAATTTCACGTAATTTTAGCTTTTAAGAAAAGGAAGGCTTTGAGAGGGCAAACAGCAGAAGCAAGAAGAACTACAATTCTGCAGCTTGTGGAAGGAAAACCACATTCACAGAAAGAGAGACAAAATGAAAAGGCAGAGGACTTTGTACCAGATGAAGGAACAAGATAAAACCCCAGAAAGATTTTTTGTTCTAGTTCTGTAAAAAATGCCATCGGTAATTTGATAGGGATTGTATTGAATCTGTAGATTGCTTTAGGTAGTATAGTCATTTTCACAATATTGATTCTTCCAATCCAAGAACATGGTATATCTCTCCATCTGTTTGTGTCATCTTTGATTTCTTTCATCAGTGTCTTACAGTTTTCTGAGTACAGGTCTTTTACCTCCTTAGGTAGGTTTATTCCTAGGTATCTTATTCTTTTTTTTTTTTTTGTGGTACGCGGGCCTCTCACTGTTGTGGCCTCTCCCGTTGCAGAGCACAGGCTCTGGACGCGCAGGCTCAGCGGCCATGGCTCACGGGCCCAGCCGCTCCGCGGCATGTGGGATCTTCCCGGACCGGGGCACGAACCTGTGTCCCCTGCATCGGCAGGCGGACTCTCAGCCACTGCGCCACCAGGGAAGCCCTCTTATTCTTTTTGATGCCATGGTAAATGGTATTGTTTCCTTAATTTCTCTTTCAGATCTTTCATTGTTAGTGCATAGGAATGCAAGAGATTTCTGTGCATTAATCTTGTATCCTGCAACGTTACCAAATTCATTGTTGAGCTCTAGTAGTTTTCTGGTGGCATCTTTAGGATTCTCTATGTATAGTATCATGTCATCTGCAAACAGTGACAGTTTTACTTCTTCTCCAATCTTCTTTCCCCATTCCTTTTATTTCATTTTCTTCTCTGCTGTGGCTAGGACTTCCAAAACTATGTCAAATAATAGTGGCGAGAGTGGACATCCTTGTCTTGTTCCTGATCTTAGAGGAAATGCTTTCAGTTTTTCACCATTGAGAATGATGTTTGCTGCGGGTTTGTCGTACACGGCCTTTATTATTTTGAGGTAGGTTCCCTCTGTGCCCACTTTCTGGAGAGTTTTTATCATAAGTGGGTGTTGAATTTTGTCAAAAGATTTTTCTGCATCTACTGAGATGATCATATGGTGTTTATTCTTTAGCTTGTTAATATGGTGTATCACATTGATTGATTTGCAGATATTGAAAAATCCTTGCATCCCTGGGATAAATCCCACTTGATCATGGTGTATGATACTTTTAATGTGTTGCTAGATTCTGTTTGCTAGTATTTTGTTGAATATTTTTGCATCTATATTCATTAATGATATTGGTCTGTAATTTTCTTTTTTTGCAGTATCTCTGTCTGGTTTTCATGTCAGGGTGATGGTGGCTTCATAGAATGAGTTTGGGAGTGTTCCTTCCTCTTATCAGGAAGTCTTATTTAAGTCATTTGGGGAAGGATGATTCCTTGCAATAAATTAGTTCCTATTTCCGGAACATGAAGGAGTGGGAAGATTTCTTCAACTCTTACTGTTTTCTACCATTACAGGGCTTGGAAAGTTCAAAACTGTCAACTGCACTGGCAATAAAGACCATTAAATTAATATTATATATTATTAACACTTTTTTCAACCTAAAATTCTTTTCAAAAAAATTTTTCCTTTCCCCCCCCATTTTCATGTGCCCTAAAAGTATCAAAGGCTCTGACCTGAGACCCAGAATGGTTGAGGGCCTTTAACGTGCCTGAGCTAGTTGTGGCAGAGCTCAAACAAGAGGAACCAAGTCTAGGGCTCTTTCAATACCTGCATCTTTATGAAGACTGAAGGAGAAGGTTCTGCTCAAGAGGTCGGATGAATACTTGGCAATGGCAATGGGGGTGGGAATGTCAACTCTGAAATAAAATCTTGAAGACTCAGAAGTTGAGAATAGGTGAGGGAAGTTCATTAAAGAACTGGGGCCTGTGGTCACCTTAACAGGTGACTGTTAGATGCATGTCATTGGTCAACAATATTTATTATTTATCAATATCTACTACATGCTTGGTGTCCCTGTCTTCACAGACCTTACAGTCAAGCAGGGGAGGCCAATGCAACAAGTAATTGCAGTAAGTCATGACAAGTGTTATGACAGAGGAAATGACACATCTTGGGAGTGAATAGCAGGAACACCTAACCTGCATGGGGTAAGTGAGGTTTCAGATGAACCAAGAATAGGAACTAACCCAGCTCAGAGGATGAAGATGAGAGGAGTGTCCTCCTCGGAGGGATTTCACACAGGAAGATCCAAGGTATGTGAAGTTTGACCTCAGAGGAGACCTAGAACTTGTGCTGACTTGGGCCTGGCCAACTATCCTTAGTATTTGGGAAGCCAGATAGGTATCAGTGAAAAGGGAGTGGTTAAAAATCTGTCCCCCAAAGTGAGAGAGTGGCATGGACTTACATATACTACCAAATGTGAAAAAGATAGCTAGTGGGAAACAGCTGCATAGCACGGGGAGATCAGCTTTGTGACCACCTAGAGGGTTGGGACAGGGAGGGTGGGAGGGAGACACAAGAGGGAGGGGATATAGGGATATATGTGTATGTATAGCTGATTCACTTTGTTATAAAGCAGAAACTAACACCATTGTAAAGCAATTATACTCCAGTAAAGATGTTTAAAAAAAAAAATCTGTCCCCACCTGCTTCCAGGAGTTTTAGAATTCAGGACTAAGTTGCCCTCAGGGTGTGGAGGATTAAACAAAATAACTGAGAAACCTGAGAAAAGCAAATTGTCCCTCCCATTTTTCTAAGCTACCCGGTCAGTTGTGATACTTGGCACACTCAGAGCAGGTCAGGACGTTGGCTTCAGTGGTGAATTTTCCACCCCTTCTAGCTCCCTGAACTCTCACTCTCCCCTGCTGGGAGGATGCGGATGGAGGTGAACTTCCTCCCTTCCTTTATCAAAGGTCCTGAGGCTCCCAGTCCCTTTCAGTGTCGGGGTGAGGGTCCTTGACACCTGGCATACTTTGATTTTCCTCACCTCAACTCCAACTCTCTCCAGCCCTGAAGGACAGAGCACTTCCACGCCCGAGTACCGGCCTGTTCCAGCCGCCACCGCCAGTGAGAGCGGGAGGGAGCCGCGGGACTGCAGGGGAGAATCGGAGCTCGGGCCGGAGTGAGGGTGGGGCGCCGGGCGTGGCGTCCGCGGTTGGGAGGGCGTGGTATCGGGGTGGGGGCGTGGTGTCGGGGCGTGGCCGGCCCCCAAAGGACGTCCCGCTGTCTTGCCGCCCAGCTCCCAGGCTGCTGGGCCGCTGCTGCTTTGGGGCACCCAGGCTCGGGTAAGGCGGCCTACCCCCGGCTCGGCTCGGGTTCGTCTGTCCCAGGCGGTGGGTCTCTGACGGCCTTAGGCTCGTGCAGCCCTCGGCTTCCCGACTTCAGGCCGAGGGTTTGGATACTGAGGGGCGGGGAAGGAAGGTGAGCGCGTGTAGCAGTTGCTATAATCTCTTCTTTTGCTCCAAGTTCTTGCACGTGGAAAATTCTCTCTTCTACTCTCTCGTCCAGATGTCGCATCAGTAGTGACCGAAGACACGCACCTATCAAATTGGTCCTTTCGAGTATGTGGTGGGTGGCGGAGGGTAGGTAAGGGCCTTAGTATTCCTGCCTGTAGTCTCCCAGATACTTTTAGAGACCCGCCATTCACTACTGAGAGAGTTTCTTGGGTCTCGGAAATCGGACTTCTCTGGGACTGGAGTCCGTTGAATTCATTAAGTTGAGTCTGGTAGCTGGGGAAATGATCCGGTGGACGCCGGCTGGCGAGGGTGTGACAGCTTGAGACCTGTCGCGTCAGGGGATCTGGTGAAAACTTTCCTTGTTGTGCACCTGCCGCTGAGCCAGCAATAAAGGTTACGGACACAACACTTTTGTCACTTGAAAAGCTGGACGAGGGACAGGAAAATCAAGGGGGTGATGTCTGTATTGACGAAAATTTGGCAAAGATGAAGTGCTAGTAATACTCCCTTGCGGACGGGTGCTTCCTTATTCCGCCTTCCTCATCGATTACAGCATTTCTGTGTTCATTTCTAAACCGTTTCTAAGATGCAAACAGAACGTTGCTGTATAGCAACCTTAACTTTGTCTTCCTCCCCCTTGCAGTTTTAATGCTAAAAGAGTTCAAGGTCACCTTTGGAGACTAGGTCACATGTTGGGAATTTTCTACCTGAAGAAAGGGGTTTAGAACTTTTTGTTTGTTTCTTTCGTACCCATTCCTACCCCCCACCCTCGCTTCTCCTGCCCCGCAACACACAGTGGGTTAGTCTCCACTCTCCTGAATTCTCACCATTTAAAGACCAGGGGAGAAGAAAGCAGCCTCTTTTGTCATGCATTACTTGCGGTTAACTCGGTCTTGTGACTTTTGTTCCTTAGCCCTCCTTTAGCTCCTTCAATATTAAAATGCACCAACAGTGTTTTCTGTAAAGAATGCAAAGGGCTGGAGGAGAAAGGGAAACTCTGTCAATTCTACCATCTAGTAAAGTGAATATTATTTTTTAAAAACTGCAAAAATTGGGACTCTGTTGAGTTCCAATATTCTCACTATTTTGGGGGAAGATGTTTTAAAATTATTAATATAATTATTTTATCAATAAAATATCAACTGTTAAGACTCTGTGTGTGAAATCTTGCATTAACAGTCTCTATTCCAATGAAGTGACTGTTTTAGAAACCTAAGGTTCTAGTTTATAGAGGCCAACTGGAATAGAAGTATATATAAGTTATTAAATAACTCTATGGAACCTTGAAAATAATGGTATTAGGAATAGTTCAAAGTTTCAAGATTGCTTCATTCAGATTTATTTGTGGCTTGACAGTTCACTTTTTTTCTGTTATTTAATAGTGTTACAGTATGCAGGCGTCTCTGAGAATGCTAAGAATTCTGTCCATGCATTTTATAGACATTTCTCTGGAGCTCTGCTCTGAATGTATAGTTATTTCTTCCCCAGTCATAACATTTTTAGATTAAATTCTGCTCTAGACTGAGTTGGAGGCAGGGAGATGAGGTAGGGATAAAGACTAAAAGAATATGTCTAAATTCTCATACCAGACCATCTCTGAAGTCCTTGCAAGTCCCCAGATTAACTCCGGGGTGCCAGCAAGTCCTTTAACTTATGTGTGTTATTTTTGTCTTCAAAATAAGAAATTTCTGTTTGGTCTTAAAGGACATTTGGGTCTCTTTGAAGTCTTCTATAAAAAGTAACTCCTCATTTCTAGAGCTAGGTATCACTGCTCTAGAGCAATATCTCGTCTAGTTTGCTCTCATTTCCAAAGGGCTTCCGAACATGTTGGGCAATGCCCCTGCCCCACCTAAGCAAGGTAGTGCAGTGGTTAAGGGCATGAGATTTGGAGACTCCTGAAACTGTCTTGGTTTTCTACCTCTTATCTTGGGCAAGCTATTTATATTCTCCAAGCCTCGCCTCATTTTCCTCATGTTTAGAATAAAGATAACAATAATGCTTAGGGTCATTATGAAGATCAAATGAAGTGATGCAAATAATGTAAATAGCAGTGTCTACAACTTAATAGTTGATAAATGTTAGAAAATTTTTTCCCAACACTGACCTTCCTTTTTTACTTTTTTACTTTTAACAAGACAAAATTTCACCTGGAAAAATTAAAGTCCTATATATGAATGTTTAAAGAATAATCGAGTACAGGATGAGGGAGTTGTAATTAATTGAACCAGTCAATCTCATGGTAAATTGAATGTGTGTTTCCTCTGAGTCAGTGGTGGGTTTTAAGGGCCCAGAAAGCTGATAAGATTTTAGGCTGCTTCAATAGGAATAGAATGCATGTTGATGGCCAAGGACATTTTTCTACCTCTGCCTTTTGCTCCTTGTGCAGACAGAGTTACATTCAAGCTGATTTGTCTGGGAGAAGAAAAAAAAAAGAGGCAACTCTTGAAGCCATATCACATTCACTTGTAACAAATACATTAATTTTTGACTTCCCCCTCAACATTTTTTTACTTCTTGTTATATGTAAAACTACCTGCCAGCAAAATGCAAAGGAAAAAGGAAGAGTTTCCTGCCCTCCAAGCATTCATAGTATAGTTCGGGTAACAGGAAGCATTGGATCAGAGTGATCAGAGCTCTGGTAAAGGTAGAAAAGGGAAGGCTGGGAGTAGAGGAGTGCTATGTATCAACCAGGGGAGGCTCAAAGGAGTTAAAGGTGTTAAAATTTAGTTCCCGTTTTGAAGCTTCCATTTTTATAGGAGTTTGCCAGGGAGAAATGATGAGGAAGAGCCTTCTGGGCCAAGGGAGACTTCTGTGTCTTCAAAGGTATAGGGTGAGAGAATATGACAAATGCAAATCACCACACAGTATCCCTATGCTGTCTCATCCTTTCCTGGCTACAGGATGTTGGCAAATTGCTTCTCTGAGCTTTAGTTTCCTCAAACATAAAATGAGGGTTGTATATTATTTTACACTGTTAGGTGCTTATTTAATTTTCAAGTCTCTCCCATTAGAATGTCTACCTCACAACTTTGTTGGAAGACTTCATTGCCTAGAAAACACAAGGCTGTCTGACACACAGGTGACAGTCAACCAGTGTGGTTCCCTCCACCCGTCTTAGTCTCTTGATGAGAGAAAATACAACAGGAATCCAGCCTTGAGTATAGATGGGATTTAGCAATTTCAAGCATATTATAAAAAACAGACCAAGAGGTGTTGTAACTATTCTTGTTGTTTAGAATGAAGTATGAAGCTATTTATACTTTCACCTCCATTACCCCTATTTCCCAACCACTAAAGGCTCACTTTCAACTCCAGCTGTGTTTTTCAGCCTATATTGCCAGACCAGGCTCTGTAAAAGGGGTTCCACCACACTGAGAGTTCTTTGATAGACAAAGGTTAACATTCCTGTGTTTACCTGATAAGATCTCAGACCATTTTAGGGCCTGCTTCCTGCTCTAGTCCTTGTTTTCAGTCTGAGCAACTGAAGTGAGGCTTAGAAAAAAAATTTGTGGGGAGGGGATCTGGATAATGGGTTAGCTCTTTTGGAGTACCAAATTGCAAATTGAACATTTTGGGAGGAATTTGTTAGAGGATTTTACCCTCTTGTGATTTTTCTCTGGTATTGTTAGCTCTTAAAAGTTTAAATTTGGAAGACTTTGCCTCAACATTCTAACTTGATCATCTTGAATTATCCCTTCTTGTAAACAATGTACACATTTGCTCAACGACTGAATACCTAGAGTTTTCCTGTTTAGGCCCTTTCTCCAAGTGGATTTCAAAAGGAAAGACCTCAGGTAGTTTTCTTGCAAAGTCCTACAGAACATGGAAGATTTCTTTCCATGTTTCGTTTAGACAGCAGTAGATAGAAAAAGAATTTAACTACTTTAAGCTTTAGTCATCGCAGAGAAACACAGTAGGTTAGGGGCCAGACAAGGCCTGTTTGCTGTGGAAGGCCCAGATTAGGCCCGCCAGGTATTGACATTCTCACTAGGTCATGCAGACCAGGCCCTGAGTAAGAACTTTTTGAGGGAGCTATTCTTTTTGGTCACTCATTCAGTGAATATTGCTTTAATTTTATCAGTTGATTTTTATATTTCATTAATTGTGTGGTGCATGGGGGATGATGAGATTAAGTTCTTCGCCTCAAATGTGAGTAAGAATGTCTTTGGAGAGCAGGTTAAAATTCAGATTTCCAGCCTCCAGTTGAGACTATATGAACCTCAAATGGTGACCAGAGTCAGGCACACAGAAGGTACTTCATAAATATTTGTTAAGTGAACTAACTGCCACTTTCAAAATCACTGTTAAAACAGAATTCATTTTCTGTAGCACATTTCATAATTTTCTCCTCTTTTTTTAAGTGTGAAAGACTCTATACTAATTCTGTATTTCCTTTGGAGAAATAAAATGTATTCAATTGCAATCGTTATTTAGAAATTGAAAATAAAAAAATTTTTAATAGCATCATAATTTGTTTTAGTTAAGAGAAACAGTGACTGTGATTCTTAATAGCCCAATATGCCACAGAGGCACAGACACTTATTTTTGCTCCTCCTGAATCACTGGGAGGTGAGAATTTGAAGCATCTTTTTTATGTGCATTTCAATTTCCTGTTGAACAAAATATACAAACAGAAAGAGCTTCTTTTTTGATTAATTTCAGTGAGAGCACAGAGATAAACTAAGTCAGAGCAACTCTCTTGAATAGCTAATGTCTGTTGCCTGGAGAAAGAGAAAATTATTTTCTGCCCTCCATGTTGATGTGTACAGAACATGTGTTCTGAGTAGCTGCTATTTTCACTGCCTCTTTTTCCAGCTGAAGTGCAACATAAACTATTTTAATTAATATTGTGTCACCAAAAGGGATTGAAATAGCCAATTGAATTCTACCAAGATAGAGTCTTTTGATGAAAACATATCTTTATTGATTGTGGACGAAGAAAATCATTCTTAAAATGAAATCCAGAGAAAAATCATATCCCTCAGAGAAAATTTCTGAGTGGCAGGCCGAGATTAACATCATAAAATTGAATTTGTGCTGCAAGCCTTTGATGTAATCAGCAGCTGGGAGATGGTGTTGCCCTTACTGTGCTCCCTCTGATTGTGGTGAATTATTGTGTGGAATGAAATAAGTGTTTCTTGTGTCCCTCCTCCAAGAAATACAAACAAGGTATTACTAGGTAGTTTCTTGCTAGTTAAAATGGGTTGGATCGATTCCAGGCCTCTCAGGCTCTCATACTCCCATGAACTATAGGAGCTGGGCATTTATTTATGCCCCAAGGACAGAATTTCTTGATATCACCGGACAGGGACTTCTTCAGTCAGTAGAAACCCAACAGAGAAGTGACAAGAGGGATCCCCCCTGCCAGGGACATTTTTTTTTAGAATAAGCAGAAGCCAGGATATGTTAGAAAGGGCTACATTTGCCTGGTTTCTATTGGCCTGTAGCCAGCCAAGCCCTTCCCTGTCTCCCTCAGCTACCGCTTGTGACATACACTGCCTTGAAATCACTGCCGTGTGGAAATATCACTTTATACTAGGAATCTTGTTCCATGATACCAGTGTTACAGTGGGGTTTTTGTTGGTGTTTCTGTATGAAGTCCTGGTGCTTGGAAAACATTCTTGCCCATGCAGGTACTTTCACACGTGTAATGATGTAATGAATAGGTTTTGCACATTAAGTAGAGAGAATCTATTTATACATTTACCCACAGATTAAAGAGTGATGTGGCACCTTAATCACCCCTGCGGCTGGACCTAAGTTGTTTCTGATTTTTTTTGTTTTTAAATGAGTAAGTGGACTGGCACGACTGTAAACAAGGTAGTGGAGTCATCACTGTGTACTCTCACTCTCAAGTTGTTTGAGAAGTGCGATGATCCTTGAAGTCAGACGAATCTGGGATATAATTCTATTCAAGGGATTTAGATTTATTTACCAAGCCTCCTTTTCGTAATAAGACTAATGGTGGTGTGTCGACCAAATGAGATAATGTATGGGAAAGCCCCCAGCACAGCACCATGTCTAGAATGTCTTTTAGTGAACACGAATTGAAAATACTTTGTCTTAAGACTGGGAAAGGATAATTAAGGCAGAAGGTGGGGATATGATCTGGAATAAGGGAAAGTAGGGGGAGCCAGGACAAGGAAAATGATGAAAAGAGGTGAGGAAGAGAAATATAAAAAAAAGAGGTAGGATTTGTCTGCTCCTGACAGAAAAGCCACAGAGGTGAGAAGAATGGTTGTAAATGGCTCACCTCTTGTGTCTTGAATTAATTCCAGCTGAAATGGGCTGGAAGTCCCAGAAAATATCTTTTTAAAGAACTGAATATTCCAGTAAGGCTAAGTTTCCTTTGGATTATGACCCTCAAGTCCTGTCCCTCCGCCACCACTCCCTCTAAACCACCATGGAATTCTGCACCCATAAGCCTTCTTGATGTAAGTCTGTTTTGGCCACATTTCTGCTCAGATCCTGGAATGTCAGAGGGTGGTCTTAAAGACTTCCTTGGCAGAAGCATCCGTGTTTTGTAGGCAGAGTCAGTAAACACTGGAATCCTGGGTATTAGGGAGCCTTCTCCAAACAGGAGTTGTCTACCTAGGTTCATATTCCTGCCTGTAGGAGTGCCTTCTATCTATTTATTCTGCGAGGAAAGGATTATCATAATGGCAGTGGACTGACTTCAATGTCAGCATGTGCTAAAGATGGGAAAAGGGGAATAGATTCAAGGCTAGGGAAGGAGACAACTGGTCCATGGGAAAACGCAGAATTTTTCTAAGAGAATGCTTAGGTATAATGGATGCACCATCCACAACCATGGGAGCAAAGTGCTCCTTGCTCTTGTACCTCAGGAAAACTCATCACAGTCTACTTTGCATCAGTTATTACCTACCTATGGCTTGACTTGTAGCTTGTGAACTCCTAGAGATCAAGAGCCTGTGTTTTTTTCATTTTCATTTAGTAGAGCATTTAATAAATACCTGTTGAGTTAATAAATGAGTATATTCTTTCCTCAGGGAACCTATAATGTGGATGGAAAGATTTATTACACAAAAGAAGTAGAGAACAGAATTTGGTATATGACCAATTGTGTGATTCAGAGTAAAGTTTAAGTATCTGTCTCCAGAATTGAGATACGCATTATTAAGATTTATGTTCTTACTTGGAAGAAACAAAATCTGTCAGATGGTATATTAGCTTGCTAGGGCTGCCATAACAAAGTACCGCAAACAGAGTGGCTTAAATGGTAGAAATGTATTGTCTTACGGTTTCAGAGGTTAGAAGTCTGAAATCAAGGTGTCAGCAGGGTTGGTTCCTTCTGTGGGCTGTGAGGAAGAGTCTGTTCCATGCCTCTCTCCTAACTTCTGGCGGTTTGCTGACAATCTTTGGCATTCCTTCTCTTGTAGAAATATCACCCCATCTCTGCCTTCATCTTCACATGGCTCTCTCCTTGTGTGCATCTTTCTCCAAATTTCCCTGTTTTATAAGGATGCCAGTCATACTGGATTAGCCCTAACCCAGTGTGACCTCATCTTCACTTAATTAATTACACCTGCAATCACCCTATTTCCAAATAAGGTCATATTCTGAGGTATTGGGAGTTAGGACTTCAATATATGAATTTTGGGGTGAGTTCAGTTTAACTCCTAACCCATGGAAAGATGGTAGATTTTGTTCTACTTTGCCAATTTGGTACCTTTGACGTTTTATTTTAGTCTCCCCTGCTTAATTCACTGAATAGCTGGGATCTATTGTAAATTGTGATAAACTGAAGGATTATACATGACAAGGATTACACTTATTGTTCTACTATTTACTTAACAGGATTTATACACAAATTTTGAGATTAAAAAAGCTTTCTGATAAGAGTGGCTAACATTTATTGAATGTTTACTATCTAATGATTTCCATGGATTAGACCACTTAACTTTCACATCTACCCTGTTAGATATTAGATATCTATTAGATAGATATTATTATTTATCTACATTTTATTGATGGGAATCCAATACACAGTTGTAAAGTAACGCACCCGAGAACATACAGTAGTAGCGTTGACATTGGAATCCAAGCTGACTAACTCTAGGGCTTCACCACTGGGTACGTGCTATCTCCTTAGTCTTATTACAGCCAGGTTAGGTAAATATTATTACCACTTTATGGATAAGGAAAACAAAATTTAAAGTAACTAGGGACTTTCTTGGGTCACAAAACCAGCACATATATAATGTTGATAAGTGTATAATATTTGGGATTTGAGTTTAGGTATTAACTTCCATGGGGAAATCCTTTCTATCTTTGATTTCAAGCTCCAGTTGTGTTTTCTCCCCAAACATTCTTGCATTTACCTTACAAGGCACTCATCATATTGTTGGTGATTCAGGATGTGCTTGTCTCCTTAGAAACCCATGAGCTCCTTGAGGTTCGGAGATTCTTATCTACATTCTTAGAATCTTGCATAGTCCCTAGCACAAAATAGATAATAAACGTTTTTAAACAAAATGCATGTAAGTAAAGGTAAAGGAGCCAAAGAAAAGGGAGACCAGTTGAAACACAAGAAATAAAGGTCAATAAAAGGAGTAACTGAGATGACAGAAGATGAAATTTGGGGTAATGATAAAAATGTTATCATAGGAGATTAGTATGAATATCTTAGAAAAATAAGCTAAAAATAAGGAAAAGATATGATATGTTGAAGTGATGAGAGGAAGTTCTTGTGTAAGTGGCTTGTTTTTCTTGGTTAATTGGAAGGAAGGGTCATCAACTAAAAGTATTGGGGTGTAAGGAGCTGCCTGGGTTGCGGGGAGGTTTATGAGGGGGTAGAGGAAAAGATTTGACTGTGGGACTGGATTAGAGACATGTTTCCCAGTGTGATTTTAGGTAGTACACAACAAACATTTATGTTAATAGACAAGTATTTATTTTAATGTACATTTTGAAAAAAAATCTAACCAGCCTGTCAAGTCCCATGATTTTATATGGTTATTAATCATTAAGATAATTCTAAAGAAATAGTTATATAACAATTTATTCTTAACTGAATACTTAAAATAAAAATAAAATGAGTTAATTTAAAGAAATAGGCAAATTGTTTTACAGATTGTATTTAGATATGGCAAAGAAAAATATTACTCAAGACTGGAAATACGTTTACAGAGTTCATACACGTCAAAACAATTGCCTAATAGTGGGAATACTTAGTTAAAATTAATCATAAAATTACTTCGTCGTATGTACTTTGAGGTCAGGGATTGTGTTTTTCTGTTCTTTGTGTTCTCTGCAGCTCAGCCCACTACCTTGAATACATTTGGTTCTCATTAACTATTCGTTGAATTTATTTAAGAATGGACTACTAGAACAGTGAGACTTTTTGTTCATGTTAAATATCTCTAGGTTAAGAAAAAAAATGACTTGGACTGTAAATATTCAGAGTTAAATGTAGCATAATTAAAAAGAAAAAATCCACTTCTTAAAGCCTAAAACTAAGGTTTTAGACAAGAGGATTTGAGTTCCATGAAGTTGTTCATTGACTAAATATAAATAAAAGTGAAGGAGCTCTATTTCCAGAGAAAACCACAATTCGAAAAGATGCATGCACCCCAAAGTCCACTGCAGCACTATTTACAATAGCCAGGACATGGAAGCAACCTAAATGTCCATCGACAGAGGAATGGATAAAGAAGATGTAGTACTTGTACACAATGGAATACTACTCAGCCATAAAAATGAATGAAATAATGCCATTTGCAGCAACATGGATAGACCTAGAGATGAACATACTAAATAAAGTAAGTCAGACAGAGAAAGACAAATATCATATGATATCACTTATATGTGGAATCTAAAAAAATGATACAAATGAACTTATTTACAAAACAGAAATAGACTCACAGACATAGAAAACAAATTTATGGTTACCAAAGGGGAAAGGTTGGGGGGAGGGATAAATTAGGAATTTGGGAGTAATATATACACACTACTATATATAAAATAGATAAACAAGGACCTAGCACAGGGAACCATACTCAATATTTTATAATAACCTGTATGGGAAAATAGTCTGAAAATGAATATATATATATAACTGAATCACTTTGCTGTACACCTGAAACTAACACAACATTGTAAATCAACTGTACTTCAATAAAAACTAAAATTTTTTTCAAAAGTGAAGGAGCCACCCAGAAAGAAATGAGTTGTCTTTCTCCTGTTTCTTTTTCTGGCCAAATGCTCATCTGTTCGACATTGTCTGTAAATGGAACACACGAGGCATTAATGGGGCTCTTTTAAATCTATTGCTCTACAGCTTAATAAACAAGGAGATGGGTCTTCCCTGGTGGTGCAGTGGTTGAGGGTCCGCCTGCCGATGCAGGGGACGCGGGATCGTGCCCGGTCCGGGAAGATCCCACATGCCTCGGAGCGGCTGGACCCGTGAGCCATGGCCGCTGAGCCTGCGCGTCCGGAGCCTGTGCTCCGCAACGGGAGAGGCCACAACAGTGAGAGGCCTGTGTACCGCAAAAAAATAAAAAATAAAAATAATAAATAAACAAGGAGATGAAATTTGAAGGTAATACTTTGTAATCTTTTACTCACAGGACTGGCAGAGTTGCAAGCTGTGATGGAAACCTCATCCGTGTAGTGATAGGGATGTGATTTCTTGGCTGTTTGGTTTTATACTTGTTCCAGATCACGCGTGTGTGGAGTTCAGAGATTATTTTGCGTATCTGTCTAATTCATCCCTTGATCTCTGGGTTATTTTACCACTGACTTTGCCTACCACGGTATTCCTTACCTAAAACACATTACTTTCTAGCATTTCTTAAGTAGCAGTTAATCACTCAATAATAACATTTTTGGAGGAGCTTGGCTTTGATGTTGGTTAGGGGTTAATTCTGAAATTGTCACGCTCCACTGGGTAAACCAGGTGGATTTTTATATGTTATTCAAATATGCCTTGGGCAGCTTATGACT
This sequence comes from Phocoena sinus, assembly GCF_008692025.1. Taxonomy (NCBI): domain Eukaryota; kingdom Metazoa; phylum Chordata; class Mammalia; order Artiodactyla; family Phocoenidae; genus Phocoena; species Phocoena sinus. Next base: position 80,842,741 of record NC_045764.1, read on the forward strand.
TTATAGAAACAATATTTTACCTTTTCTAAGGAATGATCTGATTACAATCTGTTGATAAAATAAGACCTTTTGCTTTGGGAGCATCTGCAAACAGGTTTTGGGGGATAGGGCTTCTGCTGAGACCAGATGAGCACAAACCCTTAGGTCCCATGGATGCCTGAAGCTTCTTGCTTCATTTCCCAGTTTTAAAGTAGCTCTCATGCTGGCCTACCCTGATACCCAGGTATGTTTCTCTTCAGCTTACATCTATTCCTTGTTGCTTCATAAAGCCCCACTTTGTCCTCTCCCAATTTATTGCCACTGACCAGCTAGCTGACATCCAACAAACTGCTTTATTCTAATTTCCAATCTATTTGTTTTTTTCAGCTTCATTAAGGAATAGTTTACATACAGTAAGCTACACTCATTTCAAGAGTACAATTTGATGCATGTTAAAACCCCAAGCTTTTTTAACCTGAACTTAAAACTGGGTAACGAAACTTCCTCTAGGCTCAAGATGACCAAGTTATCTTCTTTGAAGGAGAGAATCACGAGGCAGTTTATTTGTGTCTCTCACAGTTCCTAAGTATGAGTTTTGAAGAAAGTAAGTAGGATTCCTTTCCACTTAAGAGATGGGATTCAGAGGCCACATAACTGTTAAGAGGCAGATATGAGATTCAAACCCAGATCTGTTTCATTCCAAAGCTTGTATTATGAACTGCTATACTATTTTTACTTTCCTCACAGATGTCTACTTTGGTCAGGAGGTTATTGTCAGAAATCATGGATGGTAAGTGAGGAGTATATCCTTTGTATTTTTTGATTGTCTTCAGTAAAGGGGTTTGACGTTTGTCTTTGTGTTTGAGGCTGGCGAGGCAGACTCAGTGTCAGGGCATGTCCCTGAAGAGAGCTATTTATGACAAGGTAAACAATTCCAGTGTCCAGTAGACACCAGCCACAAAACCCCATTTGCCTCATATTTATTTTTCTGCTAGCCTCAGATCAGACAAGTCAGAGAGATAAAAGCAACTTGTTACAGGGAAGAAGACGAAGGTGAGAAGGAAGATGGGGGCTGTAATGGTGTGTTGTCTTCTCTAGTGCTTTCTCGTAATTATGGAGAAAGGACCAGGAAGCATTAGCACAGCTTTTAGAGACGATGTAGGCCACACTGGTGCCTGAATGGATAAGACGTTTTATTGTTGTTGTTTTACTTGACTATTTGCTTTTTGTTATTTATTTTTGTTTATTTTTAAAGAAATACCGACATAAAGACTTTTGCTTAGCCTGTCACTAAGACTCTCTGGTGGGGAAGCCTGGGTTGTCTTTGTCGTGGTGTGCAGGAGGAGAGTCCTAGGTGGAGTCTTAAGAGACCAGGTTCCAGTTCTTACTCAGCCACTCTCTACTTGGGTTACTTTGGCCAAGTAAACAATTTTCCTGAGCTTTCATTCTCTTGTCTGTAGAAGGAGGGAGGGGGATGATAGTGATCTTCAAGGCTCCCTTTTGGCTGCAACTTAGGGTCGCCAGTGGCCCTAAGATGCCTATAGCATACCCAGTTCAGTTTGGATTTCAGATAAACAATAAATAATTTTTATAAGCATGTCCCATAAAAAAGTCAATTTTTAAAATTATAAGCATGTCCCAAATCTTGTCTAGGACATACTTACACTAAAAATATTATTTGTTGTTTACCTGAAATTCAAATTTAACTAGACATCTTGTATTTTTATTCGCTAAATCTGAGGACCCTAATATACCTGAAGTTGTTGATTAAAAGATCATCATAGATTTTAGAAGTAATAATAGCATGTATACTTTTTTAAAATTAATCAATTATTAATTAATTAATTTTTGGCTGTGTTGGGTCTTTGTTGTGCGGGATTTCTCTAGTTGCGGCGAGTGGGGACTACTCTTTACTGTGGTGCGCAGGCTTCTCATTGCGGTGGCTTCTCTTGTTGCAGAGCACAGGCTCTAGGCGCGCGGGCTTCAGTAGTTGTGGCACGTGGGCTCAGTAGTTGTGGCTCACGGGCTCTAGGGCGTGCGGGCTACAGTACTTGTGGTGCACGGACTTAGTTGCTCCACGGCATGTGCGGTCTTCCCAGACCAGGGCTAGAACCCGTGTCTCCTGCATTGGCAGGCAGATTCTTAACCACTGCACCACCAGGGAAGCCAGCATGTACATTTTTATGGCCAAATGTTCTAGTATAAGTTCACAGGAGTTTTGAGAAAAGAAACTGTAGTGACAGTATTCTAAAAGAATGGAAGGAAATCTCACACTGAGAAAGGCATTGCTAGAAAGTGATAGTCACATTGTCTGCCCACAGGGTAAAATTACAGTGATTCATTTCCTCATTCAATAAACATTTACTGAATGACAATTATGAACAAAGAATTATGACAAGCATTTTCTGTAGAGACTCACCTCTTTTCACATCAGTTCTGCAAGGTAATTATTTTTCCCATTTTGTAGTTGAGAAAACTGAGGATCAAGGAATATTTTCTAGCTATTAATGTAGGAAAAAGACCAAGATTTTTATGACTCCTTCTATTATATTTTCTTGCCTCTTTTCACAATAAAATATATTTTGAATTAAATTAATGGAGATGGTGGCATGCTGGATAGAACCTAATGATCAACCTAGAATTGGAAACTTTGTATTTCTATCCATCTGAGTGGAACACAAAAAAGGGAAATGGAGGAGTTACTTTCCCCAGAACATAAGTTCTAACAGAACAAGAAGACTCTCTATTTCTTCTAGGAAAATCACATCACCTTTCCTTCAATTCCTCATCAGCACTGTAAGAGTTTACTGCCTCATTCTAGGGCTTCCCTGGTGGCTCAGTGGTTGAGAGTCCGCCTGCCGATGCAGGGGACACGGGTTCGTGTCCCGGTCCGCGAAGATCCCTACGTGCCGTGGAACAGCTATGCCCGTGAGCCATGGCCGCTGAGCCTGCGCGTCTGGAGCCTGTGCTCCGCAACGGGAGAGGCCACAACAGTGAGAGGCCCGCGTACCAGAAAACAGAAAAAAAAAAAAGGGGGGGGAATCATAATGATCTTATTGAATATGGCTTTTTCTAGAAAGGAAAAATATCTACAAACTTTATGTATTTTGAATGACTAAATACCATTTGCAAACAACAGTCTGAAACCTCTCTTATTCAGAAAAACAAAACGTGGAAATTATAAAAATGAACATTTGTGTACCAAAATGTTCATTGCAGCTCTATTTACAATAGCCTGGAGATGGAAACAACCTAAGTGCCCATCATCGGATGAATGGATAAAGAAGATGTGGCACATATACACAATGGAATATTACTCAGCCTTAAAAAGAAATGAAATTGAGCTATTTGTAATGAGATGGATAGACCTAGAGTCTGTCATACAGAGTGAAGTAAGTCAGAAAGAAAAAGACAAATGCCGTATGCTAACACATATATATGGAATTTAAGGGAAAAAAATGTCATGAAGAACCTAGGGGTAAGACAGGAATAAAGACGCAGACCTACTGGAGAACGGACTTGAGGATATGGGGAGGGGGAAGGGTGAGTTTTGACAGGGTGAGAGAGAGTCATGGACATATACACACTAACAAACGTAGTAAGGTAGATAGCTAGGGGGAAGCAGCCGCAAGGCACAGGGATATTAGCTCGGTGCTTTGTGACAGCCTGGAGGGGTGGGATGGGGAGAGTGGGAGGGAGGGAGATGCAAGAGGGAAGACATATGGGAACATATGTATATGTATAGCTGATTCACTTTGTTATAAAGCAGAAACTAACACACCATTGTAAAGCAATTATACCCCAATAAAGATGTTTAAAAAAAAATAAATAAAAAAATAAAAATGAACATTTGACTTTGGATTTCCTAAAAAGGTAGGAAATCCAAGCATTATGTCACGAATGAAATTTTGGTCTTTTTTGATATGTACCTAAATTTCAATCTATATTTAAATGTATAACATTAAAATAACACATCTAAATTTAATATTATGTCTTTCATTCTTAGGTATAAATTGAATTTGTCTTTATATATAATTAAATTGTATCAAAACCAGCTTTATAATACCTACTTTAATAATTACTAGATCTAAAATAATGATTTTTCTTAAAATTATTTTTCATTATACTATTCAAAAATAACAAAATAATAAATATGTATATGAAAGGGGTTCTGAGAGACTATTTTTGAAGAAAGGGACAAAAATCAAAAGGATGGGAAAGCTGATGGAACACCAGCTATCCCTTATAGGTCACACCTCACTCTTATCTGCATAGCACCTATACATGTCCAGAGCATTGTACTGTGATGTTACATAGTAATAAAGCCACTTCGGAAAAATTGGGCATATATATATACCGCTACATAATTGAGTAATTCATTTACATAGGTATTCTACCTGCAGGCTGTGAGCTTCTTGAAGGCCATTTATCTCATTCTAAGAATTCATTGTGATATTTTGGTAGGCTGCAGTCAAAAATTTGTGTAGAAATTATCTGAAAGTCACTTAAGAGTAAAGTTTGTATGTGTGTATATGTGTGTGTTTATACAATTATTTTGATAGCTATATTGATTATATAATAAATATTGATCATATTCCTTATATAAGTAACAAAATACAATATCAGAATCTAAAATGTTGTACTTAGTGCTGTGACTTGGTACTGTGACTAGAACCAAATGAAGGAAATTTATTTGACCTTTATAATATAGTCTGTAATTTTATCCCTGTCTGTGGAAATGTTTCTTTTTTTTTTTTTTTTTTTAATGCGTTACGCGGGCCTCTCACTGTTGTGGCCTCTCCCGTTGCGGAGGACAGGCTCCGGACGCGCAGGCTCAGCGGCCATGGCTCACGGGCCCAGCCGCTCCGCGGCATGTGGGATCCTCCCAGACCGGGGCACGAACCCGCGTCCCCTGCATCGGCAGGCGGACTCTCAACCACTGCGCCACCAGGGAAGCCCTTTTTTTTTTTTTTTTTTTTTTTTTTTGAAATGTTTCTTTTTTAATGTCCATTTTTTTCCCTCCAATGGAACTGTTTATTTTAAATTGTTTTCAATTAAGCCAGATTTAGAAATCATTTAAGGGCCTGTAAACATCTATCCATAGTTTTGTTTTAGACATTCCAAAATATCATTCAGGCACTCAAATTTGGAATATAATAATTATAAATTGAGGGCTGTGTTAGAGGTTTATAATCCCTTTTCAAAGATTTTACAACTTGTCTAGACATATAATTATTTGAAATGGGACAGTATACTTCTGTCAAGGGCATGACTTTCTTCTCCACATCACAGACTTTTCCTCTAGCTTAAAGATTCTACAATAGACTGTTTTTTCCTTTGAGGTTTATTTATTTTAATTTATTCATTTTATTTTTGGCTGTGTTGGGTCTTTGTTGCTGCTCGTGGGCTTTCTCTAGTTGCGGACTGCGTGCTTCTCATTGCAGTGGCTTCTCTCGTTGCAGAGCATGGGCTCTAGGCGCGGGGGCTTCAGTAGTTGTGGCACATGGGCTTAGTTGCTCTGGGGCATGTGGGATCTTCCCGGACCAGGGCTAGAACCCATGTCCCCTGCGTTGGCAGGCGGGTTCTTAACCACTGTGCCACGAGGGAAGCCCCTGAGGTTTATTTTTGATTAGACATTTCTGGGGAATTGTACAGGGTCTCAGAAAACATGGATTTACTCTCTCTCTCTCCTGTTGATAGCAAAGCACCAAGTTTCTGGGGCTAATTTTAAAATTTTTCTGCCGAAAAAAAAAAAAAAGAGAGAGAGAGAAAGTCTGAAAAACGTGACTTCTGAGATGTGCAACCTTTTAATCTGTTACTTATTCTCACTGTACTCGCTTAGTCTCTCAGAATCTCAGAATTAGAACTGATCCCAAGAGTTATCTATTTCTCATTGTTAGTTTTCTTGTAAGTGAGGGGGATCAGATTAATGATCCCCAAAGCCATTTCTTGCCTGAAATTCTAGATTATAGTTTATGAGTAGTATAATGATAGCATAGTATGTATAATTATACCTACATGCTTTTATTTGCATTGCTGGATTTATTCCCCATAAGAATACTGAGATGTAGGCAATGTAGGTGATGGTATCCTTATTTTACTGCATATAACTGTTATAATACGGAAATAAAGGTAATAAGTGGTAAAGCAGCCCTATATCTAGGTCTCTGAATACCAGATCTGTTTTTACTACATTTAGCAATCTGGACTGTTCAGGATGAACTCTGGTTGAGATCTGATTTCTTGTGGTTTGACCTTTGTGCTTTTTGTTTTCTTACTTGGATGTGTCAGGAATCTTATGACTATTAAGGATTTTAATACACTTACAAAAATATTTACTTTTTAATAGCAAAGTTCAGATATTTGTTACTTAGATGAGGTGACATTTCTGGGGAAAGAGAGTCTGCAAAGTTGTCTTCAAATTATAGTGTGTAGATAACTCTATTCTTCTTGAAAGGCCTAGCTGGACTTTGGTGTGGGTAAGGTCACCCATAGTCAGAGCTGGGTGTGGGGTGAGTAGACTATTCCTATCCTTCTCTTGGTTAGCATCACTCATCAAGAATTGGAATAAAAATCATTCTTCTTTGACTAATTAACAATGGGCATGGTAATTTCAATGTCTGACTACATTCTTCTCTATTTGACGGGGACACACCTTTCTCCACAGCTCTGGGAGAACACATCGTTCAAGTTTGTATCATTATAAACATTTATGAGATGATCAGTTTTCAAAATTTACAAATGATAACTGTGTACACGTCTTCCCATCTCTGTGTGTCCAGGATTCCTTTACCATGAGGTCCTCCCTACAGGCGGTGGCACTCTGGGGAAGGAAGGCACCTCCTCACAGCATCACTGCCATCATGATCACTGATGACCAGCAAATGATTGTGACAGGAAGTCAAGAGGGTCAACTCTGCCTCTGGAATCTCTCATCTGAACTAAAGGTTAGTGAAAACTATTACTATTGAAGCAGACAGAGCTCATAAAATAAACACAGCGTGCTTTTTATACCTGCAATGACAGTGGAAGTTTTGCATGGTTGTTAAAAAGGTACTTACCAAAGTAATAAATGGGTTTTACTTTTGAATTTGGAAAAATGAAGTATTATATGATGGATCAAGATCATATGTGAAAATTATATTATGAATAGCACCAATCTTAGCTACCAGTTAAGTGTTATCATCCTTTAAGCTATGCTGAGTTTTACTATTTTATATCCTGAATTATATGTTTAAGTAACTGAACTACACACATGTAAGTACAATTCTAAAAATTATGGCTCATTAATCTAAACAAAGGGCACCCTTGAAAACCACTATTAACTAAATGAGTAATATTTTAATTATCTGGGTGTTTCTGCCAGTTTGGCCTTCTTGCCATTCTTTTTTTTTTTTTTTTTTTTTTTTTTTTTTTTACGGGACGCGGGCCTCTCACTGCTGTGGCCTCTCCCGTTGCGGAGCACAGGCTCCGAACGCGCAGGCTCAGCGGCCAGGGCTCACGGGCCCAGCCGCTCCGCGGCATGTGCGATCTTCCCAGACCAGGGCACGAGCCCGTGTCCCCTGCATCGGCAGGCGGACTCCCAACCACTGCGCCACCAGGAAAGCCCCTTCTTGCCATTCTTTTAGTCTCTGCTTGCCTGTGATTTTTACAGGTCACATTGAAAAGCTCTAAATCCAATTTACTATTGTCGTCCTCCTATTTCAGAACCTGACCTCACCTAGGATTTGGCCCACTGATTAGCGATTAATTGTCCTTGTCCCAACTCATAAACATTTAACATATTGGAATAGATATTTGCTTAGCTCTAGGAGCCTCTAGACCTAATTTGAACACTTAAACTAATGATGTACTTAAAGTATACTGCCCTCATTAGGAAGCCTTTTAAAGATCAAAGACTATTTTTAGCCTTTAAAGTTTGTCACTTTAAAACCTAAATTAACAATTAATTGTAATTCTATTTTATAGTGTAATTAATTAACATCTGTCATCACTGAGCAGTTACACTACAGGACTGCCAAAAACTGCAAGCAGACCAGCTCAGCTCAATGTTTATGAACATTCCTAAAAGAAGGACTGGGTATTATTGCAACAGCTGAGCTTTGAAATTGGCCCTTGCCTTTATTATCTCTTACAGTCTAAACTTAAGATCCTAAATGGCTTAAACTATCTTGCTACTTTTTTTAATGTTGGAGTGTAGTGTTTCCTGGCTGAAGTAGTTGTCTTGTAATATGTAGGTTGCTATACGCTTAAGAAATTTGGAATCCTAGCATCTATATCTTTTTACGTATGTTCCTGGTATTTATTCAACATTCATTTATTGGGTGCATTTTATAAGTTAGGCAGTACGGTGGGAACCTGAGTTCAAACGTGAATGAGAAGACCTGGTACTGGCTGCCCAACTGGTTGCAGTGTCGTAGAGGAAGGACATAGGCTAGTAACTGCCGGTGCAGTTATGTTATAATACAGGGTGCTCTTTGTGGGGGTCAGTCTGTACTTCATCTTCAGTGGGAATAGTTATTTCATGCTTTTATTAGGAGCAAGTCTTCTGCTTGGGGTTAGAGCAATGGGAAGGGCGATGCTATTGGCATCTAGTGGGCAGAGGTCAGGGATGCTGTAAACATTCCGTAGTGCACATGACAGCCCCTCACAGCAAAAAATTATTCCACCCCAAATTCTAATAGTTGCTGATATTGAGAAATCACAGTTACAAATATGAGGTGGGAATGGGAATCAGATTGGCAGGGGTGTAAGGAATAGAAGAATCATTGAGAAGACTTAAGAAGGAGATTGGATTAGTTTTATGTTTTGGAAATTCACTGAGAGGACATTGTGAAAAAGTTAGTAACACAAGTAAGATATTGATTAGTATAGGTGTGAGATTTTCCACATAAGAGTTTTCCTTAAGATTCTCTATGGCTAGTCATAGGACCAGAAAGAATGAACACCTTCTCTTATTTTTCCTTTGAATCTTGCTCCTACATGACAATGGGTCAACTATTAGCAGGCAAGATTCTAGGCTTTTCAAAAATCAGGGCATTTTTGAGTTCTCAACAAATCCTCTTGGTATCTGTAAGATAGTCACGTGGGTGTTCCATCACTGATATTTTAATGCTTAGTAGTTTAATTTGATTTTTGTTTTAGAATATATAGATAAAGGAATAATTCACCCAGAGGAAGAAGAACAGAGGCCTTGAAGACAAGAGAGATTTTAAGAGAGGTTATGACCACGTGGTTGATTGAGTGGCTGTAGGGCAGCTTGGGGCCGATGGGCATAGCAGGGGAAGACGGTAGGAAGGGGAGAAGGACACTGCAGGGAGGTGGGGTGTAAAATGAACTGGGAGCTCTTTCTTTCTTCCTTGTACTAAATGTGGAAAGCTTCTTCCCCTCTCCAAAAGGGTTTAGGTAAGAGAATAATCACGGTCTGTGGTCTTAAACGCTCACTCATCACCAAATAAAGTGGGAAAACAAACCTAAGGACACTTACTTATGCAGTCATTAGACGAACTACACAGATGCTTTTTGTCACAGGTGTAGATACCTCCTTCAGGTTTCTCAGAGTCTAGTGTAGGAGACAGACATGTAATTAGGAAGCTGTAAAGTGGTGGGATACACACTGTCTCTATGAATTCGACCTTACTATGTATCTTATATAAGTAGAATCATACAGTATTTATCCTTTTGCAACTGGCTTATTTCACTAAACACAATGTCCTCATACATGTTATAGGATAAGTCAGAATATCCTTCCCGTTTAAGGCTCAATAACATTCCATTGTATTTATATACCACATTTTGTTTATCCATTCCCCAGCGGACATTTGGATTGCTTCCAAACCTTTTGACCATTGTGAACGATGCTGCCATGAACCTGGGTGTATAAACATATGTTTGAGTCCCTGCTTTCACTTTTTTGGGCTGTACTCATGGACTGATGGATTATATGGTAGTTCTATTTTAACATTTTTGAGGAACTGCTAAACTGTTTTCTACAGTGGCTGCACCATTTTGTATTCCCACTAGCAGTGTGCAAGGGTTCCCATTTTCTCAACATCTTCACCAACACTTGTTATTTTCTATTGCTGTTGCTGTTTTCTTAATAGCCATCCTAATCAGTGAGAAGTGTGCTCTTCAAGGGAAAGACTTTCTGAGGGTGATGCCTGAGCTGAATTCTAAAGGATGTATCAGACATGAACAGGAAAAGCAGGTGGGAGGAGATTGCAGACAGAATGATAAGTGTGTGTGTGGAAGGCGGGACTATTTTGCCTTCAGGGAACTGGTGAAAGTAGTTGAGCAGACCTGGAACATAAAGGGCAAATTAGAGGTGATAGGCACATCTGGAAAGGACAGAGCAGACTCAATGTGGAATCTGACATGCTGAGGAGATTAGATTTTTTTTTTTTTTTAACTAGCAATCGCTAACACTTTGTGCTAATTAAAAGCAGTGGTAATATTAAGGGATTTTGAGGAGATGACATAATACTATTTTATTATATTTGTAATTTAGAATATCACTTGGTATTAAGGGCACATTGAAGGGAGAAGGAGATGAGGTAAGTCCCATACTACCAGGGACTTTGGGCAGAAGGCTTCTACAGTAATGTACTCAGGAAAGTTCTTGACTATGAACTAAATCAGTGGCAATGGGAATGAAGAGGAGATGAAACCGGGAATGATATTAAGAGGAGAGTATGGACAGAACTCAGAAACCAGTTGGTTGTGAGCTAAAGGCGCAGGAACAGCCAAAGATACCTTCCAGATTTGGGGTTTGGGTGATGGGTAGGACTGCTAGAATGAGAGTATCATGTTTCTGTATAAGAAATAGAGAGGATTAGAGAATAGGAATAGGGAGGGAAAGAAGCTGATTTAAGGTCTGTACATCTTGGAGTATCCAAGCATTCATTAAGGGATTGTGTACACATCTCAGACTTTCCCTGTCCATGGGTGGTGGGATGGTGGGGTGCAGGGGAGCTGGAGAATAAATGTCTCCCTGTCCTGGGCTGCTCATCACGTGTCTAGGTTAAGCATTCTGCTTCCAGGCTCAGGGTCTGACTCCCAAAGCCCTGTGCTTTCCCCAAAACTTTGTGAGGTCTGCCAATGGGGAGCTTCTCCAAGTCCCATGCTAGGAACTTCATCACTTGGGCCTTTCGGTATTGATTGCTGGCATTCATCATACCTGCGAGCATAGCAAAAGGTGAACTCTGAACATTCTCTCAGGTATATTCTCTTATAGTATCGGTATGTTCTATTTTTCTTCCTGTTTTATACTCAGAAGGAAACACAACAGTGACAAAATGAAGAATAGCAATGTTGAGTAGAGAAAAAGAATAAAGGTCTTGGTCAAAATCTAGGTCTGTTATTTACCAACTCTGTAGTGTTGGGCAAATGACTTCCATTCTTCAAGCCCTAATTTCCTCAACTGTGAAATGGGGATTAAACCCTGTTCATAGTTGCATGAGTGCCTGGAATATGGTATATGCTCATCAAGTTGTGTGTTCTTTTCCCTTTTCTATTTGTGCTGTGGTGGGAGTGAGGGGGACCAATGCTTCATAAAGGTGGAGCCCATGAATAGAAGTAAAGTTTTCCTGGATTTCATCATGGCAACGACTAGGCGTGATTGTAGAGGTTTTTGTTATTCTTCACAGCAGAACGTGTGATAAAATGAGGAGGTTATAGTGAATTGTCACAGCTTAGTCAACTACATGTGAAGATTTAGTAGCAGAATGAAGACTTCATATAAAAGGCAATGGTGTTCTCTTCTGACATTTTGTCCATAGTGGATTTTCTCTGGAAGAGGAGTATCTTTGATTTGCCCTGATTCATTGCTTAATTTGGCCTGTAATATATAGGGCAAGGGTTAAATTCATAGAAGTACTCTTTCCCAAGTGTGATGATAGGGAAAGATAGTATGTTGTTTTCTGAAATGGAACCTGTATTTCCCAGGAGGAAGGTAGAGAACTTGGATTGTAAGTGATTAGAACCAACTGCAAAATGCTCTTTGTAGCACGAGAAATTTATTCTGATAACAGATCTTTTAAAGAAATAATTCTGATTAATATAGAAATAAGAGGAAGGCAGAGAACAATTATGTTATGAAATAATTTGTTCTTATTGTTATGGTTGGATTATGAGGAACAGATTTCTTTCACACATGAGATAATGGAAGAATTAGTCCTTGGTGTCATTTTTAAAATTCACACATAGGAGAAAAAGTTGGCATTTTGCAATGGCATTTTAACTAAGTTGGCTTAGTTAAAATTTTATTTCTAATGTTGATAAGTTAATTTTTACTATTTCTGAGGCAGGAATTCAAATAAGGCGTTATAATGGTTACAAAAAGCGTAATATTTTCTCTGCATTATTTTGTAAACTCATTTCTGAATTCTGAAATCTGCACATAAATATGCTACTATTGTTTGAGGCACATTTTGTGCGTAATAAATGTCAACACTGATTTATTTGTATTCAAAACCTAGATGTTGTAAAACAGGTCCAGCAGTCATCTAGGTTTCATGACAGATGCAAAACAAAAAACAAAAAAAATGTGTATAACACAGTTCCTTTACCTAGAAGTTTATTATCTTGGGGATTTTGATATGCCATATATCAGTTTTCCTGAAACTTATGTACAGCAAAAACATAATATAACAGCATTCCTAATTAGAATTATGAATAATTATATAATGTCATGTTATATTCTTCTACTAAAAAGTTTACAGCTATTTAAAAACTTACCCTCATCATTTTCAGATTTCGGCCAAAGAACTTCTTTTTGGTCATTCAGCTTCAGTGACGTGTTTGGCGAGAGCGAGAGACTTCTCTAAACATCCCTTCGTAGTTAGTGCTGCTGAAAATGGGTAGGTAAGATGTGTGGAACTGTGCACCTGTTTCTGTTCCTTTTCCCTTTTTAAAAACTCTGATGGGATACAGAATTCTAGGGCTGAAGGAAACTTTAGTGATTAACATATTCCTTTTACATATAGGAAAAGTTAGATCTTGAATGGTTGAATAACTTGTGTGACAGTCCCAAGGAAAGTAATCAGTACTATGACTCCCGATCTTTAAACATCCCAACGTGTATCAGGCCTTGTGGCTGCCTCATTGTGTAAAGGATGTTGGCAAATGCCACCTATTATAGAACTGAAAATGGAAAAGTCTGGGCGCTTGTCTTTTTTCATGTAGTAACTCACTTTGAGCTATTAAGCAAATCCCTGCAAGCCTTCATAGTTTCGTGGAACAATTCAGCAGTTACGATCTTTATGTTGTACACTTGTCTGATATCATTTTAAAACAGAGGAGAGGACTCACTTGTAAATGGGATGTGGGAGGGAGAAGGAGAAGGAACATAGTGATCTGGGTGTAGTTTCATGGAAGGAGGTTTGTTCCAATGAAACAGGACTTAGCTGTAGGAAAAAGCCCCACTGATGGAAGAGCTACTGTGAACTACTCTGCTGATGAGATGTTTGCCAAAGTATACTCAAGAATGCGGAATCCATTCAGCATGTGTCTGTGAATGAGGGATTGGGTTGCTGGTTGATACAAGAGAATCTCCTCCTTTTTTTATTTTTAACCCAAGGAGAAATTATATGGCTTAGAATTCTGAGACGCAAAAGAAGAATGAGGAATCAAGTGTCCAACTTTTAAAAATGGAACAGTTTAACAAAATGGCTAGTGGTACAGACATCAAAGAGATACCTATTCTCATAGCTTATAGCAAAGCCATAACTGTTATACTTAGAGAGATTGAACTTTGGATGAAGCTAAAATGAAATGTCCTAGTACATTCTTTTTAAACAACTGCTTAGCTTTCGTACACTAGGGCTGCCTCGAAGCCTGCTACATAGGCTGAGATATTTATTCCCAATCTAGAGAATTTGGGGGATGGTTAGTTTTTCTGAGACTACTGGCACAGTTGATAAAATTAATAGCTGAGTGAGAAATAGATCTGAAAAGTATAACTGAGTTCCACCTTGAGGTTTTTGTCCACAGTGGTCTAGCTCCAAAAAATAAACTAGGAGTTAATGGACATATTCTTGATGATAGATGAATTCAGCTGTATAAGTCCTGTAAATATGATTGTTAAAGAGCCAAGGAGTCTGGTTGGTCTTCCTTTTCCAAGATGATTTGAATTTTCTAGAAGTCTATTTCTTTGGGGTCTGACACCTTGCATCTATGAGATTCTCCTTAGGCAGCACCTACACTTTAGCTACTGCATACTTAGCAAATCCTAATTCAATCTGCTGAAACTTGTTAAAATTACTAGGTTCGACCTATTACTTCCTAAGTAACAATGATTTTTTTTTTTTTTTTTAGCTTTTAAAAGTCCCAGGAAGTGACCGTTGGCTTAGCATTTCTGCTTCCAACGTTGTCAGATTCATGCTGATCATGACTTGCTTCTTGACTTAGTTTTTCATTTTTTTCACTTAGTATTACTTCATCTATAGGCAAAAATCCTAATATTCAGGAATCCCAGTGAATTTCAGGATGAATGAAAGGAAATAAACACCTGGAACCTGATGTTGAAATGATGGAATGCCGAAGAAAAAGAGAAGAGCCTGAAAGTAGGCAATGAGGAAAAGCAGATTACCTTTAAAGGAAAGTTAATTAAACTGAGAGCTGACTTCTTAACAGTAAAATGAGAATTAGATAGCAGTGAAATATCTTTTAAAAGTTGAGAGAAAATATCTATCAATTTAGAGTTATATCTCTAGCAAAAACATCTTCAAAAAATTAGGGCAAAACAGTAATATTTAAGACAAATACTGACAGTGTTCACTGCCAACAGACCCTCTATATGTAAAGAAATTCTAAATTATGTTTTTCAGTAAGAATAATGATTTCAGAAGGAAGATGTGATGGAAAAAGGAATATTGAACAAAACCCAGCAAAGTTTTAGAAAATTTAAATAAGCACAGATTATATTACAATATGGTTTATATGCACCTCCCATCCACCTCCCCCTCACATACACAAAATCCTAATCAACAACTGCATATCATAAGCGTAGTGATCAGACTCCACATGTTCTGGTGTTCTAGAGGTGGGTAAAGATGGTGATTAACCTTAGACTTTAAGCTAGATATACATGCTGACATTTCCAGGGTAGCTGCTAAGAGAACAGACAAAAGAAATAAAAATGAAAGAAACAGAATATATAACTTCCAATTTAAAAAAAGAAAAAGAATGTTGTTTAATCTAAAGGGGACAACAATAAATGAGACAAATAGCACAAAATAAGGTAATTGAAATAAACCTGAATAAACCAGTAATCTCAATTGAGTAAAGGGACTAAGCCCATCAGTTAAATTACAAAGATTGTCAGACAATTTAAAAAATAAAAACAGCATAAGGATATATAAAAGTTAAAAGTAAATGGATGGAAAGAGATTTATTGGGCAAATACTAATGAAATTAATGTTAATATAGCCATTTTAGCATTATATTAATAAATATATATAGTTAATAAAACCTTAAGGCAAAAAAGGCTTGACATTGATAAAGAGAGTTATTACTATTAATAAAATTTCCAACTACCAGTAAGAGATGACACTAGAGAGATAGGCAGGCAGGCACCCAGCCTTAGAGTCTTCTAGGATAGTGTTCATCAAACCTAAGCCTGCATCAGGACCACTTTCAGAGCTTGTTTAAATACAGATTTCTCGGCCCCATTCCCCGTGATACAGGTTTAGTAGGTCTGGGCTGAGGTTCAAGAACTTGCATTTCTGACATGTTCCTGGAGAGTGCTATGCTGCTGGTTTAGAGGAAAATATTTGAAATAGTGGGTACCCCACGTTTGGGGCAGTGAGAGAATGTGTGAGTTCAAGAATGACTTGGGAAAATCATTGGTGATGACACCATTCACTGAGAATGAGAACAAAGGAGGGAAGGTGTTATGCCTCATTTTAAGTACGAGGAGTGTGAAGTCCTGCAAGTCATCCAGGTGGAAACATCTAATTACTAGTTGTATGTGGAAATCTAGAGTCCAGTGAATAGGTCTGGGCTTCCAACATCATATAGTTGGTGCCTGCAGTCATGGGAGTAGATGACTCATCAAGAGAGAGTGTGAAATTTGAGAATGTAAGAAAGCCTAAGATACTAAGGAAAACCAACATTTAAGAAATGCGCGTAAGAAGATGGGAGCTTGAGAATGCCAAAGAAAACCCAAAAGTGTAACTGAAGACAAAAGTGAGTTTGAAGAATGTCATGGACTTGTAATTCAAGAGGGCAAACCAAACATTCATATGTATCTCCTTTCCCTCTAGATGCTTCATTAAAATTTGAGCAAAATGATAACAGTGTTATAAGCACACAAATATGAGAATAAGAATAGGGCCAAGAGAAAACAGTGTACTTTTTTTTTTTTTTTTTTTTTACGGTACGCGGGCCTCCCACTATTGTGGCCTCTCCTGTCGTGGAGCACAGGCTCTGGACGCGCAGGCCCAGCGGACATGGCCCACGGGCCCAGCCACTCCGCGGCATGTGGGATCCTCCCAGACCAGGGCACGAACCCGTGCCCCCTGCATCGGCAGGCGGACTCTCAACCACTGCGCCACCAGGGAAGCCCAAAACAGTGTATTTTTGAGAGATAGAAAGTGGATGAAAGAGTAGTGACTGATTTATGTATCCATTGAACGAATTTTTATTGAAGCGCTCAAGTGGGGATGTACAGTTGAATAAGAAAGAAAGGCTCTTTCTCAAGGAGTTTTTAGGGGGAATATAATAATATTCTAATATTATATGTTATGGATTTTTTCCTGTGTGATTTTCTTTTCATTGAAATTTAAAAAAAATTTGGAAATTGTTAATTTTTTATAATTGAAGGTGATTTAATCTATGTACAAAGTTGGGGAACAGTATTTGAAAAGAAAAAGAAGAATGTTCATTTTAACAGTTAATTTTCATGTCTTCCTATTAGATACATAACTGAGCAGTTCCAGCTAAAATGCCAATGCTACTTTTGATATACAACACATTTGCTTTTCTTTCTTTAATAGAATTGATTGGCAAGGAGTCAGTTTTTACTATGTGTTATTTTTGTATTTTTTTCCAATTTAAGGTAGAAAATAAGAAGATAAGCAAACAAACAGGGAAGGCATTAGAATCCAAGAGAGTTTAGAAACATTAGTATCACTGGGAGAGCTTTTATTGATGCCCAGGCTCCAACCTTAGAAACTGTGATTTAATTAGTCTGGCTTGATGTCTAGGTTGGGTCCCAGACATCAGTATTTTTAAAAACCTCCCCGATAAGTCTAACGTAGAGCCAGAGTTTTAGAACCACTGGTTTAGAGATAGAGTTATCTAGAAACAGGTTAACTGACCAGGAGCTTTGCAAAACCCCACATGCCAGGACCACAACACAGAGCCATGAAATTAGAATCTCTGAGGAGAAATTTTTATATATTCACAGGTGATTCCTGATGCACAGCTAGAGCTGAGAACCACACTGATAAACTCAGATTTTTTGTAGAGCTAAAATTTTATATTGATGGCTGCTTAAAGTTCCATTTCTTTACATATATATATATATATATATATATATATATATATATATACATACACACACATATCCTTTCTTATTTTTCACACACACACACACACACACACACACACACACACACTTTCCCCGTTTTATTGAGTTGCATGTCTTTTCAGATTACCTCAAATCCTTTCTGGCATACAGTTGGATATAAACAGAGAGAAATAAAATCACTATGAATATTTAGTTCTATATCTAGGACATGGTTTTTCAACCTCAGCACTAATGACATTGTGGACCATGGAAGAATTCTTTGCTGTGAGGGACTATCCTGTGTGTTGTAGGATGTTTGGCAGCATCCCTGGCCTTTCCCCACTAGATGCCAGTATCGTGTTCCTAGTTGTGACAACTAAAAATGTCTCTAAGCATTGTCAAATGTCCTTTGTGGGGGCAGAATCAGCCTAGGTTGAGAACCATTGATTTAAAGATTGATTTCCAGTGTTTGGCTAATAAAACCCCCAAAGCCTGCAAACACCAAATGCATATAGCATTTACCGTTATTGGTCCGTATCTTTTGCTTCTTAATAGCAGCTCTCCCTTAAAGCCAATAAAACTTTCATTTTTCTTCCTTGGAAAATTTTGCTTATGTGTTGAAACTGTCAAAACTGAAGAATATTACCAAACAACTCTGAAACAGCCATTCTGGTTTTTGTGAACTGAAATCATACAGATTTAAACTGCCCTATACTGGATGTATTTGTAACTGTATTTCATAACTGTATCTGTATCGTTGTAACATATATGTAACCAAGTCAGAGTTTTCTAAACAATGAGAATTTTCTAACAATTTAGTGGCAAGGATGGTTTCAGGATTTCAGGAGAAGCAAAGAAATAAAGCGTATCAATGATAGACCAAAGGTGGCCTCTTGGTGGCACTGTTTATTTTTATAAAAATGATACCTGAGCTCCAGAAGATGCAACACTTGATGTATTATGTTTTTCAGAATATGTAGTTTAAATTCAATAAAATAAATCATTTTCAAGAAGATGCAGTTTCCATAGAAAGATTGTTGTACTGTCACTCTCCCAGGCTGTGATAGCTGCATCCCCACAATTTTTTGTAGGTCAGGTTGGCACTCAAGTAAGGTTTGTAGGCTGGTGGCAGGGTGTAATTACCAAAACAAAAAGACATAGATACAGCATGTCATCCCTGCTAATGACCACAACATTTTCTTGCCCAGTAATCTGTAACAAAAAGCCACATAAACAATCAGACTGCCTTTAAGTGCAGCACTAAAGAAAAACTTGGTGGCACAAAAATTATTCCAGCCAACTGAGTGGAAATGACAGAGAATAATACAAAGTTATCTCTGCTAGGGAGATGTGTGTTTGGAATGTCACCAATGGACAGTGCGTGGAGAAGGCCACACTTCCTTACAGGCACACTGCAATCTGTGTAAGTATGTTCACTTCCTTGAGAACATCTCCAGATGCTACAGCTGCTTCAGAGCATTTGCTAAGCACACATTTAAAGACATGTCTTTAGAGGAATTATTTTCTTGAATTTTTTTTTATCATTAGAATAGAATACTGTCAGTTATCATCTGTTATTTTTGGCATTTTTCTTTTCCCAAAGTAACTATTCAACCAATTATTTTTTCTTATTCTTTCTCTTATTTCTGTATCTTTCTAACATAGACAAATCTGAAAAACAATTTCCTTATTTTTCCTTAGTTACACTCACAAAACACACACGTGAAATGATTCCATTTTATTGACATACAGTTTTATAAAGCAAAAAAGTTTTTTTTTTTCTGCTTCCAGTTTAAACCTTTTTTGGATGAATAGGTTCTGAATTTCTTATTTATGAAAACAGAGCAAGAGGCACAGCTTTAATCTTTACAATAACTTCCCAATATTTAAAAGAGATTTTGGCTTTTGGTATGTGGACTCCAAGCATACGTAAGGTAGTCGCATGATTCCATGGTACTGACACTGTTCTTTATATTGTATGCATTGCTTTTAGCATTGATGACTTGCATTGAAACATTCATGAACTCCTTTCTGGGATCAAAACCTGAATAGCGAGAGAGCTTGTCAAGGGTAGATTATATTACTCAAACTTTAATAAAAGCCATTCTCAAAATTTATTTGGCACAAAAATTCCTCAAATGCTTTTCAAACATTTTTATTTCTTCCTAAGATGCAGCAGTGTTGCTAGGGTAAGAAACCTGTTTTTTGTTGTTCAGTTCTACATAGCATTTCAGAATTAATATAATTGTGAGCTTTCCATGATTTGGAATAAGATTAATTCTTCCCAAAAGAGTCCCCTTCTCCAGAAAAATGACCAAATGCAAGTCAGATAAACGGCAAAATTAACACTTCAGAAGTGTAGAATAATTGAACTAAAAGAAATTTTAGTTGTTATTTAGCCTAATACCTTAGTTGAATAGATGATAAAATTAAAATCCAGAGAAGCCTTCACCGCAGCCAAAATTATGTTAATTGCTAGTGATAATTAAACTTTTGCTTTGAATTCAATTTGCATAGTATTACCACTGCTCATTCCGGATGATAGGAGAAGGCTGGCTTCTGTGTTGTGGAGAATATCAAGATGTTCTTATAATTGATGCCAAAAGTTTGGTTATTATTCACACTTTCGTATCATCTCAGTCTCCGGATTGGATCAACTGCATGTGCATTGTTCACTCCATGAGAATTCAAGGTAAGAGTTAGGTATTATCTAACGCTAGAGATAGCGTATAAACATATCACCTTTGAATTATTTGTTAAATTACTGGGCAAGAGTTCAGAATGCTTCTTTATGTTTACCTACTGGTAGGGATAGCTCTCTAAGCCAGATCAAGAAAAACTGAGAACATCCATCCCAGTGGTTCAAATCACTGGAAAGTCAGCAAGAGGTCATGAGGAAGTGGAAAGAGGAGACACTGTGTTTCCATGACCCAGTTCTGCTTTGATACATTTTAAGAGTGACAAGCAGGTGTTTGTTGTGGATTAACAGGACTCTTGGATTTGCCATGCTGTATCTTCTGGATGTAGTAATGAAGAGAATTCAGTTCCTGTAATGAGGGAAGGCTGGCTCCTAACTTATTTCTGAAATAGGAAGGTGTAATTAGTATTGCCAGAGTGATGGTTTGCAATGTGGTTCTGCTTTTAGTGGTGCTCTCCTTTTACATGGGTGTCACTTTGAAATTGCAAAACAAATTTAGAATGTGATCTAAAATGTTTACTTTTTTAATTAAAAAAACAGCTGAGTATTTTCTACCCACATGCCCTGCATAATCCTTAAATGACTATGAAATGATCTTTAGAGTAACCAGTTATAACAGTGGTCAGCTTATATATGACCTTTGTTGTTTTTACAGAAGATTCTCTCTTGGTAGTGTCAGTAGCTGGTGAGCTCAAAGTATGGGATCTCTCTTCATCTATCAACAGCATTCAGGTTGGCTTGTGAAAATATCCTTTATTCTCCAATTTCAAGCATATGTATTGACATTTTTTAAATTATAAGAGTGTTACATTCTCATTGTTAAAAGTCCAAATAATGTAGAAGTATATAAGTTTTATGTCCATGTACTTTTTCCCTATCTCTCTTCTAAGTTGTGAGCATTGGTAACAATTGCATGGTATCTTTCCAACCTTTTCTCTGTATGTATACAAATGTTTTTATCTACATGCACATGTGCGCGCGCACACACACACACACACACACAAACATTGATTATAATTTAATATAAAAAATTCATCGTGTAATATTTCTCTGTCCCTTACAGCAGAAGACCCCATTTCTTCTGGCTCTTTGTGAGCTGTGGCAATGGGGGTAACATACACTGGGAGTCCAGTATATTCATCTGCTCCCTGGCATCAGGCTACAAGTCGAGGTGATGGACAAAAGAACAGTCATAGAATTTGTGCGGTTGACAGAACTGTTTCAACTGCCCCATACTCTGGACTATCCTTCAGAATTTCTTGGTTGGGAAAACCTGGGAATTGTGTTGGCATACTGAGCGCAAAAAACACACACCCAGCATTATCAGAAACTTACTGAGAACATAGTATTGTAGGTGTTCTGTGCTGGCTACGCTTTTGTCTTTTCAAAACATTTTGTTTGTTTTTCTATTTTAGCAATTAAGATACTGCAAAGGTTTTTTAAAAAATTATTTTCCTTTTTTTTGTTTTATCTTTCTGCCATATCTGAAAGTCAGTAACTTATTCATATCTTTATATTCTCAGTATCCTGCAGCAAATTTCCCGACAGAATGTTTGTTGAATGATTGTATATAATGAATTCTTGAATTCAAGTGGGTTTCCTTTTCATGGTTTCTTTTGCAAAGTAACTTTCTTAGTTCAGAAAACTCAAAAGGAAAGTTGGGTGCTTTTTTATAATAACAGTGTGATCTACTTCAGGTTTAGAGGGGAGCAGTCTTCTAATACAGTTTTATATAAATTAACTAGAACTAGTACTAAAACGTTTTTATTCCTTTTGAAGGAAAAGCAAGATGTTTATGAAAAGGAATCCAAATTTCTTAATTCCCTGAACTGCCGGACAATACGATTTTGCACGTATACAGAGAGACTTCTACTGGTGGTATTTTCTAAATGTTGGAAGGTATTATAAAATAACATAATAAGTACCAGTGATACACAAATGTAATTTGATTTTTATCTTGTTCAGTGCAACAACTATAAGAATGTGTTTTAAATATGATACAAACTTTTTATAATATTATTACCGCAGCAGGGAATTACTTGTCTTTTATGACTGAATTTTATCAGTTTTCCTCTCACTACACTGGGTAATTTTCCTTCCCAGGATATTGTATATATAAAGTATATCCTAATTTTATTAATAACAAACTATTATAATAGTGAGCATTTGTCTCAGATTATTTTAAAGAGTTGATGCCTGCACTTTATAGTTAGAAAGAAAACTAATACTTTTCACCTACATACATTGGTCTTATTTTTATATTTTTTTTCTTTTTCTGCTTTGTCACTACATTTGACTTTAGGGACTATATACATTCTTTTCTTGTGAATATATTCACTGACATCTCCAAGAAGAAAGGAAAGCTAAGTTACTATCATTTGATAGCATCCTTTTTTTCTCTAATGTTTCATATACTTGGCTCAGTTAACAAAACTATATTGTCTTACTTAAAGGCTTATATTTTTGAACTAAAATGTAAAGTAGATGGTTCAGCATGTACTTTAGGATTTCTATTGTATCAACTTCTTTTGTGTGTAATAAATTTTTCAAATGTTTAGGTTTGACTATACATATGGAAAGAATAAAATTGCATAGAAAATTTGGGATTTTTGGTCTCTGTGCATAATGGGCACATTCTGGAATGATACTGTCGGATGGTTTGTCCACTGAAACCTACCTAGGATAAATGTGAAAAAATAAGTACGAGTGAAATATTATCTTGGTCCATGAGTATAGTGTGGCCTGTTATGATACTTAATACTTAATATTAATAATTAATATGTTGTTGCATTAACACTGTTATCTAAATAGTCTTGATAAGCATAATTTATCTTTCTCCTCGGTAGATTAGATTGGAAGCTTCTGTTAATGGGCATCATTCATTCTGTATTTTAGGTTTACGATTATTGTGATTTTTCTCTTCTTTGGACTGAAGTTAGTGGGAGCGGGCAGTTCTTTGCTGGTGGAGAGGTGCTTGCCGCTCACAGAATCATCATTTGGACAGAAGATGGTCACAGTTATATCTATCAGCTGCTGAACAGGTGGGCTCAGATGGGAGCGGCATACAAAACATTCAGGTAGAAAATGAACTTTGGGAGGTTTATTATGGAAAAATCCCCACATGCTGCCCATGATCAAAAACCAGAACAAAACAACTTTGGCACTAGAAGATTTACTCTGGGCTTGGTAGGCTTCAGCCTTTGTATAAAACAGCAGGGGATGAAGGAATGAGATTAACCATGTATAACTTGTACAGCTGGTGCTGGGTTTTCAAAAAGTCACTTGTAATTATTAACCCAACAATTTCTAACTAGAGTTTAGAAACTTGAATGGTACCATCCGGCTTTTGAAAGTGGGAGGGGAAAAAAACGAATAAAGAACCCCAAAGTTCTAAACTTTGCTTTTTATTTTTCACTATGCAGTGGGCTTTCAAAAAGCATATACCCTGCTGATGGAAGAGTGCTTAAAGAGACCATTTATCCTCATTTACTGTGCTCTACTTCTGTGCAGGAAAATAAGGTAATGCAAGAAAAGAATGACTGCCTCAAAGCTGTTTCACTCCACTTCTCAGATAAGTGTTGCTTTGTCTCTAACAGAGTCTGTCTTGAAAAAATTGAATTGAAGAATCACATCAAGTTGTTAACGAGAAAATTAAATCTAATTGTTAATGGCTACTGAAGAAAACTTTGCCTTTAGAAAAGTTATTTTTTAAGTCTGCTTAACTAAACAATACATATTTCTTATGGAATAATTATAAATGATAAAAAAGGAAGAATTAAAATTTCTAATTTTACCACCATACATATTCACTATGAATATTTTTATTTTTTATATTTACTTATTTTAATTGGAAAATATTCAAATATTTGAAAGGTTGTAAGAATAGTACAATGACCAGACATATACCCTTTACCTAGATTCACCAATTGTCACCATTCGCCGTATTTATTTCCTCTCCCTCTCTCATTCTCTCTCTCTCTCTCTCCCCCACCATATATATATGCATACACATTTTTTCCACTGACCTTTCTAACAGATAGTTTGATACAAAGTTATTAACATTTTGATGTATCTACTTCATTTTTTAAAGTTTATCAAATGGCTTATATCCTGCTTTTTTTTATTCTTAAGGAAGCTGGATATTGAGATCATTTTCACATGCATTTAGCTATTCTTCTGAATAAATTTTCTTGTTAAAACAAATATAACTATGATTCCTGGCAGAGAGTTGAGGATGTAATTGTGGGTTTTCACTTGACTGAATTATATCTTTGACACTCTATGAAGCCTGAAAATTTAAGCAGTTAGTTTACTTTAGTGTCAATGAAAGTGTTTTTTTTTAACCTATTGGACTTAGTCATCAGTTAATTATCCAAAAAGGTATTTCATGGAGAATGGAGGAGTTTTGAATTATTGATGTGTCAAACAACGAAGCATGTTACGTTTTACAGTGATGGTTTGCTTAATTAGGCAGCATAGCTGCGGCAAATCCTATGGTTCAGTATCACCTCTTTAACATATCTGTGAGCTTTTGTTGCAAAAACTTGATTAAGACTGTCAGCCAAAAATTAGAACTCCAAGTGCCATTAGGGCATAGGCAAACTTTAGAGTTATGGTGTGGAACACTATTTCTAAAGTCATTCGTGGGTTGCAATAGAGCCTTGTTTTGCTGTTGATCACAAAAGCTTTATTGTGGTTTACTCAGAAAGGGATTTTAAGTTATTTTTTAAAGGACTTTCCCTTTTTTTCCTTTTTAGCTCCTGAATGCATTTTTACAAAGCACAGTTTGCCCTAAAAGCTAGATATAAGAAATGTCCTTTAGGAGCTTCTCGTCTACTGCAAATATCAATGCTATACATAACTATGAGGAAAAAGAACAGCGATTACAAATTAACTTAAAAAAATACTAATCTTATGGGAAGCCACCCTGCTTTGTGTCTCAAAAGATGAAGGCAGGGCTTCCCTGGTGGTGCAGTGGTTGAGAGTCCACCTGCCGATGCAGGGGACACGGGTTCGTGCCCCGGTCCGGGAAGATCCCACATGCCGCGGAGCGGCTGGGCCCGTGAGCCATGGCCGCTGAGCCTGCGCGTCCGGAACCTGTGCTCCACAACGGGAGAGGCAACAATAGTGAGAGGCCCGCGTACCGCAAAAAAAAAAAAAAAAAAAAAAAAAAAAAAAAAAAAGGTGAAGGTATAGATTTGTGAGTCTTCTGTCGATGTATAATTCTTGTTTAGACAACCACAGCTGTTTCTGTATCTTAAAAGTGGGAAGTACTTGGAAGCCAGTGAAAATGAACAGAATAATCTGAAACAAAAAGAAGCTGGTCTACGCATCCGTAGACCTTTGCTTGCCCTTTATCCGGCCAAGAAACTAAATTCAGACCTTGTTCTCCCTATTCAAAACATCACCAATATTCACTAAATATAAGACTTCTTACTGTTTCATGCAGTTACAAGGTAATGAAGGCATTTTCATGGTGTAGGGAGGTGAGTTTGATAGACACAATGATCTTAGAGAATTATGCTCTGTAAACATGTCTTTTGGAGTGATGCCATAGAATTAAATCCCAGTGTGTGACAGTAACATGTTCTCATGTGATGCCAGGAACTTACCTGCTGATGGAGTTGTAGTAGCAAAAATGGGGACTCCTCCTTCATTCCAACAGCTTTAGGAAAGTCTCCCTGGCTTGAAATCATAGCTGATGATCACTGAAACTTGTGGTAAGGGTCCTGGCTGCTGAGGCGAGGAACTGGGCTTCCCAGGGTCTTAGCTGTGGAGTAAAATAGCAGTGTTGAGGTGGGAGTAGATGGGATAGAAACAGCCTGAGGATTGCAGATAAGGAATTTGGATGCGTGAACTAAGAGTAATGATAATGACGATGATGGGTAACTTCTTTTTTCAGTCCTTATTATCATTAAACATACGCACTGCCTTATTTACATGAGTTTCCACCATGACCCCATTTTGAAACTGATGTTCAGGAAGGTTAATTCCCAGGATTTGAACCTAGGCAGTTTGGCCCCAGAGTCTGGGAATGGACTTTCGAGTGAGTTTCTCATTTGTTTTGAGAATGGATAATAAGAATCGTTACTGCTTATTGAGTATGTCCCACATGCCTGGAACCATACTAAGCACCTTACCTTTATCAACTCATTAATCCTGACAGTAATCCCATATAGTAGGTGCTTTTATTTATTAGCCTTCTTTCACAGTTAGAGAAAATGTGATATAGAGATGTTAAGTAAATTGCCTAAATCAAGTAATTGGCTCTTTTAATAGAGTTAGTATGTGCTAAAACCAGGATTTGAATCCAGGCATTTACCACAAGATAATTGTTTTTGTTTTTTTGCTTTTTTTTTTAAGAGTCTTTTTTTTTTTTTAACATCTTTACTGGAGTACAGTTGCCTTACAATGGTGTGTTAGTTTCTGCTGTATCACAAAGTGAATCAGCTGTACATATACATATATCCCCATATCTCCTCCCTCTTGCATCTCCCTCCCACCCTCCCTATCCCACCCCTCTAGGTGGTCACAAAGCACCGAGCTGATCTCCCTGTGCTATGCGGCTGCTTCCCACTAGCTATCTATTTTACATTTGGTAGTGTATATATGTCAATGCTACTCTCTCACTTCGTCCCAGCTTATCCTTCCCCCTCCCCATGTCCTCAAGTCCATTCTCTACGTCTGCATCTTTATTCCTGTCCTGCCCCTAGGTTCATCACCTTTTTTTTTTTTTTTTAGATTTCATATATATGTGTTAGCATACAGTATTTGTTTTCTCTTTCTGACTTACTTGACTCTGTATGATGGACTCTAGGTCCATCCACCTCACTATAAATAACTCAATTTCGTTTCTTTTTATGGCTGAGTAATATTCCATTGTATATATGTGCCACATCTTCTTTATCCATTCATCTGTTGATGGACACTTAGGTTGCTTCCATGTCCTGGCTATTGTAAACAGAGCGGCAGTGAACATTGTGGTACATGACTCTTTTTGAATTATGGTTTTCTCAGGGTATATGCCCAGTAGTGGGATTGCTGGGTTGTATGGTAGTTCTATTTTTACTTTTTAAGGAACCTCCATACTGTTCTCCAGAGTGGCTGTACCAATTTACATTCCCACCAACAGTGCAAGAGGGTTCCCTTTTCTCCACACCTCCTCCAGCATTTATTGTTTGTAGATTTTTTGGTGATGACCATTCTGACTGGTGTGAGGTGATACCTCATTGTAGTTTTGATTTGCATTTCTTTAATGATTAGTGATGTTGAGTATCCTTTCATGTGTTTGTTGGCCATCTGTATATCTTCTTTGGAGAAATGTCTATTTAGGTCTTCTGCCCATTTTTGGATTGGGTTGTTTGTTTTTTTGATATTGAGCTGCATGAGCTGCTTATATATTTTGGAGATTAACCCTTTGTCAGTTTCTTCATTTGCAAATATTTTCTCCCATTCTGAGGTTTGTCTTTTCCTCTTGCTTATGACTTCCTTTGCTGTACAAAAGTTTTTAAGTTTCATTAGGTCTTGAGAAAGAAAAACAGAGCTGGAGGAATCAGGCTCCCTGACTTCAGACTGTACTACAAAGCTAAAGTAATCAAGACAGTATGGTACTGGCACAAAATCAGAAATATAGATCAATGGAACAGGATAGAAAGCCCAGAGATAAACCCACGCACATATGGTCACCTTATTTGATAAAGGAGGCAAGAATATACAATGGAGAAAAGACAGTCTCTTCAATAAGTGGTGCTGGGAAAACTGGACAGCTACATGTAAAAAAATGAAATTAGAACACTCCCTAACACCATACACAAAAATAAACCTAAAACGGATTAAAGACTTAAATGTAAGACCAGACACTATAAAACTCTCAGAGGAAAACATAGGCAGAACACTCTTTTACATAAATCACGGCAAGATCCTTTTTGACCCATCCCCTAGAGAAATGGAAATTAAAAAAAAGTAAACAAATGGGACCTAATGAAACTTAATTCACTGTTAATGACTATTTTAATACCTCTTGGAGGATGGGTACTTCTTGTGATGGGTACTGGGTACTGTGACGAAAAATCAGAATCACATGATAAGGGGCTTTGAGGGAGTTTTCATGTGAACTAGAGAGGAAACTACTGGAAAGGAGGAGGATTGAGGTGTCAAGGAGTGGGTGTGAGCAAGTGAGGAATGGTAGTACAGAAGTGAGCGTAGAGGGAGTAACAGCGTATGGGGAGCATGGGCTGTAGGGGCAGCACATTTTGCTGGGAGGGAGGAGATGTGCTGTGACCAACTTCAGTAACCACCCAGCCTCTCTGGAGCGTCATCCTCATATCAAAATCATGAGAGAGCTGGACTACTCAATTTTAAGGTTCCCAAAGGTTGAGAGAGTTTGAGAAGCCAATCTAACCAAGTTTTATTGTACCATTTCTAACACCTACAAAAATGGTGGCCTTGAGAAGTATAAGACCCCAAAGTGCCTTCTGAATCTTTAAAAAAAAAAATTATTCAGAGAACTCACTTCACTGGAACTGTTTTTCTTCAATGCTCTCATTTCTTGGGACTATAGAGGATTACATATCTTGGTCTTGAATTAGTTTCTTATTCTCCTCTCGTCTTAGTTTCCTTATCTCTATAACAGAAATAATAATAATGATTATTTACTATGTAGCTTTGTTGTAAGGATTAAATGTAGCAATATTTGGGCCCTTAATATTCTCTAGAGCTACATTATAGAATTTTTCCACTAAAATAACTAAGTCTGGACCTTCAAACATGTGTTTTCTGACTAGAAACTATCATTTTCTTAGGCTTCTTTAATTCTAGCACCAGCAGTTGGCTTTCTTTTCAGGGTGCCTTTTATTTGTACATCAAAAGAGGGTTTTGTTTTTGTTTTTCTAATCACTTAATCATTTTGATCCCTTGTGTGTAATCTCTATATACAGGTCTGCCCAAAGAACCTCTACACTGCACTGAGGTACTAGGGAGATTCTGAACCCATTCACTAGTGAAAGTGTATCTTTAAGAGCTCTGGTACCCAATATTCATACTGTGCCACAACAAAACTATATATTTATATATATAAATATATTTATGTTAATTATAACTTATACATTTATTTTTACTAGTATCTATCTATCTACCTATCTATCTATCTATCTATATAAGTTATGAATTCATTTTTCTTTGTGGCCATTTGGGAAGTTTGAAATCAAGTATGTTAAATCTGAAAAATGGTCAAAAGAAAGTAGAAAGCATAATAATACCACAAGATTACCACACAAATATTAGTTGTTGCTATTTTAACTGACAATTGGAACTGAAGGGATCATAAAGAAATCAGACCTCCTCAGTGGACGGTACGGCACTGTCATCAGGACGTGGGCTCTTGAGTCAGAATTACTGGACTCAAAAGCCCACTGCCATCTATATCACCTTAAATAAATTAACCTCTTCCCTCTCAGATTATTCATCTGTAAAATGAAGACAATGATAGTACCAACTTCACGGGATTATTGTGAGGACTACTTAACTGAATACATGCAAAGACCCTAACAGTATATGTAATACATACACTGAACGTGTTCAATAAATGTTAACTATTCTTATTAACTCTCTGAAATCTAGCTGATGACTTTGCTTCTTATTTCATAAAAACTTTTTTGTTTTGAGTAAGAGGACCATTTCACTTAATTTACTTGAAATTTTTTAAACAGTGGGACATAAATGGAAATAATTTAGTTCATCTATGAAGTCTTGTTCCTTCATTTAAAAACAGTGGCTGCCATTATATAGATTTTTCTGAAGATATTTTTTCTACATAAATGCTAACTTTTTTATTTGGACCAGAGCCTTCCCTTTGTTATGGGCTACATGAATGAAAGGAAAGAGCCTTTTTATAAGGTACTTTTCTCTGGAGAAGTCTCAGGAAGAATTACTTTGTGGCACATCCCTGATGTTCCTGTATCCAAGTTTGATGGTTCTCCTAAAGGTAAGACAATTTCTATTTCTAATCACTTGTCTTCTGAGAACTACTTTATAATTAACTCAGTGTTTTTTTTTTTTAAGTTGAGTAATATGAGTCAACAAACAAGAAAAAGTTCTCATGTACCACTATGCATTAGATGCTAACATAAAAGTAGTATAAACATGACGCTTATAGATCTTACACAACAATGCAACAAGTGTAATTCAAATTAACATCAACTTAACATGAATGATGTTTTATAGACTTGAAATGAATGTTGACAATATGAATATAGGATAGACTGATAGACCATATTCATATTTTTGAATTTGTCATGTCCATATCCTGTACCCCTTTTCAACCAATTTCTCTATTCAAAAGAGTTTCTCCGTTCTTTTCAGTTGACTTAAGTCTAAAATGAATGCACTAATACACATCTATTCTTCCGAGGCTCCTTGAGGGAGAAAGAATCAATAAAATAGCATTTGGAGTGAAAGCAATGGATGGCAGAACTTTTCTGCCTATAACGTACAGTTAGGATGGCAAAAGAGTCTCTATGTTCCCCAAAGCATGGTGCCTTGATAATATTTTCTATATCTATGATGAATTTATAAACCAAATTTTCCCTTATGTGTTTTCCTTTTAGAGATACCAATAACTACCACCTGGACCCTTCAAGATAATTTTGATAAGCATCATACCATGTCACAAAGTATTATTGACTACTTCTCTGGGTTTAGAGATGAGAATGGAATTGTGGTTGTCACTTCATCAGAGTATGTTCCAAGTCTTGATAAACTAATATGTGGCTGTGAAGATGGGACAATTTTCATTACACAGGCTTTGAATGCTGCCAAAGCAGGACTTCTAGAAGGCGGTTCTTTACTAAAAGGTCATTGAATTTTATTTGACCCTATTTATTTAATTTACCTAAGCTTCAACTTTAATAAGCTATACTAAGAAGATCGCTGAAGCTTAAGAAAATTACAGGTATTTGCTAATAAATTTGTGCATGTTTTAATGTTAAAGTAAAACGCACATATAGGTTTTTTTAAAGAGTCAAACAGAAGGTTATACAATGAGAAATACATTTCTCTCCTTCTTTGATCTTCCAGGAAGATCACCGAAGGCAAGTGCTAATAAGTTTCTTTATACACTTTTTGAAATTTCCTATGCATATATAAGCATATAACAAAAGAGCAGTATACATTCTTTTAATTATATTATAAAAATAGAACCACATTCTACACACTTTACTAAAATGTCCTTAATAAAATATTTTGGAGCACATTCTTTATGACTTAATTTTAAATGATTAATAATGATTGAATTCTAATTTAAAAAATCTCCTATGATGAGTGTTCAAGTTTTTTCTTGTCTTTGGCTACTATAGACAATGCAGAATTAACTATCTTTGCACATATATGTAGGTATATGTATAGTATTAATTTCCAGGAGTAGAATTACTAGATCAACCTTTATGTGTATTTTTAATTTTGAAAATATATCTTAAAATGTTCTCCAAAGTACATCAATATACATGTGTGTCCACTAACACAGATGTATGAGAATACCTTTTCCCCCAAGCCTTAGCCAACTTACTGTGCTATTCAATTTTTTAATATTTGCCAATCAGGAGAAAGTGGTATCTTCCTGTTTTAATTTTTTTTGGTAATGAAATGTAAATGTGTTCTTATATATCTTTGTGCACTGCAACAGTGAAAATCTCTTAAATAAAGACCATTATGCAATAAGTTGTCTTATGTAAAGGAAAGAAATATAGGAGGTGATTGAGATTTGGGGCTGTGTAGGTAAATTTGTATACCACTTTTCATTGTATGGACCCTACTAGACTACAAGGTCCTGACAGACCAAATATCAATTAAAAAAACAAAACAAAACCGAAACTTGTTACATTGCCTATTGCTGTTCTCAGCTTACTTTGGCTACTTACTAAATGTTCTAACTTTTCAGTGATTCAGTGATTGACTGAAATAGAGGAGTGAGTAGCAATAAAGCAAGGAGAGGTAATACATCACTTTACATCTCAATGGCTGCTGTTAAAAGTTAGTAAAAAAGCTTAAGACCTTAGCATATTTTATCTAGGCTGATTTATCTTATCCTGAAAACAAGCAGAAACCTACATTTGATCTTTAGCATCTGAATTAATATTCATCTTGGTTTGCTAGTGGATATAAAGCGAGAAGGTACCTGACGGAATAGAAGTAATAATGATTCTTTGGGACTCATTTTCAATGTGAATAAAGAGAGTTTGTGGTCTGTGGTCCTCTCCAGTTTTTTTAGGTTTAGCTAATAATGAAGGAAGAAGCAGTGTGGAAACTGGGTGTCAGTAAGCCTGTGTTCTAATACAGCTATGGTATGAAACACCTAGGTTCCTACCAAGTGCCAGTGCTAAGAAAGTATGGACATTATTTTATTTATTCCACACAGTAGTCTTGTGTGAAGTAAGTGCTGTTATTATCCCACTTTTTCAGATGCAGTACCTGTGGCTTAGAGGGAAAAGGCAAGTTGTCCACAGTGACACATCTAGTAAGTGATAGACCGAGAAAAACAAAGCCAGATTTGGTTAACAGCAAAGCTGTGCTCTTAAATATTATGCTGTGTTTCTTCACACTTGGATTCAAGCCACTTAACCTCTCTGAGCCTCAGATACTTTTATCTGTAAAACAAAATGGTGGAACTAGGTAATCTGTAATATCTTTTAAAGCAAAAATATTCCATGAAACTTTGCTTTTCTTTTATACTAGACTTGGTCATGCTGTTTTAAAGGACAGCAGTAGTGTTCTGAGATTACTTTTGTAGAGACAAAATGTATAAATTGTTCACTGTTTTAGAACAGAGTTTGCTATTTCATGGCAGTGGAATTGGTAACTTGCTAACATCCTTAAAGAATTAATAGACTTTGAACAACCAGATTTAGTGCTCCATCAAAAGCACGACCTGGCTTATAATGAGGCACTTGCCTTTTGAGAGAATCCAAGGGTTGTTCATTAATTTTCTTAGTCAACTGCCTACCTTTAATTATATGTAGTTTCCTTACATTAAAAATTTATAAAAGAATATCTCTGGACTATTTCTTGAACAAAAATAACTCTTCTTAATTATTTGGTGTTTGGTTGTTTTCCAGATTCCCTTCCTCAGAAAGTTCTCAAAGGCCATCACCACAGTGTTACTTCCTTGCTTTATCCACATGGTCTCTCTTCAAAATTAGACCAAAGTTGGCTGGTGTCTGGGGACCAGGACTCATGGGTCATCTTGTGGGATATCTTTACTGAAGAAATTTTGCATAAATTCTTTTTGCAAGCTGGTTTAGTAACGAGTCTTTTGATGTCACCAGAGAATTTCAAAGTAAGTTAAGATAAAGAGTGAAACATAACACATAAATTTAAGTTATACATATAACATTTCAGAATGTTTAAAAAATGTAAGGAAAAATAACCCATATTTCCACAGAAAAGAAAAAACCATAATGTAACTGGATGATTTTTATGAATTCCTTTCTTATATTTTATGCATTTTATTATTTTTACAGCTTATACAGATAATTTGGTTCTAAAGCAAAGGTCTCATCAATTCGTGGCTTTACAAAAGTCAGTTAATTCTCTTTAAGTACTTATACGTTTGTTCTTTTTTTTTTTCCTAGTTCTACATCTTAATTTTTAATGGAATTTTCTTTTTAAATAAAAGTAATGGACACTCAATGGAAAAATAAATATGTAGGAACTGTAAATTAAAATTAACTTTTGCCTTCAACAATTTAATAATAACAATGATAGTTACACTTTCTTTTTCTTAAATAGATTTTTGTTTACTCTTTCATTTATTTAACAAATGACGAGCTTTAACAAATTTACGAGCATCTACCTTGTGCTGAGCAAAGGAAATACTTTCAGGTATAATTTTCTCATGCAATGTCAGCTTAAATTCAGTTTTCATAAAGCTGATATCTTTGATAAAATATGGACAGCCAAGTTTTGAGTTTTCTGAGTTTATAAGCTAGTTGATTGACTTGTAAACATTATTTCTCCATAGTAATGTTATGAAAAATCAGTTCCAAAGTAAAATCAGAGAAAACTTGCACTGTATTTTTGTAGTAAGAAAAAATGAAAGCAGTATTTCAGGAACAGAAATGATTAACCAAAACAGTAAAACAAAGTTAAGTGACCCCTCCCCCCCCCCCCAAAAAAAAAAACCTATGTGGTGATTTGGGATACCTTGATATATCTTTTATTCCTGAAGTTCTCCCTTTTTCAAAAAAAATTTTTTTTCTCTCAGCCCCAGGACCGTAGTCCAAGTCAGTTCCACTCCTGACCCCTTTTACTTCTGCCTCAGTCATAGATGATTTAACTCCAAGGATCAGGACGCATTCAAAGTCAAATAAAAAGGGAGTTTATTGAAAGGGCACAAGGGGCAATCCCTAGGCATCCAAGACAAAGCACTAGAGCAAGGACCTACAGTGGAACTTAAATTCAGAAACCAAGGTTACTCTTTGAATCCACTGCTCCAAAATGGTCTGCTTTTCTGTGATTGCTCCATTCTCTTGCCTCTTCCTATGATTTCTTTTAGCTTTACAATTTCAAACGCCTAGAAAAGAGAATCTGATTGGCCTAGTGTGGGTCTCTAGTATACGTCTACTCCTGGCCATAGGATCTGTGTTCACGTGTTATGTGTGTTCTCTTGTGTTGGAGGTGTGTGTGAGTTTCCTGAAGTACACTGGGCTGTCTATTCTAGAGACTGGGGGTCAGGAAGGTTCTCCAAGAGGTAATAGTTGGGCGGCAATGCCATCTGTGCCCCATTCTACAAGTCCAGGCTCCCCATATATCACACCTGCCATTTTGTGATCCCCCCCTCCCCCCCTCAGAATATCTGTAGTCTCCTTTACAAGTATTAGGAAAAATAACAAGTTCTCCAGTGCCCCACAGAGAGAGGTCAGTGATGAGCACTGGGAGATTCTTCAGGAACCCTAGCTGAGGCTTTTAACATAGCAGACGAAAGTCTGGCCAGGTGCCTTAGTCAAAGTAGGAGCATCGACATAGCAAGATGGTTAGAAAAGAAAAAAATAGCAGAGGAACTACCCACTGCCCCTTCTCACCACACCCCAGCCATACCCACTGATGGGCTGATCAGTGCATGGACCTCGTGGTGAGGCACAAAGCTGCCCTGTAAACCTCTCCTAGATGAGCCTCAGCAGCACCCAGCAAGAATAGTCTTTGTCCTAAACTATGCTGAAGGTAACTACATGCTGACATTCTTGAAAGTATCTTAAGAATCTTTGTCCTGTGAGACTATTTTTGGTCCCTG
This sequence comes from Phocoena sinus, assembly GCF_008692025.1. Classification (NCBI taxonomy): domain Eukaryota; kingdom Metazoa; phylum Chordata; class Mammalia; order Artiodactyla; family Phocoenidae; genus Phocoena; species Phocoena sinus. The sequence goes on from NC_045764.1 coordinate 80,878,207, forward strand.
TGTCTTTGAAGCTGTACATTCAGTTGGAACTATCTAATGCTTACCTCTTTTAGATTGTGTCTACACTGAGTTTCCTGTTTGGATTAGAATCTGTATAGTTCTGGGAACAGCACCAAATCACATTTTGAGGCTCTAAGTGGAAGATATCAGCTCATGATACCCTTGGGCCTAAGCTTGTGTCTACAAATAGCTTCTTTTTGTGGCAACAAATTAGTTCTGGGGTTTATTTTATTCTGCATTATTTCCGATGTCTGCCTCGCTGCCTGAATCTGCTGAGTGATGATCAAGTCCTTCATTTATCTTATAAGTAGATCTGGCCTGGAATTCTCCTCTTTACTTGTGTCTTTTGACCTTCCTAATAGGTCTTTGAATTTAAAATCTGCTTGGTTTGTAAAGCTCCCCTGTGCAGCGTTATGTGGAGAGGTGCTAGAGAAAGCAGAACTGTCATTTTGTAAATGGGATTTTAACAAAAACTTATGTTACTAGGGGGGAAAATCTGATTTAATTTTAAAGAAAGCATTTGACTATTAGCTTACAAAGAATGCCATTTTTTTTTCCATAGCTACGAAGTCATCAGGTAATTTGCTGTGTGTGCAGTGACCATTCCGTGGCTCTCCTTCACCTTGAGGGGAGGAGGTGCCTCCTGAGCGCCCGAAAGCACCTTTTCCCTGTGAAGATGATAAAATGGCATCCCGTCGAGAACTTTCTAATTGTTGGATGTACAGATGACTCTGTATACATCTGGGAAATTGAGACAGGTAAATTGAAATTTTACCCCTTTTCATCCTTTATATCTTTATGCATCAAAGCATTTGGCTGGGTGGAGAGTTCCAGAAAAGGCACGGTGATGCCCTCACTTGCTTTTACCTTTGGTTGGGCTGCATTTAATGGCTTCGTTTGAAGGTATGTATGGAAAATAAACACAACGGCCCAAGTCAGATCCTAACCCACTGATGATTACCTGACAGAGCAGTGCGCAGGAATGAGCCGGATATTTCTGGAAGCTATAAATAAAAACATAAGTTATCTACTTTAATTATTAACAAGAGAGAAATTTAGTGTCCTACTACTAGTCTCAGTCATTGAATTCTGCTTTCTTCAGCATACTCACCATCTCAGCAACATTTTGAGCTAATTGTTGATCAGTAATAATGGAATATAATTAATTACAAAACTCCAAAATGTTGAGTCAGGGGAACTGAAAACTGAGTGGTTCCATTGAACTTTTGATGTCAGAGCATAGAGAATGTATAGTCTGAACTTTTAAGTTTTTCATAAAGTTTTACTATATAACTTAAGATTGAGAGTAACACATTTCAGGCCAATGCTGGGAACAAATCAAATAAAGCGAGGTAACGAATGAATGTGAGTCAAGGGAGTGCCCTGGAGAGTACATTTTACTGAAACCATTGCATGATTTGTATTGATTAATCAGTGGTGGCTTTATGCTGGGTGTTGTGAACAGACTGGATAGCTTACAATAGTTTAGAGCCATACTTCACCAAAATAATTGCTATTTTCTTTACATTTGACTTTCATGTATTAATGACGATGGCACACGGAGGATGCAAGATAATACCACCTTACATTTGTGCTTTGCTTTACAGCTTTGATGGGCCTCATGCTTATTTCCCATTAGATTATCACAACTTCTAGGGTAGGTAGAAGCGGTATTATACCCCATTGCATGGATGAGGAATTTGTTGCTCTGATCTGTAAGTGTGCTAGGTTACACACTAGTAAGTGGTGAACCAATATGAGGCCCCCCTCCCCGTTGTTCTTTGCACATATTCACAAGATTAAGAGAGTTTAGAATTCTTAGGTAATCTATCAACCTGAGTGATGATTGAGTATAATGGATCAAATAGGTTCTAATGCCTGGACTTGCCTCCAGGACCTGCAAGCAAAAACTGTATGATCTTGGACAAATAACTTGGCTTCACTGCTTGTCAATCTGCTCACCTATGAAATAGGAATAATAATACTTGTCTTCCTATTAGGATTAAATTAACAAATACCTACAATTCTTGTAAACAGAGCCTGTAGATGCCAAGTCTTTAGTAAGAGTTAACTATTATTAATATTATTTAAAAATGCAGCAAAATCTTGATTTGTGCTAGTGAAATATGAATTTGTAAAACACATACACTTATAAATGTGGGCAACTGCATTTTTTAATGGTTATGATAGCATGTATGTATGTATTTATTTTAACTTTTTATTTTATATTGGCATATAGTTGATTAACAACATTGTGTTAGTTTCAGGTGTACAACAGAGTGATTCAGTTATACATATACATGCATCTATTCTTTTTCAAATTCTTTTCCCAATTAGATTGTTACAGAATATTGAGCAGAGTTCCCTGTGCTACACAGTACATCCCTGTTGGTTATCCATTTTAAATATAGCGCAACTGCATTGTCTTTAATTGTGAAATTGTAAATACTTGCTAATCAAACATATTTTTTCCTAGAAAATGGAGTCTAGCAAGAATAAAAAAAATCTGGGCACTCATAAGTGTTTATGGTTCCATTGCCCCAGCAGGACACCTTTCAGGCTATGCAACTTTTAATTTATCTGTTCCTGATGGGGCAGGCGGTAAAGAAGGGAAGCCAAACCACTAGTACTTCTTGAAACCATATTATTCCCACGTCGTATTTTAATTGTATTATTTCTTTTTATGCTCCCAAGATATATGACCAAATGTAGAACAGTTGAAAAATACAGAGAAACATAAAAAAAATCCAAATAATCCTATCCCACTGCCTAAAGATAGCTGCTATTTATATTTTGATCTACTTTCTGTCAGACATCTTTCTATGTCGATAAATAGATGTCTATATTATATTTCAGTCACAGTCCTGGCCAGAAATTGAAGTCAACCCTGCTAGGTTAAGTGAAGAGACTTTAAGGAAAGGACCCTTTATAGGGATGTGGATAGGGATTAAGGAACAGACAAGGAGTGGATAGTGAGGCCATCACCCAGACAGTAGCAGTATCAGGAAGCTCTTACCACCTCTAGGGCTGAAGTGAAAGACAAGAAAATAGTGGTACTGGAACCCAGTTAAGCTGAAGCCAAAGAGGAGTGGATACTCCCTGGGATCATGGAAGAGAAACAGCTCCCACCAGAAATGCAGTACTGATACAAAGAGAGAGTTGGAAGAAATTCTCTTCTCTCTCCTTCTGCAGTCACCATCTTCATTAGTTTAATCCAACTGGAAGTCAGAAGGATATTCAGTTCTAGGCATGAGCCAGGGGCATAGAACAGGACACAGAAGGGTATTGGAAGGATGGAGTGGGTTGTCAAATGGACAATAATTGCCATATTGGCCATTATGGACACACCATACTTAAACTCAGGAATCTCCTATAGTTGGTTATATATATTGTTTCCTATAAAAAAAAAAAAGCTTGTTTTAAAATGGCCATATAAAATGATATGCACATGTTTAGTGCCCAGTTAACTTACAGGATATTTATTCCAAATGAAGCTATGAGGCTGTTTATCTCTTGGTGATCTACTGTTATAATCTATGGTTATAAACAACCATAACTCAACTTAAGCTTATTATTGGTGAAAATGTTACCAATGATTGTATCATTGCCTTCACATTCGTGATGTGCCTCTTCACTTTTTCAAAGCATCCTCCCCTTGATAATCTCATTTGAGCCCCATGACACTCTGGAGATGGCTGACAAATGAACTCCTTACCACACTCATTCCTTCTGAGTAAGTCTATGTTGTTCCTTTTAGTCTGTGTCTGGTATTGGCTTTGTTTTGAATTGCCTTTAACCTCAGCAATTCCAATTTTGTTTAAAATTTAATGAACGACTTTTTCTTTCTCAAGCTGTATTTCATCTGGCTAAGATACTTCCATTATGTTCGCTGTACTTGATATCTTTTTTATCCTTTTTCTGTAAAGGTGGGAAAATCCAGGATCAGGAAGACTTTCCATTTATAGTTTCATAAAGTGAGGAGAAAAAATGCCGGCTAAGACCAAAACAATTAGGCCGAAAAGAGGTCTATGAGAGTATAGAATATGCTCGTTCACTGACATGCCTGGCACATGAATAAATGAACCAACCCAAGTTTTCTTGGACTTCAGTAGACTGAGTACAAATGAGTTCATCTTACCATTGGCCGGTTGCAGTGGCTCTTAGAACGTGGCTGCCCAACTGTAGATAGACCCTTAGCTTTCTCTTCCAAGTCTCCCTTAGGGTTTCTGGAATTCACAGGCGCATATCTCACTTCCTTGTGTAGAAGTCTGTGTATTTTCTACGCCAGCCAATTTTTCTTCTTTCTTTCCTTTTAGCTTTGCTGAAAGGTTCAGACTTGGTTCCATGTGTGAACAGACCTATTCTCTGCTCCATTTTTCCAGCCCTCTGCCTCCTCTAAATACATGGAGGAGAATAAATTGACACTCAGGCATTTATCAGATCTTTCAGCACTAGAGCAACTCCAGAGCTCCTAGAGAGAGAAATAGGAGGTGTCAGCGGGATAAGGATTTGGGGGCAAGAGACCTAGATATAAAAGGCAGGGGAAGGGGATTAAAGCCAAAGGTAATTAATTCTCAACTGTACCAAAAGCCCACCTTGGCAGAAGGTTGGGGGGTGGGGTATAGGTCAGTCCCTGTGCCACCTTCCTCCAGGTGTGGAAGATGGGATATGAGACTTTAGTTTATCACAAACACTTTACAACAACCAATTCTCACTTTATTCATGAGATGTATTTATTCATTTATTTTATTCTCTTTGGTACAATGCACAAGCATATTCTAGAGCCACGTACCCCCATGCCTGTCTTACCTTGAAATTGTCTGAGCTGTATCTTTTCAGTGACAGGTGGCATAGCCAGATATGTACCAGGGTAAAGTTTGGGATCATAGGTGGGCACGCTCATCTCATGGGAGAAGCAAACAATCAAAGCAGAGGAGTATTTATGCAGCAGTGGGGCCCCTTGTCTTCTGGCTAAAAGTGCAGTGCTGCCAGGTTGGGAGTGATGAGGGCATCTAGTTTTGCTTATTGATTTAGCAGATGTCCCATGATGTTTAGGCCTGATTAGGAAGGGAAAAAATTGGAGATGTCATTTTGATTAATATTTGAGCTCCCACAGTGTATTTGACACTGACAACTCTGGGCAGTTTTGTCACCCTCATTGCTATGAGACACAATAGAGATAATGTAATACTGATTTTTTCCCCTAAAATGCATACCAGAAATAAATCTCTGCTCTTAGTTCATTTTTCTTTTGAGAATTGAATCTAAATTAATTCTGAGGACTTTTCTGTTCACAGCAATGGATTTACCTAGCAGAAAACTTGTATAATGAATTTCTTGTGTGTTATTAAATATAAATGATATTATTATTGAAGGTCTTCTGTTATACATATACATGCATCTATTCTTTTTCAAATTCTTTTCCCAATTAGATTGTTACAGAATATTGAGCAGAGTTCCCTGTGCTACACAGTACATCCCTGTTGGTTATCCATTTTAAATATAGCGCAACTGCATTGTCTTTAATTGTGAAATTGTAAATACTTGCTAATCAAACATATTTTTTCCTAGAAAATGGAGTCTAGCAAGAATAAAAAAAATCTGGGCACTCATAAGTGTTTATGGTTCCATTGCCCCAGCAGGACACCTTTCAGGCTATGCAACTTTTAATTTATCTGTTCCTGATGGGGCAGGCGGTAAAGAAGGGAAGCCAAACCACTAGTACTTCTTGAAACCATATTATTCCCACGTCGTATTTTAATTGTATTATTTCTTTTTATGCTCCCAAGATATATGACCAAATGTAGAACAGTTGAAAAATACAGAGAAACATAAAAAAAAATCCAAATAATCCTATCCCACTGCCTAAAGATAGCTGCTATTTATATTTTGATCTACTTTCTGTCAGACATCTTTCTATGTCGATAAATAGATGTCTATATTATATTTCAGTCACAGTCCTGGCCAGAAATTGAAGTCAACCCTGCTAGGTTAAGTGAAGAGACTTTAAGGAAAGGACCCTTTATAGGGATGTGGATAGGGATTAAGGAACAGACAAGGAGTGGATAGTGAGGCCATCACCCAGACAGTAGCAGTATCAGGAAGCTCTTACCACCTCTAGGGCTGAAGTGAAAGACAAGAAAATAGTGGTACTGGAACCCAGTTAAGCTGAAGCCAAAGAGGAGTGGATACTCCCTGGGATCATGGAAGAGAAACAGCTCCCACCAGAAATGCAGTACTGATACAAAGAGAGAGTTGGAAGAAATTCTCTTCTCTCTCCTTCTGCAGTCACCATCTTCATTAGTTTAATCCAACTGGAAGTCAGAAGGATATTCAGTTCTAGGCATGAGCCAGGGGCATAGAACAGGACACAGAAGGGTATTGGAAGGATGGAGTGGGTTGTCAAATGGACAATAATTGCCAATAATTGTTAAGCTTATGGCCTGTGTTGTGAAATATGCTATATTAAACAACTGAATTTTTTGTGGGAAAAATGAAGGCTTATTTGCTTGAAAATAAAACATTTATTGGTAAGATAGGTCAAAAAAACTTTTTCTGTAAAGGGTTGGAGAGTAAATATTTTCAGCTTTGTGGTCCATATGATCTCTTTTGCAGCTACTGAACTCTGCCCTTGTATGTAGCACAGAAGCCATTGACAATACATAAAGGAGTGGGTGAGGCTTTGTTCCAATAAAACTTATTTACAAAAGCAGACAACAGGCTGGATTTGCCTTGCAGCAGTAGTTTATAGACCCCTAAGAATGATGGTAGTTTTTTTTTTTCTCTTTAATTTATTTATTTTGTTTATTTTATTTTTGGCTGTGTTGGGTCTTCGTTGCTGCGCGCGGGCTTTCTCTAGTTGTGGCAAGCGGGGGCTACTCTTCATTGAGGTGCGCGGGCTTCTCATTGCAGTGGCTTCTCTTTGTTGTGGAGCACGGGCTCTAGGCACGTGGGCTTCAGTAGTTGTGGCATGTGGGCTCAGTAGTTGTGGCTCGCGGGCTCTAGAGCACAGGCTCAGTAGTTGTGGTGCATGGGCTTAGTTGCTCCGCGGCATGTGGGATCTTCCCAGACCAGGGATTGAACCTGTGTCCCCTGCATTGGCAGGTGGATTCTTAACCACTACGCCACCAGGGAAGCCTGATGGTCATTCTTTTTAAAGATCACTATTTTGACACCTCATTCTAAAGCAGTTTGTAATTTTAATTCATTATACTTCACTGACTCTCTATGGTTATACCCATTTTGCAAAGGAGGAAATGGAGCACAGAGATTTTTTGAATCCGAAGGTCCCCAGGCTGAGTGTTGGGCACTTGCACTGGAATGTGTGTCTCTCTTTCGTTCTGGTGTGTTGTTCACTGTACCGTACAACAGGAGCACCTTCTGCAGATGGAGGTCAGCTTTTTGAGACTGTCAAGCAGGGAATTACATAAGAAAAACTCTGAGAAGAAAAGAAATGGCTACCAGGAACCCCCCCACCCCGCCACTGCTCCCTTGAAGGAGAGGGTCTCTGGCTATCTCTTGGCACCTGGCTCTCAATTTACATGCAGTTCTAACAGCCCTAGTCATCAGATTTCTCAGATGACAGATCAGAAACAGCAAATTGCAAGTGGGGAGACGGTTAGTGGCAGGCACTCTGGTAGCAGAAGCAACAGCTGACGGGAAGGGAGGATAGGCAAAACTATGTGTCACTGCTCAGGGCAGTCTTTCCTGTACTCAGGGGAAGACGGTCACCCAGAAAAATAAATGCTGAGATTGTTTCCCTTGTTCAGGAAGCTCTTAGATATGTTATGGGCAGCTGCCAGTCCCCTTCCTGTGGCTCCTGCTGGGGAGCTGGGCTTTCTCTTTCCCAGCACTAGCTTCAAGAAGAATATTTAAAGGCATTATATCCAAGGTGGATTCTAGACCTAAGAAAATCTCAGAAGTGGCTTGGGGCCTGGAGTTCAAGGCCAATGAGTGGGTAGAACTGAGAGTCCCTGTGAATCTATTTTTGTTCATGTCTTCTTGTGTCTGCTCAGGTAATGTGAGCTGTGTGACCTTGAGCAGGAATCTTTACTGCTGCAGTGTGGCCTGAGGATCCAGCCTCTGGTTATGACATGGTTTCTGTGGGAAAACACATTCTGAGTTTTAAAACAACCATCTTATAAACAGACCATTGGAACAAAGCCTATGAATATGAAATGAAGGAAGTAAGGAAGAAGATAATACATTTTGGAGTTACTTTCACCACAGGTGTTAAATTTCCTCTCTCTTAATTTCTTTTTCTTAGTGAAATGAGTAGCAGTTAGCTATAAAATAATTCAATCTACTATGATGCCATGTAAATGAAGCATTTGTTCTTCCGTGGTTTCAAAGTACAAGAAAAAAAGAAAATTTAAAAACTAAAACTATTAAGAGAGATAAATGAAGTTTGTCAACTAATAGCTAATAGGCCATATTTTTAGAAAACATCCAGTGTTTAATCTACTCTAGATCTGAGTTTCCTTTAATTGTTTAGGGTGAGGTCTATATAGATATATGCAAGTTACAGTCTCCCAGATATATGTAGTCATATTTTCCCTAACAGAATAGAATCATGTGTCTAAATTCCTACTTTGCCACGCCAAAATATCACAGAAGGTCACTACTTGGAGGAGTAATTTTCCAGTCCACAAATTTTAGTTGGTTTTCTTCTTTTGCAGTATATGTTGGGTTGGCCAAAAAGTTAGTTCGGATTTTTCCGTAAGGTGTAACAGAAAAACCTGAATGAACGTTTTGGCCAACTCAATAGTATATTTAGTATATAGTATATAAAATAAAAATTTTAAATTCCACTAGTTACCAACTATTCCATTCTGAGGGGCAGTTTTGCTTGGTTTTCTCATCAAGGAAGGTCACCCCTTTGTAGATACAGGGGTAAAGTTATGTTGTGTCGACTGCCTTGTCAGCACAAACCAAGTATGACTTTCATTATATGCGTTTTAAAGGTAGGTTTTGGGTATGCAGCATCCGACAGGCAGTAGTCTCGCCAGTGTGTCATTTTCTCAAAGTCACGTTATTTTGTTGTGGTAGATTATAGATGGAACTCTCTTGGGATGATTGTTTTTAGAAAACAAAAATAGGATGCATTAAAGCACAGGGTGGGCTTTTTTCCTATATCACCTTTTCTTCTTTATTATAATAATTACTGATGTTATTGCTCAACGTGTATTTTTAGTTTTACTGCCTATTTTTTGAATCTTTATTTTTTTGTCCTTGGTCCTAGTTATCACAGCTACACTATAATTTGAGATTTTGATTCACGCAGTATTGTGTGCACGTGCATGCAAGTTTTTACTGTACGCACTTGTGCATATGAGCTTTGTCTGCAGTTTAGCTACTGAATAGTTGCACAATTGTCAAAGTTCAACGTCTTGAGTAGAAATTAGCATCCAGAGGGGTTATGACCATGAGCCCTGAGATTCGTACTGCTGGGTTTGAATCTTGTTCTACTCTTTCCAATCTTTATTATCCCCAGTCAACTTTTAACTCCTCAAAGAATCACTATCTCTTAATGGCAATTAGCACTGAATAAACATTAACTATTACTTATATAAGTCCTTCATATGTTACCATACCAGTTTATACTGAAAATTTCACTGTTTCTCCCTCTTTACCTCCTGTCCCCACTCTAGTTGAGCTCAACAGTTATTTCTTATTCTGATGAAAGGCATACCACTCTGAGGTATACTAGAATTATCACATATGGCCTTCCAATAAAATCATGGAAAGTTTATCCCTTTGAAACAATTTGAAAAAATATAGGGCAACGTATAAGAATGTGGTATATGAATTATGCTAAAGTGCCCAAATGTACTGACAAGTATTCTAAGCGCTTAGCTGAAGGCAGGGATGAGGGCAAATTAGTGTAGTGGAGAGTTTTGTTACTAGTTCCCATAGCACAAGGTACTTATAATTTCATACTTAAAATTTCATACTTCAGTAGCCTAAAACACCATAAGGGCAAGAACTGTGTCTGTCATGTTCACTGTTCTATTCCCAGAAGCTAGCATAACACCTAACACATGGGAAGAAATTAACAAATATTTGTTGAATTTAATTAAAAATTTAAAAAATATTTAGCTTTTGTAAACAATATGCTACTAAACAACCAATGAATCACTGAAGAAATCAGAGAGGAAGTAAAAAGTACCTAGAGACAAATGAAAATGAAAACATTGATCCAAAAGCTATAGGATGCAGCAAAAGCAGTTGTAAGAGGTAGTAGTATAGCCATACAAGCTTACCTCAGGAAACAAGAAAAATCTCAAATAAACAACTTAAACTTACACCTAAAGGAAGCAGAGAAAGAACAAACAAAACTCAAAGTTAGTAGAAGGAAATATATCATAGAGATCAGAGCAGAAATAAATAAAATAGAGACTAAAAAAAAAATAGAAAAGATAAATGAAGCTAAAAGCTGATTCTCTGAAAAGATAAACAAAATTGATAAACTTTTTACAAGAATCATTAAGAAAAAAGGGAAAGGGCCAAAATCAATAAAATCAGAAATTAAAAAGGAGAAGTTACAACCAACACCACAGAAATACAAAAGATTATAAGAGACTACTAAGAAAAACTGTATGCCAGTAAAATGGACAACCTAGAAGAAATGGACAAATTCTTAGAAAGGTACAATCTCCCAGGACTGAACCAAGAAGAAATGGAAAATTTGAACAGACCAATTACAAGTAATGGAATTTAATCAGTAATTAAAAAAATACCAACAAACAAAAGTCCAGGACCAGCTTTATAGGTGAATTCTACCAAACATTTAAAGAAGTGTTAACACCTATCCTTCTGAAAGTATTCCAAAAAATTGCAGAGGAAGGAACACCCCCAAACTCATTCTATGAGGCCAGCATCACCCTGATACCAAAACCAGACAAAGATATCCCAAAAAGGAAAATTACATATTACTGATGAACATACATGCAAAAATCCTGAACAAAATGTTAGCAAAGCAAATCCAACAATACATTCAAAGGATCATACACCATGATCAAGTGGGATTTATCCCAGGGTTGCAAGGATTTTTCAATATCTGCAAATCAGTCAATTTGATATACCACATTAACAAATAGAAGACTAAAAACCATATGATCATCTCAATAGAGGGAGAAAAAGCTTTTGACAAAATTCAACACCCATTTATAATAAAAACTCTCCAGAAAGTTGGCATAGAGGGAACATACCTCAACATAATAAAGGCCATATATGACAAACTCACAGCTAACATCATACTCAACAGTGAAAAGCTGAAAGCATTCCCTCTAAGATCAGGAACAAGGCAAGGATGTCCACTCTCACCACTTTTATTCAACATAGTATTGGAAGTCCTAACCATAATAATCAGAGAAGAAAAAGAAATAAAAGGAATCCTAATTGGAAAGGAATATGCAAAACTGTCACTATTTGCAGGTGACATGATACTATACATATAAAATCCTAAAGATGCCACCAGAAAACTACTAGAGCTCATCAATGAATTCAGTAAAGTTGCAGGATTCAAAATTAATGTACAGAAATCTGTTGCATTCTATACACTAACAATGAAATGCCAGAAAGAGAAATTAAGGAAACAATCCCACTTACCATCACATCAAAAAGAATAAGATACCTAGGAATAAACCTACCTAGGGAGGTAAAAGATCTGTACTTGGAAAACGATATGACACTGACAAAAGAAGTTAAAGGTGACACAAACAGATGGGAAGATATACCTTATTTTTGGATTGGAAGAACTGATATTGTAAAAATGGCCATACTACCCAAGACAGTCTACAGATTCAATGTGATCCCTATCAAAACACCAATGGCATTTTGGACAGAACTAGAACAAATAATCTTAAAATTTGTATGGAAACACAAAAGATCCCAAGTAGCCAAAAAAATCTTGAGAAAGAAGAACAGAGCTGGAGGAATCATGTGCCCTGACTTCAGACTATACTACAAAGCTACAGTAATCAAAACAGTATGGTATTGGTATGAAAAACGGAAATATAGATCAATGGAACAGGATAGGAAGCCCAGAGATAAACCCACACATTTATGGTCAATTAATCTATGACAGAGGAGGCAAGAATATACAGTGGAGAAAAGAGTCTCTTCGATAAGTGGCACTGGGAAACTGGATAGCTACATTTAAAAGAATGAAATTAGGAAATTCTCTAGTATCATACACAAAAGTAAACTCAAAATGGATTAAAGACCTAAATGTAAGACCAGAAACCATAAAATGCTAGAAGGAAACATAGGCAGAACTCTCTTTGACATAATTCATAGCAATAGTTTTTGGATCTGTCTCCTAAAGCAAAGGAAATAAGAGCAAAAATAAACAAATGGAACCTAATTAAACTTAAAAGCTTTTACAGCAAAGGAAACCATCAACAAAACAAAAAGACAGCCTACTGAATTGGAAAAAATATTTGCAAATGATATGACTGAAAAGGGGGTTAATGTCCAACATATACAAACAGCTCATACAACTCAACATCAAAAAAACAACCTGATTAAAAAATAAACATTTTTCCAAAGAGGACGTGCAGATGGCCAATAAGCACATGAAAAGATGCTCAACATTGCTATTCATCAGGGAAAATGCAAATCAAAACCACAATGAGATATCGCCTGTCAGATTGGCTATCATTAAAAAGAACACAAATAACAAATGTTGGTGAGGATGTGGAGAAAAGGCAACCCTCGTCCACTGTTGGTGGGAATGTAAATTGGTACAGCCACTGTGGAAAACAGTGAGGAGGTTTCTCAAAAGACTAAAAATATAACTACTATGTGACCCAGCCATTCCAATCCTGGGTATATATCTGAATAAACAAAAACACTAATTCGAAAAGATACATGCACCCCGAAGTTCATAGCAGCATTATTTACAGTTGCCATGCAACCTAAGTGTCCATTAACAGTTGAATGGATAAAGTAGATGTGGTATATATCAATGTGTACAAAATGGAATACTACTCAGCTATAAAAAAGAATGAAATTTTGCCATTTGCAAAAACATGGATTTAGAGGATATTATGCTAAGTGAAATAAGTTAGAGAAAGAGAAATATTGTATGATACCACTTATATGTTGAATCTAAAAAATACAACAAACTAGTGAATATAACAATAAAGAAACAGACTCACAGATATAACAAACAAAACTGGTTACCAGTGGGGAGAGAGAAGGGGAGAGGGGCGACATAGGGGTTGAGGAGTATGAGGTAAAAACTATTATATGTAAAATAAACTAAACGATGTATTGTTCAACACAGGGACTATAGCCAACATTTTATAATAACTATAAATGAAGTATAACCTTTAAAAATTGTGAGTCACTATACTGTACACCTGTAACGTATATAATATTGTACATCAACTATACTTCAATAAAAATGCAAAATAATTTAATCTATGGCTACTAAAAAGGAATTTGGAAAAAGTTTGGATAAGACATAAAACCTCTTCTGGGAAAAAAATTTAAAAATATTTAGCTTCTGTAAGCATAAATCACTCCATATGACTCATTATTCACTCCTAATTTATCATACTAATGTTCCTGCCTAATATTTAGCTACAGAAAATTGTGCCACTGTTAATTTGTGCACTTTTTGGCAAATCACTAAATTGATCAAAGCCTTAGTTTCCTCATGGTGACGGTGATGATACTTAATACAATGCTGCAGAAGAGATGTGAGAAGTTAGTATGTGTGAGAATGCTGGCTTTATTTTATTAATTAACCACATATATGTGTGTGTATATTACACATATATTTATATACATAAATATCTATATATCTATTTCTATCTATCCACATACATATAAATAAATAAATAAATAAATATATATATATATCTCACATGATTGTGCTAATAAAAAAGAAACCAGAGCAACAAAAGAAAAATAAATGGAACTCCATAAATATTAACAACTTTTGCCCATCAAAGGACATTATGAAGAATGTGAAAAGACAGACTACAGAATGGAAAAACTTATTTGCAAATTATATATCTCATAAATGTTTAATATCCAGAATGTATAAAGAACCCTTACAACACAACAAAAAGACAAGCCAATTTTTAAAAGGACAAAGACTTGAATAGATATTCCTTCAAATTAGATATGCAAACGGCCAACAAGCACATGAAAAGATTATCAACATGTTAGCCATCAGGGAAATGGAAATCAAAATCACAATGAAATACCACATCACATTCACATTTATAATAAAAAAATGGAAAATAACAAATTTGCCAAGGATGCAGAGACATAGGAACACTTATAGATTGCCAGTGGGAATATGAAGTGGTGCAGCCACTGTAGGAAACAGTTTGGCAATTCCTCAGAATTTAACCAGAAATACCATATGAACCAGCAATTTCACTTCTAGGTATAGACCCAGAGAAATAAGAACATATATCTACACAGAAACTTGTACGTGAATGTTTGTACCAGCACTGTTTATAATAGCCCAAGGGTGGAAACAACCCAAATGTTCATCAGTGGATGAAGGGATACACAAATTATGGTGTATACAATGAAATTATCATTCTATCCAAATGAGGAACTGATACAAGCTACAGTTTGGATGCACCTCAGAAACATTATGCTAAGTGAAAGAAGCCAGTCACAAAAGATCTTATATTTTGAGATTCTTTTTACATGATATATCAAGAATAAGCAAATCCATAGAGGTAGAAAGTAGATTAGTGGTTATCAGGAGATGGGGAATGATTGCTTAATGGGTATGGGGTTGTCCTTCAGGGGTGATGAAAAAAATGTGAAACTAGAGAGAGTTGGTGGTTGCACAACATTGTAAATGCACTAAATGCCACTGAATTGTACACTTTGAAATGGTTCATTTTATGTTATGTCAGTTTCACCTCAATAAAAATAAGAAAACGCAGAAATACAGATAGTATAAAGGAAACATTTTTAAAAGCAGTAGAATTATAAAATTTGTTGATAATCATTAATGGTTAGCATATTATAATTTTAATGTTTTTTCCTTTTACATATTAATCTATACAGAGACATGCTTATATTTATTTTGGTTTGTGAAAGTGTTAAATAAGGCATTATCCAATTATTAGTTCATTATTTTCATTATTGATATAACAACCTGGGAGGTATAATGGGGGACTTTAGAGGGTTTTTTAAACCCTAAATGAAATCAAGTATTTCTTTCCATTTTGAATGTAGGGAACATTTCACAGCAGTATTAGCAATACCTGTGACTTTCTCAACAACAGACATCACAGATAATTTTCATATCACATTACAATTGTTGCCAGTATCTCAAAGTATCATTTATGTTTATCAGTGTCGTAAACTTTTAGGCCCACCACTAGGTCTTGCTATTTAAAGACATTAATAAAGAAGCATATAATTTAAAAAAAAATTATTTTGATGATTATATTTCAATATAATTGATATCCTTTATTATCCTGTGTATTTTATTTCCAACATTTTTAAATATTAATTGTGAGAAAGGGTTCATTGGCATTCCCACTGCTAAAGGGGTTCATGGTACAAAAATGGTTAAGAATTCCCTGTTGGTCTAAATGATTTGTAATGTGGGATGCATCAGAATTACTCAATGGTAGCAGTACAGTTGGGGAGTATAAATCGATATCTGCCTTTTTAAAAAAGATCAGAGCAAAAATACAATAATAATAAAGAATTTAACCTTATTTTTCAACCAAATTAAATCCAACAATTAACAGTACATCACTGAAGAGCGGCATATGAGTCTCATTGTATATTTTCTTTTACTTCCATATTAAGCCTCGGTAGACTCCTTTTACATGCATGTGAATACACACACACACACACACACACACACACACACACACGTGAATGTATTGCCCACCCTCCCACAGGAATCTTCTGTAATTCCATGTAGTGAACATGAACCTCTACTTTGGTGAAATTATATAAATCTTCATTTGATTTTATAATTTTACAAGCTTTCAAAGTAAAGAAATTCCAAGGATGAAGACAAATTCAAGAAAAAAATAATCTTCATGGGGTAGTTTCTGCTGTGCTCTTTAAAAATCCATATATCACATTGAAAATCTATTAACAAAAGAAGCCCAAATAATTTTCTTTTCCCAAATTTGGATTTGTTTCTTTCTCAATCCTCATTTGTTATAAACATTTGAACAATTTTCTACATTTTATTGAAAAATTATACTTTATGTGAATATGGCTCCATATTGTTTTTAGATACCCCAGATGACTTTTAAAATTCTACAGTATATGATTAATTTTTATCTGATAACACACATACAGGAATATGCGTGTGTGTGTATACATTTTAATTAATGTATTATTCAACTTCATCATTTTTTAATCTTCTGGCATCTTAATATGTATTAGTCATATTGTGGTATTTGTAGGTTGTCTTTGGAGCATTTTGTATGGTCAGAAAAAAATATGAACATCAATACAGTCTCATTCTAATCATAAAAATAAATACTTTTTGCTCTTAAAATTACTTTCACCAATTAAGTGCCATGCTTCACTGCTTTTATTATTTCCCTTGTCAGCTGCTATCTTTCTGGGTTTTATTTTAGTAAAGAAAATACTTGCAATAATCAGTTTTAGCTTATTCCTGCAGTCTGATTAAATTTTGGATCAAGTGCTGGCTGCATATGTTAGTTACAAATCTGCATTTAATGTTCTCAGGAGCTTATTCTATAGCAACAAAAAGAGGAACACATCAGGAAGGCTGCTCTGTGGCTCTTCCTTAACTTGGCCCCTTTTGCGAGCATTTTATATGAACACTTGGAACATTAGTGGGTCTCACAGCTGCCATGTTTGGTGAAATAAACCCAAAGGAGCCATCTGCCCCTCCCCATGCTGCCTCCTTTCAATTCCCTAACAACTTCACAGTAGCCAGCTGCCACAGAAACGATTGGAAAAGCAAGACTCAGTGGACTGTAATGATTGTTATTCTTTGGGAAAGTAGGTTCTCTGATTTGGCTGAGAGATAAAGGATATTGAACGCACTTGATTCATCTGAGGGTATCAATAATATCCAACTTCCACCATTAATTTACTTGTTAGGATTTGATGGGAAAGGTCTTTTGTGTTTCCAGGGTTGAATCAGGAGAAAACAAATCCAAAGGTCAAGTCCTTGGCTTGGGTGGTGAGCAGGGAATTTGACTACGGGAATGTTGTCAGATTTTATCTTGTGCCATACAAAAAGTTGGTTGCTAATCTCAGCCTTGTCAAAAGTCCTGCGCCAGGATTGGCCCACTATTTTTCCCCTTCACATTCAAATGCAGGTGAATTCCATCCACTCTAGGCCAAAGAAGACAACGGACTTGTTTCAGCCACTTGGAAGAGTCAGAGTAACAGAAGCTCCACTGAGGGACACAGGATGTCATCTTATAGTTTGTTCATTGTTTGAGGGGATAGCAAGTCGTTTTTGTAACGTTAGTTAAATGAATTGTACTTTATGCTGACAGGTCAAAATTGAGAACCAGGAAAATAACTGGAATAAGAAGATTTGATAAGACAGTTTACCTTTAACCCATGATTTGCACTGGAGGTTAACCTTCTTTGGTCATCACATTTTTCTTACTTCCAGAAGCATCAGTTTTAAGTCTAGTTAGGATTATCACATTTTACATGTTTCTTATTTTATGTCTGTTATTTTTAAAAC
The DNA here is from genome assembly GCF_008692025.1 of Phocoena sinus. NCBI lineage: Eukaryota > Metazoa > Chordata > Mammalia > Artiodactyla > Phocoenidae > Phocoena > Phocoena sinus. Next base: position 80,895,896 of record NC_045764.1, read on the forward strand.
ATATTCTTATCTTCATTTTTCACATGCATGATTGCCTTCCCAAGTTTGGCCTGTTAATGAAACTATCCCTCATCAATGATTTTTATAAAGCGAGTTTTGCTTTCTTTAAATATTAGATTTAAAAGAATCTTTAATACATTATAATCTAATAATATATAAATAAAACAATCAGCAAAACTGGAAGTTTAGAATTAGATGACTTAGCTTATCTGAATAGAGATAAGGAGAGGTCAAATGCATGATCCAATATCCTATACTATAGAAAACTGAGCACCCTACCAACTTATTTCAGAAAATATCCTTTTCGTTAGTTCTGGCCTCCTGGCTATCAGTTATTGTGAATAAAGGTCCATGTTCTTCTAGCCGCAATTTAAAACTTAAAAGCTGTGAAAACAAAAGTTTTTTGTTTTTGTTTTTATTAGTTTGTGGTAAGGCAACAAAACCAAACCTTAATTCACATGAGGTTATTTATTCCACGAAGTGTGAGTATTCTCTTTTTGCTGCACATATATGACACATTTGATTACTGTCTGCTTTTCCAGGCTCTGCTATAATTGTTTTACAATATGCATTTGTGCATTATCTTTTTTCTGCAAAATCTGAAAAATCCTGAATTCTAAAACACTATGGTCCCAAATGTTTGTTTGTTTGTTTTTAAATAAATTTATTTTTTAATTTTTTATTTTGGCTGCGTTGAGTCTTCGTTGCTGTGCGCGGGCTTTCTCTAGTTGCGGCAAGCAGGGGCTACTCTTCGTTGTGGTGTGTGGGCTTCTCATTGCGGTGGCTTCTCTTGTTGAGGAGCACGGGCTCTAGGTGCGTGGGCTTCATTAGTTGTGGCACGCGGGCTCAGTAGTTGTGGCTCACGGGATCTAGAGCACAGGCTCAGTAGTTGTGGCACACCAGCTTCATTGCTCTGCGGCATGTGGGATCTTCCCGGACCAGGGCTCGAACCTGTGTCCCCTGCATTGGCAGGCAGATTCTTAACCACTGCGCCACCAGGGAAGTACCTCAAATGTTTTGAATAAGGAATTATGGGCTTCTGTTATCTTTCTCTGTTATTCTCCCCGAAGTATTTGATAGCTTTCTACAAAATGCCATGTATACTCTGTGTCTTTGTTTTCTTGCCTCCCATTTATTTAACACATTTTAATCTGGCTTCTGCCTCCACTATTCTAATAGAACTGTTCTTGAGGTCACCTCGTTGCCAAGTCCAGTTGTCATTCTTTGGATGGCAAGTACTTGACTTGTCTGCACTCTGTCATCAGTGTCCTTCTCTTCTCTCTCCACCCTCAGCCTCACATGATACTGCCTTCTCCTGATGGCCAATAGCCCCTCTTTCCCAGGTTGTCCTACTTGTGTATGCTCTTTCTCTATTGTTTCCTGAGTCTGTTCTCAGTGTCCTTCTCCTTTTGTTTGTATTTTCCTTGGGCTATTTTACCAACACAGATGCTTTTTTTTGTATGGTAAGATATACATAACAGAAATTTTACAATTGTAACTATTTTTCAGTGCATAGTTCTGGGGAATTAAACACATTTACATTGTTGTGCAACCATCCTCACCATCTTGGGAACATTTCCATCTTCCAAAAATGAAACTCTGTACCTATTTAAAAAAAGTCTTCATTCCTCCCTCCCCTCAGCCCTTTGCAAACACCAATCTACTTTCTGTCTCTATGAATTTGAATCTGACTACGCTAGGTACCCCATAAAAATGGAATCAGTACAGTATTTGTCCTTTTGTGATTGACTTATCTCACTTAGCACAATGTCACCAAGGTTCATTCATGTTGTAGCATGTGTCAGAATATCCTCTCTTTTTAAGGCTGAATAATGCTTCATTAATGTTTTCTAATTCAGAACTGGGTAGGACAATGGTTGATGCCATATGTAACTGCATACAAATCACTTAGAGGAAGTGGCAGTGGATTATAAACTATAGAAACAGTGATGGTGGTGAGAAGAGTAGGATAAAATGCTCTGGTTAAAGAATAAGAAAAAGGAAATGGTTCTATAGAGTTAAGAACACACCAAAGACCACTGGCTATATAAGTAAACTAAATAGCCATTCCATGAAAGTCCTGATCAGTAATTCCAAAGGGCATTACTGCTTCTTAACCTCAATATTGTCAAGTGTCTAGTAATGAACTTGGATCACTTGAAAGATAAGCTATGTTCTACATTTATTTTGTAAGCCTCCAGTAAAACATGGAATTATATAGTATATTTCAGAAGTACCAAAAACATTTAAAAATATACATTAGGGCCAGATGGATTGGAATCTTTATCATCTTTTACATGACCTGTTGAAAATTTTCCTGACTACCCTGCCAGTCAAACACTTTCTTTAGTTCTCTTCTCCTTATTGTCAACCAAACATGATTTACTTTAAACTTAGCCCTGAAGATGCCAAGCCTCAAGGTCTGTGGTGGAAATGTACCTTACTGCACAGCATTCTTCTTGCCTTTTCCTAGCTTTTAGTCAAAATACCTTCCCTGACCACTTCCTCAACCACAGCACACACAAATCCCCTGAAACTTATCCTTTCTGAACCTCTGTTTTTTTGTATCTTCCTGCATTAAGAATTAAATAAGATGTGTATTAAGTGCTAAGCAAAGATTAAAGTGTACTTAATTAATGGTAGCTAATGGCAGTTTTGATGATGATGATGTTAAAAAGGAGGAGAAAAAACATATCTTACATATAATTCGTTCTGAAATAATTCAGAGTTTTTTTTTTTTTTTTTTTTTTTTTTTTGCGGTACACGGGCCTCTCACTGTTGTGGCCTCTCCTGTTGCGGAGCACAGGCTCCGGACGGGCAGGCTCAGCGGCCATGGCTCACGGGCCCAGCCGCTCCACGGCATGTGGGATCTACCCGGACCAGGGCACAAACCCGTGTTCTCTGCATCAACAGGCGGACTCTCAACCACTGCGCCACCAGGGAAGCCTAATTCAGAGTTTTAAAAAGGCATTTTTTTGATGTGGTATATTATTGCTCAATCCCAGCTATTTAGTGACTCTCCTCCTGGTTTCTAATATTCAGGGTATGAACGTAGGAGAAGGGGATTATTAAAAAGTATGGAATGTCTAGCCAGCCTTCACGTTTATTTGTTTCTATGACTATGCATGTATATATTTAGTTATTTATTTTGCTTAAGAAGCAGGACTTTCACATGTAAAATAGTGAAAACAACAACAACAAAACTTGAGGTCTAAATCTGTGGTCCAAAGTAAAAGTACTGCCACAAGTCCTACCTGCATTAGTTTCTTATTGCTGCGTAACAGATCACCACAAATTTAGCAACTCAAAACAATGCCCATTTATTAACTCACAGTTATGTAAGTCAGTCCAGGTGAGCTCAGCTAGGTTCTCTGCTTAGGGTTTCAGAAGGTCAAATTCAAGGTTCAGCTAACTGAGCTCTGAACTGGAGGCTCTGAGAAAGAATTCAATTCCAAGCTCATTCAGTCCTTGGCAGAATTTAGTTCTTTATGGTTGTAGGTCTGAGGTCCTTGCTGGCTGTTGGTGCTGTCACTCTCAGCTCCTCCAGGCTACTCCCTGATTCTTCTTTGTGGCTTCCTCTATCTTCAAAGCCAGCAATGGCACTTTGCATCCTTCTTATGCTTTAAATCTCTCTAGTCCCCCTCTTCCACCAGCTGGAGAAAACTCTTGCTAATTTGGCCTGGCCCACCTGAATAATCTCCCTATTTTAAGGGAGAAACCTTAATTATATCTGCAGTGTTAGTTTTTGCCATGTAACAACATAATCACTGAAGTGCTATCATCATATTCACAGGGGAAGGAATCACATAAAGATGAGGGTTATTGGGGGTTATTCGTAGAATTCTACCTATCATATTGGTGTTCAGGTAGGTTAGTGTCTTGAGGTCCCCATGGGTAAATGAACCCATAGAATGGAAGAATGAAGAAATAGGAGAAGCTTTTTGGGTAACTGGGTACAGAAACATGGCATGAAATTGTACAAGTGGCACTGGGGTGCCAGGATTATAGTGAAGGTACACTGAGAATTGGTGCTGACATGCCTGCTGGAGCTTTGGTCACCCATTCTTTGCCTAAAGGAAACCACTGCCATGTACCAAGGGGAAATTGATTGCAATCAAAAGGTTTTTGTCCTCCCGTGACCACCATATCCCTCCAGAAAAAAGGGACTTTCCATATGACTTCACCCCTCACCCAGCCAGCATCTTTATTCAGGAGACTGTTCTCTGATTTTTCCTTGTCCAATACTCTTCCTTTTTCCAGGAAAAATTCCAGATCAACTCAGCAAATAAATACCTAATTAAATTAACTGACAACAGAAGTGAATAAATGACAGAGTCAAATCTCTAGGAATATTGTATCCCCTAAGTAACTTAACCTTCAACCAAGAAAATGAAAGGAAAAAGTCTATTTTTGAAATATTTTAGAAGTAAAAAATAAGCATGTCTGGTGTAAAAGAATCAAAAATACAGAGTGAGTGGCCTTTTACAATACTTAGAGGCAGTCCAATTTTAATGTTTTGTATATAATAGGTAATTATAAACTTAATTAAATATATTTTTTGTCTCATAATATAGAAATACTTTTCCATAAACATTCACTTCTTAAATTTGTTTTAAAATTATATGAAGTCTTAGAACGAGGTTAAAAATTGAAATTTATTCATAGTAGCTTCTATGGTGTTAGCACATGTTTAAAAAGAAGGAATATTTAATAAGTAAATACCTTATCCAAAGAACTCTACTTTCAAATTTGTTTACAATTAATGCATTATTTGTAATCCTTATACCTCAACAACTTTAAACCTCGATGTATTTTGGTCCTTTTTTTTCTTTCACCCCACCCCATCCCCACTCCTTTATTCAGTTTTTCTGGAGGTCAGTGATCAGAATTAGATGTGAGTGTTGAGGTGGCCCAGCTGATAAATCCCAGTGTTTCTTTGAATGTGCCAGAGGCAGTGGCAGAGCTGGGGTTAAGGTCGTGGTGGTCAGAGACTTTGTGAAAATGTATTCTACACACCCTTAAGGTACAGAAGGTTGATGTGAAGCCAGTCGTGAGTTTATCATATTAGGACTTTTATATAGAGCAAAATGAGCTGCCTCCTTGGCAATCTATTTTACAGCTGAATTTATTATATTCAAATACATTTAGAAGTGAAGGTACATGTCTTTATGCCTCGTTTAATGTTTTCAGATGCATCACCTATCCCCACCTTTTCCTTATTTTCTAGTTAGCTAAGTTTGATACCTCCAGGGTCCCCTGTCCCTGGTCAGAACCCCCATCAGTTATACATTTTCTGGAGTAAGATGCAGTAACTGTGAAATGGTTTTGTTAGGAAGGGGGCACCAGGTCGATCTCCACACACTTCTGCGAGCAAGGCAATGAACTTCATGTGTAACTGAAGATATATGGTAAATCTTACAACAGACCCAGTGGTCAGATTCCTTGATATGTGGAATTGGATTACAGCTGTCAGTCAGCTGTTTTGTTGAAAGGTGATTTTATTAATTTGACTACAAGATTTGGTAGCGAGGCCATTATTTTGGCCTATTCTCTTTTAGAGAGTGTCACTTTCAAATATAACTGTCCTCTTAATTACTGCCCAATATTGTGGTGGATTCAGTTAGAAAATGCCTACCTGATGTAGAAAAAAGACTAACTCTATGATGTGCCCACTCACATATTCTTAATGTTAAGCTTTAGTCATATAAGTACAATTTATATTAATTACTAATCACATAATAGGAATTATTTACCAAATTCTGATTTTTTCACAATCCCATAATAAGCACAATATTTACTTGAGAAAACATTTTTGGTTAAGCAAATTGTTTAAATTTTGTTGGTTTATAATATACGTGATTTTACTGTGCTGGGTGGATTTTATGTTTCTGTAGTAATGCTATTTCTACAGAGTTCTTCTGAAGAAAAACACCATAAGTTATAATAAATTAATTACTGTCTCAAATTTATTTACATATAATTTTTAAGGAAATAAAATGTTTCTGTACAATGTGATAAAAAGTTAACCCATCTGCATATTGTTTTTGAATCTTAATTTACTCATTATTTGCAGATGTATTCATCAAGGGATTATGTTTTCTTTTTTAACCATTTCTGTCCATTATGAGATTATAGCTATTGCTTTTCCTACAGACTTAGTTGATCTAGATGTTAAGTTGTAGAGCAAAGTTTATCTGGCTGGGGCTTTTAAATATGTAATTTAAAGCTATTCATTAATTGGTAGCAGGCTATGATAATTTTGTTGATTTTGGAAAGCACATATTAGTGGGAGCTGAAAAACTGTTTAGACAGAAGATAGCAAGTATTTAAAATATGGGAAGATTATAAGAGAAATAAAATCAAGGGGGCAACTTCTGATCATGTGGAAGGGAATCAAGTGTAGAATATTACTACTCCTTCCTTTCTTTATGTAGATATTCAAGTCTATGACATATCAGGGATATTTTATCATCTAAATGCATTCTCTTTACCCTCTGCCTTGTTTTTCTATCACAATTGAAGGCAGCATCCTTCCTAGTACATGTCTTGCTTTAAAATATCTTGATACTTCAAAATCAGATTTCATTACAGGCACATTACAAAGTGATTATTTGCCCTATTTAAAAACAAAACAAAAAAGCTATAGATGCCTTATAAATAATTGACAATCCCAATGCACTTAAAATATGACTGTATTTTAGCAACATACTGATTTACAACAGTTTCTGAATTTTCCTTCTCTCCTTTCCTCTCTATGTGCAGAAACTGCTAAAGGTTTTATGCCGGTCTCTTGACAAATCTCCCTCCAAACTCTCTTGAAAATGACATTCTTTCATTGGGATTTAATCCTCACTCATCTGCTGATAATGCTTAAGCCTTTGTCTCTCTGCTCTGATTGCTATCTGGAACTGTACTTGTTAACTTTTCATGTCTGTTTGGATGGAAACAGAAACATCTCCTCTGTGCCCTCTTTATTAGGACCATTTAGGTAGCTAGCAAGCGGCTACTCCACAGGTGAAATTAAAATATGTCATTCAGAGACTTACTTGTGTTTCCAGTTCCAGATTCTTGGGACATCAGGAAGGACCTGGCCACACTGCTGAGACCTGGGACAGGCGTCAGGCATGTGAATGCTGCTTTTCCCAGTGTTGGCTCCTCCTGGGCTCTAGGGTTGAAGTTTATAATGGGTATAATTTGGTGTTTTCTTCTGAGACCTTGGCATGCTCTGATGCTTTCATAGCCACCTCCTTCCACTGCTACAAGAAAAGGGTAAAATTTGTTTTATTCATTCAGTGAGCACATATTGAGCTCTGCTTTGTACCAAGCTCATAGAATACATACTTGCCAAAAAGAATTTAGCATCTAGTAGAGAGACAGCTCTGCATTTAAGTAAGCAGGTAAAATATACCAATTACAAATGTGTTAAATTCTGCAAAGTAAAGAAGCTGAGATAGAAAACAATGCATCAGAGGAGAATTTACTTTAGAAAAGCCTCTCTGAGGAGGTGAGGTTTTAAGCTAATTCTTAAGGAGAAAGATGGAGCTAGCAGGAGAGAATTTATTTTCAAAGATCTTTTCTCAAAAAAAAAAAATCTAATTTGTGAGCAAGGGGAGGATGACATGGGAGGAAGCAGGGGTGAGAATATGACTTGTGGGTCAAGGAGTTTGGATTTAATCCCAAGTGTAGCCACCGTGAAAAATCATTAGCCAGGTTGCTGATGTCATATAATCCATTAAGAAGTATTTATCTAGCCTTTAATTTAGGCCAGACTCCAGCCTGGTTCACTGAGGAGGATTAAAAAGTAAGGCAAATGTATAATCCCACTCTGATTTTGATTATAACCTACCCTGAGAGGCAAGGAGGAGTTTCGAGTCTCAGGTAGGAGGCGGGGGGACCACGCTGATCTTATGCTCAGTGAGCTCAGGCCTGGTGTCAGGCAGATCCCAGAGCCACAGAGCTAAACTGCTCACGAGGGGCTGAGTGAGAACCCACTGACGTCAGAGGAGGACTGTCATATGGCACAGCACCCACTGTGTGCCAGAACCTATTCTAAGACGTTTTACATGTCTGCTCAATCGAATTCTCATAGTAACCCTGTGAGGTAAGAAGGATTAATATCACCATTGCACAGATGAGGAAACTGAGGCACAGAAATGAAATGACTTGCCCAAGACCACACAACAGGTAAGGGTAAAACCAAGATTCAAGTGCAAGGCAGGCTGGTGCTGAGCCTGCTCTTACCCACCATGCAGTGATGTCTCAGGGCTATCAGCCTTGGTGGTAGAGAGGACCACAGCTAGGCACACGGTTCCAAAGGGGGCCACAGAGAAAGTTCTGGTGTAAAAAAAGAAAATGTGATTAGGGATGCTGTGGGGTGCTTGAATTAGTGACGAAAGCAGGATATACAAATGGAAATATTGTCAATATGGACCTAGGCTCTGCAAAGGGGATCTTGGCTGCTTCTTAAGTTTCTGTGCACTGGCTTTTTGAGGAATACGTAATTTTGGATCCGTGAAAACTGCTTGGAATACTTGCCAGTGCCATCTTTCCTTCATTTTCCCATAGCATGTTAATTGTTCTAAGCTCTCTTATGGTTGTTTCCATTCTTTAATGTACTATTGTATAGTTAGGATTAAAACAAATTGTATAAAACCTCATATAAAAAATGCAAGATATTTATGATTTTTTAGTGATATTTTATACAATGAATATTTTACTTGGGGTAGATTTTATGGTATTTTTTGCACATCTACTTTGAGGGAGGAAATGGTATTGTCACTTTCAATAATATTTAACTCACATATGTCTCTGCATATTTCCTTATCATGTTCAGATTGATCCAAATGAAGAGTAGGTGTGAGTTCAATCATATTCTTGATGTAGTACAGTGCAAAAGAAAAAAAAAAAACCTAATTATCATTGAGTTCACTTTGGAAAGGAAAAGATCCCCTGAAATTAGAAGGTGAATTAAGCAGTTTTGTAAGCCTTCAGTTTCTGATATTTCTTTAACATCAGGCAGTAGTGACTATTCTGTCTCTTGCCAAAGGCAGCTTATTAGAGTTGAAAAAGGCATCCTGTGTTGGACCTCCTTGGGGCCTGCCCTGCCGCCTAGGTTACTATTTACATTAGGACTACTGTTCTTGCTATTGACCCTCTCTAACAATTTAAGTATATCTCTGAAGTCATGTAAATTCCATAATTTCAGGAATATATTTAAAGGAACATCCTGCATCAGAAGTGATTTACTGTGATATATTAATATTAATCAGGATATAATCAGGAGAGAGAAATGACATAGTAATTTGAACAGAGATCATTTAACATTAAAAAATTAGTAATCACCATAAAGAATTTCAGTGGGAGGGACAGGTTAATAAGAACTAAAGAAAACTAAACAGTATAGGAATAGCAGATTTAAGGAGCAGACATTACCCTAGAGCTGAGATAGCTGCCCAAGGAAGAGACCTCCCCAACCCCAGGGCTAAGATCCTGACCTTGCTGGAGAGGTTATAGCTGTGGTCACTGGATGGTAGTGGAGCTGCTGTGGTGTGGTATAACTTGCCAGAAATATGCCCTCTAGGGGACTAGGGAAAGCAGTTCACAGGGAGATGCGTTACCAAGATTCCACTGAGTGTCATAACATTGTATTTTATAAAAACACTCTCTGTGAATTGTTTTCTGATACTTTTGCTCTATTTCATACTTGTTCCTTTTAACTGTAAATTGAAATTGCCAGTACTTTGAAATTCTGAAACTGCAAGAATGGCAGAGAAGAGGGCAAAATATTGTTTTTCTCTCCGAATAAAATAAGAAATAAAAGCCAAAATATATAACAGCAACAGTATCAGCAATACCACCACCAGCAACAAAACCCTAGAGTGGCCTGAATTCCTGAAGCTGAGGGTACTTGGGCATCTCTGTTCTTATTTCCCCTATTCATGTAAATGCTGTATTACCAATAGAAACATTTTAAGGTTGGGAACCCAAGCAAAGCACTGTGGATTCTCTGTTGTTTGTGAGTTGGAACACTAGGGGACAGCACTAAAATATTCCATAGTTGTTTGTTATTGATCACTTGCATACTGTATAATAAGTATGAGATTTTACTGTTAACGACTATTGAATGCCCTGTTGATTTCAGTGGATGAAAAAGCACAAAGAGGAAGATGAGCTTTTCAAGTCTATAATTTCAGCCTTTGTAATATGATGATTTGAATAATTTAGAGAAAGCTCCAGGCTGTCTTTTGGTTGCAAGGAGATAGTAAGGCACGATAACTTAAAGAATCGTGATTTTGTGTTACAAGTGGTTTCTTCTTTTCATTCTTTGGGGGTAAATATTTTGCACAAATTTTTATTTCTAATCTTGTTTTCCAGGCACTTTGGAAAGACATGAAACGGGAGAAAGAGCAAGGATTATTCTTAATTGTTGTGATGATTCACAGCTTCTAAAGCCTGAATCTGTACTTCCAGTTGCCTCAGAGACACGTAAGCACAAAAGTGTAGAACAGAGGTCCCCCAGCTCCTACCAGTTTGGGCCAATACCTTGCCCTGGTCTGCAGGTGGAGTCTTCATGTAAGGTAAGTTCAAATCAAGCTGCTGCTCACGAAGAACATTATCAACCCTGAGTAAGAAGTAAAGTGCTTTCATAAATATGTGGCCATTAAATATCAGTACAAAGATAAGAACTCAGAGATGATCACATCTACCAGAAGTACCTAGCAAGCGATCTTGGGTGAATCAGGATAACTTTTTGAGTGATTATTAGTTTTGAATGACTATAGCATTCTTTTTTGATAAGACAGGTCCTGGCTTATCAAGATTGAGCCAGTTTTATATTAATCCTTGAATTCTAGATGGTTTTCAATGAAAAGGGGGGAAAATTATATTCTGTGGTCGGGATCAATTTTTTTTTCACTTGGGTATTTGACCTCTTTTTAAAATGATTACAAATAAACCCAAAACCATCAGAAAAACTGGATCGTTGTTTGGGCAGTTCTTTTGGTATACTCAGCATCTCTAGGATCACTAGCTCTTTAGGATTCCAGGCCTCAGTTAACACACAATGATGGGGTTTACATTCATTTTCTCAAGCCACGTTAACCTGTGTCACAGAAATTTGCATGAGTTTGATTATTTTTCAGCTCTAAACATGACATAGCAATTTAATCTGATTTCTTTAAGGGATTCTTCCATTCTTCTGTCATCTACACCTCCAAGTTATCCCCTCCTCAGGTTGCAACTGTGGCATTTATATGCGTATATATAATGTAGTATTTTTTTATGTAAACATATTTTCATAATAATGTCGATTTCTTTTTAATGGCTGCATTATGCTCTATACTGTGTATATACTATACTGATATGAATTATTTTCCTATGGCTTAATATATGGATTGTTTTTTATGCTTCAGTTTAGGACTAACACAACTATGAACCTAAAGTTTTCTTTTTTTTAATACTTAGTGTTATTTAATGTGATATATTTCCAGAAGTGGGGTTTCTAAGTCAAATTTTAGCTGATTTTTATTTATATGTTGTTAACATTTTCCGTTATTTTAATGATATTATGAAGACTCAAAGTAACATTAATAAGGACTTTAAATAAGACTTTATTTTATCTCATGTGTATGTATGTAGTTAGAGGCAAAAGGATGTGTCATTTTTTAGGTAAGGCCAGTTGGCTGCTAAGCTCTGCCTCAAAGCTGCAGGGGGGGTGGAGGTGAGGGCACCAGCGCATAAGCCTCAGCTTTTTAGGTTTAAAGACTAGATTTCGATTTTATCAGTGAGGCCAGAGTTTGGCAACCTTTTGAGAACTGAGTCATACTAACCAAACACCCAAGAAATGAATATTTAAACTAGAATGACAATTCTTTAATGTATAATGATAAATATGATGGCAGTTCGTTGCTCAGCACAGTCTCACAGTAGCAAAGCTACAGGGCATGGGGGAGAGCAGGGAGGTGGAATTTTAGCAGAGGATTCCTTGATGGGCATGGAGTCAGAGCCCCAGGGTATTCATTCACTGAGCTCTAAGAACATAATGCAGTCTGTGCTTTCAGCCCATGGGGTACTATCTCCCTTGGTCAAGGCTGATATACATTGAAAAATTTCTAAATTTTGGATTTCTCTCTTTAGGCCAGCTACTTTTGTTTATGCTTTCTCCTGCAGATGTTAAAACCAGTGATTAGGCTGCAGCTTTTTTTTCCCTTTCTTTCCTTTTCTCATTTAGTCTAATTGTTTTTAGATTTTCCAAATCTGTTTTTCATGTTCTTAACTTGAAAGAAGAAGTCATGGTTTTTTTTTTCTTTTGGCTATGCTGTGTGGCATGTGGGACCTTAGATTCCAATCTGTGCCCCCGGCAGTGGAAGCTCGGAGTCCTAACCACTGGACCACCAGGGAATTCTCAGGAAGTCATGTTTTATAAGGACAATTATATCAATATGATGAAATTTTTTAACATTCACAACTGAAGTTGAAAGTGATAGGGTCTTAGTCTCCTAAAGTGGGAGACAGAACCACACTTCCATTACGTATTTTAAGGTTGGGGTAAATAAAGCCCAGTGAGTGAGCCCAGCTGACTGCCAAGCATTCCCATCTTAATGTGGCTTTGTTGCTTTTCTTTCACAATAGAATTTGTATTTTATAGTGGAAATTATATGCTAGAATAGTGGATGAGAACCTGGATATGTCTCTTGACTTGTGCATGTCATATGCCTAAGGTCTGCAAGAGCAAATCTCATTCATCAAGTGCCTATTTTACTAGCTTAATTCCCAGAAGGTAAACTGACTGCTGTTTCTTGCAGGACCTCAGAGCTACCCTTTAGGTAGTGATAACAGTATATATAGATTTCATTTTCTTTATATAATTTTGTTTCTTTCTTGACTCCAGGAGGCAATAAAATGCCGGGGTCTTGTTTTCCTACTCTTAGGCTGATTCCAACTTCATTTCCTAGCTGCTGCCCTTTACCTTAGATGACTGCAATTTCCAACTTTTACTCTCTACAGAGGTGGAGAATTGAATTAGACAGGACTATCACCTCCTTTGTTCTATGTACTTTATTTCTTTTATTATTGAGCTTACTGTTGAGTAGAGCTATTTTTATTTGTGCTTCTCCTAAGTTATATCTTCTCCAATTATGTACTGCATATCTTCTTCTCATCGTCTTAGACTTAAGCCTTTAAGATTGTTTTATCTTAATCTTTTATTTATGAATTTGATAAGCATAAAATTTCAAGAATGCTTATAAATTCTCCATTCTCCTTTTTGTTAATATAGTAAAATGCTTCATTAGTTTTCATAAGAAAAAAAATCACATTTATAGAAGAGGAATCACACTTATTTCAGAGCTGGGAAAAATGAGGGACAATAAGCCTGTAAAATTTGGAACAATGTAGGGTTACTCTGTGTTTCAGAATTTTTTGGTATGGACTTCAGTGAGAGACAAGTGAAATATTTTCGAATGGTAGCATGAACTGTTTAAAAGGAAGAATAGTATGTAATATCTGTGTGGTGAGCTCTTTGTGTTTGGCAATACTTTGCATTTATTAGGATGCTGTGTCCACTTTTCCTTCTTGCATTTGAAGAGTGCATATAGATTTAGGAGAAGGTTTTAAAGAGAACAACAAATACAATAAAACATTTAAAAAACGGGTCCAATTAGAAAGGCCAAAGGAGTTGAATCTGTGCAGCTAGGCAAAGAAAAATCTTTGGGGTAGGAGAGGACCAGAGTCTTAAAGGATTTAAAGGAATACAATATCATATTAGTGATGGGGAACTGCTTTTCTCAGATTCTGCTGAGGATAAGACAAGATAAAAACTGTTTAAATTGCAGTGGGAGGAATTTAGCTTCAAAGTAGAAAATAAACAACCTTACTAAAATCATCTTTACATGGCAAAACTCTTCATTACCTCATCAGATTTTAACGAGGGAAGGTCTTTTTTGTCTATTATTCTGTTGGTTGGTTTTAAATTCTTTTTCCACACTTCTTGTCTGTAAAATAAGTAAAAAAATAAACAGGATTATTTTAACTGCCACAATTTAGACCCATGGTAATGTTCTGGAAATGCCTTTTAAAAAAATAACCTGATTTTCTGTAGAATGGGTCCCCAACAGCTCCCCCTGGTTGCTTTTTTAGAGTTACATGGTTTAATATGGCAGCCATTAACCATAGATGGCTATGGAGCACTTGAAATTTGGCTAACACCACATGTTAAAATGATGTTTTGGATATATAGGCTTAAATAAAATATATTATTAAAAGCAATTGCACCTGTTTCTTTCTATGTTTTTCAATATGGCTACTAGGCAGTTTAAAATTACACATGCAGTTTGCATTTTATTTATGTTGGATAAATGTTGAACTAGACCAGGGATAAGTAAACTTTTTTGTAAAGGACCAGATGGTAAATATTTTAGGCTTTGCAGGCCGTATTTTTGCTGTTGCAACTATTCATTTCTGCTGTTGGAGCACAGAAGCCACCACAGACCATTCTTAAACAAATGAGTGTGGTTGTGTTTTGATAAAACTTTATTTACAAAAACAAGCAGTGGACCACATTTGACACTCGCTGGCCATTATTTGCCAATTTCTGATCTAGTCAGTCCTCTCTAGACTTGGAAATCGTGAGGTACTTGGAGGAACTAGCAAAATAGCCAATACCTACCCCCTCCCTAGATATCTAAATTTTTAATAAAGCAACTTATCCCAACTTCTGCATTATAAGGAATGTAATCCAAAAGCCCTTGTATCAAGTCTGTTTCCTGACAGCATTCATGAAATTGATGTGTTTGAAAATCCGCCCTTTGTGGAAAACAAATGTGTACATTATGCTTCCTAATCCAAGCAAGATGTTTTAAAATGAAATTTTCTTTAAATAAAGCACTTATACATGCATCATTATCTAAATATATAAAATTGATTATAAATAATGCATTTACATTTATTTACGTTCCAGTTGAGCTTTCTATAAATATGTTTGTATTTTTTTAACCTTTAGTTGACCTTAGAGTTATGCCTGTTTGGTGCCATTTGCTGAAAAATCTTATTAGAGCTTTATCCTGCTACCTCTTGTAAAACACAGATGGTGTACTGGTAGGCCACCAATAGAAAATCGGATCCCACTACTACATATTACTTTATTGGAATGCAACATTATTTCCTTTACATCTTATGAAACAAAAACATAACCAAAATGGAACTAGAGTAGTTTATTAATTGTGCAATTTGAAAATTTCACCTGCAAATTTACATGTATCAACATGAAATAATAATTCACTGTGGCAATATTGCATGTTGCAGGTTAACTCAGTTTTCATTAAACTATCTATATTTTACTATCAAAATTGAATTATTACAAAAAGAACAAATAATATTTATTTGAAAACAATTGTGTTATATAGGGATAAATCCTGAATATAGAATGATAATTTTCCCATTTTTGATTTGTAGTTAATTTTCAGTATTCTTTTTAATGTAATAAACAACATATGCCTATTGTTTCTAATGTAGACAATATTTTGCATCAATTTTATATAATTTTAAAAGAAAACAGATTTTTATTATTAGACATGCCAGCCCTTCATGAAAATATAGGAATTTCTCTGTTAACATTGGATTAAGATTTTTGTTTTAAGTATTTTGATTTAGTGAATCCCAACTCAAAACTTAGTGCCTAAATGGTATCACCTGTCCTAGTGAGATAGAATAGAGAAATATACAATAGAGAAATATAGAAGTCAATTTGCTTTTTGAAACACATGTGAAGCGGTGCAAGTTTTTGACAGTGTAACCATTTCTCATAAGCATTTCATATGGTAATTTTAACTACTGTAAGTCAAAAAAATTGCTGTAATTCGCAATTTTTTGTAGCTGTTTTATAAAGGATATCCCTTTTCTTACTTTGTGGCGTGAGTTTAAGCATTTTTGATACAAACTTCCCTCAGTGTTGAGGAAAACTCTGAAAAGCATATCACAGCTTTGTTCCAAAACTAATTCAGGAGGTCTCAGAGTCACTGTGAAAAGTAGGAACCCCACACCGTTAAATGACTCCAGCTGTCCGCCGCGCACACAGAAGCAACCCTGAATTTCCTCACAGTACTTCAAAGCCGTGCTTGTATCTAAACATTCGTTGGCCATGTAAATCAGAGGCACAAAAGGAGAATGCTCCTATTTCATGGTGCGCGGCTGGTCTGAGTCCGGCTTTGTGCTGCACGTGCCGGTGGGGAGTGCCAGAAACAGAAGGGCACTGTTCTGACTCGCGTGACAAATGTAGTTAACACCAGATCCATATTAATGTTGTCAAGTTCCCTTGATGTATTTAAACAGATTTTAATTATTTTCAGCGTCCAAAGGCCTGAAATATATAGCCTAATAGTTCTTCAAAGAAAGCTTACTTAATGTGTGAATGTAAAACCTCTCATAAAAATGAAACTTTTATATTAGCCTTAGTCATTGACATAGGTTATTCATCAAGTCAGCAATTTGTGTGGCAAAGTGCCATTTGAATAGCGTATTGTTAGGCTACTTATGGTCCACTTGACAAGGGCTCTTTCTGTAAATAGTGCAATTTGACTCCAGCTGTTAAAGAGTGGCTTTGACAGCAGCCAAATAGAATGGAGATGCCTTACTGCACTGCCGAAAAATCAATATTGGGTTCTTGTTCATGGTAACCTGTTCTTTTCTCTTCTGTAGATTTATAAACAACTATCAAGGGTTTATAAGTGGAAGTTTAAGTATTATTTTAAATGTAATTCACTTTGAGTTTCAAATTAAGACTTGTGATAAATGGTACAAGTGCAGAGTTTTAGGATATTATTTCCACCCCCTGGTTCATGTTTAGTCACAATTACAGTTAAGTTGAATTTGGATTCTCCAGCTACAATAGAAAAGAATTAGTGTAAAACATGGACTCAAAATTGTGTGCCTATTGTATACTGCCAGTGAAATTATTTCTTCTTTTTGATTCTCTTATCAGTTTATCTTCTGTGTCCTCCCATCTTCTCTGTGTGTGTACCTTTTTGTACAGATGGCAGGGTTCTTTGTGGCTGTGCCCATGGCAACACCCACAGATGTTGACAGGCAGTAATGTCCCCCGTGTTGTTGAAGATTTCCCTAACGCAGAGTCTTGCTGGTTTTGAAGATTTTTCTAGCGTTTTCAGCAATACAGGGTTGCTATGATACCTGGCTGGCGGTAATAGATATTGAATCTTTTAATTACAGTAACCACACACAAGGACTTTTTTCACTGGCTTTCTCTGCTGTTGCTAGCTGTTATATTTAAGATACAGAAGAGGCAGTGAAATTATATACTCAAGATGAGAAAAAAATTTCCAGAGTTTACTTCGAATTCCAATATTTAATTTTAAAAATTTCCTTGTGTAAAAACCTTTCAGCAGACTGATGGAAATATAGTTTATTTAAATTGCAGATAAAATTTATTTAAATTATTTCTAGTTTTGACTGAACTTGATTTTGAATTTTTATTGTTTACTTGAGATGTCATTAACCCTTCGTCTAAGGTGTGCTAAGCAGGATTTGAAAAAGCTGTCATTTTTAACATGGGAAAAGCTGGTGGAATGTGTACTTTCTCAAATGCCTCTTTCAGTGAAAGCTGTTAAAGTAGCCATCTTCCTATTACTGACCAACTCTGCATATATGTGTTTTGGCTGAGATAGCAACTGAAAATTCATAAAGCTGATAATATAATTGTGTACAAAGACCTGTAAGGCTGATTCAAGGTCAGTGTTATTGTTTTTATAATTGCTGATAGGAAGTTCTCATTCCTTCAAGAAGAAGGGTTTGTTCTGCTTTGATTTTAGTTGGTTTCAAAAAATGTTATCCCTTCTGTTAATTCTAAAGTAAATCTTTTCACTGAATAAATGTTTATGTTGTTCTTTAGCGCTAGATTTAGCCTAGATTTACCTCAGTATTTTTCCCCACCCCCACAATATTAGTCAATCCTGTAAGAAACATGGGAATCTAGGATTATAACTTTTCTCTTGAATTAAATATTCTGATTATAGTCATCAGTTGACTTGTGGGTGAGGATTCTATCTTAGAATCATGACGAAAAGTTAAACATATCAGGCAGTTTTATTTTGTATTTAGATTAATCTAGGGACAGAGTAGCATAATTTATTAAAGCATGTCTTTAAATTTGACACCATTTGCACAATAATTTTATAGGGATATTTTAGAAAATATATATTATGTAATAATGTACCTACCATATTACCCACCATAACCATTTAGAGACTTTTTGTTTCTCCCTCATTTCTTTTCTTTCCTACATATTTTTTTTTCTGAGTTGTAATTAAAAGCAAAACAAAAACAGAAACCCTGTGACTTGCCAAATTTGTTAAGGCCAGGTTCTTGTAGGACCTAAAGATGGACCTATTCAACTTACTGAAAGAGGTCTAAATCTTCTGGGATACAAATTCACTCCAGTGGATTTAGATGTTCTGTTATTGAGCAAATTGCTGGTTCTGATTAAAAAATGATGGTAAATGTTACTCCTTACAGAAAATTGGAGTTTTCTTGGTAACCAAGTCATTGACATCAGGAATATTTTCTATTTATATCCTATTTTTGATGACTACTACAATGGATGATATTTTGAGGAGTAAAAAATGAAGTTTATAGAAATTCAGATGTTGAGTTAACTAAAAGGGTTAGTGGCTTATAACGGGAAAGAAATGAAAGAGAATAAAATCTTCCTTTTTGAAAGCTGGTAATGCCACTTATAGACTGAGAGTACCATCTGGACCCATTTAAAGGAATCCCAACAGGAGCACTCCTTCTGTACCAATGACTTATGTTGAAACTGGCCCTAAGAGAGCAGCAAATGCAAAAATGTAACAGGAAGCAATTCTCAGAAAAGAAAGCATCTCTTCTCATGGAATATTTCCCCTATGTTGGTAAAAACAAAGTGTATGTATGAAGACTTTAGCTTTGAATCTGTATATTGCTTTGGGTAGTATATTCATTTTCACAATGTTGATTCTTCCAGTCCAAGAACATGGTATATCTCTCCATCTGTTTGTATTGTCTCTAATTTCTTTCACCTGTGTCTTACAGTTTTCTGCATACAGGTCTTTTGTCTCCTTAGGAAGGTTTATTCCTAGGTATTTTATTCTTTTTGTTGCAGTGGTAAGTGGGATTGTTTCCTTAATTTCTCTTTCAGATTTTTCATCGTTAATGTATAGGAATGCAAGAGATTTCTGTGCATTAATTTTGTATCCTGCTACTTTACCAAATTCATCGATTAGATCTAGTAGCTTTCTGGTAGCACCTTTAGGATTCTCTATGTATAGTATCATGTCATCTGAAACAGTGACAGCTTTACTTCTTCTTTTGCGATTTGGATTCCTTTTATTTCTTTTTCTTCTCTGATTGCTGTGGCTAAAGCTTCCAAAACTATGTTGAATAAGAGTGGTGAGAGTGGGCAACCTTGTCTTGTTCCTCGTCTTAGTGGAAATTCTTTCAGTTTTTCACCATTGAGGATGATGTTGGCTGTGGGTTTGTCATATATGGTTGAGGTAGGTTCCTTCTATGTCCACTTTCTGGAGAGTTTTTAATATAAATCGGTGTTGAATTTTGTTGAAAGTTTTTCTGCATCTATTGAGATTATCATATGATTTTTATCCTTCAGTTTGTGAATATGGTGTATCACATTGATTGATTTGCGTATATTGAAGAATCCTTGCATTCCTGGGATAAAACCCACTTGATCATGGTGTGTGATCCTTTTAATGTGCTGTTGGATTCTGTTTGCTGGTATTTTGTTGAGGATTTTTGCATCTATGTTCATCAGTGATATTGGCCTGTAGTTTTCTTTCTTTGTGACATCTTTGTCTGGTTTTGGTATCAGGGTGATGGTGGCCTTGTAGAATGAGTTTGGGAATGTTCCTTCCTCTGCTATATTTTGGAAGAGTTTGAGAAGAATGGGTGTTAGCTCTTCTCTAAATGTTTGATAGAATTCACCTGTGAAGCCATCTGGTCTTGGGCTTGTGTTTGCTGGAAGATTTTTAATCACAGTTTCAATTTCTGTGCTTGTGATTGGTCTGTCCATATTTTCTATTTCTTCCTAGTTCAGTCTTGGAAATTTGTACTTTTCTAAGAATTTTTCCATTTCTTCCAGGTTGTCCATAAAGGGGAAGGGTAAGCTGGGACGAAGTGAGAGAATGGCACTGAAATATATACATTACCAAATGTAAAATAGCTAGTGGGAAGCAGCCACATAGCACAGGGAGATTAGCTTGGTGCTTTGTGACCACCTAGAGGTGTGGGATAGGGAGGGTGGGAGGCAGACAGCAGTGGGACGGGATATTGGGATATATGTATACGTATAGCTGATTGACTTTGTTGTAAAGCAGAAACTAACACACCATTGTAAAGCAATTATACTCCAATAAAGATGGTAACAACAACAACAAACTTTAGCTTTATTCATTGGAACTAAGAGCATGAACTTACTGAAAAATATATCCAGCTAATATGCTCATCCATTTTTCTGAATTGGGTTTTAATAATGACATCCTGAAGGCACAACCAGTTCTCTGCATCCCCAAATAGCATTCATGACATTAAATACAAATAATGACATAAATGACATCTTTTGTAATTTTCTACATACTATGAAGCTCATATTAGTCTGGAAACAGCTTTTATCCTAAATTGAAATATCCTGCGTAAGCTTTCGGCCCAGGTATGATTATTCCTATCAGATATTTAAGAAATGGTCATAAGAGGCTGCTGTGAGCAGCAGGGCCTTTCTTATACACGTGTTTAACTTCATGCACATCCAAGTATAACTGAAAATTTTAGTTTTTTTTTTTTTGTCTTCACATGTTGTCTGAGACCTGCTGGTTTTTAGAAAGCTATTATGAAAGCTTACAAAATATGAAGTTGTACTCACCTTTACTACTTTCTTCCCAGCTCCCACTAGAGGTCTCATTATACAAAACTTGGCCCTCTACATTTACTCTCCGGTAGCAAATGTCTTACTTCCTTTTTTGCTCCTTGAACTAAAATAATAATCTGGATGCCTAAAATGTAGTAATGGAGGGAGACAGGTTCATCAGACCCTTTATTCCTAGTTTTAGCATTGTAGCCTGTTAGAACCAGAAGTGGTCCAATTATCTGTTCTCTCCCTTCTGAGGAGAGTTTAGGAGCCCAGTCGTGACTGAATCACACAGTAAATTGGGTTTAGAGCCGAAACTGAGACTTTCTGGTTCCTGTCTCTGCTCTCTCCGTGTCAGTATAGCTGAATCCACTTGTGGATGGATCCTGTAGCCAGACTTTGACCTGCCAGATTTCTCTCATGGCTGAGTTCCTGTGTTGTCCTCTCTTCACTTCCCCATCCCATCTTCTTGAAGATTCTTTGCCAGCAGAGCTTGGGATCTGGTGTACTAAAAGTTGGTTCTGGATATTTTTATAGTCCCAGAATTTCAGAATTCCCTGGCTTTTCTGTGATTAGTTGATAGGATTTAGCTTTTGCTTGGAGCTCTGATTTTTCTTTTCTCTGTCTGATCACCCTCCTTGGTATACATCTGCCTTCCAGGTTGCCTCTTTTTGGGAACCAGTGGTCTCACTAATGACCACTCTGGCTTCTTCTACCTGAACCCTTTGAGATGAAGGTGTTTTAGTTTTCTATTGCTATGTAGCAAATTGCCACAAATGTAAGGGCTTAGAACAAATGACACTTATTATATCACCATTTCTTCTGTGCCAGGAATCTGGCATGACACTGGGTTCTTTGCTTAGGGTCTCATGTGACTGAAATCCAGGTGTGGGCTGCAGTTGCTGTATCATCTGAGGCTGGGGTCCTCTTCCAAGCTTATTCAGGTTATTGGCAGAATTCATTACCTTCTGGTTGTAGGACAGGAGTCCCTGTTTCCTTGCTGACTGCTGACCAGGGGGCCCACACATTCCTTGACATACAGTCTTTTCATCTTCCAGCCAGCAGTGGAGAACTTCTTATGTAGGGAGTCCCTCTAGTACTCTGAATCTCTGACTTCCCCCTCAGCCACCAGCCATAAAAAACTCTCTGTTTTCAAAAACTCAATGTGATTAAGTCAGGACAACTCAGATAACCTTCCTATCTTAAAGTCAACTGATTTGGAACCTTAATTACATCAGCACAATCCCTTCATGGCAGTACCTAGATTACTGTTTGGTTAGATAACTGGAAGAAAATATGCTTTGCCAGGTTTTGAGAATACTGGGGGCAATCTTACAATTCTGCTTATAGATGGGAATCATTCTAATTCAGGGTGACTGCTGTCTTAGGACTATTACTCTCTTCTTCTGGTTCTGTAACATTCAACATCTGCTTAAGTGCCCTGACTAGCTATCCTGGTACTAATCGTTTCTGAAGTTTAAATCAAACTCTTGTTTCCCTTTGGGACCTTTTCACCCTGTCTGTTCCTTCAGGGAGTTCCACATGCTGGACACCTGGAAGCATAGTCAAAACCTAGAAAACATCTCCTTTAATATTTCAGGATGTTAATAAATTTCAAATTGTTAATCAGTATTATTTTTATGTAATTTTTATTGTAGCTCCTAAGCTGGGGACAATATCTACTGTTAGCATACCTTCTGAGCTTTAAATTTGATTTTGATGCTTATCTTTGGGTGGAGATTGAACATATTCTTCAGCTGTGTGACTTTCCAATCTGTCGAACACACAGTGCAGTTTATGAATTAGTCTTTCCACTTCCACCAGCATGACCTGGATAGAAAGAAAAGAGCCTCAGAAATGGATATTCAACTATTATTCATCTGAGTTGTATTCATCCTCAGATAAAATCCAAAATTATAAAGAAAAAGATATTGAAAAGGTCAACTGTAGATTTGGGGCCATAACCTCCAGCTACATATTTAATCTCCAGCTACTTGGCCTCATTAAAGTAACTCATATTCTCCCTACTGCTTGTCTGCTACCAGAATATTTCCCCTCTGATTCTTCACCTTGAAGTCTAAGCTTCAATGTCATTTTCCATAAAGTATGTAGCAGCCCACCTCCCCTTATTCTCTGTCTCAGCATCCTATTTATTTCATTTTTTATTTTCCCCTCCTTCCACAACAGTATAATCTCAAAATGGGCAGTGATATGCTGTCAGTTTATCATGGTATCGTCATCACCTGCATATGTTGGACACAAGACAGATTTTCAGAAAATATTTGTTGAACAAACACATGGACTAAAAATTACTAAAGTTGAAACATGAAAAATACATGGTAAGAAAGTGAAGAATATGTCCTTTTTTGAGTTGTAACAGAAACAATGAAAATGAATGCCCCCCCGCAACCCCATGGGTATTTACTTTGTCAGTCAATTGCTTAAAGTCCAAATTGGGTTTTTATGTGTGACTTGATCTTACAGAGGGGAGTGATCTAGCAAAAAAAAAAAGTTAATAATAGCAAAGAGGTTGTTGAAACACAACTCTTACCCCACTGATATTTAGACACAAGTTTCAATCAATTCCAAAGTTTGAAAGGCATATCGATATTTAGACCAGTCCAAACCAATACAAAAGCTTATAAGAAAAAGTTTATTAAAACTGGTAATGAAATTTAGGATATTTAGCACATTAGGGAGGAATGATTCACTATAGGTAAGATAGGCACAATGGTGAGCTGATATAGACTCACAAAGGAAGATTAAAAGGTAGTGTAGTTAAATGGTTTCTTACACCAGCAAAGTTTGTTATTGCCCTATTCACTTGCCTTAAATTTCAGACTGTTTTTTTTTAGTAACAAAGTTATCTAAAATAAGCACTCAAAAATAGCCTGAGGATTGTACTGTATATCATGAGCCCTCTGCTTCCCTCAAATAATTACTTTACTAAGCCCTCCCCTTGACACAAAATCCCTGAAGCCAGCAACAGTCTAATCACAAGTTTGTAATAACTTTTAGAAATGTAAGTGTAATAAATATGAAGAGGCCTGATTTATGTTTCATTTCCCAGATGCAAAGTCTCTGGCACAATCCTCTATCCCTCAAGTGGCCGACATCACTTCCTATTTTCATAGATCATTTGAAAATTGCTGAACCTCTCATCAGAGGTTGGTGAAGAGAGGGCTGATTCTACTCCTTGATATGTATGACAGTAAATGCTTTAGGTAACTCCTTATTGTGAGAACATAGGGTAGTGTGCTGGGTTAACAGCCCGAGGAGACACCAATCCTCATGGGATTTGCTCTTCTTCCTTGTAAGATTTGCTCCTCCTCTAGGGAGAAGGTGTCCTGGTAATGGCAGGCAGGTCAGTGCCCCTCCACACGGTTGCCCTACTGATTCCACTCTGCACACATCTCTTCTTGCCTAATCTCATGTACAGGAGGTGCTCTTCTCTCCACCTAGTCAAATCCTACCCATACTACAATATCTGCATGCTATTTAACATGCACTGGTTAAACACTTGTAAGTTAACTATGGATTGCCTAGTTATTTTACAAGTATATATATGTCTTATATTCTCAACTAGACCTTAAGCTACCTGAAAGAATTGCTATGTCTATACATGATGTAAGTTTTGTAGTGTGGAATGCAGAACAGAATCTTTTATTCATTCAGCAAATATCCATCGAACACCTACTATGTGTCAGACAGTCTTCTTGATACTAAGAATTTCAACAAAGTCTTGGCACTCATGACACATTTCTAGTAAGAGGAGATGGACTGTAATTTTTTAAAAGAAGATTAGGCAGCTTCAAGATGGCGGAAGAGTAAGATGCGGAGATCACCTTCCTCCCCACAGATACATCAGAAATACATCTACAGGTGGAACTGCTCCTATAGAACATCTACTGAACGCTGGCAGAAGACCTCAGACCTCCCAAAAGTCAAGATACTCCCCACGTACCTGGGTAGGGCAAAAGAAAAAAGAATAAACAGAGACAAAAGAATAGGGACGGGACCTGCAGCAGTGGGAGGGAGTTGTGAAGGAGGAAAGTTTTCCACACACTAGTAAGCCCCTTCGTGGGCAGAGACTGTGGGTGGCGGAGAGGGGAAGCTTCGGAGCCGCGGAGGAGAGCACAGCAACAGGGGTGCGGAGGGTAAAGCAGAGAGATTCCCGCACAGAGGACCGGTGCTGACCAGCACTCACCAGTCTGAGAGGCTTGTCTGCTCACCTGCCGGGACGTGCAGGGCTGGGAGCTGAGGCTCGGGCTTCAGTCGGATCGCAGCGAGAGGACAGGGGTTGGCTGCATGAACACAGCCTGAAGGGGGCTAGTGTGCCACAGCTATCCGGGACGGAGACCGGGAAAAGGTCTGGAACTGCCGAAGAGGCAAGAGACTTTCTCTTCCCTCTTTGTTTCTTGGTGCACGAGGAGAGGGGATTAAGAGCACTGCTTAAAGGAGCTCCAGAGATGGGCGCAAGCAGCGCGGACCCCAGAGACGGGCATGGGATGCTAAGGCTGCTGCTGCCGCCACCAAGAAGCCTGTGTACGAGCACAGGTCACTCTCCACACCGCCCCTCCCGGGAGCCTGTGCAACCCACCACTGCCAGGGTCCCGTGATCCAGGGACAACTTCCCTGGGAGAACGCACGGCGCGCCTCAGGCTGGTGCAATGTCCCACCGGCCTCTGCCGCCGCAGGCTCGCCCCGTATCCGTACCCCTCCATCCTCCCAGCCTGAGTGTGCCAGAGCCCCCGAAGCAGCTGCTCCTTTAACCCCATCCTGTCTGAGCGAAGAGAAGATGCCCTCAGGCAACCTACATGCAGAGGCGGGTCCAAATCCAAAGCTGAACCCCAGGAGCTGTGCGAACAAAGAAGAGAAAGGGAAATTTTTCCCAGCAGCCTCAGGAGTAGCGGATTAAATCTCCACAATTACCTTGATGTACCCTGCATCTGTGGAATACCTGTATACCTGAATAGACAACAAATCATCCCAAATTGAGGAGGTAGACTTTGGGGGCAATGATATATATATATTTTTTTCACTTTTTAACTTTCTGTAAGTGTGTATGTGTATGCTTCTGTGTGTGATTTGGTCTGTATAGGTTTGCTTTCACCATTTGTCCTAGGGGGTCTGTCTGTCTGTTTTTTTTTTTGTTTTTTTTTTACGTTTTAAAACTTTTTTCTTACTTTAATAACTTTATTTAATTTTATTTTATTTCATCCTCTTTCTTACTTTCTATTTTTTCTCCCTTTCCTTCTGAGCCGTGTGGATGAAAGGCTCTTGGTGCTCCAGCCAGGAGTCAGTGCTGTGCCTCTGAGGTGGGAGAGCCAACTTCAGGACACTGGTCCACAAGAGACCTCCCAGCTCCACATTAATATCAAACGGCAAACATATCCCAGAAATCTCCATCTCAACACCAACACCCAGCTTCACTCAATGACCAGCAAGCTACAGTGCTGGATACCCTATGCCAAACTAGCAAGATAGGAACACAGCCCCAGCCATTAGCAGAGAGGCTGCCTAAAATCATAATAAGGCCACAGACACTCCAAAACACACTACCAGACGTGGACCTGCCCACGAGAAAGACAAGATCCAGCCTCATCCACCAGAACACAGGCACTAGTCCCCTCCACCAGGAAGCCTACACAACCCACTGAACCAACCTTAGCCACTGGGGAGAGACACCAAAAACAAAGGGAACTACGAACCTGCAGCCTGCAAAAAGGAGACCCCAAACACAGTAAGTTAAGCCAAATGAGAAGACAGAAAAACACACAGCAGATGAAGGAGCAAGGTAAAAACCCAGTAGACCTAATAAATGAAGAGGAAATAGGCAGTCTACCTGAAAAAGAATTCAGAATAATGATAGTAAAGATGATCCAAAATCTTGGAAAGAGAATAGACGAAATACAAGAAACGTTTAACAAGGACCTAGAAGAACTAAAGAGCAAACAAACAATGATGAACAGCACAATAAATGAAATTAAAAATTCTCTAGAAGGGATCAATAGCAGAATAACTGAGGCAGAAGAATGGATAAGTGACCTGGAAGATAAAATAGTAGAAATAACTACTGCAGAGCAGAATAAAGAAAAAAGAATGAAAAGAACTTAGGACAGTCTCAGAGACCTCTGGGACAACATTAAACACACTAACATTCAAATTATAGGGGTCCTAGATGAAGAAGAGAAAAAGAAAGGGACTGAGAAAATATTTGAAGAGATTATAGTTGAAAACTTCCCCAATATGGGAAAGGAAATAGTTAATCAAGTCCAGGAAGAACAGAGAGTCCCATACAGGATAAATCCAAGGAGAAACAAGTGAAGACACATATTAATCAAACTATTAAAAAGTAAATACTAAGAAAACATATTAAAAGCAGCAAGGGAAAAACAACAAATAACACACAAGGGAATCCCCATAAGGTTAACAGCTGATCTTTCAGCAGAAACTCTGCAAGCCAGAAGGGAGAGGCAGGACATATTCAAAGTGATGAAGGAGAAAAACCTACAACCAAGATTACTCTACCCAGCAAGGATCTCATTCAGATTTGACAGAGAAATTAAAACTTTTACAGACAAGGAAAAGCTGAGAGATTTCAGCACCACCAAACCAGCTTTACAACAAATGCTAAAGGAACTTCTCTAGGCAAGAAACACAAGAGAAGGAAAAGACCTACAATAACAAACCCAAAACAATTAAGAAAAATGGGAAGAGGAACATACATATCGATAATTACCGTACATGTAAATGGATTAAATGCTCCCACCAAAAGACACAGACTGGCTGAATGGAT
Source organism: Phocoena sinus (assembly GCF_008692025.1). Taxonomy (NCBI): domain Eukaryota; kingdom Metazoa; phylum Chordata; class Mammalia; order Artiodactyla; family Phocoenidae; genus Phocoena; species Phocoena sinus. The sequence continues at coordinate 80,923,597 of NC_045764.1, forward strand.
ACAAAAACAAGACCCGTATATATGCTGTCTACAAGAGACCCACTTCAGACCTAGGGACACATACAGACTGAAAGTGAGGGGATGGAAAAAGATATTCCTTGCAAATGGAAATCAAAAGAAAGCTGGAGTAGCAATTCTCATATCAGACAAAATAGACTTAAAAATAATGACTATTACAAGAGACAAAGAAGGACACTATATAATGATCAAGGGATCGATCCAAGAAGAATATATAACAATTGTAAATATTTATGCACCCAACATAGGAGCACCTCAATACATAAGGCAAATGCTAACAGCCATAAAAGGGGAAACTGACAGTAACACAATCACAGTAGGTGACTTTAACACCCCACTTTCACCAATGGACAGATCATCCAAAATAAAAATAAATAAGGAAACACAAGCTTTAAGTGATACATTAAACAAGATGGACTTAATTGATATTTATAGAACATTCCATCCAAAAACAACAGAATACACATTTTTCTCAAGTGCTCATGGAACATTTTCCAGGATAGATCATATCTTGGGTCACAAATCAAGCCTTGGTAAGTTGAAGAAAACTGAAACCGTATAAAGTATCTTTTCCAAGCAGAATGCTATGAGACTAGATATCAATTACAGGAAAAGATCTGTAAAAAATACAAACACATGGAGGCTAAACAATACACTACTTAATAACCAAGTGATCACTGAAGAAACCAAAGAGGAAATCAAAAAATACCGAGAAACAAATGACAATGAAAACACGATGACCCAAGACCTATGGGATGCAGCAAAAGCAGTTCTAAGAGGGAAGTTTATAGCAATACAATCCTACCTTAAGAAACAGGAAACATCTCAAACAAACAACCTAACCTTGCACCTAAAGCAATGAGAGAAAGAAGAACAAAAAAACCCCAAAGTTAGCAGAAGGAAAGAAATCATAAAGATTAGATCAGAAATAAATGAAAAAGAAATTAAGGAAACAACAGCAAAGATCAATAAAACTAAAAGTTGGTTCTTTGAGAAGATAAACAAAACTGATAAACCATTAGCCAGACTCATCAGGAAAAAAAGGGAGAATACTCAAATCAATAGAATTAGAAACGAAAAAGGAGAAGTAACAACTGACACTGCAGAAATACAAAGGATCATGAGAGATTACTACAAGCAACTCTATGCCAATAAAATGGACAACCTGGAAGAAATGGACAAATTCTTAGAAATGCACAATCTGCCGAGACTGAACCAGGAATAAGTAGAAAATATGAACAGACCAATCACAGGCACTGAAATTGAAACTGTGATTAAGAATCTTCCAACAAACAAAAGCCTGGGACCAGATGGCTTCACAGGCGAATTCTATCACACATTTAGAGAAGAGCTAACACCTATCCTTCTCAAACTCTTCCAAAATATAGCAGAGGGAGGAACACTCCCAAACTCATTCTACGAGGCCACCATCACCCTGATACAAAAACCAACAAAGATGTCACAAAAAAAGAAAACTACAGGCCAATATCACTGATGAACATACATGCAAAAATCCTCAACAAAATACTGGCAAACAGAATCCAACAACACATTAAAAGGATCATACACCATGATCAAGTGGGGTTTATTCCAGGAATGCAATGATTCTTCAATATATGCAAATCAATAAACGTGATATATCATATTAACAAATTGAAGGAGAAAAACTGTATGATCATCTCAATAGATGCCGAGAAAGCTTTTGACAAAATTCAACACCCATTTATGATAAAAACCCTGCAGAAAGGCATAGAGGGAACGTTCCTCAACATAATAAAGGTCATATATGACAAACCCACAGCCAACATCATCCTCAATGGTGAAAAACTGAAAGAATTTCCACTAAGACGAGGAACAAGACAAGGTTGCCCACTCTCACCACTCTTATTCAACATAGTTTTGGAAGTTTTAGCCACAGCAATCAGAGAAGAAAAGGAAATAAAAGGAATCCAAATCAGAAAAGAAGAAGTAAAGCTGTCACTGTTTGCAGATGACATGATACTATACATAGAGAATCCTAAAGATGCTACCAGAAAACTACTAGAGCTAATCAATGAATTTGGTAAAGTAGCAGGATACAAAATTAATGCACAGAAATCTCTGGCATTCCTGTACACTAATGATGAAAATTCTGAAAGTGAAATTAAGAAAACACCCCCATTTCCCATTGCAACCAAAAGAATATAATATCTAGGAATAAACCTACCTAAGGAGACAAAAGACCTGTATGCAGAAAATTATAAGACACTGATGAAAGAAATTAAAGATGATACAAATAGATGGAGAGATATACCACATTCTTGGATTGGAAGAATCAACATTGTGAAAATGACTCTACTACCCAAAGCAATCTACACATTTAATGCAATCCCTATCAAACTACCACTGGCATTTTTCACAGAACTAGAACAAAAAATTTCACAGTTTGTATGGAAACACAAAAGACCCCGAATAAGTCAAGCAATCTTGTGAATGAAAAATGGAGCTGGAGCAATCAGGCTCCCTAACTTCAGACTATACTACAAAGCTACAGTAATCAAGACAGTATGGTACTAGCACAAAAACAGAAATATAGATCAATGGAACAGGATAGAAATCCCAGATATAAACCCATGCACATATGGTCCCCTTATCTTCGATAAAGGAGGCAAGAATATACAGTGGCGAAAAGACAGCCTCTTCAATAAGTGGTGCTGGGAAAACTGGACAGGTACATGTAAAAGTATGAAATTAGAACACTCCCTAACACCATACACAAAAATAAACTCAAAATGGATTAAAGATCTAAATATAAGGCCAGAAACTATCAAACTCTTAGAGGAAAACATAGGCAGAACACTCTATGACATAAATCACAGCAAGATCCTTTATGACCCACCTCCTAGAGAAATGGAAATAAAAACAAAAATAAACAAATGGGACCTAATGAAACTTAAAAATTTTTGCAGAGCAAAGGAAACCATAAACAAGACCAAAAGACAACCCTCAGAATGGGAGAAAATATTTGCAAATAAAACAACTGACAAAGGATTAATCTCCAGAATTTACAAGGAGCTCATGCAGCTCAATATCCAAAAAACAAACAATCCAATCCAAAAATGGGCAGAAGACCTAAATAGACATTTCTCCAAAGAAGATATAGAGGTTGCCAACAAACACATGAAAGAATGCTCAACATCATTAATCATTAGAGAAACACACTGGTCAGAATGGCCATCAACAAAAAATCTAGAAACAATAAATGCTGGAGAGTGTGTGGAGAAAAGGGAACACTCTTGCACTTTTGGTGCGAATGTAAATTGATACAGCCACTATGGAGAACAGTATGGAGGTTCCTTAAAAAACCAGGAATAGAAATACCATACGACCCAGCAATCCCACTACTGGGCATATACCCTGAGAACACCAGAATTCAAAAAGAGTCATGTACCAAAATGTTCATTGCAGCTCTATTTACAATAGCCAGGACATGGAAGCAACCTAAGTGTCCATCAACAGATGAATATATAAGAAGATGTGGCACATATATACAATGGAATATTACTCAGCCATACAAAGAAATGAAATTGAGTTATTTGTAGTGAGGTGGATGGACCTAGAGTCTGTCATACAGAGTGAAGTAGGTCAGAAAGAGAAAAACAAATACCGTATGCTAACACATATATATAGAATCTCAGAAAAAGAAAAAAAAAAAGGTCATGAAGAACCTAGGGGCAAGATGGGAATAAAGACACAGACCTACTAGAGAATGGACTTGGGGATATGGGGAGGGGGAAGGGTAAGCTGTGACAAAATGAGAGAGTGGCATGGACATACATACACTACCAAAAGTAAAATACATAGCTATTGGGAAGCAGCCGCATAGCACAGGGGGATCAGCTCGGTGCTTTGTGACCATCTAGAGGGGTGGGATAGGGAGGGTGGTAGGGAGGGAGAGACAAGACGGAAGGGATATGGGAACATATGTATATGTATAACTGATTCACTTTGTTATAAAGCAGAAACTAACACACCATTGTAAAGCAATTATACTCCAATAAGGTTGTTAAAAAGAGATTAAATTTATAAGCTTTTGCACAGCAAAGGAAACCATAAACAAGATGAAGAGACAACCCTGAGAATGGGAGAAAATATTCACAAACGAAGCAACTGACGCAGGATTAATCTCCATGTATACAAGCAGCTCATGCAACTCAATATCAAAAAAACCAATCCAAAAATGGGTGGAAGACCTAAATAGATATTTCTCCAAAGAAGACATAGAGATGGGCAACAAACACATGAAAAGATGCTCAGCATCACTAATTATTAGAGAAATGCAAATCAAAACTGCAATGAGGTATCACCTCACACTGGTCAGAATGGCCATGATCAAAAATACTGCAAACAATAAACGCTAGAGAAGGTGTGGAGAAAAGGGAACCCTCATACAGTGTTGGTGGGAATGTAAATTGATACAGCCACTACTGAGAACAGTATCGAGGTTCCTTAAACAGCTAAAAATAGAACTACCATATGACCTAGCAATCCCACTACTGGGCATATACCCTGAGAAAACCAATTCAATAAGACACATGCACCCCAATGTTCATAGCACTATTTACAATAGGCAGGACATGGAAGCAACATAAATGTCCATCAACAGAGGAATGGATAAAGAAGATGTGGTACATATATATATAATGGAATGTTAGCCATAAAAAGAAACAAAATTGGGTCATTTGTAGAGATGTAGATGGACCTAGAGAGCGTCATAAAGAGTGAAGTAAGTCAGAAAGAGGAAAACAAATATGGTATATTAACGCATATATGTGGAATCTAAAAAATGGTATAGATGACCTTATCTGCAAAGCAGAAGTAGAGACACAGACGTAGAGAACAAATGTATGGATATCAAGGGGGAAGGGGGCAGGGTGGGAGGAATTGGGAGATTGGGATTGACACATATACACTATTAATACTATGTATAAAATAGACAACTGATGGGAACATACTGTATAGCACAGGGAGCTCTACTTAATGCACTGTGGTGACCTAAATTGGAGGGAAATCCAAAAGGGAAGGGATATATGTATATGTATGGCTGATTCATTTTGCTGTGCAGTAGAAGCTAACACAACATTGTAAAGCAACTATACTCCCATAAAAATTAATTAAACAGAAAAAGAATGTCAGATAGTGATTAAGGCTTTGCAGTGAATAAACAACAGACAATGTGACAGAGGGCCTGGGGCTTTACTTTAGGCAGAGTAGTTAGAGAAGGTCAGAGGAGAAGGTAGCATTTGTACTGTCTGAGTGGCTAGATGTGGCCAGCCATGTGGCTAGCAGAGGGGAGAATTTTCTAGGCAAAGCAAACAGCTACTGCAAAAGACCTATTTAGGAATCGGATTAGAGGAAAGGTGGTGTCAGGAAGAAGAAGCTATTGCATAGTTGCAGCAAGAAAAGGAAATTATTATTTGGGGCTGAGTTTTTTAACATCAAATTGGTAAAAGCCATTATATAATACATGTGCTCTAATAGACCTACATCCCAAAGTACTACTAGAACCCTGTAGATGGTGAGACCCACGCTGTTCACAGAGTGCAGAAATTTATGCTGGGTCTAAATCTTGATGCAGGAATAATTTTGCTGTGGGGAACAGCAGGTCCAAAAGCCCAGAATACAAAGGTGAGTGGTGAGGAGGGGATTGATGGGAAGTTGATATGCCTGGAGATTAAATATATAGTGGGAACAGTGGAAGCTGACTGTCTTATTGTCCAGCAGGAAAATAAAAAGAAGGCTTTGGACCTGGCCTTCGACTTCTGAGAGCAACTTACATTTAAAGTGGAAAATCACATTAGGTGGCAAAAAACATCCAATACAACCTTACGATAGAGTCCTTTTTTAGAATATAACTTACCTGAATCAAGGGGATTTAACACCTTAAATTGCCTGCTTTATATTTATATAGTGGTTTTGTCTAAAAAAATTTTTTTGTGCACATTTAAAATTCCTGTTCATTTAAAATAGGCCAGGGATTGTCAGACTTTTTCTGTCAAGGGTCAGATAGTAAATATTTTTAGATTTGTGGGCCATGCAGTCTCCCTCACAACTACTCAACTCTGCTTTTGTAATGCCAAAAACACCCATTGGCTATACATAAACAAATGAGCATTTCTGTGTTTCAGGGATATTTTATTTACAAAAAACATGTGGTAGGCAGTATTTGGTCTGCTGGCCATGGTTTTCTAACCCCTGCAGTCGGCAAAGCTGTGATTAGATTCTGTTATAATTGAGTGTAATAGGCCACAAGAAGAGAAGTAGAAGCTTTCCACTGGAAAGTACTGTTTTTGGTTGTCATTAACATATAATCTTGTAATGCTCCCTCTTTGCTAAAATTTAAAACTGTTTGCACTCAATTTTGGAGCCCTGCCTTGTGAAATCTATTTTGGCCTTTTGGACATTTTTTGTCTTACTTCTCCCACTTCTTACTTCTCAAAGGTAGTCTACAAACTTGATCTTGTCAATTACTAGCTATATGGTAATTTATTGTGTGTGTAGTCATTTGAAAGAATGCATGTCCTCATTTTTAACTTTATTTTATATTTTTCACTTTTTTGTGTGGGAGTATTCTGTAGGTATTGGTTTCAATTTAATAGGTATGTGTTAAATCGAATTGACTAAAATGTTTGGTGGCCACACAGAGACATATATCCAAAATAAGTGTTTGGCCGGTTATTCTTTACATAAATACACATAAGAAGCTTTACAAAAAAAAAAAAAAAAGGACTTTTTTTTTGTCCTTTGATCTACTTAGTGGTAAATCAATTCTAAGTTATTTTCCTTCAGCCGACATCCTTTCTAACCTTTTGGCCAATTATAAACTTATTAGTATGATGTTTGGAAAGCATTAGCATGATACCACTGACTTAAAAGTCATGGGAAGCAAAGGTGTTTGCAGTAAGTCAAATTAGTATATCTACAGCACATCTCTGTTGTTTTTTTTTTTAACATCTTTATTGGAGTATAATTGCTTTACAATGGTGTGTTAGTTTCTGCTTTATAACAAAGTGAATCAGTTATACATATACATATGTCTCCATATCTCTTCCCTCTTACGTCTACCTCCCTCCCACCCTCCCTATCCCACCCCTCTAGATGGTCACAAAGCACAGAGCTGATCTCCCTATGCTATGCGGCTGCTTCCCACTAGCTATCTATTTTACTTTTGGTAGTGTATATATGTCCATGCCACTCTCTCACTTTGTCACAGCTTACCCTTCCCCCTCCCCATATCCCCAAGTCCATTCTCTAGTAGGTCTGTGTCTTTATTCCCATCTTGCCCCTAGGTTCTTCATGACCTTTTTTTTTTTCTTAGATTCCATATATATGTGTTAGCATACGGTATTTGTTTTTCTCTTTCTGACTTACTTCACTCTGTATGACAGACTCTAGGTCCATCCACCTCACTACAAATAACTCAATTTCATTTCTTTGTATGGCTGAGTAATACTCCATTGTATACATGTGCCACATCTTCTTTATCCATTCATCTGTTGATGGACACTTAGGTTGCTTCCATGTCCTGGCTATTGTAAATAGAGCTGCAATGAACATTTTGGTACATGACTCTTTTTGAACTCTGGTGTTCTCAGGGTATATGCCCAGTAGTGGGATTGCTGGGTCATATGGTAGTTCTATTTTTAGTTTTTTAAGGAACCTCCATACTGTTCTTCATAGTGGCTGTATCAATTTACATTCTCACCAACAGCAGCACATCTCTTTTAATTAGTTTTCATCTCTTGGGGGTGTGATTGCAGAGTAATTTAGCAACATAAAGTTGTTATCTTAGTTGATAATTATATACAGAGAGAGATACAAAAATTTAAGGAAACAGTTGCTATTTACAGAGAGCATGTAGGACTTTATTTTCTGTGCTACATATAATTTAGCTTTTAAATGAAATTGCTTTTGAATTTGATATGACTACTTTTTTCTATTAGTTTAATTGAATTTTTTATAGGATGCTGAGTAGACCACATATTAAAGGCAAAAACAATACAGCAAAATCTATTTTTGTAATGTTAAGCATGACTTTCAAATGTCTCTTGTTTTTCTCACTAATTTTTTTTTTTTAAATCTCTAAATGTATATCAATATCTTTAGTCTCTTCTGTAATTCAGAATTTGGTGTCTGAGTTAACATTTCATACTCTGTGTTATCATGATTTTTACAATAGTGAAACATTTCTTTTCCTGAGATCTAGACAGATTTGCCCAGCATTCTGATGGCATCCTCATCATAGCTTTGTACCAAGATAAGATAATCTTTTCTATATTTTCTCTAATACTGGTAATACCTTACATCTTAGAGGAATGTTTTGGCTTCAGTACAAAGTTAGATAAGTTTATCAGCGATTATTTAATTATTCCTAGATTTAATAAAAACATCTTAGCTTGGGCTGTTATAGCAAAATATCATAGATGGTATGGCTTATAAACAACAGAAATTTATTTCTCACTGCTCTGGGGGATGGGAAGATTAAGGTGCTGCCGAGTTGGTGTTTGGTGAAGGCTCTCTTCCTGGCTGCATATGGCTGGTTTTTCATTGTACCTTCATATTGTGGAAGGAAAGTGAGCTAGCTCCCTGGACTCTTCTTCTAAGGGCATTAATCCCACCTTCATAGTCATATCACCTCCTGAAGTCCCTATCTCCAAATACCATCACACGGAGATTATAAATTCAACGTGTGAATTGTGGTGGGGGAGTCCCAACACACAAACCTTCAGTCCATAGCATTTGGTTATGTGAATTATTTTACACAATTCCTATTTGGCCGTACCTCAACTTGCCATGTTTTTCCTTAACTTTCTCAGAGCCTTTTCCCGAAGTCGATCTCTGTCACGCGGTATTTCATTGCCTAGAAAGAAGATTGTATTGCACATTTGTTCTCAGAATTACTTATAAAACCCTAAAACTTTAAAGCTGGTATTGATTTTTGTCCCTTTTCAGAAATTGAGGACACACCTGTGGTTGTGGTTTTTTTTGTTGGGAAGGATGCATCTGCCCGTAACCTTTGTCCTAGTATGTTAGCCAATTCCCAGTCCAGGATGCCCTGAGATGTTCCTTCTGACCCCTTGGTAATTTTGTTTACCATCTTATTTCCTTTTCTGTATCTCTCCTTTTCTCACTAAACTAGTTAGTTGTCCCAAAGTGGTGAGTGGTTTGTTTAAATCAGATATGTCTCTTGTTTTTGCTCTTGCCTGCAACCAAATCTGCTTGCCTTATGGAAATGTAGTTGATTGCTGAGAGATTATTTTGGCTATATCATAATAGGATTCTAGTAGCATGGACTTTATAAGCACAAAATATAGAAATTTAGTCTTGAGAAAATTAGTAGTATTCTTATAATTGAGACTTTGGTTATTTTTTGTTTGTTTGTTTACTACAAATCAGAAGTTTTCAAGAATTGGAACTAAATAAATTGAACCTGAAAGTTAAAAAAATGTATCTTCTTTTTAGTCATTTAAACAAATAGACTTACAGAATTATAATTGTGATTCACAGAGCAATAGTCACATTTCAAGAGTAATATAGAAATACAGATTTTTTTAAAAAAGAAGTATACTTGTTGCTACATTCCTTTAAGATTAGGTGACCATACATCTAGGATCACTGGAACAATCCTGGTATATGCCTATTGTTCCAGTGTAATTATTAATAGTGCACTATTTCACTCTCAAAAGTTGCCTGGTTTGAACAATAAATTATTTGGTCACTTTACTTAGAGGAGACTAGCCTTAATTCAAGTGAAGAAAAATATATACATCTTCTACTTTATGTTAAAAATTTCAAAATATTCAAATAACCATGATGATATACTAACACAAACAGGTTAATAAAATATAAAACTGATGCTTAATCATTTTCCTTTCATATCCAGATATGTAAAAATACTATACTCTCCTTCTAGTAAGTGAATGACATAGTTTAAGAGAAAAATTTAAGTCTAAGGGCAATTAAAATCTTTATTTTTACTTCACCCAATACATAATCTTGTTTTTCAGTGTATGTTATAACTTTCTGGATGCATCATTAATTTTTAAAAAATTCAATAATATCATTACACAGTAATGAAAAGTAAACCCTGCCTTTTTAAGGGGCTTATTGTTATAGTAATCAACATGTAACCAAGCAACCCTTAGTTATGCTTTACAAAATTCTATTCCTCAGACTTATAAAACAAAACCTACCATTAAAAAAGAAGTAAGCAATCTTGTCCATTAGCAAGAGTTAGAGTATGCTCTTTAAAACTGGATATTTTGTTGGATACACTAACAATATTTTATACTCATAAACCAGTTTGAAGCCTGAAATACAATTTCATTTATCTTTACATTCTAAGCTTTATAGTGTCCCAGAAAGTGTCCATCTGTTCAGCTGAGATTGCTTCAAATAGTGAGTGGTCAGAAAGACTTAGATGATAAAGGTCAAAAGAGCCTCTTGACCCTGTGATACTTGCCAAAGCAATTGGAGCATCAGGACTGATACACTGTTAGATACAGTTCACTAAATCAGCCTCACTTTAACTGGTAATGATAGCAAAAATACACAGTAAAGTCATTGCTGAAAGAAAACAAAAAGTATCCAATATAGTAATTTATTACCAGTCAGTGGGTTTCCCGCACTCAGCTGTTTTACCCCTGCAGTGGTGAGAAAAAGCAAAAAGGTACTCTAACACTTAGCTGAAAATGGATGCCCCGCTGATACCCGGGATGCATGGTGGCCCCATGATTGCCCATGCCATTAGCTTGGTAATGTCATCTCTATTGTAAACTCAGCTCCCCATGTTCTTCTTGTGCATCAGCTGCAGTTTGAAGCTTTCTCCTTTGTCTTCTATTTGTGCTGCCAATCATGCTGCTCTCCACCAACCCTTTGGAGGGAGATAGCTTTTACTACCAACAGCTATGTTCAGTCGCCTAGAGCTCAATGGATCTAAAAATGAATGGCTGACACTTTCATTTACACCTTGATTTATGCATTGTTGGGCTATTTGTTCATTCCTATCCTTCCACCAATGGTTTTTCATATCTTTGTAAGATATATGTTTTTTGTAACTAGTATATCCCTACCTGTTTATAGTTTTCTATGAAATGAAGTTATTTGTTATAAATATTGAAATGTATTTGGTACAATATGAGCAAAGCCCTTTGTATATCTTTTTCATTTAGTCAATCAATAAAAAAATCCTTTTAAAAATAGTTACTGGCTTCTGTCAATGAAGGAAAAATTCCCATGGAGAAGTATAAATGAGCACTTTGAACATCAGGGTTTTTATCCATAAAACTATCTTAAGATCAACAATATAGCACTGAGTAAAGACAGATTAAAGACGAGATTTTGCTAATTGCAAGCACAGAGATGGTAAAATGATTTTTAATTCACATTTCTAATTGTATATGGGAGGTGCAGTTGTGTTTTTGACTTCTGTTTGTGTCTGCTTTAAAATAGCTCAACCTTTATAGACTGAGTAAAAATCAGTAAACATATGGATTCTCTTACCTTCCTCAAATACTTGAGTTATTTCAAGGTTTACTTCATTTTATAACTGACAGATACCCCATTTTCCTCAAATCATAATAGAAATTTATTCCAGAAATAATTATACAGAAAGCAATATTAACGTAGCATTTACAGTTAAACACAAAACATAAACCTGATTTTGTTTTTATAATTAAGGATCTGGTAGTGTATTAAAAGTTTGTTACTGTGCACATTTTTAATGGATAAAGTAGTCCTTCATACATTTAGTTTTACATATCAAAGTAAATGACATGCTATAATTCTCCATGGAAATATTTTTTTCAATTAAAATCTAAACATTTTAGGTTTGGTTATGGAAATTGGTAAATTGTTGAAAAGGGTGTAATTTTCTCTTTCTACCAAGACACATGTTTCAGCTTTTAATTTAACAAACATTCTCTAGGATTATTCTGGACTAAAACTAGATATGTGAGGAGCTAGAAAGCTCCAAACCAGAATCAGCCTCTACTCCACTAGTGCTTTTATTTTGACCAGGTTTTCAGCACTGTATTTGATTACTATGAAGGCAGTTTGGTGGGAAGCATGTCCCAAGCCAGCTCCCATCTATTTTAGAAACTGCAGTGCTCTGTGCTTCAAAACAACTATGGAGTTTATTATCTTTTCAAGGACAAATAGAGAAAGGCATTTCAGAAAGAAAGAATGTTCCTAATAATGCATTTCTGCACTGCGAGGGATTGTTTGACTTGCAGGATAAAAGTCTTCTACTCAATTAATTTGAGTTATTATTACAATTAATTAATTGGTTAATTAATTAATTTGTTTCTGGTATAGAGACAAGGCAACTCATTATACCCCATGTCATAAATATTCATAAACCAAAGAATCCGTAAGTCAGTATCTGGCTTAGCTCTTAGTCTATTTTTTAGACCAAATAATCTAAAATGAAAATTGTGTGAAAGCTTTTTAGCACTGAATAAATGTTAATTTACTGTTACCTTTATTAACAATCCTTTCACTTTTCTTTCTCACTGTATTTTCTACCTTAGAAACATCCAAAGGGCAAGGTGGCAGGCAGAGGAGGAGCTCATTCACCAGGAGTGTGTGTCTTGTTAGGAAAATGACTAGTGTCTTAGGAAAAGAGGGTAAACCAACTTGGGACTCTCCAACAGCTAATGGAAATGTGTAGTTTAAGGAAGGTAGCACAGTCCCCAGAATAAGCTGAATCTCAATGGTAAACAGCCTTCAGAGACAAGAAGGTAGATAGGTAAAACAGCATCTAAGTTGTACTTTCCATGAAATTTTTATGTGGTTATGTGTATTAAATCAGTTAAAGTAGATGGCATGTCTTGATGTATTTGAGGGGGGAAATATAAAAGCATTTTCTTTTCCTGGATATCATATCAGTAATATATACAGTAACTTGACTTTTCAGGTACGGTTTATGTTGTAATTTAAGACTTTTCAAAATACAATGGAGCAGTATTGGTTTTCATGTATCGCTAATGGATTGAGGGTGAATTTTAGGAAATGAGTGCTTGACAGTACAGGGAGGACCCTGACATTTATGAATAGTAAAGAAACCTCTCTCACTCTTCAAACCACAGCCCTGTGTTAGCCTCTGTTATTATGATACTTTTGATGTGTTCCTTTCTAGACCATAAAATAAAAACACATACACGTGTGAATGTGTATAAATTCCGTTTTCACATAGAAATGAGATATTATAGATTCTGTTCTACAAATTAAGTCAAAAATATTTGGTGGACATTCTTCTATATCAGTACGTACACATCTACCCTGGTTAGATTTTTAACCAAGCCTCCAATAAACACTATTTTAGTTTTCTCTTTCAGAAAATCTTTGATGGGGGAAGCTATTTAGGACTATATGTTAATATGCAATTGTTACTAGTTTATGTTGTTAAAATAAACCCAGTATTATTTTGTTTACTTGAAATTATTGCATAAATCAAATTTAAATGACAGGATTAAAGAGGGATGGTTATTCATACAAATGCACTAGGAAAACCATTCCAATTTATCCAATATTAAGAAAACGTATGACTCAAATAATTTTTTAAATAAAAAAAGCAATAATGATGCCAATTTAATTTATAATAATCTACCATCCCTACTATTATTTAACATTTTTTTCTGGCAGTTTTAGCAAATGTCAAATCATAAGAAAAAGAAATAAAAAGGATAAAAATAGAACAAATTACTTTTATTCAAATATAGTAATAGTAGATACGCTACATTTGAAAAAATGAATAGAACAGAAAACCTAATAAAACAAAAATTAAAGTTAAGCATAGTAGTGCCGAAAACAAAACTCATATACTAACACAGAAAACACTAGTTAGAAAATAAAATGAATATAAAAAATTCCATTCAATGAATATAGGAAATTAATAGGGATAAATATGCAAGATCCATATGAAAACACATTCTAAAAATTACTAAAAGTCCTGAAAAATATCTTGATTTAGTAACAATGTAATCCCAGATGGAAAGTACAGTATTTTAAAGATTTCCATAGTCACAAATCTGTACATTTAATAACAATAACTTCCAAAATCTCCCTGGTGGGTTTTTGGGAACCTGGTGAGTTGATTGCAAAAAATTCGCCTGGAGAAATAAATGTATAAAATGAGCTAAGGAAAGTTAAAAAAATGAAGAAAAATGGACATGGGGCTTTTTTCTCAGATGTCAAACATTATCATCTCTCCATCCATCTATCTGAAGTAGAGTTCATTAGTGGTTCAAGAACAGATAAATAGATAAATGGAAAAGAAAAAAAGAGTTCAGGAATGAGGATGTATATAAATCATAATTTGCTCTTTGGAAAAGATGGCACTTAAAATCATAGAGGAAAGTAAATAAGTGGCTTTTGTATAATTGAGAGTAATTTCTGGGAAAAATATAAAATTATATCCTACTCTCTACCTTTAACAAAAATAAACTTAAGATGAATAAAAGTTTTAAACATAGAAACATAGATTACTAGACAAAAATACATAATATTTTTAGTAATTGTGAAGGGCCTAAGAGTGGGAAAATTCTCTAAATATACGTGAAAAAAATTATAGTTTTACTATTTAAATTTTAAAAATCATATTGCAAAAACCCCAAAGATCTATAAATTTAAAGTCTAATGATACTTGAAAAATATTTGTAATATATTCAACAGATGATCAATATCTTTACATACAAAGGGGCTCTTACCATTTGATAAGGAAAAGATAAATAATAAAATAGGAAATGGGGCAAATATTAACACTTAAATCACAGAAAAATCTACAAATAGTCATTAAGTTTTTCTCACTAAAAAATATCAATGCATATTTTTATAATCAAATTAGTAATTTCTTAAAAAGTGATGAACTCTTTAATGACATGATGAAATAATTACTCATTTTTGGTTCAAGTGTGTTTTGAAACAACCTTGCTGGAGCATAGTCTAACAATTTAACCAACATTTTAAAGGCACATATTTTTCACCCTGAAATTCCATTTCAAAGAATTTTTTAAAGAACCTGAAATGTGTTCTATGATTTCAGGCACAGGTATGTTCAAAGAAGGCATAGAAAACAGTGGTTTTCATTTGTAATCTATGGAGAAATGGCTTACTTGGGGAACACTTTGTGCTCTTCCAAACAACCCGAAATTCTGCATCAATAAGATTTTGAGGAGTCATAGTTCAAAGTCAGGGCAATGACATCCAAGTATGCCAAGACCCAAGAGTAGGGGCACCCTAACTGTAGCTCTGGGTAGACAGAAACCCACTGACTGGAGGCCATCTGTTAGGAAGCAAGTTGACTCTTGACTCACCCTATAATTAGGTGCTTAAATGGGCTAGTGTTGTGAGGCACTTATTTTTCACTTAGGTGACAGTTTCTTAAATGAATTCCTCTGGTCACAAAGATGGGCTTGTGGAAATGTGCAGGACTAACACCTGAGGGCTGAATCCCAAGTTACCAGAAACAAAGGCATACTTAATTATTTTTAAACTGTGCTGGCTTTTATTTATTTTTCAAAAAGACCTGGAATAACATCTTAATCATTATGTTTTGGTATTGAATAGTTACTAGAGGGAGGATGCCTTGAAATAAGTATGCTTGCGCTCAATGTTTACATGACTTGGCTGACCTGCACTTTTAGACTCAATGAAGTCTTCTGTAAAAGATCTCATGTTTTATGAACTCTTAACAGAACAAATTCCTGTTGGTATAATGCACTGAGGTTGAGGCACGCTCAGCTATTTAGAGGTTGGAGTGGGTGACAATAATGGTATTGATACTTATACATATGATGAAGACAAAAGGTAAATGTTGAAAAAGAAATTAAAATGTCATAAAAGAAATCCAAGGAAGGCAAGATTACAGCTGGAAGAGGATATTAGAAAAAGTTTGTGTAGGGAAATCTCTTGGGGAAATGAGCTTTCGTTAGGGGTAAAATTTCTGTAGATGGGTGTTAGGGCATTCCCAGCATGAGAAGAGGCACAGAGGCAAAGAAATCAAAAAAGCTAAAAAGTCAAAACTAGCTACTAACAGCAGAAGAATCAGGCAGCAGTGCCAAGCACAGTTTGCAAATAGGAAAGAAGGTTGGGGGACAATTTGAGTGAGATGAACTAGACTGCGAGGTGCATGCTTCAGGGACCATTGGTCTTGCTCACCACTGAGTCTTCCACATATGGCACAGTGCCTGGCATGTAGTAAATGCTTAATAAACATCTGATAGATGAATGAATGAATCATTAATGAAAAGTGAAGGAGGGAACATGGTATGAGAGGCATTGAAGGAGGATTTCAGAGAAGGAAAAGATGATATTCAGATTTTAGCCTGGTTTACTGGAAGAATGTTGCTGCCAGGGATGTCAGGAGATGAAGTGGACTATCTTAGTGAGGAGACTAGTACTGCAGTACAGATCCAATTAGGAGAATCTGCTCCTCCAGATTTAATTTAATTTAATGGTTTAAAAGTTTTAATGTAGTTAGTCTGGATATTCAATTTAAATATATAATTACTTAATTTAAAAGATTTTCTTGTATTTGCTATTACAATCACTTATATTGTAATTAATTGTGTTTTGGTATGGTAGATCAGGTTATAATTGAATTTTACAAACATTTTCAACTTAATTTCTATAACTCCATGCTGACAGTGAAATAGCTTTAACTGAGATGTTGACATAGAAAACTTTCACCTTTATTGACAAAAAGTATGAT